>NC_134279.1:18070706-19552873 GCF_949628215.1 Phalacrocorax aristotelis
CATATAATCAAACAAATCAGAAGGCAGCATCTGACAAACTTTGCTTTCCTAAAACATGTTATCATAAAAAGATAAAGGAATTTTAATTGTAAACCAAAGTTTTCTGTGTTGGGTCATTTGAATATGAATGTGGGACAGACAAGTTAGTGGAATTTTCTTATGGGACCTGTTCAGTTGTCAGGTTTTTTCCCTGTATTTAGACACTGGTCTTGGAAGAGTACATCTTTTTATTCTAGTTTGTACGTGGGCAAAATGCTGCTAAACCAGTTTGTGCAATTACAGTGTGCAATGCCTTCAGAGATTCTAGATTCCACCTCAGACCTGAACTTCTGTGGAAATGCCTGAAATAGGAACATTTTTTCCACAGTTAAGCCTAAAGCAAAGGGAAAAATCGGTGACATACTGTTGTTCAGATAGCAAGTCAGTAACTGCAAGTATGTTTCTAACTTTCAGAGTTAAGGGTTACATTTAACATGAAATCACTCTTTGATTTATTGTTGTCTTTCCTGTATGTCTGTATGTTATATTTTCTATCACTCTTTGTAAATTGTATGTGAGGTCTGTGTGCATATAGTTTTCGGGGAAATGAGGTAACTGACACCAGGTTTTCTTTGTAGAGTAACTCTGAGCAGTTGCAATTGATCTAGAGAGTAGCTGTATGTCTCTTAGAGAAAATCTAAGAGATTTTATGTGGAGCCAGAAGCAACTTCAGAAGGCCTGGAGCTAACCCAGAATTTTGAGGGTACAGTGGCTGGTGCAGTAGCTGGAAAAAAGGCTGGAGGAGGAGATTTGTTCCAGTCTCTCCTACAAAAGTACCTGTTCCCCCTGTACTTACACTTCATGCTTTCTTGGAAGAACAAGAAGATTTTTCACAGCAGTTTCTCTTCTGGTAATGTGCTCTTCAGTTAATTAGTTTTTTTCTCTTGCTGGTCCACAGTAAACTATCCCCAAAGCAGCTGTCATTTCAGCTGCCTGTGGGAAACCCTTCCTTCTTTGCAGTTTGGTAGTGTTGGCAGCAGCAGGGGAAGGGATTAGAGAGCAGACAGGCAAGCAACCAGAGAAACTAGTATGATCCATAGCTTGTGAGTTGTCTCTTAAAGAACCCTTTAAGCTACATCTTTTTAGAGCATTTTTAATATCATAAAGTGCTGACGATACGATATACTGCGAATAGTCCTACAGCAGGTGCTACAATATACACTGCCCTCTAGGTTTGTATGGGTATATTCTGAGTATTTGAGCTTTAAGGCAAGTAATCTAGATCCTCAGGGGACAACACTATATATGATCTAATGCTCACTGGATTCCTATAGTTCTGGTTTTCTTTTCGGACAACAGATACTTGCTTAACTAATGTCAGCAGAAATAATATATCGTTCTCTAAGCTGCAATAACAAGGATTAGCCTAGCAGTTCTTAACCGCAACAAGGGAACACAAAATACCATCTTTTTGCACAGCAGCCTCAGTCCACCAATACCGTATCTCAGGTTGTGTGATGCTCAACTTTCCGTTTATCTCCTTCCTTCTCCTTTATGTCCTCAAGCCTTCTACTTCTCAGGCGTGCTTTCAGTTGACGTTGAGCAGCTTAGACTCTAGGGAGATATCTACTGGTGTATTGTCAAATTGGGGAAACTGTCAGAAAACCCCATGATAAGCCATCAAAGTTCATTACAAGATTCTTATGAACTGTCTATGTAATTTTGCTAAAACTCCTTGAGGAATCTTTCTAAAAAATGTTATCAGCTCCTCTATAGTAAATGAAAATAGCTTTTTATCCTTTATCTTAATAATACTCACCTTGATTGTTGTCTGATGATTGGTTGTGTTTTAGAGGAGTCTTGTAGCATTATGGAACTGCAAAATTTTCTTAAATCTCTTCCACAGTTTTTTCCTTGCTTTTGCAGATGACACATAAACTCAGGTTCTTGCATTTGAGATCAGTCACAATGACTTCTGTACAACTCATTTTACCTCAGGAGTTCAGGGTGTTTCAACTCTTTACTGAATGAGAGCCTTGTTTTATGATTCTTGTGAGCTTTTTATTCCACCCCCAACACATCTCTGTAAAAGACTTATAACAACTTCTGTAGATAGTGGCTCACATTGGAAACTGTGACAGATTCTTAACTATTTCAGCATGAATAGTGCTACCATAATAATGGTAATTGAACACAGGAAACTAAAAATAATACAAGTAGTTCAAGCAGTTAAACTGAAATGTAAGCCTATATCTTTTAAATAGTAATAACATTTTTCTTCTTTTGCTACCGTTAACTGTTGCTTCAAGCAGATTTTATGTCCACATTGTACAGTGAAATAACTGATTACAAAAGATGTCCTAGTTGTAGATTAAAATATACTATAATATACATAAAACTTTATTGTTCCTTTAGGTTGTTGTTTTAAGCTAAAGTGGAATGTTTTCTAAAGTCCTCAGCAACTGTTTACAGTTTAGAAGTAAATGTGCTCTCTGCTTATACTAGTGCTGCTGAAGAAATGTACCTAACAGACCTGTCACTGTTCTGTGCATTTGTTTCTGTGGCATTATTTTCATTGGTAAATGTACAAGCTGATAGAAAAGGAAATCATTAGGTGCTCTCAGTATTGCTGAGGCATGGAGCTAGAACAGGTCAGGCACTGCATTTCGCAGATTGTGACATTTTAAATTACCTGTGCGCTACTACTGGAAGCAATCTGTGGACCTAATTAACACCTCACCTAATTAATGTCAGGACTGCATATAGAGAATTCTATATAGTTTTGCACTGCCTTTATTTATTAAATACCACATTATTCAAATTTGCTATCTTTAATTTCAGTATTGAAAACTTCAGATTTGTGTGCTGTTTTCTTAAGTGGGAGTAACTTTTTTTTTCTTCCTTCAAGTAATCAATGCACTGCTGAATGAGTTCATTTTAATGCACTCAATCATGCCTCTAATGTTTGTAGCTTACGGGCGCAAGCATCAGTAATGCAGGAATGTTATATGGCTTTAGTTTGGGCCATTTCATAAAAGATTCATGGAATCAAAAATGTGCATCAAAATAGCGGCTGGGAGAATTACATTTATGTGCCTGCTTTTATGGCAGCTTCACATTTAAACCCATTTGTGTTAATATCTAGTCAATCTTTCTACTTAAAAAAAAAGGCAAAATAGTAGTCTCCATATATACCCCTTTTGGTTTGATATCTATTTTGATATAACAAATGTATACTTTTGGAGTGGGTTTTAGGAACGGGAATTATAAAGGAAGTTTTAGATAATGTAAAAACGTTTCTCTCCAGTATTTACAAAATTACATTGAGCTCTTTTGCTTGAATGAATAGATTTATATTTTTTTTTACTCCTAAGCAACTCAGTGAAAACTATAGCACAAATCTTTGTGCGTACATACATAGCTGCTATGAAAATAAGAGTAATTTCTAAAATTTGATACTATTAGTGGCAGAGTAAGGTCTTATATAATTGTTTAAAACTGATTCTTTACTCCCAAAATTACATTGTGACAATGTTTACCTCCCATATCTAAGATTAAACTATCGTTGATAGGGTTTCTTTTGTTAAGCCCTGAACTACATTAAACTATATTTTAGTAGTGGTAGCATATATGTTGTAAGACTCTGTTTCTGGTTTTTTGATTCCTTTTATAAGCAGGGAAGAGAGATCAGAGATTCTCAAACTCCATTTAATATACACTGAACTAATTTCTGCATAGCAGTGGGAAAAGAAATATGCAACTGCTGCTGTTATTGCCAACTGAAAATAGCTATATTGCTTTGTGCAACATTTTGCAAATAGATTTTTCAAATATGGATTTCCTAGAAACACCTTCTGGATTTTCTCTTTGAATTCCTAGAGCTATAAAAGATACATTTCTACAAACTATTCCAAGTTATCTTCCTAGTCATTGTTTTTCCTCTCATTTTGCTTTTTTCCACTTCTTTCCTTTCAGTTGATAATAAAAGTAATTTAAAACTCTGCCTTATCAGTGCTTAGGTGAGATGATAATACTCTTGGAAGTGTTCTGTCATTGGCTTATTACTTTCTTTTAATGTTTTTCAAGACTTTCAGCCAGTATCTACTTACGTCTGCTCCTAACAGTTGGAGTAGTTCAGTGTTTAAAAACTTGGAATGCACTGGCCGAATCGATTCCCACTGAACCGACTCATGATAGTCAGAAACTTGCCACCCCCCTGAAAACATTAGTTTTCCACAATATTTGGGGTTCACATAAACATTATGGATTAAAGAAATAGGCCAATATGTCATTTTCCAATGAGAACCATGGATTTCAGGTTATTTTGATGGAGGAATTAATTCCAAAGTCTAAAATGTTTTACCTTCCATGAATTTGAGAAGTCTCCAAATAGCTAGCGTTACTTGAAAGAGTCTTCAGTAAGCAAATTCCCAGCCATGTAACAGCTTCCAGGACAGGAATTCCATCTCTCCCTTGTTTAGGAAACTAGCAGGCATTTTATTTTTTTGTGCTCAGCATCTTTTTGGTATTTCTGTAAGCAGATTGTGTTACTTTTTACTTCATAGTCTTTCTTGGTAGTTCAGTGAAGCCAAATCTAATTTAGTTCCATTTGAATACTACCAAAAAGGTTATACTGCTTTTGTATTTTGAAGCTTGATGTAGATGGATTGTTTCTAAAGAGGTTTCACTGAGACCTGGCAAAAAGGATGTCAGGTCACAGCTCTTATGGTTAGGTCAACTCTTAAGAACTATGGGGTACATGGAATATATGAGTGCAATTTCTACTCTGACAGAAACTTTCTCGAGGGGGTACTGCAAGTGGGGAAGCAAGGGTAAGAATTACCATACCTGATAGTTCTAACAATCTAAACAATAGTTCTGAAGGTTGTATGTATTATTTACCTAAATGAAGTGTCCCAATAAGAGATTATGTTAGAGTTTTATGAGAAACTCGGATACTGTGTTCAGCTCCAAATTATGTATCCAGGTGATACCATTCATTTGCTGCTTCCTGTTCTTACTAGAAGTTTTTGAGTTACACATGCATCAGACTCTATTTTAAAGAATCCATTACACATGCAGTGAAATTAGATCACTTAAATGTATGGCAATATCCTCTCAAAAGGACAGGCAGTTGATCAATAAACTTTGAGGGGAATTCCAAGGAGGAGCCTGTATGAACTTATAAGTATCCAAGCGAATAAGATGCTAGATTTAGCTGTTAACATTAGATTTCCAACTCAACTTCCCATCATTTGTCACAAAGCCAACACCAGCTTCTTCAACTAATATCTTAAATCTGCATTTAGCAACTTGGATAAGTGGAATTCTTTTACTTCTGAGTTGGACTTGCCTGAAGAAGGTAGCTGGACTGAATAGGCAGAAACCCAAATTCAAACTGGAAGGCACTTCAGAATGGACAGGAGTTTTAATCTGGGTTTAGCAAGTCTACATCTCTGTTTCCTGTTACATTTACTGTCAGTGAATTCTTAAATAGCTTATACTGGTCATGATAATTTCACTTTGTGTTTCTGTTTGTTCAGCCTGATGTCAGGTATGTGATATTTTGGAAAGAATGTATAGATCTTTTCCTGTCTGTTTACGGGATCTGATAGCTACTCTGGCAATACGATTGTTTCCAGTATTTTGGACCATCTCTCCAATACCTGTCCCTAGCTAGAGTGGAACTGAATAAAGCTTGGTGTCTCCCCTTTCCCCTGGCACTTCATTCTTCAGCACTTCTTGTTGTGTCCTCTGGGATTCTTACATGAATCATAGGTTGTAGAGACTTAACATGACTTGTCTGTGAAACTCATTTTATTAGTTGCTTCTTTGGAAGAGGAGTATCTTGTGCTTGTCAATTTTAGTTGAACTCATTTTAATCATCAGAGAAGCTTGATACAAAACCAAATTTAATTCTAATAAAGCTAAAAGTTATGTTTTAAATTGCAAAGTTGGAAGCATGGTTATAAAAGGGTAACATATGCAAAAGACAAATCTAAATTAAGTTAATAAGAGGGATCTGTCATAGCTGTTCTGCTGCTTGTAAGTCAGCTGGAGGCCTGGGTAACTAGTGTCATTTTCTCTCAGAATGCTTAAAGAAGGTCCTTCTCCAAGCCTCTCTCCCTTCCTTTCCTATAATCCGGAAACAACTTTTCTCCTTTTTGGTTCTTTCTGTAATTTGAATGCAGCACTGTAAAAACAGTCTGCAAAACAGTAATCATTTCTTACAACTAGTGTTTCAAAAGAGATGTAAACTCAGTTTATGGTTTGTTTCAGCTTTTAATAGAAATAGCAATTGATATATTGATGATCTATGGGACAAGATTCCTCCATATCTCTCTCTCTTTCCTTCTCTTTCTCTCTCTCTCTCACACACTTATAAACGAAGGGTCAAATTGAGAGTTCTCCCTGCTGTAAAACATTTTTTGTAAAACCAGCTGCTGTGACGGGGGTGGGGTGGGGGGTGTAAACAGTCTCACCTTACCTGCTTCCCAGTATTTTTTTTTATACCCATTATGTATAAGGAAAAGCTTTTCTGTTCTTTCAAGGGGCTTTGAATTTCTGCTGTCCAGAAAGCATGGAAATCTCCTAGATTGCATGTATACATGGGGATAAATCTAGCTGAAGTTAGAGGAGAGGAAGGAACTGCTTCATGTTAAAACGAATTGAACTTTATCTTCAGACTTTACTTTGTCTTAAAGATGTTTGAGTAACTTATATTTGAAGACCTTAAAGCGTGTTACTTCAAGTTCAATAATTAATCTATTAGTGGTTAATGCTCTCCCAGTAAATTTACTATGTAAACTCACCAGAGTTGGCCTAGTAGTAACTATTGGATAAATTACTTTGCATAACAATTCTTTTTTCATCAATTAATATTTAAATAAAGAATTTTTTTCTCCCCCTCACAGTTTTTTATACCTCTATTCTCTGCATTTCAAATCTTCCAGCACAGGTTTTCATTATAGAAAAAGAAACTCGAGGAACAGTTTGAATTGTGATTATTTATGCATAGATGTTATTTTGAAATAGGAGATCCACAAAGGCTATATTCATTAATCTATAATAGGTGTATTTTCTAGAAAAATCTGACCTCACATCCTTGGTATCAGACACCCCCAACATCGTGAATCTACAAAGGAAAGCTAATTTAAAATGTGATAAGTTTAAATTACAGCATTACTGGTAACTGTGATATTTGGCAGTATTTTCCAGTGATCTGTAAGTTGTATATTGAAGATTCTTGGAAAATCTGTGAAATGATTGGCTGCACCTTACTTTCTAATGAGAAAATTATTATAGGCTAATAACTTCTAAAACTTTGGTTGATTACACTGAATGTAATTATGAATTACATTTTCAGGTCATGTCGTGAAAGCTACTGAGCATTATGAAGCATTTTATCAGCTAACAGAGGGCTCAACATGGAAGGATGAGACAGGCCGCACTTACAGTTCACTGGCGTGTGTGCTTCTCTGGAGAATTTATACATTACTAGCAGGAGAAATGATAGAAAATAAAGAACACCAACAAGCCATCAAAACACTAAGAAAAGCTTTAAAAATGGCAAAAGAAGGTAGGTGTATAACAACGCTTTAACATTCTTTTATTTAATGTGCATGCCATGATTTTCCCAAGAAATTGTCAAGTGTTTGACTGGGTAATTATTTCCTATGAAAATCAAAGACAACTGCTATCAATACACTTCCAGATCTCTCTAAAGCAGAAATGCCTTCTTGCTTATGGCAAATATTATTTTAGATTCCTGAAAGCTTTATCTCCAAAAAAACAACCTTGTAGGAATGATAGTAGAAAACAGTGAACCCATAACATGAAAGTGAGGTCACTGGTGGAAGTTCAGCTCACTGACTTTGATTGGCTAAACACTGTTGCTTTGGCAATTTTTGAGTGATATTTTCTGCTGGATCACTATCTTTTCACTCTACATAGTTATTTAGTATTTGCAAAAAACCAGTTTTCTATCATAAGAAAAGAAGATTTCTTCTGTATATCTTAATACGTGTATATACTTTGAAACAAAAAGTAAAAAATTACAGAACGGCAGAATAGCTCAGGTAGGAAGAGAGACCTCTGGATGTCATCAGGGTCAGCTAGAGCAGGCTGCCCAGGACTACATCTAGCCAAGTTTTCAGTATCTCCACAGGTGGAGACCCCATAACCATTCTGGAAAACATTTTCCACTATTCAGTCATACTCAAAATAAAAAAGTATTTTACTGCGTTGAGATGGAATTTCAATTTGTACCCAATGCCTCTAGTCCTGTCACTGAACACCACTGAGAAGAGCCTGGCTCCCTCTTCTTTATACCCTCCCATCAGAAGTTTGTACAGATTGATGAAATCCCCCTGAGCCTTCTCTCCTGTGGTCTGAACAGTCCCAGCTCCCTCCGCCTCTCCTCCTAGGACGGATGCTCCCAGTCCCTTAGTCATCTTTGCAGCCCTTTGCTGGACCCACTCCACTGCGTCCCTCTCTCTCGTGTACTGGGGAGCCCAGAATGGGACACAGCGCTCCTGGGGTGACCTCAACAGCGCTGAGTAGAGGCAAAGGACCACCTCCCTCAACCTGCTTGCAACGCTCTGCCTAATGCAGCCCAGGATCCCGTTGGTTGCCTTTGCCATGAGGGTGCATTGCTGTCTCATGGGCAGCTTGCTGTCCACCAGGCAACTTCTCTGTTGTCCCTCAGGACCTTCTCTGCCAGCCTGCTTTCCATCCAGTCAGCTTGCAGCCTGAGCCGGTGCCTGGGGTTCTCTGTCCCCAGGTGCAGGACTTGGCATTTCCCTTTCCTGAACTTCATGAGACTGCCATTGGCTCGTTTCTCCAGCCTGATGAGGTCCCTCTGAATGTCGGCACAACCACCTACCTGGTGGATCAACCATTTCTCCTCAATTTTGTATTGCCTGCAAACATGCCGAGGGTACGCTTGGTCACGCCATTCAGGTCATCAATGAAGATATTAATCGGTATTGGTGCCAGTACTGATCCCAGAGTACACCACTAGTGACTGGCCTCCCACTGGACTTCATGCTGCTGCTCACCTAGTTTTCAGTCTACCTCACTGCCTATTTATCTAAGCCATCCTTGATCAGCTGGTGTATGAAGATGTTGTGGGAGAAGGTGTCAGAGGCCATGCTAAAATTGAGAAGGAAGATCCACTGCTTTCCCTTCATCCACCAAGCCAGTCATCTTATCCTAGAAGGTTATGATGTTGGTGAGGCACAATTTCCCTGTCTTAAATCCATGCTGACTAGTCCTGATTGCCTTCTCGTTCTAGATGATGGCTGTATGAAGCTTTGTCCATGTGTGGATAAGTCTAAAATTGGGGAAAATTAGAATAGCATTTGAATGTTTATAAGTAATGTGAGATGTTGATCATCTAGAAATACCATGCTCTGGAACATTTCTTACGCATGGGAGGGAACTGAAAAGGGATGGCAAATTTTACAGGTTGACTTTATGAAAATATATGAAAATACACATAATTTTCCAGATCCTTCAGATATCTTAATAATGGTTGTTTCTTAAAAGGTGCTATTAGATGTCCACTTTTACAGGCTTACTTTTCATAGATGATTATTCTAAATGATTATTGGAGTGCTTCTCAGAAGTAGCACAGAAGGTCTCAAATAGTCATCTTTTTCCATGCACAGCAATCAAGAGCCTTTCATGGTATTACTTAAGGGGCATATTTTGCATATGAATTGCACATGCAATTAATATATAATATTAATTCAATATTTATTGCCAGATGAATTTGTTTTAAAAATTTAATTATTGATGTCCAACATTAATCTGTTAGCCACTCTGTGAGTAGTAGCTGGGATAGATAGAATTAAACTATCAAAAATGGCAAAAAAAATTGAAAATCTTTTCCAAATTTTAAACTAAGTTTTGCTGGAAATAAATATATGACTACACAGGTAGTTAATATAACACAACAATCTATAGAAAAGTGAAAAATGTATTCACTGAAGCCAAGGCAAGTTCCTAAAAAGAAATATCTTTATTAGACTAGCAGTTATTCTTGGAAAAAATGAACATGCTCTCAGGCATCTAAGCCCATGTGAAATTTGCTATTTATTATTTTAAAAAGTGCCAGTGAATTATTTCCATTTCAGGTTTTTTGTTATATTGTCTTTGATTTTATTAATTCTAAAGAACCAAAATTTCTCATCTCGCCTTATCTCATGAAGGATAACTTTTTAAACCCCCATTTGAAACCTAGCTGTTGTTATGTGATAATTTTTGGGAAATAAACCAAACAGGACTTTGGGGACAAGAATTCAATTTTTTCCATTCCAAATGTTTAATTTGTGAGGGTATATGATTGTATTTGGCTAATTTTTGTCTTTTAATTAAACCACTAAATAACCTATTTTGTTTTCATCTGCAATTTGCGTTAGTATATCTGTTTTGTGAGCTGACTGTTTAGACATTTTCTCTTGGGAGTATGTACCCCAATACTGAGAATGCCAATACAATTAATGAGCTGAAGAAGGACATGTTTACCCAAAAACTTTTCCGTCTTTTCCAGCTGCATCTGTTGCTCAAATAAAAGCTTTTAGCTTTTTCTGCAGCTGTTGTATATAATACATGCTTAAGTCACAGCTACAGTAAAACTGCTGCTACTAACATTTACTGTAGTAACTAGAAGGACTGCTGATGAAGTTTCTCTTCAACTTCTTCCTATAGTTAGTGAAAACTGATGGGAATGAAGAGGTTGTCAAAATGGATCTGATGCCTTTCCAAAAGTTACTTTAGACAGGCAGATGTTCCAGTGCCCTTACTTCAAATCAATCACTTTCCATAGTCCTGAGACATGTTGTAAATATCACTATGCACAGTAATACTTGCTACTGTTCTGTTTAAATTTAAGCTTTAGAAGTCCCTTTCAGACAAGTTCTCCAGTTCCCATTCCAGAACTATAGCCTTTATCTATGAAGCCCATATTTAATAATTCACTTAAACCCAAACTGGCTCTGGCTGCCACCTGTAACATCCTTTCTGTCCTCTGGACCATCGTCTATGTTTATGTATTTTATGAATTAGGATTAAATATTACCCGCTTCAGACTCTCAGACTGTTCTTACGTGACGAAAGAAATTTTTTATATCCCTAGCAACTTTTCACTTCTTATTCCTATGTGAAACTGTATTGCTGTATCCTTTTGCCTCATTAAGCCTTTTAAGGGATATTGAATATTGGAAAACACTATCAGGTTTTTGAGTTACAGGCTTTTCATAACTTTATGTAATGTATAAAATGCTATAGGTAGAGCATTACTATGGCCTCAGGAATTATAACATTCAGAGAGTCCCAGAACTACGTGTAGGCTTCTGTGAGTTTGGACATAAAGAATTTATTAGCCTGACAATTTTAAGTAGATCATCTCCCTTTTCATTGCAACTATATTTAATATGCATTTTACAAAATATCTTGATATGCAGTTATGCTTCAGGTTGATTTTCCACTCGTTATTGTATTTGAGCAGATGGATATTGAACAACAGAAAGACTGGCTTTTTGGCTATTTTTAATATAATTTCATCTACAGTTTTTAATGGACACTCATGTTCTGGAGGGAAACTTTTTAATATAGTGTGATACAGTAAGCATTTATAAAACTGAAATCTATATAAATTTCAGCATTAAATAGATGGTTTTTTATTGAGGGAGCAATACAAAAAGACTGGAAAGCAGTGTTTGTTAGATCACTATTAGTGAGATGAAACCTGGCATGGAAAAGTATGATGCACCTTAGTTGGCAACCTCTTGCACAGAATTTTCTGTGCCTACTGCTTGCAAGTATAAGTTATCCCTTTATTTAGCTATTCTAGCCTACAGTAGCTTTCAAACTAGCCATGAGAGTAAGAAATATGAACCTGGTCTACTGACAGTTCTCTCTTGGTGTTTCACTAAGATTCACATTAGCAAAGTGTATGGGTCAACATGTTTCGCGTTTATATATATTAGGGTGTATTATATATTTGTAGCTCCTTTTATTTTGTATATGAATATATATAGAGAGGCTATATGATTTACTAATGTGCAGACACTGAGTATTATTAAACAATTCATGACAGAGAACATTACAGTGTGTTAAATTGATTGTTCTGCATTACTTACTGGAAGATATTTTTCTCTGACTTTGTTGAACTTTCTTGTTGAACTTTGTTTAAATCCATAGCCTCTATTTTTAATTACCACAATATATTTTTGGAAAGAGATAAATGGCAAGGGTGAGGAGAATGAAAAACTTACTACAGCATTTAATCATTTGTATGTTATTTAAGAACCTTCAAGAACTGTCTGTATTAATGTAATTTTGTTCAGATTACACTGGTAACTGACTTTAGTTCTTTTTAGGCGGTGATATGAAGATGGAAGGAGAAGCTGCATATTGCTTAAGTTTAGCATATCATGTTGCTGGAGAACAACAGACAGCATTATCAGTAAGTTTATTTTGAAGTTGCTTTAGCTTTCCCAATGCCTTTCTCTGCCTCCTTGGCATCTTCCTAGGCATTTTGGAGAGCCTTGGCTCACAGAGCTTTCATAACTGTCTCTAGTTCTGTAGACAGGGATCAGTGTGGCTTAAGCAATTATGGTTCCAATAAATGCAGAACTGGTAGAGTCCAGGTTTCCATGCTTCGATCTGTAGAAATAATATACATTTACAATTCAGGTTATATGTGACTAGCTTTCCTTTTCCTGTATTCATACATATATAAAACAGTTTTTATTTAGTTAGGTTTTGCACTAGTTTGATACAGCATACCTGTGAGCAATGATAAAAGAGAGATCAATTTGCAGGTTGAGCTCTTCAATACATCAGGAATTTAGAAGAAATATGAATTGCTTTTGGTATGAAGAGCTGTAGTGCTGATGCAACCCCTTCTGTGATACTTGAGTTCAAGCTCCTCTTCTCATCTTTCCCTTGAGCCTCCCATACATAATAATTCTAAGACAATGAGAATTCTACATGGAGAATTCTAGTCTGGAAGGAGGGTTCCTCTGGTTCATCATAAGTCAGTGTGATGTGATCAAGCATCAACTTGATTTGTCTGTGCCAGTCATCAGAGAAGTCATAACCCTCCGTGATCCTCTTAAAAATGTTGTGTGGAAAATTGTTTGGATATTTTGTCCATGATTACTGAGATTAATCAGCTGGCTATTTAGTATTTCTAGTTCTGTTTGTTCCTTTAACTGCAGTGACTCAGTATTTTATTAATGAACATGTTTTATAGAGGTCATCCTTTGTGGTTATTTGGTGAGTATTTTGGTTCTGTTGGGGTTTTTTGTTGTTTGTTTGTTGTTTTGTTTTGTTTTTTAAGAAATAGATCAATAGAAGTCACAGAGTTAATTCAGACTGGGTTTCAGTATTGCTTGCTTGGCTTCTGCAGTGTAGGAGGGGTTCTGGATTTCTGTCCTGAAATATCCTCTTACATGCTTTTAATGATTTGTGATATGAATTTTTCCAAAAGTTATTGACCATCTTTGTACATGATTCTTCAATGCTGATAGGCCTATCTGGGAACCTCTTCTTGCGTCAGCTGCAGTCAAAGCCAGTAGCTGAATGTAAAAATATTTCAAAATTAAAAAGCTACATATAATTTTATAAAATTATATCTAATAGTTGCAACAGCAATGAGAAGAGGATATTTGGTCTCTTCCAAGAATACAGTATGACATATTAGACTGGATTTTTTTGTACTGAAGTTTATCTGCATTGGTTTTTGACTGACAAGTGTTCCAGCATTCTTACCCGATCAACTTTTCTGTTAAGTTTCTGGAGTTACAATAAGCTTTATGAACGATGACGAGCAGCAAGATAAACAAATATGCTAAATAAAGAAGGCTGCATGCATATTTGATCTCTCCATGAGAGGAGAAATTAATTAATGAACAAGACTGCACACTCCTCATGATATACAAAGGATCAAACTACCCTTGAAAGTGTCAAAAATATTAGATGTCCTGGCATTGTTTCCTCAGGATCCATTTTGCTTATATTTTATAGCTACCTCTTTCCTTTCATTGCTTCCTACCAAAAAGTTACAGCAATCATTTGGAAGTTCCATTTTTTTCCTTGTCACGTGCAGAATTACTATTTTTTAAGGAAGATTCTGAAACCTTGACTTTTGTAGCATACTACTATTAAAGTATATACATAACAGGTTGTGCCTACTGGTTTTAGTCTTACAAAAACACCTGACAGGTAAGGAGACAATGTGCATTTTTGTTGAAAGGGAAAGAAAGTCTCTGTAATACAAAACATAAATGATAAATCATGTTAAGAGTATAAAATGTTATTTTAACAGTAATGAAAATACCAGTACTTTTCAGGGTAATATATTATAATACAGTGGCATTTCCTAATATAATGGCATTTCCAGTAATAATACATAAGAAACCTTTGAAGCACTCTAATTCAGAAATACAGTGTATTATGAGACTAAGAACAAGGGGTAAAATTTTAGTTCCTTTTGTCCTTTACAGTGACCAAGATAGACAGCAATAAAATATCAGTGGTTGACAGTACTGTTGAGCACAAGTTGTCTTCACTCTCCAATTAGAAATCATTGCCTAAAATTTACCCTTCTGTTCTCAGTTTAATGGCCTCTGTATCCAAGGGGAGCTCAGATGCTTACAGAGATGAAATCATTGCATCCTGTTCCCAGAGGACTGCTGGTTATCATTACACATAAGATGCAGACAATACTGCTAGGAGCCAGTTTGCCTCATGGTAATATGTAGTTCATCACCAGCTTCTGTAGCATGCTAAAGAGGTCTTGCCACACAGCTTGGGACTATTCGGGTGTAGACTCAGGGGTCTCAGCAGTTATTTTCCTGCTTTGCATCAGTTTTCATCTTCTTTATCCTTTTGTGCTGTGGTCCACCTCAGGCAGTCTCCTTCTAGGGGAATCTGAAAGGAGCAGCTGTTACAGATACCATTTCCTCCAATTGTTGCCACTTGGTTCCTTTTGCTGTTCAGCGTGCTACTCCCTCCCCCAACATGCACACACAGTAGCATGCATATAAACTTGTTTCTCTTTCATTCATGTCTTCTAGCAGAGTGGAGAAGCATATGTTCAAAATATTCATTATCTGATGCAGTAATTAAAGGTTGAAATGATTAAGCTGCAGCCTATTATATCAAAAATATGCAGTCACTTTGTATCAAATGAGCTAGTTTTGTTGGAAAAGGTTTTTTATTTGCTAGGCACTTGGTGTATAATCTAACAATCTGATTTGGTGTATAATCTGTATAAATTTAATTTTATTTGAGCTATATGATTGATTTCAGTGGACCTACTCGGATGTAAAAACGTAAGTGTGTGCAAGTTTAGAAGCCTGAGAACTAATTATGTTCAATAGCAGTGTGGTATGTTCATAATATTTTTCAAATCATCTGGTTTATAATCAAGCCTAATGGCTTTTCCACAAAATATGACACAAAATATTAATAGTTCACATCATATAGATTTTATCTTAAACATCATGTATTTTGTCAGGGAGAGTTCTCCATTTGAAGTAAAAGTTACTGTTTACTTCTTTTTCTTCAGACTTGTACAAGCTAGGTATTCAGTGAAACACTTCTATGTCATTAGAAACCTTGCATAAAGTATTGTAATTTAATGCTTGATGTGGGAATTTTTTTTAAATTGAGCTTTCAAGAATGCTTCAAAGAGTTGGGCATCAAGGGTTTCCTCTCAATTACAGTTGCATCCCAAATCATCAGGAAAAAATCCAGTCCTCATCCCTTGTCTGAGCATTAGTGTTTTTTCTAAGTGCTCCTTTATTTTGGATGTTGAATCCTGTCTTTCAGATATGTTACATATTTAAATAATAGAGGCAGCATTCATGAGTACTGAGACTCGTGCCAAAATAAATGTGGTAATTTATGACATAATGCTATGTGCATGAATGGTCAGAATTACAATATACAAGCCACAGGCATAAAATTATCAAGAAAATTTATGAATTTACAAAGACATCTTCACGTTTGAAATGACCCTATTGAAGTAATCAGAAGGTATTTATGACCATAAAGTTAATTTCTGACAAAGTCTGTGTCAAAACAACTGAAAACTTTGTCCCAACTCATGCAGCTAAAGAGGTTATAAGTAAATGTATCTGGGATGCAGATATTCTGAAGTTAGTATGCACGATACATTTTATCTAATTATATCTATGATATCTAATTATATAGGTTATGCCCATATGTGTGTACAAATTTGGTGAATGAAAGAGGATCTTAACAAGTAAAAGAAATCTGAAAGGTGGACTGAATGCTGTCCTCTTTTCTCCCAAATATTGTGAAAGGTAGTTGAGAAGAATGAGCATCATTCCTTTGAGATTTGCTTACTGTTGTAGTGCTTTCCTAGAAGGCTGAACTTCAAGACACTTTTCTGTCAATGGTGTCTGGGTAGATGACTGAGTTTAGGTTTAAGCTTTCATTACTGTTACTACAAAAAGAAATGCTTAAATGGAGACTCGCAAAACACATCAAAAGATGCTATTCAATGGAGACTGTTTCAAACTTCCTTCTTTTAAATCAACCAGATTGTCCTTTATTCATCCATAAGTGATATTTAGCCATTAGTGATGAAGCGTAACATTTTCAGCTTAGCAAATGGTGTTACATGCTTGAAAATACATTTTAGCATACCAGTTTAAGAAAAGGTCTTATAATTCCCAGAGGCTTCACTTTTATTGAAGTGATTTTTAAATTGTTCTTAAAACTCTACTCA
Source organism: Phalacrocorax aristotelis (assembly GCF_949628215.1). Taxonomy (NCBI): domain Eukaryota; kingdom Metazoa; phylum Chordata; class Aves; order Suliformes; family Phalacrocoracidae; genus Phalacrocorax; species Phalacrocorax aristotelis. Next base: position 18,087,457 of record NC_134279.1, read on the forward strand.
TATAGAAATTTTGTATTTTTTGTATCTGAGGAATAAAAAAACCAGACAAAACTCTGAGTTATCTTTGAAGATAGGCACTTCTGATTGATCTTGACACTGACAATGGATTATGTACAGGGAAAGGTTTTCTTCTTGAAGGTCTAGAATTAGTGAGCCAGTTCTGAAATTGATTAAATTTCATGTTTCTGAAAGGTCCCACTGCTGCTAGGCATTCATGAAGTTAGTACAAACAAAATTATGTGAGAACAATTAGTACTGGTAGTGAACTTTGCCCAGGCAAAATATACTGACTCAAATACTGATGGAATTAAGAAATTAGAAATTATTTGTGTTGATAATCTTAAAGAAGACATGAAACTTCAGGAAAGATGTGACTGTCTGATCAACTTTTTGTTGTTGTTAATTTAGTGCTTAATTCTTCAGGTGAAAGAAAGATCTAACTTTTTATTTGGATATGAGAGTTGACAGTCTCTTAGTGAAGGAAGGATTTCTTCTGTTGGTTTTAGATAATTATTTTCCTATCTTAGCCAGTTTCTTGAAAACCTCAGGGGAAAAAAAAAAAAAAACACACCAAGAAAAAATGTTCTGAGTAGCCCTGAGATGTAATGGTGCTGTTTTCCTTCAGTACTTCTCTGTGTACCACACAGATTTGCACCTTGGTGATATGGTGTCCACTACAATTGCCTTGGAACGTGGTATCATTTTGTTTTTGAGTCTGTGGTTCAAATTGCATTTTGCTTGGTTAATGGCATCAGAATAACTCCCCTCAGTAAACTGGATTTTTGTCAGGATAAATGTGCCACAAGAATACCCTTTGTAAGAAAACACTCTTAAATGCAGTCCTGCTGCAGAATTACAGTAGTCAAATTAAACAAAAATTATAGAGCATAAGAAACAAAAAGTATTACCGATATAAAAACAATCTATTACTTCATGTCAAGCCGATCAGATTATCAGATTTCCGTGTTTTCCCATAGCAAGAATGAAAATAAATGCAGTAGTAACTTGTTGATATCAACCTTACTCTTCAGGAATCTCATGTTCCATAAGACTGGCTAACAAAACATCATAAATGGGTGGACTTTCATCTCCTCCGTTATAATTCTGAATTTATTCATACATCCCAAACGAGCAAGACAACTGCAGTAAGCTGCAGATTTGACTGCATGTTCTATAAATCTATAGCACCTTTTCAGAATTTTAGGACTATTTGACCACTGACGTTCTCAGGAATATGAATACGAGTTGGTGACAAAAAGTTAAAAAACCCAGTTTTGGGGCTATGCGTGGAGGACATTGTTTTGTTTGCAGGTTTGTTTTTAATTCCCAGACAGTATGAAAGTTGCCTGGTTTATATATATATTTACAAGGTTTATGTAGCCTTACCTAAAACATTTATATTAAACATCCTGAATTTAGAAGTCATGCCATTTAACATCTCAAATATGGTTTCCCAAACTTCGGGTTGTGTTTTTGTAAGATTTTGACTCAGGATATCTATTCCAAAATGACAAGTTCTATCACCTTATAAACTCCCTCTCTCTCACCCTCTCTCTCACCCTCTCTCTCACCCTCTCTCTCACCCTCTCTCTCACCCTCTCTCTCACCCTCTCTCTCACCCTCTCTCTCACCCTCTCTCTCACCCTCTCTCTCACCCTCTCTCTCACCCTCTCTCTCACCCTCTCTCTCACCCTCTCTCTCACCCTCTCTCTCACCCTCTCTCTCACCCTCTCTCTCACCCTCTCTCTCACCGAGTTTGCAAAAGAACTGGAGGGGGCTATAGTGCAACGTTAATAAGAATATTTACATGCTTCTGCATTAATAATAACAATAGATATCCTAAGATCAAGAGAATTATTTGTATGACTCTGAATTGTTTCCATGAAATTGTTGCTAGCTGTTATGTTTTAACTCAAAAGCAGCAAATTGTCCCTCACTGGAGGCTTGCTTAGCTCTAATATGTTGAAACATCGAGGACAAAGCCATAAAAATGCCTTAACCTGCTCTGCAAGGGAATAAAAATATCTTTGCATCTATTATATATATAATATATATATAAAGATATAAAAATATCTTTGCATCTATTTTTCACCAAGGCGTGGATGGTATAGCACTTGGCAATCATGGAGCCTTCGCTCTGGCCCTACCTTTTCTGATATATCTGATATAGCTGATGGAATGGAACAGTCTCTGCTAGCCTTTGCTAGGTATGGCCAGTGGAGGTGGCTCTTCTTTATGCTTTCCCAGGCAAGGTAGGAGACAGATTGTGACCACAGCTAGTGTGTTCTGTTTCATGGGATATAAGGTTACAGTTAGTCCGCTTGCCCTGTCTGAGGTTTCTAAAACTCTAACAACTGCCTTCTGTCAGTTAAAAGATGTGATTTAGGCAGACATTTTCTACTTACTGTATTGTAACTTTTTTTTTAGAGTAGCTAATAAAATATGGGGGTGTGTGGGTGTTTAAATAACTGCTGATATACAAGTTTCCACTCATTTCGTTCCCACAGGCTAGGAACAAAAAAGACAAAGCAGTACAGCTGTATGCTACAGAGGTTATTTACTTTATGGACTTTAGACTATATTGGATTTCTAGCTTAGGTGTACTAAACCTTGGAACCTCAATGCTGTACATAACTGAGAGAAAGAGATAGTCACAGCATGTCTGAGTTCGTAGCTTATATTATCTGAGAAACAATAGCGTGAGAGATCTTAAGAACTGTCAGTAGTATGTCCATTAGTGAAACTGCACATACTATACCCAGGGCTGTAGCAAAAGGCTGAAAAACTGTGTAAGAAATTTTCTAATTCCATTAGATAATATACTTAGGGAAGTCAGGGTTTTTATGCATTTTGAGGAATGAAACATTTGTACCCATGCTGTACCAACTCAGGAATTTAGTACTTAAATGCAAATATATTCATAATCTGGGAGAGTTTGTTTTCCTTTGTACAGTTTAGTTCAAATGAAGAGGGTTTAAAAAGAATTCTATAAAGTAAGGCTTTTAAAATTAGATTGGTTTCTCAAATTGGTATAGTTCAAGCTACAGCAATTTACTTATTAAATATGTGTTTAAATTTCAATTCAGTTATTCCCATTGCCTTCAAGGGGACAGCTCATATATTCAGGTGTAAGCAAATGCTTAACAGCTTTGCTTGATCAGAGCCATCAATGGCTGAATTGGAGAATGGGAGGTCTTGATTCAGGCATCAGATCTTAAGGAATTTAAAATTCATCCTTTGATAGATAAATAACCTGAGAAGTTAAAACACTGAAGCATGCCAGTATAAAACCTAGAGCTTGCTGCTTCATTGCTAGAAGCAATTTGTTTTGCTGTTTTGCTTTCAGCTTATGTATTATTTCAGAGCTGATCAAAAGAATTGGTAGCAAAGTGTGAAATAAATTGTACTTCTAAATAAATCGATTTAACATTCCTTGGTGCTTTAAGTGATTTTAGTAATATTAATATTTAAAATATTTCTGTCTGAAATCTTTTTATGACTACGTATAGCAATAATGGCCACCATTTCATTCTGCTGTTTTTCATATTAGAATATTACACAGTAAACATTGCAAAAATACTATCTTAGCACTGAATTTAATGCAAAAGATTTCAAGTATCTATTTGCATGTAAATGACTCAAGTTTTATTCAGTCAATAAAAACAGTCTATTAATCCTTTTACTACATTTCTTACATGGGTTGAAACTTAAAGAATATGCGGTTTTCAGCTGAATGAGAACTTTTCCTTAACTTCCATACAGGTATGCAGAAAAACAGTGGGTTTTATCGGACTTATATTGGTTGTATACCTTCCTAGTTTATCTCTGCAGTTTCTTCCATTGTGTTATGCAAATTTAAGGGTTGGTTTGTTTGCTTTTAGCTAGGAAAACTTCGTGTAATTAAAAATATCTGTTCGCAGGTGGACTAAAGGTATTAATAAGCATGAAGCAGAATATTTATAGGTGCTTTGTCTAAGAAGTAATGAGCATTTAAGCACACACATGCAAATAGTATGATATTAATGTCTTAGGAGGCTACAGCAATCTGACAGCCAGGTACATTCATGTAGACACAACAGCATGATAAAAGCAGTCCAGACATCTGGATCACAGTGCTGCTATACAAAGACATTTCTGAACAATTCACATTATTGCACTTACCCAAATTTCCAGTCTTGTCCACCCCTTTCTTCTTGTTTCTTTCTCCGCCTCTGCCTTTGTCTTTTATGTACTTGCAGAATCTCATTTTTCCTTTACAAGTCACCTCCATCTGCTTATGTGTCAGAGTGGCCCTTGTGCCACACATCACATTGAGGAGTTCTCAAGATGAAGGGCTGTATTCACATCACTACTTCTGTCTCAGCACTGTTTCATGCTTGTCACTGCTCAGCACTCAGCGCCACACTGCCTTGTTTTGTCAATAACCATTTATTTGTTGCTGGAATAGTAGCAACCATTACATCTGACCTCCCTGTTTCATCAATTATGGATAGATTATTGGATGTGAACATCTGCAAAAGCTTGCTGTTGAACTTACCTCCTGGCTGGGATTAGATAAAGTATTAAACTGTTGTTTATTGTCAGGCCAAAACTCTACTGGGAAGCCAGGGAATTCCAAGACTAGCAGACGCCCATCAGCAAGCACCAAAAATTGTTTAGTATTGCCACTGTTTCCCATAAGATCGTAGCCATTTATTATTTACACTTATTACTAGTTGTTATAACATACTTGATAAAAGCTCTTGGCAGGCACAGTGTTTTCAGCTATTGTCACATCTGTCAGGATGGAAGGGCTACATAAACTGTTTTTTCCTCTTATATTGCTGTTAAAGGGTAACAGATGAAGCTTCTTCACTCCAGACTGTTAAGCTATACTTTATTTTGAAGAAATACGTCAACAATGGCTGGTTTGGAAAACATTACATTCCCATACTAAATAAAGATTGCAACAACCTTCACTAGATTAATGTCTCTTGCAGTAAAGATTTCAAATTGTACAATAATAATGAACTAAAATACCTGGTTTTGACATTTGTGTAGGTTTTTGCTCTGAAGGACCTGGCTGATATTGTTTTAACTTTTTATTTGTTTTAATAGTTTTAATGAGGTATAGTAAATAATAAAATGACGACTGCATTCCTACAAAGTCGTAGGTGTAGAGAATCAGAATTAATATAATTGTTAGTGGCACAGAAGGCCAGAATTAATAACAGTAATATGGAAGCTAATACAGAAGAAATAAGAAGGATGGGAAGAAAAGTTAACATTTATTTAATCATCTGTACATTTCATCTCTTTTAAGTTTCCTATGCAGCAAAAAGAAACATACAGGGTGAACGTCTGACTGTGTGGAAGCCAACAGAAATTTGAAATGTTTCTGGGGAAAGGAACTTTTTTGATTAGTTACTTGTATTTACATATCCATTTAGATTATCTAAATATCATGCAAAGCATACAAGACTTGATACAGGCGAAAAATCCTAGGTCTTGTCTTGGTAGACTGTTAAGGATCAAGTGAAATGTTTGTCTTCCCTTCTCTAATCCTTCAAGCAGGTGCAGACACAGGTAACCTGAAGCATGTATTGCCATGCAAGCTTATAGAGCATCAAGGTAAACATTGCACTTGATAGCCAAGTATAACAGGGGAGGGAAGAGTGTGGACTGGATGAAGCAGTTACCCCTTAGGAAGAGTGACAACCATGCCAACACCTTAGTGATAGGCAAGTCTTAGCAAGAGCCTGTGGAAGGTCTTGAATAAGGGTGCTCCACTGTGATGTTTGACTTTGCCAGACTTCTGGGTGGATTCTTCTACATCCCTCTCCATCCTCCTGTCCCTGATTCCCTTGCCCCAACATGCATGCTTATGCTATGCATTAACCAAATACCCACATTAAAGTCCCTGGAATAGCATTTCCGGAACAGACTAGGTTGGCCCATTCCAGACAAATTATTTCTATCTCTGCAGGAACACCAACAAAGTTTTTACGTTTCTGGTTTAATTTTTTTCCATGTACTTATCAAAACAATGTAGTCCAGTGTAATTGGATGTAGCTAAGGGCAAGGAGTTAGCATTCACATTTACAGAATATGATTTGGTGAGTTTAAGTTGTGGGAAAAGAGAGAACTAACAGTTCTGGCAGATCACAGACTGCTCTTTCTTTCCTCAGTGTGGCACCCAGTTTCAGTATCCCTTAATAGAGAGCATGGAGACAGAACGTTATACTGCCTCTACCCTGGATGCTCACTATGCCTCAATACATTTAGCATTTAATAAGGTGTGGCCTGCCATTAATTTGATATTGGTGTATTATTCTCCTGGGATCAATGAGCTCTGCTCATCGTAATCAGTACATTGCATGAACTATACAATATTCTTACTGTTGTCCAACCTCACTTATGCTGTGTTTTGGCCAAAATAAGAATACATCTAGGTTTGTATTGTGAAGCTCCTCTTTGACCTTACTTGGGATGGCCACAGGTGTGTAGCCACTTAAATTATGGTAATAAAGACCGCACTTCCTAGGCATTTTTAAATATACGTTTCTTGGGTAGCTATGGGAGAAACTTCACTGAACTGCAAAATGCCTATGCATATGGTTCTATTGTGTTTTTTTTTTTCACTGGACTGTATGGAAGTGATTATTTAGTGACTGTCAGAGCTATGTGTTTTTCCTGAAAGTATTTAAGAGGACTAAGTGGTATGAGGCCAGTAGTCTCACTCAGTTGTATTGTCTGTCTACCAACACCTATTGTTGGCTCCAGAAGAATATTGTCAGATGCTGCTAGCTAGGCTGGGCCTTAGCCTGTTACTGCAGCGCCTGTCAGAAATCATTAGCTGGTGATCTCTTTGACTAATGTTCCAGCTGATTGTCTGATTCATGTTCAAGATCTGTAAATGAGGCAGAAGCATCTTTACTGCTCACCAGCTGTGAAATGGCTAAACGCAGCTAGATTTTCAGAAATCAAAATAAATGTATTTCCAATAAAGTTTGACAACAATATCAAGCGCAAAGCTGAGAGCAGAACTATGTTCCTGTGTTTTTTAAAGTTACGGTATTATAAATCAATATTATCCCATCTTGTATTTGTCAGAGGAATGTATTTTACCAAAATAATGAAATACTGCTAGTAGCATTAATCTTGTGTTGAGTTGGATAGACATTCTTTATTCAACATAAATTCATACCTTCGATTTTTACTCTTTTGTCCATTATCCCCAGATGTATCAATGTTCAGCACAGCCTATGTCTTTTTGTCTGAGTCCTCAGTGTATGCCAATGAGGTGTGTACATGTTTTTATGTACGTATAAAGAAGTACAGGTGTGACAACAATGAAAAATAAAGGGTGGGATTTTGAGGAGGGGGAGTCCTTGGGGAGGAGCTGATGATGTATCTGTTTTATATTAATGGAATAACCCCAGGAGGGTCACACTGGCATAATGCTGAGATAACAGAGAAGCAAATCTGGGCCTGAGATCTAATATTTTTCTTGGCAAAGGAGGTAAACATGAAAATCACCACTATCTAGAGAATTAGTGAATAGCAAGAGCTATACCACAAATAGGCTCTAGTTTGAGGATTTAAGTAGAGCTTGTTACTTTACTTTATTTTTACACTGTGACTAATTGTAGCCACGGTAGACTTGCAAAGACCCGGGAAAAGAGTTGAGTTTGTAAATAGATGCTCCCACAATAGCTATCCTCCTTCCAGGTGCACCTGCACCCAGCTTTTAGTGCTAAGCAAGAAAATGAGGGAAACTGTACAATGCTTCCTGAATATTTTCTTTTTACTATTTCTATTTTGGAGCTATAAAAACTACACCGGGGAGTGGGGGTTATACATACACCAAAATAATAGTGGATGGCATGTGGGACAGTCGGCTGTAATGTAGAAGACAAAGCTGACATCTTCACCCTGCCACCTTCCTACATCCTCCATGAATGAGGAAAAAGTGATTGAAACCCAGTGTATTAGACTTTGATTTTAATTTTGGGTTTTTTTTTGTTTGGTTGGTTTTTTAACCAGTATTTCCACTGCAGACCCGCAGAAGTAGAAAGTTTGAGCCAGTCAGTGTGCTTGGTCACATAGAGTGAAAAATAAATTCATGACCAGAATCAGTGCAGTTTTTATAATTTTTATTTTGTTAAACTTACCTTACACTTTTCTTTTTAGAGGTAGAAAGAACTGTACATTATTCTAATCTGTTCAACTGCATATACAATGACCTTTTTCCACTAGTTGCTCAGAGTATCAAGCTCTCCTTGAAACAGGATGGAAATTTTATAATGGAGCCTAGCATGATCAAGATAAATCTATTGCAACAGTTTCCTTCCTCAGAACTCTTTGTACATAGCAAATTTAAAAAATAAAAGCTGCCGCCGCCACCACCAAAAAAACCAAGACGTTTTGCCCCTTAAGTAACTCTAAATCTCTGAAAACTTTGAGTTTTGAGAAGGAAATTCAGCCATATCTATGTAATGCCCAAACCCACTCTTTTTAGTGTACATTTCCAGTATAGATTCTTATGTAGTCTCATGCAATATCTCTTTACACAATATTATATACTTTTATTTACATTTAACATGAAGAAAATAACCTTACAGCCACTTCAGAAACTTTTATGTAGAAAATAACCTAGATGACATTTTAATGCACAATATTTACCATAGAATGCTGAAGCAGAAGCATGTTACCTTAATAAGAAGACTTTTGTTCTGTTGTCCAAAACAATTTTTCCATCTTTTTTGCTTGTGTAATGACAGTTATATTCACTAAGACTACAAATACAGCAAAACTGCACATTTGTGTAGTTTTCATCCTTAATTATTGACGTGTTCCACCTCTTCCTTGGATGTCACTGTCCTCTGCACAGATTGGCCAAAATATATATAAAAGACCCATTTCTGGCTATACTTCTGTCTCAAGGTAGAAGAACTTTCATGGGAGCCTATAAATTCCATTAGATCCAAATGATACATGTTCCCAATATTTATCCACTTGTCAGAGAGCTAAGAAATGGGCATGGCTTGGCCATGCCCACTCAATACTCTCTTGCCACATGTATGTCTTCTCTTACATGGTATTCATAAGAACCCAGTTAGATGGACTGGTATTTGTATCCCATGAAAATCAACAGAAGAGTTTTCATGTCCATTTATTGTTTTCAATCTGCTTACAGGTTCTGACAGACATCACTGTGTCAATTCTGCTTGATTTGCCAGCATGCAAGCTTTATAATTTTTCATTTTAAATGGAAATTAAATGTGCTGTAGTTGCAGGAAACTTTGGGTGAAATCCTCTAATACTTACATGTTGATCTAGCTTTTTTTGCTGCCCTACCTCCTTTTCTTTTTCTACCCTGAATGTAAGGCATGCACCATAGATGAGGAGGCTCCTCTTCACTTCCTCCACGTAAATGGATACTGGGCAATTGTAGCATACAGGGGCACTACACAGCTCCTTTCCATCGAGAATGTGTCCCTACATAATACCTGAAGCTGGAAGAGTTAAGAGAAATATGGACATAACGAATATATTTTCTATTGCAATTTATTAAGATTTCCTCCCTTTCGTGTAGATGATTTAATTATCATTATTTCATTATTCTTTAGAATGAAACACCTGATCTGTGTAGAGTAGTAGTAACCTGGGCCCAAAATGAGCACTTTCCGTCAATATGAATGAGTGGCTTTATTTATTTACTTACTTCTTTCTAGCAGCTGTTGCAGAGATGCAGTGAACCAACTTTTTACATTACCTACTCTGGCTATCGTTTTTCCTTGGTTTTATCTGTACTTTTTAGGCTCTGTGATATCTTTGATAGAAAAAAAGTACAGCAGCCTAAGCCTTAGGTGACTAAGTAAACTTTCTGTGCTAGAGAGTAACCACTAGAGGCCCTGTGTCCTAGTTTAGTATTGCAGAGGTCAGTTTAAAGTAGGAGTGATTTTCAGTCCAGTACATAAAATTTTGGAAACCTTCTGACACTCTTATGGCAGATTTTTCTGATATGGGCACGGTTATTACAACAAGTGCTGTAGGTCCTCTGAGTTAAATGCAAAATCAAGAACTGTTTTTTGGACATTTTTGCGCATTCCTGTTACCAGCCTGGACTATTAGAAGGACACACTGCAGGTCTTGACAACTTTGAGTATGCTTTCAGTTTAGGGAGAGTTCTAAACTGATGTGACAAGATCCTAACTGAGGTGCCAACGCTCTCTTTTTGTCCTGTATTATGCATTGATAACTCAATTGGCAATGACCTTCAAGTATAGGATGCAATGCTGATGTATATGAGAGCAAGACTGATATGGAAGTACTTGAAGGTCGATAAATAGTGCAGTGCACATTAATAAATGTTATTTTTTGTGCATACAGAGCTTATGTAACTAAAAAATAAGAGCTTTGTCCAAGGATATTCCTGCACGTAGTAGAACTCCTTCAAGAACTGGGAAATCTAAGTAGTGGAAACAGTGATAGAAATGGTGGCATCCATAGCATTAGCGCACACAGGTTGTCTTCTTTGGAACTATGCACACTACCAATGACAGGGAGTGCAGCTTCTTAATAGAAAATGCCCTATCTTTTACCTCAGTTTAAATAGGCATCCTGGGGCATGCAGGATACTGTCATACGTCCCTAGGCATCTCCCATCCCCCTTCAGAGCTGGTAAATGACATTCACTACTCGTTGCTTGGAAATGTGCAAAAAGGATTTCCATAGATAGCCTTTGGAGATTTCCTGTTTTCTCATGTGTGTAATAGGTTGGGTCAAGCAAAAAAAAAGGAGGGGGGAAAGAATAGGATTTAATTCTATATGCATTCTTGTCATCACCATTGGAAAAAAAATGGACGAAAAGAGAACTTATGCAATACAGGTGATGTCTGTTAAATTAAATTAAGATCATATGTTTTTATGCAGCAGCTGTAAGCCTTCAGTTAAGGGAGAGGTCATGATAATAGAGTGCATTCGAAATGCATATTAACAAATTCCTTGTGTGTGCGAATAATTAGTCATAAAAATAACAAAAATATCTACAGTATTTTAAGCCAACATAGTTTAAATTTGTAACCTATATTTTATCCAATTTTTGAGCATCTGAATTGTACTAAGAAAAGTTGTCATATGACAGTTTAAAGAAAGAAAAATAACATTAAGTTTTATATCAGCATATCATTCTAATGCACTACGAATAGGACACTATCTTAAGATAACGATTAACAGAAATTCATAAAAGCACAGCCCCTTAAAATGTTTTAGATTATGGATAAGGAAATCTATATTGTGAATCAGGTATATTATTTTTGGTTTTTGAAAAGTGCCAAAATACAGGGATTTAAATGCAAGTTGTATCTTTTTCATTTTTAATTATTTAATAGTTTCAAACAATTGTAATGATTAAAAATCCAGTCCTATTACAGCTAATTAAAGAAGAAATGTACAGGTGGGAAAATTTCAATTTTGTGTTTCTTAAGCACACAGAGACTGGAAAAAAAAAGTGGAATTTCTTAGCATTGTATTTATTGGGGTTTATTTTCCTGTTTCACAGATACTGAAGACATCTGTAAAAATCTTCACAGCACTTTGTGATTCTGCTGGCCTGGGCAGAGCATATGCAGCTATTGCCAAGATTCTGGTAAGGTAGGTTGGCACATCTGTGTCTGGCTGTCAGTGCAGATTCATTCAGCTGTGAAAGACTTAAATTGTTAGAGGTCTGTCGCTTCCCATTACTGACTGCTTAAATTTTAAGCAGTGCCCTTCTTACAGTAAGTGACCCTTTCATCGAAAGTTATTTTAAATTGGTACACATTTTTTGAAGTGTATGATCCAAGCTTTTCTTTACCTGTAAAATATAATATGTCTCTTTTTCCCATATTTTGGGGGCTTTTAAAATTTTTTTTCCACAAGTTTGGGAGGGACCTTTCTGGAAAATAGAAAACGAGGCGTATTTTCCGGGTTTAAAAAGACAGAAAACCTTGAAGAATGTAGCAAGTTTCAGAAGGTGGCTCAGTGTAATCTTTTCCAAACTCTAAGTTTCCATTTATTGCACTCAGTTCTGTTTTGGTTTGTGCATGTGTAACTATATACAAAATTGTTGCAGATAAGATGCTTGTCTTCGATGTTTTTGTTTTAGCATCTGGCATTAAAATCTTCTTCCACGTGAATTATTTTGAAACTACTTCAACTTCTTACACAAATAGCTTTGACATAAAGTAGTCTAATGTAATTATCGTATGAAGTAGGGAAAGATTAAAGTGAAGGTTGCAGCTTATCCTTGATTCATCCTACGTTTGGGGACTTCAGTGCACGTGATGCATGACAGAGGTTGGCAAATTGTTTATGGAAGAGGACTTGTCACCAGGTTTATTTCAGTGTGTGGAACAAATTCTCCTGTTTGAGTCAGATGCCTTGCCTCCTGGCCTTTCAGAGCATATAGGGATCAGCCACAATCACAGTTCTCTTCAGCTCTCTGATACATAATTCATGGCTATTCATATTCTGAGCATCCTAAATAAGCACATGGGATAAGATGTTCAAAAAGCCACAGAACAGGCTTAGAATACCAGGTCCCATTTTCAAAACTATCTTAAGCCTAACTGAGAAAGATTTAGTTGCTGGGACATCAGCTGTTATAATGAGTGACTTCGCAGTGAGTGCAAAGGTTTCTGAACTCTCAGTAGCAGAGTTCCTTGTATTCACAAAAAACAGTAGTCTGAGTAGATGGTGGCCTAAGATAGCCAAGACGAAGTTCCTAGAAAACCGTGTATATTAATTTCCTCTCTCTGAGATTTAGGCATTTTGGAATGAGAGTACATAGATTTATTTACTTAGAAGTTGCAGATTTTGAGATTCTTCCAAAGTCAGGGTTTTAAAACCTTCATCTGAAAGACCATGCCAGTGCAAATTCTTTTCTTAAAAGTACAGCTGAAGATGGAGTAGCTAGTGATTTTCTTCTGCATCAAATCTGTACTGCACACCTTCTGAGAGCATTCTCTAGCTATCTGGGAACAGACAGTCTCACTGCTTTCCGGTTGTTGCAATTTGAAAAAGAGGAAAACCAGTATGTAAGGAGAAATGAGAGGGGAAACTGAGCGCAATGATTCCCCAGTTTAGTATTTAATGTGTTATCCTAATAATCTGCCTTCTTTTAGTTTAAAACCATTACCCCTTGTCCTATCGCAGCAGGCCCTGCTAAAAATTTGTCCCCATCTTTCTTATAAGCCCCCTGTAAGTACTGAAAGGATGCAGTAAGGTCTTCCTGGAGCCTTCTCTTCTCCAGGCTGAACAACCCAACTCTCTCAGCCTTTCTTCACAGGAGAGGTGCTCCATCCCTCTGGTCATTTTTGTGGGCCTCCTCTGGACCTGCTCCAACAGTCCATGTCTTTCCTGTGCTGAGGGCTCCGGAGCTGGATGCAATCTCCAGGAGGGGAATCACCAGAGCAGAGTAGATGGGCAGAATCACCTCCCTCGACCTGCTGGCCACGCTCCTTTTGTTGCAGCCCAGGATATGGATGGCCTTCTGGGCTGCGAGTACACATTGCCGGCTCATGTCCAGCTTTTCATCCACCAGTACCCCCAAGTCCTCCTTCGCAGGGCTGCTCTCAATCCCTTCACCCCCAGCCTGTATTGATTATCAGGAGTTGCCCCGACCCATGTGTAGGATCTTGCACTTGGCCTTCTTGAACCTCCTGAGGTTCACATGGGCCCACTTCTTGAGCTTGTCCAGGTCCCTCTGGATGGCATCCTGCCCCTTGGGAATGTCAACCGTACCACTGAGCTTGGTGTCATCAGCAAACTTGCTGAGGGTGCACTCAATCCCACTGTCTGTTACTGATGAAGATAGTGAACAGTACTGGTCCCCATATGGACCCCTGAGAGGCACCACTTGTCACTCATCTCCATCTGGACATTTTGCCATTGACCACTACCCTCTGGATGTGACCATCCAACCAATTCCTCATCCACCAAACAGTCCACCCATCAAATCCATGTCTCTCCCATTTAGAAAAGGATGTTGTGGGGGACTGTGTCAAAGCCCTTACAGAAGTCCAGGTAGATGACATCCATAGCTCTTCCCTTGTCCACTGATGTAGTCACTCCATCATAGAAGGCCACCAGGTTGGTCAGGCAGGACTTGCCCTTGGTGAAGCCATGCTGGCTGCCTTGAATCACCTCCCTGTCCTCCACGTGCCTTAGCAGAGCTTGTAGGAGGATCTGTTCCATGATCTTCCCGGGCACAGAGGTGAGGCTGACAGATTGGTAGTTCCCAGGGTCCTCCTTTGTACCCTTTTTAAAAATGGGTGCAATGTTTTCCTTTTTCCAGTCACCAGGGACTTCACCCGACTTCCGTGACTTTTCAAATATCATGAAGAGTAGCTTGGCAACTACATCAGCCAGTTCCCTCAGGACTCTGGGATGCATCTCATCAGATCCCAAAGACTTATGTATGTTCAGGTGCCTCAGGTGGTCACAACCCTGATCTTCTCTTACAGTGGGAGGGACTTTGTTCCCTGAGTCCCTGCCTTGCAGTCCATCCGCTTGAGAGGTGTGGGAAGAGAGGTTGCCAGTGAAGACTGAGGCAAAGAAGTTGTTGAGTACCTCAGCCCTCTGTTATTACCAGTTTGCCAGTTTTGTTCATCAGGGAGGGTGCACTTTCTTTGGCCTTCCTTTTCTGGCTGACATACCTGTAGAAGCCCTTCTTATTATTCTCTGCATCCCTTGCCAACTTCAGATCCAACAACATCTTGGCCTTCCTGACCCCATCCCTACACAACCAGGCAGTGTCCCTCTACTCTTCCTAGGATACCTGTCCCTGATTCCACTGCCTGTGCATTTTCTTCCTGCCCTTTAGTTTGACCAGCAGGTCTCTACTCATCCATGCTGGTCTGTGGCCTTCCTTTCCTGATTTCTTACACCTGGGGATCAAGAGCTCATGTGCTCTATGGAAAGCATCCTTAAAGACCTGCCAGCTCTATTCTGCTCCCTTGTCCCTGAGGGCAGTTTCCCAGGGGATCCTATTGACTAACTCCTTGAAGAGCTGGAAGTTTGCTTTCCTAAAATTCAGTCCTGACTTTATTCTTTGCCTGACCCATGTCCCTCAGGACTGTAAACTCCACCAGTGCATGATCACTGCAGCCCAGGCTGCCTCCAGTCTTGACATCACCTATTAGCTCACTTGCGTTGCTGACCATCAGGTCCAGTATCTCATCCCCTGTGGTAGGGCTGTCTATTACCTGTCTTAAGAAGTTATCCTCAGTGCACTCCAGGAGTCTCCTGGATTGCCTACAGCTCACCATGCTACTTTTCCAGCAGATGTCAGAGTGGTTGAAGTCCCACAGCAGATGAGAGCCTGAGAGCGTGGTGCCTCCTGTAGCTGGAGTTAGAAGGCTTCGTCAATAGGCTCCCCTTGATTGGGTGGCCTGTAGTGGACACCAATCACAGGGTTCCCTTTGTTGCCTTGGTCTCTAATTCTTACCCGTAAGCTTTCAACCTGCTCATGGCTATTATTCATAGACAGCTCTTCCCACTCTATCTATTTCTTGATGTAGAGGGCATCCTCTCCACCTATTCTCCCTTGCCTGTGCCTTCTGAGCAGCCTGTAGTCATTGATAGCTGCACTGCAGTCATGAGATTTGTCCTACCAAGTTTCAGTAATGGCAACTAGAGTTGAATCAGAACTGAATTCTGACATTCAGTTGACCAAAAATTCAAAGGATCGCAGTTCTGGATTTATGCTCCAAAACCTTAAAAAAGACTCAGGTAAGATGTATAAATCTGTCTGTGTATACGGGCCTTAAATCTTCTTGAACACTTGAACTCTGTGACCAGGAGTCATAGAGACTCAGGAAGTTTTCATCCATTGTCTTCATGGGGCAATTTTGTAAAGAGGTCTCACAGATGGGGAGACACCATTCCATAAAGCCCATAAACACCATTCATTGTTTTAAGTAGAAATGGATAAATTCCATGATTACTTTTACTGTATCACAAGCAGCAAAAGTAGCTGAGTACACCATAAAGTGTCTCTGACATGAGAAAATAGCATAAGCAACATTTGAAATGGGTGTTGAGGGAGCTGGCCAAAGTGAGGCTGCTTTTGATTACCTTTGAAAGACTGGCAGCTAGGGGAGATTACTGAGGACCGGAAGGTTCCAGATGTCATTCCTGTCTTCAAGAGCGAGGATCCAGGAAACTTCAAGCTGGTCAGCCTTACCTTGATCCCTGATAACATGATGGAGTGAATACTCCTGGAAGCCATTTCCAAACATATTAAGACAAGAGGGTGATTGGATTTAAGACAGGGAAATTGTGCCTCACCAACATCATAACCTTCTAGGATAAGATGACTGGCTTGGTGGATGAAGGGAAAGCAGTGGATCTTCCTTCTCAATTTTAGCATGGCCTCTGACACCTTCTCCCACAACATCTTCATACACCAGCTGATCAAGGATGGCTTAGATAAATAGGCAGTGAGGTAGACTGAAAACTAGGTGAGCTGCCGGCCTTCAAAGGATTGTTAAGCAGCAGCATGAAGTCCAGTGGGAGGCCAGTCACTAGTGGTGTACTCTGGGATCAGTACTGGCACCAATACCGATTAATATCTTCATTGATGACCTGAATGGCGTGACCAAGCGTACCCTCGGCATGTTTGCAGGCAATACAAAATTGAGGAGAAATGGTTGATCCACCAGGTAGGTGGTTGTGCCGACATTCAGAGGGACCTCATCAGGCTGGAGAAATGAGCCAATGGCAGTCTCATGAAGTTCAGGAAAGGGAAATGCCAAGTCCTGCACCTGGGGACAGAGAACCCCAGGCACCGGCTCAGGCTGCAAGCTGACTGGATGGAAAGCAGGCTGGCAGAGAAGGTCCTGAGGGACAACAGAGAAGTTGCCTGGTGGACAGCAAGCTGCCCATGAGACAGCAATGCACCCTCATGGCAAAGGCAACCAACGGGATCCTGGGCAGCATTAGGCAGAGCGTTGCAAGCAGGTTGAGGGAGGTGGTCCTTTGCCTCTACTCAGCGCTGTTGAGGTCACCCCAGGAGCGCTGTGTCCCATTCTGGGCTCCCCAGTACACGAGAGAGAGGGACGCAGTGGAGTGGGTCCAGCAAAGGGCTGCAAAGATGACTAAGGGACTGGGAGCATCCGTCCTAGGAGGAGAGGCGGAGGGAGCTGGGACTGTTCAGACCACAGGAGAGAAGGCTCAGGGGGATTTCATCAATCTGTACAAACTTCTGATGGGAGGGTATAAAGAAGAGGGAGCCAGGCTCTTCTCAGTGGTGTTCAGTGACAGGACTAGAGGCATTGGGCACAAACTGAAATACATGAGATACCATTTACACACAAGAAGAAAAAAATCACTGTGAGGGTAAAAGCTGGAACAGGTTGTGGAGTCTCCATCCTTCAAAAGTCACTCAAAACTTCACTGGACACAGGCATCCTCTAGTTGCTCTGAGCAAGGTGAATGGAGATTATCTCTAGAGACCCCTTCCAACCTTAACTATTCTGTGATTCTGTGATCTTTGTCTTAAGCAGTCCTTCTAGATTAATTCCCTTTAGCCGTGCAATGCTTTCTAGTTGAATGCTTTCTATAACCCGGTATGATGGATACTTCAGACAAGGCTACTTTTCAAAATTCAATAACAGAATTTTTCATGAACAAAATCAGGCTGGTCCAGCTCTACTGGTTCTTCCTTGGAGCAGGAGAGGGGATAGAAAAGTGGTTTGAAAAGCCAATATAAAGAGAGTCATTTAAAAAAACATTGTAAGTTTATGTTTACTCTCACACCAAACTTCTCGATATTTACTTGTCTGATGTACAGCAAACAAGCAAATTTCTGGCAAGCCTGTTTGGAAAATATGGGATAAATGCATGAATAATTACTGCTGGTGACAGAATCTCCATACTCAGCTTGATCACTTTTTCTTTTCTTATATTTTTACCTGATCTAGGCTAGGCTTGTGCAAATCATTTTAAATTTGATCGATAATGTCTTTACAAGTAAAAGATTACTCTTTCCCTAAAATAATGCATTATATCATAACGTCCCTGAGAATTTGCACTGATTGCCTTGTGACAGGTTGAAGAAAGTGGCTGAGCCCTCCCAAATTGCTCAGAACCTGTCTGTGGCTTTGAAATTTTTTGTGAAATCTTTGCTGCAGATGTTTCCACAGTCCGTGGGAAACTGAAATTCTCTATCATGTACATTTAGGCATGTCATTTTCCAAGGAAAAATCTGACATAATAGCATCATGTTCTTGACTTATTCTGCCAATGTCCACCATGGTAATGACTTCTTGTGGACACATGATTTATACATCCAATTCAATCACATGAGCCATCCTATAAAAGGTGCATATTTTCATAAAAGTCTAATAGCGGTAAAAATCTCATAGGGCATTTTAGCATGAAACTGGAAATGAGTTGCTGTAGATATGTAATCTCTTCTGCTGAAGTCATCATAACTGTTCTGTGGGATCATGAATGACTATATCTTTAGGAAATTACATTTTATGCATTTAGGAAGGTGATGGTTAAGGAGATAGAAAGTATATGGCTGTATAAAACAACATGTAGATTTTTGAAAGAACTGTAAAATATTAGCCCTTTCAGTAGGAAAGACCTGTTTATCATGTTTCCAGGTCTTGTACAGGATAAAGTGTTTCAGTAATCCTTCTAGCATACTTTAAATATCTGAAGCTGTAGTGCTTTTAAAAGTACTTCCTTTGAAAAATTGTTAAACTCTACCAACCAATTGCTAGTTGGTGTAAGTGAAGTTCTAACAGTGAGAAATATCTTTCTGATATGTATCAAATTGACTTCTGTTTGCTTGAAAGAGGTTATATGCCCTAGCAATTTTCATATTTTCTATACGTGGAGCATAGGTTTTTATGTGAAATATAAAAGATGGCCAAAAATACATAAAAACATTTCTATTAATTCATGAAATTAAGAAAACCTTTTTACATTTTCTCCTGTCACTGATTCCATTTGCTTTATTACTTTCAGCCTCTAGCTCACAAACTTGGTGGCACAATCAACAAACCCCTTAGTGGCTGTTTCATCTCTGCTCTATTTGATTTCTCCACTCTGAGTAAATGATTAAGTTTTCATGCATTGGTTCAACCAAAATCTATGTTCACTCAACCACATCCTTTATTGATTACTTCTACTGCAAACAGTAGGCCAAGTGTGATATACATAATTGGACAGTTGTCAGGGGATGTGGGTGTTAACAGTCCT
This sequence comes from Phalacrocorax aristotelis, assembly GCF_949628215.1. Taxonomy (NCBI): domain Eukaryota; kingdom Metazoa; phylum Chordata; class Aves; order Suliformes; family Phalacrocoracidae; genus Phalacrocorax; species Phalacrocorax aristotelis. The sequence goes on from NC_134279.1 coordinate 18,106,696, forward strand.
GTTTTCCCAATTGGAAACTGGAATCACCTTGATACACAAATATTCTGCACTGTTTCATTCTAATTCCTTGGACCGAGGAGTCCTTTTCCTCAGAATATATGTTTTTAACTCTCAAAGGTCTGGTTGAATGGATTTAATGATTATACCATATAATATGCTCTTGAAGTTGCACCTGTGCACTGCATATAGAAAACTAGAAAACCTGGAATTAATATTTGTCTAACACTTTAACCTTGTCCTTTAACTTATATAAATCATATGCTGTATTTCTGTGGGGAAACATTTGATTTTCTCTTCTTAGGAAAAAAAATAGGTTTAAAAAATGTGTTTCTAATTCTAAAATTTAGAAGCATTTTGACATTTGGCAAATGTTTACAGTACAATATTTAATATTCTCATGATATTAAAATACTTAAATTAGGAAACTTTAGTAAATGCAACTCTGCTTACTGACAACTAAGCTTTACAATAGCATATAGCTGAACATTTCAAGCATGTTAGTTTGCAGTGGTTTAGCACCCTTTTGTAGCAGTCTCAGTCTCATACAGATAATCACTGCAATATTGTAAATTTGCAGCCATGCTTTGCTATGTTTCCTGTTGCGTGGCAGGCGCTACCCTGTTAAAATTACTGTCACATCATAAGACAGGGAATTGCAGACTTCTGCCAGATTTTGAAAGCACATATCCCTAATATAGTTTATAATAGAAACTGTAATGTAAATAAACCCCAGTCAGTCATTTGCTGCAGGAATATAACTTGAAGTTGTTTTAAAATGGTTAGAAAATAAATCACAATTCTTTATCTCTTACAGGAATTTCTGTTTCTGTGAGTTTCTGAATTAAGACTGGATTTTCTGTCTTGCTTGGTGGCTTGACATTTAGCATGCTACACGCTTACATTAGTGACTCAAGTTCATGGCTAATATTGAGGTCAGCTGCAGTAATACTTCAGCCTTAAAGGGAAAAGGAGTGCAGTGCCTTACAGTCAAACCCAGACGTCTATCTTATATCTTGTAATCATACTGCAGAGATCTTATATTGTTAATATGACTGGCTTTATTAAAAAAAGGAAATCTGCAAATGTTATTGTCAAAGTACATTAACAATTTTCAACTTAGATTCAGTTGTGACCTCATATTGTTCTGATCTCACTGGGATTTGGGGGTGACACCTGCAATCCACAGTTTATAGGTTTGCCTGTGTGACTCCAGCAACCTTTGATCCACCCAGCCGAAGTGCAGCATTGCACTCAGGGAAAGGCTGTCATCCCCAGACCAAGAGACAGTGCTGTCGTGGAGCTGCTGCTACACCACCAGGGTTCTAGAGCAAGAAATGGCAGCTCTGAATGACAGGAGCACAAAAAGCCTTACTGAAAAACTAGCCGCCTTACCTCCTTCCCCTGTTTTGTTAGGATGTGAGGTCCAGCTGTATTGAAAATGTTATCGGTTGCTCAGCAGGAAAAATATTAAAATTACGGAAACTCCAAAAACCCTGTAAAATAATCGCCTGCATTTTCACTCTTGGCCTTAAAATATGGCACAATATTCTGAAGGAGAATTTTGTTTTATTTCGCTCCAAGGATCCAGTTCTGCCCTCAGAAGTTCTGTGTGGACTAGGCATATTGGTCTCAGCACAGGTAATGCCTATCCATCAATTTCAGAAATAAAGTCCGGTCATGGATAAGTCATCACAGTGTAAAGTTACTTCAGAACAGGGGGATAGATCTTCAGCATTTGGAGAAGCCATCTGAGTGAATATTTAATTTTGTCTTTTGCTTCAGTCAGGGAAAAGCGGCCGAAGCTATTAAATGCTTGGGAGAGTTTATGAAGGCTGCTGAGAATGCTCATCTAAGCCAAAGTGTGGTGGATGCATGTGTATTACTTGGGAATATTTACAATGAAAGAGTAAGTACTGCTTGTAGTAATGATGTGAAAAAAATGGGTTTAATTCATGGTAAAACTGTTTTTGCATATGAGATGACCCAGAAGGATTTGACTCAGGTGTTGTATCTTACAAGAGTTACCAAAGGAGAAGATACTGTGTGACTAAATAAAATGTGCCTTAAGATTTTGGGAAAGGTGAAAATTTCCCACCATATCTAACACATAGGCTTTTGGTCTAGAGGGGGTGAATAAAAACTCCAAGTTCACATCATGACAAACTTTAAGCGTTGTGAAAAATCTGCATCCAAATCACCGCTGGGGCCGCATGTGCCCGTAAAGAGTCATCAGTTAATGCAAATGAAATTTTACTGTACTATACATTGAAATTTGTGGGGTTTTTAAAATGAACGTATACTATACTGTATACCAATAAGCAGTTTTTAATCTTAGCTTGGTTTCTTCTCTATATTATCTCAGCCAAATTTATTAAATTGATGCTAGCAGCAAATAGTTTGGCAAAGGTCTGTGTTGGTCATGGAAGGGCTTTGTCTTCTATATGCCTCCATCCAGCCTGATGGCTTTGATTTGGCCTGTTTAAATCAATAGATAGGCAGTGACAGACAATATTAAGTTAGCAGTAACTATAAAACTACCTTTATCATAGTTTCTAAGGTCTTTGAGGTGCTTCTTTCTGACCTGTGTGCCAGTCTCTGAATTGTTCCTCTGCGGTGGACCCTGCAAAGGCGCAGCTCGGTTGGCTGCCTGTCTGGGTAGCGATTTCCATGCTTACCCTGTCCCTTACTGCATCTAGAGAGATACAGCACTTGCACTGCAGTAGCACTTGCGTTTTGAAATCAGGAGGTTAAAAACATTACTGCAGAAGTGAAAGATTCATGTTAAGCCCTTTAACACCTATTTTAGAGCTGAAATGCAACATGAAATTATTTGGATATAAGAAGTAATAAAAATAATTCATTCTGCAGACTGGAAAATGTGGAAATTAGGAAACACTCATTATGAACAAAATAAAAGTAGAATTTTGAATATATATAGATGTTGAAATATAGATTTTGAAAATCACCCTTTCTAGCTTCTATTGCCTGTTTTTTGGTCAGAATTTCTTTTCTATATATAATATGTTGAACAGGCTACTTGCACTTTTTCACTTACACTACCCCCAAATGCTTTTGGTTTTTTTTTCTCCGGTGTTGCTCTTACATAGAACACCCACTACCAAAGTTGCTGGCCTGTTTTTGTTTCATAAGCAGTAGAAAAGTTTCTTACTCTGTAATCTCTAAATTAGCCTGAGAGTTTTCTACTTATATATGACCTTAGCATAAATGTCGAATTTCTCATTGAAAACTAAGTTTTAAAGTCTTTGAGAACTTGCTGAAGTCACTTTAAAATGGATATGAAACTGAGAAGAAAGTAGGGTGATGTGACACTGTGCTCAATTATTCTACTCCAAATTTGAAAAATAAACAGCTAAATTCTGTTTAACTGCTTTTATATTTCACTGCTTCTGCCACCATTGCTAATAATCAGTTCTATGAGAACTGATAGGTTAAGAATTAACCTCTTTTTTGTTATTCTCTAGATTCTCTTTCTCAATTCAGAATTAGCTGCCTTGATCTGGAGAAGTGGTATAGAAGGGAAGAAATGCAGTGACAATCTTATTAACTTATATAAAAATATGTAATTTAAACACACCAAAAAAAAAACCTCGTAAAGCTTTACAATTCCCTATTTTCTATACCAATTTTTCTGCAAGGTCAGCAATGTTTACCAAAACTGAGTCTAAATTAACATTTCCTCTCTTGGTTCACTGCCTGCTTGGTGTCAGCTGTCATCACCCATGTTCTCTAAGTCATTATTAGGGTATTTTTATTCAGCTCTGTACTTTCCCTGTTGATACAATTTTCAGTAGTAGTGTCCTTCTCATCGAATTAAAGATACCTCTATTTATATCCAGATTTATCCTTGGGGACCTTTAGTAATCCGGGGCTATAACTTTTACTGTTCTTCCCAAAGTGACTTCGACCAAATTCACTTTGCTCTGTCCACACCTTTGCTGTATCTTTACAGTTCTGTCATCTCTATTCCATCACAACCACTGTCTTTCTTTAATGCTCAGTTCCCGCTTTCTAGTCGTAATTGTTTTACCCATATGTTTCCTATTTCCTAAAATGCCTGGGTTTGTGTTACAAGGCGAGCATTAGGTCTAATTTCTCCCAGTTTGTTAAGCAGGTTGCTTCCTTAATATGCAAACTCTGATGGAGTTGGAATGATACGCTCAGTCATTTCTCATTTCACTATTCTCCAGTTTCTTAGTCTGATTTGCTGCATCCCTCTCACTAATTGCATCATGTAACCTATTATAGTTATCATGAGTATGGTAGGTAGATGTTTCTGCTTTTTATCTATTATCCTGGTACTTATTGTTCTTTATTCATTGCCATGACCTTATAGGCCCAATTCAGCTCTCCTGCTGTATTAAACAAAGCCTAAAGACTACCTGAATTTCTTTTACTCTTTTCTCTTTTTTAAATTAGAGGCACATTTTAGCAGTTATACAAATTTTGATCCCAAAAAGTGGTATCAAGTGCAACAGGAACCAGTTGGAGTATCTCCTCCTGGTCTTTATGCAGAAGGGAATTTCAATCTTACTAAACCAATCTGAGAGTGAAAGAATAAAACAGCTCTGTAAATGTTTTCAGTCGGGAAGTTTGTGTCATCAGGGCAGCAGAATTCCACACCAATGGGAGAACTGGGAGGCATCTTCCAGGGAGCAGGCAGGCTATAATTAGTGTTAATGATAGACATATAGAAACTGCCACAAGAAGTTTGTTTAGCTCTGACAATAGCCAGGATTAATTCCTTCCCAGTAAGGTAAAGGACTAACTGTTCCATAATGACTTGCTCCCAGGAAGACCTTTTTTTGCTTTGTCTTGTTTGTTGATAATTTTTTTTTCACAAGGATGTCCAACCTTTTCCTTAGTAGGCTTGTGATCAAGATTGTCACTATAAATGATCCATTAAGAGGAGAGAGCTGTCTGTAAGATTTTTTTAATTTCTTGCTCTTCAGTTATATTCAATTCATTGCTATTCTTCTATTTTAGTTGGTAGCAATTTTCAGTCTTCCTTGTTTATATTTGCTGTTTGGCATATATTTATTTTGTCCAGTCTTATTAATATACTGCTTATTTGCACAGATTATATCTACTCTAGCTTTCTCCACTGCATTCTTGATGCATCTTAATATTTTTTTTTACTTTACTAGATGTTAGAGGTGTTTTGCATTTAGGAGAAACCACTGAAGAGCTGCCCATGTTATTTCAAGGCCACCTTCCTGAGCCTGAGTTAATTAGAAACAGAATTAGTTAGAATTAGTTACAAATAGTTCAGGCAGTATGAATTACCTCTCATTTTCTAAATAATTAATTTCATTTACTATCAGATAATCATTCAGGTAGTATTATTAGGTCCCTTTGAAATCCTCAAAGCCTTGCAAAAAACTTCCTTCTTTATCTTTTTCGACAATCTTGGCAAAATTGTCATCTGATTCTTTTTCTATAGTAATTAAACATTAGACAGTAGTAATACTAGAGCATAAAATTATTGCACACTGCCACGTATAATACCAACACAAAATGTACTACCTTTCAAGCCTGGATTATGCTACCTAGTTTTAATGAAAGATGTAATTTCTTTCCCAGCAATTCAATCTCTCTGTGTTTAGATTTCTTCAAATCTTTTATTGATGCTCTGTTTAGGTCTGGTGGCATGCTACTTTTTAGACTAGAAGCTTGCTCCTGCAACTATTCTTTTGACTCCATCTCTGATGGTAACTCAAAGTATCTTTATGGCAAAGAAGAAATATGCAAAAGACAAAGAAATACACCAAGAAATATTTTAGCTTTTCAGCAGTATCCTTCAGCCTATCATGATTTTCCCTAGTTTTCTCTTTATTCCTCTTTGGCCAAGAAGTTGAGGAGTTTTCTTTCTATATCTCACATGAAAAATAGTTCTTGTTATACTTTTTTAATTCCCCTTAACCTATTTTCTGCTGGAGTTTATACTCCTTTTTACCGGATTCATGAATGCTGGATTTCTGTGTTCTGCAGAATAGAGAAATAAATTATTTGGGCTTTCTTTTTAGCAACAATTGGCTTATATTACTCCTACTGTTTCTGTTTTTGTGGTTAGGAATACCCCTAGTTTTTTGTATACCCCTTCTTCCCCCATAAATCTGTAGGCTTTAATTTCTGTTCTTTTCTGTGCTTTAGGTCCATCATTTCATTATCCTCTTTTTTCCACTTCTAAGATTTCTAAAATCTGGTATCACATTAGTAAATTAGGCCCTTTCCTCCCACAGACATGTTAAACAATGAAACAATAGCAAAAATTTCTAAATGGCCTGCCTGGAATCAGTATTAGTTCTTAGCATTGTTATACTTGGATTTGTATGTTCAAAATACCACACAGACAACCAAAAACCAATTCAGTTCCTGAGAAAGACATGAGCAGCATTATCTGGATTTTAGAGGTTAGGGAACAGCAAGGGAGAGGGATTTGCTTAATACCATACCATGAGTCATTATGTGGGCTAGCCTCTCAGCTGCAACATCTCTGAGGTGCTAGAGGAGCAGGCTGTAATGTCAAGTTAAAATACAGGTGACTACAAGTAGTTTTTACAGTTCTTGTCTTTTTTTTCTCTTCTTTACTAGGGGAACTATAATGAAGCTTTTGAATATTTCAGTCAGGCTTCTGAGGCAGCAAAAACTTTAAATAATTTGCCCTTAATGGATGAAACAAAGACTTATTGTGGCATTGCGAAGGCTCATAAACTGATGGTGGCATTTAACAGCCATATAGAAGCAGAAGATCCCGTCAGCCTCAAGTACCTGCTGGCATGGAAGAAGAACAGAAGTGACATGTGCACTGACCCTCTTACAGTCGGTAAGACATTGGTTATGAAACACATTAGTGCTGTATTGTCCTCAACGGTTAAGTCATTTTTCTTGTAGAGTTTTATTAAATTATTTCCTGGGTTTAATCCTTGTACTGAATGGAGGCTAGATTTACTCCTTTGTGTGCTTAGTTTATGTGCTTAGTTTAAAGGCTGAATTAAGTAGGTTTAAATACAATACAGCAGGGAGAAACGACAGTAGTAGTTGCTATGGATGGTAACTTAGTTTTTTTAGTGCTGTTTTCCAAAACATCACAGTTATGGGCAAACAGCGATGTATTAGTTTAGTCAAATATCATTATTTTAATCTTTAAAGAAAAATAATAATAATCTTCATTTGCAGTCAGTTTTTCAAGTGTGACCATAAATAAGTTCCCTGTTACTAAAAGTAAGAAGTAATTTCTGCTTGACGTAGTGTACATAGTTCTGAATTCAGAAGAACATGCTGTTTTATTTTTGGCATCCTTATAGTTGATGTTGGAGGGAAAGGGGAAAAAAGCAATTCTGACTTCTTCACTGTGTTTCCTTTTTTCGGGTAAAGACTAGAGGATAACTTTGTGTGGAGTAGATCTCTTTCTTCATAGGTTAAATTTTCTTTACTTTTTTCACCCCTGTACTGTTCAGGCAAACTGAATTATGCACTATCTCCAAGTACAGGTAGTATTGAACTGTATGGTACTGGGGAAGGAAAAGGGATGAGTCTTTGCATTCCTGTGGGGTGTGAGTCTGGAATATAGTGGAAATAAATGACAGCTGGGGCAAAGTCATAATATGGAGTTTCAGAGTTACTGTGTTCAGATTCCCTCACTTATAGTACTCTCAAAGACAAAGAACAGCTTGTCTGCTGTTTTCTTGTGTATCTTTTTCTTTCATATAACTGGAACAATTATGCATAACTTCATCTGTGAATTTTATATATAAAATAAGTAGATAATAGCCTGGTAATTGAAGATGTTAGCGGTTTAACAGGAGCCAGGATATCAGAGGCAACACAGGAAGCAACTAAGAATTGTGGAATGAGGACATTCATTGGCATGGTGAAGAGATAACAAATTAGCACTCTGTTTAGAGTTCCAGTGATGGTAATAGGGCAGTTCTTTCTTGATGATAATGTGTTTCATTTTCTATGTCTGTATATATTTATGATTTTTGCCTCAGTAAGTGAATATCCAGCATACTCACAGATTTTGTTGGCTGGCAGAGTTAATTGGGTGCATGTCTCCTACAAGGGATAGTAAGTTTCTAGACCTGTAGTGCAGATGGCAAGAATTCCAACAAAGATGGTCAAAGAACAATCCAATGTCAAGCAATTTTATATGCATTTTGTATGAGGATCGTTAGCTGTAGCTGTTGTAAATAGGAGGCTAACAAAAATCAACACTGGCAACAGCAAAAAAAACAGAAGCCTTGAAGATATAAGATGATCTTTGTATCTTCAACATGTATTTTACTTCTTGTACCTGAAGAGGTTTTCTGTTCAACTTCTGTACATCATTTTCTCCAGCCAGTTCTGAAATTCATTAATACCCTGAAATGATATGTGCCCCTTTAAGCTGAGCTTCATGCTCCTCTTTAGCAGTACTTCAGGGATAAAAAGTGTATGATTAGAAAAGCCCTTTATGTCCTGGCAAGCATGGTACCAGAAACAAGTTTTGCCTGCTGAGATTCTCTTCCTTCTGTATTTCTGCCTAGTTTACCCTCTGTTACTTTCGGTATTACAGTTTTCATTTTAGTTCCAGTTAACTCCAGGAACCCTGTGGCTACTGCATATTTAGCAGCTCTTCCAGTTCAATATCATTCTTCTCATTAGTGCTCCAAGCTTACTCTCATGATACCCAGATTACATCCAGGAAAACATAGTGTCACACTGTCAGCACAATCTGTAACATTCTTCGCGTTTTGTGTGCCAAATCTCTTGTTAGTGCTGGCATTACATTTTTAATATCTTTGTCTGGCAAAACACGACCTGGCACCAATCCAATATTAGGATTCACCAGCTTTGAGTTTCAGGTACAGCCTTTATCCTACCTTCCAGGAGGATGTCTGTGCATCCTATGATGAACTCATCACTTTGAAAATTCCTGCTGTGATAATAGAACAGTATTTCTAGCTCTTTCAAACAGCTCAACTTCAAAAATCTACTAGATTTTTCTCAGTCTTTTTGAGGATAAAACAGCTAAAGACAAGATACAATGGTAGTTCTTAATCCGTACAGGAATTTAATGAAAAGAAGGAGGAAGGTAATAAGTTTTTATTTCTAAATATTCTGATTGAATAATTTTAATGTGACAACAAAAACCAAGAGTAATTTCTGTATTCTTAGGCAAAATAAATACTTAGGCTAATGGAGTAACAATGACATTTAAATTCAAGTACTGCCATATACCTTATGTCTTTCAAACAAAGCTTATTTTCTAAATCAATCATTTCAATAACCAGGCAGAAAGAACAAACATTTACCTCAACATTTATTAATAATATGAATGTTTTGACCAAAGTTGTCATGGACAAAAGAGATGGGATTGTCAGAAAACAATGTTTATAAATGCAAAGGAATATGTGTTTCTGTCTGCTGCATTTGACTCAGTCACCTGACTTCACTTACAAGAGAGTTAGTTATGCCATTGTGAGGTGCCAGTGTGCCACTGTAAGAACAAATACATTTTTATTGATCTTCTATGCTTAGTTAAATGTATAAAAAATAATTCTTGGCAGAATCGGTAGGCAAAAAGGCCTGTGACTCCACATTAAAGCCTAAAAAGTAACCCACAGCATGACTAACGCTGTCTGATGAGAAAATATTTCACAGGTCTTTCAATAAATAACCTCCTGACTTGCCTCCTTCTAGAAGGGTGAAGAATAATTAAAGGTGCCGAAGGCAGGAAAATTTTGGATCAGATTTTGTATATTTATTACATGAAATGCCGACCAAGAATTATGTTTTCGGTGAGTGTGGCAACTCTCAGTTTAGGTCATTGCATCTGGCAGGGCTGTGCCTCAGCATGAGACCTTGAATGCTTGAAATCATCTGAATAGTTTTAATACTAGACTTAAAATGTACTTTTTCCTCATACTAAAAAGTCTTCAGTTGTTTTCTTGAGAAATGTTATGTGCATTTGACCACAATTCAGATTTACATTTCTTGACTTTTTGGTTGTGGTTTTTTTTATAATAGCTACAAATGCAACATAAATTATTGTCTTACCCATATCATCAATTGTGAAGTCTTATGATCAATGGAATTATCTTCTACCATCGATTTCAGCATGATCAGGACTATTTTTAGCATTCCACACCTGAGCAGACTTCAACATGATTTAAAATGTATGCACCAGCTAAAACTATAGCTTGGAAAATACAATTCCAATGAGCTTTTGTTCTTACTCCCAAATATATAGTCCCTCGATATTCTTTCTCCACCTTCCTCTCATAGGTGTATGGAACGGTACATTCCATAATGTGAATGTGTCCTCTTTGTTGTGTAAAATTTTAAACTGTCATCTTTCCAATTTACATTTTTAAAAGCTCTTTAAGATGTTTTATAGTGATTTTTCTGTAGAAGATGTGACTAGCACAAAATTCTTAATGATTTGAAAAAGAGATCTTACCAGGTGCGTTTTAGATTGAGCTTGTGTGTGACTCTGTCATTCATTAATAAAAGAATTATCTGTAAAGAATGGTGAAGTCAGAAGTGAGATATGAGATCAAAGATTACACTAAACAAATTCTGTTAACATTTCTGTACTGTAACTTACCACAGCCATGTAATTTATGGGCCATTTTCATAACAGTGTCCAAAAGTAGAAGAGTCTGCTTCACGATGTGATAAACTGCTTTTTTACTGTCTCTTCTTTCTGAAGTACACTAATTCCAGGAAAACTTCTAACAATACAAATCTTGTCTTTCCTCCATTAATAAATTGTTAGTTATCTCAAATGCATGCTAAATAAAACTGTTATGCCATGGCCCTGTGCCCAGAATGCTTGACTGTACTTTAGCAAATCAAAACCTATTTCATCAGGAATGTGCATTATAAATTATCCTTTATATTTGCCCAGTAAATGTTCATCCGTGGTAGCAGATTTTTTGATCTGAGAACATTTAAGAGAAAGAAAAGGTATGGTGCACTGATCAAAACTAGAGAGTCTTTGTACCTTACACAGATATACATCCATAAGATAGTTCATATATGGTGCCAGTGGAAAGGTAGAGGCTTGTGTTAGCAGGTTTCGTTCACTGCATATTTCATATCTAAAGCTCTGGCATAGATTTTTGGCATATCATGATGCTGATGCGGCACTACTGTAATTGTGCATGTGCATGTGCTCCCTCTAAGCCACAGTTTGTGTGTCTGTTATGTTATTTGGCTCATTCATTACTTGATAAGGCCTATTCTGCAGTTAACATGTACAGAAGGCAAATATATAGGCTTGTATAGTGACTGAAATTAGCATGCAGTCTTAATATTTTTTTTCAACACGTTTCTTCTTGATGGTATATTAGTGGGTTTTATAACTAACTTGTTGAGTAAAGATCATTAAATGTATATGCTGTCAGTGACAAAGTAGCTAGACTGAATTTGAACAGGCCAAACTACGATTTTCTTCCCAATCACTGCTATAAAGAAGATGGGAATGATTCAGACCCTTGTTTTGGGAGGTGGAGAGCATGCTCATGCTCCCCAGTGACCTTCTGGGCCCTTCCTCCCTCTCAGCAGTCTGTTCACTGTGCAAGAGTCTGGAGATAGGATCTGTAATGGACTCTGCTTAAAGCTCTATATGCTTATGATTTATGTCAATAGCAAGTTATACAAACTGAGAGTTTATCGACATTTTCAGGATATATTGTTAATGTGACCAAAAATTAAGAGAAATTGAAAGGATTTTAGAGTCAGATTTTGGTGTTTTCTCAGAAAATACAACCGAACAGTTACACACTTGTTTACACTGTTAAATAAAAATTATAGTTTTAAATTATGAAAAGGAGGTGTGTGACCAAATACAGATTCCAAGGCTGTCCCTGTGCCAGAAGCACAAAGGCTCACTTCTTAATAAGCTTGTTTCAAAAGTAGCTCAAATGCTTCAGTGTCCCCTACTAAGATTCACAGGATGGCTTCTCCACATTTTTGTAGTGCTTATCAAATTGAATAATTTGCTTACTTCTGGAAAAATACTGTGGTTAGAAATGCCAAAATATATACATTTAGGAAAATGATTAGCCAAAAAACCAACGACAAAAAAACCCTTGTACTGCCTCTTCTTATTCACATCAAGTAGCACTCATCAGTCGCTGATTTTTAGCTTATCTCACTTTTAATTTTAAAAAATCACAGTCATTTTTTGAACTGCTGTACCTTTTATATTAATGCAAAATACCTTAAGTAAATGCTGAAAAACAGCACACTTACATATAGATGTTGATGACATGGAACAGGTGTTTCAGAAAATCAGCTTATGTGGTTCTTATATCTCATATAATTTATTATTAATTGGGTTTTGGTTTTTAAGTATTTGATTAAGTCCGCTTAGTGATATACGTTGATATTTTTAAAAAGCGAGAATGATTATTTCTTGGACTACAGAAAGAATCAGGTGTGAAGAGAGGAACTGAGGGAGACAGGGAAGTTTTTTGGCACATTGTGATCAGTGGCCGGACACACCAGATTCTCAATGAAGAGTCTGAGAACACCATTCCATTTAAACATATATGTCAGTTTTGCCGTGAGTACAGAAGCTTGTTCTGTTTTCTGCTGATGGCTGAAGTTTGTCTGAAAAAAACATGACAGAGTGCTGGTATTCAGTATTCTTATGCTTTGTACTAATACACTATCCAGGTGTTTTTCCTATGATTTCTTTTTAAATACTCCCTTAAATAATTGGGATTTGCTTGACAGGATCGGATCTAGGCCAAGTCTCTGTACCGGCAGTACCAGATTTGAGAGGAGGGTTCGTAGAATATTTTAATTTTTAACCATGGAATAAGGTGCTAGGAGAAGTTTCTTCATAGTCTTTGCCAAGAGTTGGCAGCTCTTGTGTGTCTAAGTGGTGTTCTAACTTCAAAAAGTTCACTATCATCCTGTCTAATTGATTGTGAGTGTTCTTGTCATCTACAGTTACATAAAAACATCTTAACCAGAAGATAATTTGGTTCTCATCGAGATTTTACTTCCATCTGATACTTTCTATGGAAGCGTCTAAATTTCACCATGCATTTGCTTTAGACACATCCTGTGCTAAACATTGTTGGCATCCAGCTGTGTTTTCTCAGAAAAGCTTTCTAGATCAGCAGAAAATGGTTCTCTAAATAAGATTAATTGTTCTTTCTTGTGGAAAAAAAATGTTGGAAGTGGTGTTCAAACTGCACTATATTGTCAGACCCTTTAGTGTAGCTTTGTGCACTGCCTTGTCAGTACTTTTACCAAAAGTGGAGTCCTTACCAGTTTAAAAAGTGAAAATTCTCAGGGCAGAGACTCAGTCCTGCTGTGATTCTGTAGGACACTTGAATGGTGCAAAAGAAATTGAGGTTTTTGCCTAACCACATTAGGTCACTTCTGGAGAAATCCTTGATTTGGAGGCACCTAGAAGTTTTAGGTTTGCCTGCAGTGCAAAGCATAAGAAATGCATTGATGAAGAGAAGAGTCATAAAGCAGAACAGCTGGCAGCTGCTGTGCTCTGGCAGTCCCCTGATGGCTGCAGGGCCAAAAGGGGAATAACCAGTTGGCATACTTTGAAGTGGCCCTAGGGCTTCTCCACATGTGCCCATAGTAGGCCCCTTTCCTTTGCTGCATACATGAGCTGAGGTGTCTCTGGTGGTTTTATGCTCTTGTTCTCAAAAGGGAAAATTGATCCTCAGAAAGAACCAAAGAGCAGACTTTTATGTTTTTGTTTAATATTGAGAAGGTTGTTCTCATTTAGACTTCATAAAGAACCTTTTATTGGTGCTGTCTGCAAACATGCCAACTGAGAGAGATTGACCTCAGGCCAACATGAAAACAGTTCTCTGCTGCAAACCCTTCCTTACCAAAAGCTCCCCAACAATCTTTGGACACAGAAAATCAAAGCCAAGACAAAGAAACTGTATTCAGTGCATATTTTCTGTAAAGGAACCCTTAGGTCATCTTAGAAGTCACAGTCAGTGTATCAAACACCTTCCTTCTCCTGGATCTCTCAAGCCAGCTTTTTCTGCATCTTTAAGGGTGGTTTTTTCTGAGATGCCTTCCCCTGCCTAGACATATCCTTTTATGTTCCTCTTATGTTTAAATAACAAATAACTGGTTTTATTAAGACTCTGTGGTCTGAAGATAGTCAAGATTTAAATTATTTACATTTAGAATGAGCCAATCTACTTTAAAAAGTGAAGTATCGTACTTCCACAATTAATATATTTATGAAACCGTATTTCCTTTGTCCGAAGTCCACCTCTCTTTATTCTTTTCTGTTATCAGGAATATTTTGTGATATTTTTTTTTTTAACAGTTTCTGAAACGGTTATTTTCCTTTTGTTTATCCTCCTTCCCTGTTCTGTGCCCTACTTCTCATTTGTTTTTCCCCTGGTTCTTCACTTTTATATTGCAAATTATTCTCTCTCCCTTTTTGTCTGCACACCTTCATTCTAAACCCCAATTTTTTGTACGTTTCCAGTCAATATTTAAGGAGTATAAGTCAGTTACATTTATATGCACTAGCTAGCATCTCAACCTATACCTTATTAGGTATGTCTTTAGTGCTTGTAGTAGAATCAATAGGGCGTTTTTAAGCATGATATTTCAGTTTTTTCATACTTACAATTTTGGCACTGTTCTTCATGCTCTGTGTTGTTATTACATTGGTCAGAGAATACACTGGAAAGAATCACACTTTGTATTGAGTATCTTGGTAAGTTGGTTAATAGAAAATTGTGGACTATCAAAATAGCTTTTAAAGAGATCTTAATCACCTGTGTGAATGGATTGACTAAGTTTAAGTATACAACTAGGTGATTAATTAGCTTGAAGATCCAAATGCATACTTAAGTAGATGACCATGCCCCCAGGCTCATCCACTTGTTTCTACTCACTCAGTTAAGCATTCAATATTATCTGTAATACAGAATATTCCCATTTAAGGGCTCATACAAGTCTTGCCACAGAGCCAAGTAATTATACGGTATTTTCCACAGTGTGTCATACAAGTACATGATTTCAAACATTTAGCTACTATCCTATAATACTGACATTAATAAGTATCAGATAGAGTAATTGATCGGGGAGGCCAATTTGAAATTGTTCTCAAAGTTTTTTTTTCTTTTTTTTTTTTTCATCGTTGTTACAGTGTTTTAATATAATTCTTTTCCTAAAAATTCTGGTGTATTTTTTAATGTTAGCCAAACACAGTGTAGCTGATGTCAGCCCCTCTGGGGAATTAATCTTCTGCAGCGGTTTTTGAAATGGGTCTGGAAGTGCCCAGCACCTCTCATATCTAAACCTTATTCTTACTCATATGCTAATGATAATGCCTGTGAAAGCCAATACTCAAACGGTGTCTTTTTTGTGAAGGCGTATTTCATGCTGTCAGATATTTACAGATCACGTGAACAGAGACATCGATCTGTCTAATTGTGTCTACATGATAGTACTGTGCATTCAACTTGTTGCTGATATAAAATTGAACCTGACAAATGGAGGATGAGTATGCCATATAGTAGCCTTGCTCAGCTCATGTTGTGCACCCAAGGAATTTGAGGAATAGGAGCTCCAGATCATGCCCCAGTAGCTGGTGTCAAGGAAAATCAGAATGTTATAGTTGGTGGGAACCAGGAGGGAAGAGGGATGCCTGCTGCACGGTGTTGGTAGTTCTGGGCTATCTATTGACTTCTTATCCAGGGTGCAGCACTTGCAGCCCTCTGTTTACCTTACACTTTTGTTCTCCTGGTGGGAAATGGCACTTCAGGGTGTTATGGAGCCCAGTCCTTTGACTCCGGAACCTTTCTGTCTGCTGAACAGCATCTTGACACATACAGTTCCCTGAGAGTGAGCTTATTCTCACTGGTACCTTTAGCTCAGTTTTTAGAATAATAATAAAGCAAATTATATTTTATTTTGTTGATATTCATAGAAGTATGCACAGTTACGCTGCAGTAAGAAGAGAGCTGAAATGAAACATTGACGATTTTAAGCATTAGGAAATGAACTGATATATTAGAGGATAACTGGGGTTTTGTTCTTGTCATCTTTTATATATCTTGAAATGGCTCACAGTTTACATAGAGGAAAGCAATACTTCAGTTGCTGTATTAAAACTATTAGTAATGACTGCAAGAAGTTCACTGTGGTTACCAGAAACAGATTGTTCAGGCTAATGACTTTGACATTTGATTTAGATACATTTAATTTGGTTTTAGTTCAAAATAAAATATTTCTTTCTCTCACTTACTTTGATAAGTTTTTAATGACTGTACTGCAATTAGATGTTTGGAAGGTGGATGTGCATGTGGAGTATATGTACATATATATGTGCATACAGAGAGGGAAACTGTACGGCAAAGAGAGGAAAATGCTGCAAATGTGCTAAAAATGTGGATGAAATACAGTTTTTTTATGCCCATAAAATCTTGTGGATTTGGGGGGGGGGGGGGGGGGGGGGTTGCACAAGTGTAACTATGAGCAGAATAAGTCCCTTTTATCTGAGATGGATTAGCAAAAACGTCCAGGTAAGCAGAGGTTCAAATAATTGGGGGAATCGCTAGGTATGATATTCATGCTGGGGAACATAACCTAGATAAGAGGGAGGTTCCGACTGAAGGTAATCTAATAGATTTTAGTATATTATATTTGGTATTTCTAAAGAGTGTTACTTGAACATCTGTGTTGAGAAGCACTGGAAAATATATTATTCACTAATCATAGTTGTAGTATGTTTAAGGAATGATCCTGAAACTAAAATCTGGAAGATGCAGGAAGAGTTCTAATACATCCGTAGGAAAATACGGGGTTAAAGTGGACTATATTTTAAGCAGTGTTCAGTTGACTTGCTGTGTGGGGAGAGACTGAGCAGTCCTGGCTAATGACTTGTAGGTACTGAATCCTCAGGTCTCTCAGGTGGTTTCACTCGACCAGTTTCAGCAGAATGATGAAAAGGTTGAGATAAAATAAACTGACAGTTGCTACTCATCGCAGGCAGCAAGCTGTACCCTGGCAGATGAGACCCTGGGAGCCCTCTTTTTTAAACAAAGGCTTTCACTGCAGTGAGCAGTGAACTCCACACAAAAAGGGAAAAGGAGAGAGAGATTGGCAGCTGGTGACCGACAGGAGGAGGGAAAGGAGGGAAACTGAGAAACACAGCAATTGTTGGCTAATTAGAAGCCATTCCCACCTACTTAATACCAACCCATTAAGCAGAAAACACTTTTCATCTTACTCTCGCTGCTACACATGACATTATACTCCAATCAATACCCTCCCACTGGCTGCCCCACTGCCCACAAATGAATACATTGCAGTTCAAGAATGCAGTAATTGAGTTGGGGCAGTGAAACTGCAGCTCACAGACAAGATCTTTCACTGAAGATACTAATGTAGTGTTTGTGATGCTTGGATAAAGAAATCAAATCCCTATATTGACAGCTGTCAACAACTGGCAAATGGACAAAGTCAGCAATGAATCCATTTTAACCTTTGATTGAAGAAACAATAAGTGTTTATTTTCTGAGTATTTTTTCCCATTTGAGTAAGAGATCTAGGGTTTTTGCACCCGGATGTTTAGATTTTCCAAGGCATTTTGAACTCTGATCCTCACTTATACCTACAGAATATATATATGCACATCATTATGTACATGCATAACATAACATTAAAGGCGTTTACAGCTGCTCAGCTGCTTGCTTTTTTTTTTTTCTTTCCCCATTTTGTAGGCTACATATACTCAGGCTATTTTTTAATTTCATTTTAAGTCCTACTATGATTTTTAGGGGTTACTTTAAAATGTAGAGTTTGGTCCACAATAGTACGTTGTGCAGCAGATCCAGGATCTTACATTTCAATCATTAGGATCTTACATTTAAGTTCTACATTTAGATTCTTGCAACTTTTTTTTTTTTTTTTTCAAATTAAATCCCTTGTTCCCTGAGCCATCTGGAGTTGGTAATACTATGCACAATCTGGAGCATAAAGTAATACTGTGCAGACTGCAGTATAATTCCTTCTTCATGCCAGTTTTGTCACCACAGAATCAGAACAGTAGGACACTGTTCCTCTCCCGCTTCAGTTAGACCAAAGAAGACATCAGTGTAAGTCTTTTGGAACTGCTGGAAGGAGGTTCCAGAGCAACACGTAGCATGTCTCCATTCCTTTCAATTCCAGAGTGAACTGAGTATCAGTTCAAGAACGAAGATTCCTTACAGTGCAAGTTTGAAACCATCTTTTTCGAGGCAGATAAATGTGCACTGTGACATCTGATATCTGCAGAAAGAGACTACTGTCATGTGTGGTCTTCATTGTCATAATAATATTGTGGCATTTGCATTATCGCATTTTTTCACATGCTGTTTGCTAAAGTACTTCTTATGTACATAACTGTGTAACGTGCTGTTAACTTGTCTAGCTGAGCTTTGAACCCTCAAATTAGACACTATGTACATGCAGTAACTTAGCCTACTACTTGGGGCTCTCACCGTTTAGCAGCTTGTCTATATCTGCATAATAAGAGTTAAAACTGTGTTTAGTCAATAAGGCTGACACAGTAGCAAATGTTTTGCATCTTTTGAAATGGTAAGCCAAATAACAACACACTGCTGCTTTGTTGCCTCTTTCCAGTAGTATTATAGTATTTTAAGCTTATTAGTGTAATTTTAGCTTAATTCATTTATTTCCCAATATAGTAAAGCACCTTTCCACCACCTTCTTTGTGTATGTTCCCTGAGTTTGATACGTGTTAATGACAGTCTTAGGAAAAGATTTGTCTTCAGTACAGACTGTAAAGAGGAAAGAATCATCCTCTGATAGAGGAAGCTGCAGTCTTTACCAATTGTGAAGATACAAGTACCTAGGACATAAGAGTTGGATATGATAAGGCATGGAGACAGAGGTTTTGTTTACTTAGAGATACTTGGATAGGACAATCAAAGCTACATTCAGGTTCCACGTAAGTACAATCTGCCTTTTAAAAATAACCTGGTTCTAACATTTGTTTCTGTAAACTATGGGACTTTGATTCATTTAAACACAGAGGTGTACAAGTTCAGTCTTACTTTGACTAGATGCCAGCGAGAAGGATCAGAAGCAGGCTAGGGAAAATGTGAAGAGCAGTTGGCAGTCTTTCTGTTTCTCGGTGCCAAAGCCTGTGGGGTTAATTTGAAGGTACCCAAATCACCTTGGCAACATCATCTCTAGTCTTTTCCAGAACTGTGGAATTTAATGAGCCAGGATAATAAACATAGGATCATAGAAAAATAGTAGTGGAAAGGCCTTGAAGAAGTTATCTTCTCCAGCCCCAATGTAGGAGCAACTGTACTTATGTCATTTCTAAGAGAAGTTCGTTTTGCCT
Source organism: Phalacrocorax aristotelis (assembly GCF_949628215.1). Lineage (NCBI taxonomy): Eukaryota > Metazoa > Chordata > Aves > Suliformes > Phalacrocoracidae > Phalacrocorax > Phalacrocorax aristotelis. The sequence goes on from NC_134279.1 coordinate 18,126,068, forward strand.
GTTCTTAAAAAATATCTGGCAATGGACCTTCCACAGCATCCATAGATAGTCTGTTCTAAAGTGTAAAATGATGCAGGAAAAGAAAAAAAAACTAGAAAGTTTTTCCTTTATGTCTGAAGTTGTCTGTAATTCAAATTCTGTATCTATCCTGTCCAATGAGGACTTCAAATTCATTCCTTCCGTTTTTGCAGTAACCTTGGAGAAAGGAATTATGTGACACATGCTGGGGTTTAGAAGAAAATTTTACAGTGATTTCTGAAAAGGATGGTTATAAGGATTACTTAGTTGAACTATTAATTAAATATGACAGAATGTAGTTCCTTCTTCTGAGCACAACTGATGGAAGGAGGTGGAAAGAAGATGCAAAGATCCTGTTTCCTTTTTATGTGTTGCCCAGTAGGACTAATCCATATCACTCAGCTGAACACAGTAGATTAGTATCCGCTCCTAAAGGGCAAGAAGAACAAGGGCTTCCCCATCCAGAAATAAACCAATGCAAAGGGAAGCGTTGCTGCTTATTCTTAAATGGTCTCTGTAAGTGCTGGGAAGCTTTGTTATTCAAAGTCTCTTACATAATTCAGGACTCTTCTCCTTACACAAGTTTCTAAAGCAGGAAAGCAGCTAGATTTCTGAATTCATCTTACTGAGTTAATCCACTCACTCTTACTAAAGATGCAACTAAACTCAAATGAAATGCTTTAGATCCTTATTTATGATTGAGGATGTTTCTTCTGGAAACCCAGATGTGAGATCTGAACAGTCTCTTTATCCATTCTAGACTGTATGTTTTGATACTTCAGACTCTCAGTCTCAGATCAGAATCAGACTCTGATTTTTTTCCAGGTTCAGAGTTCAGTAATTGAATCCATATCCTCAAACAAGTAAAATTACTGTACTTCTGTGTGCGTTCACAACTCTTGATTCTCATAAAGCTGTACTGTGTTCTGGTTTTCCAGTCCTTTGTAAAGAGAAATCAAAGTATTTACAAGCCAAAAGGCTCATCTTTTGAGCCCTTATCAGATGCTTTTACTCCCTTTTCGTCAATTCTTTGTTTTTCCTCCTATGGCAACTTACTTAAGGCTTTTTTTTTTTTTTCTGATCTTGGAACCCCTTCTAATAGTCTTATCTGCAAGAGTTCCCTACCTCCAGGTTCTCAAGTCAAATTCTTTTCTAAATGTCACTCCTCTTTCTATCCTAAGATTTAACTATAGCTGCCTCTGTTAGTACACGCTTCCTACAGAGAAGCTTCTACCTAACTTAGAAGATGACAAGGCTATTGTTTGCATAGGACTTATTCATTAAAAAAGACTGAGGCTGTATTTGTCTTCTGCAGAAGTTATAACTAAGGAAAGAGAGTACAAAAAGCATCAATCTTCAAATAGATCAAATGATCAATAAAACCCACTCAAATTGCATCCAGCAAGCATTCTGCTCAAGGAGGCACTGCTTCAGGAAAATGGCTTCATCATAGTTGAACAGAAAGAGTATCCTGTGGAAGCAGTTAAAGCCAGGCAATTAGTTGGTCTTCCATAGATTCTTTCACTCCATACAAGAGAGAGGTGTGTTTGATTTTCTTCTACCAATTTCAGTCATCTCATTCTGCTGTGAATGTTCCAGGTTGATAGATGGAGCCTCTCTGGAGAAAAAGGATGTCTCCCCTACTTACATGTACACCAAGCACTGCAGAGACACATACTCGTTTGTTTTTTATGTTGTGAGATACCACTCTGTTTGGGGGTGTTTGAGAGGGGAGTGTTCCTAATGGAAAGAAAGAAGAAAATTGTCTAAAACATTGCCTATTGTCAGATTTAAAATGAGATATGTTGACCATTATTGATTTCCATGAACTTGAGCTTTGTGTTCAAGTTCTCATAATCACTGAGTCTTCAGTATCTCTCTAGCTGTAAGCATTTTCAAGTATTTGTCTCTAAGGATGCACGTGTGGGACCTGCTAATGTCTAACAATAAACACTCACATTTAGTTAAGGGGAAAACATTTTTTTCCTGACCTTGTAATTTCTGTGTACACAGAACATTGTGGTCTAGATATTAACAAGGCTGTTGCATTTTATTTAGCCTAGACTGAGGTTTCCTATGTGCCTGAGAATCTCAGTCTCCATGGATAAAACAAGGGCTTAAGAGCTTCTGAAGTAATCATTACTTATAGAGGACTGAAGGATTGTGCTCTATAGCTTCCTGGAAACAGATGAAAAACATTTCGCTCCATCAATGTTGTTTTTAATTGTGATTCTAAGGTGTTAGCGGTTGATAGGTGTTTGGTTGCTGCAAGAGTTAAAGGAAACTTTATTTTTTATTTAATATTTTAAATGACAGTTTTGATTTTAAAATGGATTATTCATTCCCCCCTCAGTAAATTCAGTTTATTTTTTGGATGAATCCTAACTCTTCATAGTTTTTTCCTTATTCCAGAGTTGTCTCCATTGGCTGATTCTGGTGCAGTTCTCCAGTTATCCAGGCTGTACCTCCAGACTGCGCTATATATATATATATATATCTCTACACCCACCCACCCACCCACACACCCACACGCACACACACACACACCCCCCCCTGTTTGGCAATTGCCTATGTTGTAATCTTCCTGTTTTTCACACCTACCGGAGACCCATCAGGTTCTTTCATGTTTGCTGTGCTATATAGAATTTTATTTCTCTAGTTTGAGGTTTTTGCCAACTTTTGATATGCTAAAAATAAGATTAACAAATCCTTATTAGCAAATATAATCACCTAAAAAAATTAGCCCTTAGAATGATCTCAGATTAAGCCACAGTGGCTCAGTCTCAGTAGCTGCCTTGAAGGGTTGGGTTTAGCTGGCTGATGGTGCATGTCTCTGCATGGTGTACCTCCGATGGTGTACTTTTCTGTGTTGGCACAGTATGAGATAGAAGTAAGCAACTCTCCCCTGTTGCAAAGTCACTCTTTCTTCCTCATTTTCCTGTCATATTAGTGGTATTGTAAGCAGAAATACTTGAAACTACAAAGTGTGTTTTTAAAATCAGTTTTAACTGAAACTGCAGCCAGTAATGGTAATTTTTATGTATTGCATGTCACTACAAGGAAACTAAGAACATTTCTGAACCTTCAACAGCAATCTTTCTCTAAATCTGAGATTCTTTTAAATTTAACCTCAAGGTAATTCAGAATTTCCTGGCTTCATTATGCTCGCTGGGGGGATAATTGCTGTTATAATTTATCCATTTTTACACACAAATTCCTGATATGAACTCAGCCATGATCATATCAAGTGCAGTTTTATGCATGAATGATTGCAAACTTGTACCTGAAAATTGGGTCTATCTTAATAACCAGAGAAAACTATGAAACAGTTTAAGAGATTACATGTATTTATGACCAATCCATAGTATCCTTTTGAAAATCACCATTTTTATTAATTGCTATGAAAAATAAGATCTTTCACGGAAAATTGTTTCTTAGTAAACCGAGTACTGTCTTGGAGAGCAAAGTGTAAGAGATTTAACACATGACAGTATTGTTCTGCGGGGAATTTTTGTACTTTTAGGTCAACTCTTCTTGTAATTTATATAGAAAAAATAGCTTAATACTGTTCTTGCCCCTAATTAAAAGAAATTTGGTATTCTTTCACACAGGTGCTTTATTGAGCAGCAGTGAGGTATAGCGGGATGTGCAATACGAGAAAAGAAGAAATAATTTAATTGTAAACTGAGGATTAAAGTCCATGAGCATAAGCCTTTACAAGTAGCCTTGTTTTACCTAAATGACACTTACAGCACAGCTAATTTCCATTCTGGAGTGGCTCTGCATCATTTCCTTGGAAATGCTTTATATTAAGAAATTGTCTTTGAGGAAGAACCACAGATTATTGAATTAGTATATACACGTCTTTTCCTCAAAACTGGGGGAGCATGCCTTTTGACTCCACTTTGCTTCCCCTACAACACACGTGTAGGATATGTTTTCCTTTGAAGTTGTTATGAGCTTCATGATGGAATCCAGCATGAGCAAGGTGTGGCCCTTACTGCAGGCAGGGGTAAGAAAATCTTATTCATTTTGTTTGTGCACCCATGCTATCCTGGACAGCAATGCTACGCGGGATGCACTTGCAAAAGATCCCTCCTTTCTAGCATTTTACATCAAGACACCAGTGCAAAACTGATATTTTTAATACCCCTTTCATGACTGTCTGTGGTCGTTTTGTTTGCAAGAGGTGATCCAGGGCCAAACACAACCCTGGGGTAGGGAGCCGAGGTGAGTGGGTAGCTAGCAATCATGCCAGGAGTTGCGTTTAGCCTCTAGAGGGTGCACTTTGATCCCTCTTGATCACACAACAATTTGCTATGACAAAAGCAAGTGAGCAGGTGAATACAGCCACTTATGCATGAACAGCAACATCACACACCAACAGACGCTATTGAGGCAAGGTTCTCATGCAATAAACCGTTTCAGCTTATGTGTACCCTTCAGAGATGGAACCTGCCTCTTTTTTTTTCACTGAATTGGATGTTAGATATTCAATCAGCATTCAGATTTATGCTTTAGATGCTCATGAAAGGAGATGCTTTCCTTCGCGTGCCTGTCAGTGGTGATGCTTGCATGCAGTTTTTATATTTTTTGAGCTATTTTCTTAAAATATTAACACAAACATCCTGCCACGTAGACAAATCTGTGGAGATACTGAAATCTGAAGAGTTAAGAGATTTGCAATATAAGGTTTTATTTTACCCTTTGACTTCCTTATAAATCCTTTTTTTTTCCTTTAATGTGAAAGGTGTCTTCAGGAACATAGCTTATCATTTTCCTGTGATATATGTGTGCTTTAAAATGTAGTCTAAATTTGCTCAGATAAAATCACATTCAGGATCTAGTAATACAGTTGCGTTCAAGACAAAATAAAAGGCTTATATTACTACATCTGATTCAAAACAATGGTTTAATTGGCCAGGAAAATGTAGTTATCAGATGATAAAGATATGAAGTCAAGGGCAAGATATGCCTGAAAACAAGCATTTTCCTGCCTAAAATTACGCAAAGTTAATAGGTTAAATTTTGTTTATTGAATAAGAGAACCCAAAGTTGATTGATATAGTAATTTCAGTGTTTGCTATGGCAAATATTTAGCTCATTATCAGTTTTAATAGCATTTTGCAGAACAAGCCTTTTCTTGACATGCAGAAAATACTATTAAATTTCCCTGCATAGATACATTGTTATGACATGCAATAACTACTTGAATATAAAGGGGATTAATAATTTAAAAGGTGTTAACAAATTAGGGCCATCATTAAAAATAGACTTTGAACCATTTTGTAGAAAAATCAGATTGAGGTAATGCTCCGCTCTTATGATAAAGAATTACAGCATTAATTCTGCAAAGTGAACTTATTGCTCCTATTCGTCTCCAAAACCCTGGAGCATTAAAAGACAGGAAGAATGAAATGATCACTGCGTTTTTTCAGGCACAACAGCTCTAATATTTCCATCACAGTTTCACAGCTCAGCTTGCATGGTTGTGCTAGAGGAAAAAGCCCATAAACATCATGCTTCCCTTTGTTTTGTTTTTGCTGGTCTTATGAAATCAGGTCGGATTTTTTTCAGACAGTTTATATTAATATACTGAGAATTTTGCTTGTACAGCATCTGTGCAGAGCATAAAGCAAACATTTCTTCTGTAGAGAAGCTGTTGTTTTCTTGATTTTAAAATGTAATCCTTGGTTTTCTTTTGCATTTTGTTTTCCCTTTCTTGCAACAGCTGATGACCAGAGGCATTTCAAGGTTGAATTCTTGTTCGTTTGCAAATTATTAATTTGTTTTCTTTACAACTTGAGGTAAACAGAAATAAGATCACTTCTGAAGCCTTTTCTTCATTGTTTCATATTACATCCATGAAACATGCAGAAAAAATGGATCCAGGATTTTTTTGGTATACATGTATTAGGAAATACATGTGATTATGTGATTCTTACTCGTGTGAGTAATCCCTGCCCGTATGAATAGTTTCACTGCAGTAAGGATCAGGAGTAGACCCTTATTCTAAAATTAGTTCATCTGAAAGATTTAAACAAGCTTTAAAAGGCTAAGCTTTTACTCGTTCTTCATTTCTCTTATTGTTTTCTTTCAGACCTATTTTGGAGTAGAAAAAATAATTTCTGGGATTTAAGTAATAAATTTCACGTTTGAAGGACAGAGATACTAGGAGTTCTTTCAGGCCCTGAAGGTAGCAAAATATTTGTCCTCTCCCTCTCTCTTGTTCTCACTTGCCATGGCAGTCATCTCCCTTCATAACATTTCCCTCTCACCCCCCCTTCCTGAGTTTTCCCTCCCATTCTCCTTCCACTTTCTGAGGCCACAGAACCCAGATGGTGCCCTTAGTGTTGCCAGGCACTGGGGGAACTGTTTCTGTTATACCCACCTCTCAATAGCTGTACTGAGAACATGCCAAAAGTCGAATACTGAGATAAGTTTAATTTTGATATGATTTTCTTTCCAGCAAATTTGTTTGTCAGTGCTAAACTCAAGTGTCCAATATTGGCAATGGTGCAACAACAAGTTTAAATAAAACAGTGAGTTTCCAGTCATCTAGTTGTGATTTTAGCAGAGTCAAATGTTGTTAAAGCACCAATCAATAAATGGTTAAAGCATTGTTTATATAGCACCTCTATTCCTGCTAATACTGAAAAATTCATAGCACCATGACATTTTTCAGGCAGAAGTGCACGTGTTGGTGCAGACAAAAAGAACACCGCCTTTTATGTACCAATATACGAGTGTCTGATTTTTTTAATCACACAGAATGAAGTGTGATAGAGGAAGTAGAACATGCAGCAGAGGAGAAAAGATTCATGTTCTGATAAAGTATAAAATAAGAGTAACTGTGGTAGAGATACAGATATCAAGGGACATCAAGGATAACAGACTATTAGGATGTTATTAGCCAGAGGAAGATCAAGGGGGGTATTAGTCTGCTATACAACAGAGGGGAGAAACTCTTAATAGATGACCTAGGGGAGGCCAATGTGCTTTAATGCTTTTTTTGTTTTAATCTTTACTGAAAAGGTCAGCTGGGATCATGTGGCAGACAGAGTTTATATCCGTCACAAAAAAGTGAAATCCAAGGCTAGAACAGGAGAAAGTAGGCTAGAGAGTACTTAGAGGAGTGAGATCTGCAAATCAGATGGGCCTCAGAAACTTCATCCTACAACACTTAAAAAACTGGCTGGAACAATCTCGAGGTCATTAGCCATTTTTGAAAACTCATGGAGGTCAAGTCAGGTTCCAGAGTAGTGGAAAAAGACAAACCTGCTCCCTGTTTTTAGAAAGGGAAAGAGGAGGAGCCACCAAGGAATTTCAGATAGATCAACTTAAGATCCTGTCTTGGAAAAATACCAGAATGTACAGTCAGATGTTTAATAGATACCTAGGATAAAACAAGGAAATGTGCCACAGCTAAAATGGATTTTCCAAAACCAATTGTGTTGAGCCAAAATAATTAACAGGGCAACAGGAATCCCAGGTAAAGAAGTCAAACTAAGGAGAATATATATGATATAGTCTGTCTGAAGCTTTTGACATAGTATCATACGCAACACTTAGAAGCAAGTAAGAAGCATGGACTACCTGAACCTACTATCAAGTGGGTGAATAATAATTATAAAAAAAACTGACTATTAAAAGCTATCAGTGGTGGCTGTTAGAAACAGAAGGCTGTTTAGCATGTGCTTCTACAGGGATCTGAGTCTCTACTAACTTGTGTTTTCATTCCTTATCTGGAGACCAGAATAGAGAGTATGCTTATTACATTTGCAGCTAACACAGACTAAGGAAGGAACATAAGCATTCTAGGTCATGGTACTGCAATTCAAAAGGATCTTGAAAGGTTGAGGAACACACATTGTAATGTTCTCAGCATTATTGTATGTGTGAGCATGTATAATCAAGAGCAATCAAGTGCATGGTTATGAAAAGTACCGGTTCTGTACAGAGGAAAAAAAAAAAATCTACACTTGGAGTAAATCACAAGCTGAACCTGAATCAACAGTGTTAAGCTGTTGTAAAAACTGCAAACATCTTACTAGGGTATTAAAAAATAGTGACTCATGAAGTAATCCTTTTGCTCTACTCGACACTAATAAGGTCTCAACTTAGTATTGTAGCACTTCTGGATATCATGCTTTCTGAAGTATGCAGACGAGCTGGAGGAAGTTCAGAAAAGTTCAACAGAAGATAAAACTCATGACCAAACAAAAAGATTAATTTAATGGTAGATTTTTGAGCTTCTGTGTCTACAGAAGAGACCCAGGGAAGACACAACAGCAGATTTGAGATAAGTAGAATTTGAAGAGGGGGGAGAAAATAAATAATGATCTTTTCTCTTTGTCCATGATAGGTCAAGAGGTCAAATAGGTGCAATTACGGGAAGGATGCTTCTGATTAGCCACTGGGAAAAACTTCATAATAGTTTCAGGAATGGACTGTGTGATATCCATTGTAGCCACATATTTCAATGGTTTATGAGTTGCCATTATGATGAGGGTGATTTTTATACATATATTTGTTGATTCGTATTAGAGAATATAGGCAGCAGCATCCTCAACATGCTGTAATTCTGGAGATAAGGCTGTGAAATGCCAGTGACAGGATCTTGTGGCCTAACAGAGAGAAAAAGAAAAAGACATTATTTTCTGGGAATAAAGAAACTTGCATTTTACTTTAAAATAAGCACTCATCTGCTAAGAGAGATTGGGTAAATAGTTTCATTTCTTTGTGCCTTAGTTTGTTTGTCTGTGAAATCAGCTTTAAGATGTTGATTTTTTTATAAAATAGCTTTCCAAAATACTTCTTGACTTAAGAACATTGAGAGACAGATATTCCTTGCCTACCCCAATTCATCCCATCATCCTTTCTACCCTGGAAGCTCTCCAGTTCTTTCTTCTCTTCTTATCCCTGCTCTTCCCCTCCTCAGAAACCATTTCAAGGCCACCAAAATACTTAATTTTGCCATCCCGTAGATTCTTAGGCAACAATATTCAGTTTTGCATATTGTTGAAAAGCCTGGAATCAGCTTCATATTCAGGTTTAATGTGAGGGAGCAAAGTTCACAGCTGCAGTCTATACTCTTCCTTCCACTGCCTGTTTCTCCTCTCTCTGGCTAGACTAACAAACCAGCCTTTTCATCCTGCTTGAACAGGCATTGCCATATGTCCCTTGTCCACTTTTCAGCCCAGGACCATTTCATCTCTTCCTCCTGTCAGGCTGTGGGCTGCCAGGACTACAAGTAGCATATGCAATCTTTTGTATTTTCAGCTTTTGTCTCAGTGTTTCCTTCCAGGGCATCATCACTGGAGGCTTAAGCCATGTATGTGACTTCATATTAAGTTGCTATTAATGGCACTTCCATGAACGTGCTGACTATACAGCACAAGTTTTTTGTTGGCTTTATGGGGGGTTTATCCTCAGGTACAGACATTTACAAATGTAAATATTCATGTGAGGAGAACATACATATTCTAAACTTGTGACTTCCCCTATTACCATTCGCTGGGCTGCATGCCCCAAAACTGACAAGCCTGTCTTAAGGGAGCAGCCACATACAGCGCCTTCAACATCCTTCCTGCACAGAACCTAAGGGCTAACGTTAGCAGCTTTGGCTAGAAAGGGTGGGAGGCTAGGGTGTCTAGCAGCAATTCGTTATATTTCTCAGGGTTTTTTCACATAACTGGTTTGATTGTAAACAAAACGGGAGCTATAGATACTTGCATATATGTATGCATACATTGGTGAACATGTTTTTTTCTGCAAATGCTGGAAACCTTCCACCATATGAGAAAGACAGGTGCAATTACTGAATATTTTCTGACACCTGTGTGCTCAGTCCTAGTATTGTGAGGAACACTGAAGCTCCTAACCCTTGTGTAGGAGTTATTTATGAAAACCTGAATATGGTGTCCCTCTATAGTTGGGTCATATGCCAGGGAAGGGCTCCGGTGCAAATCGTTCTGGAGAGTGGTGCACAGATCCTGTTTAAAAGGCATTGAGAGCAGCTCACAAGTAGTAATGTTAGGATCAGGAGTAGCTTGCAAATAAAATTTGGGGTGGAGGTTATTTCCTACTTTCTTGTTCTTACTTCATTTTATGAAACTTCCCTGCTTCTCCAAGGGCAAGTCAGTTTTGCCTTGATACGTTTTCCAAATAATACACTGTAATTACTGTTTTAAAGCTACTTCAAGGTAAAATGTTCTGGTATATGCATTTTTGAGACCTAGAACCTCTGGTAATTAACACCCAGAGATGACCGCATGCTCTAACTGAAATGCTTGTTTCCACTGGCTGATATCAGCTAAGAGATGTATTTTCTCATTCAACATTTTATACACACTCACAAAATTGTTCCTCTTGCTGCCAAGCCTTCTGATATAGTATGGTTTTCATTAAAATTTATTTTTCAATTTAAAAATGTTTCCATGTTAATTCAACTTTAGGCATAGGTAACTAACAAGTAAGATGAATTTGACAGAAATTCTATTGAGTCTGTGGTGTTTTCTTCATTAACTCAGTATTAAGGGATCTCTAACCCGAGAAACTTAGGCTTTTGAAGGTGAACTAAGTGAATAGAATATTGGGGTGTGGGAGTGTATGTTGTAAAATATTAAATGTTTAAGCATTTGCCCATGTCTTTTGGCCTCTAGAAATTACAAATATTTATACATTTGAAATTCAGACAACTATTTGAAAAATTGAGTACAATGCTTCATGGCTAAACTGCATCTATAATTTCACCAGCTTCCTACAAGTGTTTAAACTATTTGATTGCTTACATTCTGGAGGAAGAAGAGAAAGAGAAAATGGCTATAGAATGATGGAAGTTGCTTCAGAGTCTGACTTAATAAATGTGATGATCAAATATGAGGATTTTTGGAAACAGAGATAAGCGATGCTAGCCCGAAGGCTGATCTTAATGTCAAAGAGGGTGTTCATGCAAAATAAAACAGTGTATCTAGTAAACTAGAGAAATATCATCTTTGGAGGAAAAAATCTCTAAAGGTTTTATGCCACTTTTAACAGACAACAAAAAAGCCCTGGCTGTACCTCAGGATATGATCAGTCTTTTTGAACTGAATTTGTTCAGTGCTTTTTTGTTCTTCAGTGCTGTCTGCAAGCATTCCCTGTCTCAGTCATAAGGCTCAGAGTTTGGCAGTTTTATTTCTTTGTTATATTTTCATCCTGTGAGATAAAAAGTCACAGATGAGTGATATAATGGAAACAAATGTTACCTGTGTCTGAGCAGGAGGAAAAAAAGCCCTCAGTTGCACTGAATCCATGCTCTTATTCTTTCATAAAATTGTTTGAATTTTTTTGAAAATGATAGGTGATTTTTTTTCTTCTCTGCTTAGCCAAACTGCCTCTCTACCAGAAGTGAAGTTCAGTAGCCACCTTAGGAATAGCATTTCTCAGGTTAGCTGAGGTTGAGACTGTTGTAGGTATGATAGGTATGATATGTTCAGACTCTGTAGGAGGGGATGAAGGCTGCATCACTCTCGAGTAGCCCCTGGAGGTTAGCTTAGAGCAGCAGTACAGCTTTGGAGGAAGCTGTCAGCCCTCTGGGCTACAGGGACGTGCTGTTTTTAATAAGTACAAGCACAAGACAGTACCTATAAGTTAAAGTGTATTTTCTCAGAAGAAAGTCTTTTTTAAAATAATGATTAGTATGTCCAAAGCTGCACAGTTAATTTCTGAAGAGTATAGTGTGTTCAAAATACCAAACAGTCCTAGATGTTTTAAATGTGAGTAGAGCCTAAATATAATACATTCTATAGATTGGCAGTTTGACTCATCCCTTGCTCAGAGGTTTGAATTTGAACTCTGTTTTTACCAGATGTGAATGAGTGAGTGAGAGATGTGAAGATCGTTTCATTCCATTCAACAGTGGCTCTTCAGCTAAATAATATTTCATTTGATTAGTCAGAATATTAATTTTTGTGGGGGAGGAATTGAGAGGAGGATAAAAATAATAGGGACGATCAATAAGTATGCATTTTGTGTATATCACAGTGCAATATATGTTGCAATAAATTGCTTCTCAGAATGTGGAGTGCAGCAGGTTTTGAGGCTATTGTATATAATGTGTACTTTCATTTATTTGGTGATGGCAAGCACTTCATATATCTCATGTTTTTTCATGTTTAGCTACTTACACTCTTCATCAGTTAATTACTGAAAGATTAGACTTTTTTTATTGGACACTTAGTAAGTAAACACATCAAAAAGTTACTCAAAAATTAAAACTGAGCATTACGTTATCAACATATAAAGCAAAACTCATGTGTTCCAGACCAGCAATTGAGTCAGCTAAATTGGGCAATACTTTAAATATGATGTGGCATGACAGAGCCCCTTGTATTTTCCTTTACATATTTCTCATTATTGTAAAATTTTGTAAATCTGGTGTTCATAGACATGATTCACTGACCTGCTTATTGAATTTGGGCAGTCATAATCAAAAAGTTCTGCAGAATGTCATTGACAAACTAGTCTAAAATGGGACCTCAAGATTGCCTAGCTTTTTATTTCTAAAGAAATGCATGTCTGCCAGAAATTGAGAATGAGGTTCTGGTTGTCCTAAAGTTGTTATGAGTGGGAGATTATATGGACATATATGGTAGTGATGAACAGAGATCAGAGAGACCAGAATATCAAGGGAAAGGAGAAAGGGGAATTAAGAGATCAAAGATTTGAGAGAAACTGGAGGGAGAGTTGGCTTTGTCTTCTCTGCCAAAAAAGGTGTGATTTTTCTAGTGAAAAAAACAACAGTAGCATTAGTTATTTTGCTGTAGAAGACAACAAAAGCTCAGTAGCTTTTACTGTGATGTCACTGAACAAGTTCAACTGCAGAAGTGACTGTAACACCTCTGTCCTTTGTCTCCCTTTTTACTTAATAGCAAGATAATTTTTAATGAATGAACAGCGAAAAATTTACTCTGAATTTCTCTGCTTTATTTCATTGAACACTGTTCAGAGAGGAAAAGCCTAACAATAAAGAGCAGCCTAACTTGGACAAAAATGATGGAGTCTGATTTTCATACTAAGCAACATTTGACACCACAGGAAGAACTCAGACTATCAGAAAAGCACACAGAGAGTAATATCTGGAGAGGATAAGGCACTGAGGGTTGCGCAGTATGAGATAGCCATTTATTTCCCTTTTTGACACCGATTTGCTTTGTAAATGTTGAAAACTCACTTTTCCTCTCTAATATGTTTTTTTCTTGTTCCTTAAACAATCACAGAGAAGCACAGTTATTCATTAATTCTTGTCTTAATCTTTCATTATTCAAGAAAAGAGCTTACTGAAACCTAAGGTCAGATCTCTTTAATATTAGCTATTTATAATTAGGCAGCAAAAGCAGTACCTAAATATTTAAAGCAGTTTGAGATGTTGATTACCCATAACTCCCAATGGAAATATACACTTTATTTATAAGAAGCCTAGTGAGAGAATGAAATCTGTGTATTTTTGGAGGTTTTGGAAGAGTATGTCAGAAAAGTGTCTTTCCAAAATGGTTCAAGTACAGTGGATTCTGATTCCAATCAAAACTGTTATTCCAGGGCCATTTTTTAATTGTCTTGCACTCCTTGGATTTCAGTCAAAAGATGTGACATTAAATGTCTAAATGTAGTACTCCCGTTTTAAAGACAGTTTCTACAAATTATAGCTTTTATATACTTTCTCATACAAAATTAACTGAGACCTTGAGGAAACTCGTCTACAATTTCCCCATCTCGTCTGTAGTAGACAAGCCTTTGTCAGAAAGCTTTGTATAAAGAAGAATCTGTGAGAGCACGCTTATGCTGCATCATATCCTAAGTTCCTGTCATCATACAAGTTTCTGTAGAAGGAATTTGCACAACATGAGTATGCGTGATAGTAGATCCAGGTAAAGTAGAATTTCTCATGCATGTTTTGCATTGGAAGCAGTTACTTCAGTTTGGTGAATTATTTTAGTTCTGTTAAATTTTCATCTACAAATGTGTGCTGGAAGCCAACATGTCTACCACCAGGTTCTTGTTACTGTCTAGAGAATGTAGTATATAATTCTTATTTTTAGTACCTGAAAATGATTAAGAGAAAAAATTCCTTATGCCCAAAGCTAAAAAGCAATAATACTACAGCCAAATTGTAATAACTTTATTTTCTGGTCTTCAGGATAGACCTCATAGTAGTATCCTCTTAAATTCACAGCAAAAGAATAATTTTTTTTAATAGAGTAAATTTTCCTCTAGGATTATGTGTTTAACAGATGTCTACTGTATACCTTATCTAGGGAGTTGATTCTTTGTTTAGTATAAGTAGCATTGGGATCACAGTAAAAGAGAAGGCTAGCCTCCTTTGCTGTCTGCAGACTAGATTGCCTTCAGAGACATTGAGACCAGCAGAGAAAAAAGAAATTACACTGATCCAATAGATATACTGCTGAGAGGTTTCTATTATGTTCTTACCTCAGACATTGTACCACCATTAAATTCACACTTTCAGGCCCTGGGAATCAGGTCAGCATGACAGAGAAGTTTGGCTAAAATGAATCTGCTATATTAGTTTTTGTGAAAATGATTAAGCTCTGCAGGTTCAAGATCAGTACTATTTTTCAAGCAGTCATTGTTTCAAAGCTAGGCAAATAAACCCTAATATAAAAGAGAAAATGATAGGGAGCCAAAGATGAAATTGAATAGCAGAGTAAACAAACTACCTGAATGCATGATCTCAAGTAGAAAACAACACAAAGTCATTCATTTGGCACAGTTAAAAATCAGCTGGCAGGCAAATTTTTTTTTAAAGTATTTTAAGTAGACTGCCCATCAAATAAGCATAATTATAATCAAAATTCTTACAACGTTCTCAAAATTCCTGAAGGCAATCAACTCCACTCAAATTAGTAACTTGGATAAATCACCATTAATTAGCTAATATAAGCCAGCAGGTGGTTTTGAGCCCAGAGAGATTCCCTGGTTATTTAAATTATGTATACTATACTACACCAAAGACAGAGTAAGTGAAAGGGGAACAACAGGCACAAGTCTGTTTAAAAAAAAGAAAACCCAAACCAAAACTGTTTAGGGATGATGCTTAGCTGAAGACTTTTCCAGCTCCCACATCCTACCCAAAGGAATACAAGGCGGCTTTGACCCTCAGCTCAGATAATATACCCCAGGAATGTTCTGCATAGTTCCTATTTCAGCACTGAAATATATTCAGGAAACAAAATCTGCATTGGAAGCTTGCTTGAATAGGTTTGTTCTAAAGATATTTTGATTACTAGAGAATGGACATAGCAGTGACTATGTTTTATAAAAATGTGTCATTGAAGCACAAGGATAGCTTTGTCAGCATACACATTAAGCACAAAAACAGATGGTGATTCTTTTTTTTGTGAGCTTGTGGTAGGCACTTCCTATAAATAAATAAAATAAAAATTACATTATTTTAAGACATTAATGTCCAATCTTCTGTGACCAATACTGTCATGCTCGGTTGTAGACAGTAACATTTAGGAACCAAATTGAACACTTTTACGTTAGTACAGCAGAAGAAAATCAGAATTTCTTTAAATACTGGTACTGATTACTTCATGAGATCCAGAGGTTCCCTGAAATATCTGACCCAAATCTGTATGCACGTCTATTGGCTTGCAATGATTTCTATTTGCATGGTGTGTTCCCCTAAAAGCCCCAGAGATTGCCATAAAATTTTGTCATAAATTTCTGCCACCCATAAGATTTATGCTTAGCAGCCGTGCAAAATCAAAGCTCAACTATATTTTACAGTCTTTGATTGAAGCTAATGACATTGTGTGGGAGGAAACAGCAAGATCAATACAGATATTTGTATTTGTCCCAGTGATAGCATCTCTGAAGTTCTGGACTGTAATGCAGTAACAGTACTTTAAAGGATCAAAAATCCTGCCAGGTTTTACTGAATGATGTGCAGGTCTGGTAGTAATATTTAATCCCAGTGTGTGCTCTTGGATCATCCATGCTTTTCACATTAATCAACTCAGTGTAATGCTCTGTTTACAAAGAACTAAGATTGCATATCGCATTGTGTTACTGCCTCTGTGTCTGGCAGACTCACTGCTGGCATATACTTCGTGCCGGGTGATGTATTTTGATGAACTTGTTTTCATACATTTATGCAAGTTTCTAGTCTATCACATTTTTTATGTAAATGATAAATGTATTATAAACATATTATCCAAGAATTATTTGGCATTTCCATTCAAACACAAGTTTCTGTAAATTGAGTTGGTTCAGTACTAGAAAGAATAGCATAAGAAGAAGGGGTTGTCATTGCTATATTGTAACCTAGATCCTGAAGTCCTTATCATTTTGCTTAACAGAGAAAACATTAAGCCTGTACCTACCTACGTTCTCCCCACTTCCACAGTAAACACTTAAGAATCAGGCTTATCCCACATAAATGGGGAGTCAAGGTGGTTCCCGAGTTACTTGAACAGTGTAGCGCTGTCAAGCCTCAAGATGTGTTGTAAACTACTGTGCAGTCTTCATAACAACACTTTAATTAAAAGCACTATTCTGTGGACTATTTCTCATGGCCTCATAGACAAATGCTTCCTTAGTGGATGGAAGTCACTCATAGGAGAGTTCAATAGATATATGATAACTGAAAGCCTGAAGATAGGCACACATTGTGAACTTTACAGCTGTTGACAGAGACTATTAAAAGATTATACAGTCTAGAGATTTATTCATTTTCCTGCAGACTTCTTTACCCATTGCCAGTCTCCATGGTCTGGCCACAATTGCTTTAGGTCACTCAGCCAGGAATGAGGGAGCCTGAGCAAGAGCCACTGTGTGTGTGAAGGCCTGGACAGCACAGGAGTTTGCCAAATTCAAGGGCAATTTTTCCTCATTTTTAAAAGGTTTTCTCAACCTTTGCCCTAGCCTTTCACTCTTCCACTGAAAAAAAGAGTTAGGGCGAAAGCAATGATTTCAGAACATATCCTCAGTCAAATGCAAATACATAAAAATGGTAACAACCATAACTAATTCAGTAGGTAAAACTAATTCCATCATAAATTTTTCCATAAAACATTCCATACATAAAACTAATAACACTAGTTTTTTAAAAAATATGTCCTGCATTGTGTTTTAAACTACCTTAAAAATCCTCTTTTTCTGGAATGATTTAGAAGTATACAACTGTTCAGGGGAAAAAAAACGCAGACTTGTTGCTCAACACATGCAACAGTGCCCTTTCATATCTTTTTTTGGACTTTGTAATAATGCTGTGACTACTGCTGTTCACAAATATTTTATTTATAAAAACTATCCTCCCACAGGGCTGCTGCAGATGATGTGCAAGCTGAATACTAGCCTGTAAACTCTTCTCGGTCTAGGAAATGGTGCTTCTGTTTTTAAACATCGGTGCTTGGGTTGGGATTTTTAGTAACTAGAAGTGTGCTCCCAATTTCAGTATACAGAGCAAGGATCTAGCTCTTGGGTAAAGTGTTGAGATAAAAGTTTAATGTCCAGTCTTTTCTGTGACAATGCTGTTGTGCTCTATTGTTGATAAAAACTGTAGAAAAACAGTCTGAGTGACTTTACGTTAGCACAACAGGTAGAATTAGTGTTATTTTTGCAAGTAAAATAGTCATTGAATACATGGGAAAGGTCAGCACTCACAAAACATAATTTGTTAGTAGCTTTTGAATGGAAGCCAAATAGGCATCAGTGCTCAGAAAACGTCAAGTTTAATAGAATCAGTTTCAGTGGCCAAAAATATGAAATGTAAAGAGTGATGAAAACCCTGGGACAGTGTTTAGCAGAGGTAAATTAAGTCTGATTTCATACAGAAGAAAGAGTTGGAAGAGTTCCTCTGCAGGTTTTTTATGTTAACACTTCTCTAACCTCCATGATTAGAGATCATGCTTTTCTAATAGTAACATGATATACTGAAAAAAAATGAGTGTAATAAGCCAGATCAAAGGTCTATCTAGTCTGATATCTGTCTAGCAGTGGCTAATAGATTAGGAAAAAATACAAGAATAGGAAACTTGGAAGCAATACTTCTGTCTGGTATTCTCTCCACATCTTCAGCAGCCTGCAAGTTAGAGACTTTCTGAAGAAAAGTTGAGTGTAGATCCCACTATATTTAATAGGCCTTCCTGTATTTGTCCATAAACGTGTCCAGTGTATTTCTAACTGTTGCATAACTTTGGCAGCCAAGGCACCTCCTTGAATTTCACAGCTTAAAAATAGCTTCCTTGAATCTGTCCTTAGCCTGGTGTTTTGGAATTTCAGTTGTTGCCCCTCAACTTCTGCTCCATGACAAATAGTGAGTTAGCATTTCTTACTCCTTCTCGTCACGGTGCTCATGAAAATACATACATCTCTCTATTTCTGACCATCAGTCATCTATCAAGCTGAAGCTTGCTGTGTCCCTGTGCATAAAAGACTGTGTTCCATGTGTGCATTAATTTACATTTATCAACACTGAATTTTATCTGATGTTTTATTGTCCAGTCACAAAATCTTTTTGAAGTTCTTTAAAGTTTTCGTTTTGGTTACCTTGTGTAATTTTATACCAGCAGTAGATTTTGTCACTTTGCTGTTCCCTAACATTTTGTGTTCTTTTTTTCTAATGTTTAACTGTACAAATTCTGCCTTAGATCCCTATTGAATTCACTACTGATCTGTCTTCATAGTCAAAACCATTCTATCTATTCTTAGTTTTATTTCCTACCTTTAGCTAGTTATTAATCCAGAGAAGGTATCTGAAGCATTCTGGGAATCTAACCAACTAGGTAATATTCATCCAGATCCTTAAAAGAACAATAATCTCATGAGACCTCTACAAAATCTATCTTGCTTTCTTTTCCTCATTATAACATTTTAATTAACTTCTCCATTGTTATATCCTTTATTAGAGTTGTAGCTAATTTGCCTAGTATGGAAGTCAGATTTTCACTGGTCTCTCCTCCCACAGAACATTCTTGTTTTTAATTAATGTCTTGTTTAGCACTTCATATTATTCTGGTATTGAGGCTGATTTAAGCATTACCTGTGTATGTGTCCTTTAAACCTCTTGAGCAAATACCACTTTCTTGTCCAATTCATTTCTCAGTTTCTTCCAATCCTCCTGCAATGGTGTTTCTATTTGGACTGTTCCTCTCACTCTTACCTAGAAAACAAAAATGCTGAGGCAGATCTGTGCTAGAGATCTTCCTTAGTGACCACCATCCCAAGAATACATTTCGCCTTTCTGCTGTTATCTTTTATTCCTTGAGTCCACTTTTACCTCTTTGTGTGTGTGTGTTTGTTTCTGGAAAAAAATTTAAAAGAAGCATGCAGTTATGCTTTTCCCCACTATTTTATTGTAAGGACACAAATAGAAATAGGAAAACAATGCAATCTGTGGAGATGATGTACCGGAAATCTGTGCTCTGTTATCTTTGTGCAGTCTTCATAAAATAAAGCAATGGACTAAGTTGTAGTTTTATGCTTATACCCCGAAATCTTTCAGCTTTCTGTTTGAGAAAATGGAATACACTGAAATCTCTTAGTTTTTCTCATTAGAAATATCTTGGCATTGTGAAAGTTAGCATTAGAGTTCAGTTTAAAAATGGGTAGGCAACAGCTATTTTTTAGGTGCAGTGAGGGTGTCAAGTTAATGTTCTTGGGTTGTAACAGTGAGCAGGTTTCTGTGTCAGTGGCAGATGAGCAGAATACAGAATGATTGCAAAACAGCTATGTTCTCCTGTGCCATCCAAAGGAATTTCTGACAGGCACGTCAAACTACAGAGGCCCTGACTCTGCTTTTAATTAAGACCTATATGTTAGAGACATCTATACCTTCTTTCTTGCATGTTGAAAAATTCCACAGTAATCAGTGGCAAAATACAGCCTTATGTGCTAACTAAACTTTTAGTGACTTGCTGCTTCTTCACTCTATTGTCTTATTCATTAGTCATATGAAAAAAAATTGCTGTATGGTTCATGACCATTTCCACTCTTCCCTCATCCTTCTTTTCACATTTTCACTGTCTTCAGGGTTTTCTTCCACCTTTTCCCCGCATTTCTTTCCTCACAGGGTCTAAAGTCTTCACTCCTAGTTCTCTTCTCACAGCACTGGTTAAATAATGAGAGGTGAAGTTTGGCTTGATAGCAAAGTGTCAATATTTGAATTTAGAGATAACATCGTAATCAAACTGGGAGTGGAAGAAGCAGCTTACTCCTCAAAGGACATTGCTTTAAGTTGTCTGCCGATTTAGGCAAATGCCACTGCATTAGTTATTGAACAGTCAGTGGAGGAAAAACTTGAACCTCTTTGCAGAAAAAATGGAGGGAATAGTTCAGTGAGGCTATTCTAGAAGTCTTTGGGTACTTGAGACAAAGGGAGAGAGAGAAAGAATTTGGAATAGATAAATGTAGTGAAACCATAGAAAGCATCAACTCTCAAATAAGGAAAGTTTTGTATCTTCTAAGCATTTAGCCTGGTCACCCAAAAAGGGGGGGGGGGGGCAGGGATTTCAAAGAAGGGGTACTCTTTTTTTTTTTTTTTTTTTTTTTTAATATCTGTTTGTAAAGGAATCCTGAAAGCTTCTAGGCTTGATAGCTTGAAAATATCAGATGATGTGGTGTGTGCTCTGTGGTATGTTGTGTGAGATTTTCAAAGTTATCTTTAAAGCTGGTGTATTATATTTTTGCCAGATTACATCTTCTCACGTGATATATGTTTGAATTAAGATGTCATTTGTTTACATGTTTGAAAAAAATTCAAAGAACAAAAAATGATGAAAAATTCATGTCCTTTTTTCAACAGCTTAACTTTTAATCTCTCACTTTACAGTGTCCTAAGCTTGCAGTTTTTCTAATTACCTACTTTACATAGTCAAGACCTACATTTAAGAGAACAATGCATAGAAGTATGTAGGTAAAATATAACTTCAGATTGATACTATATAACCTTTCTGTATTAAGGCCTTGTCTGCAGATGTAAGGCCTTTTTGCTTTCAAGTTAGTTCAGTAGCATCATAATGCAATATTAAAAAAAAAAGTCCAGACAGATATCCTTTTCAGCTTGCTGGTGTAAGCTCTGCATACAATGAAATACTTAGTGCGTGTTCCAAATCCCACCCCATTTAGCAGAGTACGCACACACACAGATGAATAAACACCAAGTTAGAAGACATTTTAAATTAAAGGATAATGTTGGCACAAGAACAGACTGTTTTTCTGATGAACTGGATCATTGGTAGATTTAGGAGAGGAACTAAAAGTAGTGAAATTTTGAAGACACCCTAAAAATAAAGCATTAGGGACTTGTGATAAGGTAGGACTTAATACTTCAATGAACAAGATTGTATTATGTGAATGCTACATTTGGACTATGATCCCAAAGAGTTCAGAGGGTATTGATTCAACCTTGTAAACTGAAAAACTGAAAAATTGAAACTCTCAGGTACTCCTTGATGCCTGATTCAGTGATTAAGTTTTGGGAAAGTACCTTATTATTCCCTTCATAGTTCCCTTATATTCAAGATAGTTCTTTATGGTCTGTTTTAAGACTACTGAGGATCTAGGTAGTGTGTTTTTCACTTCTCTCCCCCCCCTCTTTTTTTTTTTTTAATATAATATCTTTAGAAGTGAGGTTCAACCATAATCTTAGTATAGTTGGGGAGAGATGGAATACAAATACAGTTTTAAGATTTATAATTCCCTTGGTGACTTGAGTGAGAGGTAAAAAACTTGACCAAACATTTTACAGAAAATATCTAGCTGTACAAAAATTGTTTCTTTAAAATCACCAGGTTTCTGTTGCCATTAATGCAAGAATTCAGTTCAGATTATTAAAATTACAACCATTTAGTACCAATGCCCTGGTTGTAGTGAAGAGACACATGGGGTTTTTTGTCAGGATTCAGTCCAGATCTGAACCACTAATTTGGCAGGGATGCAGCTCACATGAAGTTGTTTGGTTACCATTACTTTTGGAGAATACATATTTCCTTAGCACACGTATTATATAAAAAATAATTAGCATTGTCTTAATAAACTTAGTTGTCCATAAACAGATTCAGAAGTCTTCAAAATTACTCTCACGTTTCATAATTCAAGCTTCTCTATTAAGCTAGTTTTAACATGCCAGTAGCTGTAGTTGTTATTTGTAAATCCTCTGTGTGTGTGTGTGAGTGAGTGAGTGTAATTAAACTTCAGAATAAGTTATAATAAAATACTGTTTCGTTACAGCATTACTTAAAAGCTCCCAGGGAACCGAGTTGTAAATATTGCTGTCTGTGACATGTTTTTCCTGTAAAACAGGAAAACCAATTTCATACTAAACTTGCCTTTTCATATAATTATTAATTGTGAAGCTTTTTTGCCATTACAAATAACAATGTGAATATAAATATATCAAAAAGATGTGTATTTGAGAAGTCTGTACTTTTAATATAGGTGAATTTACTTAGCTATCTCTAAACTAACATGTCCTAGAAGACCACAGAATGATTCCTCTTTCTGAATTTCACTTAGACATCTAGAATAATGAATAGTAATAAAGACTGACCAAAATTTGGAAGTGATTTAGCTAATGTGCAGATGTGCCTTCATGAATGTATTCCTTCCTGTCTGAATCGGGTAACATTATCAATATCATAAATAACACATCAAAATGAGACATTCAGTTGTGTTTCAAACCAAAGTCTCTTGGTCTGTGCAACTTACTCGCATGTTGCTGGCATTTGGTACTGTCTAATCTGATCTTTATCCTTCATGGCTGTACCAAGGTGTTACGAAGAACTTAATTTAGACTTAATCCTTGTGGAAGTTTCCAAGCTAAGCGGGCTGGTGCTGTGCTTGTGTTATTCCAGAAGTGCTCACTTTTGGGAAAGGTTCAAACTGTGTTAAAGTCTCACTGTTGACTTATTGTGGACTCCATCCATCTTGTTGAGGTGAGACAGCAATTTCTGTTAGTGTCAAATGGTGATGAGTGGTCCAAAGGAATGACTTTTCTTTCTGTCCTCTATGAGTTGATAAAAGGAAATCTGACCTCACTGCCTCACAAGCCATTTTGGTTCCATGTCTTGCCTTGATTTTATACTGTACCAAATTTCCAAGAGTAGCTTCTAATTAGAAATTCCGTGTAGCAAGTCTTTGAATATGCCATTTTATGCCAACTTAGGAAGAGGTTTTGGGGAGAATAGTACTTGGCTACAAATGATGTATGTCGGATGAAGATCTTCAGTGTCAGGAAAAAATAGAAGAGAATACTCCCTTTTTGAAGAGATATTTCTTGTCTTATCTGCGCTCAGGAAGGAGTAAAACCATACAGAATTAAATACCAATCATAATGGTACGATTAGTGTACATATCAATAAGGTGCACAAATTGGTACTTAGATTTGGATTAGTATTAGAAAACTAATAATTGTGAAAGTTATTTTATTTGCATATTAAACAATTGCATTAATGAATACTACTGTTAAAACAAATATGTAGTTTAGTTCTTACCCAGAAATAGAACACAAAAAACTAACATTGACTTTGTTTTCTATTTTTTCAACTAAACAAACTTGCAGATAGGTTCAAAATATTTAATTTAATTACTATTAAAATTGAAGTCAGTGACTAGAAAAGGGCATCTAGTGAAAATGTGCATTGCAGCTTAACCTAAAGGAAGAGATATAGGGCCGATGAAAGCAACCTATAGAGAATGTGAAATAACAGCCAAGTGCTGGCATTTTAGGAATGTCTGCTCATAGATGTGCAAGTTCTATTTCACATTGTCTTCACCCTTCTCAGTAAGAATGACTGATAGCTTCACTTTGTGATTTCCCAGCTTTTAAGAGTCTATTTTTATTTATTTTTTATGACCAACCTTACACTTGTTAAATGTAATTTTTGCTTTATGTAACATAAAAAAGAGCACATCTGCAGTATGCTGTCCCATGAATTAACAAGAATGACTGGACATAAGACAAGAAATCCTTTAGAAACATATGTTCACATTAAATATCTGGGCTATCTCAGTAAAGGAGGTCTTATGGGGTCATTTTTGATGCAGTGCAAGTAAACCATTTCTGCTCTTCTGAAATAGTTTCTTTCAGGTTTATATCGAGCTTGTATAAAGGCACATTACATAAATAAGGGCTTAGTTTGTACATTAGTCTTTTACATCTTGGATTCTTACTAAATCCTTGTTTTTAGTAACTTGATGCTTAAGAGATATTGATTTCTGCTACACATGTCTACGGTGTTTATTTTGATATGTCTGGGATTAAAAACAAAATTAACACGCATAATCAATTTTCTTAGAATTAAAAAGGGTGCTTTGGTACCTTTGGTTACATTCTTCTGAAGGAAAAAGGAGAGTAAAAGAGATGTGATAATAAAGGGATCGATTTATTCAATCACTGGGTATAAAAACATTAGCCCTGGGAAAGAGCCTTCCTCCAAGAGCTTTAGCTGCCCAGTCTCACTTGTGTGGCACAAAATAATTTGCATTTTTAGAGAAATTTCATGTCTTCTGTGAGCTCTAGTGAAACATGAATAAATTGCTTTCTTTTCCTCTTTTTCTGATTTTATAAAGCTGAATCCATTAGGGGCTGAGTCAAACTGTAATGAAAGAAAGGCAACAACTGAGATGATGGAAACCCTGGATTACATTTCTTAGTAGTCCAAGCCCAGCTGTCATGGCCTACGTGTCAAGTTAGTGCTCTTTGGGGAGGCCCGACAGTACATGTGAATATTTTTTTAACTGCTGTGTTACAACAGGTCTCTAAAGCAGCTAGGAATTAAGCAGAGAAGCAAAGATTAAGAATTAAATAGAACCACGGCAAGCAGTTCACCAGAGAGATTTGCAGTCAGGCAAGAAAACCTTTCCAAGACTGTTAGCCCACTGCCATCTGCCTGACAGGCTTGCATGTGACCCACCATGCTCCCTTTGTGCACGCTGAGTTTATGTGATCATCGAAGATATGTGTAAAGGATATGGTTGTCCATGTTACTGAGTGCACTGGCCTGGCGCTGCTCTAGCACAGTCTGTCAAGCTCACCACAAACCAATGCTCAGTTCAAATAAAGCCTCTGCAAAAGCTTGGCATTTTTATTCTTTCATATTACAAATAATTTTCTTAGCTGGTTCATAATATAATAGGTACAATCTAAATAGAACCCAGAAGAGCCAAAGTACAGTTTCTAGTTTTATGCCTCACACCAGGATCAAACTAGGGCTCTGCTATTGGAAGAAGGGCAGTCTTCAAGATTTTTGCCTTTGAAATATTCCTTATAATGGAACAAGGCTTTGCTTGAAGACTCTTAAACCTCCAAGCAGGGGTGTCTTATTATAATTTAGAGCAAGAAATTTTGTCTATTATACCTTGTGAGCTTCATGATGAGGTTGGAACATGATTTAATCAGCACGTAGAGATTCCAGCACGGATTTTAAGGGGAAAGCTGCACATCTATTTTTTTTAATTGGGAAGACGTGCTTTCCTGTCAAAGCATCAAACATTCATCTGAATACAGTCTGGTGTTAAATTATCAAATTACTGTTACCCAGAGTCTTCTATCTAATGCTTGGAATTTATCCAGCTTCCAAAGAGACTCTCACTTCCTCCCATGGTGGGAATGATGGCACAGTATAGGGGTCCCTAGGTCTGTAGCAGATTCAGATAGCTGAAATCATCTTAAGTTCCACATTCACTTTGTGAATTTGGGGAAATTGTGGTATTTTCAAACCTATGTTAATTTCAAAAGAGGATTCCTGGGTTGTAAAAACAGTTGGAAAAAAATAATCCACCAGAATCCCACTCAGACTTGCGCCCTGGGGAAAAATTCTTTCCTTATTTCTCAGCTGGTGAATTCACATGATTTACCACACCTGAGGAAGGCATTTCACACTGGCAGCAGTGCTAACTGAAAAGGTGCCTGCTTCCACTTCCCTGATGCCTTTGAGAGGGACAGGTCTGAGAGTCAAACCTTTCCTTAACAGTCTAACCTATAGCAGCAACACAGAAATAGCCCTGTTTCCTTTTCTCCCCTTGCATCGTGGCTGGGGGAAAGGTCCAAAAGAAACCAGATCACCTGTTGCTGCTCTCCTTCCCTCAGGCCTGGAAGTCCGTGCCTCCCTTCAGCCTCATTAAGTCACTGCTACACTGAGAATATCCGACAGTGGTTCTCATCTCAGCCTTGTCATTACAGTTGAGGAATGGAGTGGCAGGGCGACATCTTTTACTTTATGAAGACATTTGTTTGCCTGGTGGATGTTTCTAAGCTCTGCTGTTCCTAGAGCCAAGACAATGTGATTGGTATGGCATAATTCAAAGTGAATGTAAAATTACTGAAGTCAAATATTTTCTAAAAAGAGCTGTTTTGAAGCAATTTGGCAAAGCTGACATAACTATTCTGACTTCAGTGAAGCTGCATTGGTTGCAACACTTGAGGATTGGTCCCAGACTAGCCAGAGCATTTATTTTTAAATTCTAGCTTCTACTGCCATGTTCTTAAAAATCTCTGTAGTTCTATAACTTTCTAAAGTAGCTCACAAGTCTTATGCTGACTGCTAATAAAACAGAAAATCCATTTCCATTTTTCAGTGTAATCTTTTTTTCATGTGTATCTATTTCTCATCAAAAGAAGCGGATGACTGGCCTGAAAGCTGGAGTTCTCTACTTATCTGTAAAGACAGAAGACAAGTAGTGGCCTTTCAAGTTGTCCTATGTTGTCTGAAAGAACATGGCCATAAATCCAAAAACCAAGAGGGAGAAACCCAACACTCAGTGTTGCTTTGACCAAGAAAAGTATTGTTCCTAATGCCTGGTGAAGAGAAGTAGGTCTGATCTCACACTGTTGGTAAAATCAGCAAGGAACGCTAAGACAAAGAAGCTTCTCCAAAGTGTCCATGGAAGAGGTATCTCACATAGCATTACATCCATGTCACCACACGTGAATGCAAGGACCCTGCATAAACCTGGACCTTAATTACTAGCAGCTGCTTTTGTTCTTTGTTTTTTGTTTTGTTTTGGGTTTTTTTAAGAAAGAACTAGGAGCACTTTGCATCAATCTTAGAGGAGGACTTCAGCTGCTACAGAGGATGATATTCTCCCCAGAAAACCGCAGTCACAAGAAAACTGATACTTCCATAAGGGATTCTGTATCTTCTTTTTAAAGAACATAATCTTCCAGATGCTTCCCCTTACATCTCCTTAGCCAGAGAGAATGCACTCATGCTGAAGATGCATTAGAAGATGTAAAACTGAAGTCAGATAAGGAGATAAAAAATCTCCCTGGCATCCTTTTTTTTTTTTTTTTGTAGCAGATGCATTGCTGGATTTTCTCTGCTTCACTGGCTTCAGTTTCTGTACCCAGAAGATACCTTTGGCTAAGCTCTCGAAAGACAGTTTCCCAGGCAAAAAAAAACCCAACCTACTTTATAGGGGCCTCAGATGATACACAGTTTGTGAGCCACCAGGCAGAGCAGTCACTGGAGATGCTGAAATAAAGAAGTCTCAACCATGAAGAAGTGCTCTTACATATAATTACAGAAGAGTAGGTAAGCCTTTAGAGGCCAGAAAACAGCAGAGCCAAACCAGAATATAAGGAATGACATCTGCAGAACAAGAAATTCTCAACAAAATTACATAAAGCACTCATGTCAAAATACAGAGATAAAAGCAAAAAGAGCTAAAATCAGAGATACTTCTAATCAGAGTGGTCTGATACTATATTTGAAGCTCAGTATGCTAATGGCGTATAATTAAGCAAGAGGAAGTGTTTAAGTAATCTGAGCTTTCCAGCTTTCCCTCCCTTTGGGACACCTTTGAGGGACCTGGATTTCAGAGAAAGGGGTGCTAAGCACTCTCTGACAGCCAGATCCTTTGAAAACACATCAAGCTGAATATTCAGAAATAAATATCACACACTGCCTGTGATTTAAATACTGAGCTCCTCTGTTCAGTGACATATTTTGCTCAATGAGTAGAAGATGGTGTTTACAAAACACAGTTACGAACTGTCCTGCTATCCTGTCTTGTAGTTTTTAATGGAGTCTTTATAACAAATACTTAACAGACTATGTCTATATCAGTAAAGGATAAGGTATGAGGTTTTATGTGTAGCCATGCAAGAAGGTCGCATAGTAAGTGCATAAAGTAGGCTCTCAAGCAGAGTATTTAGAAGTTTTACAGGACAAGGGCTGAGGTGATTTGGGTGAAGACAGCAAGAATTTTTCAGTGTACTGATTTGGCCATGAATTGATCTTGGAATCATCGCTGTGTCTGGAATCTGTGTTTTCACATCTACTGTATTGCCATTATTTACTGAGCACCTGATATACGTTGCTGTGCTTTAAAATGAACGTAGCAATGACAATTCTGCATACAAATTGGGAACAAATATGCTGCTTCTGTTACGACCATTATGTTGTCTGAAACATCAGTCTGCTTGCTGCTTCTTTGCCCTTTGCAGTGAGATTAGATTTCACTCATAACTCAAAAGATGTGTGTTAAAAACTTCTTTGCATATATCACCAAGATATACATATTTTATAAAATCCTATAGGGATACCTTTTAAAATGCTGGCAAAAGTTCTCCAGGACTATAAAATACCAGTTCTGTGAGCAAGACAATGATTTCCTTTCATAAGGATTTCTGAGTAGATTTTGGGCTCAATCTTTAGTGGTCGTTCATGGTTCTCAGCAGAGAGAGAATTAGCAGAAATGTTTTTATTCTACTTGTATGTTCTCTCCTCACAACTCCTCAGGGTAGCCAAGGGTGAGTTTGGCTTCTACCATGAGAGCAAGCAGTCCCACTTTGTTCAGAACTTTGTTTTCTTGGGAAGTTCCCCCAGGGCTTGTCCTGTCTTTAGGAGACAGCAAGCAGGTTCCAGTTGTGATCTTTATCCTTGATCTGGGTGGGGGGTGAAGGAAAAAAACTCTTCTCTGGGCCTTCTGGGAATTCTCCTTTGCACTGTGGAAACCTTGATTAACCAGCCAGGTGGACACTCAGCCTGCTTTGTGTTGCTGGAAAAATTTGCCTTTGAGAAAGTTTCAGGATACTGAATCTGAAACATTGTTTCCTTAATTTCTGCCTACCTTGGGTTGGAGTAGAGCCAGATGATATGCTCTACTGAAACTTTAAACTAATAGTTTGGATTTCATGTAAAATTTGTTGACAGTAAAGGTAAAACTATAAACTAAAATCTGGCTGCTATTTTGTTTGTTTCTTTGTGTTTGAAGTGATCTTCTTGATGACTGTTTTTAAAGCTGATTTTTCTGTGTCGCCAAAACTTGTGTAGAATTTTTGGTTGTATCTCTGAATTCCAGATACACAAAAGACACAGTGTCATACTTTGGCCTTGAGAAAAGCCCTTTTTCTACCTACAGTCAACAACCCAACCTGATAGAGCTGTTATTTAAAGTTGATACTCAACAAATCGTTTCTGCAAAAGAAGCTGCCATACTATATTGTCACAGGGTAGTGTATAATTTTCACAATGAACAGAACTGAAAAACGTAAGATCAAGAGAGATTTCC
Source organism: Phalacrocorax aristotelis (assembly GCF_949628215.1). Taxonomy (NCBI): domain Eukaryota; kingdom Metazoa; phylum Chordata; class Aves; order Suliformes; family Phalacrocoracidae; genus Phalacrocorax; species Phalacrocorax aristotelis. The sequence continues at coordinate 18,155,609 of NC_134279.1, forward strand.
ATTGTTGTACAGATGTCTGGCACATGCCCAAACTATGTGAGAGAGGAAGATTAACTTGTCTGAGGACTATGGAATATGAATAGTGAATAAAGAACTTGAATATGAATAGGTAAACACCTGAAGTTATTAGGCAGGGGAAAATTCATATTCCTGTTAGGTTTTCTCATCCAAACCAGAAAAACCTTGCACTTTCCTTTCCTTATAGTGCCATAGTCTGCATAGGCTCTTTAAAAGTGTATAAAATAAATTCTGCTTCTCATTCATAAACTTACCCATCTGTGAAGCCTTTATTCAGAGAAACCTACCTGCCCAAATGCTTGCTGCAGTTCATTAAAGACTCCCATTTGTACTCATAAAGACTCATTCATTGCCCTGAATAATATAGATGGTATACTGAAAAGAGAACCAACTCTAGCTTTTACAATCTAAATTAAACAACTTTGTCTAATAAAAGAAACACTGTCTCATTTCTAACTAGGCCATAAGCCCTAAGGGTCTTGTATGTGTGCATTTATTTATTTATTTTTGCCAAATTGTCCTACAAGGATCTGAAAGCTAAGTGAACCTAGCTGACTAAATTGTTTCTCTTTTTCTGCCTGCTTAGAAAGACTGAAGCAAGCGTGGGCGCAATTGTATTGAAGGAAACACTCGTCCATAAACTTATTCTAAAATGCAATTGGATGCTCTCCTGTCCTTTTCTTGGTCCCACCTTCTAACCTTTCTAATCTTGAGAGTTCATCTCTATTATACATGGCTCTTGCAAATGCCCGTGATTAATAACTACCATGATTCATTAGCCTGTGTTGTTGGTATTGTTTCCCCAATGGGAGCATTTGCTGTCTAGGGATAGCCCATGATTACTCTGCCTTGTGGAACAGTAAGATGCTTTCAATCTAATGCACTGTCCATGTTTTAGCATAAAATAATATTAAGGCATCCACATAATGGAACCGTCTGAAGATCCATTTTATTAAGCACTGAAAGAAAATGTGTGTGTGTCTGTATGTGCAAGGGAAACATAATCAGCAAATCTTCTTCACCAGAAACATCATTTCAGTAAGCATTTCGCATAAAGACACAGCTATTTTGAGGTATAGTTCTTTGGATTTGAGGTTGAAAAAATACTCTATAGCCATTATCTTACCTGGTTCAATTAACTTACTCAAATTATATACAGCCTATTCAAAGTAGGAAAAATAGGAAACAGAGGTAGATTTATTGTATTTATTCCATTTTGTGGATATTTATTTTAAATGCAATCTACCTTCAAGTACAAAACTGTAGTGCTTTTAAAAGATTACTGTTTCAAGTTACTTCACATACCTTAACAGAGCATGTAACCTTTTTACATTATATGATCAACTTTTTGACAGTGCAGGGCCAGCACAGCTAATGGAATAATAGCCTGCAGGGTCCAGCTAAATGATATACGAATATAATCAACCTTTGTGATGACTATTCAAAAGTAATCCCTTTAGCTTTCAACTGCAACATATATTTCAACCAGGCAAAGCCATATGAAGAAAATCTCTGCAGACTCCACTGATACAATATGGCCTTCATATCCCCACTGTGTGTTTGCTGTTCACAGTGAGTTTTAAATTTAAGGTAATGGCTACTGTATATTCATGTGAGCATAGAACAATGCCTTTGATTTGTTGGAGAAATGTTACATTAGCTACCAAGGGCCCTATTCAGTAAACTTTGACACAACCCTTATATATGGTTTACTGCTTATTCTAAATGGAATATTCCTGATAAAAATGCTTTGCATGCCCAAATTGTACAAATTCATTAATCTTTATATTCATAAAACCTCCAAGTACAACTGCCTCCATTCCAAGTGAACCTAGTCAGGATACATGGTTAAACACATAGGCCCAATCTGCTTTAAAAAAAGCATTGCATCAATTTCCATTTTTCAATACAGAAGTGAAGTAGGAAGATCTTCTACAAGTGTGGGATGTGCATGTTGTTGGCAGTCGTATTATTTGCTGCTGTATCTTTATTCCTACTCCATTACATCATTCTACAGATTATATAACTGAAAACAGCTGCGTGACCTTTAAAAATGCAAGTAATTTTTAAATTACGATAACGGGCTATATCTCATCAGCTGCATTATGCCAACTTGATAATCTAGCATACCCTGACAAATCATGGGGAGGGCATAAAGAATATGGTGAGATAGTCTTGCTTTCTCTTTCTCCCTTTTGTGACAAAAGTACAGTATTGGCTAACAGTGACTCTGAATACGTGGAATTAATTGTATTAAAGGAAAAGAGAGGTAATGAAAACATTGCATTGCCTCATATTACTACTTTTGTATGTACAATATAGTAAGAGGTCACTCACATTACCAGCAGTTGCAAATATGGTCTTGCTTGCATATGTGTACCCAAATACGTGTGAAAATTCAACAGCACTGTTGCTATCTTTTCTTTGAAGTGTTGTTTTGTAGGATTTTATGCCACTGAAGCAAGTTAGCTATAGTGGACGAGTAGGAGAGGGTACAGACTTTTCTCCTATTTGTTTGCCACGTCACTTCTTGAGCCTGCAGAAAATTAGGCATCCTCAGCACCCTGCAGCAGGGAGTTCCAAGGATGAGTTGGCAAAGAACCCCTTCCTTGGTCTCCAAGCCCACCACCTGCTATTTTCAGTGTATCCGACCTCATTCTTTTATTAGAAGGGACAGTGAAAAATGGTTTCCAAGTCACCATCTGCATGCTACTTTCATTCTTACATTTGTCATCTCCTCAAAATATTGCCTTTCTTTTTTTTCAAAGCAGTTTCAGCTCCCCAGAACAATAGTCCTCTTATGATTCTTCATCAGTTCATGGAGCTTTTCAGTGGAGTTCTTGTTTAATAAAGTCCAGCAGTCTCTGGAAGATGCAAAATTTGGATTTGAGTGCTTTTCCATCGGATGGGCATGCAAGCTCAGGAACACAGGTGTTGCCTCTTTAATTTTCTTTACAATCTTTTTAGAGAATGGTGCCTAAAATTCCTGTCCTCTCTGGAGTTAGTGATCATTTTAGCTTCAGTCTTTGTAGGTGTGGCTTTCATTCCTTTGTGTGACTTTTCACTAATTATATTGTGTAAAGGACTAGGAGCTCTGCTTAGCTTTCTCCCAGGAACATAATAAAGTAATGAGATTTTTAGAAGTGTAAAGATCTTTAGATAGACACATGTAAACAGCAAGTACCAAGATGCCAATTCTAGCTGCACTGAAAATTCAACAAGACAGTTTTAATTATATTTTATCAACAGCTGTGATAATATGTCAGGAACATCCTATTATGATTAATTATATTTACATGCTATTAATACATATTCATGTTTATCTCTGCATTTTGTGCAACACAATAAGATAAAAGGAGAATGCTTGATGGTGTCATCTGTGGTGGTATATATGTATTATCATTATGAATACGAGATGCTTTTATTGTTCCCAAATAGCACAGGCCAAACAAATGCCAAGAAAACATTTATGGCTCTGTATTCCATCAGTTATCCTTGATACACTTCATATTTGCTGGAAGGTTAGAACTGTTAATCAGACAATAATAGCTCGGTGTCCAAGCGTGAAGGCAAAAGGCCAAAAGGTGCATGAGAAAAGCAGTTTATGCTATAATTCCCCATCTGTCCTGTAAACATCCCCGCCATTTTTTGCACATGTCAGTGTATGTAAGATACATTGCCGTCAGAGACACTTTTATGTGTACTTACCTGCAAATACATATGTTACTGTACATACCTAATCACATTTTGGGCTTGGGTCACCCACCTGTCTTCCACTACTTTTTCAATAATGAGCTTCCACTGGAAAGAACAATAATGCTACACTGGTGTAAAGCTGGGATGGGGCAATGTGGTTCAGACCCTTTGTTAGCACTTCTGAATTGCACGAGGCTCTCAGCTGCTTCACAGTGTTTGAGTTCCTAAACCAAACTGAGAAGTTGCAGACTGTGCAGCCGTGAGCAGAGGCCCTTGTATTCAATTACGTTTTATTAAATTTTTTTGTTTAGACATGGTCTGCTAGTAAAGGAATTTCCATTGATGTACTTTAGGCCCGGTTTCAGAAAACGTTCCTGGAATAACTACATTGTTAAACACAGAGTAAACCACTAATGTCTATGCTGCGCTTGTACAAAATGACATTTCATATGATAACTTATGCTAATCCTCAGATATTCTTCATAGATTTACTTATCCTATTCTTACTTGCATACAACTATGGATGAAGTCCTAGTTAGCAAATATACTTAATAAATGCCTATGATATGACAAAGCATAAATTTTATTGAATCTTGAGTGATCCAGTAGTTTACATCTCTTCCAAACATTGTACACTGCTTTGAACATTATTTTTCATCTCCAGCACTGGATTAATGTACTTATTTTGGACATGGATTAAATTAGCATGCTGTATAAGCACCGTTGGTATTGCTGTGACTGAAAGACAGTCCAGTTTTAGGCATCACAGTGCAAAGAGGTGGTGACAATCTGAGAGTATCCAGCCAAGGATTATACAGAAGTCAGAAAACATGAGCTCATTTCAAATATCGAAGAGACTGCATTTGCTTAGCCTCAAAAACAGAAGATTAGAGGAAGGAAAATAGTCTCTCAAGCTATAAGGAGTTATGATAAAAGAGGACAGTGTTCCTTTGCTTTTCATGTCTACCAAAGTTAGACCAATAATAAAATCGGCTTAATTTGCAATAAATATTTATCCTAAGTATTAGGGAAGAAACTGAGCTATGAGATTGTGAAGCACTGGAACAGAGAGATTAGGGATATTGTGAAACAGCCTTCATCAGAAACCTTTGAGAACAGATTTGACAAATGGTTGCCAGGGATGGGCTAGATGTATGTGCACTGTCTTCATTTGAGGAGGTGAACCAAATCAGTAGTTCCCAAAATAGGAAACAATCCCCCAGGGATGGTGTGGTTGTAACTAGGCAGAGGGAGGTATGTTGCTAGAGGGTCACCGGGAACGGAGCAGAAAGTGCAGCTAGGAAGTGGGAGTTTGGTGCGGAAATTGAGCAGGGAAGGAACAAGGCTGAGCATCACAGATCACGGGAGCAAATGAAGCGCCTGGCTGCCGAAAGGTGTGGAGTTAAGCCGTTGCCTCCCAGCCACCTGCTCTTTTGATCATGTCCCATTAGAAGGACCCTGCTGAGAGGTGGCAGCCTCACTTATCCAACCTCCGTACCCTCCTCTTGCTTGCTGCACTGCTCACATCTTCCCCTGGATAGTCTTCCCTCTGCCTGCCATCTTTCAGTGCTGTCTTTGCCATCATCTTCTTCCAAATGCATCTTCCTTGTTGGTTCCCCAGCTGGTCCCACCTGGACCTATCCTGCAAAGCCAGCCTGTTTGAGAACTGCTGCACAGGAATGCAAGAAGTAAAAATAGAAATCCCTGTCAGGTCTATGTTTCTAGGTTTATATCTTCTGTGGCTCACCTTTGTGTTGTCTTAGATCTCCTTCTCTTGTGACTTTTTACTGTGTTATGTGTTTTTCAAATAAACCTTTTAGGCCTTTTTACTATTAAAAACGTTGTAAGTCTAAAGCACTAATGCCCTTTTTTTTTTTTTATAACAGAACTTGATTTAGAAACAAGTGCTTCAAAGCCTCTGTGAGCCTCTTCCAAAGACACCAGTTCTAGATCCTTCCTGGTACAGTATTTGCTCTTAATCCATAGTCTTTATACCAATATGCTGATTTTTGCAAAATGTCATTGGTGTCAAAATTTGACCTGATTTTGACAGGCAATTGCATATCATCTCTCTTTTACTTAGTCCAAATAACAATATTTTTCCTACCCATAAATGAACAAATTCACACCTCCTTCAGATTTTTACTTGTTTTCCCAGTTTTAGAATTTAATTTTCTTTGAACATGTAATTGCTTTTAATTTACAGAAGTAAGCCTTTGAGATAGAAACAAATCTATTAGCCAGATGCTGAACCCAAATATAATGTAGATATCAAAGTGTATATATAAACTTTAAACATTTACTATTTTTTTATTTGCTCTTTTTTGTTATAGAGAATGCCTACTTACAGTGAAGCTGATAGATGTATAATGAGTACAGGAAGATCCTTGAAGAGTCATGCAACAAAGTAGGAATTTCAGTAGGAATTTTGTCATTTAAATGGGAGCAATATAAATATCTGAGAACTCTAAGTTCTTTTGTGACTGAAGTGTGGCTTCAATTTGTATTACATGCTTTTATGAAAAATAGCTCGTGACATTGAAATAAGTACAAAAGAAAAAGAGTAATACAGAATAGAAAGTTTGCACTCTGTGCCCCTAATGCTTATTGTCGTCCAAAGCGTCAAGATCATCCTGTTAAGATATTAAACATCCTTCATGCCTACTGAATGGGAATCCAAGATGCTCAATACCTTGTAAGATCAGGTTCTAAATGTGCCTGGAGAGTTTTCTTTAAATCCCAGATTATTGTCCCTTTCAGAAAAAATAAACTACAGGCTTGATGCCTTATTCATAGGGCTATCAGTGATCTTAGCATCTGTGCTTAACAGCTGTGGGTCAACAGTAACTTGAACAGAACAGGTCCAGCCTGGGTGGCACACTGTGGTGCAATTTTGATCTAACCTATAATACAGGTTGGACCCAAAACACAACCAAGTTTATTTAAAATCTGGTTGAGCACGCTCATGAAACTGTTGAAAGCCTGTACAATCAAAGCATTTGAAATGCCGTTGACTGTCTCAAGTGCAACATCAATTTATAGGCACAGCTGAAACAACTATATTTAACAATGAAAGTGCATCTGGTAGAATACCTGTATGTCACATTTTCAAAATTGAACCCAAAATGCCTCTTTTAGCAAAGCCTGTGTTCATTCACACAATCAGGTAAACTAAAATTCTGCCTAGATTCTTTCTAATAAATAATCTGAAGCAGTGATTTTCGAGAGTGTGTGGAGAACTGCCTCCCATTTTGAGCCGATGAAATTCTTGACAGTGGGTTCCCCACATGACCCACAGCAGTCTGACTCCTGTGGTCTCCACAGCCCTCGGAGGGCATTTTCTAGCTGCCATCACTGTTGGCCCAAAGAAGAGGTAGAGGACAGAAGATGGTCATTATCACTTTGCAAGATATACGTAAAAGCAGGATTTGGAACCTTTGAATTTTGCTTAGGAAAATTGATGCAAGCGTTCATAATTTCATGTATTAGAAAACCTGTTCTTTCAAACTGCATAACCAAAGCTTTGTGAATCTCAATAGTCGACCATTCCTTTCTTTAAATGGAGGTTTCCAGATTCAGAGTTTGAAGCAAGGTCCCTTAGACCTGTAATCAGTTTTTATTACGGTCTTTGAGCAAGCAATAGCTTTTGCCATAGTAATAACTCAATTCACTGGGTTTCTTCAGGATTGCAATTTGAGTAACTAGTTGACATGCGATAGTAGGACTTCTCCCTGTTAAGGTATGGTAAAAATGTGTCATTAACTAGCTTTTATTAGACCATTTTTGATCAAGGTGCTGTGTACATGCAATGTAAATACAAATACCTCAATACTTCAGTTCTTTTACTTAGAGGTCTTTATTGTCTGACCACCAGGCTTATTACAACAATGTTCATTTAGAATGTTTTTACAAGGCTGAAAAGTTGTACAGGAATGTTCCTACATGCAATCACACACACACATAAGCATACAAATCTCTTCCTTGAGTGTTGAAAAGAGGTAAACACTTTATGAAAACCAGGAAGAGAAACAGGACCACAAATTAAATATAAGAAATAACAATATCCAGTTTACCACTTATATTTTATTGATATGAAATAAAAAAAAAATTATAAGAACAGCACAGTTTTGCAAATCATATGAAAATCACATTAATCTGCAAACTCTTCTAATCTTGATAAGAATAGCAGGACTGCTTGTAAGAGGTTGCTATTCTTAGACATTTGGAATTTCTTTTATCAGAATATTGCCGAAAGTAATTGCGTATTTTAATTTCCCCTTCACAGTAAAAAAATATATATAGCATATTACATAAACCAAGCAGACATTCTAGAAAAGACAATTATCAATTTTTCAAGGGCAAGTTTCTAAATTTTTAAGGGTTTTGAGCCTCATGTACATTTCTGCAGTAACTGAACATTCTGTGTATGTGTCCCTAAAGTTATTATGCAGTTATATTAAATAGCATCCATGATCATCACTATTTTTTGCCAATCTGCACTCGTTACTAAGTGATAACTTTTGCATGCTTGTGAAAAAAATGGTCACAAATTAATCCTCTAGAGCATTAGCTCTCCCATACCTTTTAACGACACTTCTTAGTCATCAAGCTTTTAATAAAAACAAGGGGATTTTTATCATCCTATTATAATGTAAATGCAAGTTGTGTTCTTCAGAGCCAGGAAAGTTTGGGAGAAAATTATGTCTATTTTGCTAAATGTACCTGCCTCCCATCCCAGTAATGATTTGTCCGACAAGTCTGTTTGGCATAACACAGGTGTTGTTCTGCTCTTTGTAGACTTTTTCAGCGGGATAACAAAGTTTCTGCTTTCCCCTTCAAATTAATGGGGCAAGGAAGTTAGGCAGAATGTTGTTCCGTATGTTACACTTCAGACAGGATCCTGGAATAAACCTCTTAGGTGATACAAGCAGTCAGAGCTCCACGGGTCAAAGGCAGGCCTCGGTGTAACACCTTGCATGATCCAGCTGAAAGCATAGTGCTCGTTGGTACACAGTGTCAACTCAGTATTTCTTTAGAAGAAAAATCACCACTTTCTGAATTATCAATGCTTCTTCCAACATCACTTTTCTTAGGTGATCTCTTGTCAGCCACAGTCCTGCTCATAAGATCTGCTGAGAGCAGAGCTTAAATTAGTATAATGGAATTTTTGTCCTTTGTCTCTTTACATGAGAGACGCTCTAATTTCTTTAAGGAGCATCTCATATGGAACACAATTATTCTCCACTCTGCCTGGTTCATTATCATTGCAATCCTTCCTCCAAGTTTTTCCAGAAAGCCACTAATCCCCTGACCCTGAAGACTTTGCAATCAGAAAGGACTCATGAGGGAGTATGAATTGCAGTTGCAAGTTTTTCTGTGCTCTGAGAAATTACAGGCATAGTTGACTTTAATGAAGTTAGGAAAGCAGGTAAACCAATTTAACCAATAATGCCAGTTGTCTGTTTCAAAACAAAGACTTGTCAAACATTTTATAGCAGATGAATCTTGGAATAGTTCTGAAGTGTACTATTAACATCTCTAAAATCTACATCTTGTGGGTGCCTAAGGTATGTAAGACTGGCAGTTGGGACTGCTTTTTGAATAGGGTTTTAGTAGGTTTCACTGTGGATGGGTCAGATGGTATTGACTAACAAGTCATAGCAGAGGGGAGGGTTGTACCTCAGAAAGGATTGTTTATAATTATGAAAAGCATGTTTTCTGACCATTAATAGGGTATATCTTGTTAATTGTTATGATATATAAGGTATTTCATCTGTAAGGCCATTTAGAAAATTAATGTTTGAGTCACAGAAAGGTCATTGCCATTCTGGAAAGAATCCATTCATCTCTAAATAGGCCATCCGAATATAGACTAAGAAATACACTATATATAATTACCTTGAAATAGATAGAATAAATAAGATCGATGATAGGTATTATTAAAGCCACGCTTTAGTTTCCAGCTAGGAGAAAGTAGAATGTAGCTGGAAGAAACAATAATATACATGTAAAAATGCAAGAAATAGGTTAAAGTCTTAAGTAGTTACGTGAGATTCAGCTATTACCTATGAGATGAGACCTCACCAGCCTTCAGAAGTGGTGTATGTCAAGGACTTTGTCCTGAGATTCAGTCAGGTATTTCTGAAGACAGCACCTACAAAGAAGAGAATGAGAGCACATTTTTTTTTTCAAAACTGTGTCTTGTGTGACAGTGTAACTTCGTCGTATCTGCATATTTGCCACTCTTATGCTTACAAGTAGATAGAATGTATGTGCCCTCTTTGAAGATAAACAAATAAACATGTTAATGAATATTTCCATGTGCGAGTCTAATTTTGACACAGGCTTGTCACCGAAGAGTGATGCTGAGCATGAAGGAGCCCAGCAGCTATGATGGTAAAGCACGCTGCCAGGAGTTTAACCTTAGGAGATAAACTTCTCTTTCTAAACATTTATGGTTTAGTTTTTAACACTACAGGATAAAAGTCCAGAATGGCTGTTGGTCAGTCAAGTGGGCTCTCAAGCCCATTTAGCAGAGGAGGAGAAAGAGAAAAATGTGCGAGTGTGCCTTTAATTGAAAGCCTGTTGTTTAATCTTAGCTCATCTGTGGGATAGACAGAGTCCCAGATTCATAGCCACTTGCTGGCTTGGAGGAATTAATCTCAACAGCTGAGAAAGCAATTTAGTAACTAAAATCGCCTGTCCCATCCCTGCTGAATGGGTAGGTTTGTTTCACCAAGGTTAACAATAAAGTTACCATAAGGCAGACAACCTTGCAACAAGAGCAGCTTTCAAGCACAGCCAACCTGGGTGAGATCTGAAGCGCTGGCAATGGCCCTACCTGAAGCCTCTGGGAGCTGAGGCTTTGCAGCCCCTGAATTGCTCAGCTTTTGTAGGATCACAGGGTGGCGGGAGGGAGGGAAGTCTCAAGTTGTCCCAGCAGCTACCCACTCTCCAGATCAGTTCTGTAGCTTGGCCACCTGCAGTATGGGTAGACAGAAATCTGGAAGACAGCAGATTTTCAGTAGCACATGGAAGACTTGAAGACTGGGAACTTGAGCGTCCTAGGAGGAGCGTCTGGGAGCACCAATAGCTCCTGGCTCCCACTCAGCTCTGAACACAGCTGGGATTGAGATCTCCTACCCCAGACAGACTGATGAGAGGTAAGCATTGTCTCTGGGAGGCAACTTCCTTCAACACCAGCTTTTATAACTGGCACATCTAGCCCCCAGTTTGGGACATACATATCTATATAGAGAGATATATCAGCTTTGAAAGGTTGCTGCTGCCTACACTGAGCTGTTCTGTCCCTGGCAACATCGCTCCCTGGCCTTCCCAGACTGTTTCAGAAAACATTGCCCCATCTGGCCACAAGTTCACCATTTGTAATTGAAGTGGCTTGAATCTGGACTTAACCACAGCGGTGCCTCTAAAAATGTCTTCAGAGAGCCCTCCCTGAAGCACGGTGGTCACTGTTATTTTCTCCTGTTTCTTTCATAAGAGTTGTCTGCCTCCTGGCTCCTCAGCATCGGTTGGCTGAGAAAATTAGACACTCTCCCTTTCCACGTGAGGTCCAGGAAATCAGTTTCCCTGGCATTGCTGTCTGCTTACTGGGCAGGCTGTTGCTCATGCCAGGCTCACAGTACAGAGTAAAACACAATTTATTTATGACAAGGGAAGTTCAGGATTACCTGGCTTCTGTCTCCAGGCCCTGCTCTCTCTCAGCAGCCCCTTTAACTTTTACATTCTGAATTGCAATGAGCTTTCACGTCTGCTGAGCCCTGGTACTCTCGGAGGAGCTCTGTGATATTAGAATATTTTGATGAATTAGAGCCTTTGCTTTTACTTCGCCTCTCCCAGCCTCCATTCTGGGAGAGCAATATCACCGATGCATTCACATTTTGCAGTGCATTTGGCAGAAATGGCTAAACAACTGCTTGAGATGGGGACAGTTAAGCAGAGAGGGGTGAGGATTTATGGCATTTTGAATTCTTCCTGTCACACTAAAATCCACCACTAACATACCCTGTTCGCGTGGGGGGCAGGGAGGGCTGCATCTGGCCTTGCCAGCAACAACAATGTAGACCATGCGCACAGAGACAGCAGTGAGTGGATGCCCACGCAGGCTTGTCAAATGTAATGGCTCCTGTGCTGTTGTACAGAGGCTCTAACGGCAGTCAGCGGCTCCCTTATGTGGCAAATGCACTTTTTTTAAAACGATGGCTGTAGGTCAGCCAAGTGGCTGGGTACCTACCGCGCCACCAGAGCTTGGGGCTCTACGAAAGCAACTCAGTTGGTGTTGATACTGTGTACTCAGTATGATTATGGGGGAACGCCAGAAACAAGTCTAACTGATGTCCCTATAGGGGAAGTTCTCGTTAGCCAGAGTTGACAACCCTTGCGTGAAACCAGCCTGGACCAATCCAGCTCTATCTCCTGAAGCAAACTTGCGGGCCAGCAAAGGTGACACTGACAGGGGCAAAAAGATGTCCAGGATCAGTGTGAGTACTTTAAGTGCAGTAGGAGCCAGCTAGACTGTAAGATGTTAGGACTAGGAACAATCTTTGAGATAACTTGTGCATACCAGGCTTGGCACAGTAGTTGGGGACGGGAGTGCTGTGCTGGCACAAGCTGTGCACACACACAAAACACCAAACCGCCTCAGAGCAGATGATGTTAGATCAGCGTTGCTGGTTGGGGTCACTCATATAAGTCATGGTCTAGTTTTTTTTTTTCCACCTTCTTCCTGGTTGGAAAATTGTAGGATAGTGGAAGCTGCCTAGAAAATTACTTTCTGAGACCATCTGTGCCAGAAAACTTGGTAGTTTATGCAAAGTAAATAAAAAACAGGCTGTGAAGAAGAGTGAAGTAAAATAATAAAAAAGCCTAAACTAATATATTTTCAAAAAGTATGCTTGCCTTGGTCGCCCCCTCTGTTTCTCCCAGATGCCACATCCCACTGAAGGGAGCTGCAGTATTTCCATCAGTGAGACAAGGCACTTTCCCTTGAAAGCTGCTGGGTTTAATCTCACCATCAGATGGTGTGATTCATTTCTGCAGTCCCTGTTGTACATTTCTTAATACCAGACATGAGTGAAATATCTTCAGGACTGTGAGTGAAAGTGGAGTTAACTATTTTTTCAAAGGAAAAAGATGCTGGAAATATATAGTGGTCTTCATCAGCTGAAAGAGCATGCAAATCCAAGGCCAGACTCCTGGGCTGCACATGGTGAGCCTGTCATAGTATCATCTAAGTGAGCCAGAAAGAGGTTTTCATACCTCTCAAATAGAGCCAGTTCGGGTCAGCCAAATCCCAGGCATAGTTCAGAGCACTTGGCCCATCAGGCAGCTGCCTTGGGGTGGCCACATCTGGTGAGTAACAGCTACACCCCCACGGAGGAGAGAGCCTACGCCAGCGCAAGGCTGTGCTGCACGCTGCATGAATTCGTCCTCCACAACATAGCAAAGCCTTCCTCTGCCTTTTGTAGCGCTACAGTGGCTCCACAGAGCTGTATGAACGGACGGAAAGTTTCTTGTAGAAATTCAGGTTTTCTCTCATCTCTGTGAGGCCAGCGCATGTACACAGTCTGCTTTAAATATGGTCATCATATGTGTTGCCTCAAATCATTGTGTAGGTGAAGAAGTCCTCCTGAGAGCTGTTTGCATGAAGACAGGCTGAAGTCCTTTTACTTTTTCCTCTGGTTTCTGAGCTTCGTTCAGGGTATATGCTAAAGCTCTTTCCTGCAACAGCTTTCGGGCAGTGGAAGCTGCAATTTTCAGGTCATCACTTGACTTCTGCAGCAAAGGCTTCAAAGCCTCCACAGATATTGCAAGCTGAAGTAAAAATCTGCATCTGGTAGCTCTGAATTATGTATCTTCACTCCTTTGCTTCCTGATGGTTGTACTCACGCCTTTTGAATTTCTACAGGTAAATCACCTTCAATACCTTTGAAACACAAGTGTTCATAATAGTTCTATGAGCTGAAAAAGTTCATTTCCTAGTTTAAAGTGGTCCTGTCGTCTTTAGCTGTTCTTTTGCATCCCTGCATAATGGTCACGCATTTGGGGGAAAATTTGTCTGGTTTGCCATGACTGGTTCCTTGGTTGGGAGCTTGATCCTCTTCTCTCACCTTTTTCCACTGCTGTGGTTTAGACCCAATCAGCAACTAAGCACCACACAGCCGCTCGCTCACTCCCCCCACCCCAATGGATGGGGGAGAGAATCAGAAGAGCAGAAGAAAACTCGTAATAGTAATGGTAATATAATGAAAAGGAAAACAACGAGAGAGAAAGAGGTGAAACCCAGGGAAAAAAATAAGTGATGCAACCGCTCACCACCTGCCGACCGATGCCACCAGTCCCTGAGCTGCAATCGCAGCTTCCCCCAGCCAACTCCCCCCCGTTAATATACGGAGCATGACATCATACAGTATGGAATATCCCTTTGGCTGATCCCTTTGGATCAGCGCTCTTGGCTGTGCCCCCTCCCCTCCCAGTTTCTTGTGCACCTGGCAGAGCATGGGAGGCTGGAAAAGTCCTTGGCTAGTGTAAGCACCGCTTGGCAACAGCTAAAGCATCAGTGTGTTATCAACATTATTCTCATACTAAATCACACAGCACTGTACCAGCTACAGTGAAGAAAATTATCTCTATCCCAGCCGAAACCAGGACATTCACGTGGAGCACTGAAGCATTAAAAAAAAATCTGTTGATCAGGTAGACGGACATTCACAGCAGAACCAAGTCAGAATCTCACTACCCAGGAGAAAGGCTTTGGGTCGAGACCCAAATACAAATTACAGTAAAACTGAGATTTTGAGCCTGCTGTATTCCTTTTCCATTTGTACTTTTTTTTCCCCTCTTTTCCTTGTAATCATTTGTTTCCTTTTTCCCCTTCATTCAAAGTCTCCCCTCTGTCTTCACAATTTTGATTAACACTGGGTTCTGCAGAAGCTCATTCACCCACCCCCCGCATCACCTGGCAAAAAGTCGGCGTGTGCGGTTTCTTCTTTACGAGGAACCACCGCCTCTTTTCTCTGGTTGTCTGAAACCACTTCTTAACCAAAGGTAAGTCATGTCTCCAAAATGATCATGTGGTCGTTTACATTCCTAGGAAAAATGAAACTGTTCTGTACTGCTGAAAAGTGAATAAACTCATTGGCTTTGTGCATATGAAAAGTGGATAAGTTCTGTTTATCTTGTTTATTCTTGACTTCACAACTGTTTTCCCCATTTTTCAGGTGTACCTTTGAGATAGCAGGATTCGCTCTGTATTACCATAGCCTGAGATTTTGGTCTGTCTACTTTGCTTCATAGCCTTCCCTCATTGTTAACCTTGTATGCCTGCTGAATGAAGACTTGATACAGATGAGAAGTAAAGATGATGAGCTATTTCTAATTAAAGTTTGTTGCAAACAGCTGATTTGTAAAAGCTATGTTGTGGCCTCAAGAAAAACGAAGGTACTTAAGCCTAGAATATCACTTATCTCTGTACACCAGCTTGCTACTAAATGCCTGCCAAACTCTGCCCTTCAGGAACTTGGACCCTGATCTTCAGGCCTGGCGGTGGGGCACGTTAGCGGATCTGTATATCAGAGCAACCCCATCAGTTGTAAACTGGTAGTGCTTTTAGCCAGTATCATCCACAACTGCCTCCCCATTAATTCTCTCAGCCTGGAAGCACCCTGATGTCTCCTTCATAGGAGTTAGCATTATTTATAGTAATTTACAGGTGTGCTGCTAAAAGACCGAACTGTAAATCACCTCAGATGTTGTTCCTTGATGAAGTGCCTCTATATTATTTAACAAATTGTCCCAACATGATTGAACGATGCACAATGGAAAAACTTGCCAGAGAAATGTAATATTGAGAAGGCCACAATACTGCGTATTTCGTTTAGATTTGTAATTGCAATGGATATTCTTCAGGCAGTTGTGTACTCCAGGAGTATTTTCAGCTTCAGAAAAGTAGAGTACTTCCAACCTGGGGGTGTCAGCAGGGCAATGCGATGACTAATACATGTGACACTGTTATACAGCTGGCGTTGCAGAGGTATTTGACACAAAAAAAAAGATCGGGCTGCGTGAGTGCACTTTAGTTACAGCTTACCGCCTAGAGTGTAAGGCAGCAATGTTGTTTTACAGTGTATAAGAGTGATTCTGCCTCGGTAGAAAGAAGATTGAGGTGTGATGAAATGCCAGCCAAAAATGCCTACAGATACCTCAGAGTAAAGAACTACACATGTTCTGAGATGTTGGTCTGTGGTATTTGGCCTTAATCTGAGCACAGTGCTCTCCTGGATCAAGGATAGGCTTGTCATTTTGAAACAAGAGGAAAGGTGGAGCAGCATCTTCTTCCTAGAAGCCTGGACTGAAAATGAACCACATCAATCGTTATAGTGGTCCTTTTTCTTGTACTTGCAGGTGTTTTCCTCCTTCAGATATACAGGGTACCGTTAGGTGGTAAACAGCTTCTGTTTTTTCTTTACTCAACAAAGGACAGTTTAAAGACTCTCGTGCCTGAAACATACACCCAGGTGAGGCCTCACTGGGTGAGATCTGACACAAAACCTAACGGAGCAGCCCGGCACCAGCAGCCAGGTCAGCTGCCGATCTCCTCTGGGCAACAAAACCAGCTCACAAGCGGCACCCATGGCCGTATTTGGAAGGGCAAAGGAAGGAAGAAGGGATCTGGAGGGGTGAAGGGAGAGTTGGTGTCAGCGCCTCCCTCCCAGGGGTTCAGGGTTTGGAGGTGTATGAATTAGTGGCTTTTCTAAAGGCGAGAACTGAATAGCCCTGGCAATGCCTCTATTGCTTTTTAAGGAGTAACTTTTTTTTTAATTCAACCTTTTGAGTTCTCTCAAGGTGAAGGCCAAGATCTTCTAAAACTGTTGGTGAGGATGTTTAAAATGTTGCCTCATTTTAATAACAAATACAAATAAATACAAATTAAGTGTCTGTTTCCACGTGGAAAACGGGACTGTTTGTGTTCACACATGTCCGTGTGCAGGAAGACCTACGTAACAAAAGCCAGCCTCAGACAGCAGAGGTGCATTCAGGCTGCTGCTGCTGCGTTGGGGAGAGGAGGACCATTGCAACAGAAGCGGCCTGGCGGGCAGGAAAGGGTGAAGGAGGTACCCCGGGTGTTGAAATGTTCACCCGAGCAGCACCTCTTCTTCAGGTGGCTCAGTCACAGCTGGGAGCCTGCCTTCCTCAGGAAAGCCTGGGGGACGACACTCCACAGGGCTGTCCCTGTCTGCTTGGACCTCTGTCTGTGCCTCCCCTGGCCTCAAAATGGTTTTAGAACTGTTTTAAGCCCACTTCAAACCAGTGGAACAGATAGGGAAGGGGCTTAACTGCAAATATATCCCCACAGATTTTGTGCAGCAAAGCAGCTGACAGAGGGGACAGACCCCATGTGTGTCCCACACAAGGGAAAAGGCAGAAAATCACATGTGTACAAGAAAGCGTGCCCCGGGCAAAAGATTTTATTAATGCTCCATCCTCGGGAAAAGTGTCAGTCGGAGTTTGTGCCTTACTTGACACCAGAGAACCCAACCAAAAGACTTGAATCTGAGGGAAGCTGGTTTTCGACGTTCCGCTGCCACTCTGCCTCCCTGCTGCGGTACCCCTGAGACTGAGCTTTAAAAATGACTGCTGTGCTGCTGCTGGGGAAATAAACCACTTCTTGCTGTAGTTCAAGGTGAATGGGTGTTTTGTTGGGCATGTCATACTCCCAGTGTCCTGGGAGTAAGATATTCAAGGATGGTACTGGTTCAGCTTTTTGGAGGTGCTGTCAGATGGGGCGGGTTTGCTCCCCTGGTCTGAGCTCTCTCCTAGGAGCTGGAAGACTTTACAGTTTCTCATCCATCCCAACTTCTCTGTTTTCCTCTACTATAAGGTGGGGTAGCAGCACACCTCTGCCTCCTGAGGCTATTGTGGGGGTCAGCGTGCTAAATACTATGAGGCACTCTGATACCACCAGAGAGGGCGGCAAAAGCACTGAATTGCCATAAAGACCCAGAAAGAATTGTAAAACTCTAGGAAAAAAAAAACCAAACCAGCCAGCCAGTCCATTGGGACACTGTTAAATACACTGTCATTCACCCCCAGCATGGTTTTCCCTTTTCTGCATGCTCTCTTCCACACATTGCCACTGCTCTTGCAATTTGAGCCTGAAACATGAATAAAATACTGCAGGTCTACTGGTCTATAGGTCTACTGCAGCACGCACAAGCAGTGGAGTTTGGACCGTGTGTTTTCCTTCACGGAGCACCGCTGCCTTGGCACTAGAAACCTTGTAAGTGACGGGTTTTGCAAAAATAAATAAATGAAGGCACGAATGAAAATGTCATATACATAAATATGCCACAATAAGTTTAGTCTTTGGATCAAAGTGCTCAAAACGAGACAGCTTTGAAACAGAAAGGTAGGAATCAAAATTACACATCCCTGCATAACAGCTCGGATGCCAGCTGTTTAACTGAGGCGTACATACCGTGGCTGATTAAATGAAAACATTTTAAGAGCTGTCTGAAAATGTAAAACCCTCTCCCCATCTTCCCGGAGCTGCCTGGTACACCATCCCCATCGGCTGCTCAGGAGAACGGCTGCTGGGCTCCAGCCCACGCCTGCCCCATCTCCGCTCATCAGCATGCATGCGGGGGCCACCGGGCACACAGGGCTGCTCTGGGCTCGTCCAAAGGATGAGCAGTAAGATCCTTGGCAAGGTCTGGACCTCACCGAGCTTTGGTGCCATTGACTCGCAGACCTGCATCTGGGCAAGAGCCCATCGGCTGGCTGGCTCTACTCCAGACTATTCAATGAGTTAAAAGTAATGCTGGCTAATTCAGGGGGACAAAGCGGCTCAGCAGGTTGAGGGGAGAGGCGCTGGCTTTCATATCCAAGCCAAACACAGCCCGACCTCCCCAGTGGGGAAGAGGCTTTATGGAAGAGAAAAAGCTTTAGGTAAGTGGTGGGTGGTCTCTGGTGGCTGCATCCCTGCCAGTCTGCAGAACCAGCTGGGAACCGTTCTCCAGCCCTGGGGCCAAGCAGTACTGTGTGACTGCTAATTCCCCTCCACTCTTCCCCTCCCTCCCCAAAACTGTGTGGGCAAAACCGAATTGCCTGTTTGGAGCAGATACTGTCCTCAGCCCACGGCCAAGCATTGCCTGGGCGGGTGGTTATCAGCGCCAGCCAACAAGGCAGAGGCAGAGCTGTCTGTGGCCAGGCTGGTGCCCCTGCCCTGCTTCGTTTCCTGGTGTAGGCACGGGCAGGAGGTGTTAACCTGGGATGCTAGCCTGGGCTTTGGGGGGGAGGCTGAACTAGGTGGCCTCCCAGGACCCCATCTCCTCAGCTATACTGGGAGGATGGTGATACTCTTCTTGTGCAGGTGTACCCACAAGCACCAGCACTGGGTTTTAATAGTGTCTCCTCAGCAGGGCTGGCAGCAACCGCGCAGCCTGGGCTGCATCATCTGTCAAACCTCTCTCAAACGCAACCACCCCAGCTGTGGGAGGTGTTTCCTCAGCCTTCCTGAGCAGGCAGGGATTAACCTGGGCAGAGGGACAGAGACCAGACAACATCCACCAGCCCCAGCCCACTGCTGACATCCACCTCATATCTGCCTGTCGACAGAAGCTGACACAAAGAGTGTCAGCTTAAACTGCAGTCAGGTGGGAGGGTAACGGGGAGCAGGCAGCCACCCCAGCCGTTGCGGGTGAGCTGCGTCAATTAGCAGTGTTAAATACAGTGTCCCTCACCCCCAGCATGGTTTTACCTCTTCCGCATGCTCTCTTCCACACATTGCCACTGCTCTTGCTGTATCCATAGCAAAGGGATCCTAGCTGGGCTCCCATCGTGGCAATGCCCCTTCTCTGTGAGGTAGGGCCAGTAGGAAAGCTTTGTGGGCATCTTTGGGTAAGGTATTTAAGTGCAAGGAACTTGGGAGGGTTATGTATTAAGGCACCAGGCATGTCCGCTCACAGAACTTTTTAAAGATGCTACAGAATGTATTCTTAAAGAATCTGTAGTTCTAAAATGAAGATCAATCAGGAAAGAAATTTTACAACTCAGGATGTAAAAACTATTTCAAAATTCATCTTTTTTTTGTATAGCATCGGTTGCCTGTACGTGTGTGTCTGTGTTTGTGTGAACCTGTGGGTTGGAGGCTTTTTTATTACGCTGAGGTTTGCACAAGCCCTCCTCATCACGTCCTTCTTTGACTGTTCAGGCTTCATGTTGCTGCCAGGCGGGTGCTGCTGTGCGTGCCACTGCCAGAAGCCTCCCCACAAAAGTCACAGCCGTTACCAGGGTGGGAATGAGACCTGTACACAGCTTGTTCACTATTTCTGCCCACGAAATAAGACAAGAAACTGAACTGCTTTTCCCTTGCTTAAAAGCTATAACTGCTGCTGCCATAAAATGTTGTCATCATTGTAACATGAGACTTTTCCATAGCTTTCCCTCCCCATCTGGCATGGGCCGACTTGCCCAGCTATGTCTGATGCAATGGTTTTTAATGGCTTTGTTAAATACTGACAAATCTATCTCTCTGTAAAATGTCCCCTCCCAAAAAAAAGAGTATGTTCTCAATGTTCTGTTTATCCCAGCTACTTCCACAGCTTTCCCTCCAAAATTATGTGGTGCCACAGGCAAGAGAAAAGCTACGAGGGTTTCGAGTGAGCAGATGGGTAAGAAAGGGCTTTCCACCACGCAGTGAGCCCTTCTCAAACCCAGCAGGCCCAGCACATGTGCCCACACGAACCCTGAGAGGACTCGATCCCGAAATGCCACATCCAAATGGACAAGGAAGACGCATGCCAGCCACGTGCACGGCAACGTGCCACTATGCTACACCTCCTGCTCCTGTGTTCCTGGTGGCAATAGCGATGAGCACACCTGCAAGTACAATTCAGCACACCAACCTCGGGCCTCCCGGTGGCTCTTTGTGCCTCGTGTTTGCCAACCTGGCTTGAAGCTTTCGCTCATTGTGCTGAAGGTACTTTTTCCTTCCTCTTCCCAGAGAGCGCCTGGGACCAGTATAGCGGCAGTGCCTCTAGGAGGGGGCTCACGTTGCTGGCAATGACCCTGCGATCTGCAGAAGATATGTCCAGCTCTTCAGGAGCAGCTGCCTCTCGTGTGGGGGCCAGGGCTGTATGCACCCCACCCCGCACAGATGGGGTACCCCCGCGGCCTTGCTGCCCAGGAGGTGGGGAGTGCTGGATGCGGCCATTTGGCTGCTTACACACCGTGCTCCTGGCTGGAGGGGAGATGAATGTCCCCACGGGTGTCAACGTGTTCCCTGGGACCGTGCAGCGAGGTTAAGACCCCTTTGATACAGGCCCGTGTGGAAAGCTGTAAGAGACCCACTAGGGGGGTTGTGCCGCGGGCTGCCGGGCTGCGGCGGGCTGCTGATGCCGGCATTCCGCCCTCCCCCCGCCCGCAGCCCCCTCTACCCTGGCCCCCGACCCGTACCCTCCGGGGGCAAAGGGGCCTTTCCGATGCGCGGTGAGAGCCGCATCCTGAGGGGCGACTGCCGGCGCCCTCCCCACCGCGGCCCGAGCGCCGCTGGGGCCCCGGGGCGGGGGCTGCGGGGCTTCGTGTCCCTTCCCCGGGGGGGGGCGCCGGCCCCGCCGCACGGCTGTCACCGCCGCCTCCTCCCCGTTATTTACATCCGTCTTTAGCAGTCTAATTACCCGCTTTATTGCTTTCGCCCGGGGGAAGCCCGGGGACGGCGGCGCAGGGGAGGACCCTCCCCGCAACCCCCGCTCCGCCCGGGGCGGGGGGGGCCGGGACACACCGCTCAGCCGGGGCTCCCCCCCCCTCCCCCCGGCTTCCAGCAGGATTTCGGTTCCGGCCGGGCCCCGCAACCGCGCCGGGCCGAGGGAGCCCCGGGGGGGGACGGGGAGCCCCCCGGCAGCCCGCCCGCATCGGGCGTCTTCGTCGTGTTGCACCGGCGCGACCGGCTCCGGCGGCGGGGGGGAAACCCGACAGAATAGATGGATTTTTCAGATAAGCAGCAGAGGTAATTTATTGGCCTTTATGCTCTTCCGATGGAGCGGGGGAGAGGCGGCCGAATCGCGCCCGCACATCATTAAGCGGGTCTGCTCCGCCTCAGCCTAAAGAGGTCCCGACCCCCCCGGCCCCCCGCTGCCGGGGGATCCCCCGCGCCCCAGCCCGAGCGCGGAGGCGAGCCCCGGCCAGGGCCCGGCGCCACGGTGAGGGGCCGTCGCGCCGGGGTACCGCTGCCGCAGCCCCGGGGGGAGCCCCAGCCTCTCCCCGCTTCTCCAGGTTGTCCGCGGCGCACTTGCTCTTCCAAACTCATCTAAATTACATCAATAACAGAGCGCACTCTTTAATGAGCTCTCAACTTTAAAGACTTGAAGGATATTAACAAGCCGCTTGACAAATGGTGCTTAGAAGCACATTAAAGACGCTGCTAATGGAGCGCATAATGACGGCTAATTTTCGATCAGATATAAATTAGAGCCCCAACAGTTATTTGCCTTAAGGACTTTATGTAAATGATCCTGTTCTGTATAAACGGGGAGGCGAGGCGAGGCGAGGCGGCCCCGCCGCGCTGCTGAGCGGTGCCGCAGCCGGACGGGGCGCGCAGCCCCCGGCCCCTCCCGCCGCGGAAACACCGCGGGGCTGCGCGGGGTCCCCCTCCTGCTCCTGCCCCCCCGCCTCCCGCTTCCGCGCCGCGCACAGGGACGCACAGCGGCCCCCTACCCCACCCCACCCCTCCCCTCCGCTCTGCTCCGGCGCTCAGGCGGGTTTGCTGGGAGCCAGGAGGAGGCCGAAGGCTCGTCCCACTCCGGAACCGGCTGCGGAGGGGCCCGGGGCGGCTGTGCCCGCAGAGGGGGACGGTGCCAAATGCCCGCGGGGGCTGGGTCCGGCCCAGCCCGCCCCGGCCGGGCAGCGCTGGGTTCCGCGGGCTCCGCGGCCGCGGGGGGCCGGGGCCGGGGTCCAGGTGCGAAGCCGGCCCCTGCCCACACACACGCTCCGGGGGCGGTCCCAGCTGCCGCCGCCGCTCCTGCGAGCGCATCTTTCCTTCCTCCGTTATTTTGAGTGGGGGGTTGTGTGGAGTTTTGGGGCAGGATTTCGGTTTGGGTCTTTTTTTTTTTCTTGCTTTTAATTTTTTTGACAACAAGTGCCAGCTGGGGGCCCGGTCTGGGACGGGGAAGGCATGACCCCCCCCGGCCCAGCGGCCGCGACTCCCACCCGGGAGCTTTGGCAGCAGGTCTCATCGCCCCGGCCACGGGAAGGGGTCCTGGCTGCCTGTGGGAACCCGCGGAGTTTTCTTGGGGATTTTTTTTTTGGCTGGTGGCTTGGGATTATTTTTCCTTCCTCCCCGCCCCGCTTACCTGCGGGGCGTCCTCCTCCCGCCAAAAAACGCGTTTACCTTTGCGGGGCGCGGCAAGCCGCGGGGCGGGCTCCCCTCCTGCGCCGCCGGGCTCCGGGCTCCCTCCTCGGGGGGGGCCGGGGGTCTTACCTGCCAAAATAACAATAACAACAAAGCGGGGAAGGGAGGAGGTGTTGTCCCCCCGCCCTTCTCCCCCTTCCCCTCCCCCCCCCTCCCCGCAGGTCACCGCGCCGGGACCACAAACCAACCGGGCTTCTCTGGGAGCAGGGCGGCTGCTGGGGTCTGCCACCGCCCCGCCACGGGGGGGACCCGCCGGCCGGGGGACCGGGGTCCTCCCACACATACCCCCCTCGGGCAACAGACACACACACACATCGGAAAGATTATTTTGGGATTAAAAACGGCGATACCCGACGTGCCTCCCCGTGCAGCGACCCGCGGGCAGGGGCGCGCTGCCGCCCGCCGGGGCGCAGGAGTTGCGCGGGCGCGCAGGACCCCGCCGGCGGCCGTACTCACCCGGGCGGCCCCGGGGCTGCGCCTCCTGCTCCGCGCTCGCTGCCCCCATCCATCGATTTGTTCCTGGAAAAACGCGGCGCGTTCTTATAGCAGCTACGAGCAATTAATATTGCATTAACCCTGTTTTTTTTTTTAAAAAAAGGGAAAGGGAAAAATCCGCACCCTATCAAAGCCATCTATTATTAACGCGAGTGTAATTGGAGACCCGAGACGTGGGTGTATGCGTGTCGTGGGGCAAGGCAGGCAAACACAGGCGTGACAGTGTGGCGGGAAGGAAGGGGAGCCGAGGGTGGCTAATACTTAATTTCAGGTCTGTGGTTTTCTAATTCGAGATTAAAAGCAGTCACGTCTTTGAAGCCAGACACTTGGTGTAAATGTACAGTTAAAATATTCTATTCCACAGTCCCCAGACAGAGCTCTGCTACTCCCAGGCTTCATTAAATTTTAATTATCATCCCAGACTGAAGCAAGGGAAGAGGGGGAAGACTGTCCACCTAATTGCAATTGATAAAGGCAAAGAAGCCTAGATCTTTTACCTCGCCGTGCGCGCACAGCAGTTGCTGTTGCTGTTGTTTTAATGCGGGCGAAGCCCGGCGAGGGCAGCGTGAGCGTCTCCACCTATAGATCCGCTGTTTACAAAAGATGCACGTGAAGGAAAGCCGGGAAGTGATGTTATAGATGGGTGTTGGTTGGGGGGGAAACACACGGCACGACATTAGCTCTTGGAGAGGTCTGGCGAAAGATCAACGCAAGAGCCAGGGACCCTCATTAGGGCTCGGCAGCTTTATTGTCTCCCAAAACAAAGCGCGGCGGAGCCTCAGCCCTCCCCGGCGCGGGCGGCAGCCGAGGGGCTGCCCGGGAGCCCGCCGGGGCCCACCCGCAGCCCGGGAGCCCCGCTGGCCGCCCCCCCCCCCCCCCAGCTCTTCGGTGCCTTTTCGTTTGTTAATAATCCGCGTGTGTGGGACTAGCAGGTAACGGGGAGAAGTCGACTAACTGCCCCGGGTTTTTAATTTGGGAAGCTAGAGAGCAGGCTTATCTCCAGGCAGTAAAAGGTGAAAAATAAAACCCACCACGTTTGCTTTCTAAGCAGCTTCCTATTATCACACCGCCACTTAATTTTATTTCCATTCTCTCCAAGTTAAATAGAAAGCCGAGCTCACAGGGGAGCTGCCATGTGCCTACAGACTGGGGATGTCAAGCAGAGAGACTCACTGTGCAAAGTTAATTTCAATTCCCGAGGAGGATTTCACATTCTCGCTCGCTCTGACCCACAGTAATTAGCTGAGATAACTAATGATTACTTACTTATTCCTTGTAATTATCTGGATTTAATAATTCGCTGTGTAATTTATTAATTCGCCCGTAATAGCCTTTAAGTGAATGGCTCATTTAAGAGGGTGAAGAGCCAGTTCAGGGGCTGTTCGCCGCCTGCTGCCTGCGCCTGATGGCGGTTTTGGGGGGCTCTCTGCTGCTTTCGGGGGGCCGACTGGCCCCTACCCACCCCCACCCCCGCGCCGGGCTGGCTCGCTCCGGTTCCCGCTCCCCTCCTAAAACGACCCCCGCGCCCGCGGAGGTTGCGCGGGAGCCCAGCCCGCGGCGGGGGGCGGTTGGGCAGGGAGGCGTTTCCCCCCGCTGCCCACGCCGCGGGTGGGGGGATATCTGGGTGGGTGGGACGCGCGGCCCCGGCGGTTGCCCAGTCGGCGGGGGCGTGCAGGTTCCGGGCAAGAACCGCGTCACCCCTCCCCAAACTGCCGCCCTGCGGCGGCTGGAGGCGAAGGCGCCCCGCGCTGCGCGCCCGCGGGGCCGGGTCGTCCCGTCCCGTTGCAGGAGCCGGGACGGGAACGACAGCGCCAAGGGCCGGGTGCGGGGGGAGGAAGCGCCGCCTCCGCGCCCGCGGAGCCGCTCCCCGGCCGTGCCAGCAGGCCGGCACCCTCCGGGCGCCCGGGCGGCTTTGGAGGTGCGGCTGGGGCTGGTGGCTGGGCGGAAATATGAATATTTAATCGCGGTTCGCGTACGGTCTCCTCTCCCCCCTCCCCGCCCGCCGCCGTCGGGTTTCCCCGGCTTTTGTGATCGACACGCGGGTAAATTACTTTTTTTTTTTTCTGTTACCCCCCCCTTTTTTAATTTTTATTTTTGCGCGTGTGCATGCGTGGCATCTTTGACTCCCCGGCGCCGGGAGGCAGCGGGGCTCGGGGAGTGGAGGCACCCCCACATCCCCCCCCCCCCAATCACAGCCACGCACACGGTCACCCGCGGCCGCCGCTGGGCGCGGAGCGGAGCTGTCCGTGGTGCTGCCGCCGGCAGCGCCTTCCCCCCTGACCCCCGCCCGCCCCCTCGAGTCCCCCCTCCCCAGGGAGCTGCCGCCCCCCGCCCGCGCGCCCCGGGGGGGGGGCGCAGCCGAGCCCCCCGCACCACACACACACACACTCGGGGCCGCCGCACGCCGGGCAGCGCTGCTGCTGCTGCTGCTGTGGGCGGGGGGGGTGCGACCCCCGCCCCCCAGTCCCACGGCCGCTGGGTTGGAGCGAACCCCCCGACCCGGCGGCGGCGGCGGCGAGCTCGGGCACGGGCTTGCGGGGGAAACCGCGAAGCAGCAAAGGCGCTTTGCCAATAAAACGTTAAAAATCCTTTTTTCTTTTTTTTAATGAAAGACGATTTAACAACATTTAAAAATAACTTATTACATTACTAGAATAAATAAACCTCCTATTAACAAAAAAAAAATAAAAACAAAAAAAACCCAACCAACAAACAAAAAACCCAAAACCAAAAAAAACCCCAACGAAATCGGGTCATGTACAGGAATTAAGACTTCAAACAGTCTCGGATAGAACAGCGATACAGCGGAATCTGTAAGAATATATCTATATGTGCGTCAACGCCAATGAAATATTTACAATACATACCGGTACCCGAGCGAGTACCCTCATTTTATTGTTGTTGTTCAAAAGAAATGTACCAAACCGTTTGTGAATTTACAAGCAGTGCAGCCTCGCTCGCTCGCTCCCTTTCCCGCAAATTTCAATTTGGTTTTTCTACAAAAAGACCTGCAAAAGGGGCTCTCCTCCGTGGAAAAGTATTGCAATTAAAGGTAATAAATAACCGACCGACCAAATAAATAAATAAATAAACAATCGGATAGACAGATAGATAGAGATAACCGAGCGGGTCTGAACGCCGTCGTGATACAGCTTTGAAATCGAGAAAGACGGAGATTGTGCTGGCAAGAAACCCGAAGCGACACCCCCCCACCCCCCTACCCCCACCCCCCCCCGCTGTCACCTACGCGGCCACGTCCTTTCTCGCTCCGGGAGCAGCGTGTGGTGGGGACAATGCGGGAATCCCCATTAAATATGTAACGCGGTAAACAAATACCTCGGACAGTGAATCAGGCTACACAAATAATGTAGGACATGTACTATAGGGTGCCGACGCCGTACGAATAAGAATACTCGCCAGAGAAATACCTTAGGTTCAGGTGACAATTTACAGATGGCCAAAAGGGACGTTCAGAAGAAGAGAAAAGCTCACGTTCATAAATCCTACCAACACAAAATATTCGAGCCTCACTATCCTTTTTTTTTTTTACTTTTATCAAGACTTAAAGAGGTGTAATTAATTAGAATGAGCACAAAATGAAGTTGCTAGAGAGATAAATTAATAATTTACAAGGGGTTGTTTGGCAGTAATCTAATAATAGCTTTTGAAGACCAGTGAACACAGCAGGATCAGCTCTTTCCCTAAGCGGTATAACTTCAGAGAAGGAAAAGGATAATAACCACAGTAAAAATATATATATATTTATATATTTATAATACGCAGTGTAAATGCAGAAAAACCTGCCATCTGTTTTTTTTTTAAATCATTATTATTATTATTATTATTATTATTTAAATCAAAATACTTTTGAGACGTCTCTCGCGGCGCGAGCCTCAACTCTAGATTCAAGTTTGGGTCCCGAGCAAGCCTTGGCATCGCGGCCGCGCCGCTGCGAAGGGCGCCTTCGGCGCTTGCACCCAGGCGAGGTCTGTTAAGAATAAAAACCAGCGGTACTTGCCGGGGCGGGTCCGGGCGGCGGTTCCGCGGGGAAGGTCCCCCGAAAGTTGGGCGGCGGGGCGGGCTGGGGGCGGCGGGGCGGGTCGTGGGCTTGGGTTGGTTAGGGGGTTGGTTGTTGGTTTTTTTTTTTTTTTTCCTCCTTTTCTGTTTTTTTTTTTGTTGTTGTTGTTGACGATGATTTAATTTTAATTTTTTGCCGACGCTGATGGTGCTGGCGATCCTCCGCCGCCGCGCAGCCGCCGGCTCAGATGCCGGCCGAGTACTTCATGCGCTTCTGCTTCTGGCGCTGGTTGCAGAACCAGACGCGGACCACGTTCTTCTTGAGGTCCAGCTTCTCGGCGATGGCGGCGATCTTCTCGGAGGAGGGCCGGGGCTGGAGGGCGAAGTAGGCCTCCAGCGAGCGCTTCTCGGGGGCGGCGATGGAGGTCCTCTTGCGCTTTTTCTCCGCGCCGCTGAAGAGCTCGGGCTTGGCCAGCTTCTCGCGGTGGGACTTCTCGGCCTCCTCCAGCCAGGCCTGCAGGATGGGCTTGAGGGCGATCATGTTGTTGTGGGAGAGCGTGAGGGACTCGAAGCGGCAGATGGTGCTCTGGCTGAGGGAGCCCACCCCCGGGATCTTCAGGTTGGCCAGCGCCGAGCCCACATCGGCCTGGGTCACCCCCAGCTTGATGCGGCGCTGCTTGAAGCGCTCGGCGAAGGCCTCCAAGTCGCGGGGGTCGGCGTCCACGTCGCTCATGCAGCCCATGTGGGCCGGCAGCCCGTGGGCGTGGGCCATGCCCAGCGCCGCCGGGTGCATGGGGTTCATGCCGGCCATGTGGGGCGCGTGGCCCGGCGTGGAGACCACGGCGCCGTCGGGGGCCGCCATGGCCCCCAGCGCCAGCCCCGGCGTCAGGTGCTCCAAGAGTTCCCCCTCCAGCGCCTGGTGGGGCTGGTGGTGGTGGTGGTGGTGATGGTGGTGGTGGTGGTGGGTGCCCGACAGGGCGGACGGGTGGGAGATGGGCACCGAGGAGGAGGAGGCGGCCGAGGTGCAGGGGATGGTGTTCATGGTGTGGTACGTGGCGTCCGGCTTGAAGGGGCTGTGGTGCGGCGGGTGGTGGTGGTGGCTCTTGCTCGGGGAGACGATGTCCACCGCTGCCAGGGCTTCGGCGCGGGCCAGCAGGCTTTCGTCCAGACCGCCGAATATATTGCTCTGCAATTGCAAATAGAAGGCACACATAACGCTCAGCAGGGAATTCGCCTCCCCGCGCACTCCGCCGTGCCACTAAAACCTTCCCAGCATGTTAAAAGAGAAATCCTGGCGAAGGGGGGGGGGGTTGCGGGTGGGGGGGGGAGCGGAGAAGAGGGAGCGAGCGGGGCGAGGGAGCGGGCGCGGCGCGCAGCCGCTCGCACAGAGCCAGGCAGCCGCGGGCGGGCGGACGGACGGACGGACGGACACACGCACCAGCCGCACGCAGCATCCCAGGTCATAAAAATTAATACGGGCGGCAAGAGCCGCCGCATGCATAAGTTGGGCGAGCGCCCGGCGGCGCCGGGTGATTTGCTGCGCGGCCATGAAAAAATCATCAGGCGGATCCGGGGGGCCGCCGAGGGGCTCCCCTTAAAGCGGGGCGGCGGGCGGCGGGCACCTACCGGAGGGGCGGGCAGGCAGGCCCTCCGCATCGCCTCCGCGCCGCCGCCGCCGCCGCCGCCGGGGCCGGAGCCCGAGCCGGAGCCGGAGCCGGAGCCGCCGCTGCCGGAGCCGGAGCCGGGGCCGGAGCCGGAGCTGGAGCCGCGTCCGGCGGAGCCGCCGGTGCCGGTGCTGCTGGGGGAGCTGGCGGCGGGGGCGGCGGCGCCGGCGGAGGGGCAGGGCGAGGCGGTGTGCAGGGCCGAGTACTTGGTTTCGTGGAGGCCGCCGCCGCCGCCGCCGCCGCCGTGGGGGAGGCCGAAGGGCTGCTTGCTGCTCAGGGACATCATCATGGTGCTCGTCGCCGCCGCGGCCCGGCCCGCCGGCGGGCGGCCGCCGGAGGAGGGCAGGGGCGCGGGGCCGGGGGCCCGGACCCCCCGGAAAAGCCACAGGAGCCCCGGACCCCCCGCCCGCCCCGCGCCCCCACCCCCTGAAAAATAAAAGAAAATGTAAAAAAAAAAAATTCCCACTCGCCCCCCAGCCGGCTGCCCGAGCCCCGCCGGGGAGGACGCGGCCGGGAGAGGCGGCTCCGGCGAGCCGGGGATGGTGCGCGGGGGATGCGCGGGGGATGCGCGGGGGATGCGCGGGCTGCCTCCCGCCCCTCCGCCCGGGCGCTCGCCGCCGTCCGCCGCCGCCTCCGCTCCGGCGCCGGCCCTCGCCTCTCGCGAAGTGCCCTCCCCGCCGCCGCGCCGGTGGGTTTTACTCTCTCCCCTCCCTCCCCTCCCCTCTCGCCTGTCACTACAGCCCAACTCCTCGGGAAGGGCCCTCCGCGCCTGCCTCCTCGGCCCCGGCCCCCTCCTCCGCCGCTCCCTGCCCGCCCCCCGCCGCCCCCGCGCCCACGCCCACGCCCACGCGTGCTCCCACACTCACCGCCGCGCCGCGCCCCGCCGCCTCCCGGAAAGGGGAGGAAAAAAGCCAAAAAAAGAAAAATAAAAGGGGGGGGGGAGAAAGCGACCCCCCCGCCCGCCGCCCCAAATCTACTCTCCATTAAAAAAAAAAAAAAAGAAAAAAAAAAGAAAAAAAGTCCCGTCCGGGCTCACGACGAGCCCACAGCCGGAGTGTCCCGGGCGCTGCCTGGCAGGGCTCGCCGCTCCGGCGGGGGCGGCGAGGGGCGCGGGGGGCGCGGGGGGCGCAGGCCGCCGGGCGCTGCGCGGGGCCGCGGAGGGAAATGTGTGTGTCCCCCCCGGGCGTCCCCCATCGGCGGGGAGCCAGAGGGATCCTCCCGCAAAAGCGCACCGCTGTCCCGCCAACTTCCCCCTGCCTCTCTCTGCGAAAAAGCAGAAAAGGAAAAAAAAATAAAAGAAAAGAGAGAAAAAAGAAATCGGGGAAAGTCAGTTTTACTGAAGGTGGCCGGGTTTATTTCCATGAATTTCACTTTGCAGCAGGAAGGTTAAAATAAGTGCTTAGGTGTTTAATTTCTCACCTAAACAGCAGACTTGGTAATTTTAAGGGAAATAAAAAAAAAATTACATTGTATCAGCTCTCACTGTCGCCAGCTCGGAGAAATGAAATAAATCAAAGTTAAAAGCTTGAGTATCATTTAATTATGGTGCGAATAGCGCTTGGAAAGAAGTAGAACAACATCTCTAAACAAATTATGGCCGGGCCAGGAAGGAATTATTAGATTGAAATTTCATTTAGGCTCGGGAGACACAGCGCTTCAATATGTAATCTGTTATGCCTCATCTGATTTGTATGCTTAATTCAGCTTGACGAATTTATTAGTTTTCATAATAGTAAAAAAATTGAGCAGCACTATGGGCTAATGCATTGTGTGTACTATAAATTGTATGTCACCGTTGAAAGGCTGAAGTCTATAGAAATCTTTTATTAATGACAACATAGGAAAGAGGATTTTCTTGCAAGCCTTTAAGGAGTTCATGCCAAACCTCCGCGCTTCGCGTCTCGGTAGGCTATTAACATATCGTCATACTAATTAGGCTACTTCATGAGTGATATAATTTCAAACTTTAAATTATGTTCTAATTAACAAGGGTTGTCCAATTTGCTTAATCTTCAAAAGGCTTTTGGCTCGTCTAATTAGTCTAAAGCATCGAGCATCTCCAACGCCCAAGAAAAAACCATCGATAATATTTTGGCGCGGTCGCAGTAAATCCCGGGCAGAGCCCACGCGAGGCGCGTTCCGCCCGTGGAGGCCAGCGGCGGGCGGGGAGGCGACGGTCCCTCCCTCCCTCCCTCCGCCTCCCCCCGCCGGGGTCCCCGCCGCCCGGGGTGCCCTCCTCCGCTGTCCCCTCCGCCGGGGTCCCCGCAGCCCGCCCGGCGCTGGCTCCCGCCCGCCTCCGCCTCCCCGCCCGCGGCCACCACCCTTCGCGCTTCAGCGCGGGCGCGGCCGGAGGTGCGCGGGCGAACGAGGCAAATCTCCCACTTTCGCGGACGTGTGTGCGTGGGGGGAACCCAACAACAGCAACAACAACAAACCCAACCGAGAAGCAAATACCTCGCTGGCGCTGGGAAGCCGGAGGGCGGGCAGCCGGCCGGGTGCGCGGAGCCGCGGAAGGGGCTCTGCCCGCCCCGCTCCGCGGCCGAACTTTGGCGGAGAGAAGGGTGAGGAGGAGGAAAAAAAAAACCCCACCGCTCCACGTTATACATTTAACCCCTCCCGCATTGAGTTTAATTACTCGCAATAGTTGTTCTAATGTATGCTGTCACACGGGAGAATTGAGAATGCATATCGTTAATATGAATTAATCTTGATTTTAATAGCAACTGACAACCGATCTCCAAAACGCTGAGCGCTTCTCGCCGCTCCGAACGGCGGCCGCGGGGATGCAGCGGGGCGCGGAGCGGGGCGGCGGGAGAGCTGGGCAAACTTTCCTCGGTACCGGGCCCGGGGCTGACCCCGGGGTGTCCCCGCAGGGCCGCGCCTGCCCGTGGCTCCCCGCGCCCCAGGGACCCGCCGCGCCCCGCTGCACCCCGCTGCCGGCAGCGCCCTGCCCGCGGCACCGCCGCCCGGCAAAGGCTGCAGTTCCCTTTCCCCACCTCTTCCCGCCCCCACTTTCTTTTTGTGTTTTGTTTTTTTTGAGAGACACGCCGCGATGGCCATCTGCCCCCCCCGCCCCCCCCCCCCGCCCCGCCCGGTGTCGTGGGGGCCGCCGGGGGGAGCCGCAGCAGGCGAGGACACCCCACCGCCCCCCGGCAGCTCGCCGGCCCCCGGGCCCTGCAGGCGGCTCTGCGCGCCGGTGGGCCGCCTAAATAAAAGGAGAGGCCCCCCTCCACCCCCTTACCCACGCCCACACCCTGACCCACGCAGACATCTGGGGAGAAATCACTGTCGCCTCTCATGTATCCGTGTTCTGATTTACGATTAAAATTTAAAGCCGCGCATTCATATTTTACCGAACCTAATGCGCCCTATGAATTTTTAATCCATTAAGATGCGGCTACACTTTGAGAAAACTCTACCTTTGTTTTGAGCGCGGGGCAGCGCCGGCCCCGACTCTGCCGCCGGGGCGGCCCCGGTGTCCCGCACCGCCCCCGGCCCCCGCCGCCTCCGCGCCGCTCCCCCGGGGCTCCGGGGTGGTGGGGAGACCCGGCCCCGCCGCCTCGGGGGCGCAGCGGGTGAGGACTCTTGCAACCCGCAGAGCTGCGGCACCCACCGGGCCGGGTCGCCCCGCCGCGGCAGCCCCGCACCCCCAGCGCCCTCCCTTACCCCCACCCCACCCCCGCAGCCCGGTATCGCTGCCTGCACCGGCTCCTGGTCCCCTTCTACACCCCCCACCCCCAACCCCCCCACAGTCTGGCTTCGGGGCGGGAGCGCGGCGCTGGGCAGGCACCGAGGGGTGCACCCACCGCGGCGCCCCCGCCGCCCCCCGCGGCGGGACGGGCCCGCCGCCCCCTCGGCCTCGCCGGGGCCGCGCTGCCGCCGCAAGCCAAGTCCAGTCACGGAGTCAAACTTAAAGCCCGGAACGATCAATGAAGACTTTTGCCGGCCGTGGCGCCTCGTGCTTTCTGGCACTAAAATAAATGCAAGAAATCGAAACTTAATTACTTGAAAGAAATCCAGAAATCCCTCTGCATAATTTATCCAGGCATTTTTCGTGGCGTTTGTGTTGAACGCGCGCGTTTAACTCCGCACGCTCCTCTCCCCGACGCCGCTCCCCTCGGCAGCAGCGGGGCGACGGGCGGGCGAGAGGCGGCGGGCTCGTCCCCGCGGGCCCCCGGCCGCCCGCACCCCCGGCCCCGCCCGACCCAGGGGCGAGGGAAGGAGAGGGGCGTCTCCAGGAGACGGCGTTTCTGCCTTGGGAGGGAGGGCTCTCCCCGCTCTGAGCCCCCCACCCCCCACTCCCGGCTGAGAGCATCCCCTGGGGCAGGGATGCGGGCAGGGCGGTGTGCGGTACCCGCTCCTCACCCCCTGCGAGGTCTGAACCCTGAGCGAGGCACTCGGCAGGTACTTTCTGATCAGGAGCGTGTGGCGTAACAACCCGAGTCTCCTAAGCATAATGGAAAGTGCCAATAAAGTAACTCAGTTATTCTGATAAACTCTGCCCTTGCCTTTGACGATACTCCCCTGGCCTCCGCAGTCCTTCTTATGAATAGGGTACAACACCTGCTAGCTGGGGGTAGTATATTAACTGGCAGCACAGCGATGGCCTCCTCGTTTGCCATCTAGCCCGGCTGATAAGAGCCTGCTCGGTGAGCCTTTCGCTGAATTCATTAGGACTGGGAGTCTGCCGGCTCAGGAGCAAACTTTATCATAGACACCTCATCGAGAAGTTGAAGTAATGTTATGAAAGAATGAAAAATACATTTGGGAGCTGCCTAGAAACTGAAGTACATTTTGATTTAACTTACATTAACAGAAACCTAATGTAAAAGTGAAGGGATCTAACAAAACCATTAATAATTTAAAAATAATTACAGATAGTCTATCCTTACTATTCATAACCACTCAACATTTTAGACAAAGAACGCTGAATATTCTTCGTGGGAGAAAGATGTGAGCAGACTGCTAAGCAGGAGCCGTCCGGCTCACACTGCCTCTCCTCTGCTCGCCTGCATCGCACGTTTCCCACAGTACCCAGGGCACCATCCAAAAAGCACTTTTCCAGGAGGGAGGGTGAAAGCTGGCTGGAGGTGGAGGGCAGGTCCAGCCTTTGCACAGGGCTTTTTGGCACCGATTTCAACCCCTCTTTCTTGCTGGAGTTGCTGTTTGAGGTGGGCCCAGTCTGGCAGGGGAGACCAAGCACCTTCTCATGCTTCCTTGGGCTCTCACGAAGCTCTGCCAGCCTTGGAGGCCTCGGGAAAGGCCTTGGCCACCCGTAGCCCTTGTTAACACCAGTAGCAACGGTGACTCTCCTGTCCCATGCTGTGCCGTGCTATTTAATGACAGCTGATATCAGCACCATACATCATCTGCTTGGCTTGCCATGGCTCCATGCAAAAGTTATTTTTAATGCATCCGTTTTAATTCAAGTTTCCATCATATGCCTTATAGCTCAAGGGTCTTGAGCATCCTGCAAGGCCGTGATTTTGCATGTGTTCTGTTCGTCTGCGGTTTTTTTTGAGATACACCTGCTCTCCAAACACTGTTTAAAATCAAAGCAGCTGGATATGAGGCAAACTTCACTGCTTTTCCTTACAGATAAAGATAAAATCATAAAGAGGGAAATTCACAGACATGAAGTGGCTTCTAAAGGAAAAGAAATATTGGAAAATACAAAGCAGATAAGAAATTCAAATTTAACTCTCGCAGGACCCTATCTTACAAATGGCCTCACAGGTGGAATCCCTTCCTAACTGCTTCCCCAACCACTCCTTGCACCGAAAACATCAAGACCTCATGGATCATTAAAAAAAAAAAAAATCCTATAAATCACACTGTGTATGTCCTTGGGACTCTATTCTTGCTGATTTAGACAAAAACCTGGTATCTTCGATTACCATTCATTAATTATTTTCATTAATTTCCCTTGTTATAGATGTATTATCACAAATCATATTCCAAACACATCCCCTAATTAAGCATGAAGTTCCTCTCTACCTCCATATGCCATTTAAATGGAGCAATGAGAACGCACGTGTTCAGCGTGTCGCTGCCGCACAGCCAAGCCCAGCACCCGGAGGCTGGTGGCAGGCAGTCGGTGTGACAAAAGACTGTGCTTCCATGTCAGCTATCTTTCGGGACTCCATCTTCTTCTGCAGCATTTTCAAGGTAAATCTGAGTTCCTTTTCTCCCCCTTCCATCATGCAAGGTCTTGGCTGGTCTCTTTACACGTCCCCAGGATTCACCAGGCACCACGGAGCAGCCTTCCCTTTTCAGCCAGGAAGAAAAACTATGACAAGTGATAAGCATTGAGAAGCCTCATGGTTCTGCGAAGGCTGTCACCAATGGATAGAAGCAATTTTAAAAATGGTTTAACCATTGCATCACTGGATCGGTGTTTGTACCTCGGAGCCATTAAATAGTGTGCTAGAATACTTATTTAGGTAGACAGGGTCCTGCAGCCTCATGTGAGAGGTGTATAATGTACAGCTGCCGTACTTGGTGTACACCGTGGCATGTTCTGTGCTCTCCATGGTCTCCATAGTTTTGGTGAGGTCTTGCATGGACTCATCCTGCTTCGTGAAAGGGTAGTGGAAAATGTCTGTGAATTATTCTGTTTTCTCCCTTTGATTCAATGTCCACACAATCAGAGCATGACGGGACTTGACCCTGGCTGGGGAGGAAGGCCCACTAGAACCAGGATCTGCTAGAAATATTAGATATGTGCTGAAGCTTCGGTCCCTGCAGGACCAGGCATGCTGAGCTCAGACCTAGTCTACAGGCTCATCCTCCTTGAAAACCAGGCTTTAATTCTCCAAAGATATATCTGTGCATAAGAGCAACAATAATTTTGGGATGAGGGTCCACCTTATGTGTGGACACAGACACTCATCTACGCTTTATTCAAAGCTGATCACAATCCTCAAAACCGTTTTGCCCCCCTCTGCTTGTTTTTTAGTTAAAATTCAGTAGAAAAGCATTCCATCCTTCCTACAACCTCTGGGCACATATCAAAGCCCTTCTGTTCACACACAGAGCATGGGCAGGTATCTGCCGGTGTTCTCCTATCCCTTTTTATAAATGAAATATTGTATGTTCTGAAGACTGTTAATATAATAAAATCAAATTGTGAAATGCCTCTGCAGCTCATATCAACATTTCCTATTGGAAACAGCCTGTTAGGACTACGTTATCACGAATCTCTCACAGTCCTGAGACAGCAATCAAATTCCAGTGAAATCTCTTACCAAAGGCAATCAAGTCGATCAATGGGAGTTTTGCCAGTAACATCAAACCTGATGAAATGGTTCTGTGTTAAGAACTGCAAATACACACGTGGAAAAGAGGACAGATCAGAAAACAGGACTACAAATATAAAGAAAAAATGCAGACAGAAAATAAACGATACCCAGAAAAAAAAAGAAGCAAGAGATTAGTAATTGACTGACATATATAGGCAACCCAGTACAGAGTTTAAGACGCAGACAGCTCAGTTTATAGTCTGTTAACACAAACTTCTGTAGAGGCATTTACTCAGGAGAGCTCATCCACACATTCCGCTTTAGATATTTTGCTGAATTGGGATGAACTAAACTTGTGCTCAGCTGCTTTACTGTTTGTTTTGACCCGGGAAAACCCAAAGTGGCTGTCATTTTAAAACTTTCAAATATCATCATCAAGCTGCATATGTGTCTGTTGCCATGTATATACAGTAAACATAGCATCAAACCATATTTTTACTTGTTAAGCCCTGAACAGTTGTGTTGCCTGGTAGATACCCTGACATAGTGAACTTAGTTGAGTAAAATACATTTTGTTTTTCTTGTTTAGGCTGGCATGTTTCCTTGGAGCAAGGGAATTTGTTGCTCCACACCCATGAAATGACGGAGGCAATGCTTTCTAACAGGTCCCAGCATCCCTGTTTTTCCCAGTGACTTGGGCTCCCAGCACGCTTGCCTGCCTCTGAAAACATTCCTGCTGGGTCCAGACGCTCTTGCCCAAAGTAGGCCAAAATGGTGGTGGTGGTAGGTTGGCAGGTTTTTTTCAGTTGTTTTGGGGTTGTTTTGGTTGGTTGGTTTGTTTTTTCTTAGGTTGATATAATTTTTAATAATGTTCGTGGATATTTTTGAATGAGGGGGTTGTATCTGACACAGCTTTTACAACCATTAAAAATTCTCTGCTTTAAGTGCTGACTGCTGTGGAATGTCTCTTAGTGAGGAGGGATGCACTCGGGAATGTCCTGCCCATCGTCCGTCCGTCCGTCCATCTATCCATCCATCCGTGCATGCTGGTGACCAGTGAGGCATCAGCCTGGGTGGCCCTGTGTGTGTCCCCACCATAGGGTGAGGAAGGGTGCAGGTGGTGGAGTTACTGCTGCCCCACCCATATGAATATAGCCGGGGCACCCTGGGGGTACAAGAGCTGAAATGAAGGGCAGCTTGTGGCTGCTCCCCTGTTTTTTCCCAGGAGGCTGGGGCAGCCCAGATGCTAGGGAGATGGGCCCAGATCCTCCCCCCCCACCCTGGCTCCAGGTGATGCTTTAGGGCAGCAGGGGCTGGCGGCAGCTGGAGCTTATCTGTGTTTCTGTGGATAAAACCAGGGTCAGACCCTAGGAAGCTACTGAAAGTTTGCTCTGGGAGATGCTTCCTGATGGCCAGAGCAGGGTTAGGTATCTCCCTACTGCCCAGCCAGGCCCCTGCTGCTGGTTTCCAGGGAACAGGGAAAATCTCTCTCCTCTCAATTGGAGCCAAAAGCAAACCCTCTTTGAAATTCCCAGCAGAGTGCTGCCACTCACCTGCCCACTGCAAGGATCATGTGAGAGGTATGTCTTGGAACAAAATGTAGTTTAATTATTACTTAGTCTCTTTGTTACACCTGATGTCCTTCCATGTCCTCAGTATGACATCTCATGGCATGTCACAGTATATTGCAGCATGCTATACTGTTATTTGTATGTAATAGTGCACATGTTAATTTATTAAAGAAATAATGCCCCAAAGGCAGGAGATATGTCAATCTAGAAAGAAGATAGTTCAATCTATCCTTATTAATTGCTCAGGATACTTAAAAATTAACCAAAAGGCCTGAAAAGCTCAGGTCAAGCAAGGGTTATGTGCTTGGAGGTCAAAGCAACTTAAGCTCATCAGTTACCAAGGCCCAGTTGCTTTAGATACTAAAAAGGGGGGACACCAAAATGGGTAGGTAGAAAGAGTATCTTCTTGCAGGCAAGTGAAAGGAAGAAGGTGGTGAAGAGTTCTGTTTTAACTTGATTCAGAATTGTGCTTCAGCTGTGGGTGGACCCTGGCTTGGGAAGGGAAGGAGACAGGGCTGGCTTGCAATCCTGCTGTTTTGGGACCTGCTGCAAAAGTCAGAC
Organism: Phalacrocorax aristotelis; assembly: GCF_949628215.1. Lineage (NCBI taxonomy): Eukaryota > Metazoa > Chordata > Aves > Suliformes > Phalacrocoracidae > Phalacrocorax > Phalacrocorax aristotelis. Next base: position 18,194,298 of record NC_134279.1, read on the forward strand.
AACTTGTGTAGGGTTTGATGTTCAATAAGCATATAGTCATGTTTTAGCAGGGGTGAGCTCTCTACACATGGCTGTTGTTTTCACAGTCTTGTAGATAAGCTGTGTCAGCACAGCCTTTATAAATCCCATTTTTACCAGAGACTTAAGATGTAACTCTAAGTATGTGCTGCTGTGCAGTGGTATCTTCCAGAGAGGGTTTTAGTGAGGGATCTTTTTTTAGAGGGTTACTGCATTTATTTTCTATGCATAAATGATGAAAAATGTCTTTCATTTCATACACATGAAATGTACACATTCATTCATATCATGTGTGGGTATTTCAATGATGAAATACCCTACACAATACCTTTTTCAGTAAACTTTTGATAATTTCATGTGTGTTATAGTGGTGTGAGAGGTGGTGACAGTGCATCAGGCAATGGTAGGAGCTGCTATGACAGCTCTGACCTTATCAAGACTGCTATGCATGTACAAAGCAGTCCAGTTGGACAAAGAGGGAGGGAAGAAACACTCTTTTAGCAAAGGTACATGGCTAGATTTTGCTTTTATTTATTCCACTTCAAATTAGAAATAACTGAGTGACTTGGAAGCCTCTTTGCTGAATTAGGACATGTGTGAATGCTCTTATGAAATTAAACAAGACCTGGGAACAGCTGGGTAGATTTCTTCTGAGAGCTGAGGTATGCCCCTTCCTGTAGTGCTGTTTGGCAAGACCGCCTATTTTAAAGAGGCAGTCCAATGTTACAGCTGGTTTTAAGGAAGGGTCCATTCACTTCCTGATTCTGCGTGGTATTGCCATATCTGTTTATTTCATTGTATTCATGATGACCTTATTCACACAAATCAAGCTGTTTTCCGTGAAGTGGTGGAAAACAATAGATCTCTATACCTGTATGAACAGTGGCTGGTTTTCCTCTTACTCAGGGACTTAAGGTGAACTTAAGGTGCTACAGACATCTGCAAAGGAAAAGCTATGGAGATGACAAACTGAAGCTGGGCTGGTGCATTCTTCATTATGGCAAAGCTCCTGCCAAGTCAAAGACCAGCCATCAAATGAGAGTTTCATCTGAATCCAGAGGACAGACTTAGGCTGTACTAGTACTACTACAATTGAAAAACTGCCAAGTGAAATTTGCACTCTTGTTTTGGTAGGTTTTTTGGGGTGTGCTTTTGTTTGTTTTTAGTTAAATAACCGACAAACCAGAGACTATAAAAACTTAGTTGCTTAGTGTAATACAGTTACCTTTAGAGATCATCATCCCTCTTTGTATTATGCAAGCGGGAATTCCTATGTATGTTTGCACTTCCCTAGTTTGTTAGCTAATGTACATTTGAATTGGACCTTAAATACTATTCTGGCACACATCAGAGTACTAAAATTTCAGGTCATAGCAATTGTTCCGTTCAGGGCTATAACATGAATTCTTGGACCGCTTCCAGTAGTGGGAAAAAATGCCAACAAAGTTCTAGGCTTTGGTGTTCTTGCCGACTCCTCTGGTGTAAAAGCCACAATTTTGCCTCCTTAACCTGTTTGACAGGTCATCCAAGTAGAAGCAAGGAAGGAGGAACATCACTTTTTGGATACCTACCCCACCCCCGGTTTTGGAGAGGACAAAAATGAGAAATTTAATCTTTATCTGCTCACAGTTTTAATACCATTTTTATACCATTTTTTTGTCTGCCCCTGACTGTTATGAAGTATCACGAAAAGAAGAACGGGAACAACATTTTAAAGCAAGTGGAGGATGGTGGGATCACAGGTGGCAGCAATGCAGGATGTGAGCAGAGGAAGCAGAAAGGAGAGGTCCCTGCTGGATTGTGAACATGGGCAGGGGGTGAAGGGTGTGTGCTGCCAGGGCCTCAAGAGGAAGGTGAGCTGTCAAGCAGGAGGATGAGTTTACTCTGGGTTAACATGATGAATTTATTATTGTAAATGTGGCTGATAACAGAGGAAGTCCTGAACAAGCACAGGTTTTCATAACTGCCAGTGAGAGTCCTAAGCGAAAGCGTTGGGTGTTCAGGCTCAGTCTGTTAGCCACAGTGACAGTGGGTGGTTTGGGTTTGCAATTTCCAGAAGCAATTAACACAACAAAACAGTGACTCAGTGAGGTGAAGCAAATATCATACATTTAAGTACTTCCTGAATAGTTCCTTTTCATCCCTGCACTTAGCCAACTCAGTCCAGGAATTTCCTTTTTCTTCCTATCAGAATTGAATTAAGTCAAGATTTTAACCCCCTTTATTTCAAGATCATGCTCCAGAAAACCCTAAACAAAAATGCTGCGGCTAGTGACTGACAAACAATGTGTTCAGAGGTTTAGAAAGCAGCCACTGAAAGCTGTTTTCTGTTTGAAGCTTCTTGCTGGCTCCAAGTTTTGGGAAGTTCGGGCTGCGTAGGCCCAGCTGCCATCCAGCCTGGTAACCGCTACAGACCCACCTTTCCCATTGTTAATTCATGGTCAGTGAGAGTTTGACTGCAAACAGCTGAAATTAGATACTAATTCCCTGTGTAGAGTCTGCTGGAGATGTATGTCCTGTTGGTCTTGGAGTAAATTAAACATAGTAGGTTTAGCTGTAGGTGGACTTGATCCTTTTTATTTTCATAAGCTGACCACCCAAAGTCAGTGGAGGATAATTCCTCTTGATTATTTTAAATTGTCAAGCAGCATGTTTAGTAAGTGGGATGACTCATGAGCATGAGGCTGCCTGCTCTTTTTCAGGCAGGAGTGGGTGCTGGCAGAGTTGGGCTCTGCCTGTGCCTGGCTCCTGGGCATCACTGGGACTCATCTGTGGGACAGTGCTGGGTTGTCGGCTCTTCAGAGTGGCTGCTGTCTCCTGGTATGCATTTATGTGTGGAAAAGCACAACGGTGCTTGCTTCTGGCTGGGGTCTTCAGAGGCTACTACAACACCAATAAGTAAAAGTTAATTGCAAATTTATTTCCAGGTAGCAATAAGGGAAAAACACTTGGGGCCAGTTTCCTTTAAAGAAAAGGGGGGAAAAGCCTGTTCTACACTAATTTGATTAACCTGCGCTGTTAATCACTGCCAAGTTTATGAACCTCTGTTATAAACTTATTACTCTAAGGGGTTTCAATTCAGTGATTGAAAAACAGCTTTAGGGCCTGGGTAGGTAAGAGTAGTGAGAAGTACAAGTAAAAGCACTGAGCCTTTGAAGAGGTGTATAAATAATTAGCAATGTATTTCATGTGGACTCTTCCATCAAGATACACTGTCAGACCTGGGATTTTATCAGAACATGATGAAAATGTAGAAAGAGCTCTCTACTTATTCCAGCATAACAATGTTGCAATCTAAAATTTTGTATATTAGAGGCTGTTTTAGGTCACAGGTGATAGCTCTGCACTGCCAAACTGCTCTTGTATCTGCTGCAGTTTGTGCAGAATGCAGAAAGTGTCTGAAAGGTTCTTTACAGCCTTATGTCTTTTGAACCTTAGATCCATATTTCATGGTTGCAAAACATATAACACAGGTGAAAACGTGAACCGCATCTTAATAAAGCAAAGTAATGGATAAATAGTAGCCCATGCAGCTTCAGAAGGTGGAGGGAGATATAGCAGGAAGGTAGAAAACAAAGGTGGGAACTTGTCAAAACTTTCTAGTGGAAAAAAACCCAACCCTCTAGGACATACTGGCTGTGCCTCATGCAAAAGAAAGTGGCAAAAAGGTGGTTGTTACTAGTAAATAACAAACACAATTCCTTCTAACAAAATATAGGTATCTGGCAGCCAATGGCATTGCAAGTGTCTTTGATAGCAAGCACAACACCATTTTAATCATGGTTTGGTTTTGCATCATTCTGTTTCATTTGTGGGTGGTTTTTTTTTCTCCTGTTGATGTGGTAAAACTGTTTGCTTCTTAGGGCAAAATTTCTGCTCTACTGTTTTCAAGCACTAACCCTGATCTCTGGGGAAAAGTCCCAGCTCCACCTGTTGTAGATGGCTTTGCTCGTTCCCACCTGGAGGAGAAGCTCAGTGGGCATCAGCATGAGTTTAGTCCAACTAAGAATTCATTTCAGCCTCAGAAGAACTTGGTGTCAGATGGTGAGTGTGGGACTCCTATGAGAAACTCATGTGCTCAAACACAGAGGTTAATTTAGCAGAAATGTGTTGGTCTCTGTTACTTTCAGAAATGCTAATGGGACTTCAGTGAGGTCAGGACTTCACAAGTGCTTTCTATTAACTTGAACAGAATCAAGATTTCACTCTTTACCTTTTTCTACCAAGGCTTTCTGTCCAGCTTTCAAATCTGTAAGAATAAGTCAAATTCAAAGAGTGAACTTCATTTTGCCTCCAGTTTGAATGTTTGGGCTGAGCAATGGTAATCTTAGTATAAGACTGCAGGCCAGTGAATTTTTAAGTCTTGGGCATAAGGCATTTTTCGCCCCTTCTACTTACATTAGGAATTACATAGACCTAGTTAAATAATGATTACAGTTATTCTTTTAATAGTTTCCATGCTGTGCTGGTTTGGGCTGGGATAGAGTTAATTTTCTTCATAGTAGCTAGTGTGGAGCTATGTTTTGAATCTGCTGAAAAGTGTTGATAACACAGGGATGTTTCAGTTACTGCTGAGCAGGGCTTACAGAGTCAAGACCTTTTCTGCCTCTCACTCCACCCCACCATGAGCAGGCTGGGGTGCACAAGGGGTTGGGAGGGGACACGGCTGGGACAGCTGACCCCAACTGGCCCAAGGGATATTCCATACCATATGACATCATGCTCAGCATATAAAGCTGGGGGAAGAGGGAGGAAGGGGGACATTTAGAGTGATAGCATTTGTCTTTCCAAGTAACCATTACTTGTGGTGGAGCCCTGCTTTCTTGGAGATGACTGAACACCTGCCTGCTGATGGGAAGTAGTGAACTAATTCCTTGTTTGGCTTTGCTTATAGAATCATTAAGGTTGGAAAAGATCTCTAAGATCAAGTCCAAGCGTCAACTGAACACCCCCATGCCTCCTAAACCATGCTCTGAAGTGCCATGTCTACATGGTTTTTGAACACCTCCAGGGATGGTGACTCTACCACTTCTCTGGGCAGCTTGTTCCAATGCCTGACCACTCTTTCAGTAAAGAATTTTTTCCTAATATCCAATCTAAAGCTCCCCTGATGTAGCTTGAGGCCATTTCTTGTCCTACCACTAGTGACTTGGGAGAAAAGACCAACATCCACCTCGCCACAACCTCCTCTTGGGTAGTTGTAGAGAGCGATAAGGTCTCCCCTCAGCCTCCTCTCCTCCAGATTAAACAACCCCAGTTCCCTCAGCTGCTCCTCATAAGACCCTTCACCAGCTTTGCTCTTCTCTGGACACACTCCAGCAACTCAATGTCCTTCTTGTACTGGGGGGCCCAAAACTGAACACAGTATTCGAGGTGCAGCCTCACCAGTGCCGAGTACAGGGGCACTATCACCTCCCTGCTCCTGCTGGTCTCACTATTCCTGATACAAGCCAAGATGCTGTTGGCTACCTTGGCCACCTGGGCACACTGCTGGCCCATGCTCAGCTGGCTGTCAGCCAGCTCCTCCAGGCAGCCCTCCAGCCACTCTTGCCCAAGCCTGGAATGTTGCATGGGGTTGTTGTGACCAAAGTGCAGGACCTGGCACTTGGCCTTGTTAAACCACAACTGACCTTGGCCTATCGATCCAGCCTGTCCAGATCCCTCTGCAGAGCCTTCCTATCCTCGAGCAGGTTGACACTCCTGCCCAACTTGGTGTCATCTGCAAACTTACTGAGCACACACTCAATCCCCTCATCCAGATCATAGATAAAGATATTAAACAAAACTGGCCCCAAAACTGAGCCCTGGGGGGCACCGCTTGTGACCAGCTGCCAGCTGGATTTAGCTCTGTTCACCAGAGCTCTCTGGGCTCAGCCATCCAGCCAGTTCTTTACCCAGCAAAGACCATACTCATCTGAGCAATGAGCTGCCAGCTTCTCTAGGAGGATGCTGTGGGAGACAGTGTCAAAGGCTTTACTAAAGTCCAGGTAGACAAGATCCACAGCCTTTCCCTCATCCGCTAGGCGGGCCACCTGGTCACAGAAGGAGACCAGGTTGGTCAGGCAGGACCTGCCTTTCATGAAGCCATGCTGGCTGGGCCTGATCCCCTGGTTGTCCTGCACTTGCCTGGTGAGTGCACTCCAGATGTATCGCTCCATAATCTTCCCTGGTACTGAGGTCAGGCTGACAGGCCTGTAGTTCCCCAGATCCTCCTTCTGGCCCTTCTTGTAGATGGGCATCACACTGGCAAGCTTCCAGTTGCCTGCAAACTCTGCAGTTAACCAGGACTGCTGAAAAATGACAGGGAGTGGCTTGACAAGCTCTTCTGCCAGCTCCATCAGTACTCTTGGCTTGTGTGCGTGGCTTTTGCTTTACCTATTAAACTGTCTTTATCTCAACCCATGAGTTTTCTTACTTTTACCCTTCTGATTCTCTCCCCCATCCCACCAAACGGGATGTGAGCAAGTGGCTCTGTGGTGCTTAGTTGCTGGCTGGAGTTAAACCATGATACATACTTGTGTGTATTTGTATTTTAAGACTAGTACCTAGTTAGCTTTAAGTTGCATTTGTTCATTGTCCTTGTCAAATAATTTTAAAGGAATATGCTATGTTAATAAGAATGGTGTTTTCTTTGTGTGTTATGTGATGTGAAATACAATGAGATCTCTACAGAATATAATACAGAGCGAAATGAGAAGCTACAGCTGATATGTGGGAGGAGATTGCATCACCCCTAGTTCTCCTGGGCTTAGCTCACCAGTATGTGAGCTCCTAAAGAAATACCACGAGGCAAAACTGGTCCCAATGGGTCCCTGCAGACACTGCCTGTGACTGTTGTACAGCCAGTGTACGGCTGCTTCCTCCTGCCAGAGGCACTGGTGTGAGCAGGCCAGTGTTTTCCTGCCCAAACAACTCTGCAGGACTCACAGTTCATCAAAGTCCTGGCTACAATTCTGCACCGGTCTAGGTGTTACTCCTCTGCAAAACACTGTCCAAGTTAGCCTTTCTTACTACTTAAATTTTCACTTCCACTCTTGCTAAGAGTGCCTTTCACTCTCAACTTTACGTTTCTATCTCTAAACTTGCCATTGCTACTTAATGGGAAGCTGTGTGCAAGACACTAATGCTTAGGCACCAAATGAAATAGTCAGTGCAAAGCCAGTCCCTCCTTCTTAGCAAAGCTCGTTCTTCCCATCCTAGTTTTAAACAGCAAGAAATGCTAAGGAAATCCATAGGCTTCAGCAAGGTAAGCAATGGAAAAAAGCTGGTCCATATTTTCTTGTCTAATTTGTCTCTTGTGTCCACTGGCAGCTGACACGAACCTGGTTATTTCATGCCCCACAGACTTAGACCAACTTGTTTGGTAGCCATCTCTATGGTGCATCTGATTTTTATCTTCACAGTAGCCAGTAGGGCAGGTATTACACTTGCTAAGTGAGTGGCAACTGTGCCACTCAGCTTTTACTTTTTAATCTGCTAAGCAGGAAAGTGAGCCTTTTAAGTGCCTGGCTTAGAGGAGGTCATCATTAGTCTGTCAAGATATTTCTTTATTGCTCTCTTCCATAAATTTATTTGATATGGCAAGTCCTAGTTATGTTGTTTTGAACAGACAAGACATACTGTTTATGAAAACAGACTTCTTAAAAGCAAGCTGTGGTGGTGGGTAAAGGAGGAGAGGTTGTTTACAATATTTTAAGCCAAACGGTTCCTTTGGCAGGAGGTTTTCTGTAACAAGTGCGAACAACAAGAATTAGCTCTCTCAGCACTTCAATGAGCAGAGATTTTTGTCTGTAATGAGAAGACTGAGACTTGTTTGACATAAACTACAAAACAACACAGGAAAGATGAAGAAGGAGGGCAGAAATACATTACTGAAGGTGAGGAGAAACAAGTTCACTGCTCTGCTGTGAATTCAAGTTTCTGACTCATTATAATGTATAATTACAGCTGGCATCATTCCAGAGAAGGGGTTTAAAAAAGGTAGGTCTTACCAGCCATGCTAAATCCTGTCAAGGAACTGACCACAGCAGCATCCTACCTGAGTTCATCTAATCCATATTGGTCCCATTTTATTCTTCTGTACCGAGTCCTCCTTTATGCAGAAATGCAAATCCTCTTTGGACTCCTGAGATTTGAAAACTGATTAGAATTTTTATGTTCCTCTGTTAAGGAATAAAATACATTATCCCAAGATAGACAGCCCCCAAAATTATATTCTGATCTGAGAAAATGGGAATAGTTTACTTCTGTCATTAAATGAACAGCTACTTTCAGCAACCAGTGCCAATGACATGGTTCTGAACTTTTGTTGTCTTTCTGAATTTTTCAGCAGTTTAGTGACAAGCTTAGTAATGCCGGGTTCTATTTACCTGAAGTAGGATATTCATACATGTATCATTTAGAAGTAAATCTTTGGTTTGTTTTCTGAGTCTACATTGTGACAGAGAACAGCAGAGAGATTACAGAGATGGCTATCCTAATTTCCTCTGCAGATCTCCCAAGGAGCAGAGCTTGAACTCAATGAGGAGATTGGGCTGAAGTTTGGCCATCTGAATGTGTCTGGGTAGATCACCTACGTGCAGCCTCTAGGGCATGGCTTTGTTTTTAAAATGAATGATAGACTAGGATACTGTAGGACAAAATGAATATTTATTGAATTCAAGCTCAGGATGGTTGTTGGTGAGCAGATATTTCCTGTGTAATTAATTTGTAAGCATCCTACTTTTTCTTTCTCTTCTACCTGCTCTTTTCTTTCTCCCTTTCAGAGCAATTGCAAGTCTATGTTGCATTGCTAGAGACCTGCTCCCTTCCCATCAGTAAACAATGTCATCTAAGCAGCAGTGGCTGTGCACAGGTGACTCAGGACCCCGGTTTCCTGGCTTTGAAATACCTGTCCATTTGGTGGTGTGGGGGCAATGATTGCTTTTCTTCTGGTCTGGCTCCAAAAGGCTCTTCACACCTCACATATTCTAGTTACATTGACATTGTTCTTCTCTTTCCAAGGTCTCAAAATGGGAGCTAGTCATAAAGTATTCCCTTTGTCACTTGCTCTCCCCAGCTCTTGTAGGGTTTTTCATGGCAGCTGCCTCAGCTTTGCTCCCGTCCTTGACCTGTCATGCACCATGTGTACATGTGCTTCATTTCACTGAAAGCATGGAATAGGAAACTGGTGAAGTGGTCTGGTTGTAGTAGGATAGTAGAGACGGAGAAGCTGAGGCTCTGTGTAATGGAACAACTCTTATTTATGCAGCTTTCCTTCTGTTTGGACACAACAGTGTGGTGCTTAATATTTCATTTGTATTGGACGTGCATGCTACTTAGAATGGTGCTTATCTAGGCATAAAAAGGCTATTAATAACTGATCCTATATGTACCTATGAGTTTCCAGAACCTTATTACAGAAGTGACTTTTTGGCCACTTCCTGTGCTAGAGGCTCCACTTGCTTCTGCTTACTTTCTTTCCATGTAAGCCCATGATTTTTTGATTATATAATAAGAATAGCTAAGAAAATCAAGATGTCTAAGGATATTAAAGGAACTACAATTCTTGCAAAAGAGTTTAAGAATTACTTGGAATTATTTATTCCTTTTATTTGCTGTTGGCAATGCTATTTTCTTTACTAGAGTTGTCTGGGGGTGGCAAAAATGTGTGTTAAAGCCAAAGGGGTGTGCTTTCCACTGTATTTTATCTACAGTTTTTGGTTTAGACCCTGATCTGTTACCCAGCCATAAAACAGAGTTAATGTGATTGTAATAGACACAAACCAGGGTTAGGTCAGGTAAGCATAAAATGAGAATTATATTGCAGCAAAGATTTATGAGGTTACTCCTAGTTATATCAGGCAAGGAGAAAACCATGGAAGTCTTGTGTAAATACATGGATATATGCAAAAAAAAAAAAGTTATGAGGTTATATATGATCTACTGAACTTTATTCTTTTTCATCTATATGATAAAAGATTTACTAAAATCAGCAAGAGCAAAATGAGCCCTGTTTTGTTGCTGTGAGAGAGTTCTTACAATTTCAGGTCTACGCTGTCAGTTTGGAAAACAGGGTATTTTTTGTTTTAGGTTTTTTTCTCAACCCTGGCAAGAACTGTAATTAAACCAGGTACCCATATGTTTACACAGAGAGACAAATGGTCTGTTTATTTCAGCAGCTGTTTAACAAGCCACCAGCACAATCAATTAAATTAATCCCAGGAAATAAAACCTGAAATAAAGATGATACCTGAAATCATTTTTATTCATGGTTAGAGACCATGCAGATTCTTTTGACAAGTCAAAAAATCTTATGGGTGATGTTGAAAACTTCAATGTACAAGTGCTAATTCAATTTGAGGGCAAAAAACCTGACTTGATAGAACAGTTTCTGTAGAGATATTACTAGAATAGCAAACCCCCAAGCAATACAAAGGCAGCCAGAGTATTGTATGCTCATTACCTGAATTTTCAAACACTTAACAACTGTGAGAAGTATGAATATGCAAAGCTTCCAGACTCTGACCAATATTTTCTTTATTCTTTTCTATTCCTGGAATGAAAAAGCCGTTGGTTTATGTCACTGCATACATATAACTGTTATTAACTCAATTTAAAGTTGCATATGATATAAGGTCATAGGTCTCTAACTCAGCAGAGCATTGAAGTAAATCAGCCTCTTCACCAGCTGCAGCACCTTAAATGTGTGCAAGGGCTGTGTTGAACTGGGGCTAAAATTTCAGCCCTTGTATTTTCACAGCTGTTATGCAGGGGAGAGGGACAGGGAGATGGACCCTGCATAGGGAGCGCAACATAAAAAAATTTATTGAATCACAACTATGGAGATTAAAATATTTAAATGGGAAGAAACTCTTGCCTTTAATGGTGAGGGTCCTAAACAGTCATCCTTATCTCTAGAAGAAAATACAGAGAAGAGAGAGCCTTATAATGAATGTCCCATGTGAGGGAATGGTTTGAATAAGAATTCCCCTCCCACACGGAAGACCCTTTGACCTTCAAGAGGATTTCAGGGACTTACTGCAACATTGTGTCTGAAGGCTCCAATGACAGTGTTAATTTGCCTAATTCTAAGTTCTGGGCTAGATCCTGCAAGCTCTTGTTTGCATATATAGTCAATTATGCCTGAATATTTTTTGTGGCAGCATTTTATACGGTATCAGCCCTGATGTTTTAACTGGAAATGTGATATACCACAAAGGGCGCACCACAGTTGCACTGGAATTTTTGCCTGACCCTTACCTTTTGCTTTTTCTCACATGCGCAGTGCCACTGATTTCTGGTAGACAAAAAACACCTGAGATGTTTGTGCAAGACTTAAGAGCTCGTGCTTACTGCAAAATGCTCAAAGCTTTGACATCTAGTCTTAAACAAGACAGTAAAATCTAGAAGAGTCAGGTTTCTTTAAAACTAAAATCATCTTGCTGTATATAAAGGATACCAATCTCTGCTGGTTAAGGCTAACAGGGCAGTGGAAAATCTGTTTATATTAGACTGCCTCCTGTATTTAAGAAAAACATGTTTTAAAAATAAAAAAGCTGAACTGTGTATAACACTGAAGAATGCAACAAAAGAAGTAGTTGATGTGCTGTAAATGCTTTTATCTTTTACAAGCCTGGGTTTTATTCTATACAGGCATTAAAGCATTTATTCTGGGAGCTTTTCTTCTGAGATACCTGTAGTATCTCTCCTTCTAGCTAACCCTTGCTGGTGCTGTTTGCAAGAGGCTTCTCGGCTACCTGAGTCCCTAGAATGTGGCAAGTAAGCAAATATTCTAGATTACGACAAAAGTATTGAGACTCCAAGAAAAGAGCTGGCAACATCTGTATTTGCTCTAGGATCCCAAAGTCCTTGTGTGCCGATCACTTCAAAGGGACCTGTTGGAGCACATCTGTCTACCTTCTCTTCAGCCTGAACACTCCTGTTTCTTTTCTGTGGAAACCAAGTGGTACAGTGGTGAGTCAGCACCACTGGGTCTTGTTTCAACATGCAGATAGCTGGTAATGTGCCCTGGGAGCTGGGAAGTGCTTCAGGGTCCTTAGAGTATGCTAAATTACAGTGGAGGAGCGGAGAGGGAACGTCTCTGCAGCCTGGAAATATGGCTGGGATCTGAAATGAGACTCGCTAAAAGCAGAGCTCCTTGCTTGTTCATCAGCACCTCCACAGTGAATTTCCTCCATGGACAGATCTTCTACTGAAAATTTTCATATCTCCATTACTTGACCTGAAATGTGAAGATCAGTCTAAGTTTTTGCTTAAATACAATCAAAAAAATGTGTCCATCTACTTGCCCACTGTAAATGGGTAATAATATACATAATAGCTGACATGTATTATGTCCATTTTGCTGAGGTCAAAGAATTATTTTATCATAAAAGAAAATGAAACCTACTGGTCTTTAAACCACTAAATAGTTTGTAAAATAAGCATTTTGTGCAAATGAAAAGATAAGCACAGGGAAGGAATGGTGTGACTTTTACATGCCCAATGTTCAGAGCACAACTGTCTTAATTAGAGAGCACTGCTAACTACTGACTGGAATTTAAGGTTTTAGCTGTCATGTGTTTCATATCTAAGAGTTGACAAGTAATCTGAGTAGTAATCAATGTGCTGTTGCTTCCTAGAGCTGTACACATTTCCTAACAACAAATCCAAATTTTTTCTTGGCTGTCATTGTTAAAGATGATCAGTGTGGTGGGTTGACCCTGCCTAGATGCCATGTGCCTACCAAAGCTACTCTATCACTCCCCTCCTCAGCTGGGCAGGGGACAGATAATATAACAAAGCTCATGTGTTCAGATAAGGACAGGGAGATCACTCGCCCATTACTGTCATGATCAAAACAGACTCAACTTGGGGAAACTAGCTTAATTTATTGACAATCAAATCACGGTAGGTTAATAAGAAATAAAAACAAATCTTAAAACACCTTCCCCCTACCCCTCCCTTCTTCCCAGGCTTAACTTCACTGCTGATTTCTCTACCTCCTCCCCCTGAGTGGTGCAGGGGGATGGGGAATGGGGGTTGCAGTCAGTTCATCACACGTCTCTGCCACTTCTTTCTCCTCAGGGGAGGATTCCTCACACTCTTCCCCTGCTCCAGCGTGGGGTCCCTTCCAAAGGGGACAGTCTTCCACAAACTTCTCTAATGTTGGTCCTTCCCATGAGCAGCTCTTCTTCATGAGCTGCTCCAATGTGGGTCCCTTCCATGGGGTGCAGTCCTTCAGGAACAGACTGCTCCAGTGTGGGTCCCCCGTGGAGTCACAAGTCCTGCCAGCAAACCTGCTCCAGCATGGGCTCCTCTCTCCATGGGGCCACAGGTCCTGCCAGGAGGCTGCTCCAGCGTGGGCTTCCCAGGGGTCACAGCCTCCTTTGGGCATCTACCGGTTCTGGCATGGGATCCTCCATGGGCTGCAGGTGGATATCTGCTCCACTGCTAACCTCCATGGGCTGCAGGGGGACAGCCTGCCTCACCAGGGTCTTTGCCATGGGCTGCAGGGGAGTCTCTGCGCTGGCACCTGGAGCACCTCCTCCCCCTCCTTCAGTGACCCTGGTGTCTGCAGGGTTGTTCCTCTTGCATATTCTCACTCCTCTGGCTGCAGCTGCCCAGTTCTGACCACACACAGCCCCCCACGCACACACACCTGCCCCTTCTTAAATATGATATCCCAGAGATGCCACCACTATCACTGATGGGCTCAGCCTTGGCCAGCAGCAGGTCCATCTGGGAGTCAGCTGGCATTGGCTCCATTGGATGTAGGAGAAGCTTCTAGCAGCTTCTCACAGAAGCCACCCCTGTAGCCCCCCCCCCCGCTACCAAACCTTGCCATGCAAACCCGATCCAATCAGAAAAGAAGGGGTTTGCGAATATAAATGAAGCATCCTATTGCTCTAGGCTGTTCTAGCTCTAACTTGTGCAAAATGATGTTACTTGGTGTTAAGTCCATAGGTTTCCTTTTGCATAAGAAGGCTGGTTCTGTATTTTGGAATGTTGAATAGAAAATTAAAAATGCAGGCCAGTCTTTGGGAACATTTTACTTACTGTTTTAATAAACTTTTGTTTATGCCTAGAGGTGCCATTAAATTACCAGCCAGACATTAATATACAGTACACAAGGGATCTTGTATATAAGCGGTGATTATTATTGTGTGACTCAGATGAAACTTGCTGTGTACATAGATAGCTGCTGGACAGGAGATGAAAAGTGAATACCTGTCTGGATAAAGAGTGGTGGTACATAGGCAGGAGACGTGCCATTTGGTCGCCTTTGTTTAGAAGTAAGCTATTTTTTCAGAGCAGAAACATGACTCAAGGGGACAGTGGTCTGTCATGATAGAAACACCTTTGCTTTCTTTTGTAAAATAGCGTAAGGCAAGCACATGGTGTGGATGAACTGGAGCTAAAGGAACTAAGCATTTCCAAGTGAAGTATTGTTCTGGACCCCCTTAAACAAGCAGTCTTTTTACACCACCAAGCATCTGCTTCAGGTGCTGACTCGGAGTGTGAAGAGATGCTTGAAATAGTTAATTCCAAACATGGCTTGCTTTCTGTGCTACTGTGTCCACAGTGAGAACATCACCAAAAGACACGAAGACTGCAAGAACAAGCTGGAGTAAACTTGGACCACAGACACCACACTGGAAAACACCTGTCTGAGTAACAGCATGGCAAAGTAAAATTGGAAAGATGTATTTTGCTGCAGGCCTTGTGCTTGCGTGCTTCCACAGACAGGTACAACTTCAAATGTGGGATTGCAGGAGTGTTGTAGTTCATCAAGAAGGAAGAAATTCAAAATCCCTCCAGCTCCTGAAAAAATGTATGCCAATTAATTCTGAATTGGGATTTTCCTTTACATTTGATCTACTTAAGAACGCACAACAAGAAAAGCTTCCTATGAGGAAAGCTTAGAAATGCTCTCAGGGAAAAGGCACCATCGTAACTCTCCCACTTCCTAAAGGGATCAGGGCAGAACTCTGCTTAATGCACATCCTCTAAAGGAAATATAAGGCCTTACCTAATACAAGCTCCTTAGGTTCTGCTGAAAAAAAATAACTAGATGATCCCTCCCTGTCTCTGCTTTTCTTGTTTCTATCTTCCCTACTGTGCTTTCTGACTGACTTCCACCAATAAAAAAAAAAAGAGTTCCTTCCCTTGTTTACTACAGCACAAGGCTCTGGTGTTAAAGCTGCCTTCATGGAATGAAATGGGGGACATTGGATGAGACCTGTGAAATGAAATGAAATGAAATGAAAAATATAAAATCAGCCTAAGATGACTTGTCAGCTGGAGAGATGGCAGGCAGTGGACAGTGCTGCTTGTAAATCTTTGTGAAACCTGATTCTGCTGTAGGAATATTTCAAGTTCACAAAAGAATAACTCTTCCTTTCATTGGGAATAGAAAGGAGAGGGCAGAGTGTCCCAGGGGTAGAGCTCTTCAGCAATGCCCTGGTAAAGGCATGGGGCAGATGCCGAGAACCTGGGGAGGAGTGAAAGGGTTTAGCAACTGTGTTGGCTGTGCCAAAGAAACGAGTGGTAGGTGTTCGAGCACTGGATGTGCCAGAGATGCAAAAGTCTTACCTCCTGCTTAGTGAAGTAGTAGTAAGAGAAACGAATCCACAGTGGAAGGAGAGCAGCATGACAGTAGGCTTGGATAGAAAAGGTTTTCCCTTCAGGCTATGTCCTCCATGGTGCTGTTTACCTTGGGACGGTATGTACCCCAGAACTCTTACCTCAGTGTCACTTTAACCCTTGGTTCCCGTGCCATCTCCCACTCATTGTTTAAATAAGCAGTTTGGGCTGGACACTTCTGGAATAACAACTGCATCCAAAACTTTAATCAGACAGTGCTGACTTCATGATTTGTAACTGATTACTGCAAAAAAAAATGAGGCAGTCACGTTTTCCTTATATTTGATGGTTGGAGGGGCTGTATTTGTTTCCGTGTTTGCATTTTTCATTTATGTCATTATTTGCCAGCAATACACAATCACGTCCTTTGTTTTAGTTCAGCTTTATTCCCTTGTCCTCATGTGATATTGTTTTAGGCACAAAGTGTCCCAGTTTTTTTAATACTTCATCACTTATTAATGCTGCAGATCGTGGGATGAAGAGTTGTCAGCACGCTAATTTTTTCTGTATTGACAGATATAATAGGTGATTTGTTATTAAATAGCTTTTAAAGGATGTCTTCCTCTCTGGTTATATTTTTTCCTAATTATTTAGTGTATTTCTCAATAGCTTATCTCCCATCCTGACACCACTTAGTTGTTTTTTTTTTGGGGGGGTGGGGGAGGGTGGGGTAGGTGGTGGTGGTGTCAGATTCGTATTTGAGATAAGTTTTCCACTTAACTCTGAAACTCTGAGGGGCGAGACAGAAGTGAACGTGTTCAACCTCAGGCATATCAGACCCCATCTGATCTCCATCCTCTCTAGGAGAGGGCTTGTGAGAATGTCTGCAGGAGGTGGAGGAGTTTGAATTTTGACTCAGTTCAGAGCACTGCCAGTGAGGATCTCCTGACAGCTTTGGCCTTCCCCATTCGTACCGAATCACCAATGGTATTAATCACTGCCATTGGTGCTCATGAGGGCTACTTTAAAGTGAGGTCTGTTATGCATATATGCGCTACAGTTCCTTGATTGCAGTGTAAATATGCCTGGGTTTATGCTTGCACAGTACCTGGTGCAAAGAAGCCTTGCAGTCTGATTGAGATATTTGAATTCTGCCCTGCTATAAACAACTTAAGAAAACAAGAAATAAAAGAAGACTACCCTGATTCCAGCACTGCAAAGGGGCCTAGTGCCACACGGATGGGTGGAAACATGTACCTTCCTCTCAGGACTGATATATGCAGCATACGGAAACACATTCCTGCAGGGGCAATTCCTAGTCCGTTTTAAATCGGAAGACCAGATAAGACTGGCATCAAATAACCTGATTTGCAAATACTGTGGGATCCACTTTAATGCAGGGAAATGACAGCACTGTCAAGTTATATGACTACTAGCTCCCCCATTTCCTTGCATTTTGAGACAGGTCTGGTTTACTGAGGGGAGGGCAGGCAAAACCTTTCTTTGTAAATCTGTACCATGGTATGTATAACAAGCTGCTTGGTTTCCACTCTGCAGGGGAAAGTCATGGTGGCTGGTGAGGACTGAATGGTCAGGCTGTAAATTATGAACATGGTTTGATGTTCAAGATAGTCAACAGAGGTCAATGTGCCAAGTTAAGTTCAAAGGATATGTCTACACTTGCACCTTTCTACTGCACGTCACATTAGTCCTGAGACCGTAGTGTCCTGCATGACCAAACTGGCCACAGTCAGAGTTCATCATAGCTCTGTCTGGGGAATGCACTTGGCTTTTCTCCAGACAGATGGAGATAAGGGTCCTGTCCTGTGGCGAAGGCAGGACGTGCCAATGGCATGCAAATATCTGAAAGGCATGAAGCAACAGGTGCCGTAGCATGAGAAAGTCAAACTGACAAATCTGAGAAAGTCTGAAGACAACTCCTCTGGCATTGTCCCTCGGGAAAGCTAGTGAACTTGCCCTGTTTCTCTGAACCTTTAAGTTCTTGGGTAATGTTAAAATCAAAAGGGAAAGACACAAGAGAAATCAGGCCCCACCTTCCATCCAGCTGAGTGAATACAAAGTCTGGAGCATGGGCTGTCCTTCCTCTTGGACAAGCCCTGCTAGTCCTTCTTCTAGAAGACAAAGCTTAAGTTTCTAAAAGACAGCCTTCAGCAACCTTAAGACAAACGCTTCTAGCAGCTGCCTCTTTCTCAAGCCTATATATGCTCATGTATTTCAAATTTCTCCAATGGCTGCTCCTTCCAGGCTTGACCTTTGTGACAGTTATCACAGCTGGGATGATTGCTCTCCTTCTTCTGCTTTCTGTGATTTGCATGCTCTTCCCATTATGAGTGGTTAATTACTCTGGAACTGTTGTAAAATGTCTGCATCTGCACGCATGTGTACATACACACCCAGGAACAAATATGCTCCTTCTCCCCTACAAAAATACGGCAGAGGTTTTTATACTGAAACTGCTCATGTTTTAGGTGTTTTGGTACGATTATTGTAATGTTAGAATATTAGTTATTTTCATAAGCGTAAGGAGAAAAGAAAAAGATATAGGAGTAACACCATGTTCTCTCTGAAATGTCTTATTTAGCACGTCAAATCTAGTCGTTGTTCACTGTGAAATAATCCAGAGAAGCTATTTCATGTTCTCGCTTTCGTTTGTCAGGTTTAAATATGTGCAGCTTTTCATGGTTTTAAAAAATATATTTTTGTCTTATGTTTTTAAATTGCAGTTAAACAACCCAATAATTTGTTTCAAGCGCAGCTTTATTATGCCAAATTTTTGTTTTCTTTTTTTTTTTTTTTAAATCCAACCTTCTGAATGCATTATAGCCTTGCGGTCTACTGGGAAATCATGTTTCTGTGAAAAAATGCAAAACATGAAAATTTCTCCAATCTATATGGTTTCGTGGAGGTTGAGGAGGAGAAGGCAAGAGAATATCATGAGTGGAGCAGCACTAAGCCAGATTCTGTTTCTTTGTAAGAACAAGCAGGTTCTAGGAAGGGAATCAGCAAAGCCCTGTTAGCTGCCTTTTAAATTTTCTTCCTAATGCCGAAGATTAGTGCATGAAAATTTCACACTGGGCTCTTAAGTAAAAGAAAAATTGCTTATTTGTTGGATACCTAAGTATAAGAGGACCCTTTATTACAAGTTTAAAAAAAAAAAACATTATGCATTTAAAATCTCTGGAGAAAGAAAAAAATCATACCATTATAGAAATAAAACCAAAGATTCACAAAACCTTTTATCTTCTTATAGTTTCTCTTTAGAAAAGCATACCTATACATGTGTTTAAGTCCCATTAAGTGCTGTTCTAAATTGAACTTGTACATAATTCCTACTAGTGCATTATGCTAATGGTAGTAAGTCCTGCAGCTGGCAATACCTAAGCACTCACAACCATTTAATAATATCCAGTAGCAACAACCAAAACATTCAGTGGCAACAACCAAAAGATTCTGAGATGGTATATACACCCAGGCCAGGATAGAATAAGAGTGGTGAACTCCATTTCCATAAGGAAAACCAGCTAATGGGATCAGGATAGAGATCTCTTCACGTGCGGGAGAAAATCTGAGATCATGCCACTAAGTGCTTGTGAGAAATATAAATGTGTTGTAAACTGTCTCCCATATATTTCCACTTTTTCTCCTCAACTTTCCTATTTATAATTAACACCTCTCTTTATCTTGATCATTCTGAGTACCTTTGTTCTTTTCAAGTTAAATTATTTAATACTATCTCTTCCTCTCGTTTAAGCTCCCTTTATCTCATGATCCTCTCTCCTTTATATTGAAATCTCTCCTGTCTAAATGCATAATCAGATGACATCTGCTATTATGGAACTTAAAAATCCCAGCACATTCCCTAAAATAACTTAACTGTGTAGTTATTAGACAGCAAGGTGTGTTGTGCAGCTAAGAGGCTGGGTACACAAAAGAAATAGGCTCTATATGGCACAAAGAGGAGCCGATGTCTCGGCATCAGTTACAAACCACGTTAAGACTGATTGTTCGTAACATGAAGCCCAGAAATGTCCATTCCACTTCTGCATCTTCACAGACATGAAAACCGGTTGCTGCTCACATAAACAGTCCTGCTGGTTTCAACAGATTACCTGTGAGCAACAAAGATTTGGTGTCACGTAACTCTGCATGTCATGAAGCTTTTATGTTATGCAGAAGGAAACATGAGGGCCTTTAGAGGCAGGAAAGCATCTGGAAGCCCTGAGGTATGTTTGCAATTGAACAGAAATGAAAATTTGGTCATGTGAAATCAGAGAGAAGCAAAATTCTCATTTCTGTACTGTGTCTAAGCCACAGCTAAATATATCCCAAAATGGTTTTGTGTGATGTAATGGAGAACACACAAGTACACGTGTGCCAGACCGTTCTGGGATCTGGTCAAGTCCCAGTGGTTAATTGGGATATGTATATTATCTGTATAGGAACCTGACAAGGAAAGTGAAATGTTGCAGGATATAGTTTTGGATGACAGCCGCTGTATTGTCCCTCTTTAATACTGACCAAATGCCTCAATATGGATGACAAGTTGCCTTATAGCAACAGTGATGCTGTCCTGCAAACAGACTTAGGACACGTGAGAGTCCTGCCAATTATACAATACACTTTTATTTTCTTTGTGTTTTCTTCCCACCTGTTCTGTGCTGGTGGGCAGGGCAGGGCTTACAGTGTGCTCTTTTATTTAAAAGCAGGAACAATTTAATCTGTTTCATCTAAGAGACCTATATGCTTATCATGACAAAGAACAGCTTTTAAACAAAACCAGCTAAAATACCTTTGTACAAGACTTTCGATACACAGCTTGAGATATCTACATACAATCTCAGAGATTACAGAAGATGAGAGCCAAAGAACCTATGTATTTTGTAACTCGGTTGGCAAAAGAAATTTTTTACAAACTTCAGATCTCTTGGAAACAAATTTCCAGGCAAAGCATCCACTCAAAGCACCAGAGCCTTATTAAATCTCATCTTTTTCTTTATTGAGTACAGAAAAAAGTTAAACTTTTTCTGTGATATCTGATGACCATGGGCAAACCATGAGGTTTTTAAAATATTTAACTGTTCTAAATCTAATACCCAGTGAGATAGCTCATCCTTCTCTAGAGGAGAGGCAGGCTTGGGACAGTGCACAGGGAGTGACCTTTAGGAGGGGAAAATGAGAAGAATCTTACAGAGCCTAGGACTGAACCTGAGGTTTCTAACTTTTGCCACTTAGATCTGCTGTGAGCAAACATCTGAAACTTGTTGGCAAAATGAACCTAGAATTAACTTGGGCAGTGGGCGAGGTTAGAAGTTCATAATTAATATCCACCTGCAAAGGGTGAGGGGCAGGATTAGTACCATGTAAAAACTATGCTGCAAAAGCAGGGAGAGACTGCTGTCTACTGCAGGGTTGAATTTTGTCACCAGACCAAGCATCCTCCATACTGGCCCCTTCTTTGCACCCCTCTATAGCTTCTGCAGCGATTGACGTTGCAGCAACTACAATCCCCATGAAATCTGGCTGCTTCAGAGCGTTTAACTTTTGGCCCCAATAGATTATTTTTTTTTTGCTTGTCCTTGGTAACAAAGTTTTCTGAATTGTGCTGAAGCTGTTTGTGCCTTCTAGCCCTTTTCGTGCAGCGTGAGTCCTTGCGTTGCATAAGGAACCAGCCAGGCCAGAGCCCCCAGGCAGAGGGTGCAAAGCGTCCTGCCCACCTCCGTTAGGACATCCAGGGCGGAATGCACTTTCACAGCAGAATGACCTAGGAAACACTGGACATCTGCCTGGTTTCCTGCTGTGTTCAGATCAGAGGGCCTATGCTCCCGCTAGTGTGCTTTCAGAGCCACATAGGGAAAGATCTAAGCACCCTGACCTATGGCTGGTGCCTATAGAAACCATGTCATAGAACTAGGGCCACCTCACCTGTGAATGAGTATCCACACAAGGATTTAATATAGTTTATATGATAAACATTTACTTTACATCTTTACTTGTTTCGTCTTATCCTTCCTGTGCAGTAATCAAGCCCTCCCAAGTAATCAAATCCTATGCTTGTTATAATCACAGCTTGCTCTAGAAGAACAGCTGTTTGTGCATTTATTTCCTCCCAAAACAGTCAACCTGCAGCAGCTGCACAGGCAAGTGCATTGAGGCTTTGTGATTTGGCACTGGTGTCTGAGAGGAGAGCAAGGACCAACGTGTACGCCTGTGAACTTCAGTAAAGCAGTGAAACCTATGACCGTTTAAATGGCACGTTTTGGATTGCCTTGTGGGTGGGAGAAGGCAGATGCTCTCTGTACTAAGAAAATTCAGCTATGATGTATACATGTTTACACGTGTATGTAAATAGAATGTGGATATGTAGGTAATGCAGGGAGTAAACGTGGACACGTATATACATGTATGTACACAAGTGGACCTCACAGGACATACAGCAATATACGCTTCCCAAAGCGACTGAGATCACAGCTGAGCTTTGAGCGATAAACATTTATTTACTTGGTAGCAGGGAGCAGAAGGCGTGCGGCAGGGCTATTCTTCGAAGCCTGAATACATCCGCAGAGACCGTGACGTGTAAACTTACCTAGGCGCGTAAGAGATCACAGAGCGGAACCGCCGCGTGTTTGAACGCTGCCGGAACAAGGCGGCCGCGGCAGGGCCGGCGCCAGCAGCCGTGCTGACAGAGCGCGTCATACTTTGCCATTTCCTCGTTAATGTGATTTAGAGCGAGGGGTCGCGCCCGGGCTAATGAATCCAGTGGGGAAGGGGAGGCAAGGGAGGAATAGGAAATGGAAAGCGCCGGTCGAGCACCAGGGCGAGCTTTTGGTGATTCTCTGCTTTTAACGGAGATGTATTTAACACCGGGGTAAACCCGCCGACCTCCGCACGGGGAGTCGCCTCCGGTGCGGCAGCCAGGGGCGATGTCGGCGGGTCGCGATAGGCGCTTCTCCTCCAGCGGGCAGGGTCGATACCCTCGGGGCGGGGCGGCATCGGCGGGAGCCCCGCGGCGGCGGCTGCCGATCCGCCGTGCGCCCGCTCACGGGCGCGGGGTGCGTGTGCGCAGGTGACAGGTCCGTGCCACGGCGGCCGCCGTGTGTCCGCGCTTCCGCGACACGGGCTGCGCGACTTTCCCCGTCACGGTTTGCACTGCCAGCAGCCTCGCGCCCGCCCTCCCGCGCGTCAAACACCGGGCGTCACGCAGACGTTGTAATGTACCAAAACAGCGCGCACGCCCCCCCGCCCCCCCCGCCGCTGTCCCGCCGCGCCGGCGGGGGCCGTGCCGCCCGCCGGCACCGGCTCTACAGGCCACCCTGCCCGGCCTGGCCGGCGGCGGCGTGGCCGCCGTCCCGTCCCACTTCCCCACCAGTCGCCGCCGCGACCCGCGGTGGCCGTCGGCGCTCCCGCCTCGTCGCGGGGATACGGGGCGGGGGCGGCCGAAGCCGGCGTGGGTCTGGTTCTGCGCTGCGGACCGCCGTTTGCGTGTCTATTAGGAGGTGCGTGGTAGCGATGGCGGCGGTGGGTGAGACTTTCCCCGTCAGCGGATCCGGCTGGTCCTGCCGGCGGGCGGTGGGGCTGCGCCCCGCCCCGGCCCTGCGCCGTGCTGCGCCGCGCTGCGCCGCGCCGGGCCGGGCTGGGCTGGGCTGGGCTGGGCTGCGCCGCGCCGGGTCGGGCCGGGCGGCGGGGAGCGGCGGGAGCGCCGCGCCATGGGGCTGCTGGAGCGCCTGCGGAAGGAGTGGTTCATCCTCGGGATCGTGCTGGTCATCGCGGTGGCGCGGCTGGAGCCCGCCGTCGGCGTCAAAGGGGGTGAGTCCGGCCGGCTTGTCCCGGAGGCGGGCGGTACGGGCGGGCTTCCCGGCCGCCCTGCGGGGGGCCCCGCCGCTCTCAGTGGGCCCGGCGCGGCCCCCCACCCTGGGAAGGGGGGCTGCGGACCTTCCGCCGGTCCCCGGGGGCGGCCGCTCGCTCGGGTGCCCCCCGGCCCTCGGGGCGTCAGCTCGGGAACTTGGGAGCTCGGGGTGCGGGCTGCGGGGCACGGCCGGGCCCGCCGCTGCCCCCCAGCAGCTCGCCTCCCCTGCTCGTTAGGCAGTCACTGTTGCTCAGGTACCCAAGAAATATTTCAAGGTGTGTTCCTGTACCTGTGCTGGGCGCCACACCGGCTGCCTGAATGATATCTTACCCTTCTTGGGTTGATGGTAGCGAAAACTGGGTAGCAACTTACTTCGAATGTACTCCTGCTCAACTGAGTAGTAACTTCAAGAACTCTAAGATGGGCATGAAGTCCTTGCAGTTCGGTGTGTGAATGTCTGCCGTCTGTCAGCTTCTCGAGAGGTGCAGTTTAGCATATATTGCGTTAAAACCTCGGGTGCTGTATTTCAGCCAGATGACTTTTTTACTTTATAACAACACACTTGCATTTTAAAGATTTTTTTTTTTTTTTTGTTCCCTCTTCTTCATGAAAGAGGAGGGAAAACAGTGAAAACGATTCTGTGCAAAATGGTGTCAAATGCTCACAGTAAACAAATCAGAAGACCTGTCCCTTTCCAAGCAGTGAGGTCTTGTGTGGTCCTTGAAACAAGAGCTGATGAAATACCCAGGGTTATCTTAAAATAAACAGTGTATCTTTAAGCATAAGCGCTGGCAGCATTTTCTGGTTAGTTTCCATTGTAACTTCAGTTCCAGATGTTCACAGTTTTCAAGAACAAAATAGATTATATATATATATATATTATTTTTCTAATTGATCTCTGAAGATTTAAGAAAAGGGCTGTAGAACACCTGAACTGAATTGCCTTAGCAATTCTGTGTTATGGGAGGGGAGAAAGAATCTAGCTGTGCTTGTATACGCATAGATTTTTTTTTTTTCTTCTTTTTCTTAACAGAGCTGAAGTTTGAGGATAGACAGCTTCTCACTGAGGAGCCAACTTTCCCTCCCCTGTTAGGTTCTGGGAAAAAGAAAGTGATTTTAAAAAATATGACTCTGAACTCTTGGTGTGGCAACTAAGGCTCCAGTACTTCATGGAGTTCGGGGTAGGCAAATTCCTGCTGCGCAAAGATCCCTTCTAACATCTGTGTGCTGTTTTGTGTCGGTGGATAGGACCCACATGGAGCTTCTTGCAGGATCCATGCTGTGTCTTCAGCAGACCTTAAAGACAACTTTAAATTGATAGTATCAGGTAGTTTGTCCCTTTCTGGTTTGATTGTCGTGCCAATTGTTAACAGCAATGTGGGAGATCCTGTTAACTAGAATATGAGGTAATTTTTCCTGAGTTTACTTCCTGCACGGAAGCACTATGATGGAGCACTTCATTTAATTATCCTACTGCAAAAATATGTGAAGTGTCGGCATGGTATTGTTCTTGGGACAACTTGCTTGAAAAATCTTGTAAGCGTTGATTGAAGCTTGTGAGCATGTGTTCTGTGAAGTGGTGTCCCTCTTCTGAAGCTATGGGATCTCAGCGCTCATTTTAAAACAAAACAAAAAAAAAAAAGCAGGGGGTGGGAGGTACCAGCATATGCAAAAAACTTAGTTTGCTATCTTCCAGCTGACAAAACCATGCACTGTAATTTGCAGGGCCTTACTGAACAGTATGGATGGTCCAGCATCCATACCAGTGGAACATTGTGCCACAAGTAACAAGGATTTGTGCTGTTGCCACCTTCAGGGCATAAGCCAAGCCCTTTTTGTGTGTTTTCTGATTTGATGAATGAGCCTATTTAGTTCCTTTGTGAAAAGAGCTTTCCCGACCAGTCTTTTGCACAAGAGGTGGAGGGGATCTGTTCTAACCAGAGTTCCCTGTGCTCCATGGGGTTGCTCTGCTGGCAGAGATTCCTCCTGCGTAAAGGAGTTCAGGTAGCTCAGTGAAAAAGTCTAAAATAGAAAAGCTGAGTCCTGGAAGAACCCCTATCTTAGCCAGACTAACTAACCCACTGCCTGTCTGCCCAGTGTGTATGTGCATGTATGTATATGCTCTAATCTTCTAAAAGATAAAAAAATATCTAAAATTCTAAGAAATACTTTTCTGCATAACTAATATATATTTTTATATAAATTTTCTGTTCCTCCCACCCCCCCGGCTATTCAGTTAACATGACATAATTTTGCAACTAGCCATGTGCTTTGTTGCAACTTTAACTCTTGCATTTTGTGGCTTATTTAACTCTTGCATTTCTTGGCTTATTTTTACCTTTCGCTTCGTGTAGGTTCTTTGGTTTATTTTTTGTGTTTAACACACACAGTGTAGTGTCTCATCAACAGAGTCCTCTCTGAGAGTAGGATTTGGGTTTAAATGACTTGAGATGCAAATTTGAGTAGACTCAGTGTACGATCAAATCCCTCTAATATAAGGATCATTGACCTTGCTCCAGTGTGACCATCAATGTATCATTCATCCAAGGGAGCAGAAAGGATCTTCTCTTCTGGAGCTTTGAGTAAAGGCTTGCTTGTTTGCTGCTGCAGTTTTGCTCGTGACAACTTACTGTCACTTGCAGAGTTAGGATATTACTTTGGTCCTAAGTAGACTGCTAGCATTTTCTTTGTAATATAATAACAGATTGAATGCTTGTGAAAATATGAGCATATGCATTTTGTACTTGGTGGCCTCTGATGGCAAAGTGTATTAAGAAAATTCATCATTTTTATAGGAGTGTAAAAAGTATTTTATTTTAATCTCCCTGAAAAAAAAAGTATATAAATATATACAAATGTAAGCCTTTAATATAGTGGAACCCTTGAAGGTGCAGACATATGCCCTTGCTGATCTCACTGCAGCAGTGTGTCTGAAATGTGATATTGTAGGGCTGGAATGAGCCATTTTGCCACAGCCCTGTGGTGGGGGAATAGTGCAGAATTGTATTGCTCCAAGGAAATCACTGCAGCGTACGATTTGGTTTCCTCTGTGCAGGCAGCCAGACAGGTGTGTGTGTGTGTGTGTGTTGTAGGGGAAGAAGTGAGAGGTAGATATGTGATGATACCAGTGCCCCTGGGGAGGGAGCAGCTAATATTTTTAGTTGAGTGTATGGTTTGAGTTTGCTGACACTATAGGGATACTCTGATGACAGAGGAAAGCCCTGAAAAATTCCGCGTTTGTACATTTCCAGAATTTACCTGTTAGTTCCCAGTGGCCTGTAATCACAGAAGCCAAATTTGTGTGACGTCATACCTCACACTCCACACTCACTGGTTTGCTTTTATTTAAAAATGAATAGCATGCTTTCTGTAACTTAATAGAAATCCCATTCTTTTTATTAGAGACTTTAATGATTAGATTTTCTCCGGGTATTTTTCTAAGTATTCTCATTTACTTTGATGCATTATATGCATATCATTATATCTGACTGTAGTTCACTTTGTTCTTTATGTCTGTATTTTTTAGGACCTTTGAAACCAGAAATTACCATAACTTACATTGCTGTTTCAGCTATATTCTTTAACAGTGGACTCTCCTTAAAAACAGAGGTACTGTAATTTCTTGTTGCTTCATTCTTTTTTTTGCTTTAAAAAGTTTTGTGTTGCTTTTGATCAGATTTGAATGCAATTGGAATAGTTAATTACTGGGCTGTTGTTGTGGATGCTGGGAGAAAGGCTTAACAAGAGGAGATAAATATTAGACATTTATAGAATAACCCCTCCTTGATTTCAGGAAATTCTTCACAAAGTAGTGAACATGATGAGGAGAGTATGAATAAGTTTCACCCCTCCACAGAGGTTAGGTTGCTTGACTTTGCAGGGCTTTGACTAAATGGAAGTGCTGAGCACAATTTTGAGATTGGAGCTACACCCTGGATGTGTCCCAGACCCAAATCAGTGTGAGACCCAGGAGCACTCTAACACCTGCCTGTGCCACCCCTTCTGCACCTTGGCTTCCCCACTGCTCAGTTGAGATACAGGCTGGAAAACTGTGTGAATCCGAGGGTAGAACTTTGTAGGGAGCTAGGCAGGGAGAGGCAACGTGGAGTCTCCATGCCTCTTGTAGGAAGCGAAGAGAAGGTCTGAGCTCCCTGTGCCTCTCTCCTTCATCTTGCCTGCTGGCGTGCTCTCTGAGTAAAACTGCTTAGGCTGGTTATTACGGGATTGATGCAAGCAAAGATCTGGTGGCTTTAAGTTGCCACACTGGGTAGGCACAGGGCAGCAGCTAGGATCAACGCAGAAGGGTTCCTCTGCAGATACAAGGCCGATACACAGGTACGAAGTCTTGGCAATCTTTTTCTAAATAATTTAGTTGTGGACAGGTGGACTTGGAGTGCCTACGCTCCACTGCATATCACAGGCACTGACACTTGTTTAGAATTTTGTCACGTGTTTTTCAAAGAGGAACAATCTGGGAGTGAGAAGAGATGAAGGGGAGAACCTCTTAGTGATGTGTAAAGGAGGCATGGCTAAAAGAAATTATGGCTATGTGCCAAGAAGAGAAGGAGCAGCCAGAGTTGAAGTGAAACACTGCACGTCTCTGCTAGTCTGGTTTCTTGAATCCTTTTATGCTGTTGGTTGTGCTAACAGGTGGTGTTATTCCTGTGTTGCATGATACTAATGCCTGAAAGAATCATCGTGGTATCTTCTGAGAAAACTGGGATTTGGATGAACAGCGTGCATGCAACAAAAAAAAGTTTCTATACCTGTGTCATGGTTATAGTGGTAAAGTTTCAAATGGAGGTGGTGTTCAAATTGAGGGCAGCCCTCTCTGCTGTCAGTTCTGACACTAGGGCCTATAGTTCTGCTGGGACACAGTATAAGTAAAGTGAATAACTTTAGTAAATTCTATCACAGCTATTTAGAGCCTTGTGGTCTTAGGGGAAAGCAGGAAGAACCATGTTGTCTGTTTTACTGGGACAGTAATTAATCCTAATAGAAGTAGGCTGCAGAAAGGCACTTTCTTCCTCAGAGAAGAGGACATGAAACACAAAGCCGGAGTAGTACTAACAGTGGAGTTTTCTGATTTCAGGGTGAGGAATCTTTGCATGCAGAGAAAAAATGTAAAACTTCTTTCCCTTTCACCAGTTTGTATCCTTGAAGCTCTATATTTGTAAAGCATCTGTGAGTGAAATTAATAGCATTATCAAAGTCTTGATTAGCTTCTCAGTGCTAGTGCCCATCTAGCTTTTTCCAGTTAAGGTAACGTGACTGACAGGTTTCTGGGCAATGTGTCATATCCTACTTTGAACTTGCATAACCTTTTTTCACCTGTGTTTCTAAAAGCAACATGTCAATGTAAATGAAGCTTTTACAGGACCTGATGTTTGTGTCCAGGTAGCTGATCTCGGATTATTCTGGAAACATCAGTTAGGACTGGTGCTGTACATCCAGCTTTATGTTCCACCAAGAAGCTAAGCCTTTTCTGAATTTCTGCCATGGGGGTAGAAGATAGAGGGAGAAAAACATTTTACTCATTGCACCTTGTGCTATTACTTTCTAAAATGTACGTTAAAAACAATCCTTAAGTGTGCCACAAGGTCAAGTTATGATTCTATTGAAATACTTTGGGGTGTGTTTTAATTGTTTAAGGCATAACCTAAAGTTAGTATTATTCGTCAGTTAATATATCTTTTTATTGGATTGCAAAGTAAATCGTTTCTGGTTTCGTCTGTATTAGTTCTTGACCTGTGTGTCAGCTGTTCTACCTTGGATAATACATTAGAAGAGATTGAAACTAGGGTTTGCTATGCCTTATGAAATGATAAAAAGTTGTGTAAATATTAACAGAGGCCTTCTGATGATAAATATGACAAAACTAGAAGTAGCTGATGCTGTTTTAAACCAGAAGCGTAACCTTTATCTGCTGTGAAAGCGCATGCTCAAAAATTTTGCTAACATGCGTTCGGAAAGCATTTTACAAAAATAATTGGCAGCGTTCAGGGAGAGCTGGTCTGTGCATGGCCTTGTTGCGTTCTCACATCTAGAGGTCACTGAGGTCCTCTTATATTTGTAGAAATAGTCTGTGTCCAGGAATGACAAGAACATTTGATTCCTCCTTAATATAATGCTATTTTAGTTTTCAGTGACTGGATAGCTTGCTCTTTTAAAACAAATACGTCCTGTAGGGCCCCAGAAATTAAGTCACATACTCAAGTTATCCATTTCAATGAGGATTTTGGCAAGCCACTGAAAACACTGTTTGCTCTGTGTGGGTGTTTGCCCAGAGGCGTCCAGCTATGACCATCTAAGCATGGCTGGATGGGAACAGGGATGGACGCACACTGACCAGCGAGAGGCAAGGATAAGTTCTCTAAAGAGTCTGAAATACAGGGAAAGACAAGCTAACCTGTTCTACCTGGTGTGCAGAAACAGAGTCATAACTAGTGGCTTCCAGTAACTTTTCTGAGACTTCTGCTTTTTTGAGGGCTATGGTGACGGATGTATTTTGGGACAAGCCTTCGTAGATTGCTTAAGAGGGTGAAGGCTGTTTGCCTCAGTGCTTGTTCTATGATGATACAGTCTAAGGGGTAACTATTCTAAAAGGCAATCAGTAGAGACATTTTAAGGACTGGTAATGTAGATCTGGAAAGACCTACTCCACTAATACAACATTCCTTCGTGCACTAGATTGCTTGGGTTGTGATTGCTTTCCTTGCCCCTTAGAAGCTCCAACGAGTCTTTCCCGAGGCTTGTGTCTTGGATTTTGCTTTTGAAAGTATTACAGAGTTTTCTTCAAATC
Source organism: Phalacrocorax aristotelis (assembly GCF_949628215.1). Lineage (NCBI taxonomy): Eukaryota > Metazoa > Chordata > Aves > Suliformes > Phalacrocoracidae > Phalacrocorax > Phalacrocorax aristotelis. Next base: position 18,224,549 of record NC_134279.1, read on the forward strand.
ATCTGTTTATAAGGCATTTTCCAAGTTTAAAAACACGAAATTACAAGGGCTCATCTGTATGTGTGATGGTGGGTTCATAGGTTGGTCCACTAGGAAATCTGGGCTGGAGGTGACTTGGCGGGAAAGAAGGAGGAATTAGCAGCTTTGCTGAAAGAAATTACTTGCTCTGGTTTTTCTCAGTTGTATTATTTACTTTTAAAACATACCCTTTTATATAGGTATTTCCAGGTATCTTTTCTTCCTGTACAGGATGTGTTTCTACTCCCAGACATTTTATTTTTGCTTCCTTTTTGACATAAGATGAAATAGTACTACACTGAAGCTATTTATGACACTGTAGGTAGTGTGACAGGTTATGTGTAAAAAAGGCCTATTTTTTAATTGAGTGATACTACCCTGATTATGAGCTTCCTTTATTAAAAAAAAAAAAGTTGTTTCATTCAGTTAACGAACCACTGAATGTAATGATAGTTTCTTGGTAAAACTGGATCAAGATGTATGTTTCAAGTCCATGTTTTGTATAACTTTAAGAATAGGATATGAACAGACGTGTATGTTTTTTGTGGAAGATTATTTTCCCCCTAAAAAAATTTCAGGAAATAATTTTATTACAAGAAATAAAGTAACAAGAACATGGTGCTGAACTGCTAGTGTTCCCAGATGTGTATAACTACATCAGTGTACACTCAGGTGGTCAAAAATGCAAGATTTCAGTGTATTTCATGAAAGTTCAGCTGTTTGGAAGCTGAGAGAGGGTGACAGTTGAAGATTGGCTGCTGCATTACTGTACATGGAAATACACTTTTAAAATATTCTTTTTTAGTGCATTTGGGGTATCAGATAGCTGGAAAATCCTAGCAAATTAGGTTTTGAATTAAAGTGCCATCAGTTCTTTTCCTCTTGCATTGTTTACTTGAAAAGAGTGCAAGTTATTTTGAGAGAGAGAGGAAAAGGAATTTTTCTTCTCAATCTATGAGAGCTGGAGTGAGCTGAAATGTACAAGGCTTTCCTTGTACTCAAAAACTGTGCAGAAGATCCTCGCAGTGCCTGAAAAGACAGGAACAGAGATACGCAGAGCTAACTGAAGAGCTTATTGCATAAGGATACTTGATCGCCTCTCTGGAGTGCTCTTACACTGTTTAAAATTAAAATTTGTTTTGTTTTGTTTTCTCAATCTCCAGTGGCGTTTTATACTTTATTTCTCAGAAATTTATGGCTTAGCTGTTGTTAGCTTGTTATGGTCTTGATGTTCTTACTTTGCTATTCTTCATCAGCCTACTTTTTTTTTCCTAGAAATTTCCTATCTGTTGATACAATAACTAATCAAAATCTGCTACAGATTACCTTGCTTTTTATGTTTGTTTGTCTTTCCTTCAAAAAAACCGCCACAAATGATGACTGTTTGTAATGTAAACATCCCTTTTTCATGGTATAAATGAGAATCAGTCTATGGCTGTCTTTAGACTAGAGAAGCCTGAAATCACGTGGACACTGCAAGTTTTCCTTCCTCTTGATATCAGCAGTCAATAAAGTAAACAGGCCGTCAGCATAGTTAACACAGGTTTTGAAGCAGTGACAAAGTGCTAAGGCTGCCTGCTGAAAAGCTACCGTTATGAGAGAGCTACCCTATTGAAGTGGTGGACAGTCCTTCTGGAAAAATGCCCAGGAGCAGGCAGAGCTTTTATGTTGTCTGGATGTACTTCATTATTAAAGAGGAGATCAGATGATCCCTAAAGGTGCCTCTTTGACATGCACTCTCTTTGTATTATAAACATGATCCTAGTTTTAAAAGCACAAACGTGATCTTACTTCAGCTGTTATGACTGCAACTTCCTCTCTTCTTTTTCTTTTGCAGGAGCTGACAAGTGCTTTGATGCATGTGAAACTACACCTTTTTGTCCAGATTTTTACACTTGTGTTCTTCCCAACAGCAATATGGCTCTTTCTTCAGCTATTATCAATCACACCTATAAATGAATGGCTTTTAAAAGGGTATGTTTAAGCATAATGGAGTGAAATACATTTGTAGCTATCTTCTTAAAGGGCTGCTTATCCTGCTACGGGTATTTTAAGACTTGTATTGTGAATATATTTTTCTGGTTGTTTTTGTGCTTCAGCACTTTGCTGTCAAAAACACAGTAAATGCACAAGATTATCCTTTCAGGAGCCTGGTTTCATGTTTAGAAAGTCTGGTCAGTTACTTTCATATGTAGAGAGCTTGCAACAGGTTAGCTTTCTCTTTCACAAAACACAGCTGAAGCGCTGTGCTGGGCCTCGGGGCGTATGGGGATGAAAAAAAAAGGAATGCTGAAGGGAAAACATAAGTTGGTGGATAAATGCTGTATATGCCATGTACTGGTGTTCCTTTCTGTTTTTAAACAGTCACATCTCTTGCATGTGTCCAGATCGGCAGTTAGTATCTGCTCCTAGCTAAACTACGCAGTAGGCGGGGGAGTGAGAGGAGAGTAAAGTTTTTGTAGGAGAACTTGAGAGGAGCAGAAGCTAAGTTACCATGAAAACAATGTGGTTTAAATCTTCCGTGTACTCTGTCAATGTGTGCTTCCAAAGCTGCATTAATGGTGCGGTAGTGATAGATGTTACGAAAAATCCAAAAACTAAAAAGTTTTTTTCAGAATCAAAGGTCAATACCTAGCACCAAGCAGCTATACTGGAATGTTTGAATGCAAAAATCAATTATTTTAGAAAACTACTTAAAGAATCCCCACTGTTTCTTCCTGCTGGTGAAACATTGCTTGGGGAGAGTTTACTCTCTTAAAAGTTTAATGATGAAGCTGCTTGTGTTTGTTTTTACAAGACCTAAACCTAAAAGAGCATTTTGTTTTGTTTCGAAGAGGCTTCACCAGGTGTTCCAAGTGTGAAATGGTCCAAATGATACTGAGAAGGTGAAATTGAGATTACATCCTTTAAAAGTCAGCACTGTTTTGCTTAACAGTATTAGTACATCAAGGAAATAAAAAGGTTGCTATACAATGTCCATTTGCATTTGCTATTCATAGCAAAAGTTATTCTTTAAAGGAAAATCATTGTGAAGTTTTTCCTCGGCTAGAACAGAGGTAAAATTTTCCACAGTGAGCCAAAATTCCCTCCTAATCCATGGGAGTTGCAGTTTCTGAAGTGCAAGGTGCAAGAGTTGTGTGGCTCTGAAGGCACCCACTGCAAAGGGAGCCTGATGGGAGCTTTACCTTCAGTGCTGTGCAGGTGTGGAAGATACCGAGCTCTGTCCTAATTCTAGGATAACACATTTTAAAGCAAGTACTTGCATGTCCCTATATGGGTACATGAAAGGAGAGCGAGGAGTGGATGTGAGGAACTGCCTGTGCCTTGGCCACTCTGTGTAACCAGAAGTTCATCCTAAAGCCCCACAGCTGTAGATTTTATTCTGTAGAAACACTGAAGTACCCTAATGGAAACAAGGGGAAACAAGACAGGCTTTGGCAAAGTTACTTTCTCATCAAGTGTGTTTAGCACAGCTTGTAGTGGGAGCTAGTTGATAGTCCCCACAAAGACCTGGAAAAATAGGCATATGCTCCCAAGGACATGTAGTACCCTTTGGCAGGGTGGCTCCCCTGGGTGCTGTAGCTCTCCACTACTCTCTAAACAAGGTTATGCCTAAAGGGCGCAGTCAGGCCCACAGTTAATTTCCTGTCTTGCTTCAGAATGAGTGGTAGATTCTCCCATCCTCTTTAATGGTCTTTTTTGCTGTAAATATTATTTGGGAGGCAGATTCAGATGGTACCAGCTTTTCATCTGTGTTTCTACAGTTGGGTTTTTTCCCCCTCTCTCTGGGATGATATTAGGTTTGTTGTTTTGCAATTATTTTGAAATATATAAAATAGAGCAAAACCTGACATAATCCCAAGCGTCTTTTAAGTTAATTTTTCGTTGGCTGACTAGGTTTTGCATTGACAGCATCTCTTTGAAAAGGAGCATGAAACAACTTATTAATGTCTGCACAGATTCACCACTTCTGCCACTCTTAGCATGTAGTGTTTACAGCACAGGTGGTAAGGCATGAGATGCAAAGATCTGGTGCAAGATGGCTTTGGTAGTTCCATATCTAAAATACGTGACTTTAGACCCTACTATTTAGTTGTCTGAAATGTATTAGCAGAACAGGTGGTATTTATTGCCCTTCACCAAGTGTTTGGACCCCTGATGTTAGTGCTTATAGCATGGCCTGAAACAGTGGAATGCTTCAGTTGGTTGTTAGCTGTATTAATCTGTTGGCCATTAGGGGAATTTGTTTGTATATTGGTAGTGTTACATGTAGTTGATACAAAGCAAGAAAAAAAAAAGTTGACAAGTGCGTGTTTCAACACACTTGATTAGAAGTATTTCCATTTAGTGTGTACCAGGCTTTTTTGTAGATTAATATTTTCATATGAAGAATATTTAAAACCATAGCTTGATAGTGATTTTTGGTTTTAAATTCCAAATATATTTTTTTAAATTTGAGTGGGTTCACAGGGATTGTGTTATTAAACCATTCTCTTATAGTGCGGAAAATCCCTGCCAGCTGAGATTAATGTCCTTGCACGCATTTTGTACGTTTCTGGATAACTTTGAACTTAATCCACCCCTTATTAGTGCAGGTGAGAAGTTCAAGGAGCTGACTGCCAAGAAACCACTTAGAAGAGAGATAACAGTATCACAGCTGATACAGGGGATGGACATCAGAATCGCCATGTATTTGTCTGCTGTATATTTTCATATATTCTTCCAAACTTTACACACCACTTCTTTTTCCTGTATTTCTTTTCTTTTCAATATGATCTTATCCTAAGTGCTGACAACTATCTGCTTCAATAGCTTACTTCACTGTAAGCTAAAGGTACAATGTACTTCCAAGGTGGTGCTTGGCACTTTGTGATTGGATTTATATAATGCTCACATTGGTTGTCTCTTTCCTTTTCCACAGTGTCTGTAGCTGACAAACTGAATACCATCATTGCCATTTACCTGTTTCTTCTATTCAAGCTTTTTGAATATTTGCAGCATATCAATTGCTCTACAGTATGCTCTCTATTGTTTGGATTTAATACTTCTGTTTCCTATAGCTTTTGACACTGCGTTCTCAGGGATGGACTAACACAGTTAAAAGTGCAAAGTAGTTCATTGCTAGTAATTGATCTGAACTAAAATATTGTCTCAAACTCCAGTACCTGAAAACATGTGTAGATTCCATGCTTTTGGGGGTTTTGCAGGCCATTTTATTTCACGCCTTACTGTTCCTTCCAAGTCAACACAGTTTTGCTTCAGAAGGCCTATTTTACTTAGTCCCAAATTTAATTGTAATCTGTTGTGGTATGTTCTTGTTTTTTCTAATTACACATTTGATACAACTAATTTTTGTGAAAACTACTTTTTGTGCACTGTCTTTGAAAACAAAAGAAGGCTCACCATTTTTTCTTGCTTTGCAACAGCGTTTAATATATATCTCGATAACTTTGCTGCACAAACAATGGAAAAAAAGACAGATAATAATAACAATGTATTTTAGACTTCTAAAATGCAGGAGAAAGATTTTGATATGTTGATTAATGGAAGTTAGGTGACTTTACCAAGAACTGAAAACAAGCATAAAACTTAAACATTTGATCGCCTTTTAATGTTCAGGAAATAAAAAGCTTGATTGTGATTTTGTTTGTTTTTAAGTAGGGGCTGATGAAAAACAAAGTATAGTGTGAACCTGAAATAGTGAGCATGTTTTTTATTTGAATTAGCAGTAAATGGTTTTATCACTGAACAGCTTTTTCAAGGAAATAGGGGTTTACATCCTTATTTTCTTGTTTTTTCCAAATAGGTACAGGTATCTCAAAACACACTACAGACTTTACTACATCAGGACACGTGATACAGCTGTCTTTGGATAGACAAGTAGATATCTTTGTGAATGGTAGATACAGTACTGCAGGTGGGAAATGGAGTCACAGAGAGGTTGAGTGCTTGGGTTTTAAGTGGTGATGTGACTCTTCACTGTGGTGGTTGGTAAGAGATGGCATAGAAATCCTGCCAGCTGGTGCAGGGCTGTAACTGTAATGTGAACTGATTGGGTTGTGCAGATGATGTGCTGATTGTTTCTACTCAGCTATTTGGTATTTTAAGGTTTTAGGCTGCATGGTGTTTGCATCATGTGAGGAATGTAACGTTCCTTTTTGTTGCTTTCAGCTTGCAGACAGTAGGCTGCATGCCACCTCCTGTGTCTTCTGCAGTGATTTTAACCAAAGCTGTTGGTGGAAATGAGGTGAGTTTTTGTTTTGTTCTTGAAAGCTTTTTATAAACAGAAGGTTAAACAAATATTTATTTATGATGAGCTTGTGTAGCAAAACACTGACTGCAATGTGATGCTGTTGTGGACTGTAAAAACCTTTAGAATTAAAGCTTGAGTTTTGTGTTGGACAAGGGAAATAGTGTTATCTGCTGGTATAGTTCAAACTGAAAGAAGCTCAGTTTTCTGAGGTGATAGCAAAGTTTCTGATAGAAACTGGTGTTAGGAAATTTCTGCTTGTTGCTGTACTGTAATTCCTAACCACGTAATGTTCACATGCTGTGTACTGGTTATCTTATAGACCATTAGCTTTGTGGTGAAGAATTGCCCTTGCAGAGATCCTTTGGATGGTGTTTAGTGTTAAGAGGCCCCTTAGTGGGAGTTCCTCAAGCTTCAAGCTGCAAATGTAGCAAGTAATGATGGAGACACAAAAAATAATTTAATTATTATATTATTTGTGACTGCATGGAATGAAAATTCTGGGAATGAGGAATTCTCTGAAAGTGATAGAACACAAAGTTCTCAACAGGTAGGAAATGCCAGAATTGAAGTTGTTTGTGCAAACTCAGTTTGGTCACGTTATATTTTCTGCCTTATAAATGGCATATATCGATGTCATTTCAGACTCTTCCTTTATCCACAAAACACTTGCTATTTTCAGGAAGACCAGGTAGATAGCATTTAAGAAATAAATCCAGGTCTGCTAATTAATGAGGTGGTTTCCTTTAGATCTGCTTCCTCATAACTGCTGAAGGTGGATGAGACCTAGTAGGTGAGGAAGGGAGAGAATAACACTAAAATAAATTGGTTTTAAGGCTAGGGCTGCTGGGATGCTGTTCTGGCAGGTTAGAGCCAAATCTTAATTCAGCCACACGACTCCTGTGTGAGGTTGGGTGAGTCACTTCAACCACATTTTTTAAGTATGGCCATTAGTTGTGTACTTCTCATTTTCTGAGTTCAGACTCTTGGGACCGATTAATGTCAGCTTTGAAAACACATGATAGCATTGAAATAGATTGAAGTTGTACTTTGTACTGACAAAGTGCTGTTTAATTGCTCTATCCTCTGAAGAGAGACCCAAAGCATCTCAAGTCAAGCGTCTCTAATTACGGGCAATCCTGATGCACATCACTGTCTCCCAGCTTGCTACCTGAAAACAAGAATCATAAAATTGTCTGATGGAGGTGCTGTGGAGTAATTAGTTATTATAAGGAAATAATTCAGGTCCATAATAGTGATTAACAGAGAAATGAGAAGTTTCCTAGTTATGATTCTAGATGTAAGGTGCTGTAAAATATACAAAGATGCCACATAGTGAACAGTGAGGATGAAATGAAGTATTGAACGAGTGCTTGTTCAGTGTTAGCACTGTCTGTCCTATCCTTAGAACAAGGAAAAGATCCTCTAGAAAAAAAGGTGTGATTGGTTAGTCGAAAGCAATATCGTACAGCATTTGTGTTCAGGAGTGAGAGAGGTACTTTAGTTTCTTGACCATTAGAGTTTACCTTTTGATGGTAGTATTATCTGGGGTGGTGGTGGTGTGTGTATTTTATACCAGCTCAAAAACAGAAACTTTCTATCATGGGAGGCTTGTGTAAGTAATTGTATAAATCACTGACAAAGTAAGCTTGAATTTCTAATTCTTCTGTACCAAACTGGTGTTGGAGGAATGTAAAAATGCGTACCTTGTTAGTGATTTTTACAGATAGCTACTGACAGTGGAGATAGTGAATCAAGAATTGGGTCTTGGGAACTGAGAGTTCTCAGTCAGGCTCTGCAAAGGTATGCAAAAGAGAAACACCTTTAAACACACTCTGCATAGACAAAGTGTGTGGCGAATTTATTACCAAACTTAAGCAAGTTTCCAGTGCAAACATATTTTTGGAATTTGATGCTTCTTTGTGTCCTGGTTTTGGCTGGGGTAGTTATTTTTCTTCCTAGTAGCTGGTACAGTGCTGTGTTTTGGATTTAGCATGAGAATAATGTGATAGCACACTGATGTTTTGGTTGTTGCTAAGCAGTGCTTATACTAAGTCAAGGACTTTTCAGCTTCCCATGCTCTGCCAGCGAGGAGGTGAGGCAGAAACTGGGAGGGAGCATAGCCAGGACAGCTGACCCAAACTGGCCAAGGGGATATTCCATACCCATATAAATGGGGGGCAGTTGGCTAGGGGACCGTGATCGCTGCTCGGGGATGGGCTGGGCATCGGTCAGCGGGTGGTGAGCAGTTGCATCGCTTGTTTTTCCTGGGTTTTGTTTCTTTCTCTCTTTTTTGTTGTTTTCCTTTTCATTACAAATTATTATTATTGTTATTATTATGTTATTTTATTTCAATCATTAAACTGTCTTTATCTGAACCTGTGAGTTTTTTACTCTTTACTTTTACACTTCTAATTCCCTCCCCCATCCCACCGGGGTGGGAGGGTGAGTGAACAGCTGTGCAGTGCTTGGTTGCTGGCTGGGGTTAAACCATGACACTCTGTCAGTCAGACGATTGTTATTTTTTCTTCTGAAGAACAGCAAATCACATCCCTCGTGCTAGGGGAGAAGACCCTCTCGCATCTCTCCTTGCCAAAGTTCACCTAAGCTCTTATTGATATATGTCTCTTTCTAACATGAGCAGAAAAATGCATTTTTCCTGTTTTAATTTAAATCCATTCTAATATATGAAGAATTTAAACCTGGGAGTCAACTGGAACCTACAAGTGATCGTACTGTGAGAGCATTTGTTCATAATAATGTCTCTTAAACTGCTTTTGCCTCATCAAGTGTGTATCCCTTACCTGGAGAAATTGATTTGTCTGAGGGTGTAATCTACACTGCATAATGGAATATGAAGATAAATGAGCTTGCTCAGAAGCAATATAGTGAGGGAGCTCCATATGAGCTAATCAGTGTGAGAAGTGTCCTGCTGCTGTAGAGTACAGGCACACCCTCAATAATTGCTCTGAAGGCCTCTTTGGATTTCTTGGAACACAGCACATGAGAGCTGTGGTAGTTGACTGTGTAAGGACAGGACAGAGGGTTTTAGGTTTTCTTTATCCAAGTAGAAGTGACTGTTGGAGGTCAGTTTGGGCCTGGGTTATTCTCAAAGAAATACCAGGTACTATGGCATGATAGAAGTAGTACTCACTTGTGGCTGAAGAAACACAGATTCTAGTTTTAGCTCTGTCACTAACCTGTTGGGTAAAACAGAATGGGGTGTTGTGTCTTTGGGGTTAGCAGTAATGGATAATGGCAACTTTGTGAAGTGTTTGAAGATCTGTGCTGAAAAGCCTTATGTAAGAGCTATACTTTACTGTTCTGGGACAGGGTGATGAAGTATTTGGTCAAGTGCTTGGAAAGGGTCTACATCATTAGAAGCTACTTGGTTGGGGGTTTTTGCTCCATATCAATTGGAAAATTTGGTTGGGAGATGATAAAAGGAAGACACATTTGTTGATCTTACGAGGATCTGTGGTTTTTTTTTAATTGATACATACCTGAGGACACAAGATAAAATGTTTCACTGTTGTTGGCTAAGGGAGGTGTGGTCACCAAATTCCGATTAAACTGTGTTCATCATTGAAAAAGTTAGTGTTCTGGGATTGTAATCACAAACCCACGTAAGCTATAAATCTTTATTATTTAACTGTCAGTGTCAAATAACTATACAATCTACCATTGTTTGTTTTACTGATGGTTCAAACATATGGTATATCAAAAAAAAGTGAGTCTCAGCTTTAAGTCCTCTTGATCTGTGTATAAGAATACAACAGCTGAACAGTTACTCAAGAGTGCAACTGTGAAATTGTCCAAAGAAAAAAAAATTTGCCTTCTTATATATCGTTTGACCACCAACCCTGTGATCTATACTGCTTTTACATTTCTAGTCTTAGCATCTGTTAGGTGTGCCTTCCAAACTCTACCACATTAGCCCTTTGTGTTACTTTGCAGTATGCCTGGTAGAGGAGCAGGTAGGGGCTGGTTTTGATGGCTGGGGCATTCCAGAGGAAATGACTCTTTATCAAAAGCCATTTGCCAGCAGTAGCCTTCCATTAATAAGGGAAGACAATCAAGCCACTTAGCACCTTTGTTTTCTGTAGCTGTGGCATTATGGTGGGGAGAAGCGTTATATTTGGAAGCCAAAAGGCTTCCAAATCTTTTGGTGTTTGAGGGTGAAAATTAACATCTTCACCTATCTCTGATGAGTAAGTGGTTTGGTGTCTTGTTTTAGGGGTCTGGAGGGAGCCTTCTTCACAAGTCGTAGGCATTATAGGGGGAAAAGGTCTCTAGAGCTTTGTAAGAAAGAAATGGAAAGACAGCAGAGGGATAATCAGACTGAAAACCAGGAGCAGATTTTGTAGGGGTATTGGGTTCTTTTTCCTGTAATCAATGGAAGAGAAATCCAATGTTGGCTTTAGCAGAGTGGAAGAACAAAAGATTCTAGCTGCAAAGAAAATAATGGAGTGACAAGTTCACTCTCAGTACTGCTTTTTACATGAGACTTAAGACAGACTTTTCAAATCTCATTTCCTTACGTATTGCCATGGGTGGCAGTGGCAGCAGCAGAGGTGTTTAGCTGTCCGAGACAGTGTGTCTGTACTACTTTAGAATAACTTGTGTACTAGTAGTGATACAGGTGCCATGTTTTGAAAATGTCTGATACGTGGCATTGTAAGATATTTACCTGTGGTTGTTGGAAGGAGATACGGTGGAGATAAAAATTTCTGTCCAAAGATGTGCCTATATTATTCAGGCTGGTGAGGAGCTAGTATCATTTTATCCAGAGAGGTGTTGGCAAATGAGAGATGTAAGCAGAGGGGAATGAAACTCTCTGTGCTCTCTGAAAATCTTGGCTTTTGGAGGAGGGGAAGATGATTTATGGCTATGCTGTCATTTATTTTGGTGGAAGTAGCTGTTCTTGATGTGATGAGCAGAAATACAACTTGTCTAGTAGGGCTACAAATTCATACCTATTGACTCTGTGACCCATCCTTAGGTTTCAACTCCTCTCCTTGGTCTCTGTATGATGTGGTTTGTTCTCTCAGCATTTCTTTCAGCTCTTCTTTCTTCTCCCTGTTTTTCCCTCTTCACCTTGATTTTTCCATCATTCCTCTTGTGATCCCTTCCTATGTGATGTTACTTCCTTTAACCCTGCAAACAACTTTCTAAAACAGCCTATTCCTAGCTTTTGTCACAAATACATTTAGTTCATTAGCAAAGCCATTTCAAGTACTGAATTTAATTTGATGCATATGAAATCCTATATGAACAAAACAATGTTCATATATACACTGGCAAAAAGTAAGGCGGGATCGCCATGAGAAATCAAAATCTAATTTTTAATTTGGTGATATTTTCTCGATTACTTGGTTGTTTTTGTCATCAGTAATATTTACAAAGTCTCTTGATTGTGAAGAGGACAGTCCATGTAGTTAAAAAAAAAAAACAAACTGGAATGAAAAACAGAAGGCTTTACTTTTGCTTCTTTGCTCTGTTTAAGCTGTGAAGGGTCAGGATTTTAATGACGTTATAGTGTCTGACAACACAGAAGGCTCTTTTGTGTCCTTTTTTTCAAAAAGTCTTGTAGTTTTTCAGTGACATTATAAAACCCATTTCTTTAAAAGTCTGCGTCTAACTATCCATTTCTGCAGGAGAGAGACAAATAAATATGTCAGCCTTTCAAGGTGCTGTAAAGACAAACCTATTAAAAGCTTGGAGATCCTCAGACAGAAATGCTGTAGAGATGCCCGATATTACTACAAAGTATTCAGAGAGCAAATGTCATATTCTCCTTAAGAATCAAAGTAATGAAGAAAAGAGATTGAAAATTAGATCTGTAAGTCTATTATCAGTTTGGGAGAAAAAACAATTTGTGATGACTTTTATGGCAGCTTAATGACATATTTTTGAAAAGTGTAACAACAGGCAAGAGCTGTGATGGAATTGTACAGATAAATCGTGGCAGACAGTTCATTTTATTGAAGAATACTTTGGCTATTTTGCTCTCATACACAACAAAGCCATTGAGGTGTTATTTGCTCAGTTAAGCTGTAGCTTGTACAAAATCTCTTAGTCAGGGCGATGTCTTATTTTTTTGCAACTTTCATGTGGATCTGCTATGCCTTTTGTAAAACAAGATGCTGCATATACAAGATAAGATTTTGAAATATGAGATAGACTATAATGAAGAAAGCTAGCAAGGTACTTATGAAATAAGATATAAAGCAAAGAAAGAGTTCTAGTATTGATTTTTAGATTTGTTGTTTGAAGCAAATGTAAAACATAAAACTGAATATAAATTTGCAAGGTCCACAGCTAGCCTTTCTGGAAAAGAATGAAGGGAGAGTAGTAACATTTTGCCAACAAATTATATGCAGTAGTTTAAACTGATATTTTAATATAAAAAGCATATGAGTACTTACTGAGAAACGAACACTGGAAAATTCCTCTGCTTGCGAGTGGTGGGTTTTTTTTAAGTAACAACAAAAAAGTGAACCCTAACGCTACTGTAAAGTCACAGGAAAGATATTGATTTCTCTAAAAATATCTGAAGTTCTCTGAACTGTGTATACATGTGCCTTAACCTTTTAAAAAACAAAATAAAATGAATAAAAAGTAGTACAAGCTCTAATGGTTCATGATCCATACCCTGATGCACCAGTGTACCAAGACTGTTTACCCTTGGAAGGTAACCCACGAACATCATGAAACAAAATTGTGTAAGATCTTCAAATAAACTATATGTGCCATGATGTCGTCTTCATGATGTCGCCTTCTATAATGTAGTTTTTTCCTCCCTAAATATAAGCAATAATTTACAGTAGTCTACATAATTACAGTCTTACATAATTTACAGTGTCTAAAATTTTATTTTCAAATTGTACTTAAAATATTTCTAGGTTTTCTTGATGAAAGGGTAAGTAATTTAATTCTATTGTTTTTAAATTTGATACTGTAAAAGGAAAAAACATATAATGAAAAAATATTTTGTTTTAATTTCCTAAGTAATAAATTTTGTCTGCCTACACAGGTGAAATAGTTCAAAATGAAAATGTAACTAATTCTACCATTAGATACCACACTGAAGTCTCTAGGAAATGTATGTGGATATCAGAGATATCAGAGGACAAATTTAGGGAAGATGTCTGTACTTCACATGTACAAATACAAAGAATTAACCGTATCAGCATAAGCCTTGTATGTACATAGGAGCTGTTGTGCTATTAAATTCATCCACTCTATTCTAGTATTACAGTCTAATTTTTTATGTATCCTAAGAGTTTACTTTTCTTTTATCATTACTGTGTTTTGAGCAGATGGTTTTTATTGAACTATTTATTGACACTTAGGGTTTTCTCCTTCCCTGAGTGGTGAGTGCATTTTATATCCATCAATGCATAGGAGTAGCCCAAATTATTACCTACAATATGAATTTCATCACTATAATGTGTCCCAGTCACGCAGCTCCATTAGATATCTCTAGAGCTCCTCATCATCTTCTCAGGTCTTCTATAACCCAAAGCAGTTGTGGAGTCTTCTGGGTTTTTTCCCTCTCCCACTGTTCTCCTTTAATTTTTCACTAGTAGTTCTGATACAGATCCACTGTTAAAACTGTTCAGAATGGAAGAAATTTTCGAAGGCATTCAGCTCTGCTCTTAGTTCAGTGGAAGCAAATTCAGGCTAACAGTGAGGCTTTCGAAATCCCTGTATTCAAGCAGTTCACCCCCAAACTCCTTACTTCAGTTAGTACAAAGCTTCAGATTATCCCAACACCTTTGAAAAGCAGGTGATTTACTACCCTGAGGTATCAGTGGTTGAGTCAGACTTGTGATAAAAGATGTAATTTTGACCGTGGTTACCAGTGCCTCTAATTCAGGGTCTTTCATATGGCTCCTCAGGTGTCCAGTAGAAAAAGCCCCTCTCCTACACTCCTGGAAGCATAAGAGACTGGGGAGGTGCAAGAAAGTGTGTTAAATACCTGAACTGCCAACTTTATTGCTAGATGTGCGACACGGAACTTGCAGCCTTGCACATGTTCAGCCTTCCCAAGTCTGGGGTGTTTGTAGCAGCCCTGCCATAATCTAGAATGTTGTAAACAAGTCTGTTTAAATTACGCTAAACTGCTTGGGCTGTGGCTGAGAACTACCTGGAGTCATCATAGCCTTGTGTTTTTTCAACTGTTTGCCCAGCTGTCCTAGATCTGACTTTAACAAGAGTGTTTTCAGAGGCTTTGCTGTTGCTGTTCTGCAGCACTTGCCTGGGGAGACCAGTTTTTTGTCTGCTATGGGACATTCAGTGACCCTGAAAGCTGTTTGTGGCATAAAGAAGCCAGAACAGAAGAGACTTGCTCTCATGCTTGACAAAAATGGCCTTTTAAAGTAAGGTGATTTTATGTTTGTCTTGGTCTGCAGGTTAATTCAGTGTAAAATTACAGTGTGCAAGAGCTTCCTTTATTTAGCAGGGAATGCTGTATGAAATGCCTTGCCTATGCAAAGCAAGCATTTTTAACTGAACAAATCTGTAATATTTCTGTTAAAATATTTGCAGAGAGCTGTCTACTAGCCCCCTAAAATTCAGCTTCTCTATTCTCTGATGTTTAATCTTTATGGCTGTTTGAAAAAGATTGCAGATATGTTATCGTGAGGGAAATGTGTTATCTGCTCTTCCCCCCCCTCAGTCTTGAAATGAAAGGCTGTATTTTGGAAAGCAGTGACGACTGGAAACATTATTCTGAAGATGACAGCTTCAAAAACTTAGAAGTGGTTTGTTTGCAGTGGAGTTCCTTCTGCAGTCTTAATTCGGCTGAATGCCTTGCACGATGCCAGCATTCACTGTGTCAGGGTCGTTGTCTAATGCTTTCTTTTGGCAGAGTAGTGCAGTTGTTTGCTGGCACTGAAATCCAGCGACATGCTTCTGGTTCTGCTGCCCCTCACCTGTTGGCTTACAAAGCAAGTGCTAATTTAGTATTATTTTTAATAGTAAGTGAAGTGCTTAATCATTGCATATGTTAAGATTGGTGTTAAATCATTGATACTGCAGAAGAGAAGCTGTTCAGCTTTGTCTGTTGCTTGTAGGTGGTTTGTTTTCTACCACGAACAATGAAGATGGTTCCTTTGACATCTGTTCACGTGTTCACCTGTCTCTGTGGACCTAGACCCTCTTACACAAAGGAATACTACTGCACATGGTTTAGAATGGCTGTTGGTGGCCCCAACGTTGTGACTGGAATGAAAACATGTATTTATAAAAGTAACAAAACCTAATATGCAACAGTACTGATTGTCAAAAATGGAATTAATTCAGTATTTCTTTCTAAAAAGAACATTTGGAATGATAATGTGTAAAGCATTGCTAACATCTTGAAATCTGAAAAATACCTTTACATATGACTGTTTGCAGCTCACTGCAGAGAAATCAAAATTAAACATGTTTACTGAGAAGACAAAAATGCCGTGAAGGAATATCTTCAGTGGGTTTAGTCAAGGAGAGCATTACTGTTCTTGCAGTGTGTGAGTTCTGAATGCTGGCTTGTAAAGAGATAATGCTACATTGTTTCTCCTTTCTTAAATTTGTCCTTTGTGTGTTAAAATCAAAGCTTCAGAGTATTTCACTTGGAGAAAGTTTTTGTTTCTATCCAAGCACGTTTTTACCTGGTATGAATATATTTGCTTAGTGGCTAATGGTAATATATAGGAAAGGAAATAATCAGGCTTGCAAATTTAGTATTTCTGTAATTTTTCTTTAGCTCTCTTTCTGCGTGTGCAATATTAAGTTCTGACTTGTGGAAATCATAGCTATAAAACATGAAGCCAGATTTTCAGTTATAATTACTATTATCTTTAAATGTCATTATTTTCAAGGAAATTAAATTGATTTTTATTATCCTTTTTTATCATTATGATTATGGAGGAACATCTTGAAGTTTTTTGTATTCTAAATTGTTTGTCAGGTGATTATTCAATACATTTTAAAAAAAAGTGTCTTACATTCTGT
Organism: Phalacrocorax aristotelis; assembly: GCF_949628215.1. Lineage (NCBI taxonomy): Eukaryota > Metazoa > Chordata > Aves > Suliformes > Phalacrocoracidae > Phalacrocorax > Phalacrocorax aristotelis. The sequence goes on from NC_134279.1 coordinate 18,240,816, forward strand.
GAGGAAAACCTCATCTGTGTGAAGAGAGAGAACAAATTTCTAGATTCTTTTATTTATATAAAAATAAACAAGTATTTCCAGTTTGTATTTTTCTGTTAAAACTGACTTTTTGTTCATCTGTTAATTAGAGCATTTGGCAAAAAATGTGGAGACCAGTAAAGCAGCAAATTTTCTCTGATTTCAAAGCATTATTTAAACTCCAGTTTCTGGAAAATATTGGACCTATTATGAAGCCTGAAAACAGCAAGCTGCTGGTAAACTACTTCTGGACATGTGCCTTTTCTTCAACATGCCTCCTGGGAACCCTTTTTCAGACACGCACTCCCCACAGCTGGGTGCTTTCCTTGCTCAGCTAGGGTTTTTGCAGGCATTCCCTTGTGCAGATGGCCTCTTCCATCTGAAATCCACTACTTCTCTTGCCACTTCTGAATTAACAAGGATGGAGGGAAAACAACACCACTCGGAGTAGCCGTAGCAGAGGCTTATACTCTTGTACTCATGTGGGAAGCCCCTGTGAGAAGAAGGTGGCATTTAGGGAGCTTTGAGGGGCAGGAGACTGGCAAAGGAGCATTAGTGCGCTCACTTTGCTATAGGTACCCTAAAAGAGCAACAGCCCCTGGTTATTCATCTGTGTGATGGGGGAGAAGTTTTACCATTAAATATAATCTTTGCCAACCCATTCAGTATCTCACTATATATATCCCCACCACAAGCCACATTTCCAGACCGTTTGCTTCTCTGGCATTTTGGGTCCCTGGCCCCTGTCAAGGTCCACACTGTCTGCCTCCAAATCCTGCCCATCCTCAGACCCTCGTACGCATCCCCAGGGCATTGGCACCAACTGCCTGGTCGCTCAGCGAGACAGCGCGAGGCAGAGGCGGGTGGGACATGGTAGGAGCCATGGCCATGCTTGGCAGTACGTTATCATTCACTGATGTGCACTTAACGCTGTGAGACAGTAATGTACCTTTTGACTAGGGCTGCAAGCCAGTGCTTGAATTTAAGGTACATAACACTTCTGAAGGAATTTTCCCCAAGATTCAGGGGAACAAAAATTTTGCGTTATATTGAGGTGGATACAGTAGTTCTGACTTCATCTATTTATTTTTAATAATAAAGGGACGTTTAGTATGAAATACATGAGCAAACAAAGAAGCTAGTGTGCTGCCTATCAGCAAAGAAGTCAGCAGCTGTAGGCTGACTAGGTAGTGTAATGCAGCAATTCTGGTAATTATGTGGCACATAAACTGAAGAGAATATTGCTGTACTTGAACTTAATTGTGTTGGATTTGGTGAGTCCAGAGCAACAGTGTATTTCCTGAATTGGTTTGTGAGTTTACATGTATTACTTCTTCCATGAAATTTTGAAACTTCCTGTTCTAGCAGGTATTGTGGATTATTGCAGCAAGATTCCCAAAATGTTGAATTTCTAGCGTGTGGATGACTTTGCTTAGCTAGGCCTTTTTGTTGTTATAATTGTAATGATCTAAATAAATTTTGTTTGTTTGATATTGTTGCAAAACGTCCATAATGTATATGGGGATGTATACTTTGATACATACTGTGTGAGTGTTTCAGCTCCAACTGCATATCCAAAACCTTTTAAAAGGAAATCTCAATGAGCCCCATGGGGCAAAGTAAATTATTACATGTGGTGAACTCTTAAGTCATAGACCAAGGTCATGGCAGTGAGAGTGTATTTCAAAAAGGTTTTATCTGTGCTTGGAAAGCAAATGAAATCTCTCATCATTAACTTTAGAATTATAGTTATAAGAGGATTTTCACTAGAGGTGAAAGATCAAGTTCATGGCGGACGTAATGGAGTCTGAAAAGTTATTTCTGAGACATAATACTAGGGCATGAAACATTCACTGAGGCTTTCACATTATCGATGGGGAGTTTACAGCCTCTAATCCGGATACTGAAGAGCAGAATCCTTGTAATTATTGCTGTCTATTGTGGCTTTATTTCAACCTTTTTAGAAAAAAAAAAAAAAAAAATTTTTTTTTTGTAATACTATAAAGAGTGTTAGAAAAAATTTCCTAGCTTTTCAATTACGTCAGTCTCTGTTATAGCATACAGGCAATACCTTCTTTAGTTAATAACAATAATCCTTCTATAGAAATATAATTTAGTAAACTTAAACCATCTTCAGTCCCTAATGAAATAATCAAAGCGCATGTGCACGCAATGATACGGTGTCTCTGTGCTTGTTTTGTTGATAGTTCATGTAAACCAGAAAGAACAAACGTTAAAGGGAAACGGGGCAGAAAAGCATAAGCAAAACTAAGGTTTTTAGTGACCCAGACTATTATCCTGTCAGTGGAAATGGATATACATTTTTCTGTTTATTCAACAGACTTTTATATCTTGCTAGACTTTGCATGTGTGCATGCATGCATTTCAGTGGTACCAGTAAGCAATAGAAATCTGCTCAATAGCAGATCTGAACTCTGTGTCTGCATCTTGGGAATGGTTTTGCAAATAGCCCTGCTAATAACAGCACTCTCTTGTTCACAGAGCTCACAGTGCTCAATCTGTTTGCTTGTAGAGGTGTTGAAATTTGCCAGTGACGTGCTGCATTTAAAAATAGAGTATTAAACAACCATTGGCAAAAATGAATCCCTTCATATTTGTGCTTTCACTGTCATGAAGGTTATTACATTTACAGGAAAGTTTCAGCTGTTGTGATTTTATTCAGAAGAGTCTGTTTAGTCCTGTTTTTATGCTATTTCACTGGTAGGTAAAGTGTAAGGTTTTGGGGTTTCGTTTTCTTAAACCCTTCCAGCTACTTCCAGAAGCGGTATTTGTTAAAAGGTGCATTTGTTCCCCAAGTCACAACTACAAATAACAAATACGTATATATTTTTGGCAAATGATATTTTAATTTTGTTGAAAATATAAAAAATATAAACTAATTCTACAGTAAGAAGATTTTATAACTGGAACAAGAGAAAGTCCGCTCTGAGAGTGGCTGTCAGGTTTTATTCTACTTAAGCAAAGTACTTTGTTTCAAAATGAATGTGTTTTTAGGGAAACTTTTCATATATTCAATGTATGTGATTTCTTAAAAGTCCTATGACAAGAGGAAGCATAAGTTAGATTGATAGGTTACCTGTAAATCAAGAAATGACGACTTTGAAGTTGGACATAAAAATTTCAGTTCTGCTCTATGGCTGTGTTTTATGCTTCTGTTTTAAAATGGCATGTGATCATGCTATTTAGAAAATACATCCTATAACTTTTTTTGTAATGTTGATGTCGTGTGTTATCTCAAAAATACTTGCTGTACTTCCATTATCCAAACGGTTCAGAATATCTGTATTGAGTGAGAGTTTCTGTATAAGTTATGTTCTCTAAGGTGTATATGTTAATAATTTAGTCAATGGTCTCTCTTATACGTTTTCTCTTCAACCGGCAGCGCACCCTCTTTTGCACAGTTGTGAGGCATTTCCGTTTCTAAGCATAGTCACAAATGCCTGTGACCTATTGATACTAGGATGGTTTTGCTGTTTGTACCACCCATGTCGATAACTCCTGCATGGCTTGATTCTCTGCAATTTGTGATCTGAGAAACTCAAAATAATAGATGCTATTTGTAAGTATGGAATACCCAGAAAAATACGCAGTATTCTAAAGTGCAGTCCTCAAATCCCATCTGAAAATGAGTCACTCTGAGGCATCTCTGCTTCATAAGGGGTCTGCTGTCATGACCCCTTGAGTGACAAATGCCTATGTTGCTACATTTGGTTTTTTGAACCTTCCTGATACTCCCAGCAGATAAAACTCAGAGCAGACATCTTCTGCAAATAACAAAATAGCTATGTTGTAACCTTGATTTCTTTGTTTTAGTTGATTTCTTGGAATTTTCTTTTTCAATTTTCTTTAAATTTAGAGCATTGGATTGAAATCAGTTCAGTTTTACAGGCAACAATTTTCTCTCTTTTTAGATATATATAAATTCAAAAAGGTAGCCCCTCCACTAGTTCTGATCTACATCGGTTTATGTAAATATGAAGTCCCAGAACATAAGGACACTTTATAACCCAGGTATTTTGTGAGTCTGACAGCTGAGCTCTCTCCAAGTTGCGCAGTGAGATTCAGATGCGCATTTTTGTCTTCAGAGTGTGTAAAATTTCTTTCTTGTTGCCTTAGCAGTATAGTTATGTTTACCACCCTCTCAATTCTTCCTCCCTCTGCTATTTTTGCATGATATATGTCACTGTGCCCATTGTGTAAGTATCCTGTCATGTCTCTAAGTGATCACATTGATTTTAATTTCCCTCCTTTTTCAAATCACCAGCCAGTTCCAGCATGTTGTTTGTCATCTTCCTTAATAATACAAAATCACACTGAAATTTGCAGTAGTCTTCTGTTTCCCAGACTACCTGGTTTTAGTGGAAGTCAGTGCTTCTGACTTCCAAGAGATTATTTTACTCAGGGAAATCACTTGTTATGCTAACCTATCATCCAGTGTCTTGTGAGGTAGATGGCTCGTTTAGACAGCTCAATGCTTCCAGCAGGCTATGTTCATGGTTTCTTTATCAGCTCTTGTGAGGGTTTTTTTTTAATTTTATTTTGTGAGTGGTGGGAGGCAACAGTCTCTTTTCATACTCTCTAATAAATTTTTACAACCTAATGCAGGTCTGCCATGAAAGAAAATTTTAAGGTTTCCTGTCTTTCAGGCTTCAAGATCCTTCTAAATTCTGTGATGCAAGGCAATGGAAAATTTTGTTTTGTCAGGTTATTTCCTCCTGTAGAGCATACTGTAATATGCTGAGACTTTATTCTGAGCCACGTCTCTTCTTAGATGTTTTTACAGAACTAGAAATAGTTGAATTCAGTTTTCCTGCTAATTACCACATGCCAGCTGCTACCAGCAAAAGAACCACCTGTGCTGCTAGCGAGGGTACCTGGAAACTTGGGTATGGTTCTTCTCTTTTATCCTAGTGTAAATCAGATAATCTTCTGTTAAAATCAAAGCAGTGGACTGAGTAAGTATATGTAAGAGTCACAAATGAAAATTGGGTCTATATGTTTCGTATTAGGTGGATTCAAGGAGCAGCTGGTCTCCTTATGCAAAAGTGTGCAGTTGACATAAAATGCTGAAGTAGATACATAAGTACAATACTGCATTTTACATATACACATACAGTGCATGTCCACTGTTCTCCTAGGTTAATTACTGTCTTTTTGAAAATATGGTCTTTGTTTCAAATAAATGAAACTGCCTGTAAATTTAAAATAGAAAAGTGAAGACAAGTATCAGCATTGTTCATGCTGTAAAAGCTTCTAAAGATGGAGCTTTATTTGTGGGTTAAGTGTATGTCATTATCTTGAAGTTAGAGTAATCGTACTTATCTTTCTTTAGGAAGTGTGTTCATCAGGAAACATCACTAAGCTCTCCCTCTGCTATCTCCTTATGCAGATATTACAGGAGTATAAAGTAATTTTATTAGCTGACGACCTGTTTAATTACAAGATAAGAAAAAGCTTCGTGCAATGGAGGAAATGTGGAGTTCTTCCATGTGCCTTCAGAAGCCTATTTCTTCCAGCCTTCCCAGGAGGTAAAGGCAGCCTCCAAAACCCAGGAGAATTTCATCAAAGTAGTTTATGGATGTTTTCTCCTAGGTTTGTTCATACATACAGAAATAAAATATCTAAATCATGAAGAGCTGCCTATTATACATATGGTCAGCAATGAACTGTAGACCTATACTGTTAAATGTCCTAGATTAGGAAAGAAGAATGAAGATTTGACAGTTGTATATCCAGCCTTTCATATATATATGTATGTATGTTGAAATCAGGAGTCCTAGTTAGAATTTAGTACTTGGGCAGGATTGATGGTTCTGCAGTGAGATCAATGTTTGAACTATGTAATTTACAATATTGTTCATATAACTGTATTTGTTATAGACTGACTAGATTCTTGGAGGAGTTCAAGGTGTTGTTATTAATGTCCGAAATGTTTTTCCTCTCTCTGTTCCACTGTAATGACAGATACATGGGAGCTATTTCATTCAATTTCCAAATTAGGAGAAGTGTTAACACAGACTTTGTTTGAAGACCTTTTTCCTCTGAGTTTGTTTTCATATCTGATTTGCCTTTGTATAGATATATTGGCATTCCTGTCATGCCACAGTGCTCACTTCTTCCAGCTGTTGAGTTTTTGGAGAATGGCTGTGGGGAGTTTTATTTACTGTTAGAAAACCTCACTGAATAGCTGTAATTTTGTAATAGATAGTGCAAGGCAGCATTAGCTACCAATGTTTGGATACCCATAGAACATAAATCAATACTTAGAGTAAACAGAGAGGTATTTATGTTCTGAAGCATTTGGTTATTTGCTGTTGGAGTCCTGGTGATGGCTATGGCTTTGAAAATAAGTCTGTAATATGTATGCCCAAGCTGTAACTGTGGTATTTAAGACAATCCTATAAAAATGTGCTTTTTAGACACTGAGGAACATTTTTTAGAACCTATATCTATATCCTCTGTATTTTTCTATCTTTAATATGTACAATTAGTGTGGGGTTTGTTTGCTTTGTTAACTGTTTGTTTCTTCTGTGTTCTATGAAGTAGAGTTTGTATGTTCATATATAGCGTATTGGTTGTTGTTGATTTAAAAGGAGAAGGGGAAAGGTAAGTGTGTGAGATGCACCGTTCAAATTCTATGGCAGGTGAAGACAGAGGGTGTATAATTAAGCATCTACAGTGCTTAAAATACAAAAATTAAAATTCTGCCTAGCCTTAATTTCATTTTTACTGTTACTGGTATTAATTCCATCTCCACTGATACAATCACGTGCTATTTCTTAAACACATTAGTTTGACCTGTTCCTATCTTACAATACTGTTCTTATTACACTGCAATCGGGATCGTTCTGCAGTAGAGGATGTATTAATAAATACAATACAAGTTTTTAGTGTGGTGGTATGGAATGTTTTATGACTTTCTCTTGTTTCTGTTGTGTAAAGCTGCTTGCAAGCTGCAGCAGTCACAGAAGTCATCAATTAAACCATAACAAGCTGATATCATAGTAAAGCTTTTAAGAGAAACATTTATTGAGCACGTATTGTATATCGAGAGCGTATGAAACAGTTTGTGCTGTCCTGGTGCTGCCAGTGTTTTAAAATGTAATTGTTTGGATTAACCCACGTTCCCTCTAACAACATGCCTGCTTGGTGAGAAAGCAAAGGAGAATTTGCTAGATTCGATTCAGAAAAACATTGCATAACATCTTTCTGAATATCTCGGAAGTATGCTGAATTGTTCAGGTTTTTATTACTCTTGGTATGATGTAATTAAAGCTAGTGAAGCCAGGTTGTTTTCTTTATCCAACTGTTACAGTGCATTGGGAAACTGCTAAAATACATTGGGGTAACTTTTTAGTATCATTTCTCCCACTGAGAGGGGAATGTTGTGGCTGGTGGAAAGCAGGATAGCTGTGGTGTGAGAAATATGAAGAAAAAGAAAGTAGGACACTCTGTAACAGCATGATCCCTAGTAAAGTTTAGTACACAATTTTCCAACTGCTTCTGCCTGTAGCACTTCTAAAAGGTTTTGGCAAGGATTTGTTTTCTTTAGGAGCTGGTGTGATATGGCAGATTATTCAGAGATTTCTCCAAAGCTCTGTTCTGAACACTTTGAAAATATCCTGAAATAAAGCAAAGTTAAATCATAGGGGCTTGCCCTTAGAAGAAGATTAGAATCTGAATTTATTTAGCGTCCATTCTTTTTAACTTGCTCTTGCCAATAGAAGGGAAGAAAATGTTGATTTGAAATAAAAATGACACCCACACAGAAGTGATCTCTTCCTTACTGCTATTGTTATGTACCAATAACAATAAATTGTTATTTGTGTTTTAAAAACAATGCTGCTTGGAAGTACACGGCTGGGATAATGTTCACAGTACGGGCGTGCTTACTGCCCTCAGAAAAATACACATGAGATTTTTATTTCTTCCAGGTCTAGGTGTCCTTGTTCTTTCTGTTGCTGAGTGCAGGCAGTAAGAGAGCACTGCTGTAGGAAGGATGTCGGACCATTGGTATAGGAAAATTGCCTTCTCCTGCAGGGCTGCCTGCAACAGTTCTTGTCCAGCTGCCAGTGTTGCATCTGGTGTAACCTGTAGTGGTTTGCGGAGGATGGGAATCTGGCGGACCAGATTTTGTGGCAAAACCCAGGTAGCCTCTGGTGGTAGGAGAGCCTGGCCTTAGGATTAAACCTTCCTTTCTCTGTGTTTGCAGCCCACCTTACCCCTGTGGGCTCAGCGCATTGTGAGCTGCCCTGTTTCTAAGCCCAGAGCAGCCACTTCGGCACTTGGCTGAATCTGTTGCAATTGTCAGAGGGTCATACTTCGGGGGTAATGCTGCTGCTGGCAGCTAAAACCTATGAATTGGTCAAAAACAGAGTACTTGGATGGCGGAGTAGGTTTTTTTGTAGGCTTTTAAAAACATTGTTTGATCATGCAGTGTGCTGACCTTTCAATAAAATCTTCATTAAATCCACCCATTCCTTGCAGTTTTTTTGCTTCTGTTTGCCTTTGTCACATGTTCTTTCCTGGATTATCATTCATGAGATTCTCCAAAGAGATTAACAGTTCCTTAAAACAGGATCATGTACATTCTGGTGTTCTGCGTGAAAGCGGAGCTCGAGAGCAGGGAAGCCACAGGATCCCTATAGAAATTTGAAGACAATTTTGATACTCTAGTCCACTCAAAAATCTGCTGATACAGTAATGTTTTTTCCCTTGCCAGGACCCTCCTTGCCTGGTGTCATTTCTTGAGCTCTCCTGGGATGAGATTAGTCTAAAACAACAAAGTAGCCAGATGTCTGGTTCTGAGAGAGTCCCAGAGGCCAGGGTATAGTAGGCAACAGTAATCGCTTGGGGCTGAAGATCAAAGATACCTGAGAATTACTTATGGGCACATACTATGTGTTATTCCTATTATTAACAGTCTGAGAAAATTTGTATCCCTAATTAACCCTTTTGTTGGTTAAATTTTCTTGCCAGTACAGTCCTGTCTGTAATAGCAGTACCAAAAACCCCAAATAGTTACATAAGTACGTTAGCTAAAAAAAAAATAATTTAAAAAGACAATGCTCTCATAGTAGCAAATTTATGTAACCCGTCCAGATCCTTTTTATCATGGTAATTTGTCAGAAATGAACATGATTTCTTTTTGTTTACTCTGCCATCCTCAGGGCTGGTGTTATTCCTATCCAGAACTGTGTCAATAAGAATAGTTAACTTGTCAGGGCAGTGGTCTTAGTTCATTTCTTCCTAATCTAAAATGAATTAGAATCTAATCCCAGAGGCAGGGTGTCTGCACATCACTCCTTTTTCCCATATTGATATTTCTAAATAATGCTAATTAATATTTTTAGTGATCAACACTTGTTTTCATTATGTACTCTGAAATAACAAACTAGGATTTTAAGTGCTGTCTTTGAATAGCGCTTTTAGAATGAGTGGCTCCTGGAGAGAGAGAAAAACCTGATTGTAGCTTTCTGTCCTTTTTTTTGTTTTTCCCCCTTATCCTCCAGATGAAAATATCAAGGTTGAGTGAGATGTCTGTTTTGCTAAATGATAACATTGTCTGCCATTGTACAACTGGAGACTTGGAACAATTTTTCCTAGCTTTTGAATAATAAGATGTGGTTATGAGAGATACCTGTTGTTTGCTATGACTGCTACAATTTTGTTTTCTTTAATATGATATAACATTAATGAGTGTTAAACACTGCATCTGTATGTTTGGGAGGATGTGAGTTTCTGGTCACACTGAAATTCTTTGCAGCTTATCGCTTATTACATGTGTTTAACAATTCTAAGAGACATTTTTGAGTGAGTAATGAGTGAGTAAAACATCCCTGGAGTGATTTAAAGGACTGAATTGATGTATCTGTTTCAATATTGACAGTCTCTCTTCAAAACATGTTATTCGAGCAAGAAACACCAAAAGCTGACCTGCCTGAAAGGGTATTGTGTTTTTTGCATTTTCACTTTTGGCACAAGTATGCCTGCTGCCTGCATCTTCCAACGATGGCACGACTGCTGCTCTATTGTCCCCGCTCCTGTTCAGTTACATACTTCATCAGTCTTGCTCTACACCCAAAGGGGTGTTTAAAAAAATCAGCATCTAAAGAAATGTGAGGCAAAGTTTTCTGGCGATGCAGGGTTATTTAACCTTTCAGGCCCTATGGCTGTCAGCAGGTTTGACTGATCATCTGATTAATATTACAAACCTCATTAAAATTTTCATACGATAGAAATAGGAACTGTGCTTCTCAGAGACGGAAGGGAAGGAGGAGCTGTGTTGGAGTGGTTCACGGGCACGAAATAGCTGTGTCTGTATGGGTGTTCGCACTCTGGATTTTGAATTTTGTTGCCATTCATGTGCCATAATCCAGGCACAGGGAGCTCACTGTAACTGCTTGGGAGCCACATGCTGCTCAAAAGATTCTAGCTGGCTATCCTAACATAAAGAAACCAGCTCTTCATAACGTTTGGGTTCTGTTTCGTGCAACCCTTGTGGGTTGGTTTTTTTTCTTAATGTTTCTTCTTAGTTGTTCCTCTGGGAGGTGTTGCAGCCGTTTTCATTGCCTGCATTGCTCTGTTGAAGGTCACAGTCAAAACTGGAATAGGTAAAATTCAAGTGTCCATGAAGTCGTATCTGCAGAGGCCAGTATGACCTTCTTTCAAGTTACTTCATGCAGGCAGCAAGGTGCTTCCCATGAAGGTGTTGAATCTGTAGCTGAGGTTTTGGGCGAGCATGACTAGCTGGATTTGCAACATACCTGAGACAGAAATGCCTTCCACTTCATTCTCTTTTGTTATCTGCCTATAGCTCTTGGAAACCATGCCACAGCTACTGCTGACAAGTGAGAATGACGTAGTCAGCAAATACTAGATTAGTGTATGGAAGTAGAAGCACTACCATCTCCATCTTTGTTTTCAGGCTGGTAAAACTCCTACATAACTTTTGATCACTAGTACCACCTCTCCAGTTCAAGTAAAAACGTAACTGGATTTGATGTGAGGTGGGAGGTTCAAATGTAGTACAGGAACAGAGAAAAGCACTGCAGAACTACTTTTCCCTGGCAGATGCCAGCTACTTTTTATATTGAGGGATGAAGTCATGAGACGCCAGTGGTTATTAAACCAGTAATTGGAGTTTGGAACTGGTGAAATTATTGATATCTTCTGCAGTTAGGTTGCCCCCCAGTTTCTTGTTCTGTACCATAAAATGTTGTAAAGATGTATAAAACAATTCTTTATTTGGACTTGGGGAAAAACATGCTTTAGAGCAATTTAGGTGCTTGAGTAGAATCAGAAATAGGTGTAAATACCTTACACCAGCTGAATAAATTTGAGTACATTAAGGTATTATATTGCATATTAATGAACACTGCTTCATTCTGGGTACTTCCATTGCAAAGAGAGTCCTTATGAATTTGAAATTACTTTTGTAAAGGAAAAAACATACACGCTAAAGAGACTGCCCCCTACATATCTGTGGGAGCAGTGTTCTCTAGCTAGGGCTGATGAGCATCTAGGGGTTACAGGGTCGTATTTGTTCTGCTGGCACAGCTATGTATGGAAGAAAACAGTTGTCCATTGCACTAATGCGCTCCTCTCTGGTTAAGGATAAAACCATAGGAACTGTGCTATCAAGGAGCAAGGGCTGTACAAGTAGTCAGGAAGAGTCTTGCAAAAGAAAAGGAAATTGTGGTTGAATTGAAGGGTAAATTGTGAAGGAAATTAAAATACATCATCAGCATGGACCTCATAGTTTGTCACTTCAAGGAAATATGTTTTTTTATTTTTAATGGTGATGTTGGCATATGAAATATATTTTAAACAACATGTATATGTTTTGCTCCCTAGTGCAACTTTTATATCTAGAAATTTCAGGAGCGTTCACTATTTTAAAGAGCTCATCACAACTGGAGCACGTCCTGTATCAGCAGCTTCCCTGTTACTTAACTGAGCCATCGTAATGTTCTGACCTTGGGCTGTGTAAAATAAAATTAAAAATATCTCCTATTGACTTGAGACATGGGTCTGATCTAAAGGTTATGCCATGAAATAAATAGAAAAATATGTATTTCTAGTCACAAGTTGATTTCTGATCATGTGTTCCATTCACATCATTTGAATTTATAAGAAAAATGATGAAAGTTACTAACATTGCAGCTTTCTGGTGTCCACTGGCAACATGTCTGTAAGCACAAAGCATTCACCACTAACAGCAAAAGCTACTTGATGTCTTGATTATACTCAAATTCTTGGCAGAGAATTCTTGCTGTTAAATTTATGGTTTTCCAGTATGTCCGGTACCGCTTGTGTTACTTCAGTTTGTGGAGTTTTTGACCTATAATTTGGAGAAGGAACTTAATTAGAACAAACCTCTAGAAGACTATGAGCATTCAAGGGATCTTTCTTCTAATCTCTTGTAATTAAAAATGTCAGCTCCTTTTTGTGGTTTATGGATAACCAAAGTCATTTATATTTAAAGGTGTTGAAGGAGAAAAGCTGCAACTAATGTTCCAAGTGCTATTCAATTTTACATCATCGATGTGATGGTAATTGGTTTGTGGGGCAAAGGAGACGATTGGAAGGATAACGAGATAGTTGACAAAGCTCTTCCGCTCTAAATTGCAGGTCCTAAAAGCCTAAGTCAAGTCATAGTAGATATATGAGCTTGTGGCTGTGTCAGAAGACTCTTGACTATATTAAAATATTTTGCAAACCCCTAGGTTATCCTAGTGTTTTACTGGTGACCCTTGTGACCTAGAATAAATTCAACACAAAGGGCTATTTTTAACTGCGCCCCCCTTCCCAGTTTGGAGGGGCATGCTGCTAACAAGTTATCATGACTGTGGTGGCAGAAGAGGATGTGTACGTTGTGAAAATTAATTGCTTGTAAGCAGTTTTTTTAAAAAAATGTGTCATGATTTTCATAATGTGTAGTTTTTGTTACCATTATGTAGTTGAGGAATATTAATAGGCAGAACTCCGTAACAGTTGCTTTCTAAAATATTTAAATTATATAGGTGTCATTATTTTACGTGGTCTTTCTCTGACAGACTATTGTGACATGGATTACTGCACATTACACTTCTTTGTACTGATAATATAACAACCAAGCATTTAAAATAAAATATGAAATTGCTTCTGAATACTTCTTTCTTTGAGAGGGCTAGAGAAATGAAAATTAATGAGGTTAGGGAAATTTTGCTTCACAAGCGATCAAGTAAATCTGGCTTTGCACAGTCTGCAAAACATGATTTTAATAAGGCTGTACTACATTTCAGTTGTGCCTTCCATTGTTAAGAGGAATTAGAGAATATGTATTTTTTTATGAAATTAAAAGTTGTATTAAAACCAAAGGCTTTTTTCCTAGTCTTTGAGATGATCTTGTATAATATGAAGAAAATAGTATCTTTTACTGGTGTGTTTATTATTCTTCTTTCTTGTTAAGTACTTGAGCTTGTATTCTGTGCAGCATATCTACAGAAAAAAAAAAAAAAGGGGGGGTTGTAAGAGAACTGCATTGAAATACGCTGCAGAATAAACATAAACGTTTTCTTTATTTAAAGGGCTCAGTAGAGGGGACATGCGAATTAGTATTCCAATTTGCAGTTTGCTACCTTAAGTGTTTGAAACGCGGGACTATTTCTTAGATATTAAGAAATGTTAGTTGGGAAGAGTAGTACAATTGTAAGCCACTCTTAAATCAGATGGTTTCATGGGTCTTGCATCTGAAATAAGCATTATATGGTAATTCTTAGAAATTTCTTATATGCGTGTTTGTGCAGCTGTAACCTTGTCATGGGCTCTATTCCTTAATCGGTAGCCGTGTCCTGCGTGGTGGCAGGCCTTGTACCAAAGACTGTAAGATAGCTTTGCTGCCAAAAAATCCTCCAGTGTTGCAAACCCCAGAAAGAATGAGCAAGCCAACCCTGAGCTGGTTTCCTTGGATGGCACGGCACAGAATTAACAAAGGCGTACGTCTGCCTTTGATTTTTCTGGCTTGTTCTTTCAGGGAATAATCCAGAGGATAGATAGGGCTGAAAGTTGCATCTGGAGAGCAGTGCTTCGTATTTGAAATTTTGTTTCAAGGTCTGGTTCCTGCTGGCAGCAGCAGCAGGTCCTGGTTAAAAACCCTAGACTTTCCAGAAGTTAAAAGGCAAGGAGCGAGTTGGCTGGAAATGACGCGGCAAGGTACGTTCAAATCGTAAATAAGGAGCAGGCACGTTAAGTAGAGGTGGGAAAATGGATGCGTGTCTTCTTGCGGGAAGGTAATTGGGCAGGGGGTCCTGGCAGGCCCTGGTGCGGCCGAGGTGGGGGCGACTGCCACAGGTTGATGGGCAGGTGATCCGTTGGCTTCCACCCGGGCGGCGCAGGAGGCCTACCTAATATGCTGTCTGCCCTGAGGGCCTGTGGGAACGCGGTTGGATTATTATGTTAATGCCTGAGCCTGCTGCCCTCTTCCTATCCCAGCTGGGCTCCCTGTTGTTAGGAACTGCTTTGCTCTGACAGTGGAGTAATATACTTCATGATTGAAAGGGCAAAGGGGCTCGCAAGAAAAAAGAGCAGGCCTGCACAGATATGTAAATGAAGGGGGGAAGGCTGTAGGAGGGTTTGCTCGTAGGTGCGGGTAGAAAGTTTATTAGGAAATGAGTAATATAAATCTGCTAATTGAATTGTTATTTACAAGTCCCATTTCCTGATTTGTTTCTTTGTACATTACCCCCCCTAATGCTGATGTACAGTGAATTTGAAGTGCTTACCAAAGCAGGCACTTAGGTTGATTTATTTTAAACCAAGGTGCTATAACACACTGGTACCAGTGTACAATGCTGACAATGGTGTATTTTTCAGGACTTTGATTACTGTTTCGTGCTCTGCCACTATATTGCTACACTACAGCTTATAGCAGTGATATGATTCTTTTATATATTGTAGGTAAGTATATCACCCGGAATTTTGTTGATACTTTACAAGAGTAGGAGATAGATACACATTACAGAAATGTATTTGTTATGGTGTTAGAGCAAATCAAACTTTGATTCGATGAGGTGGTGACTGTGTTGTGATATTCTTCTGAGGTCTTTTCTGCCATAGGATTGACTAAACAGCGACTTGGTTTTAGAATGAATGTATGAGATATGAAAATCTGTTCTGTAAACAGATTTCCCCCTCCCCCCGGTGATAATGATACGGCCTGGTATACAGAGTCTTTATCTACCTTTTATCAAGCTTCTATTAGTGGCAAAACTTGACTTGAAATACCAGCCAGACATGATTTCTAATATCCTTATTTGTCTATTTTGCCTTCAAAGGGCTGATCACAGACTACTCAAAGAAATAGCTGTAAACCTAAATTAAACTTCTTAAAGTGAGAGCTGTTTTTATGAAATGCAGCTAGTGTGTCAGATAGGAAGCTGTTCGATAGCTGAGGTGTTTTTCTTGTACATTTAGCTGGTACTTGGTGTTTGTGTAAGATGTGATTTCTGATTGCTTCTAGTGCATAAGGTGACTTTTGCTACTCTTCACATGTTTGTTTGCATATCCAAGTTCTGTTCCTTAGTTTTGTGTTCACATGTATTTCTACTCTGCATTGCTATTATGAAGATGCGTCTGTCTTGGCATCGGGACCTCCTGCTGTTGGCAGCCCTTGCACTTTTGACCTGGCAGTCATGAATGTACTTCTTAGGCAGTCTTGTCTACTTACCTATCATAGGGCATCATATGTTACTGATGTACCTTAAGGTGGAAAAGAATTCTGGATCTAGATTTTTTTCTGCAAACTTACTTTGGTCTGACTGTGTAGATACAGGATGTTCTGGGCTGAAACAGCATGACAGACTGCAGTTTTGCTTCCCACGTCCCTTGCCTCATTGGATGCCCATGATGAATAACGGTCACGGAATAGGTAGTACCAGTTTCTGTGTTCTGCTGGAGTCTTTGTACTTAACACAAAATTATTGATTTCTTTATCAAGTTCTCCTTGGGAGTTCTTTATGGGCAAATTAGAATGCGTTGGCCTTTTCGCTACAGTTTATCAGTAAGGTGGGAAGATAGTTTTAACCACAAAATGCTGGAAAATAGATAGGTGTTTTTAAAGAAGTGTTTTCCAGTTGAAGGAGTTTTTTTTTCCAATAATAGCATTTTTATTTTTCTTCCATATTGCATATGCACCTAGTTCTTTAGTAACTGCTTTAGAAATATGGAAGTTGAGCTACAAACGATGTTGGGTTGGGAACTTTTCCATTCTTTTTTCCTTCCCGCTATGTATGCAATTTAGACTTCGTAGAAATATTTCCACTTTCTTTCAGGGAAATCTCTATGTAAATATTTTTTTTCAGGTCAGGTTAACTGGGGTCAGTTTTGCAAACAAATAATTTTGACTTAGTCCACATTTTTCAGTGTAATTTAGGTGCTTCATGCTTTCATTTCTCTTGATAAACTGATCTCCCTGGCTGTACCTTCTCAGTGCATCATAAGAATTTAGTAACGGTGTTGCATTGTGGACCAGCTGAAAAGCTTTGTGCAGAGACAAACAAAAGCAGAGGCCATCTTGCACTAGATACCAGAGCAATTCAGCTGGAAGCAGCAAAATACCAAAATGAAATGGTCGAAAAAGAAAAATTTCAATTGTTGTATGAAATGTGTTGATTCTAGAGGAGGGGAACTTAAGCTTAAAGCAAACGTTTAGATACTGGAATATCCCTAATGCTGGATATTCCAGTTTTCAGCCAAACCCTGGATGTAAATGGAAACGGTCAAATGCTGCCACAAAAAGCATGTTCAACGCAGACAGCAAGTGTATGACCTTTTGCAGTAAAAGAAGCTTGTGTGTTTCTTAGGCTTGCACCCAGCACAGCTCTTGGTGAGCCTCTGATCTCCACAGAACATGAGTAGACTTCTGTATGTGAAACCCATAGGTTTTAACGTTTTCTCTCCACCTCTTCTTCAGAGAAGTAGTGGTTGTGTAGTATTCTATTGCATTAGAGAACAAAGTAAATTACTTCAAAGAAGCAATAAAAATATAATTTAGTTGAGTCACTATGTATTTTATATATGCGTTTGTGTAATAAATATATATATGAATGAAAATTCCAAAGAACAGTTTCAGTTTTTTGCAGTTCATGTTGTACTCCTACTGCTGGCCAAGTAGTTGTGAAACCAAGTCCCTGAGCTAGACTTGGTTGTCATTTGAGTATTAATCCTTGCACTTTAACAAAGGCTAGCCCTCCTACCACACCCTCTTTGGATTAGAGGCTATCGCAGTCCTTCTGGAAAATGGGGGCAACTAAGTGATCAGAATTTAAATGTTTTTTAGGCATACTTCAAAGGAAGGGTGGGGGTAAATACCAATGTTGTTGTTAATTTGTTTTCAGAGAAAAAAAATCTTGGAGCTTCAGCTGTTACTGATCCACTGCTGAACTCTGTGGGCAAAGGCTGGGGATATGTAATATGTAATGATGCACATTTATGTGCTTACACACATACACAGAGTGAGAATGTGTAAATTATAGTTATATGAATTGTCAATTTAGATGTCAGAAGTATCTGAGCAACATTTAAAAGAATGTAGTTACTTGTGTCAGGATTGTTCCTTTTTTATCTTTAGGCAGTGACTATAGTGCTGTTCTTTATAGTACGCTACTTTTCTTTTCCTTCTCTTTCTACCTCTGCAGCATGCTGGGCTTTGGCTGGGCTCATAAAAAGGGAATTTCCAGTACCTTACGATACTGGCTTACAATAAAGCCTAACCTTTGGGCTAGGTTTAAAAAAAAGAAAACGAACAAAACTGTACTACTTTGAGATATGGGCAGACATTTGTCAATGAGATGAAAATATCCATATTTTTTAACTGTGACCTGTGACGCATTCTGACATGACCTTCAGAGATTGGGGTTCATGGACCTGTGCAGTGGGCCACTTTACTTTTTATTTTACAAAGCTGGTACTTCAGCCAGCCTCCCCGTGCTGTGGCCTTCCTTGCACTAGTGTTTTATTTCCCGTCTCCTGGTATTGTACTACTAATAGTGAAGCTGTTCCCAGTGGTACTAGTGACAAGGACTTTAATAACAATGCCATTCTGAGCTGGTTTGAATGGCATAGCAGTTAAAATGTCTGGTTCTACTACTGACTGCCCAGAAAGCAATCTGACAGTGGGATATTTATAGAAAAATACTGGTACAGGTACAGCCTTACAGTTAATGCAAAGGGCACCTTTTAAAAAGTGGCCTTGTGCTTCCATTTCACTTCAGCAGGGAAGTAATACTCTTTGGAATTGTGGGATGCATTGTTTAACTAGACCTCTAATCATGTTATGGATGATGTGTCTCCAGGAGAATCAGGGGACAAGACCTTTAAGTGTTTTTATCACAGCTTAAGATCTCAGAAAATGTGAACTTAAATAAAAGTATGTTTGGGAGGTTGTTATTGCTCTGTATCCTTTTGAGGATACCTTCTACAGTAATTTTTTTTTAGAGAGAAACTCACTTACAGTTATGAAGTGTTTGACCATAAGAGATCAAGTTGGCAGAGTTACTTGTATACCACTGTTCAGCTGAGCCTCCTTTATTAAATCATTGTTCAGCAGTCCATTTGTTCTGGTGCAAGAGCTAGTGCCTTCACTGCTAAGGTAATAAGCCTTGAGTCACTGACAAATACATGATGTGCATAAGGTTTATGGGTAGTTTTCATACCAAAGTTTCAGTAGATTATTTCCTTTTTGCCCTCTATTTCTGTAGCATGGTCTATTTCATGGGTCAAATATATTGCTGCTGAGGCTTATACTTTACAGTACGTAGGTAGAAGGGGGATGTTACCTTGTTTCCCCATGTCTAGGAAAATTATGGAAATGGGCATTTCATTTGGGGAAAATTACATACAAAAAAATTGACTATATGTCTTCCTGGGAATCTAGAGCTTTCTGGTATGGCAGAGCTGTATGAAGTTTGTGTAGGAGTAGGTCAGATGATAGAGCATGGAGTTTGCTGGTACTTGTGCACATATGTACTCAGTATGAGAAAGCATGTGTTGTTATGAGTCTGTCAGCTTTAAATCACTGCTTGCTTGAATGTTTACACTGGCTCTGGGCAGTAATCTTAATATTTGCATTTACAATTTTAAGCAGAAGAGAGAAAAAGAGAAACTGCCTCTGTTTGTTCATGTTGGTATTCAAAATTCCACTGTAGACGTTGAGGTTACTGCTCCATTGGGATGCATGACGTAGGAACCAACACTGGAAGGCACTGTGTCTAACGAGTGTGATTTTGTATTTTGTACTGCAGCTGTTTGGAGGACAGGAAGGTTAAGCTGCAGCTTCAGGGTACCACTGGGCTTGGGGTATGGCTGGTCAAGGACTGTCTCACACAAGGACGAGGTGAGAGTTTTGGCGTCTGTCTTTGCTGACAGCCCTTCTCATTGACGAAAGGAAATTGAAAATGGTCGTTAAAAAGAGGAAATCTCCCTTCACCTTGGCATCCCGTAGGGTTGTAAAAGGTGTGTGTTGCCCACATTTGTGTTTCTGGATAGGACCTAGATAGGCCTTTTCCCCAGTAAGCCTTGTGAGCATCACACCAGTTTTGTATGCTGGTAAGCATCTGGTGTGGGTGGATCTGTGGCATTTAGGATAAAGCAAAGAAACTATGTACAAAGCAACTGAATGTTGTACAGCTCATAGCCTGGGCTAGTCAGGCACTGTGCATTATGTCTCATGAAGTACCTCATCTCTTCTGTACCTGAGGAAACAAAGTCTTGGTTCTTTCAGTGTGGAGATGCTCATTCCAACTCAGAACAGAGGTTCTTCCTTCCTGGCTTCCTTCATGTGATCTTTATGATACTGATGTCAAAGGCTTTTGTTTTCCTTCTGCTCGGTTATACAAGTAATCTGAAGTAAAATGATCCAGCCATACAGGACAGTTGCTTTCCAGCCTTTGCTCAACATGATTTCCTGTTACTAATCTATATATTAGTATTGGTGGAAATGTGACAACTGACACAAAGGTTCCTGAGATCTGAATGCTTAATGTTTGTCATTTGAATTGTTACCAAATATTTACATTCTGATTTTACTCTCCGGAAAAAACCTTTATTGTATATACTCTCCTGGTTTTTAGTTGTTTTGTACTGCCTCTGAATGAAAAGTATCATGCTGCCCCTCCAGAACTCCCTTGAGTCATGCCAGTTGCTCACAGTAGAGAGAAGTTAGCCTTTCTAATGAGAGGAAAGAAAGCAGGATAGTTTTCTTTCTCTGTCTCAGTATTGCTGAAACTATTGGTGAAACAGAGAAATCCTCCAATGGAAAGCACCATGTACACTAAATAAGTGTGTCTAAAAAGCCTGCCTTTTGACGTCCTTTTGATGGATGGTTTTGTATTTGTAAATATTGCTGCCAACAGCTGGTGATGGTTATGAAGAACTACAAAAATGGGGGAGTGAAAGACTGATTTTCAACACAAAGAACTTGGCTAGTAGGAGGTAGGAGGCAATAACTCTCTGCTAGCAGAGCCCCCAGCTTGTTTCCATGCACTGCTTGTGGCAGAATGCTGAGCCTGGCTGAAGCAGCACAAACTTATACTGTGGTGATGGCAACCTCAGCCAGCCTGGAACAAATCTGTAGTGTGGGCAGCTTCGGATCCATAGCTCAACGAGGTGTTTTAGAGGACATAATTCTCTGGATGACGTTCCCCTGCTGAAATGCAAACAAAGAGCATACTGGTTATTCTGTTTTATTTTTCTGGTGCCTTTTCAGGATCATTTCCATAAAACTGATGGTTATTGAACACGAAATAAATATTTTCATACTGTCAACGTAGATCTACAGGCAGGTTGGGGGTGAGGTGATATCTTTTTCACAGTCAACAAATTGTGTTTGGGTCACAAGGAACGTGGCAGTGGATAAAAACATCATCTGCTCCATATCTTGGTGTGTTTTTTTCTGTTAGTGTTCTGGGGTTTCTTTGGTTGGTGGGTGTAGGGTTTTTTTGGGGGGCAAGGATTGGTGTTGCGTGTGTGTTTGTTTTTTGTTGTTGTTGTTTTTTTCCTTAAGAGGGTAAGGTTATGTATACAGTTTCAGTCCAAAAAAAAAAGAGTAATTCAGTATTTTTTAAGAGACTTCTCAAGCATCAGTTCACATTTTTATAAGATTTCTTTGCGCTTAAAATTTAGTTATCATCAAAGTCTGTTTTTTGGTTGGTTTTGTATTGTTTTGTTTTAGTTGTTTTTATGGTGGGCTTTTGGGGGTGGGTTTTTTTTGGTCTTTTTTTCTTTTTTTTAAAATGAAATGTGACTGAGGTGCCCATCAGATATACGATAAACGGAGCCAAACTCACGTGTAAGATGGATTCCACAACTTCTGTAGAATTCAATATGGAGTGTATTTACATCTCCAAGGGTCAAATCTAGGCCCTATTTGTTTCTCAGAGATGATGCTAGAGAGTTAAAAAGGCATATGCTTTGCCTTAGAGGGGGCAACTGTGCACCCAGAGATTTTGTTGAGCAGTTAACACTACCTCTTCTATTTTTGTCATGCTGTAGCAGGATTTTTATATGCATTTTAACAGTTATTTAAGAGTCCCCGTATGCTTAGAAAAGAATCTGAATATATGTGCCTTTTTTAAAGCTGCATCATAACTAGGTTATTCCATCAATACAGTAGAATGACTGGGAGCTGCAGTTGGAACAATATGTAAAAATACAGCTTGTAAAAGATTTCCTTTATTAACTGTCATCATCCACAGAATATATGTTCAAATAAACGTTGTGTAATAACTAAATTTGAGATTAATAGGCCCCTTAAGAAACAGCGAAGTCATTCAGGATAGTCAGTGAAAAATAGCCTGTAAGACTGTAACATGCACATATTGTCCTGCTTACATGCTCTCTCTGGTGTCATTTCCATTTATCAATGTCGGCAGGCTCTGTTCTCATTAAAACACTCTTGCACAAAAGCAACTTAATTTTCTTAAGAGAAGAGGACACCTGATTCAATTTGGTGCTCAAAACCAGGAACTTGAATATATATATTTTTTCCTGTCTGAACTCAGATGAATAGTTATGAACAGCAACACAGATTAAACCTTATTAGGTATATTTATATTCTGTTTGCAGTAACAGTGCTGTGGCAAATAGCTTTCTACAGAGCTGTAACATCTTATTAATGGAAACAGCAGTTAAGACATGAGCTGCGGTAACACTCACATGAGATTTTATTTTTAAATAGGAGATTGAAGGAGTTGTTTAAAGGGACTCTGCCGACTCATTCAAGCTACTTCTGACGTCCTGCCTTCTTCCTCCACCTTCTCGAACTACACTGAGCTGTTTGGGTAGATAAAATTTCCTTTTCTGTCCCGTTTGGTCAAACCATTTCCATCACTTCCGTCAGCACTTTTTTTTTTTTTCTCCTTTCAGTTTTTTCCTTCTTGTCAAATATGAGATGTGGATCTATTACATTTTGCATTAGTAACATGGACACTGTAAAATGTGATACTCCCACATTGTGTTCTCTGCTCTCTACTGCATAATCCTGCAGTAGTACTGCTGGAGTCCTTGTCTTTCTCCAGATCTTTTCTATTTTTCTGGGTTTTTCTCTTCTTCATTGTGCCATGTGTGTTGAATAGGGTATTTAGTCTTATGTGTGGTACTTGAGCTGTATATCCTGCTAGTGCATGTCTGAAAATGATTAGGTTTCAACTGCAGGTAATTGCAGACGTACACAGAGTAGCTTTGTATGATGCCCAAACTGCTTCCATCTGAGACAGTTTGAGGCTGTTTATCACCGTGCATCTGTGGCCTTGGCCCTGGAACGCCCTTTTCAGAGAGTGAGGACAACTTGGGGCCAGACAGGTCCTAGTGTGCATAGCATGTACTCTCAGCTGTGGGGTGCTGGGGGGATGCAGGTCCTTTGTAAGCGTAGGGTTAAGTACAGTTAGGAAGGTTACCTCCCTAAAGGCTGCCAAATGACACTCAAGAATGAAACATTTCAGTGTTAAAAAAAAATCTATGTATTGGCGAAAAAGCCTTTTACTTTTTTGTGTGGTCCACATACAAAGCTATGAGGCGCTCTTGTTTCCCGGTGACTGTGCAGTGAAGACAATTGTAGTTCCAGTTGAGTTGTGCATAATATTTTCATTCAAATCCTGCTGATAATGATAAAATGTTGGTTTTTGACCCAGGTGTTCCAAATGTTGCTAGTGAACATTTCTTTAATGTAGTTCTGCTATATTATTATCAAAAGATATCTAGTCTAATAATTTCCAAGATAGATATCAAAATAAAAGGAAATGGAACAGAGTTAATAATGCATTCTGTATTATTTAATGCTGTTGAAAACTTAGCGTGCTTGTTTGATTTGCTGCCCAGTGACATGTACTTGAATGTTGCATGTACTTGCTGCTGCATTCAGGTACCCTCCTCTGGGGAAGTGGTGGTGGCTTTGCCGCCTTCTGTCTTTTACTAGCCTTCATTGCTATGAGGATTGTCATGGATCTTGTTGCTGTCACTGTTACAAATCCTAGCAGTGTTTTCTGTACATGTATTCCAGGATAAGGTGGTAGTGAAGGGCTGAAGCTTTGTGCTAGGCTTAGGTATAGGAAGAGGAAAATTTCTGCCAAATGCTGCCAGATAAGTTTCCTGCAGAGGTGGGCTGGCTACTTCTCATTTGAAAGTGCTCTAGGCCAGCTGATCCTCCCTGGAAATGCAGACCAGCGAGAAAGAGTGAGATCCCTCAAGCCCAGCGCCATGCTGAGTTGACTGAAACAGCATCTGCTTAATATTAAGTGTATTTGTTGTTTAGTGGAGCTAGTGCGTGCTATTTTAAACTGGAGATCTACATGCTCTTCTGTACTAGCCCTGTTAAAGAGTACTGGCAGTGACTTTCAGTCTTTGTTGATGTAAACTTGAATAATCAGTCTCATTGTTACCACTGCTGCTTCTGAACGTGGTCTGATCTTGCATTCCAATACATGGCTATGCATTTTACCTTTTGAAAGGATCTTACCATTGATTTTATAGAGAACTCTTCCCTCATATTAATGGTAAGTGCAATGAACGGTTTGCAAACACATGCAAATCTGAACTTGGAGTATTATAAGGACATCTAAATGTTTTCATGTTTTATTGTTTCATTTAAGCTGACTGCAGATAGTCTGATATCTGTTGAAGCACAAAAGGAGCAAACACTAAAAAAAGTTATACAATAATAGTGACTAATAAATGTTTCAAATAGAAAATGAAGAGCCTAGCTGTATCATGTGTCAGCACTAATGTTTATTTGTATCATCCCTCTAAGGATCTCAGAGTGCTTTTTAAGCAATGAATTAATTTTGACAATGCCCTGTGAGGTATGTAGGCAATGTTATCCCTCTTGATAGAAGGGAGTTGGAAGCGCAAAGTGTTTAAATTCTACAGGGTCACGCTACTAGGTACATTTAATTACAAATTGGAGCAGTTGATTCAGTTACTACTAGTTTGTTTAAGCTGAACCAGAATCACAAATATAAGCCCCAGGTTTGTGGGTATGAGAAAAAATTACTAAGTTTATTTTGCAGGAGAAATGTTTATAAAGCAGACTGCAAATAGAGTAATCAACGTGTAAGTCCTCCTTTGCTGAGGCAAGTAATCTGAATTATTATAGCTTAATTTGTTGTCTTCCTGACTTTTTTTTTTTCATCTTTGCCTGTAATGAGTGTCTAATCATCTGCCATAGACGATTTCTGACACTTTGGAGTAAGGGAATTAATAATTGCAAACTAGTGTACCCTTGGACCAGGCGCAAATTATGACGTTTTAACATGGCTGGCCGAATATCTGAAGTGTAAAATTTGGCTAAGATTGTTGTCTTAGTACCTATTGTATGCCTGAGAATATAAAAAAAACCCAAACAAACCACCAGAAATCTTCCTAGTGGGTCAGATAGGAAGAAAGAAAAGAAGTTTGTTGACGGCCAAAATATATACCACCAGAACCACCTGGTATGTTGTCTTACCACCATTCCAGGTACAGAATTTCTCCTGGAAGTAGAAATGCAGCCTATTTGAAGTAAAAGAAATTTAATGTCTTTAGATGATCCTCGAATCAGGATTGGTAGCTGCTGGTGTGGCTAAAACTAGACACACAGTGTCCTTCTGAGCATATTGGTTCTTGGCAGCTTCTGCTTTGTTCTCTGTGAATTGTTGAAATGACCAGGAAAATGGCTGAGGGCCATCTAGCACTGAAGTTATTTCTCTTGCGTCACTAGATGTGGTCTGGCAGGCTCACCTGCACTGTAAGCAGAGCCTGGCCTGAACCCAACTTCTGGTAGGACCAGATATTTTTGGGACAGGGAGGTAAGTTTAGCATTTTAGGGAGAGAAGGACTAGTTTTTATGTCCTCTATCCATTTTATGTGGACTTCGCCAGTTTTCCTGAAGAGGGTGAGTGGTATGGTTCTTTGTAGCAGACGGAAATGTAGCTGTCACTCTGCACACAAAATCTGGAGGGGGAGGCGGGGACCATGAAGTTTCCTCCCAGCCTTCTGGTGTAGAAGTGGAGCCCAGATGCTTGTGTCTTTCAGATCTTAACAGTTGATTTACACTGTTCTGTATAATGAAGGCTGTTTTGCAAGGAAGAGATCTTTAAGTCCTTGGAAATGGAAGTCTAGATCCTCCTTTTTGGATTCAGAGGCAGGATGTAATAAAAGGGACCTTTCTTCATCTTTATCAGATTGGTCGAATACAATCAGTCTGTGTAAAAGAATGGCACATGTCCAACAAATACAAAAGAGACTTGATAAACCTGATGGGTTTTTTAATATAATGGTAGTAGGAACCTTAAGAAGGCTATATTAACAAGAGATACCTACGAGGACATCTCCTGTATTGAAACTAATCCCTCACAGTAGGTTTGTGTGCATGGGTGTAATATGTCTTTCCCTTGCCACGTGAAAGTATCAGCTGCACAACTTCAAACACAAGTAGAAAATCCTGATTTAATTCACACTTGTTGAAGATTGTTTTTAGTAGTACTCACTCTTGCTTTCAGCTGTGATGTCTGGCAAGAGGAGCTGTTTGGACTTCTGCCTCTTTTTTATGTTCAAAAAAAGAATGCTGATGAGGAAGAGGTGTTAAAATATGTTACTGTAGTTTACAACTGTCAACTATAATGTTTAATTTAGCTATATCTATTCAGATGCTCCCTCTGCAACATGGAGTGCCATATGCCATTGTCCCTGTTAGTAAGCAAGTCAGCAAAGGTTTCCTAGTCTGCATTTGTTTTTGTATTTGGGCCGCTGAGGAGCTGTGGTCCAGTGCCATCTTTTATTGATAGGGCCAGCAGAGGAGGAATCTAATGAAATTATCAAAGCTTTGAATTAATTATGAACTTGAATAAGAAAGCTAAGCTCTCTAGAGCCAAGGATCTCATTACCCATTCATTTTCATTGCATCCTCTTATGGAGCAGAAGGCAGGTTCAGCTACAGCTCCTACCCTGATTTTGGACTCTATTCAAACTTGCTAAACTCGCTAGCATCCACTTATTATTAATCTGTGGCTGGAAGTGTCCAGGGTGATTAATTTGGCCCTG
This sequence comes from Phalacrocorax aristotelis, assembly GCF_949628215.1. NCBI lineage: Eukaryota > Metazoa > Chordata > Aves > Suliformes > Phalacrocoracidae > Phalacrocorax > Phalacrocorax aristotelis. Next base: position 18,267,408 of record NC_134279.1, read on the forward strand.
CTCTAAATCTTCGTGCAAATGGTAGATTTCCCTCCTCTCTTCCCTCTTACCTTTGCTGTGTGGCTTTTCATCATCAGACTGGCTGCCATACAAGAGTTTCTGTTCTTTCTTGGTAATTGGGGAAAGCTATTCAAGATTCAAGTTTTAACTTCCTGGAATTTAATGAGTTAATGTTAAGAAATAATACTGCTACATTATATTTCCTGGATATTTAGGTAAGCACAAACACTTCTAAAGTCATTATTAAAATTGTTTATTTCCTTATTTTGAAAGACTATGGAGTAAAAAGTAATGATTAGACATTTTTGGCCTCAGAGGTGTGGGGTGGTTGTGGGGTTTTTTTTTTGTTCCTATTTAAAATTTGTTGGTCAAACTACAGAAACTTCTGAATCTGTCAATACTATGTTATGATAAACAATTAAATTAGTTCACTTGCCTGATCAATATACCATTAAAAATAGTTAGAAGTTTGTGAAAATGTAGTGTTTTGGTTAAAGCAGATTATATTTAAGTAATAGGTCAATATGTAAAAATGTTTCTGGCAAATCAGAGCAAAAGCAGTGGGACCAAGCTTCTGTGTAATATTCCTAGTTCTTGTGGATATTCCTCTTAAGTCTACCGGCAAGGATTTTTCTTCTCCCCCTGCTTTTGTCCATTTCAGCACATTATTTATGAATGCATAAGCTAGAACCTATCAGTCTTCATAAGTTACAGGCCACCGGCAATTTTTTAAGCAGTGGCTAACTGCCTAATGGTCTCTGTGTATGTGTGTATGTGGAGGATCTAATAGCTTGTTGGGCGGGGGAATAACATTTTGTTCTTGTACTGTAGCTATTTTACCATTGTTGATATTTATCTTTTTCTCTCTTCAGGCAGCTGCTATATTTAATTCTGCTTTTGGAAGTTTTTTGGTAAGTAATGCAGTATTTATAGCAAATGCTTTAATAGTCTTATTTTTAACACTATCATTGGTGCGTTTGTATTTTTCACATTAGTGTTTGTGGAATTGTGCCATTTAGCTGGCAAAAATCTGAATCATCTTTCAATTTATGTCACCATACCATTAAATACAGATATTACCATTTCTTTTCTTTCTGCTAAACTCTTGAGAAAAAGTATTGAATAAATTGTCTCTGCTCACACTAAATTAATAATGTGTAAACACATCTTAATTTTCTCCTTAATGGGTTAACAGAATCTATTATTATGCAGATGTTTCAGACGTGGGCATCAATATATTGATTTTTCTAATAAGGCCCATCAAATACTCATTATTTTCTATCAAGAGGCCATAGATTTTGAAAAGAAAACATGACCCAGCTGATCAGAGAGTAGATGCTAATTTACTCAGTGACATGTCATTTGTTTAGCATATTTCACTGTCAGTGAAGCCACTCAGTGTCTCTGAGGAACACACTAAAATAGCTAGATAAGGGAAAGTAATCAATCCAGCTGGAGATATAACCGTTTCTGCAAAAAGCTAAAACAGTATTTGTGGGCCTGGTGGTCTACAAAGATTCAGAAAGAATGTATAGAACACTAAATACATATATTTATGAAGAAAGGAAGAATAGATTTCTTTTATTGATGTGTTGTTTAAAGACACATTAATGAATATTAAATACGAATTACTTTATATATAAGCAAGCTGCTGTAACTGTTTTATTTATTTAGGCAGCTAATAATTGAGTTTGTTGTTCTTTACTAAAATTTGTGCATGTTTAGAAGTGTGCGCTTGCGATTCTGATCTTGTGTCCCCATAAAGACAACTATGATGTATATAATGAATGAATGACAAAAGAATTCAAATTAGGAAATCAAAATCAAAACTGCAAGTACAAAATAACTCGCTTTATGCCCATTTGTGTTATGAAAAGCTGGAATTTGGGAGTTTATGTAAAGCTGTACCATCAAGAGAGAAAGTTGCTGGGCATTTTGAAGTTACGCACTGTGCTGCTGCTTTTTTGAGGGGCCAGGTTAAAGTTAGGAGGGTGGATGTAAGTTTTGTGGGTATAGATGACCATTCCTTTTTTTTAAAATATCAATTCCCAAATACTTGTTCGTTTTTGTCGCCTATCATGTTCTCCTCCAATGGAAAGAAGGTACTTGCTGCCTCAAACTGTGGAATCCCAGTGTTAGAACAACTTTTAAGTCTGTGTATCTGCGTGGCATTTTCTCTTGTTGCTTGGCACGGGCATCAGTTTTTCTGCTGTCCCTAGCTTTAAGTTCAGGAGGTTTCCCCGAATACCCAAAGGCCTCAGTTCAGCTGTTATTAGGAGAATGACTTTTGGCTTCAAATAAGAATTTAGGGCCCTGAGCGTCTGACTACAATGCCGGCTCCTAGTAAAGCAACACACATTAATTTATAGAACACATTTGTAGACCTTTGAAGGAATCTCAGTTAAAGAAGCTTGTTTGTGTGTTCGTGTAATACTCCTGAGTTTGGTTTTCATCTTAGTTCCTTGAACTGATCATTGGAAAGTTCCATTTATGTATAATTACTTTTTCACTTTTTTTTTTTTAAATCTAGGAGCAGCATTGCAGTAAACATTCTTGTTAAAAAAATTCCCAGGAAAGACTTTTCAAAAATATTAAGAATCAGCTATGATCAAACCACAATACCAACTGATTTTGGTTTTTTTAAATTATTGATTTAAAAAAAAAAAAAAAAAAGATTGTAAAGCGGCCACTATTAAGTCACAAATGTATATGAACACTTAGACACTTATTGTGGTGTCCTAGTTTGAAATCATGATTGTGTAGAGAATATGTATATATGACAGAAAATAAATCACAAATATGTTTACTGAAAGCTTTGCTCTTACAAACTTTTCCAGTTGTGCAGCTGATAGGATGAACCTTATGACTGAAAGTGCTGTGGGGTGATAGTTGGTCAGGGACTGTAATAAGTAGCCGGAGCTGTTGACCAATTTCACAGTGCTGTAGGTCCACATGGCCTTTGAGTGGCTTCTGAATGTCACTAGCATGTGGTTGGTCACTTACTTTGTAAGGTTTCCATGAAGAACTGGTGAAGCATTAAATATATATTTGTGTGTGTCTATATATATACAGACATAAAATTGAAGTCAAAATATGAAAATAATTATCCTGTTTCTGAGAAGATAATGGAAGGTCCTGGTGGTGTTTTTGGAAATCCATCAGTTTATATTGGTGTCTAACTTACAGACTTGGCTATAGGTGGAGATCCTATTTCCTATCTCTTTAATTTGTCATGAATCTAAACCACATTTGCATTTTTCTGACTAGTGTGTGATGATGTGCTCTCTGTGGATGGGCTTAGATGTAGTTATACACCTCTGTGACCATAACCGTATATGTGTCCTGGAGATAATTTGGAAGGATCTGACCATTGGCAAGGCTGCAATTTTTATTACGTTCCTTGTCTTACAACGTGTAGCACGTGGGCAGACTGCTGCACTTGCGTGTAGCCCTGACAAAGCCAGAAGGACAGTACGTTGTCTGTTCTCAGACTATGCCCTGTGGGCGAGTGCCTGTGTGTGATAGTGTGAAGCAAGCTGATTTAAAAGGGCTGAAAGATGTGCTATGCTTTAACCTTTTTTTTTTTAATACTAGGAAATGGTCCTTGAGAAGTTAAATTAAAATAAACTATGGAACAAAATGTCTGCAGGAAAAGAGTCAGCATAATGTTAGGACGATACTGAGATAGGCTTATTCAGATGAAAAGGAACACATTGTGATATTCAAAATGTAGAAATGCCAAATATGACTTGATGAGCAGAAATATACTTAGATTAAGCATTTGGAGGTGCTTTCACTGGTAAGGAGATTTGCAGAAAGTACCGATTAACCGCAAAGTAATTCCTTTTAAATTCTACCACAGCCTGTATTCCTATAAATATGCAGGCCAAACAATGCATGGAATGATACTGTACATATTTACACTTAGTTTAATAATGTCCCAGGTCTAATTAAAACACAGTGTTTTAAAGAACTAATTGTTACAGAAAAGTGTTTTTATGTAGCTAGATTAGTAATAACTAACGATAGATGAATTCAATTTACATAAATTTCAGCCAAGAGAATATTTAGAATCATACCACAGAGGATTGCTTTGAGTTGGGTAGTTAATATCATTATCTCCTCCCCTCGTTTAAACAGTTTGGTTTACAATAATTGTGGAACATAATAAGTGATTTCAGTTTTTCCTCTTAATGGGGTTTTAATAAAATCTCATAGCGTTTTACTAATACTGGCTGGTTGGTTATCAGCAAGGTTGCTACTGTAAAGCATGCAAATGCATGCTAAGATCTGCTGAGATAGAAAGCACTGAGGTAGCTGCTTCTGCTTGTAGGAGAGGATACTTGTGCACCTAAAGGCTAAAGAAATTGTCTGGGATGTTAAGTATGGCTCTGCTGAGATTCTTAACATTCTATGCATTACCATGCTTCCTGAGCATTTCTATTCTGCTTCTAAGTGTTGTGCTGCAACAGAAAAATAATGCTTGTTAACGTCCAAAGCGCACAGCAGCAGGCAGGATACTGTAAAACATGCTGTGCTGATGATTGTTGCATGATGTTTGCCTGGGTGGCTCAGCTCTTTGGCTTTAAGTTCACCAAGGCATAGCCTGTCATTGAGGCTGTTCTTGCACTGAACTGGAGACACGTGCTCGACTGAGAGCTAAACTCAATTTGCAGTGACAATATAATGCTATGTGCATGGGAGGAGGAGAGGGCCTAAAGTCTAGAAGAGGATGTCCTCACAAAAGGGTACACTGCTAGACTAGAAACAGCCTTGTCTAATCTCTTTCTACTTCTCATTAATCTCCGTTGCACTTGAGACAGTGGGCTTGGAAACTCATGAGAATATCTAGCTTGTGATGTTGTCCAATTCTTGGGTGCCTTGGGGTTGTGAACAGTAAGCATGAAAGGAACAGCCATCAGCTTCACCTTAAACAAAGAACTGTAACCAAAACCTGAAGGTCTGTGATGACAGGAAATCAAGAGGAAAAGGGGATTCAGAGGTCTCTGCTCTGGTCACTGTCACGCTCTTGAAAAACAGAGCGAAGGGCAGCCGAAAATGGAAGTGTTGGCTGAGATTTGTGATGCTGTCTTGGATTAACTTCGCTTCCTCTGTTAAAGCCTATGGGATGAAATAAGGCATGTGTTCAGGCCATATAAGTCAGTCTGAAGGGAGGAACCTATTCCAAGTGCCCATCATTTCATTAATCTCTTTAGTCCAAATTAAGTATGTATGGTTTTGTTGTTTTATCTAAGGGGAGAGTGCTGGTTCATATTGTTCAAAAACTCAAATAATTTTTGGAGCAGCCACTTGGCTAATCAAATCAAGGCTAGTGTTCTATTTACGTTGTCTTCCAAATGAAAGCTAAAGCTAGCAGGGAATGTGAGGGTTAGCTCCTCACATATACACAAAGCCTAGCTGGTTAATGAAAATGTATGGAGTTCTTATCTACTCTGCTTTAGCAGGCATAATGATTTACACAGCCTGACAGCACTAGTGCAGCAAGTAAATGCATTAGTCATAGTGTCCATTTTTCTTGCAAATTTGTGACACAGATTTAATTATGGGAATGACCAGCAACTTACAAATCTAATTTTGGTAGGCTGAGCCAACTTTTTTATTTTAATAACAATGGATTTTTTAGCAATGATTTCATTACTATTTAAAGAAATCAACCCATATGGAAATAACCAATTGGCTGAATTTATTTACTTTATTTTACCTTAATGGATGTTGAATGGTTTAGGTTTATTTTGGCTTTTTTATTATCACTTTTTAATCTTAGTTATTTCTAGGATAAATATCCTTATCTGGCTTAATTATTTCTAGCACAAACATTGTAAATATTTTTCTAAAATCAGGCAAATGTTTGTATACTTCTTTGTTCCCTTTTAATTTTGTCTTTGCAGTATGAAAAGGGGCAGAACAGTCATCTGGGATTCTCTTTTTTACTGTGCTAGCTGTTTAGAAGAAAATCTTGCCAGGCAGTTTGTTCACAACAGGTGCTGAGTTCTAGATTCAGTCTTGTTTAATTTCAAAGCAGACCCGCTTTATGGTGTTCCACTGCACTCTTAGAAGTGGTCTGCTCTTCCGCTGTGAAACAGTACAGTGGTGCTGCTGGTCTGTGCTCCAAATTTGATTCGGGTAGTTCTCAAAATCCTGAGCAACTTCTCCCTGTTAATCAGCCACTTGGGAAGCCACCTCAGTCTCGAAGGATGGGTTTTTGCATGAGTGGAAGAGAATGGCAGATCTCAGCAGCAGTGAGTCTTTTGACCAGATATTACGTATGTGGCAGGAAGAGCTTGGATTCCATGGAATTTAAATAATCTTGGGAGCCACTTATTGTTGCCTTACTGTAACTTTCTCTTATTATGTGGCTGGTGCTAGGTTCTCTCATTGTTATTTAACATCCTCATTTTGATTTCTGCTAGCTTGATCTGAAATCTCAACGTAAGTTTGGGCATCATCAGCTGTTTCCAGATCTGCCAAATAACACTTCAAAATGTGTAGGCCTTCACTCTTATTGCATATTTGTGTTCGCAGAATCACAGGTTGGAAGGGACCTCAGGGATCATCTAGTCCAACCTTTCTAGTCTGGATTCCAGTGTATAGCATGCTTAGTTTAATACCTAAGTTTGAGTTAGCTTATACTATTTTGGTACAAGCAAGGCAGAGTAACAAAGCTCACTGTGACAGAGACCTGTTAGCACTGGCTTGGGAAAAGACCCCTTGATACAGATGATTATTTTGAGGGATGGCTAGGCATGTGCACCCATCCCAGTACACGCACACTCTCTCTGCCCCCTCCCAAAGCCAAATTGACAGAGTGGGTGTCAGATAGAAACAGACGCAGAATTTTTTACAAAGTAAAAAACCTCTCTGCTTGTCTGTGAGTAATGCTGAACTCCTTTAAAAGAAAAAAAAAAACCAAACAAAAAAAACCCTAAGTATAAAGGTACAATCATCAGAAAGTTAAAAAGAAGTAGATGAGATCTTGATGCCAAGGGACTGAGAGAAATAAGATAGGGGATAACTGGAAATCTCAGTATTATACTGCCTAGATGATGTGGGGTCTGTCTGAAGACACAGTTGATTTGAAAAGACCAATGAAGTCAATAGGGATTTACACGGGCAGCCAGTGCAGACAGTCTAAGAACCGGTTAACAAATAACAGCCCTGCTTTTGGTTATCTTTGAAATGTTAGGGAGAAGGAGGGTAGGTAACAGTAACCAAGAGGAAAGAAAATGTGTTATTAAGTTCTTGGAAAAGAGTATCCTCTACAAGGCCAATGATTAGTCCCTGTATTTTTTTTTTTCCAACAGCTAAGAGGAAAATGCATTGAAATCTACATAATAACAAAAAATGAAACTATTAGCTGTCAAATGTTTATAAATTATGTGGGCTGTAGCTGGTCTCAGTGCTTTCCTAGTTTTCCCGTTAGCTTTTGCTACTGAGCATTTAATTAATCTCCCTTGGTCTTATGGGACTCAAGCAGCCAGTTCTTCCAAAAAAAAGTTTATTTAAAGGTAGCAATAAGTAGGCCATTAAATGTATCTCTTTGTATTCTCTTTGCAGCCACAAAATAATTAAATCCTATCTTTCTAAAAATAAATATAACTGGGTATTCTGCTTTTTCCACTTCCTCATATGACAGTTTAGGTAGGATTTTTTTTCTTGCAGCGACCTTTTTGGACAGCAACCCCATCTAGTGCTCTAGCTTGGCGTGGTACTTGGTGACTGCTTTTGAGACAATGCATTGAATCCCCTCCGCCCCCCCCCCCCCCCCCTTACAGTTTTTATGGAGTAACAGGCTCTCACGGAAAGAAATAGCTGAGGATATATGTGCAGTAGCATTTCTTAAGTTAGTAAAACAAGCAGTGAAAGTGGAAGTTGCTGGAGAAAATTCAGAGGCAGAATTCAGGGTGTATGTTTGCAAATCGAAAAGATAACATGAGAATCAGAGCAGCTTTATTTTTCCAGTCCAATTGTCATTTACAAATTACAAAGTAGAAGGGAAGATTCAGGAGCTAAAACTGGGCACTCAGAGTGCCTTAAATTTTATGATCTGGCATATTTCTTCTGATCACATAATGTGTGTAGGGAAACTGGAAATGAAAGTGCTCTCAGACTGGCTATGGTATAGTCATCTCTCTTGTTAATGGAAATTGAATACCAGAAATTTAGAAAAATCTTGATTCCATTTTAAATGAATGCTAATGAATAACAGAGTCAAAAGAGTATGCATCTTTGGTAACTATCATTTGGAGAATATCTAGAGGAGGAAGTGTATGTATTTAATATTATATAATGAGGTGATTTGTTGGAGTAATATGTAAATCACATCTGTGCTAATACGCAGTTTCAGCATAAAACCAGTTTGTTGTCTAAGGTAGCTTTTGTCATAATTTGTAAAGTTCATAATTTCCCCCTTCACTGTGAAAATACAGCATTTTTTGTCAAAAGAATATACTTGTTTTGGGCTAATTTTTCAGGTTCTGCTTAATTTTTGTTAATGGTCAGGACTTGAAAAAAAAAAAACAATTCCACTTGGGTGTGGAACTTTTGTGTCGATCATAATGTCAAAAAGGTCCTGGTACTAGTTTGTGGTGTTTTCTTGTCTTCTGTTTTGGAATGGTTTCCTGTCTTTTTACTCCAAGACAAAGTAAAATTAATAGGGAGAAATATCACTAGTTCCATTAGAAAGTACGATCAAGATGTCTGACTTCTGGTTAAGTCACTGAAGTTTGTATCATGGGATATGTCATATTACTTACTTGAAGTTAATTTTAAAAAAGGTTGCCCTGAAAACTGCTCTGTTTGTTTCTGACAAACACTTGGAGAAATATTTGGTTGCATTGTTCAAAAAGGTGAAAGTTTACAAAACTTTGAACAATATTTGTAAAATGAGATTTAAAGTTCTGGCAAATAACTAGTTATGTCTGTGGGAACCAAATGTTTGTATTTATTTGTTCTTCATGTTAGGTAGGTGCATGAACAAGAAATTGAGAAGGGAAGGAGTATGAAAGACAATTTGGTTTTTATTTTGCCCTCTCTGTAGTATTTTTTTAATACTAGAAGAAGCAAAAACTGCATTCCTCTAGGGCTGTGGCTGTAAACCAACCTGTAGTGATTTGGCCTGATTTATGGGCAAATGTTCCCTGCAGAAAGATTTAGAAAGGCACAAAATATATAATTCTTCCCTCCCTTTTAAAAAATTAATCAAAAGGAAATGAAAATGTTTTTAAAGTCTACTGTTAATGTTCTCCCCCAAAGTTTTAGCTTCTGTTTGAAATGGAGCAATGATCTTTCTTCTGTCCTGCAGCTTTTAGTCAGCTGCGTGAGAAAAGTGTGTGCTAGGGGAGTGGAGAGAAATTGCTCCTGCATTTGGAACCAGGGGTATTTAAACCCCTGTCTTCTGCTGCTTCATTAGCACTTTGAACTAGTGCTGCTGCAAGGAGGAGTCATTTTACTTGGCATCTGTATTTATTATAAAATACAGTCTGGTATGCTGAGGAGTCACTTACGTGGATGCAGTAATCCATAATGGTGCATGGAGCTCTTTCTCCTTCTGTCCACCAAATGTGGATTCAGCAGCTCGCAAGAGTTGAATTCTAGAAAGCAGTGTGCATGTTTCATGACATCCCCTTACAAACAGCAATAGCAGTGCTGTATTGTTCTATGCAAACCTTCTTTTACCTTAAGTTGACTCTTTGGGGGAGGAAAAATAACCCAAACACATTAATTTATTAAACTTCTTGATTTTTGCCCCAGAACAGGTTAAAGCTGTGTCTGGATTTGGATGGGGTTTTTTGTGGTGGTTCTCTATCTGACCTAGCAGTGCCTGTTCAAAACTCAGCAGCCCGTGAATTGGCAGTCCCCAGTCTCCTGGGGTAAAAACAAGAGGGACATCATTATTACTATAAGCTGAGTGGCTAGAAACCATTCCCCTTGCTGTCAGGGTGACAAATACTGTCTTAATGGAAGTGCCAGAGGTTAGGTCAAAAGCTTTCACAAAGTCTTTTAACTCAGCTAGCAAGGAAGGCATGGTTATCATAAAACTAGAACTTCCTTTGGAAGTTTGTGTTTATTATTTTGTTGGCCTTTTAAAAGGCAGTTTTAGGAAACCAGCATGACCCTTCAGAATGAGACGGTAGTAGTTAATGAATTTTTTTTGAATGGCTGTACTTGCTTTGTTGCTGAGAGGGCTCCCTTCATATTTTATTTTTTCCTTAGCTTCTTTCAAAGTACTGAAACAACTTACAGCTTTTGTCCTTAATGGCACATGTTTGGAAATAATGGTTATTGTGAAGGAGGGAGAGAAATATTTTAATTAATGGTCTGTCGATACCTGTATTATTTTAACACTGTTCCATCAGTGGGATAGATTTTTTTCATTTTGACTTAATGTAAAAGCTACCACCCCCCCCCCCCCCACCCCCTCCCCCCCGAAAAAAACCCAAAACACACCAAAAACCAAAACACAAGCAAACAAAAAAACAACCCACCCAAACAAAACCCAAACTATCTTGGAGATAATTCCTTCACTTGCCTTGAGACTCAGGCTTGCTCATATACTTCATCACCCTTCTGGCATGACACGCGAGAAAATTTACCTCCCAGGATCTTCTTTCCTTCTCCTTCATTCCAGTAATGATAAGTAAATTGTTTATTTGTTGCTTCTACTTTTTTAAAAAAGATTGTATCACAAAATCCCTTTTCTAAAATATTTTCTGAAGGTACCTTCTTGGTCAACTCCAGTGTCAGGGCTTGTTGCAAGAATGGTTACGTGACGTCCTTTCCCTGTTTAGTTGGTGGAAGGTCAGACTAGATGATCATCTGACTTTATCTATGAAAAACTCAGTATGTTGTACAAAGTGGAGTCACACCCTAAAGAGACTGTATGTGAGCTCTGACAGGGTGAAGCATTTGAAAATTTGCTATTTTCTACATCCAAATAAAAATAATTCTTTTTACTTGTATCTAAATGGGGTGACCACCCCATGTCAAATGGAAAATTTTGTCTGTTGTTTTATGAAGATGGGATGTTGTTTCTACATTTATAAACCATGCTTCGTATTACCTCCTGGTTTTCAACCAATGTCTCAAGCTCAACATTGGACAATTTCATTGGATACCTTTATACTTCTAGTGGTTAACTTGACTGAGACTGTGCATGACTAGTGACAGCTTTTTTGCCTGACATAAACTCACTGGAAGAAAGCTGCATGTGGTTTCACCCCCTCTGCATACTCTTTATGTATCTCTCTGTAGCGTGGTATGATACAGGTGCTAGTGTTGATGCCCACCTGAGTGTGAAAAAGTCATTCTAGCTTCTTCCTCCTTGTGCATTTGAGGCATGTACTAATGGCCTGAAAATGCCCATCTTACCATGCCTCATTGCTTAATTGTGGTCTAGTTTCTTTCGCACGTTTTTACCACTGCATGGAAAGTGAATGTTAACTATTTGAAGGAGAAATATATTACATAAGATTAGATAACATGGATAATGTGAAAGCTAGATTTTAAAAAAAACTAAAACCTTTTAATAAAATGGAATGTCAAATATATGAGCACGTCTTTCAAGAAATGATCAAAAAACGTGAAAAGTTTCATATCCTTTTTAAAGTCAAGTAATTATCCACCATCATATAATTTTTTATTAGATGGACAGTACAAAGATTAAAGAAAATTTTATAGATAACATTGCACTTCACAGCCAACTGAAGCAGGTGTTAGAAATGCAGATTAAGTATACTGACTAAAGACTATATAAATTTGAAGTGAAAATGCCACTGGTCTACTTGCAGTGCCCTGCACATGTGAAGTTTCAGATAGTTAAATTATTAATTTTATTGTGTGACATAGTGAAGCAGTTAGGGAGAAGGTGTTTGTGCGTTTATGATGGGGTGTTTTTTCCATGTAATATTTTTAACTGTACGTGATGGGCACCTAACAGAATTGGCTTCATTGTGTAAGCTTTGCTGCGGAAAGAGAGTACATAATGCAGCTAGATATATCCATAGTGTAAGTTTATTTGCCAGTTAGGTGTTTTACAGGAACATGCAGTGCAAACACACAGTTGTGGATAAACACAATTTCTATAAATGAGGGAGACTGAATGTTAGTGGTGTTGCTGTACAGATCCTCAGACACTGGGAAATTTGTGGCTGGTCCTTCAGCACACTCCTGTCAAAGTGGTATAAGGTGTTAATTTACAGGTCATTCTTTTCTGGACATCATAGGCTTTGTGTAGACGTTATGGTTCATCATGTACAGGTGTCTTACTCGTATGGGTCATGTGAAGCTCGTTTAGGGTTTTGTTAGGAGGGTGTTGGGACAGGGGTTGAGGGTGTTTTCTTTTCTTCCAGCAACTAACCTGCTAATAAACTGTACTAGCCTGTGAATTTAATTTTGTCATGACTTATCAGGTGCCTGGAGCTAGTAATCAATCTGTAGGAGGTCTAATTCTTGGATAAATTAGAACTGGAAGTGGATTGGGAGATAGAATCTCTTAAAGAAAGTGAGGAGCAGTACTGAGGCCCTTGCTCAGCATGAGGGACAGTCAATTTTCTTCTCACTCTGGAATGTTGTGAGGAGAGGGTGGTAGGATCCCTGTAATAGCATAACATCTGCCTAGCGAGAGAGGCAGTAACAGGGACATGGTGCTGTCCTCTATCACCTAGAATGACTGCAAGAAAAAGACAGCTTTTGCAGGATTTTTTTCTTAGTAACTGGATCCGCTAGCTCTAAAAGTATGTTGTCGTGAAAGAATGGCTTTTGTGTTTTTTAAAATAAACAATATAGTTTTGTCCATCAGCTCATGGGGTGTGGTATTTGTATTGGCAGCAGTTCTGCTCTGACTGGAGGAGCTAGTCCATAGTCTGTAAATATCCTGTATATGGTTGAGAAAGCTTGGTTGTAATGAGTGAAACAGATATTCAAGTGTCTGTCTAGTGCTTCCTGGGAGATAGATAGCATGCAGCTGGCAAACCAGTCATTTGAAAAGGCTGTAAGTGGTTGTGTTTTGTGTGTATCCACTTTATTTTTTTTCCATAAGAAGAACAAATAAATCCTAGATGTTTCTCTGTTTTCCGTGCACCTCTACCCATAGGCACATAGACTTAGCTCTATTTCTCTCTAATTTCTGATAACTGGTGCTTCGAGACATGCATTTTTATTCCTTCAGTGACAGTCATTGTATCTTTCTCTGTGCTACAGAATTGAGTTCCCAACAGTGGGTGCAAAAATCATATGAAGTCATATAAAGTCCCCAGAAAGACCATGTGGTGCATTCTTAATACAAATAATACACTGTAATGAAGTAGTTAGCAAAATAACAATGTAAATTTTACTCTAGCCTTAACTCGTGTATAGCATTTCAGTAAGATTTTTTTTGTCATTGACTTTGAGAAACAGCTTCTATCCATCTTTGTTATTTTCAGGCCAATTAAAGCAGAGGCAAAGGCTACAGATAGTTCATTTTATAGACTGTGTAGTGTCCCCAACAAAGAACTGTTACATGAATTCATGTATAAAATGTATTTATTACTAATGAGTTCCATATTTTTAGTAGGTAGTTAAAAGACAGGCTAAGAGCATCACCAGTGCAAACAGCTTGCAAAATAATAAAATCTAGATGAAGCCTAATATTTATAGGGTACTGCCTTATTGCTTAGTTTAGTCACTCAGTTAATAACAGTACAAGTATGGAATCAAATCAATGTGTATATGTAGTCAAGTCAGAGAACTAAAATAGAATTTCATCATTACTATCTCAGTTTGCTTACCCTGAAGCAGAGTTAGTGGGGGGCTGATCTTCCCCTCGTTCATAAAGATCTGTCAAAATAGGATATGTCACTCCAAAGACATTTGGAAACATATGTTATCAGAGTCCTACTACATCAAACTATGGCATTATGCTGGCTCCTTTTTTATTTTTCAGTCAGATTTCTTGTAACTCTTGGGATGATAATTGTCGTGCTCATTCAGACCAACAGCACAGTCCAGTGCCAGCTGAACTTGTGTTGAGAACATCTCGAGCCCATGTTACAAGTGATCTACAGGAAATTATATCGTCTGTATATTGTTTTATTTATTGTTGGAATTTAAAAAACTATCAAAAACACTCTAAGCTTCTTCCAGATAATTATTGTGAGTTCTTTTAGGGGCAGAAAAGGCCATCATTGACAGAGAAAACACTATGATCTTGTCAATCTGTTTCATAAAGCAGGTCAAGCACCCTAGATTAGTGAGATATAGATTAAGACTTCTAGGCCCATGTTTTGCCACAGTGGTAGTCACTGTCTCTAGGCTGTCCAGATAAAATTTTGGTTGTATCCTTGGTGCATGGATTTCTTAAAGCCCTGTCAGAGTAAGGGCAAGTTTCTTCATCTTTGGAGAACTAGAAGAGGGAAATCCAGCAATCATCAGAGTTCAGTCGAGCACTGACATGTCCAAGCCAATTAAAAAGAAGTTTGTGAAGGAGAAAGCTTTTGGGACAGGAGAGCCTTGGAGAGCGGGATGTCTAAATTAAGATGATATCTCTGGGGAGTGCTTGGATTGTGCTGGCTTTGGTGCAGAAGGAAGAAGAACAAGTTCTGGGTCAGGCTGGACTGGGGTTACCCTGCAGCACCCCCTGCCTGGGAGTCCCATTTCAGGACAAGGGTGCACATACCACAACTGTCCTGCACATTCCCTCTGCGTGGTTGCCACACATCCTCTGCCTGTCTGTTGTTCTTGCTCCCATGATTTCTTCTTGTCATCAGAAATACAGGATGCCTCATCCACGTAATCATTTGAGAGCCAACACTAACATAATTCTTTAAGCTGAGATGGGAACATAGCTCTTCAGGGTATTGACATCAAGTAAAACTGCTACAGTGATAAACTTTTGAATTAGATTTTCCAGACTGATTCTGTTACAAATATCCCACTAGAAAAATAATTGGTTTATGACATTATATGATAAAGTTCTTGAACTGAACTCATAGGGAGTTCAGTTTTCATGGATAATCAGGCAGTAATCTTGTAGAGCCTTTGGACACTATCCTCCATGTTTTGCACGGAATATCTTAAATATTAAAATATTCTCTTTCTGATCACCTATAAATGCATTGACTGAAATATTATTTAAATGGAAATTTAGCAAATTAAAGAAATATTTTGAGGTACTTTCCTGGGTTTGTGTATTAGCTTCTCTAGTACTGGAGCTTTGTAATGGAGCATCAGTCCTTCTGCCACTCAGGAGCTGTGGTGCACGTTGAGTTGTGTGTGTTCCTGACATAGTGAAAGTGCAGTTTGGGAATATGAAAAGCACGTGGACAGAAATATCTTTGAAGTTTTTACTGAAAATTATATTCTAAGAATTATGGATTGGTTATGAAAGAAAGGTTTTTCTGCCTAATTGTTTTGAACTCCTTTTACGCTTACTTTTATTCTAGAACAAAAATGTGGAAAATTGTGACGCTAAATTAGAAAACAAATACGCTTGTTACAGCATAAATGTATCCATACCTAGACTTCCTAGAGTTACCTTAGATTAGCTATTGCATAAATCCCTGAATTTAGTCTGTATTACACAAATACCACAAGCATCTCAGAAGGGTGTGTGATTTCTGTGCTTACCATAGGCATGTGCAAAGGGGATTTTTGCACTGAGACCTTGTAGTTGTGCACATAACTGACTTTTTTTTACATACAGAGCTATTAGATTTGCACTTAAAAGTATAAATATCAAGAGTCAAGCACAAAGCTTTATCTGCTTGGACCATAATCTCATACAGTCTCTGTGCTTACAGTAGTACCTTGCATAGACAACACTACTATCAGGAGCTGAACTGCTGACTTCCAATCCCATTTTATGTGTTCAACACCACTGTACGTGCAGGAGTAATAGAGATGGGGAGAGAAGAAACCTTTTCTGTATAATTCTTATAAGTATCTTTTCAAAACCTCTTTTTTTTAATTAGAAATACTCAGAGGTTTTATTGTGTAATTTACAGAAGAAACATTCCTGAAGTCCTTAAGAAAGAACCATTCTTTTCCTCTGCATCATGATAAATGTAGCAATTGTGTGTGTATACTAGAATAGATCATATTGAACATCCCCTGAGCTCCGTTTGCAGACAAGTCCTATCTCCACCATGACAAAATTCCCATAAGAGTTTAAATTATTAATGCCCTGGAATCTGCGGGGTTCAGCAGATATGTTCAGCATTATTGATGGCAAACTTTATCCCTTTATTCCTAAGACACATAATGAAATAGGGAGTCCCTCAAATACCTGCATTTTGTGTTTAGGCTAATTTTGTAGAGGCCAGTGGGCTTTGCCTTAATGTGTGTAAATACAATTTTTCTCTTTTACGGCACATTGTGGGGTAGATGGGAATGAGACTGATTTGGCACTAATTTATGAATCCTTCTAGCATTCTCTGTGCACTGCACCCTGTGCGGGCAAGATGCTCTAATTACACTTACTCTATATAATGAGAGCTTTTAATGACAATTACTGATTGTAGTTACGGATGTTTAGGGACCATTTTTTTGTAGCTTAAGATGATGTATTGACTTTTACAAGAGAAGACTTTCATTTTCACTTTATGCAATATCTCTTCTTCCTCCCCTCAGCCTTCACAACTGATAGGCTGACTGGTAAAGCTACTAAAGTGTAGCCACAGAGAATTATTGTGCAGTTAATTTAACGTCAGGAGATATAATTTTTCACTGTTTTTTACTTCTGAATTCAAATCTGCACGTTCACATGTTCTTTTTCATAGCAATTTAGTATTTGGAGTGATGTTATACAAGTTGCATTTGTTTTATATAACGAGATAAAACTCTACTTCACACTGAATATGTCACTGCCATGTTAAGCAAAAACATTTACTAAAGCTTCATTTTTCTCTTAATGTACTGGTATATGACATTTTAATATGAAGCTGTCGATTTTAAATAGGAGTAGGTTTAATCTTTGTTCCAGTTTTCAGTTAGATTAATTATAGTGGCAAACAGCGAGTCCACTCACAGTCCCAGATTGCAAAGTTGCTTTACATAGGTCTTGCTTGCGTCTTTTTTTTAGTAAGGCTGTGAGTGTACTTCTCATTGACTGTTATCTTGAAATATAAGTACAGATTTAGGCAGCTTCCAGTCCAGCAGGCACTTGAGAAAGTGATCTATCAATAATTGAAAGATCAGTTTAACACTTGTGAGGAAGAAACAGTTTAAAAGATTCCACTCACCCCTTTCATTTACTGAGGGGTTTAGGGGTGTCTTTCTTTGCTTTGGTTCCTGCTGCCAAAGCCCTCCTGTAACTCCAGGGAAGCAAAAGAGAACATGAGAATTGCCTGTTCTCCTTAGCAGCACTTACGGCTGGTCATTCTCACATATCCCCTGCAGGTTTCTGTGTCTTCCATTGTCCGAACACAACCAGCAGTGGGTCTGGGCTGGAAGACAGACCTGGTCTGAGTATTAAAATAACCCTTTCTATGTTTGTTGTGGCTTCCCTGGGTTTGTTGTGTGTTAAATCCTGACCATGGCATTAGTTTGGTTTATCATATAGCTGTCTTAAGTGAGAAGATGATATTCCGGGATGTGGGAACAGAAGTAAAAGGTTGGATGGAAGAGAAGAGAGTATGGTAGCTTCTAGAACTTATTCATAGCTGAAGATAATACTTAGGTAACAGACCATAAAAAAGATTGTCTGTATACTACTTGATTTCTGTGGTCTACAAACCCATAGATCTTAAGTCTGATCTCAGTATTTTACTAACAATATTTATGTGTACTTCACATTTATTTGCCAATTCTACTAACGTGGTAACAAAAGGATTTCCTGAAGTCGGTTCAGGTCTTCAGTAGAAGGAGCCAACTCTTACACTGTTTGGCACAGTTCTCAGAATGAGTTTGTGAAATTAGAGGCTTAATTTGTCACTCTGTTAGCACGATGTGTCATTGCCTCTCAAAATATTGAGTGTTTGCAGATCCTTTGACTGAAGCACTGCAGAGGCTGATGTCTGTTATTTGAGTTTATATCTTTGGACCTACTTGGACAACTGAAAGTGCACAGGTAATAGCTAATAGAAAGAGCCTGCTTCAACAAAAAACAACAATCGTCTCCTAGAACCAGTAATAGAAAGCAAGAATCCTACCTCCCTGTGTTCTGGCATTGGTTCATAAATACTTGCGTGACTGGCACACAACACGGCTTGTGTTTCACTGTATGGGCTGATTGACCTGCGCCTATGACTAAAATGGAACAGATTTGGGTTGCAGTCACCACAGGTAGCCACCAGCCTGCCATGATTGGATCTAGTCTTTGAATCCCAGAGTTACATACCCCTGGGTGTAGACCGTGATTAGTTTTGCTTCCTAGCAGAGGACCTCTCAGTTCCACAATGTCAGGTTATGCTTGATCTCCTTCGTGAGCTGTGGATACCTGGCCCTCAGACCATGGAACCAGAATCATAGTCCAGAGATCAACAACACACAACACAGGTGCGAAAGAAGATAGTGAGTGGCATGCATAAGGTCAAGTGCTGGGAGGCACAGCATATTAAGGGCTGTCTGTGAAACAACTGACAGCTCCCGGTTTCTGTTTCCCAGTAAAATTTGCAGTTAGTAGAAATTCCAAGAACCTCACACAAAAATAGGATTATCAGCATCTTGCCTTTGAAAAGGAGCAGATCTGGGCTGCTGAGTTACTGAACAGACTTGCATCTCTGCAAGCAGGCTTAGCCTCTGATTTCAAAAGTGGAAATGCAGCTTGAGAGAACACCGTTACAAGGATTTTGGCCCAGGCTTAGGCAACCTGTTCTCTATGCTGATTATTTTTAGTCTACCTCACACACATCATTGCCTTATCTAGTGGTGAGTTGAGGCTTTCATTTTCTAATTGAAACCACTATTGAATAATTGAAACAATTGAATAGCAGAAACCACTTGTCAGGAAAGCAAAGAATCATGGACTTCAGAAAATGAATTTCTTGTTCACAAGTGTTACTCAACAGGAAAGTTACCCCTGGAAAACCACAGACTCCAGGTCCCTTGTTCTTCCATCACTGCTTCTGGGAGTCTTGCATTTATGCCAAGCAGGTTTTCCTGCTGCCTTGGCTCAGTGGGCATATTTTTTGGCATTGTTCGACTTCTATTGCTTACCAGCAATAGAACCAGCCCTTTCAAAACTGGCAGGTTCCCACGTCTCTGTGTGCTGCAAATCAGGTGATGCTTTCAGCTCCCAGGTCTTCCCAAGCCTTCTGCCTCTATGTAATTCAAAGTCCATGCCAGAATTAGTGGAAAATATCTGTTGTACTGGAGAGGAGTCCTTCTGCACTGGTGTGTCCTGTTTGCTCTGTGGCCACACCATGCACTTGGTGTCAGGCCTCTGTAGCATGGGGCGGTTTCTGGTTGTGTTGTCAGAAGGCGGTGGTGGTCACTGTAATGGTGGTAGCACTGTGGATCGTGAATTGAAGCTCTCTTGATGATCATCCCTAGTGCACAGGCAAAAAAGTATATCACAGGGACTACAGAAACACTAGGACAATTATTGTGTATGACAACATAATATTTGGAAGAAAATTTCATTTCAAAGCTTATGTGCTTGAATTATTTTTTTTCTTGGTTAATGGAAGTTTTTCCTCTTAAGGAGGACTGAAAATATGTCTGAAAGGGTAAAACTGTGTGTGAAAAGCATGCAGGGATTTACTATGTGACTAGAGAGAGACACTTCCAAATAAGTCACAAGTGGAGTTAGTAAACTCACCTGCTGGAAATGACATCTTGGATGTCTCATGTCTTCTCTAGGGAGCTGTCAAGTCTTTCACTGTAACTGCAGAGTGATTAGAAGTTGTTTCTGTCTAACAAAGACACGGTAAGCCTTTTCAGGAAACAAGTTGGTGAGCAGGTTTGAGGTTATATTGTTTGCTCAAGCTTGTCAGTGTAACTATAGGCTGTTAGGTCAGAGACTTGGTTTTTACGGTACCTGCCACAGTAAGATCTTTCTGTGGAGTCCTGCAGGAGACTTGAGTAGTGCAAGTTTTATTTTGTACGGCCCTGAACAATGATGAAGTGGCTGGGAGAGGGGTGTTTTGCAGGATGCTTTCATAGAGTTTCTGTAGTAAGTCAAACCAGGGACCCTCTACTATGAATTTCGGATCACTAGAAATGCATTTATTTCAATGGGTTGTTTAGGTGAATGGAACTAAAAAAGTGAAAAAACATCCAATGGGTCAAAAAATGAACTTGACATTTAAAAAGAAATTTTATGATTTAGGAGCTAATCTTGTTTGGAAAAAAAATGGGGGCAGGAAGATGGGTTTCAAAGTGGCTCAAAATGGGCATTAGGCAGTTTTGTATGTTTCAGTGATGACATCTCAGTGGTTCACGGTTGCTGATGCCTGGCAACATTGGAGAACACTAAACTTGTTGCTGTGCTTGCTCTGCTGCTTTGATAAAGCAAGCAATGTGCTTCAAATGCTGCGGTCATGTGGGATTATACTACATGCTTCAAATAAGGCATAGTTTTTCCTAAATGTGCTTACTCGTTCACTTCAAGCTCCCCTGTCTCTTGAGGGTTCTTTTGGTAGGTAGAAGCAGACTGCTCAGAATGACAAATGTTCCTGTCCAGTCACTGTCAGGGCTTTTTTACAGCTGCTTTTTTTTTTTTTTTAACAGCACTTTCAAAAGGGAAGTGTGATCCAGCAAAATGGGATTTTTTTTTTTTATTTTCCTTTTTTTTTTTTTTAAAATCTGAGGTGCAGCTCCTCACTGACTTCTCTGGTGACGAAGCCAGTTTAAGAGGTGACAACCCTGCTTTCAGCCTCTCTCATACTGCAAAAAAAGGTGCCAACACGTTGGTTTCTTGGGCCATGTTTTAGACCAGTACAGTGGAATGAGCTGAGTTTAAAAACAAAAACCTGGGTTTTATTTCCCCCACTTGGATCACATTTGTGATCCATTTTAGAAATGATCTCATGTGTACGCCTGAAGAAGAGGAGATGGTTAACTGTGGCCAAAGGAGACAAGGCTAAGGGTAACAATTTATTAGTCACCTTTGCTAGAGGAGACTGAAGTGAAGCTGTGCCTTGTGTAGACTTGAAAGGTAGAATTCTGTCCAGATGAAAATCAATGGAAAAGGCTGTTCTGGTGCCAGTGTAATGTTTCTTTAATTAATGTTTTGCTACAAGACAGGAGGGTTAAAAGGAGAAGTTGCTTTTATGGAGTTCGTTTTGTGGGGTTTGGTGGGTTTTTGTTTGTTTGTTTTTTGGGGGTGGGGTTTGTTTTGTTTTGTTTTGTTTTGGGTAGTGTATTTTGAAGTGCTCCAAGCTATAGCCAGGAAAAAACAACCTGCATGCTTCATATCGTTCTCTTATTGACCTTATATTGACTTTATCATTCTCTACAACCTGAAAGGAGGTTGTAGGGAGGTGGGTGTCAGTCTCTTCTGCCAGGTAACAAGCAATAGGACAAACAGAAACGGCCTCAAGTTACACCAGGGGAAGTTTAGGTTGGATATGAGGAAAAACTTTCTTCACTGAAAGGCTTGTCAAGCACTGGAACAGGCTGCCCAGGGAAGCGGTTGAGTCATCATCCCTGGAGGTATTTGGAAGACATGTAGACGTGACACTCAGGGACACGGTTTAGTGGTGGACTTGGCAATGTTAAGTTTACTGTTGGATTCAATCATCTTAAAGGTCTTTTCCAACCTAAATTATTCTATGGCATTTCATTCCAGTCTTGAGATCTGAGTGTGGTTAGAAAAATGGAAGTGCTATAAGCTCATACAGTCTTTCTGATAATGTTCTTCTCATGGCTCTTCTGGATTCCCTCCTTGGACCACATGACAAGTCATCTACATGATATTCTTTCTTTCCATAATTAGGATGAATGTCTCCCAGCTGGAGAAATGTTACTGCTTTCAAACCCCTTTTGCTTGAGTTGAACATCTGCAAATATTTTTAAGATAAGGTTACATGAAATCACTTAATTTTCAAATGCTAAACTTAAGAGTTGAGACACAAAATAGTACCAAATGGGGATATAAATAAAAGTAGCACTGTTAACATATTGTCAACACTGCCTTTTTTTAAAGTTATTTAAGATCTTCAGTTGTGTTTTTTAATATCTGTGAGATATATAACACAGTTTGATAGTGAAGTTAAGACTTGGTAATGCTTCTGAGGGGTGTGGATATTACAGGAAAGGATCCAGAAAAAGCCTGCTCAAGTACTCAAATCAGAGAGAGCCTGAACTCTTCTGGCTTTTGTGCAAGAAATCAGAGAAGGAATGCCCTTTATGAGTACTGGTGTTCGATCAGTGGAGTGTGGGCTACACTGCTAGAGAGGAGACCCCTTACCCATCTTTTCTGCTGCTTGGTGAAGCAAAATGGGGGAATCTTCAGTTCTCATTTATTCATGGCCAGGTTGTCTTATCCCCCAAAAGGTGAATAAAGAAACAGTCTTTTCTGTATTATTCATTGTTAATATGGACTGTGACATGCATGTGACACAGGGTTCTTTGTGTCTCCTTCTAGTAACCAGCCCACTATCAGATGCCAGTTCTTACCTTCCTAGTGCTCAAGCAATGGCAGTCAGTGCAAAAATAACGCATATTTGACACTTCCTCTTAATCCATCATCTTTGCCACCCTGTTACATGCATCTATGTTAAATGCTTTGAATGCTCTGGGTGTGCACTTTGCAATGTCTCATCTTGTGCTAGATCTCAATACCTTGTACTTGAACTCACTATATAAATAACTGCTGAATCCATTCTGTTCTGGAGCATGTGAACAGATAGGTGCGCTTGTTCACTTGCTCACTTCATGACATTACTGTTAACTTCTGTGATTCTTTAGGGATTTCTGTTAAAAATCCAGTTTAAAAAAAAAAAAGGCAACAAAACCAGACAAACCCCCTCATATATCTATCCGTCTCTTGGCTTTCTTTTCTGTCCACTGGGATTTTTTAATGTACGTCTCATAAGCCAGGTTATAGACTTTTGGAGGAAGAGACTGCCTGATAAATACATACAGTTCGCTACACATTGAGTTGTCTAACCATTTAGCACTACTGTAAAACAAATAATGCAAATAACTCTGTTCTAGTGCTGAGACTCCCCTGTTAATTTGTAGGTAAGCACTTATATCTTCCGTTTTATGCTTTTGTTTCTCCTGTATGTGTGTATGAAGGTTGCATACTGATGAAATAGGAACTGATTAACCGGCAGTGTAGAAAAATCAGTGAAACCAGCTACTCTGGCTGTTTGACAACCATTTGCATACTAAACTGAACAAAAAGGAGAGGTGCTCTTTAGTCTGTTTCAGTCACAGCAGCCTAATGAATTGTCCATAGCTCTGCAAGTTATTAAACATAATTTGTGCTTGAGGTTTTTTTAAAGAGTTTATTGTATTCCCTTTAGAGACAATCTCTTGGTGCTCTGGTACAAAAAGGAGGATTTATGTTTTCACTTTACCATTAAATAATTTGAGGTTGCGCCATTTCTTTTTAACCTACTTGGATAATATTCCTTTCTGGCATTTCATTATACAGATAATATTTGATGTGTGAGAGAGTGTGTTAAAATTGTGTACAAGAGCAGCATCTGAGAAACCACATTTGTTCCTTTAATTAACATTTAGCTGCCTGTGTTCCCTCTATATGCAATCGAGGCAACATTTAGGAAAATACTGTGTTCAAATATGCCATTTAATACAGGAAAGACAAAGAGAGTTTGCCAGGGCAAAGGGCAAGGTCATCAATTTGTATTCACTGAATGTGACATATATTGCATAAAAAGGATTTGATCAAGCCTTTTTAATGTACTTTGTTCAAGAGGTTGAAAGGAAAACTGCTATAATTGTCTACGCTGTATTGGCATAAGAAGGACAGATGGCTACTAGAGAACTCTTCACAGGTTTTCCCTTCAAAAGATTGCAAGTATATGATAAGTGAAATCCTGTTTTTCGATGGGATTGTGTTTATGTCAGTAAGACAAACGCACA
Organism: Phalacrocorax aristotelis; assembly: GCF_949628215.1. NCBI lineage: Eukaryota > Metazoa > Chordata > Aves > Suliformes > Phalacrocoracidae > Phalacrocorax > Phalacrocorax aristotelis. Next base: position 18,291,402 of record NC_134279.1, read on the forward strand.
TCCATTCATCTGCAGAATTTCCCCTAATCCAGATGCACTAACGTAGAACTAATTGCTACTGTAATTAATGTGCTGGGTTTTTTTTGTTGTTTGGGGTTGTTTTTTGAGGTGTTTTTTTTTTTTAAACAAATTATTACTGTCCTTAATTTTGAGACTGAGCATGTCCCAAGTCAGGGATAAACAAATAAAATATACAGATGGCTGTGTTCTGTATATCTTGTTGACCATGGGTGGTCATACAGTTTCAATACAGTAATGTACTTTTTATCATGTCTGATTCACAGTGCCATTTTTTAAAATTATGGCAGTTTGTGTTTTTGCTTTGTATGTACCCACTAACTAGATAGTTAAGGTTTCAGGCAGATTCAGCAATGGAAGAAGACTTTATGTTAAAGGAATTTTATTTTTGTAAGTTTTCCACACTATGTCGGTGAATGCATTTGCATTTACTGTGTGTGCGTCCTGGTCATCTGAGATTCTGTCGTATTTTGCTGTGCCTGAAAACCTTTCCCCACTGAACATCTTATTATTCCATTGGGTATCAGATTTTGTTCAACAATGTATTTTTATCTGTTCTCTTTGTCCAAGAGAATAAATATCATGTGGAGGAAAATCTGATACACTTTGCTAGCAGATCTGTAATACTGAAGTGAATAATTTGGCAAGAGCTTGGGGCTATTCTCCTGGCTGTTGGACATTTTACATCCCTCAGCCACCAGCGGTACATCTTGATTCATTAGAAAAAAGTGAATGGGTAGGCTTTGTTTTCTCTGTAGCCTGGAAATGTTCAGTCAGAAAGAGAGCAGTGTCCATTATGGTGTCTTCACTGTCTGTGTAAGAAGCTGATGCACTGTGCTGAGGCAGCGCATCGGCAGAAAGCATCTAATTGCTAACAGAGATGACATATCTCAAATAATATTCTCAGACTGACCAAGCAGTCTTGGAGGTTGCAGCTGCACATACATTCTCTGAGGCTTGTACTTTGGAAGCATTTATTTCTAGATTCTGCGCTGGAGCTACTCAGAAGATAACTTCAGTGGAAAGGGAGTTTTTGTGCCACTTTGGCTGTTTAGCCTGTTTTTTGAACTGACTGTTCTTTCATAGCTCTATCTGCAGATTATTAGGGAGCCTTCTGTTGGATCTGTTATTCTTCAAAGACTTAATGAAATTGCACTGTGTAATTAATCTGTCATCTTAATTTCTAAAATTCTCCTAGCATGGAGGTTATAAAACAACAGAGAGATTCTGTGGCTGCTCAGTTGTCTGGGTGGAAACAAAGAATATATTCTTTTGATGAAAATAAGTTTATATATGGGTGGCTGAGATTTTATTGCAGCAAACATAAAATCTGCCATACTGAGACTGACCGAATATTCTTTATCAGTGGCAAAGAGCAGATATTTAAGGAACACTATATTTAAAGTTCAGCGAATTCATATATGACACTTCCCCTGAAGTTTTCTCACTCTCCAGCTCTATTTCCTGAGCTAGTTGTAATTTCTGTGTATGTAAAAAATTTCAACAGGTTTATCTTCTGTGAACTTGCCCTATTTTCTCTTCAACCTACATACATGCATCTGATTGTAAAAGATAAATGGTTTTAAGGAAAGAAATGTCTGGGATGAGTGTTCTATTAGGTTTAACCAGAAGGTTCTGCCATTTCTCCATATGTTGACTGCACTCACTAGCTACTACTTTGGGTATTTGGTTGAAATAGTAGGGCATTGGTATCTCAGTGGCTCACACACCAGGTAGAAACCAGATAGCTCTTTGAATGCAAGTCTTCAAAAATAAAAAATACTACCTGCAGGAACAAGGCACACCTTCAGTACCTGGCTTGAGATGGGCATCGGAAAAACTTGCATTTGTTTGCTGCTTCGTTAGGACTGTCATTCGCTGCGGAGATTATTCTCTTCAGGAGATTGGCCCGAAGTTTTGCTTTTGGGATAAGGAACAGACTTGGAACTGTTTGGGCAAAGGCTTACATACGTAACCTCTCCTTCCTCTGCTTTTTCCCTTTGTTGCTTTGAGTATATCCCTTCTGATAACTTCAGCTGTATACATTGATTCTGCAAACAACACTTTTGTGCAAAACAGTATCCTTCAGTAGTCAAAAGCATGTAATTTCACTTATACTGTTAACAAAATAAAAGTCACAAGATGCCTGTGTGCGCTTACAGAAATGCCTGTGTGCACTGTTTGACGGGTTTATCTCACAAGGTTAAAAATATGTGAGGGGTTTCTTTTGTTTTTTAATGTAGCTCTTGATAGAAGAGAGAAATACAAATGTAACAAAGAATAGCTAAACAGCTCTTTGACTCTCACTTCACAACAAACATCAAAGAAAAATGCACTGCCACCTGTTAACATGGTATGAAAGGTTAGCCAAGTGTGCATTGTTCCCTACTAAATTATTTTGTTCCTTTAAATCAAAGTTAGCTACTTCAGAGATGGTTTTATTTCAATAGGTGGATCCTTTTTTTAATGCATTACTTCTGACATTCTTCTTACTCTTGTTGGGATAGGAGATGCCTTTCAGCGTCATGCTCATGTAGTCTTTCCAGGGCACTGTAAGCAAGCTGAGATAATAGGGGTTCTTTTATTGTTCTTGTTGTTTTATTTGTTTTTTTTCTAAATCTAGGAGTCACTAAAAAAAAAAGAAATAATTAAGCACAGGGCTTATTAAACATCATTGCTGATCCTTTTGGTGTATGCTTACTGTTTTGATCATGTGTGTGCTGACAGGACTCCTAGAGGTCTTTTCCAACCTTAATGATTCTATTATAAATATCTTGTGTGATTTGCAGAGCGGAAAAAGAGGATGACTTACATGAAATACCTCATGCCAGCATAAGGTTTCTTTAGTCTACACATTCTTCAGTTCAAATACACTCTTTTTATTGACATATTTCCCTTGTTGTATCATTGTATTGTCAGCTCAATTTTCATAACATTATGTTAGAGTTTGAATGTGTGTAAGGAAACGTATGATAGAGTACTACACCGAGGAAGGAGGCTTTTCGGGTGTTTGCTGGTGTCGGTTGGCTCTGAGTGCTTGTATGTAATTCTGAGATATTTGCAGGTTAAGGGAAGCATGTCTCTGGTAGGCAGTGCCAGGCTCAGGAAATATGGGCAAACCCTGTAGTATGCTATTAGCATGGCGTTTTGATAAAAGTAGGTAACTAGCTTCTGTGCAGTCAGGTTAAGAACTGTGATGTGTCTTCAAGGGCCCAAGGTTTAGTGTAGGAGGAGTCTTATCTTCTGAAGACTGTGCAGGACTAAAATTCACGCTTCTTGCTGACACACTCGGGTGTCCGAACACATAGGCTAGAGGTATTCTGTATTGCACTTTCTGGTTTCTGCAGGCAGGGGCCCATGACAGCCCCAAATAAGTTGTTCAGCTTGTACAGGTCAAACATAAATGAAAGTGAACTCTGTATATGAAACACTTGTGTTTCTTTCCCTTTCCGTTCCTCTGAACAAGGCAGGGTTTCACCAATTTGCCTGTCCCTACTTTCACCGTCCATGTGAAATGGAGTGTGTTTGCAAAGCGCACTGTGATAAAGATAAGCTGTTCTCTCTGTTCCTTCTTGCACCTCAAGTCCAGGTGGATAAATCTCTAATGCAAACATGAGCTGTAGAAGCTAAGGAACAGCAGTTTCTCCTGAGCAGAATGTCAAGATAAGCTGGTAAACTAAACAGACTTGAACTTCTTTCTGTGGCCACGCTTGACAGCACAGAAGAGAAAGCAAAGTTTGGCTTGAAGCATATGAAGAAAACACAGCTTCTGCTTGCAAATTTACATGACTTAATACATTAAAGGGTATGGAACATAAAAACCTTAATTTATGTTGTTATTCAAGATCCATTAATAGGTTAATGAAAAGAAAAAGTTTAATTACTGATGTTTATACTATGTCTGCAAAGCCTACTGTTGTTTTCTTCCTTAGCGCTGTATAATTTTAAGGGAGCAACACAGCAAGTTGAATCCTGATTTGACCTTATGTGCCTTGCTGTTCAGCTCAGTGGTTTCCCTGTAGAAACAGAAACTGACACTGCCTCGCTTGAATTTTCTTCAATCAATATGAGTGTGGCAAAATACAAATTATACAGTAGGATAGTATTAAAGAAAAGCTAATCTATTGATACAGATGGCTAGAGAAACAGGTTTTTATCTAAGAGCTTTCAAAGTATTCTTTATGAGTAAAATGGGACCCCATGGAATGACTTAGTATTTTGATACTTTTTTAGATGCAGGCTTTCATCTCAGCTGGTTTTAGCAGTGTAGAATTCCCCCATCTAAAAGTTTGTAGAGTAAATGACTGTTACTGTACATCTAAAATGTAGCTATATAAAAATATGCATATAGTTCTGTAACTTTTAGAACAAACCCTCAGAGGTTATACATTGTGCAAGTGCAAGTCTACAGCAGTAAAACTGTTAATTTGCCTGACTAGAAATATTAACCATACTATATCAAATAACTGCCAGGAACAATTCCCTACCATTCCCTGTGACTTCATTTTAATTGATTTTTTTTTAAACTTCCAGCTTCTGAGATTTTGTTTACTCTGACAGAATGTTTATTAAATGTGTAAAAAGAAAATTGTTTTGTAAATTGTTTCCAAGAGTGGTTTTTATCTTCCATAAATTGGTGGTTCGTTTAACGTTTTCCACCTACCTTTGTTTTCCACCCTGTGCTCTGCCTCATTTGTTTCCTTATTGGATTTGATGATTAAATACTGATCAGCTGCTGGTCTGATCAGCTGTGCATATTGCTTTCTTTTAAACATTGTTCATATACACCCTGAGGACAGGGTTACATGCACAGTTATAAACAGAATGGGGGGCTGTTGAGTGGTACCATTTGATCTGTTTTACAGATGATGGTGAGCTCGACAATGAGCATTTGTAAAACTGATCATTGAAAAAGACCTCTATGTTACTGCAGAAATAAATGACACACAACGATCCAAAAGGGCTGTTGGCTGCTTGCTTTACATTGCAGAGCTGTAGTTTGTGTTCAGGCCTCTGATGCTAAACAGAATCAGAATACTGATAGTGCTTTTCGGAGAAGGTTTTTTTCTGTCTTGTTAATTTTTTTTCTTAAGATAGTGTATATTCAATCATAATACTGTGCTGTCTGTCATGTATTGCTGTGAAGATTCATGAAGGAACGTGGAATTTACATACAAAACTAAATTATTATTTTCTCTTTGAAAAGCAGAGGTAACTTGTGCAAGTATAATACTACTGTTAAGTGCCACCTCTGAATGATTTGAAGAAATCAGGATAGTAAAGGAAATCCTCTCAGGATTTAGCCAATTCAATTGGAATACCAGTCTGTTTGCAGGGAGGTATCGTAATATTTTGTTTCTGCTTGAAACGATTATTTCTGAATAGCCAAATCTATGAAATCACTGGAAGTTTACCAGGAACAAGAGACATCTTAAAAACTGTGTTATTGTATTGTGTGTAGTCCTAATCATGGGAGCCGTAGTGAATTAGTAACTTTTGGTAGACTGGTACTGTTGGTGACAGGGCTAACTTCAGCACTCCATGATTCAAATTCAATCCTAGTCTAAATCCATTGGAGTCTGTATATTTACAGTGGTGTACATTTTTATTTGTTTGGCCATAGCTGTATATGAATGGAGCCTACTGACTCCAGTGAGAGGTCCAAATAGTAATTCCAGGGCTGGATTCGTCTTTTAATTGTTTACTTCTGTTTCTGAAGTACATTCAGAATTAACTGAACAGTTATAGAATTCTATAAAGTGTTGGCTCTTCCAAGGACAATTTTAAATCTCTTTCTTGTTGGTTTGGGGACAGTAATGCTGGTCTGATAACACTAAGTTCTTTTGCTGGCAAGGTTTCAAGAATACTTTTTGAATCACTGAGACGTTTTGCAGGTATTTACAGCGTGTGAGATAATGAATGTTAGTTCAGGAATACAGTTGTCATTTTAAGTATGCACTGGTAGCTTCCTGTATGCTCCGCAAAGTCACGGTAGGTAAAACTTCTCAAGGCATCTAACTTGATTTCAGTGGGAGTTCTGCTCCTAAGCCCCTTATTCTCTTTTTTATATTTTTCTTTTTTAAATGGTTCTAGGCACCTCTGTCCTTAGTGAACTGAATAACTTCAAAAAAATTCAGTCAGTGGGAGTTATGCATCTAAGCCATGTGATCCTTGATAATCTAAGGAGCTAGGCATGGTCATGATGAGTATCATTTCATTTTGAAATGCTTGGATCTGTGGCAGGTGTTCAAAGGCATTCCCTGGCCATTGCTTCCAAGTGCTGATGAATTTTTCTTATTGGTTCTGTAATGTACAAATAGGTACCAGAACATGATATCCATCCTTTGGTAAATGACCTGATGAGGCAAGTGCTCATCACTATGTCTAGAAAGTAAACACAGAGGTGCTTTTCTCAGTCAAGGTGGCAGCAGCTGTGGCCATGCAGAATAGAGGAATATTAGGCACCTCTGTCATTTTACTGACTTGTTATTTGGCAGTTACCAGCTTGCTCACACTTGGAGAGATTATGAGATTTTATTGAATACAACTTCAGACTCAGGAAACTCAATTCTGCTCTGGTGGCACTGTAGGCACTTGAACAGTTATGGCTCTACCCTTTGATCATCTTTGGTAATTTTATTCTTTCTGTTCTTTTTTTTTTCTTCAGACTTTGCTCATGCTGTGATGTTTAGAAAATGCACAAATGCTAGGCAATTAGGCCATATTTATCTGAAGATCTGTGCCTGCATGTACATTGCATAATGCTACCTGGGATGCAGCCGCACAAAACCCCCATGTCAACTCTGTACCTAGGTCTTGCAGAATCAGTGCTTCTGCTTGCCTGGAGTGTTACACTAGCTAGGCTTATCTTGCATAGTGTCCTAGCTGGCTGTTCATTCTGAGCCAGGTAAAACATGTGGATACAAGCTAGTACTGAAAACTTTATAACTTCAGCTTTACGGTTGGCCTTAATGATCTTTAAGGTCTTAAAGCTCTTTTCCAACCTAAATGATTATATGATAACAGGGGTCATCTGTATACTGTAGGGAGAAGCATTTACACCATCTAACTTCAGTGTCCAAGTTAGATTCCTGACGGAGTTTAAATACAAAGCCCTCCTAACCAATGTGTTTAAGTTATATGCCTCAATGTTAAGGGTTCAAATATCCTTTCTTTCCAGAACACTGTGTTTAATTGAGCAGGTTCTACCATAATATAAATTGACAATAGTTTATCTTGCACATATATTATTAGGTCTGTAGAAATAGGCTCAAATTATTTTGTATTTTTTCTATAGTTTAAGCAGCTCTTCAGTTTTTTCTGCATTCTTAGTTTCTCAGACAGTTGTGTTTCATAGTTATTTCCTGAAAATTATTTTCCTCTTTTTATTGGACTGGAAAAGATATTAGCCATGGTAACTGCAATAAACATGTTTGTATAGCGAACGGTAAAACTTCTGTCGAATGGGGTTTGCATTGTTAGCTGTCAGGGCTGCAGAAGATGAGTAGTTAACTGAGTAAGTAATGTGTAACATTATCATTGACGGAACATTTCTTACCATTAAGCCTTCAAACTCTTATTCTGCTGTCAACACATGGGCACTTTCTGGAGCCAAATTCTCTCATGCTGTGCACTGCCTGCAGCTCGCCTGAAGCTCAACTTTGACTAAAAGAGTTGATTTCGCTTCTTTTAGCCTTGTTCTCATTTAGCGTTAAAACCTGCTTAGAGTCTGCCTTTTATTCTGTAAAGTACACATGCATGTGTCATCCCTCACACACTTCTGATGTGAAGTTAAGGCGCTCAAAAGATATGCTAGTAATCTTAATGAATAATTGATTAGAAAGGAGTCTGGCAGTGTTAATTGTGAGGTGCAGCTGAGTGAATGCCAAAACAAAAGCTCTTCTAAATGTTTCCGAAAACCTTGTAAAGTCTTTAGCATTGAGCAACAGGGTCAGTGCACTGAAGTGGAATTTAAAGGAGGTTCTTGAATGTAATGGATTTTGACTTCCCTTTGTCATGTGCCTCAGTGCATCATTGATTGAGCAGTCATTTGTTAAATCAGCTGTATTTTTTGCCATTTGTCAGAGCATAGACACTTACTGCAGCCTTTTTCCCTTTAAACACGAGTTTCTTGTCTTAATAAATCACAGGCGTAAATTAGTTTTTATCTAAGGTGATCAATTTTTCAAGCAGAGAGGCATGTGAAGATGGTCACAAGGAAACACATTGTGAGCTTTTATTTTCTTAACTATTAGAAGAAAAGGGGAAGATCAGGGATACATTTTAGCTGAAACATCAATAATTCATGTCTTTAAATTCAGCTCCCAGCAAAATGCTCAGAAATGATTTTATTCGGAAAGCTCTAAATGGTGCGCATTGAAAGGTAACCAGTGTTCGGTCAATTCTTTAAGAAATGTGCAAAGGAAACCTGAGGGTTAAGGAACAGGCAATGTACTGTACGTTTGCTGTGGTGAGAGATGCTCTCTGATTAGTGGAAAGGCTAATTACCTGGAGTATGCAGGAGTGCTGTAGGTGCAGTGCATACCTGATTAGAGTTCTGACAGCAGGGCAGAAGAAAGAAGACCTTGAGAATATGCCAAAAATATCCCTTTACGTAAGCAGATGCTGTTATCCTTGGAAGAGAATAGTCACTTATCCAGAATGGTTATTGCTATGAAAGTATTCTATGGATGGGCCATCAACTTCTGAGAAATGTACATGGACAGTATTTAATACAACAATTGCTTGTCAAATCTGGAAACGTTCATCTTGATGTTCCGTGCTTGCTGGATGAGTGACCAAATCAGATTTATTTGCCAATTGTCATTGCAGCTCAGGGTCTGAGAGAGTAGTCAGTAGTTGTGAGGGACTGAAGACAAGCTAACATTTGGAGTTTTCTTGATGTTGACACTAGTAGTGAAGTTAGAAGGTGTTTCTTGGTCTCATCATTTTAAGTAAAAGTTCTTAAAAAAAATCTGTTACAAAAAAAAAAAATGCAGAGAGCCTCAGTGTCCTGCTGGGTGTAGGCTTAAATGTTGGGTATGCTTGGAAGTCAGCTCTTTGGAGGATTATACTTCTAATCTTTTCAGAAAAGATTTTGAGGAGGGAGGGGAAAAAAAGAGAGGAATGGAAAGGAAAGAGTTTTGAGAAGATGGGGGAAGAGAAAAGCCAATCATGTCAACAGAAGAATTTAAAGTTTTTCAATAGCACAGAGTTTAGCACTGTAACTGCCTAGATATAATTAGACTGAAGAAGGATGGAGAAAGAATCTGCAGCTATGACACCACCTCTTTTTTAAAACAAACCGTTCTGCAAGGTGCAGAATGCCTTCGTTTTCTGGGAGGAGCTGTAAATGCTCAGCACCTTCAGGCTCAGGTCCATAGTGAGCAGCAATGCAAATTCACCACAAAGTCACTGGCGAGTGGAATGACAGTACATTTTCTTGTATCATGGTGAATCATGATATAAAACTTAACTGTGATCATGACTTGATAAATATGTTTTGTTTTGCTGGCAAATACACTGCAGTGACACCTGCTAACATTGCAAAGGCTGTGTGCGTTTTTCCGCCCCCCTCCCGCAGCAGAACCCCTTGCTCCTAGACCCACTCTACTTAAGCTTGCAACTTAAGCAGCTGTTTTCACTTTTGATACTGTCAGGCGCTTGGGGACAGTTTCCTTTCTTCTCTCTCTGGCTCCCTAGGCTCTATCAAAAGTGTGAATCTGAAACCAAACAAAATAAAGCTTCAGTCCACATCTTTGCTCAGCCTTTACATGTACATTTTCCTGTTTTGAGTTCTTTTAAACTGCAGCTATCAGAAAGAATAAAATAGTGCATCACCTAGTAGAGTACTGAAGTGATCTTCCAAGCAATTTTCTTCTCCCTGAAGCCAGACAGCCAAAGCTTTTTATTACTGACTGACTGAACTTTCTGTGTCTGTCTGTCTAGGTTGCTAGGCCACCTTGTTGCCATGATTTGTGATGTTAGAGGCTTTTGATTGCAGGCAAACCAGAAATGCTAATTTAAATATAATATTTACATTTTAAAAACTCATACATAAGATATATAAAAAATAACGCAGCAGGCTTTTTTTTGTTTTATTTTTGAAAGCTCTAATAGGCATCTGCTAAACTGATCCTGGAACCTGAGAAGTTCATGTACCTCTCAGTAAAACGGTGTGGTTTAAAAGGTTGGTTTGTTTGGGTTTTTTTAAGTCTTTAGATAGCTTGCAGCTCATTTACAGCACCAATATTGGGAACGACCATCCCAAGTTATTGTTACTTTTAGCCTACTGGATGGTTACTTCTGCTCTGTGTATGAGCTAAGCGGTTGTCCTTTGTTTCTGATCCAGAAATGAGGGGTGATGGCATTGTTGCCTTCTAATAATAGGGCCTTGATTTACCCACTGCAGTGTTATGCAAACCTGCATCACGTGCATTTGCATTGCCTGTAATTGCTTTATAGATAACTGTAAATAACCAAAACAGGTTGGGGTTTTTTTTGACTCTGTCACATGTGTGAGAGTATGCAGCAAAACTTTGGGGCGGGGGGAAGTGAGATGGAGTGGTCTTCACACAGAGATTACACTTAGAACAAAAAGGGCCGATAATAAACTGGTAGTGAGTAAACTGGTAAGTCAGGAACCTTCCTCTGATGAAACACACTTTTCACACCCAGGCAGCCAGGAGCTGTTGTATTTCTCACTTGTAAGGTGTACTCTGCAGAACATGAGCAGAATCTGTATTTAATGCCAAGATGAGTCTATTTAACCCCTCCATGCACTAAAACTGCCCTGTAATGGGTACCTATTAGTTATTAACAGCTAACACTGTGTTGGATGATGAGCTGTTTTTTGTAATTTTCAAAATGGTTACAGCTGGTAGATCACAATGATGTGTAACACTAATTTTAGGTTGCATATCTTGATTTTTCTTTGATCAATGAGGCAAACAGTGCTCCTGAGAACTACTTTGAAAATCAGTTCAGTTGCTAATTTTGATATGGATTCGGTTGTTAATCTTGGTATGGATTAAATCTTGCTGCTCTCCCACAATTCACATGTTCAGAGATAGGAGGTGATTTACTTATTCTACAGCCTCTGTGGAGAAGTCCTGTCTGCTGCCGACATGGTGAAACAGTTTATGAAAAGTGTTAGGTACACAAAATAGACACAAGCAAATCTCTTGTTGGTTAGAGAATCCTAGGAATCCTCAGCAAAAATTAAGGGCCTTAAGGGTATGTTTTGTCCCTTCAGCTAATGAGGTTCTGTGAATGTGTGTGACATGTCATTTAATTGAGTAATTACAAGGGATTTCACTTTTAAAAGGAATGTATTCTACTTGTAGAATGAGAATTATTCTGGATACAGAGGACTGGGCCCTTTGGAAATGTAAGTACACAAGTGGCCTGATCCTGTGCTGTGAACTTCCAGATTTGCAGTGGTTCTTTGGGAGGAGCTGGGGTAAAGCCTGAGGAGGAGTCAGAAAGGAGCTACCTGGGGAGCTGGGATGTCCATGAGGACAGAGTAGACTGAAGAGCCTTACCCTGAAAAGGGGAAGGTAGAAATCTTGGATAACATCTTCTAGTTGTTCCCTTGTTTTACCTCCTGTTAAGTAGGAAACAGCTTCCAAATTAATGCTGTTTTGCCATTTGAGCTCTTGGGGGCTCAAATCAAAAAAAGCCTTTCTTGTAGGGGCTGTGAGGGAAATATTTTTCCCTTCATTTGGTTACAGTCTCACGTGCCAGCTCCCTTCCCTGCCTAGGCAGTCTCTGCTAGACTAGAACTGGTTTTGTTTTCAGAAACAAATTTCCCCCTCTGGAAATATTCTGTTATGTTACTGAATCAAAGATCCACATTTCAGGGCCGATGATTTAAATGCAAAACCAGTATTCATATCAGACAGGGGAAAAGCAGGCTCCTTCTGATGGCAAGTCTGAGCAGCATAACCTGTATGGTAAATTTAAGTACAAAGGCAAGTTTTGTTTGCTGCCCCCCCTTCTTTCTCTTCTCCCACCCCACCACCCCTCTCCCCCCCCCCTTTTTTTTTTTTTTTTGAAACACATATTTCTTTAGGCTGCCTCTGCCTGGGTTTTTACTTTTCTACAACTTAACTGCTCCAGTACAGCCAGAGTGCGCTGACATTACCGTTCCCAGGTAAACCGTGACATGCCATCTTTGTCAGAGGACTCTCCACAAAACACTTACTGCAATGGATGTGGGCTTTGGTGCTTGTTGCTGTGCTCAACCTCACACCATTACCCTGCCTCTCGCTGCACACAGGTGATGTGGGCAACACCGGGCAGCCTGACAGCCTTCCTAGGCGGCACTCCTGTCTCCTTGCAAGGGCAGATGGTAGATGTGAGCCAGGCAGTATGGACTTGTGGAGGTGAGTTTCAGGGAGGTGAATTATCCTCGGACCTGCCAGGTGAAAATCAGTGTAGACAGAGCCCTTTTGATGTGACAGCACTGTAGATTCAACCAGTTTCCTGTGTGCTTCAAAGCAGTTGTCAGTTTCTTCAGCAGGTAGAGTGAGCAATTTAGGATGCTGAGCTGAGGGACAGGCTGCTATAAGCAATACCTTGGCCCAGTAGGTCATCTGTGACTTGAGCAATAGCATGCAGTTGAACAAATGCACCATTCTTTTGTCTTGAATGTGAGATCTGCATCTGTATCTAGTAAATAATGTATAAAAAATGAACATCTTTGAAGCAGGTGGTTTAAAAAAGAAATAAATTGCAAGATATTCCGAGACTCGTATGGCATTGATAACAAGACTGGGGTTTTGGCCCATTCTAAATACATATGAACAAATCTCTGCATTTTCTTGTTGCAGATATGCATATTGAGCACATTAAAGTGTGTATTAAGCCAATTGTCTACTCCACAGGGGTATTCAAAACAACGCAGAAGTTTTATGCTCTCAACCCTGTGTTTGGACAGTAGGCTAGAAGAGGGGTGGCTGACCACTTGCAAAATGGCAAAAACATGTCGGTAGGAGAAAAGCAGCAGTTTTTACTGATAGTACAGAATTGGTGAAATGAATAATAAACACTCTAATCATGTTGAAATATATTTGGAGTTTGAATTGAGAAACAACTTTTCTGCTATAAAATAATTTAGTAATTCTTTAAACAGAATAAAGTTTCTTTTGTAAGTAAATGATCTTAATCAGTTAATTTAAACAGAATCACATGTCTGTGGTTTGGGTTTTTTTAACCTTAGTGTGCTATAGTGTGTACTTGTACTTTTTGAGGCAGTTATTGTCTGCCACAGGAAGGTGGTTTATGGTCCTTTTTCCTTATTCACAGTCATTAATAACATATTCAACCCATGAACGTTCAGCGATTTATGCACAGTTCAGTTCAGCTGAATACTATAATTTCCCATTCTAACCATTAAAAACAGTTATCACAAGATAACATTAGGTCAGAACACAGGGTAGGCTGTTTAAATGGTATTATTGATTGCTGCTTTGTGAAGATTTTCCTCAGTTGTGTTTAAAACACATGCTTTTATTTGCTACCAGCTTCTACAAAAGATGGCCTGGCAACATAATTTGAATTGAGATGTCTTGGCTTTGATGCCCAGTTGCTTAATATAGTTTCATTTCATATACAACGTATCTAGTTCCAGGCTTTTTGAAGACCAGGCTGCATCTTCAGTTGTATCTTCCAAAGAGGAGAATATTTACTCGTCTCGTACAGAAGTTACTATGGAGGTTAATGGTTTTATTAATTAATTTTATTAATTCAGTACTTATTCTGGAATTTATGCAGATGTAGAAAGCAAGAAAGACTTGGGTTTACAACTGGGTTTTCAATCAGTTTAGTTTGTGCGTGTCCTGTAGACATTTTGTAGTCTGCCACCCACCCTCCCCAGGGGGTGGATTGGTGGTATACCAGCTGGTGTGTTCTGTTTGTAAAATGTGAGATAATCACTGCTGTAAGACTACAGTCCTAATGTATGTAGAAAGGTATTTGGGAACACTGGAAAGAAAGAATAGATACATGAACTACTTCTTTTTTTAAACGTTGTCTAACTCATTTATTAGGATCTGCATGTTTTTTAATAATGCTGTAGCTTTCCTTGTCTGTGTGTATATGTATTTGAATGCATTAAGTTTCTTCTTCAAGAACAATTTTATTTGAGACTGAACTTGCTGGATTCCTAGGAAAACAAAACCATTTTTTTCTTCCCTCTATTTAAACCGTGGTATTTGACTCCTCTTGAGTATGTATTCATTATCTTAAAATAGAAACAACCTCCCCTCCTTGTGCTCAGAATCAACATTATTGTTGAATTCCCAGACCTAGGAGAATACTGGTTGCATAACAAGCAAATAATTTTCCATTCTGTATGATGGAAGAAACTGTCAATTAGTATGAAAAGGGTTAATCAAGTTACCCCTTTTTAAATACCCCTTTGTTTTGTCTGTCCTGTGTTTGCAAAAGAAGACACAATCAAATGGCAAACCTGTGTTTTTGTTCCTTTTCAAAAATCCCTGACAAGCCCATGACACAGGCTACTGCTGTAGCTGTACATTTCTATTCATTATTGATGACTTGGGGCCAGGCAGGCAGCACAGAACACAAGCAATATAGATTACCATATTGGGGGCTGGGTTTTGGGGGGTTTGAGTATACGCGTGCGCACACACGTGTGTGTGCATATTGGTTGGGTTTGGCCTTTGAAATACTCAATTCTGAGAGGAAATCACATTGGGGAATGATAGTGGAAACATTGAATGAGCTTTGTGATGCATGTTGGTAAAACAATTCAGGGCACTTAGGCTAAAGGAAAAAAAGAGTGTAGGAGTGAGCTCATTCTCAAACTAATTATTAATAGCTTAACTTTCCAGCAGACCTGAAAATGATCCTGAAGGCTCCTGAGCATCACTTACCCCTAGGGTTTTGGAGGGCATTTCTTACCTTACAGAGTGTGGTTAGCACCTTGACTGATGAAACGTTTTCCTGACAAAACCAACAAAAGCTGTCTTATTTATAACAATCAGTATAGATGAACTATGGTGTTGGTTTGATTGGGGGCGCGGTGTCTCATTTCACAGATACCACAGACCAAACCCACAGTTTGGGTTAGTGTGAGAATTATGCTGGCGCTTCAGTGAGACATTTTAAGAGGTATTTCTGAATAGCAGGTCACCAAGAGACATCTGCAATGCTAAGAAAGTGTTTTACTACTACTGATTTATAATTACTTCTTATAGGTTTTTATTGGCACAACACTCCTGCCCATTATATAAACTTCTTATTTTCTTCCATGTGTCAAAGAGGGGTTATACAGTGTTTTATGCTTGCACTGTTTGAGGTTCTTGGCTTTAAGAAAAATGAGGGAGATAGGAGTTTATTTAGACATAGTGTTTATGTTAGCAACATGAAATGTGCTTCAGTTCATATATTGATGGTGTGTTTATACAGAAACTGTTCTACTTAAATTTTTTTCAGTTAGCAAGGAAAGTTTCCTTTATAGCAAGGAAAGCTATAGAAAGAAATAAGTAGGATCAATTTTGATAACTGCTTATAACTGCTCATTTCTGTAATACTTGTCATAGTTTTTCTCTCAGGTTTCTGTAATTTTTCTCTTATGCTTCTGTTTTCTTTCATGCAACTGATTATCATGGCAGGAGACGTTAATTCACATTTAGTTAATTCAAAGCTTATTGTGTTAAAATATTTTTTTAAACATTCAACAGCATAAAATACTGAGTGCTAGAGAGTGATTAGGTCCAGCTCCCAAGGAAGGACAGAAGAGGATTGCAGGGACCTTGTTCTGTCAGATCTCTGACTTTGGTCATCACTGTTTCCATTCTGTTTTACATGTAGAACCCTTTAAAGTAAGACTCACGTAGAGTGTAAAAACTGCCTTCTCTTGTTTTGGGAAGGAGAGGTGAGGGCCCATTGCAGTGGTCGAGGGGCACTTAGCTACTCCAAAAAGTGTCAGTCAAAGCAGGATGTTTGCTTGGTGTATTCCTTCCACTTCCGTGGTTCTGGTTTCTCTTTTTGTGACTCAGTGCTCTTTAATGTGTTTCAAAATACGACATCAACTATATGGCTAATTTAACAGTACAACTTCTGTTTTAGCAGGTTCTTTTCCCTGGAAGGTCCCACAGCACCATCTAGTGTGCCATCCTTTCATATTGCCAAATGGTTTTGTGATAGCAGAGGTGCTGAGGCTGGCACGTTTTGCTAGTAGTCTCTGCTTAGTAATTAAAATTAGGGTTTGCTGGCTACTTGACATAGATATGAACACAGAAGAAATTTAGATCCTTTAACTTTCTTCTGGAAGAAAACAGACTTAAAAATTCGGTGGAAAAATAACTTTTCTTCTAAAATGTATATGTTACTGCATTTCTGGTTTCTGTGTACAAACAAAGGAGAAATTGTGGTGCATCCTTAACACTGCACTACCATACCTTGCACTTAACATACACCCCAAAGCATATAACTGTAAGTTTATTTTATCCTTATCGTACATTAAACTCTTTTATCAAGAAAGGGCCATGCTGGCACTGACAGACACCCTAATCCTACAAGCTGTGTGCCTGTCCTCCTCAGTCCCACTGAGGTCATATGGTGTAGCAACCTGCCTGCATTGTAGAAGTTATGGCATTGTGTCAAAGTGGTTTTTGCAAAGACAAGGGGATCGCTCTGAAAAATGCATGGGTGTGGATGATTGAGAAGTCCTTTCTCCCTTTTACGCCTCCTCTAGGGAAGGCCCACCTAATGGCAGCGTATAAATTCAGTTCCTGTGCTGACATACAGAATTATAGTGATCTTGTTCTCTGCTGACACTGCATGAGAAATAAATTTGAATAGAAACAGACAACAATTTAATGAGCTGGAATTAGGAAAAGTATTGTGCGTATGAGGAAGTTTTGAAAGGTTTTCATTGAGGTGGGAGGTAAAGGAGAGGAAGAAAGTCTTGAGGCCAGGAATGGTGGTCAGCAAAAGCAACTGTAGAGGAAGTGGGAAACAGTTGGAGCTACAGGCCCAGCAGTATCATTGAATGCACCGAAGATGTTAACAAGATGGCTGACACGAATGTGTTGCACAAGAGACAACAAAAAGTTGCAGGAAGGTGTTACAAGCTTGAGTGAGGAATATGGCTTGATCCTGTTCCGGATACGTGAGCAAATGCCCACCAAAATCTCTTTTGGTCATGCACAGCACTGTGGAGCTGCTGCAGTAGGAGATTGCTACGCTTGGGAGGTACAGCCAGAAGTGGTTTCCCCAGCAGCATCCCCCCACCTATTGTAGGGGCTATTCCACACTCTATCAGACAGCTCCCATCTAACTGAATTTCATTTCGTTATTCTTAAAATATTGCTAATAAAGGTTATGAGATTTCAGGATGTTTGATGAAAGCACTAATTTCCAGCTCTGATTCAGACTTCTGTTGTATTCTGTGCATCATTCCAGACACTATTCCAGTATCACCTGCGAAGCCCCAAGAAGTTTTTATAGTTGCTTTAAAACTTCAGGGTACTTACTACTGTGTTCTGAACTATTCTGTTGCTGTGCAAGCAGAAAATTTCTAATGTGCTGAAGATGCCCTCTGCTGGGAAACCAGGCAAACTAGGCTTATATGGAGTTTTACCTCTCTGAAATAGTTTTTTCGTACTCTTGGCTTAACTCTCAGTCAGATACTGGAACCTCACCCCTCAACCTTACTGAAAAAAATGCTGTCTCTACACTCAATCTGTGACAAGTGTAGTAGTGTTACTGCTAGTAGTTCAGATCACTTTATTTCTTAGTTTATAGTTTCTGTTGTGTTGGAAGAAGCAAATTCTGGCTGCTTGCATTCCTTTTGATTCTATTTTGATTTCATACTTGCCTGTAATGTGTGTGAGAGGAACATCTGCAATTAGTAATTATTAATAAATAGTGGAAATGCTTTTGATTTCTACTGTTATCCGATGCTAGTATGTTGTTTAATATTATCCTTTTTTTTAAATTAAATTTCCTTTCCCAGAGTAGAGGCCACTATGTTGACACAACAGAACAAAGGTGGTACAGTGTCTGGAACAATACACGAAGTACTATGCATAATATCATAGTTGATATGAAATCTGATTTATTTTGGCCCCCCTGATAAAGGAAAAGCCATTTTGACATAGCACTTCTAATTTTACAGTTTTGTTATTAAAATCCAATATTGGCCTAATTGGATGAGTTGCAGCTATTGTTGTGGTACTTATTTCTAATTATAGTTGAATTGAGGTTATGCAGAATTGTATTTTCATTTTTGTATTGTAATTCATTGCCTTGGTGTTGTATGGTGTTTATGAATTTAACAAAAATATGTGACTTTAACTTCATGCTCTTTTCAGTATCTTTTCAGATTTTCCTATTATTTATTAGGGGGAGGATGGGTGTATTTAGCATCCTAAAAAGCATCGATTCTTTGCCTTTGTTCTTTCCAGCATTCAGATCAGCCATTTGATTTAAAACAGGACAGCAAATAGCTAAATTACATCTTTTATTTTGAAGTCTCTCAGTTGTATAAGCCTTCTCAGAACCAGCAATGTCATTGACATAGCTGACAGAAAAGGGATGTACGGTAGGAGACTTTTAAAGGTCTGTGTTTTGCACCTGACATGATTTTGAAAATAATTAAATTGGAAAACAAAAGGCAAGTGATTATTTGGCATCAGGAGCTTCTGTGATGTCCACTGGGGAACAACATAGGGACATTGAGGTTGCATCGTGGGGCAATGACTGAAATTACAAGCACACCAGAACGTGCAGTTCTAACTTATTCTTTGAGATTGCAAGAGGTAAAACCAAATATGTCATTTACATGAACACAAATTTTGAAAGGGGGGAAAAAGGTATGTTTTATTGTTAAACTAGATTTCCACATCTCATTCAACAAAAACTTATCCCCGGTGTCGTCTTTAAGTAGGAACAAAGGAAGAGCATAGTTTGTATAGCCATGCTTACACAAATATTGAACACTGTTTAAAGAACCCAGAAAAAGATTGTCTCAAATAGGCTCCTGCAGTCACTTGATCCAAATATTAATGCACTGAAATGTTTTCCAAATAATTTCAGTTACAGGCTTGTAATCATCATGTTAAAATGGTTTAGTACCTGAAAAGTGAGATATGCAAAATTCACAATTGCCTGTGCAACCCTGTTATCAGGCCCTTTTCTGTTACGACCCCTCCTCTTTCAGCACATACTGACAGTTTCACAAGAACTTGCTTAGTCCTAACCTGACTTTTAGTGTTTTTTGCTCTTCTGGGTTGGAACCAAGTAAGTATATTTATCATAGGGGGTTTCTGTCTTGTTCTGTAATGTCTGTGAAGAGGTTCCACAGAGTTCCAAAGAAAGTCAGTGGGGACAGGTGGAAGAAGGGAGAAGGCAACTAATTTCTGAGGATTTTGGCTGGTTATCGAGGTATGTGAAAGCCCTGTTTCAGCAGTAGGAGTCATTCTTTATATGATGTCTAAAATCAACATTACTGCAAAGCAGTTTGGCATGGGTCTGTACTTTAAATCCGTTTATTCAAGAGGATGCATAATGTGGTATCACAGCTAATAAGCAATGCGTTACACAGATGTCATGTTGCAATGTGGAACTGTGGAGCTGTGACCAGTCTGAGGGGTGGGGGCAGGGAGGAGTCTTGTACTCCTTCATTTGAATAGACTGAGAGTTGGCTTTGAGTGCTGTCATGGTCTTCACAATCTCTATCATGTTCTTGAAAACACTGAACAATAACCTTTTTGACCTTTAGGAGAGTCCACTTTCTTTTCCTTTGTGATGGTACCAGTTTTTTTGAGAACATCTGTTTACCTGTATTCTGTCAGAACTTTGGTACTAGCTGTCTATTGCTTACAAGCATACGTAATTCAGACCTAGAAGTACTTTACTAGAGGCAGGGTTCTCTTTTTGAAATGTAAAACATTATAGAGTTTTCTGCAAGTTTTTGAAAAACAAAATAATGAAAATAAAAATTATTTTAAAAACACACTTCCAAGCACAAAAACCAAGGAAACAAAAGACATGGAATAGAAATAAGAAGTGTTTGAAAGTAAAGTTTCTCTCTCATGTTGTAATCAGAACAACTGCGCAGATTTTTGGGGGAGACACCAGGTGGGTTATTTTGGTTGCTCTTTCTTTTCCAAAAAGTGCCAGGGACTCTTGAAATAAAACCATGGGAGAAATACTGCTGTACACAGACTAAGATTGAGTTTCAGTTCTCATTCATGCTTGTCCTCTGATGACATTATCCAGGGTTCATAGCCATTTTTCTCTCACCTTACCAGTGAGTAGTAATGGAAATGCTGCCCAGGTAACTTTTTACTAACCTTTCTTCAGTTTATAACATAATGCTGCTTACACTTTTGCTCCTTTTGTGTCCTGCTCTGATGAAGCGTTCAAGAACATTTGTAGCTTTAAGCATGAGTAGATAACATTTCAGAAAACACATATTTGTTCAGGATGTTGATTACAAAAACCTTCCTTTTTCTTTCTAGCCCTACTTCTTGTGACAAATCAGACATGTCTTTGGTTAAGATTCCCCCCCCCCCCAGTAATTGCCACATGAATGTCTTACTGATGACCTGTAAGAATGAAGAAAAATTGCATGGGAAATTTGTGGGTAAAGGAAACGAAGGAAAGTTCGCATGTATTTCATGCCTCATTACAATAATCCTTACCCGTCTTCTGCCATGTGTCCCCCTGGATCTGTGCCCACCTTCCTCTTACTATTTGCATAATTTCTTTCTTAATGATTTACCATCATAGTTTCAAATCCATTATGTTACTTCCTTTTGCTGTCCAATTTGGCAGCCAATTACATATATTGATTCTACATATTCTTTTGGAGAATAAAAGCTTTTAATACCTGCTCTACAGCAATGTTGTACTGGATGAAACCTATAGAAAAACTTTTTAACATCTTTATCTGTACAAGGCAAATAACAATGAAATGGATCTCCAAGTATGTCCTTGCTGTTAAAGTGTATGTTTATGCACATGCTCGCACACACAAACTTGTATTTAAGCTCTCTTAATTAAGACGTGTTTTATGATCTTTACTGTAAAAAGAAATGTGCTTACAGGTATGTGACTGTTCAGACTCCTGTGCTGTATCAGTGTCTCAGGTCAGTCTGAGATTTTTCTTCCCTTTCCACTAAAATCATTGCAATATATTCAGTCAGTCTTTCACATCAGAGGTGTAAATGGATTTCTTGAAAGTTTTTCTGCTGATAGGAAAAGGCAGTTGCTTTACAACTTCGCCTCCATTGTGGGCAGCAGTTGGAAAGCTTAACACTCCACCCGAACTTTGAAGATGCTAAAACTGTGTAATGACCTTGCATTCTCAAGGGCAGATGCTCAGCTTCTGCTGGAAGTGCTGATCTACAATCTGCTTATCTCCATACACTATGTATTTGATAGCACTTGCCTGGAAAGCAAGGCAGGTAAAAGCATGGTCAAATTTAGTTACTTTTATCCTCTCTGATAGTGTTAGTGTCTAATAGACTTGGAAACAATAGTCTTTATTTTAATTTTTAGCTTCCTTTGTGATTTTCAGCCTGTCATAGTCTTAGGAAGCAGCCACACTGCCAGTGTCAGAATATGCTCGTCTTTGTGAAACCTCTGCTAGCGCATGAGCTGGACCATGTAGAGTAACTGTTTTCTTCCACCTTTTCTTTATTCTGAGCGAATCAGATTTTGGTTTTACCTTCAAAACCTAAATCATTGTCTGTATTTTCTATCAGTAGGCTTTAGACTCAATGTCCTGTATCCATTATTCTTTGGTGGATATGAACTGAGATGCATCACATAATGCTTATGAGTATATTGATGAGCACATTTCTAACAAAGAGGTAACATGTTGAAGCAAGGCAGTGTGTGCAGGGAAAGGTAATACCTTTTGTTAGACAGATATACTTTAGGCATGTAAACCCTTCTTCAAATCTGGAACAGAAACCTGAAGAGAAGGGCTTTTGCACATAAAAGCACGACTTTACGTGCCCAAAGTTTGTTCTTTACCAACTCCAACAGTCGGTCTGGTTACATAGGTTCCTTCCCCTAACAAATCTTGCCTGGCTTGCACCCCTACACCATCACAGTCACCGCACTACTACTGACTGAAGAAAATCCCTTGGTTTTAATCTAATCCCTGTGGTTTTCCAAACCGGTGCTCTGTATCAAAATAAAACATTAACATCAAATTACTGT
Organism: Phalacrocorax aristotelis; assembly: GCF_949628215.1. Classification (NCBI taxonomy): domain Eukaryota; kingdom Metazoa; phylum Chordata; class Aves; order Suliformes; family Phalacrocoracidae; genus Phalacrocorax; species Phalacrocorax aristotelis. The sequence continues at coordinate 18,313,629 of NC_134279.1, forward strand.
GATTCAGCAACAGCATCTATTTTTTAATATTAACTTGTCTGGCCTGTCAGGTAATTGTTTAGCTTCCCAGGGAATTGTGTGTCTGTTGCAAATGGGAAAATTCAACCTTGTGAAGCCTTTCTGTGGTGAGGCAACAGGAAACTTGCTTCTGATTATTAAGATCACCAGGTTTAACAGCAAAATTTTGTAAAGAATTGCTAGAATTGACCTTTTGAACACTAGATATTCAACAAGCTCAGTCAGGAATCTGTTTATGATGTATACCAGGATTCTCTTCCTCTCCGCTTACAGAATTAAGAAGTGTTACTGTCACAGAGGTAACATTTCCTTTTGTGACATATGCTTTGAATTAGCAGTGGCTCTTGCCCCTTGGGTTAATATCACCAAGCTTCTAAAGCAACTATACCAAGTCACAGGTCCCATCCTAAACAGGAAGGATACCTTCTTTATTATCAACAAGATAAAGGAGAAGGTTGTTTTTGTTTGGTTTTTTACCTTTGCATGTTTTTGTAATGTGTAAAAGTGCTATGAAATGTACTGAGGCATGAAGCACATAAGAAATGGCTAATGGTGCTGAATCAATGAGTTCCTTCAGATTTAGAGGAGAGCCGGCTGTACTCAGCAGCTGTCAGTGTGCTCTCTTCTCCCTGCACTCAGTGTCCATTTAGAGTACAGGATGTTTTTGGTGTATCACCTCCTGCTCCATCCATGCTCCTCTTGGCTCACACGAAGGTCTGAAGGTAGAACCCTGTTGCAGTGGTGTTCTGCCACCCCAAAATTACAGGATGCTTAGGGAATACTCAGGCACTTGGTAATATTTGAGCTGTGCAGTGTAGTTGTCAATGGGGAGAGGGGAAGAAGGGGCAAGTCTGGCTCACATATTCTTAGTAGCAGTTCATAAACGCTGGAGTTTGGTCATTCTGATGAAGTGACTGTCTCGAATCCACATTATATAGATCATACCATCAGTTCTGTTCCAAGCATCATAGGTGCTACTGTACACAAGTGTCAGTTCGGCTCTTAGTGCCTCCTCCCTTCCTCAACTTTTGTTTCTTCCTCTACAGCTGATATACTTGAACACCTATATTTCTCCATAACTGTTATCTGCATTTTCGTCTAGGCCTCCCTGTAAACAGTGAGTGAATCCCTGAAGCAATTCTTATTTCTTCTACTTCTTCTCTTTCTAGTCTTTTATGATCTATCTCAGCTGTGACATTTGCAAAAAGATAAATTATTATGGATAGCTAGGCTGTGGGGCAGTCAGATATGGCATATATTATTTATTTTAAAATACGTTTTTAAATTCTGCAGAGCCTTCAAGTTGCACAGCTTAACTGTTGCCTCCTTGATCCTTCTTGTTCATTATTTGCAGCATTACTTGTTGCGTTTTAAGAGCACAATAAGAGCTCACTGCCTAATGGGCTGTCTGGATCAGAGACTTTTTGTGGACCCAGAAATCAAATACAAAACTAGTTGTATAAGGTTTTTCTTTATATTAGCTTCTAAAAGATTGAAGTAAAGCCATGTTACTCAAAATTAAATGAAAAGCAGGGGACACCTGCTTTTTTGTTCAATTATTTTTCACTTGGAGCTAAAAAACAACAGAAAATAAGCATCCTTTTAGATGGATTTGAGCAAGTTTTGGACTTTTGTCCTTTAAACAATAAAGTTTGTGAATAGCTGAAAGACTAGTAATTGTTGAGACATATTTGGATGAAGAAGAGTCTTGGCTTAGAGAAGTTCTGAGCAAGCTTTGTGAATTAGCATGCATTAAATGATAGAATCATTTTATTGAGCAATAATAAAATATTGAAGTCAGATGGAAGGATGATAGGGAATTACTATTTGCAGCTATGAAACTGATGCATGTCATGTTAACTCCCAACCCAAACAACTCATTTTAAGATTTGCTCTCATGAAACTTAAAATCCTCTATTTTGTCCAATCATCAGCTTTAAACTTGTTCCTTGTCAGTGAAGACAACAAATCTTTTTGCTTGTGTCTTCCTAGGGGATGTGGAAAGCTGAGGTGGTCGTGTGTGATTGAATTAGATGAAAGACTTGCCTTCTACCAGTGAGACACAAAGTCTGATCAAGTGAAATGAGTTTTGAGATCTCAGCTCATTTCCTTGGGGAATATCAGTTTACATTACACAGTCATGACACCTAATTCATCACGGTTGATGCGGCTTTTGCTCAGAAGACGACCTGGGACTGGGTAGCATGGGACTTGATCACAGCTCTCCCCCCTAAGCAGGAGCAGCTTAGTGGAGTTAAGATACAGCACACTGAGGGGAGAGCTTTAATATGTTTTTTTTAAAAAATAATTGATCTATTCTATATATCAGATCTTTTAGAATAGAGGGGCTTAGGAGCAAAATGGAGAAAGCTAGAGGTAAAAAAAGATACTTTGTGCCGAGTATAGTTTATAAAATGATCAATGTACAGATGTTAAAGAATGTACACAGTGAAGAGCAAAGTTGAACTTCCTGTCACTTAATTTCTGTGATGTTGAATGTTGTTTGTGTATTTCCATGCACTAAGGTAGAAGTAAAGAGTATTCTGCTTCCCTAACTAACAGACTTTTTTTTATTTCTTCCAGGGCATTGTTATAACTCCACTTCTGCTTCTGCTTTTTGTAAGTATCTTGACATCTCTTTACTGGGTAATCTTGCATCTATTAGACAGTATATTTAAGACGTAAATTTGGGTGATTGAACAACACTTAAATAACAAGGAAGATTTTTCTGGTCAGTACTTGAAACAAGCTGCCATCAAAGTGTGTCGCAGTGAATGCAAACACCACTTCATTTTAAGAGGGCCAAAACCTGTTGTCCTTGCAGAATCACAAAATCATATGCTATTAGTCAGGCTGGGTAAAATTGCCAGGTAAGATGATCGCTCAGGAGATCTCTTGGAGAGCTTTCACATGAGGAGCTGGACAAGACTGTAATGATCCAAAATAGATGACAGGCCAGTTGGGAAAGCACTGTTCCGATAAACGGAACCTCACTCCTAGGCAGCTAAGCCCATGGGTGTTTTTGTGGTAGAGGTTAGTGAGGCAGCAGCAGCAGCAGCAAGACAAATTACTGGAGCCCCTGTGTACCACTAAATGTGATGCTGCTTCATTCCTGTTAGTTCAAGATTTCGTTTTCAATCGTTAGTCTTCAGTCAGGGCCTTACAGCTCGTCATAGAAGAAAGGGGAGAAGACCAAGTTTTATCTTCCTGTTTTATAGAAGTATGGATATTAGTCAGAGTACAATGAAGAGGCTTTAACAGATGGGTAATGCTGCTGTAGTAAGTCCCTTGTTGGTTAGGAAGTCTTTATGCTTGTGGAGGATTTGCTGGCATGTATGGTACAGTATGGTGCAAGTTACTGAGGACTGTGGCTTTGTGAAAAGCAGGGAAATAGGCTGAAGCACTTCAAGGATTTCAGGAGAGGTATACGTAGTCTTTTATGTTTATCTTACTAACTGCATTGTATGCAAGCCAGCATCCCGGAAAGGGGGTAAGTGTGAAGTTGGTCTGAAACAATTTGGAAGTGGCATGCAAGTGCCATGCTGTTTACAGTAGGGATGGTTAAGCAGCTTATGTACTGTATACAAATATAGCAGCATATACTAAACTGGGATAAATAGTACTGTGAGAGTAACTGTAACATTATCAACTACTACTTCAGAAAAGCTGTGTGGGAAGATTTTTTATTTTATAGTATTTTTATTTTACTGTAACAAATTGCAATTCATCCGATGTAGCTAGGCTTACACAAGAACTCCTTTGACCGTATCATATATATTAATACACACCAGCAAAGCTTTCTTGATATACCTGGCACCACAGACTTACTGTAGGTTGAAAAAGAAAACTGCTCTAAGAAAAAATGGCTGTTTTGTTATTCTTGCAGTGAATACGTTGGTTCCAGATGGTCTGCTTCACTGTTTTCCTGTCATCTTCCCTCATGTGTGGAACGTGTTTCTTCCACAGGCATTCATCCAGGGATCTTTACCTTTGTTTCTAAGTGACTGAAACTTCGGCTCTTTTTACTTTTGCTCACTGGCAACTTTCACCCTGCTATACCTCACTGAGTTTTGGTGCTCTACATAGCCAAAAGGGCTGTTTTCTGTAGAAACTGAAATGTTAAGGAGTGATCTGCATAACTTTTCAGGCAAGGCAAAGGCCTTTCCTTTGGTGACTTTATGGACAGATAACAAGATAGTCTGTCCCATAAATTGCAGTTTTCACTGTTACCTCTCAAAAGAGGTGCTAAAACTTTGTACAGGCAAGAACAGGAAGGCAAAGTGTATGCCTCTGTTCTTCCTACAAGCCCTGGAGACACTTGTATGAGAAGTGTGTAAAATGCACATTAATTTTTCTGCAGTTTATAACATGACTCAGAGCTGTTCTTCTTCAGGAAAATACACATGTGAGTTATTTTTCATCAGAGCGATAAACAAACTAGTCTGGAGATTGGGAGAGTTACAAAAACTGTCTTTTTTTTTTTTTTTTTTAATCACAATGCCCAAAACTGAGAACTTCTCTTGAGGTATATAAATATTTAAAACTCCTTGAGATCTTTGCTGAGGACTTGACACATGAAGAGCAGCCACTCTGGCCAGCCCAGCAGCTCATCTTGATGTGCCAAGATGAGGTCCACCTTCTCTGAAGCTTATCCAGTGGCAGGTATTTAGGATAGCAAACTAAATGTGCATGCCCTGATGCACTGTTCCTGCACCCTGGCAGTCTGTGGTTTAGACTGCTGAAATCTTTTTTTCTTGTGAACCTCTTTAATTTTCCTTTGAGTTTCCTTGATACATTTGGGCTGCTCAACATGTAGTGGATTCAGGGACACAGTTCACATGCTTCTGTTCACTTGTTTACAACCTGCTGCTTCGTAATTTCATGCAGTACTGTGTAGTCACTGTGGAGTGAAAAACAGTGACTAGTAATTTCCCAGTTATCTTTTCTAGATTTTTCATTAGTTTAGTCATGCAACTTAGCCTTAGTGCTTAGTTAATAAAGAGTGGAATTTTCAAGTACCAAGACAAAATTCTTATTTACCTCAACAGTAGCAGAGCTGGGCTTCTGAATATCATTCAGGACCTTTGAAGTCAATGCCTTAAGTGAATTTTAATTCCTGAATTTTGGTACTAATGAGCATTAACTGTTCGAAAGAGTCATACTACAATAGTCTGAATGCTGTATTGTATTAGTGACCCTATTTGTTAATCTCCCTGTATACGGTGCATAAAATACACCTAGTGCTGCCAGAAATAAAATACATTGTTGTCCATTAGCTTGTTTTTGTTATATAGTTTAACCTGCAGTAGCAGTAATGGTTTAAATTTTGCCCTATGTGCACCAGAGAATATAATGTTCTGAACTGCCTTTCCTGTTCATAATTGCCTAGTTATGTAAATATAAATTGTCTAAACAACATTGATAAACACATGTTGAGGCTTATAATAAATAATGCGTTTAATGCAAATGATTTATACTCTTAAATGAATGGTGTTGAATATAAGATTGTCAGTTACGTTTCTGAAAAGCGTACACCAAAAGTTTCATAGTAGAAATAAAGCTTACTCAAAAAAAGTGTTCTAAGAGGTTCTGATTGATTTAATGAAACCTGAAATACTGTGCACATAATTACTGGACTCTATCCATGTGAGGATACCTAGCCAGGTTTTAAAGAATAGCTGCCTTCACCATGGCTGATTAACATTTTACCTAATAAGAAGCTATTGAATCTGGTTTTCAGATGCATTAATCTGCAACATCTTCATCCTCATGTTAACCCCTATTATTAACAATTAATATATTATTTTCCCAGCAAAGATGTTATAAATGGGCAATGTCCCATAAACTATATATAATTGATTAGAATTCATATATGTGGTGAGCAGGAGTGTTGAAATCAAGTGCTGTAAGATACATCAGTTTCAAGTTAACAGGGTGTTATGCTGTTGACATTTCTTTGCAACATTCTGGAATGTTTCATTAACGGTGATTAGGAGGCTGTGTGTCAAAGCATTCGGAGAAGGATGCTGTCTGTCTTCCTCATCAGGTGTGTACCTAGCTGGAGCCAGAGGTAGCAGATAGATCATGAAATTTTTTTAAAGTGGAGAAATCAGTTTTGTTTTCTCAGAGGCATTTGGGGGAAAAATCCCCACCAACTAGAAATTGAAGTGTAGACTAAATTTTGCTTTTGGAAATAACTATATTGCTATCAGTAAATAATGACTATGAATAGGTTAAGTAATGCCTGAGGAAGTTAGTCACTTGGGTATGACTGTCCATCTTCACTTATCATATGACTTGTTCTCTTATGTTCTGTTTAGTTACTTCCTTTGGTAACTGTAATGACACTTTATGATTTGTAATACCAGTATATGATTTGAATTCTTAAGTATGCTGCATTTGGGCACATTTACATTACTAAAAGACAGTTAAACAAAAGGTGGTATCATATGGTGAAGCTAGTAGTGCTGTGATCTCTTTAATAACCTTGACATGTCAGCACTTTTTTATGATGTCTCATCTGAAAGACAGAACTTCAGGAGCAGTGCATTCTGCAACAGTTGTGGATGTGTCATCTCACTTCTGTCCTTAGATTGTAACTTTAGTCATGAAAAACAGGAATATGTTTGAATGCAGGTTTATTTTCATTGAGGGATTTAATATGCCTTTGTATTGCACAGGATGGGGGCCAGCCTGATGCATCCCCAAGGTCATGTCTCTTGGATTTGCCCTAGAAGCAGAGTGAGCGTAGGTTTTTTAGGGTTTTGGGTTTTTTGCACTACGTGGAAGAGGATGATGCAGAGTGAGCTTTCTCATGTGAACGTAGCTCTGTTCCCTTCCAGCTGTATTGGGATAGAGTTGCCTCTCTGTCCTTCATGTCAGTTGAGTGTGTGGACTGGCAATTTTATCAAGCCATACAAGCTTATGATTTTGTTGATTGTATTTGGTATCAAAATACAATAATTCAGTTGTCTGCACACCTATTGGAGTCAAATGTGATGCTGCGTTTTTTCATGGCACAATATCCCAACTCTGCCACCTTCTCTGTATTGCCCTTACTGTTGAGACTCAAAGCCTGATGGATATGGTCTTTCCAGTTGTTGGAAGCACACCCAGTTAGCATCAAAGTAACAAAAGTCAAGGTGTGTGAATCTGTATTTTTATTGAAAGCCATCAAAGAAAACGTTAGTGATAAGTAAGTGCTTTACATTTTTATGTACTTCACATTCTTCAGAAGCATGCCTACAAACCAGTTAACGTGGAATGTTAAAGAGCAAATGCAAAATTCATGTGTATTTTTAAAACTACACTTGGCAAAAATCTCCATGTAACTGTCATGCATTGCTCCCATGTTTGCTGTTTTACCAAAGAAGATTACCATGACATTTGTGTCAAAATGGAATCTTTCCAAGGCTTTATCAGCCTGCTCCTTTTCTTGATTTATTCAGTGATGTTTTCTTTTCTGGTACCCTCTAAATTTACTGAATTTTATAGTAGGTATTTTTATGGTGGTATTGTAGTGGTTATGCTGTAAGTACTAGAAAAGAGCACTGCTGAAGGAATTCAGGAGTAGGCAAGTGAAGGAAATTCTGTGCAAGTATCACAGAGAAAACAAATAAAATGATGGGTGAATAAGGACATGAATGAAACTAGAAGGTGATTGAAATACTGAAGTTAAAAGCTTTCCCTTGTATTCACAATCCTTAAAACGTTGTTTTAAAAGTTGTTGATACTTCTCAAATTTTTGCCAAGTCTTCTTCAATCCCATGTATTTCAGGTAAATCTTTTTATTAAAAGGAGCTGTCATTACATATTTCTTTTAAACAGGATTTCTACACACTGTCTTGTTTTTCCTCTCAATTACTTGGTAAATGAGAGTTGATACCAGTCCAATGAATCGTTAAATATGCAAATATTTTAGCAGCTGAAAAGCCTTGGAAGTTGATAAGGAAGTTGCAGCTAATGGATCTCACTAGTATGTGACAAAAAGCTGATTACGGGGGGGGGAAGGGGCGGCGGGAAGGAGGGGAAGCAGTGTAGTGCTACATGTGGAAGATTTAAGGGGCATCATTATTTCTACCTGGTTATTTACCTCAATGTTCACTTTCTGTTTAATCATTGGGAAGACAAAATTCTCTGATCTGATAACAAGCCCTTTACCATTAACCAGAACGTCTTAATGACTGCAGTGAAATATTTGTGTAATCATTTTATTGCTTTTTCAAATTCACCTTTTATGGCTTTGTTATATAAATTGCATACAAATAACAGAATAACGGGGCCCGCACTCACACGCACAAGATGTTGTAAATTTGTCTAGGTAGAAGTCGTTTCAGTGGAGGACTTTTTCTACTTGGTTTTGCTCTTAAAATTTTCATCTATACAATGCTAGGGGAGTCTTTTAAGTACACATCTTGCTTCTACACAGCAGAAGCTAACCACACAGCTTAACAGGATCATAGAACCAGGATACCAGGAGGATCCCTCCCTGACTCACCCAGTCCAACTCTTTTCCATCCTGTGCAATTCACCTTAGAACTGAACATGATCCACTTAAAAGTAAGGATCTTTTGCTTTCCTTCCACCCTTGCAATACTAGAAACTTGTCTCTGATGAGCAGAAACCTAATTCCCAGTAAGTATTTGTGATAGGTGTTTTACCTATTTGTCTTTGTTAAAGATGTTATCATGCACCTGAATAGCACTTCTTTCTGAAATTTATCACCCTGGCTCAGACATAGTGTACAATCTTATCCTCTTTCCCAGTCTTCAGTCATCTAGGCTAAATAAGCCATGCATTTCTAATCATTAAAACATTAAAAAAGGAAAACCTTATTCTGAAGTGTTTTGTGCACCTGTTCCAGTTTTAATTCCTTCTTCAGCCCAGGTAATAAGAATCGTGCACAGTTGAGCAGTGTTCTTCACAATGGCTTATCCAAGCCTTGTGCAATGTCACAAGTATCCCCTACATTGATTGATTAATTTCTTCTGGTACATTACAGCTGCCTTTTTCATGGATACATAATATTCATGGTTCTTAATTATCCTGTATTTACTAATCTGTTTCTTTCCAGTTAGTCACCCCCTTGTTTGCAGCAGAATTTTTGGTTGTAGTGCTTAAGTCTCAGCTCTCCAAGGGTATTAATCATCTAACTCCCATTTAGGTGCCTTGGGGTCGTATGCTTGATCTCATTTCTTTACACTAGCCCTTAAGATCATTGTATCATGGTAAAGTGGAAGAGTAGCTCTGGTATATTTCAGATTAAGAATACCTATGGTTATTTTTACAGCTCGGTAAAAGTCTTCAAAATCGACAGGTATGTTTGGATTGGCTTGGTATTTAACGTGTCATAGGGGAACCCGGAATGGGATTAGGCATCTGTGATCACTTTAACAAGGGAACCCCAAAATATACAGTCTCCTTGCCTAAGCCAGAAAAATAAAAATTTAAGTTGACAGATTGTCAGCTTTTCTTTTTCCACACTTCTGATTATGAAACTTTGATTTTTATTTTTTTTTAAACAAAACTGGAGGCTATATGTAAGACAGCTAGGGTTTTTATGTTTGTGCCAAATCAATTCCCATTGCCACAGAAGCATATAGAGTACGCAAGAATTTGCAAAATGTACCATAAGACCAGAACATCTTTTCTTTGGCAGAGCTGGAGACTTATGTCTGCCTTTAATTTTTAAGAATAACAATGAAAGATCTATTTGTTAAAATACATGACTGCCAAAGGATTGAATGTGATCTCTGTCATACCTTTAGTCCCTCTCTCTGAGGCAAGAGACCACTTGCAGTTTTTGATAGGCAGAATTAAAAGCTTTATTTTAAAATGTAAGTACATTTATAGAAGCTCCATTCTCAGTGATATGCCTCCCCTTCCCCCTTCTGCTGTTAGCACCCATTAGAGGTGGACAATTTCAGTACCAGTGACTCTTGGCCAGTCGCTGGGTGCTGGCATCTTTGCACAGCTTTTCTGCCTTTCCAAGATACCTAAACACTCTGCATGTGAATGCCTTTAAAGCAACGGAGTAGAAAGAACATCCCAGTGACCTGCCAGCTCTGTTTAGGCTGCTGTGAAATGTTATGTAAGAATGGCCGTTTCATCTCTTGACCTCCTACCTGAAATCTAGAGCTGGGCACCATGGGACTCATAGGCACCCATCAGCACCATTCCTGTGGAGTAGCACAGACGCTTCCTACTTCCCAGAGCCTTGGCATCATTACAGTTACTGCCTATTGCAGTGTATTTGCTGCAAAGCATTTCTGTTTGTCAAGTACCTGGGTGACTGAGGGTGATGCGCATACTTTTCTGCTGTAACATAACCTCCTGCAATGACTGGGTCAGGATAAGGGCTCTGGAAAGAGTCCAAAGCAAGGGAGGGCTTAGTTTAGCTGGTCACTCTTGTTTGTTGTCCTTTATTACTGAACCTGGATCCCATCCACATCTTTTCCAAAAGTACATCACCTTCCATGTCCTTTCTGTGACAGGGCTGTCATGCACAACAGGACGTGAAGGGATTAGCACATGAGGTGGTCCAGACAGGCCTCTAAGGCAGCTGAATCCTGACTGAATGAGAGTTACCAGAAGCAGTGACGATACAGCATTGAACACAAAATTTAAAGAGGTGGTTATCAGAATAGCCTGATGTGAAGATGGAAAAGAAAAGCTTAAATTAAATATCTCACATGAGAGAGCAGCCAGTGACCCTCCCCCTCAGTTCTGCCCTGTTTTCACCCCTGCCTCGCTTCCTCAGCCTTGCTCAACAAACGGCGAGGCTGAAGCTGGCTGATGGTGTATGAAGAGCATGAAGACACAACCTGAGGAAACATGTTAATTGCAGGAGAACACTGGAAGAGTAAGGCCCCGAAGGACAGCTGCCTCCAAAGTGGACTCAATATGTGCAGCACATGTGGCACTGGATTATAATTTGGTGTGACTGGTAGGAGTTGCGTTTCTTCTGAGTCAGTGGCAGTTGTAGATGTGGGAACATCTGCAGTGATACCTCCCTGGTCAGCCAGAAAGATAAGAATGGAGCATCTGGCTTGTGGAGGCAGTGTAGGCCACAAAGTAGAATTGTAATCTTTTTATGCAAGGGAGGTTTCTTGTTTCATTGGTTTTTGCTTTTTGTTTTTACCACAGACAGTTAAATGTAGCCTATCAATTAAGGATAAGCCAACGTTTCTACCACAAACTCATAAAGAAACCCACTAAATAATTTGTCAGGAGTTTTTTAAAATAGGCGGTCTCTTGAGAAGAAAGTTCTAGGACTAAATTAGCAAGAATACTGCAGGTCAGGTTTGAAGTACTGCATGGTGGCAGAATTGTTTGGAAAGGCTTGCCTGGAATTCTCTTTCATTACAGCCATATCCAGCAAACACTTGCAGAAGGTGCAAGTTCCTGCTCATCTGACCTGTCCTCCTGAAATCCCTCAGATTATTTAAGTGAAAAGTGCCTTCCACTTTAGAAAGAATTTCCAGGGTCTTTTTATTGAATAGTGAGCAAGCAAGGCTGGCTTATTAATAAACCTTTAACTGACATGCTGCTATCCAGAATAGCACATAACGATCGCTTTACAATATCAAACTTCCATTTCAAAAATGTTCTAAAATAAGCATAGACAATAAGAAGGCATGAAAATTTGTGATAGCTTTTTCATTAAACAGTGCATTTTGTCTTCCATAAGAGATTCCAATCAGCTTATTTTCACAGCTATAAATCAGCAGTTTGATTCTATGATTGTTTTATACCAGTTCTTACAGTTGTTCTTCTGTTTGTTTACCTATGAAGAAAGGTTCATTTTTAGGCATGGAGATTATTATAATAAGGAAGACAGCCAAAGATAATCAGACACTTTAGCATAAGGCTAATTTTGTTGCAGTGCAGACCATCTAAGTTGTTTTTTTTTAAAAATTGTTTCATGACAGCAAATGGAGCACAGAACTTAGCTTGATTCAACTAAAACCTGAGCAAAATCATATTATTCATTCAGACAGAAGATTTGCATTTGTAAATGCGTAGGAAGGTTTGATTAACATTATATCAAGCTTTTTGTTTCCTCTGTTCCTCAGTTCTCATTTCTCTTTCTCAAAATGTGTGTGGTGAACATATCCAAGTTCAAAGAAAGTTTGGAACCCAGGCAATGTCTGAGGGTCCATAGGATACTTATGTCTGTGAGCCTGATGAGTTTGCATACTAAAAGTGTTGAGGCAGTCCTGGTCAAATTCTGCATCCATTAGCTGTGAGTCCTTTAGCCTTTGTGATTCCTCATGGTTAGACACTGTATGTCCAAGCCTGGGTTTAAAAGTCTTTCTCTTCTATGTGATTGAGAAGTTCCTGCCTTCTCTTTTCTTCCACCTTTATCTTATCTTCTATGTCTTTCTTTGGGAATAGATTTAAGATCAAGATAATACTTAAGAGATAACAGATGTTGTCTAACAGATAGATTCTAATAAAAAACATTCCACTGAAGCTATTGTCGTAATATACAGAAGAGAAACAAAGTTCAGAAGTCTGGTTGAAAAACTAATGTCAGCACCATAGGTGGAACAGGGAAGTCTAATACCATAGCATACTATAGCATGAAAGCGGGGCAGAGCTTAGCAAACACAGTGCTTTGAACCTCTGTGCCTAGGTGTGGTGTAGCAGAGTGTTAGGACCTCTTAAGGACCCAAGAAAAAAGCTAGCTCCATGCTCTTCTGTAGGAAGAAATGAAGGTGCTAGAGACTAGCAGAACAACAAGATTCTCAACTATGCAACTGAAAAAGGATCAAAAATAGTGTGGTCACAGAATCATGGAGGAGTCATATTAGAAGCAGAACAACTTGACTTTTTCTACAAAAAGGAGATGTTTTTTTCCCTACAAACCACATGTAGTTGGAGAACTCACTTCCTTTGAGCAAAAGGAGAGTTAATGAATCATGTATTTAACTTTGACATTTTGGACTGTTATGTGGATTTCTGTGTTGTTTAAAAGGTAGTCAGGGTGAGATAGTTACCTGAAATGTCTGCCATTTGGTGGTCCAGATGACAGTGAGATGAGCCTGAATGGGTGGGGTGAAGTTGACAAGGTGAAGAACCATACTCTGATATCCTGATAGAAATGATAATTTATTTGAATAAAATAATTTCACTTTTCCTAGGTAAATTGGTTTAGCATCCTAACACAGTACCTGTAATTCAGTTTCTAATTATGTAAAAAACCTAAACGAAACAAAAAAAAACCCCAGAACACCACATCCAAACCCGCCATATCCTTATATATACCAAGTGCTTAAGAATCCACAACAGCTTGAAGACACTACATTTGAAGTAATATTTTAAAAAGTTGGCAAGACTTTGAATGGCTGCCTTTTTTGGCGGTGTTATATTGTTGAATAGTTTTTCATTCCTGACTTAGAAACTGATTATGCATCCACTGAGCATAAAACTTTATAGTGAGAGAAGTCCAATCAATGGTTTTATAAAAATGCACAAGAGCCACTGCCAAAGTGTCATAGTTTTGTGAAGCTATGCAGAGGGTCCTGGCATGCAGACTGCTTGGTTAGATTCACTCCTCTGTGACCCAGGCAGATTTTAAAGTTTAAAAATCTTCACTTTCACTTGAAAAAACTTCCTTGAATACACAGTAAGTAATGCTTTTAGCTCCTCGGCACATAGCAAAAAGTAAGTCCAAATCCAGTTGGAAAAACCATGAACCATTTAAAATTTCAGAAGCTCCTTACAAGAATTAAAACAACAAGGAGATCACGAGTGGTATGATGGAGTTTTCTGCTCCACTTTCTGCAAGGAGTCATGCAGAGCCCCCTTTGTCCCTTGGGAGTGGAGTAGCTGCACTGCCTGACCTCAGGTACTCATGGGTGATCTGAATCTTCCCCTGCAAGCCCTTACTTCTCCCTCTTGCCTCCATGGTAAATGTAGGCTTCTTAACCTTGGTGCTGTCACTTGCACCCTACTTGCAGACCAAAAGTCTTAGTGATGGCATCATCTTCAGGTCCCCTCCAACAGTGTTCTGTGCCCACGTTGTTAAACTTGGAGGTAATGGGGATGAGGATGAGATGCTGTAATTTATCAAATGGCCAAAATGAGTCTTACCTGATGTTGCCAGTTAAGGTAATGCATGGTAAATGGCCATATCCCATATGTTATGCCCAAGGCTCTCTACCTAGAGCATATTCAGAAAGTGACATATGAAGGCAGGCAGTGGAGTACGTCTGAAAAAAGAGTAGATTTGGTCTGGTCCCACTCTCTTGAATTCTAAGCTGGCCAAGCAACACTCAAAGTCCTGTGATTTCCAAGCGTCAGAGGTTAATTCCATTTCGTGCAGTTTCCCAGTTCTGAATCCATCTGTGTGCACCAAAAGCTCAACTTGCATACAGACAGCCCCACTGGTGTGTATGCTGTTTTCCCAAGCAGTGCATATATAAACGGCATTTACAAAAAGTACTGCATATACATGTAAACCACCAAAAGAGGTATAATTGGTCTTTTCTCATCAGATTATTTTCTTTAGGTAAAGGTTGCAGTCGTACATTTCTGAATAAAGTAAAATACTTCAGTATGTGAAATTTCTCATTTTTCTGTTCTTTGAATTTCTGAAGAATCTGCTTTTATGCCAAACCCACTTTTATGGCCATATGTTGATTTTTCTAGGCAGAGTTACAGGAAAGGACTAGATTGTATGATCACCTTGTCTATCATGCCTGCAGGTAGCTTTGAAAGGAAGATAAGTGTCAAAAAGTATAATCCAGTCTGAGTGTAATTTGTGAGTATGACATATGCGAGAATGTTTTAGGAAATCAGCATCGTTTAGATGGAGCTGAAGAGATTCTGAATTCTGTCATCATTTTGAGGATCTTTAAAGTGAAGTGCAAGATATAAAATAACATGGATCTGTGAAATCCTCAGTTAGGTCATTTACCCTCATCATGGAGTAAACAGTTGTCTGTGGAAGGTCTGACAATGCTATTTTAGTCTTCATACTGTATATTTCTTAATGCATATTCTATTGCTGTTAAAGAGATGTTAAATTATGTTAAGTGAAACTTTTCAATGACCTAGCATAAAACAAGTCCAATCGGAATGTAAAAAATAGTGACTATTTTCCTAAGCATTCTGAAGTAGGTTGCAAAAATCCCACTGGCTCTGTTTGGTTCACCATTTCTACCTGTATCTTTTAAAAAAATACTTTTAGCATTTACAATTGTAATTAAAAGATCACCTATATGAAGACTAAGCCTGTCACTGTCTAGTCGTCTTAATGAAAGAATAGTTATATGCTTTCAATAGACCTCTTCTTTAACATCATTAAAATAAAACATGTGAATGTCTTCGTTATATTACTGTCATTATTAATAATTATTATTTATTTATTGAAATAACTACGCTAATTTTTGTTGCTTGGTATTTATATAAATGGTAAGGTTAGTTGAGGTAACTGCTTAGTTAGGAAGATTCACTCCCTGTCTTTTTAGACTATCATCCTACAAATGCTTATATGATTTACTTTGCATATATGTGTAGCAGGGTTTCAATTAAATGAATTTTGGTGGAACTACTACCTTAGGTTATAAAATAATCAACCAGAGATTGTTTTAGTTTTGTCATTGTGGAATACTAAATGCTTTATTGTGGCTTAACAATTAAACACGTTTATATGTGTAAAAGAAAATGTATATTAATGTGTGATATCTATGTATGAAAGTTGCAGATATTAAGAAAAAGTGCAATGTTAATGGTATATTTTTATTTTGTAGCTTGGATCTTCCTCCTCTGTGCCTTTTACATCTATATTCTCGCAGCTCTTTATGACTGTTGTAGTCCCCCTTATTATTGGACAGGTATGTCTTTTAAATATACATTCTTATTTTTAAAAATAAGATAAAGAGAGCTATCTTAAAGACAGACTGGCAACCTGGTAAGCTGCCACATAGGAACAGCCTCAGGATAGTGAAGTCTAATATCAGAGAAAAGATGCTACAGTGCTCCCTAGAGCCACATTGATCTTTGTTGAGATTGAGCATCTGTCCCTCACTACCACAAACATACGCTACTGCATATCGAGAAGGGAGTTTGTGAACATAAAGTGGGAAAAATGGCAGCCCAGACTGTGAGAAATTCCAGCCCCATACAAATGAGCTTTGAGAATACTGTGTAGTCCTTTTGTCACATGCCCTTTGCCTGGATGCTGAAGGAAGTTTTCCCTGTGTAATATCTACTACTAATTACAGGAATAAAAAATTCTCTACCTGAAAAAAAAAAAAAAAGGGCTAAGCATTCAGAAGTTAAGAAATGATAAAATTAAGGTTGCTCGAGCCATTTTGTATATGCTTGACAATAAGGGTTTTAATTGCACAACTGCAAACTATTCTTTCTGTATGACTCCTTTATCATTTGTTACACTGGATGGAGGATATTCATGGAATAAGCAGCTGCTCTATATTTCATTTTATACTCATTGTTCCTATTGAAACACAAGGCCTTATTTTTCATGGCATGTGATTGAAATCTTTCACTGAATGTAAAGTGCAACTATTGTTGCAATATAAGATTTTCTGTGACACTTGTCTTTGTAGTGTCTAGTTTTGCCACAAATATTAATTACTTTTTTCTCCCATGTCACGGTGGGAAATTGCTATATTAATACCAAAAGTTGTCAGAAGTGTCCACTATTCTTGGACACCAAAACCAAAACACCTGAAGACTAATTCTTACGTACTTGTACGTATTCGTTGTTCTGGGGCATTCAGAATGCATGAAGGCAATATCAGTGGGATTTGCTGTTCATTCCCAAGGGGTACAGTTGCTGCTTCTAGCATCTAGTTTAACTCTGGGTTCAGCTGGAACTTTCTGAATTTTGTCAGCCTAAAGCAGACTTTGAAATGGAAAGGTGGTTAAAAGGTAGGCAAATGGAAGTGGAGTCTACAAAGGAGCAGCCTGGACAAGGTTAAGAATATCTGTCATTGGCTGTGCCATGTAGAACAGTCAATCAGTCTTGTATCAAACTATAATTGCACATTTCAAAATTGGCATGTACCGTAACTTACTGAAGTCCTAGTGAAGTTTTTCTTCGATAGTCAAAACCCCCATTAAAGTCTAATAAGATGATGAGCATGATAAGCATGACAGTAGCCACCAGCATCAGTACCTGCACAATGTGAAAAATGGACATAACCTCTGTGTCCCTGAAGCATATTGAGTTGCTCACGTGCTTTGAGTTAAATGACTAAGAATCTCCTTAGTATTCCAGACCACAAAGGGTTGCTGATGGACCTACCCTTGTGTCCCATTCTTATCTTGCCATAGTTAAAGTCTCCACCAAATGTGGACAAGAAGAAGTACTTGAATCCTCTGGTCCTGAAAGGTCCAAAAACTTGGAGCTATTAGTTGGAAGCCTTAGTTGGGAATTTCTAGGAAACAGATAGCATGGCAGCAGATCCAACAATAAATTAACCTATAGTGATGGAATATCAGCAATTTGTACTGCAATGTAACAAGTCTGAAGTTGATGGTAGATTGCTAGACAAAGTGATCGCAAAATTTCAGGAGGACTTTCATCTATATGTATGATGACGTGTTACTTTGGAAAGATGTTACAAGAACTTGCTCCGTGAGCTAACTGGTGGAGTTGGGTTGGGTTTTTTTCTGCACTAAATAGTAAGGCTAAGTAACATGAATTGAACAGTAAGTGCATGAAATAAGTTCTCTGAATGATCAGAAGTTCAAAATCAGAATTGTGATGAGACTTAACTGAGAACAGATGCAATTTTGGAGTTCTGATAAAGACTGAAAGAAAAAAAAATAGAGAATCTTAAAGGTTGTGTAACTCAGTCACAAATGTAAGAGTTTGGTCTTTATGAATACACTTCAACAAGAAATAGGATGATTCTCCTTTAGAAGTTTTTGAAGCAGTTTCTAGAAATGAATGATCAGGATAAATAGCTCACATTCCTCTAAGCATAAAGACTTCGTTTCTAAAGTTATTGCATTTGATTATATCTGTTCAGAGGATATGGAAGAGAGGAAATGCAAGGACAGCCACAGATCAAAAATGCCAAGTTTACATTGATTGTGTTGATTAGGTAGAACTGTACAAAGGTAAGCCAACCTGCCCAAGTAGGAATAGAAGCCATTTTTGAAGGGGGATATCAAAAAATAATGTGCAGTAATCAGGGAAAAACAATAAGCAAGAAAAGGACTGACACCAAGAGATACAGTGATAGGTCTGCTTGCCCTTCATCCAGAGGTGACAGGGATCCGTTCCCAACTAAATGGGAAGTTTTGCATTTTGTTCATAGACCACTACTCACTCATTACTGAACTCTTGCACAACACACAGCACAGCAACATCATACTGCTTTGTGAATCACGCGTTGCTCACTCTGGGATTCCAGGTGCGTTAAGAGGTAATGGCCGACAGTTCATGAATGAATGGCCGTTTCAGCAATTACTTCTAATTTATCATTTCATGTCCACAGTGTCAATTCCCTACCATGCACAGTCATACTCTTCAGCAGAGAGTCAATAGAAGCACGCTTGGTAAGGTTACCTGGTGGCAAAGAGCTTGATCAGGGGAAAAAATGAGCTTGGAACCTGCCTGCTTGGAGGATTGCTTCTCTTCAGCCTTCCTAACTCAGCTGTGATCAACAGAGGCTTTACGCTTGATCCACATCAGTGTAAAACAGAGAAGGCTGCTTAAAGGAAGCATTCTCCATGGGCTGTATTTTCCTTTAAAAAAATCTTGCCTCTGGGAAAACCTGTGTTGCCTAAACGCTCATTTCCTGAGCAGGCTGCAGAGCTGGCTGTTTGAGCAGCCCCTGGGATACAAGCAAAGCAGATGAGAAGGTGCTTTTAGATTTGTTTTGTTTGGGGTTTTTTGTTTGCTTTATGGCAAAATGTATCAAGAGTTTGGGTTGCTTGGCTGACTTGTCAGAATTTTTAATGATGGCTGGGAGAAAGAAATCGCAATGGTGTAATTGATGCTTATTTTCTACTGTTTCTCGAGCAATTTTTCAGTATGTCAAGACTGCTGTTGACAGGAATCAAACAACACGCTTTGCTAGCCGCTGACAATGAAATGTGTAAGGGGCTGCAGGTACAGGATCTGCTCAGGTGGTGGCTGCCATTTGTTAGGTAAAGAAAGAACTGTTAAAGGAGGAGGAAGATTTTATGTTATCAGAAAGGCACTGAGTTACAGATAGCAGTTACTGATAGGTGGCCTTCAATAAGGAGGCTCGCTCTGTTCTTTGTCAGAGATGTGCAGGTTGTCTAAACTTAAAAAAAAACATCGTGGCCTGCATCTTCTGTGCCTACCGATGTGTTTTGCTAATCGGCAGTGTGATGTTGCTCAAATCAGTATTGATAGCATAATATTGCATTTGTATTTATAGAGTAACAAATAAGACCTCTCTGACAGGAGGTCTTGAAAAGAGACATAATCTATAGTATTTTATAAAGATCTAATATTCTATAAGCCTTGAATATCTGTAGTGCGTAAGAGCTTGTTATTTGTGCACCACTCTTGTATACCTCTAAGGGGAATTTGAGAATACTTGTTATACGATAAACATCGTAATAGGTATTTCATGGAAAAGATTTCTGAATTTGCTCTGGCAGCTCGATTCTGATTATTTTTTCCTGGGTAGCAGAGTTCTGATGAAGATTGCTGCTCCTGAGCTGTTGTGATTTTGCTAAAATAATTGTTTCCTTGTCTATAGATGTTGGTAATACTTTTAGGCAGCAAAATGTAAGGTTTCGAGAAATGTCTAAGCAGTTTCTTCATGACCAGTTGTGAGATTTGGCTGAAGACTGCTTTTTCTTTGCTTATTTTTTCCTTCTGAAGTGACAGATAACAGGAACTGTGAAAACCACTGCAATATTTCCTTTCCCCTTTTTGCAGACTTTCTCCATTCTCTACACCGAAGTGCTTATGACAGACTTTTATTTTATGTTTTATATTAAAGAGCGATTTATGATTAAATGTTAATGAAATAGAATTTTCACTGTGCTTTCATTATATTCTACTAGTTTGAACATTTTTCAAAGCAGCACACCAAAACCCGCTGTTTTCTATGAATAAATAATAAAAAGCTTGTCTGTACATTATCATTCATGCATTCTCTAGTTGCCCCATTGGTAATTTGTCTGCCAGCGTAAAGTGGGCACTTCACATTAAACAGACCTTAACTAAAGCTAAAATTAATGTTATGATTCTAGGTATTTCTTCTTCCCAAATCTATGAAATGAAGCCAGTTGTACAGAAGGCCTCACTGAATCTGGTCACACAAAAAAATCTTGATGTCCTACAACTAAGGATTTTAAGCACCTTATGCATCATTGCCCAAAATGTTCCAGAGGAACCCTGTCAGCATTTGGGAGGTGTGCTTATAAACATAACTCTAAAAGGGTGCTATGTTGCAATACAAGTTGTCAGTGAAATTGAAACTAAAAAGCTTAGCAATGTATTTACTTGTAAAGGATAAGAAATTGGAAGGGAAAGGTAGGTGGCAGTTGCTAGGGAGTAAAAGGTACTATTCACTTAAATCTACTGTTTGTTTATAGTGGGTGGGTGGAGGAAACAACAATTGAAGAAGCTGTTACAAAAGGGAACAGTGTCAAATCCTTTCATTCTTGTAGCTTAAATCCATGTGGAAGTAGCCCTGCTTTTGCTTTAAAGTCCAGGGGAGGTGCAGGCAGGAGGAGTGGTACCCTGGGAGACGGGGCTGTTCTGGATGCTTGTTGCAGAAAACTGAGATGGCAGATAAACAGCCTTCAGACCACAGTTTGCTCCCTTCTGGTGAGGAAGGGAACAGAACCTAGTATCCACAGAAATACAAAATATGAAGAAAATGTGTACCACAGCTACAGGATCCCTTTACACTTTTGCCGTGTTGCACCTGTTTGTAAGGTTTTAAAGCAACGGTTATAAATTACCCCAAAATGCAGAAGTTAATTTTGAAAATGGCCTCGTGTGGGTTTTATAAAACTTGCTTTGAAGGCATGTATGTGTCAGGAGCTATCTCTTGGGAGTAAACTGACTGACATAATGGAGTAAGATAGCTTTTAGGGGACTTCAGTAAGCTGAAGAAAGTAAACAAGATGCTTGTAAAAAAGATTTTCTTTTTTTTTTCCCATCCCATCTTCAGAAAAGAAATACTAGATTGCACGCTCTGTAAAATAAGGATATATTTGACATTTGTTGATGTCCTAGAAGGTATCGAAAGGTGGGTAAACAAGTACAAAGTCTGGGACTTCATAGCAGTATATAGGAACAGGTGAGAATGTGTGCCTTCACACAGATACGGTCCCTATAAAATTACCAGGACAGGGTCTGGCTGAAGTGATATGAGCTCTGCTTTGTAAAAGGGTCTGTACATTTGAACTGCGATGCAGACCTTAGATATGTGGAGGGTGGCTACGCTATAGAAATCTGTGAAGAATGGTCCATCTTATTTATGTAATTTCTCCAACCTGCATAATCTCTCTCCCATTGCAGTATCTGATTCTTTTTTCCCAATTTTTCCCCCTTTCACATCTTCCAAGCTTCACTGAAGTACTTCCCACTATTCCATGCAGTCGTCTTTCTCGGTTTGCCACCACTATATAAGAAAAGATACTGAGAAGTTACTGAACTGTATCAAATATCCAGCCTGACTCAAAGCTTTTGAAAGAAAATTTTGCATTGCAGAGTTCATTGCAAAGGTCTGTTGCTATAAGTAGTAATAATATTAGTTAAGAATGAGTTAGGAATCTTTCCTTAAAAAACAAAGTAAGGTAACTGCTGCATTTAGGTATAGTGATAATCCAGCATAGTTTCAGCTTGTTTCCTTGTGAGTTTCAACACAAGGAAAAGTGACTTGTGTTTCTTTGTTGAAATGGTAAAGGCCCAGGTGTTTTTCCCAGGTATTTAGAAGTACATACCAATACATAATAAACAAGAGGAGCAGAAGTGCAGTAAAACATTGTAAATTCTGTTAATGATTAAATCAGTCCAAAAGAGTTGATAGCATAAGGAAAAATCTACTTCGCATAATGATGTAAATACCAAGAGATACTCTTGTGTGTATAATGGAAACAGAAAAAGTGCCTTCATAACCACTTCCCCTGTTTGGTTGGTTGTTTTTTTTTTTTAATTTCATCGGTTTAAAAGAAATTATGTTGAAGATCTAGGTAATTTTTAAAAGGTGTACTGTATTACAAATGTCAGAAATTATTCCATTCCTTATACATGGTGGGGGGGAGGTCCTTGTCCTGTTTAGTTCAATTAATAATTGTCCTGGCTTTGGCTGGGATAGAGTTAATTTTCTTCCTAGTAGCTGGTATAGTGCTGTGTTTTGGTATAGTACTCCCCTGGTATGGTACTCCCCAGCCGGAGCCGGGGGCAGAGGGGTTAGCGAGCGGGTGTGTGGCACTCAGTTGCCGACTGGGGTTAAACCACAACAGTCCTTTTTGGCACCAAATGTGGGGCGCAAAGGGTTGAGTGAATGACAGATCTGACCAAAGCATGTTAAAACAAATTTGTTATAAGCGTTCATTATATTAGTTTAGTAGTCACTGGTCACAGTGTTGATTTATTTGCTCTCAAAGCTGTATTTGTTCTCAGAGTTGTCTTGTGTAACACCTCGCTTGCCATATATACTGTTTACTAGTATTTATGTGCTGTCATCTCTGGGAGGTGGATTAAGGTTATCGCTTTGCTGTACTTTGTGTACACTTTGTGTAACACTGGCTTATGGTATGATGAAATTCTTGTCCGTGAGATCAGTCTGGTATTTGTACTCAGCATTGCCATCACCTCTGTACTTCGGGAGCCATCTGTTGGAAATTAATAATTACACTTTTTACTTTTTCTCCTCGGAGAGCCAACCTGTGGGGTACACAACTTCCTCCATCTTCCCCTTCTCCCCTAGGCTAATTACAGTAGCTCTTGAGAATTTTAAATATCCTTGGGATGTTCAAACCAGCTTATTTCTATTGCTATGTCTCCTGAATTTGTGTCAGGTCTTGCTTTAGGGTTAAACAACTACTTAGGAATACTGCATCTACTTCAACCCTGGCGACAGTCACTGCAGCTGAACCAGAGAACCAGTATGTGCCAGTATCAGTTACCTCCATACACAAGAAGAAATCTTGGAAGTGAAAGTCAGCTCGTTCAGTAAGGGATGAAGAAACGTCTGTGAGGGAGCTGGAGGAAGAAGCATACTGCCCTGCCAGCAAGGAGGCAGACTACTTTAAAGCAGGGCCATCACAAGAACCAGAGGAGAAAGAGGAAGAATTCCCCCTCTAGTCCTAGACTGTCATGGACTGAATGAGGTCACGCCACCACTGAGTGCTGCTGTGCTGGACATGCTAGAACTTCAATGTGATCTGGAGTCAAAGGCAGCTAAGCGATATACCACAGCTGATATTGCTAATGCATTTTTCTCAATCCCTCTGGCAGCAGAATGCAGGCCACAGTTTGCTTTCACTTGGAGGGGTGTCCAGTACACCTGGAATAGACTGCCCCAGGGGTGGAAACACAGTCCTACCATTTGCCATGGACTGATCCATACTGTACTGGAGCAAGGTGGAGCTCCTGAACACCTACAATACATTGATGATGGGGCAACACAGCAGAAGTTTTTGAGAAAGGGAAGAAAATTGTCCAAATCCTGCTGAAGGCCAGTTTTGCCATGAAACAAAATAAGGTCAAGGGGCCCGCACAGGAGATCCAGTTTTCAGGAGTAAAATGGCAAGATTGACATTGTCAGATCCCAATGAAGGTGATCAACAAAATAACAGCCATGTCCCCACCAACTCGCAAAAAGGAAACACAAGCTTTTTCAGGCATTGTAGGTTTCTGGAGAATGCGTGTTCCAAATTACAGCCTGATCATAAGCCCTCTCTATCAAGTGACCCGGAAGAAGAATGATTTCCAATGGGGCCCTGAGCAATGACAAGCCTTTGAACAAACTAAACAGGAGATAGTTCATGCAGTAGCCCTTGGGCCAGTCCGGGCATGGCAAGATGTAAAAAATATGCTCTACAGCACAGCTGGGGAGAAGGGTCCTACCTGGAGCCTCTGACAGAAAGCACCAGGGGAGACTCGAGGCCAGCCCCTAGGGTTTTGGAACTGGGGATAGAGAGGATCTGAGGCCTGCTATGCTCCAGCTGAAAAAGAGATACTGGCAGCATGGGAAGGGGTTCAAGCTGCTGCAGAGGTAGTTGGTACTGAAGCACAGCTCCTCCTCGCACCCCGACTGATGGTGCTGGGCTGGATGTTCAAAGGGAGGGTCCCCTCTACACATGCAACTGATGCTACGTGGAGTAAATGGGTGGCACTGATCACCCAGTGGGCTTGAATAGGAAACCCCAGTCGCCCAGGAATCTTGGAAGTGATCATGGGCTGGCCAGAAGGCAAAGACTTCGGAATATCACTGGAGGAGGGGAAGCATGCTGAAGAAGCCCCATTATATAATAAACTGCCAGAATATGCCCTGTTAACTGATGGGTCCTGTTGTCTTGTGGGAAAGCATCAGAAGTGGAAGGCTTCTGTACGGAATCCAATATGACAAGTCACAGAAACTACTAAAGGAAAAGGTGAATCAAGTCAGCTTGCAGAGGTGAAAGCCAACCAGCTGGCTTTAGGTATTGCTGAACAAGTAAAATCGCCGGTGCTTTATCTCTATACTGGTGCATGGATGGTGGCAAACGCCCTGTGGGGGTGGTTGCAGCAATGGAAGCAGAGCAACTGGCAGCGCAGAGGCAAACCCATCTGGGCTGTCCCATTGGGGCAAGATATTGCTGCCCAGGTAGAGAACCTGGTCATGAAAGTACATCATATGGATGCTCACGCCCCAAGAGTCGGGCCACTGAAGAACATCAAAACAACCAGCAGGTGGATCAGGCTGCCAAGATTGAAGTGGCTGAGGATTGATCTGGACTGGCAACATAAGGATGAATTATTTCTAGCTTGGTGGGCCCATGAGACCTCAGGCAATCAAGGAAGAGATGCAACATATAGAAGGGCTCATGATCAAGGGGTGGACTTGACCATGGACACTATTGCACAGGTTATCCAAGAATGTGAAACATGTGCTGCAAGCAAGCAAGCCAAGCGGGTTAAAGCCTCCCTGATATGGAGGACAATGGCTGAGGTATAAATAAGGGATGGCCTGGCAGATTGATTGTACCACACTCCCACAAACCCACCAAGGCAAACACCACGTACTTACAATGGTGGAAACAACCACTGGATGGCTGGAAACATATCCCGTGCCCCACACCGCTGCCTGGAACGCTATCCTGGGCCTGGAAAAGCAAGCCTTATGGTGATATGGCCCCCCAGAGAGAACTGAGTCAGACAACTGGGCTCATTTCTGAAACAACCTCATAGACATCTGGGCCAAAGAGCACGGCATTGAGTGGATGTATCACATCCCCTGTCATGCACCAGCCTCTGGGAAAATCAAACGATAGAATGGACTGTTAACGACTACACTGAGAGCAATCGGGGGTGGGACATTTAAACATTGGGATACACATTTAGCAAAAGCCGCCTGGTAGGTCAACTAGGGGATCTGCCCAGTCAAAACTTTTATGTGCTGAGGAAGGGGATAAAGTCCCTGTAGTGCTCATAAAAAGTATGCTGGGGAAGACAGTCTGGGTTCTTCCTGCCTCGGGCAAAGGGAAACCCACCCATGGGACTGCTTTTGCTTAAGGACCTGGGTGCACTTGGTGGATAGTTTGGAAGGATGGGGAAGTCCAATGTGTACCTGAAGGGGGTTTGATTTTGGGTGAAAATAGCCAATGAACTGAATTGTATGCTGTTGATTACTATATAATACTGTGTGTCGTCACTGCTATGGTCGCTATATGCCATATCAATGGTATTACAGTAAGAATCACCCAAATTAATGAAGAATGAATTTTGATGAAACGGAGCAAAGTGGAGCCATGACGGAACCAGAACTGACTTTATCACATGACAATCCAACACCACACACCATCTCTCCTGCCCTGAAGGACTGCCATGACAGATGGAGCCCAAAGTCATGGACTAAATGAACTCAACAGACATTTTAGAGGGATGGCCCATAGATTAAGGGAATGATATCTGTGTGTATATATCAAAAGATAGAAAAAGTGGTGGCAATTAATTGGAATGTATTGGAAAGGGTAGGGCCTGGGCATGATGTAGGTGATGTAGAATAAGGATACTGTCCTGGTTTTGGCTGGAATAGAATTAATGTTCTTTCTAGTAGCTGGAACAGTGCTGTGTTTTGGATTTAGTATGAGAATAATGTTGATAACACACTGATGCTTTAGCTGTTGCTAAGTAGTGCTTAAACTAAGTCAAGGACTTTTTTCAGCTCCCCATGCTCTGCCGGGTGCAAAGAAGCTGGGAGGGGACACGGCTGGGACAGCTGACCCCAACTGACCCAAGGGATATTCCATACCGTATGACGTCATGCTCAGTAGATAAACTTGCAGGAGTTGGCCTGGGGGCAGCAATCGCTGCTCGGGGACTGGCTGGGCTTTGATCAGCAGGTGGTGAGCAATTGCATTGTGCATCACTTGCTTTGTATATTCTTCTCCCCCACGCCGCCCTTTGCTATCCTATGAAACTGCCTTTATCTCAACCCATGGGGTTTTTTTTGGTTTGGATTTTTTTTTCCCAATTCTCTCCCCCATCCCACCGGGGAGGTGGGGAGGGTGAATGAGTAGCTGTGTGGTACTTGTTTGGTGACCCAGTCACCACGACAATAATGAACACTAATGAATTACATTGTTTATTGCATTTTTTAAATCTTGTATATCCAGCACTTGAGCAGGCAAGTGGAAACTATCTAGCTATATTTTACTGACAAATTTCTCTGGGTATACAGTATGACTGTTATGAATGTACAATTAGATAAGTGAATTGTTTTTCTATAATATGTCTTCTGCTATTTTCATGGATGATCTTATAACAGATGAGCATTATTTACCTGCTTTCCTGGAATAGCAGATTGTGTTTCTTTGTACAGGGGATGTTAAGTGAATTAAGCACATGAGCAGTTAGCCCATTTGCTTAGGGAGGCTGGTGTTGAGACAAGGAGGTTATGACAGGATACGGAGCAGTCTGGGGGAAAAATACTGTGGATGTAACCATTCTGCTAGAAGAACTGAATTGAAATGGGGACGCTACTGTTAATTCATGTGTAATTACATTCCTTTGTTGTTAAAAATTAAATCCTGGGGAAGAGAAAAGTTTGAGCCTGAAACTGTTTTGAAGCAAATTTGAGTTGATGCCTTTCCAGAAAACGTTTGAAGGCTGCCGGGACTTAGTCATCAGGACATAGTTACTTGATGGACAGATTTATGTTCTCTTATTGTCTTGACTTTTCTGTGAGTTTATCAGCACTTTTCATTATGCAGGTTATTTATAAAATATCACTTACTACAAAGTTTTGCTTTTGCTCCTCTCTTCTCTCTACTAAACCACAGTTTAAGGGAAGGATTCACAGGGAAGTATTCACCATGCACTGTTCTTTCATGTGCAACCTCTGGGTCAGCCGTCAAGAATTCTCTGCTCTTTCAGGTTGGCATTTACACCCGCACAAACCCTTTGCAGTTCATCGTGCTTCGTGTGAGCACTACCATAGGACCCAAAGGCCCCAGAGGCCTCCTTGCAGAAGTAATTCTGCAAGAATCTCAGCAGGGATACTGGTTGCAAGGCCTCTGGACCTTGAGATTTGTACATTAAATATTGTGCATGCATTCTCTGCAACATGGGAGCGCCCTGCAGCATTTCCCCCCTGTAAAGTATGTTTTAAATGCTTTTATAATTCACATAATGATTATTCTTCCAATATCTCTGACTCTCCCCCACCCCCCAAGATGTTGTTTTTAACTGCATTTTATGTGAGGAATTTCCTTTCAGTAGGAACTGTGGAATTATTGCATCTGAACAGTACTCCCCTTTTTGATCTCTTCCATCAGTGTCCCAGTCTGATGCATCTATTTCAGATGTCAGTCATTCACATTACTCAGGCTGTAAGTTCATCTTTTCACAGGAGCATCAATTCACGTGTTTTCTCAACTGCTTGTTTCTCCGGTGCTTGTCCCTCCCTTGTTCCCCGTTGTACTGGTATGTACTTCAAAATACTGGACTTTGTCATTCCAACTAAGAGGTGACACACTGATATGGTGCCTGAGTCCGGCACCTTCATACAGGCCCTAACTCAGCTTTTGCTGTGTTTGCAGACAAATGAAGCTTAATACCTCTGTCCAGGCTCCAAATTACCTGCGAGATTCTTTCTTTAATCATTTCAATCTGCATCGCTCATGGTTTTTGGACCTCTATTAGACTTCCTGTGAGAGAGTGCCAGCACCACAGAACAGCAAGGCTCGCTGGCTGGCTGGCTCAGTAGTTTGTTGTGTGTTGTCTTTATTGTATTTCTGGGATTTATAGTTATTTCACTACAATTCTTCACTATTTTTTAAGTTCTGTGTTAACCCTGAAAAGTTACAGAATTGGGTTAAGTATTAAAAGATTTTCAAAGCATCCTTGTCCTGAAACAACTCTGCAGGGCATGAATAAGTAATAGATGGATTGTTTTTCAGTCAAAATGAATCAGCTGACATGAGCTTCCCTGTGAAAAATCTAGTTGAGTTTTTACAGATATCTGTAGGGTTATATTTCTTCCCTCTTAAGTTATACAAGAATTTAGATTACCTTGAATCAGTGATCATAGGCTGAATCAACCTCTGAAATTATAGATCTTGTTGAACCTTGTGAGAAGGTCAAAAGAAATGGGATTCCGTGTTAGAAAAGGATGTATTTTGTGTGTTTTTACAGTATAGAATTAGCATGACACTGGGTTCATTAGATGATTTCCTGATGCCACAATTTAGTTCTTCTAGGGTCTGACTATGTCATTTTTTTAAAAACCACAATGTGCAGTAAGAAGCAATACTGGTATTTATGGTGGTTGATTCACAATAATACCAGACTAGATAGAGGTACATATTTAAAGAAAGTGTCAGCCAAGCGAAAATTTTGAGGAAACACGGCTTGCAGTTTCACTTCTAAAATGTTTTTTCTTTCTCTTCTATGTCAGTTCATGTTAAATATGTGTATGAAGTTATAATTGTCATACATGTTATAATTATACCTTGTACAGACACAAGGTGATAGTTTTCATAATAAGTACCTCCAGTATAAGTTGTACTGTGGCATGATTACCATCAATTTTCTATTTCAACATCTTGTTGCTTTCAGTGTAAATCTTCTGGAAAGACCATAAATAAATAGGTGGTCTTAAGTAGCTTTTCTTTTTCCCCAATGTGACCTTAATTTATGGGATAATAGGATTTTTTTGAACTTCCTTAGAAAACACTCACTTTAGAGGTGAAAAGCTTCGCTTTTTGCTTCTGATAATTACAGAGTCCCAAATCTGCTCAGATGATACTAATCTGGTCTTCCCATCTGATGTTTTTCACATTGTGCACTAAATGTCTTCACTCAGCTTTCTTGCCTCTCTCTCATCAATGTAATGGTTTATTCCTGCCTGGTGGTATGTAAGGAGGTGGATGAAGGAGCTCCATTGAATGCCCTTTCAGGAGTTTGTCCGTATATTCTGAGTTTTGTTGTCTCTTTAACATCTGGCAAGTGTGAAATTTTGAAGTTGAGTGTTTTCAGTGGGGTGTTGAGCATTCCCTTATGTGATTTCCGATAAATCTGTTATTTTTCATCAGTGGGAAGCACAGAAGTGCTGGGAGGTAAGTGCTCGTCTTCAGCCTGCTTAGCTGTGCGTGAACCCCACGTGCCAAATTTTTAGTATGTGCCTTGCCACACGGTTGATGAAGCCTATTTGCTGTGGTTGCTGGGATAGCTGCTTCCAGGACTTCCCTGTTGAGAGACCTGCAAACAGACTGGGTAGGCAGTGAGGAAAACTGGACAGCTGTGAGGTCAACCCCACAGCTTTGGCAGTTAGTGTGTGAAAAGGTCCTATGGTAGCATCAGTGATGATACTTTGATATTAATCTTGAATAACTCTAAAATGTTCTGTGTTATTAAACCAATAGTGGTGGTGTTTATTAATGGTAACACTGTGGGAAGGTAACGAGACACCTTTAGAGGGCTCTGGTAGAAGTGTTTCAGGATCTCGTGCTATTATTTCTGAAAGAGCATGGTAACAGAGAACATCAGGAGGTCTCAGGAGAAATTAGGCAAGATAATGTGATTGCTGAAAAATTAACACAAGTCGCAGCTGTATGATAAAAGCTTTAAAAAGTTTTTTTCAAACCGTATAAAGTAAAGAGAGAAACCAAAAGCGACTCCCCAGGCAGGGCTGAAATAGATGCATTGTATCTGCTGAGGCTTAGTCCTGCGGTACTTGGCATAATGTGAAAGTTGAGGTTACTTTAAAATCCATAGTTGTTTCTCAAAAAAATTCTTGAAAAACAGCTTCAGGTTCTGTTTCCTGAAAGTGCAAAAGTTCTGCTACGTACGGTAGGTTTTCTTGTTTTCATGTGTTAATTCTGGTATTCTAAAAGCGTGCAAATAGCATTTGTCTTTGGATTTACAAAAACTCTGGATATTCAGAGTTTGAATTATTTAAACTCCCACAACACATGCACTTTTGCTTTTCAAGCTTGAGTTATAATTTAATTAAAAACTTCTGGTGCATCGCTAGCTATTTAAATATTAAAATGTTCCATGGATCACTTTCGATTATCTACCGTCATGAAATTCCTGAAGATGTCAGATTTTTAAGATTCCCAAAGTTGCACTTGGAATTGTCTGTTGATGCAAAGGGGACTGTGATAATTACATACATCCATTAGTATCAGCAGAGGAGATAAACTTTGGGGAGGCTTAATGGGCATGTCTCAGTGACAGCTAGCAAAGAACATTTGGCATGATTAAGGATGGATTTGAATGTACTTGAAAATATACTCTCATTATGGACGCCCAGTGGAAGTTGCACTACAAATGTTAAATTCCCCAGAAGAAGAGTTGTGTGGCAGGGAAGCTTTGAAATCCACTGTGGCCGTCATCCAAATTACTCTCTTCTTTTTGTGTCTTTCCGCTGTCAGATTCACTTTGTGATGCCCAACTTGGCTCCCTGCATCTTTGAAAAGAGGCAACCTGTTGTTTTCTGTGTTTCAGATTGTCCGAAGACACATCAAGGACTGGCTTGAAAGGAAGAAGCCTCCATTTGGCGCTATCAGCAGCTGCGTGCTCCTGATGATCATCTACACAACGTTCTGTGATACTTTTGCCAATCCAAATATTGACCTTGATAAATTTAGTTTGATTATAATAGTGTTCATAAGTAAGTTCAGCCTTAAAGCATCTCTTTTATCTGTGTTTGAGGTGTGTAATGAGCTATATATACTGGAAAGGGTGGGGCTGCGGGGATACCACATAGGGCTAGAGCTTGTACTTACAATGCATCTACTAAACCAGATTACCAGACTTCTTAGGGGATTGAGTAAGCATTTAGAGAAGGATGAACCCTGCTATTAAGGTGTGTCTGAGACTGCTCAGTGGTCCTCCCTTTCTAAAGGGGCATGATATTACTTTCCAAGCATTTATGACCATTCTGTTTTGGCT
Organism: Phalacrocorax aristotelis; assembly: GCF_949628215.1. NCBI lineage: Eukaryota > Metazoa > Chordata > Aves > Suliformes > Phalacrocoracidae > Phalacrocorax > Phalacrocorax aristotelis. The sequence continues at coordinate 18,345,232 of NC_134279.1, forward strand.
TCCTTGTTATTAAACAGCCATAAATGCACAGATGTTACATTCCAAACAGAAATGAAAGACTGGAGTTTGAGCTGTTACCTAAAAGCACTGTTACAACTTTTAAATAGTTCTTCCTTACCATATTATAAACCTTGAAGCTGGTTTTGAGTTTGAATGTGTTGATATATTTCTGTGGATGGGCGCATTTCTTGCAGAGTTTGTTTTAGAAGCACTCTAGTCGTTCAGCCTTAAATAACATACACATGAGAATAGACTGCTGGTATCCTTGCCATCAGTTAAAAATACACTCGCAGATCACTACCTCCCAGGGAAGGGCAGTGGTATACAGGCACTGTCTCCTCTCCCAGTAGGGAATTCCTGTCTTGCTTCAGACTTTCCAGAGACAGGAGTTTTCATTTGCTTGGGGGAGAGGTGACTGCAGTATGCTACAGTATAAATCACTTATACACTCTAAAACTGCTAGATTTCAAGAAATCAATGCATCACCTACCTTGAAGTGTGTGTATGCACACATGTTTGTCTAATAAAAATAATGTATTTTCTGTAAATCCAACCTCCGCTAAAGTCATTAGGAAATTTGCCCCTGCCCTTTGTGGGTCATTTCTTATCCTATCCTAATTGTGGCAGTTTTCTGGATTATGAAACACTCTACGTGTGTAAAATACTTCAGGGAATTGTAAATGGTACTCTAAATACTTCATTCTGAAAACAAAGAAGAAGGAAGCCATGCTAAGGAGTTTTTTTTTTTTCCAAAACGGAGGAAATACTTATTTGCATAGGCATCTGAGAAGGGCCACATCCCAGATGCACTCAGTGCACAACTGTCAGCAAAAAAGAGCTATATGGACATTTTCAACTCTGACTTAACATGCAGAGAAACTCAGAATGAAGTAATTTTATGTTACTGTGCTGACTGCTACTTTGAAAAAAAGAGTTCTTTTTTAATTAAAATGGCATGTTCTTCCTTGAACAGTTGGTGTAGAGTGTTTGCGTCCATTGCCTTTCTTATCCTTTCTTTTATTTCTCTAGAAGACAGCTCTGCATTTGTGCCATGTGTAATTATACATACCGCTTGCAGTGCATTACACTGAAAATGGTTATATATACATTTTCATTGCCAGTGTGCATAACTGGAATTTCTTAGTTAATATTACTATCAGCATTGAAACTATTTGGAACATATTAGACATTTGGTTTCTTCTAAAATATTTATAAAACCAAAAAACAAGGAAGTTGTGGAGATGGATATGCATATTGTATTCTAGAAAAAAGTTTCTGTACCACCATTGGATGTGTTGGCTGGATGTGGGTGTTGTGTTATAGTAGGATGTGAAATTAGCACAAGGAGTTTGAGATCAACTGCATTTATTATTCTGCTGATTAATGGGTTTATGTCATTTTTATGTTAATATTCTAGCCACAGCAAAATATGCACAAAGGATAATTAGTAGCAACACATGCTTATTGCTTTGCAGAATTATATGTATTAAGGGATTTTTTTTTTTCTGTGCATATTAAATTAGCGTACTTAGTTGCAGAAAAAATTGTAATTCAGGAGCAATGGATTGCTTCCTTAGTTCATGAAGGAAGAATTAAGTGCATGCTGAGGTGACATTTATACCTCCTAGGAGATATATGTAAGAGAACGGAAAATGTCACTGGTAATAGCTAATATCCCTGCCATGGTGCCCAGTTGTAAACTGGGGTCAAAATCAAATGCATTGTCTTGGCCTGCACTACCCTATGGGACACATCAGCCTTACTGCATTCACAAGTTTTGTGAGGAAAAGGGAGAGGACCCATCCCAGATTCTGTTGCAAGTAAAAGCCCTTCCCCCCATAACCCACAGACACCTCAAAAAAGGCTGCGCAGGTCACAGGGTTTCTCTTCCAGCTCTATTCCTGCGCTCCAGCATGACGCTTGGTCTCTGCAGTCCCAGCAGCTACTCACAGCAGGACAGGGAAGCCGCAGACCAAGGGTGGGCTCTGTGCATCCCTCCACCCCTGCAGGTGTCAGGAGAGCTGGCAGAGAGGAGAGCTCCCCTCAGGATGCTCAAAAACCATCCACACTTACAAAGCTGTCTGCGCTTAAGTGAAAGCTGCTTTGTCTGATGTAAGCTGCCCAGTTCAGGAATTAGCCTTTGTCTCAGAGGGAATGAAAACGTCTGTGATGATCTTCCCTTAATAGTGATCATTCATCGGGAGAGTAATATACCCAGTGTCTGAGAATATTTATTGTGATCATGCTTACACATTGTGCTTTCTCCTGTTAAATAGAAAGAGGCTAAATTTAAATATTTGGCAACCAGAGCATGCCTGAGAGATTTCATGTTGTCAACCCAATAAGCGAAACAAGTGCAAACAGATGTGCAGCATGCAGTAGTGAACTTCCCTGCCATTCACCGTGTCAATAAATACTTGATTCAGAAGAGTTACCTCAGGAAGAACTTGTGTAGTCATGATATTAGCTCTAGCTTTCTTGGATGTAATGATACGTATTGTTCTTCAAGACAGTCTTTAAAGGTTGTCTGTCATTGGATTTCTCTGGATAGACTTGGTCCAGCCTAGCTGTATGTGGGCAAAAGGCATGTATGCAGCAATTGCAGAGATTTAAGTGATCTTTACTTCGGTGATCTAATTCGAACTTGTTTCTCTTTCAGTATTTTCTGTTCAGATGAGCTTCATGTTTTTGACTTTCCTCTTCTCTACAAGGTAATTGAATGTGCTGAATCAGAACCTTTGAATATTTGTTTTGTGCAATAACTTTGATTTGGATGATACTGTTTATGCGAATGTGTTGAGAGCAGATTTCTGAATAGGGGTGACCTCATTTTGGTATTTCATATTGTCCTTACTGCATTTTCTCTGTTAGAGTTTCATAGGCTAAGAGAGCAGGACCTGAATTCTGTCCTTTCTTGTGTGTTAATTACAGAGTTGTTAAATCTCAATCAATCACTGCTATACCTCATCCACTGAAAAAAATGGATTTGCACAGATGTCACTGAAGGTATAATTTGCCCCGCAGACATGCTGATGACATATGAGAGAGAGAACTCAGTTTGACTTTTTACATCTCAAGATACATTTGCTGGGCTGGCAATTCGCTCTTCTCTGTATATGTCAAATGTGTTATATTTATATGGCGGTTCTTAAAAGAAAGTTGTCCTGAACTAATGTTTGGTAGAGCTCTTTTTTTTTTCTTTTGAACTATCAACCATGAAGAACAGTTGTACATTCACTTCTCAAAAAATAGTACATGAGAATGGTGTTAGCCAATGGCTTAGTGCATCACTTGAGCTGGTCCGAGTATCCATCATTGGCCTTTCACTTAGGCTTACTGGAGTGTTTTTCTTAGCAGCACTCTGCTGAACGGCAAGTGCCACAATACAGCAGACTCCAGACATACGCTTTATATAAATTATACAATACCCATAAGGGAGAATCACGAAGAAGGGTGCAACGTTTTAGAGCTACTTATGCTTTTTTTAGTGCCACAAGAAAATTCCCGTGACAAGATTGTACCCTGACCTTAAGAGGCATTTTTAAATAACTTCTGAACTGCTAGACCTAACCTTTGGGAAAGATATGTCCCAAGTGCAAAATCTAAAATGCCCTAAGTAGTAACCAACTCAGTATGGCAAATATTTAGAATCTCGTTAAATGATTCCAAATTTGGACCAAAGGGTGATCCACTGGCCAGTCATATACCTCTCTCTGTATGTCACTTCTCCACCCTTCCTGGCCTTACCCCCAGTGAGTAAGCCCTTAGATGCAGTTTTTCTCTGAAATGGAAGATAACTACATATTCTAAGCAGTGCTCATAGGGTAGACACAATATGCTGTCTAAATGGAGCATTTTGTTACCAGTACATACTAGGAAAAGAAATCGTAGAGCGTTCCTTTCTTCCCCCCCACCCACCCCGAGGAAAGCTGGCCATTGCTGTCATATAGCATGTTTGCAAAAATAACCTTGGCTGGAATAAAGTTGTGTCCTACATACCATGTGTTCAGAATTCCTCTGCTTCACATGGAAGCATATTCATTAGAGAGTTTGCCACAACTGAGAAACAATTCTGCTTTAAAAAAAAAATAAATCAAACACTGCTGTTCATTTGTGGGTAGAATTATTTCTGTCACTAGACCTGATCAAAGTGATGGGAATGTGAATGTGCATATGGATTCTCAAAGTAATATATTTGATCAATGATGTTTTAAGAAGGTTTTTGCTATCAGAGGTTATTAAAACTCTTTCTTTTCTAGGAATAACTCTAGTTTCACACCAGCAGACACAGTGGCTATCATTTTCTGTTCCACACATAAATCCCTCACCCTGGGTAAGTCGGGAGATAAGCTTTTGAGCAGAACAACAGTAACATTCATACCTTGCTATGTTGAAAAAAAAAAAGTTGTTGGTTGCTGGCTTTTCTGCTTAAATGGTTTTGGGTTTAGCATGACAAGTAATGTTACCAGTATGGTACTAATAGTAGGATAATATTCTTGCACAGATAAAATAAATGCTTATTACAGGGCAGCCAACATAGTCTTCTCAGCTGAGATTTTAGTGGTTATACAGTAAGACCACCTTATTTATGGAAAGCTGGATTCTTCTTTCTGTTCTTATTCAGTTCTGTTGCCTAATCCAATACTGATAAAATTTCAGGTTTGTTACTGAAAACATTATAAGGTCTCACAGTAGAATCCTACACCTGAAACCCGGGCTGTACAAGTGAAAATCAAAGCATGTAGTGTATTCAGAAATCACAAATAGACAATACTGTCTTTTGATTAACACGAGCAAAATGTATGTGTCCATTTTATGTCTGCACATATTTTGGATAGTTTTATTTATTAGAATTCATTTATCAAAATACCATTGAGATATTTGTCACTTATGACCCCTTAGTGATAATAAGATATTCTGATGGAAGTTCACAAAATACTGCTAAATCAGTTGTGCTTGCAGCCACTTGCTACTGCTTCATCCATTATGTTCAGTCAGTGAAATGCCTAGTACTCAAATATTTTCTCACTGTTTTTCAAAATATAAAAACATATGCTTGATAAAGCATATGTGACTGAATATGTGCCTTTTCAAGACTCTGTCTGTCAAAGAGAAACACAGCTAGTGTCAATAACAAAGGTAATAACTCAGCCTGAAACAGGGGAAGAACAAGTTGGGACTTAGGTGAGATGTTTTCCAAGTCAGTTGGATATAGTGAAACTCATCTCAGGGTTCTTTGCTTCAGCCAGGCCTGTGCTGCACAACTGTTGGCAAGTGCCCTTGAAAGTCTGTGGGAAGTGAATGAGTTCCTGGAAGACAAGAAACAGCCAAACATAATGCCTCTTTTTCACAATGGAAACGAGGAATTATAGATCAGTGAGTTTAACTTTGTTCTGTAGAACACTACTGAAACAATTAAATATATTATTTTAACAGTGTAGGAAGAAACAAGGGCATGAGTAACAGCCCCATAGATTTGTCAAATGCATATCATACCAAACTAACCTAACTTCCTGTCACACAAGGTCTTGGGGGTTGCAGAGAAGTAGCAAAAGTTATATGGCTTGAGAGCGTTAGGCTTTTGACATTTGCATGATGTTTGGGGCTCCACAATTCAGCTGTTCCACGTAATTTTTGGAAGGAGATCAGAGGAGAGTGCCATGAATGATCACAGATCTCAAAAACGTGACCCCAGAAGAAGGTTGAAACAATTGGGACTGTTGAGAGAAGACAGCTGAAATATAGCAGTGATCCTCAAATGCATAAAACGTTGATGCAAAGAAGGAAGAAAGTAACTCTTTCACAGTGCACTTTGAAAAGGGAAGGACTTTGTTACAATGATGATGATTTAAGCTAACAGGCAGGGAAACCTGTCTAATGTAAAACAGTTTAGCTTTGGAATAATGTGGTGCCTACTGATGTCTTGAATCTCCTGTCATAGTAGACAAGCCTCAGACAGGAATTAGATAGCTAGAGTTGATCCTGCCTTGGAGCAGAACATAGATTAAATGACATTAGGTCTTTTTCAGCAAAATGTTCTATGAAACCGAAGATTCAACCAATAAATAAGCTTGTATACAGGAGGATAGTCGTGCTTGTATATATAGAAAGCAACTCCACACATAAGTCATAACATACTACCATACTTGGTAGAGGTGCGTATAACCTTAGGACACAGCTGTGATACTACAGATGTTAAGCTGGTTGTATTTAACAGCACAAATGTGTAACTTTCCCCTGCCCAGTGAAAAAAGTTTTATATACATTTTTTTGAAGACTTCTGCATCTTGCCATGACACTAAGAAAATAAGCACAAAGCCTTCTTTTAATATTTAAGTTCTAGAGGGGCCTGCCATCACCCAGAAAAAATGAGGACTCTTCATTTCTTTTACTCACTCTACCGAGCATTCTCATGCAGCGTGTCTTGACCTGCACCCTGTGCACACAGCTGAGTTGGTTCACTTTTCTTTTTATGTTTTATGTTCTCCTTCAGAAAACCTAGTTTGAGATTCCTACCTTGCTTGACTTTTTGGTTCACATTTTCCTGATTTCCAGTTACCACTTTCATTAGCACAGCCTGATGAGTCAGGCTTTGTATTTTGCAGCTTTCTTTGCCCAAGCACACCAACAAAAATACTTTGGCCACCTTGACTTCGAAAACTCCTACAGCTTCTCCCCAGCCGTACATACTTTTACCCCGCTAATACAGATGTCTCGTGGATTGGTGTGCAAGTTGAAATGAAACAAGTTGATGGTGGAACGCAGTATTGCAAGGCTGTTTGTCAGCTTCAGGACAGGCTGCTTTACCTTCATCCTTGAGCTGGTATCTCATGGCAAGTTTGCCTCCTAGGAGGCTAGTCACAAGATGCCCTTTTGCGCTACCTTTCCTTACAGCTCAGGGCCTGTGTTGGGGTCGCTGGGTGGCTGGGACCTGTGCTGCCCTTGCTATATTCCATCTCTGGGGCTCAGCTTTGTCAAGATTTCTTTGAGGCTCACAGGCTTGTCTTGTGTGTGGTCAGCAGCAGCATGTCCCGAATTGAGCACCACCCTAATAGGGAAATGCTCTTTTTGGCAGTGCCTGGAAGGCCATCTTTGGTAAGCTGGAGGGCCCCACCGCTCTTGTGTGCACCCCTACACAGTGTGTGCACTACGTAGGTATGCCTGCTCTATATCAGTTTCAAGCTGGCTATTTTTGAGGCCACTGGTATTTTACTCTGTTTGGTATTAGTACCAGGTCCAGATAAGATGGAGCTGCATAAACACATTTCTATGTAAAAAGGCAGGATCAGGTGCGATAAGGCATGCCCCTGAGCTGATGATGTAAACAGGATTGTTAGCCAGAGCAACTAGCATTTATTTCTTCACTGAAGGTGGAAGCAGAGTAGATCTAATTTGTTTTTAAGGATCAGCCATTTCTGAATGACAATTAAATCTATCCACAGCACAGTCTAGTCCACCCTGATCTTAGCAGAAAGAACAACAGGCATAGGCATGTTGGCCCTTACTCTTTTGTTATTCTGTCACATTTCTATTTGTCCAGAGGTGTTTACTACAAACCATGCAACGAGAAACCTTCTGTTCTCTTGTGGAGGCGAGAGTTTTTCCCTCTTCCTCTGTCATTACAATGCCTGAAAGCACAAACACAGCTCAGGGTCTGGTTTCACATCCGTTGTGGGGCTCTGCTTTGTGTTCAAGATTCCAGTGGTAGTGTATAAATGACCCCCCAACACTTGTTCTTTCGCTTTGAAACTGATTTCTCTCAGCTTGGCAGGTGAAACTCCAAATAGGTACGTCTGGCCCATTCCCTGGGGAGCTTAGAATGGCACCGACTAAAGTGGGAGAAGAGCTGACAGCTTTAAAGCTTTAGAAGTGGTAATAGGAGAGGCATGAGAAGACTTTTATAAGTCACTTTCTCCCACACCATATTATGAAACCAACTAATTCCCATGCAGTGCATGCTCATGAGGCCAACTGCCACTTCCACTGTTGAATCCCCATGAATAAGTGCTTGCTCTGCACGGAGATGAGTGCTGTTCCCATATGCTGGGTTTTAGTTTGTCGACAGAACAGTTGACACACTTTTTGTCTCAAAGATCAGAGTGCAGGGCATGTTTGTGTAAGGACAAATTACACAGGGTAGGTGCCTTTGTGTTTCTTAGTTAGGAACACAAGCTGATATTTCTGCGTAGAGGTGGGTGCATTGGCAGTTTTTTGAATTCAATGCATCACATATGCAGAAAAACTAATGTTTATTTGTATTTCACTTAATGAGTGAAACTGGATATAAACTTACAAGGAGCAAAGATAAATATAGTATTCACAGTGCCCTCTGGCATATTCGCCCACACTTTGTTCTCTTTCTCTCCTTCTCCCTGCTCACATATATGCACAGTACATGTGAGCACACACATATGCGGACATTTGATGCATGGCTTTTATTAGTGCATTTGCCATTGATTGATTAGTACTTAGTATTAGTACTTCGTCTATTGATTGATTGCAGATGAAGTGACTATTTGACCTTTAATTATGAGCCTTGCTATTGAAAATGACATTGAGCTATGGCTTCACATAATCCATCTGGAAAGCCCGACATGATGCCATTCCCTGGAGTTCATTCAGTGAGAAGAGAAGAGGCCTCAAGGAAGTGCAAAGCTATCAGTGTGGCTCACCTAAAAAAAGACTGCAGTTGTTGCTTGCACTTACACAAAAGTTACAGCCAAGTACAAAAGGTTATTTTCTTTTTTGCAGAGAATGAATTGCTAGCTAGAAGTTACAACTCCAAAAGTAAAATGCAGAATTGTCAAAAAATATTTTCACTTTAATTCTTTGTATTTACTATGGAAAATTATTTTATCAGCAAAAAATAGAGTACTGCTACCTATTTGGGCTGCCACAAGTGCAAATGTTTGTACTGTAAGTATGATGAGCAGCAGATCGGTAAAAACCAAACGAAAAAAACAAAACTAACCCCACCTTATAATAAAAGCAGGGTATTGTTTGTGATGCAGAGTGCCTTTTTTCTCATTTGGATTTATCAATGTAGCAGTTCTTTTACCATGAAATTCTTAAAGTAATGCGATCAAAGTTTCTAGGCTACAAAATACTTTCAGGAAAGAATAGACTTGATTTTGCGAATAAAAATCAAAGCACTAACTTTCTTTTGTATTGTTTTAATTTCATTCAAAATTATTTTTTAAATACTCAGCTCCTTACTGCACGAGTACAGAGCTGATAGTCTGTACCTGAACAATTCTTAAAAGCCTGCTGTGGTCCACAAGTACATTCATAGACAACTCAATTCTCTGTGAGTGGATCATCTAGGCTATGGATTAATCAGCCCATGCCTTCCTCTGAGTTCCCCAGCTGCACAGTGTGACAGAGTGCATCGTGCTCACACACAGCTCCAATCTGCTCACAGCTATCTACAGTTTGCTCATGTTTTCTACAGATAGCTCCTTACAAGACTTTTCAGAGATAAATAAGATATTTGCACAGCCTAAAACACTGCTGTTTAATATTAGCTGGGTTTTTGCTGTACTAATCAAGAGCAGACTCTTCTTATTGTGTGGTGATAATCACCTTTCCCCTTTTGATAGAAAAATGTTCCAACTTGTGTTAAGATAAAAGGTAGATAATTTGGATTTTAAAAAGGCAAAGAGGCATCTCTTAATAATTCTATAATAGAAAGTAAGATGGTAAAATTGGGTGAGTTGCCCCAAATGAGTGTTCAGGCTTTACTCTAGTATTTTGGAAATGGGGTGGTTTTTCTGTTCCTGGCAGAGAATTGTCCTCTAGGGCAATTATTCATCAACGTACTAACTGTGACTAGCTATAAAGGTGTGAATAATTTCTCTGACTTCTACATAAAGATCTAGAAAATAATCAGTTGCTCTCTGAAAGTTTTTATGAGTAAGACTTTTAATACTGTCTCTCACTTCAAAATTTTTCCTGTGAATGTTGAACAGGAGACATTACTGCTGGCATCATGTCATATTACTTGGTGTTATTAGTGCTTGAATTTGCACATTTTCTTACCTGTTGCAGACTTTTAGTCTCATTTCTTCGCCAGGTGTCTGATAGAGCAATGTAAGTGAAAATGATCTGGCTACTCCTCTGGCTAGAATTGGTGGGTGCTGACCCTTGGGGAGGAAGGGAAGCTGATGGGAGATATATGCTTGAAAGAATGAGTGTCTTGTAGAGGCCATGTCTGGTCTAATATGTATCCCTCACTACTGCCAGAGAGTTAGAAACTCTGTCCCATTCCTGATTCTGAGATCCCAGGGGGCTTAGTGGCTGCTAGAAGCTTTAAGGAGTTTTGATGCTGTGATTCTCTGGGCCAAAATGAGAAGGTTTTCTCATTTATTCAGTCTTTGTCCAGCACTTACTTGGAAGGAGCAGCAAGTGATTGGCTCGGTTTTTCCTCTGCTCTGTGATTCCCCTTCTCTTTGTCCTCTCTCTGTCTCTAGAAAATAAGAACTGAGGGATTCATGTTACGTGAGTTGATGGCAGGGAGAGCAGAAGTGCCTGGATCAACTGCACGTTGGCATCTTTTTTTTTTGTAGCTCAACTTGAGGGCAGGTGGATCACCTTTCCTAGCTCATTAGTCTTCTAGAACCGATGTTTGGTTCTTCCCACACAACATTATCAGTCAGGTTATTACCATGTTGTCTTTCTCAGCAGACCCCAAAGAATGCCTGGGAAATGCTGCTGTTTCCAGTACGGCTGCCATATCAGAATATTAGCAAAATGAAACATAGACTGAAGATTTCTGTAATTAGGAATAGTATGAATGTTTCCTGTTTGCACAGACAAATCCACCCAAGGTGAGATGCCATTTTGCATGTGTCAGCATTTCTATAATACTAAGGGGCTACCTCCACAAGAAGTCAAACTGACAGTTTGAGTAGGCTGTGGTCGCTGGGATAGTCTGTGCCAGAGCACCCTTTTATTTTCCCTTACTACTCATATATGTGTCTGGCAAGCACCCCCTGTTTGTCTCCTTCAGACCAGAGCATCCCCAGGGGCTATACTTTCAGGAAGGAAATGTGCTGGCAAGCCAATCTGAAAGTAGGAAATGGCATAGTCCAGTGAGTTATAGTGGCTTTTGGACACAGAGTACCTGATTCTCTCCCTTGGTTTTTTAATCACAAGATTCACAATATGTCTGATCTGTTGCAGTTTACTCAATTTTGACCTCTCTGTGATTCCAGAAGGGGAAATACTAGAGCAAATTAGGGAATCTCCTTTCCTTTCTGACCTGAAATGTATGTTTCTTTGATTAGACTTAGAATGTGGCAAGAAATTCTGTACCAGCTCCCAGGGCTTCCTTTTCATCTTTATACTCTGCCAGTAGTAGGTTTTTTATTAATATTTAGAAAGTTTGCCTCCAGCAGTACTAAAATGTGCATCAGAGGACAACAGTTGTTTACTGTGTTTGAACTGAAGAATCTCACCCAGGAGATCTCATTCACTTGAAGTTTACATCTCTCAATATCGACTTGCAGAAAGAGATCGATGAATAACAATTGTCATTTCAGAGTTGCACCTCTCCAATTATTTATTTGGTTGCGCGTCTTCCCAGACATACACATAATTGGATCAGACACTAAAAACCAGATTGCAGGTTTTTAATGACAGCAAGCCCATACCTCTTTATAATAAAAAAAAAAATAAACACACACATCCATCTGTAAAATGATAATGACACAAGAGCCCTCCCTCCCCACCAAAAACAGTTAAAGTTAATTTATCTACTTTAAGAAACTACATTATATTCAGCAGACAGCTGACAGGTTACCCTTGGGAAGATCCATGTTTGGACATGACTCAAGATTTTTTTTTTTTACCTCAAGCTGGCAGAGGCTACAAGTGTCACCAAAACTAAAGCTGGTGAGTATTGAAGATGATGTTGAGTCTCCCTGAGAGAGTTGCATCTACATTTGCTGCTCTCAGTGCACCTTCTGGCAGCCAGTCTGAGCTGCTGACTCCAGACACTTCTAAAACAGTGGGTGCAAAGACGTGAAAAATCAACAGCAGCAGCAAAATTTAGAAACCTCCTATTACAGGATAGTCTTCAGAATCTGGAAGAGAGATCCTCCTCTAAAAGCTGCCATGACCACTGCAAGCACATAACGCTAGTCCATAGAGTTTTAGAATAGGAAATAGTATCCCTCAGTATTTCTAGGTAGTAAGATGTTTTCTCAAAATGCCTTTCCAAATGACTGGAGCATTAAAGCTTTTCTGGCCTCACATCTTCTTTTTTGGCCACAGAAATCAGATGAAGACAGAATTAAAGGAAGAGTTGTGCTAGTATTCCTAAGAAATTTTTTTTTTATTTATGAAAAGAAGTAAGTATTTTCTTGGTATACCATTTATAATGAATTAGTGTATCATGTTTTCATTTGCATCAAGGTTTCAGGAGAAAAAAAGCTTTCGAAAAATCTAATTAAAAGGCAGTATGAAACAGGTTGGAGCATAATCCTTTCCTGCTTGTGTTTACAAATATGATAAGAACAACTATGAAACGTGCTTATAATGTCTTTTTTAAGTAATATGTGTAAATAAAATTCACTTAATCAAAACTTTAATGCTGAGAAATCTTAGCCTCAGCTATGTGTGAAATGTTCAAGGAAATAATCAAATCAAATCTCAGCTTCGTGTTTTTAGGGCATTTGTCAATCTCTTTGTCCAGAATTCCTTTCATTAGTAGGTCTAACCTATTAAACCTTCAAAAAGCGTTGGCTACAAGAATTATAGAGAAGGGAAGGATGTGTTTAAATTCCATTCATTTAAACTTCATAGCTTAGATATTGCTAGTGAATTACAAAGAAGAATTTACCCTGTGCCTTGAGTATATTATGTGTATGAAGAATGAAGTGATATCCAAGCAATAAAAGAGCGCTGAAGTGTGAGGATCAGCTTACAGCATTGCTATGCTCGCATTGTGGTGCCAAAATAAGGATGAGTCACATTTAAGATATGACTTACAGTGGTTCAATTCATTCTTGAATTCCCTGTTAACTAATTACTATTACCATATTGTCAGACAGGTAGAGGTGTTTTGGAGTCTAAGGCACTAGTCTTCAGTTGTTGGTGTTAAATGTTTCATTGTTAGCAGCTGGTAAGATTGCCTATGTTGTTCATTAAACATCACTTCCAATCTGAATGCACCCGTTGAAAACCCAGAAATAGACAAACTGTACTTTCTTTCTCTTCCTCCCAGCTTTTACATTTTTACTTAAAACTTTGATAGTATCAAGATGTGCTGTTTCCTAGTAAATTAAGTCACTTAATTTAAATTACTTAAATTACTGATTTCTGGGATGAGTATAGTGAGCCAGTTACCTGAAGAGCAAGAATTAGTAAAAGCATTCAAAGCATATTAGATTTTCTTCTTTCTTTATTCTTGTTAGTTATGGCAAAAGAAATATCTTCTTTCTCATTCATTTCTCCTTCTCCTTTACTTCAATGGTAGACCAGTCCAGTCTCTTACAACATAGTGTGGGTCTCAGCCAAATTCTTGCATCCTAGCTATATGGTCAATATGTGACCCCATTGCTCTGAATCAGAGCCTTCCCAATGATTATAGTCCTCTAAAAGAGGTAAGCCATTTAATGTAATGTGAGGGCTTGTTGAATATTCTGGTAAATAATTGTTCTTTCCCAAAGAGAGGGATGAAGGTGAAAATGTTTTTGAAGATTAGGGTCCATGCAGACCTCCAAATTGAACTAGGGTAGCCCTCCATTTTGCAGTTTTCCCCTGCAGCTCTTCCAGACTTCTTTAATATCTCACCAGTCCCTTGTAAAACCTCCCCCTCAGATGTTTTTTACCACTTTGTGAGTCTGTTTTTTGCTTTGCTTTCCATTACACTTATCACTGACATGAAATATGAAAAAAAAACTGAAAAAAAAAATTGTCTTTTTCCCTGGGAATATTTTAAGCACAAGTCTTCAAACAGCATGTGTGTGGGCAAAAAGGCAAGGGGAATGTAGTCTCAACTGCTACAAACATTGCAGAACCTTCCCAGAGACTGAGTGTCATATTACCTGGAGGCTGTTGTGGTTGTGCTGATGGATGATCTCTTTATACCTACTAGCGAGTCAGATTCCCATGGTAACACTAAGCTTTGTCATCAACGTGTGATTGAACCAAAAGTGCCACAAACCATTGTACTGTTGTAAACCATTGTCTAGCCACTGCGGATGGAATCTTACCTTGACACTGTTATTTCCTCCTGGACAAGAGAGTAGCAAAGGTTGTCTGTTAATTCTCTCAGCCTTGGTTCCTTTGCAGAGTACAAAATGACTGTAGGTCTAGGATCTCTTGGTTAGGGCTAAGGTCAGAGTTACAGCTGGAGTGGAGCTGGAAAAGGACTACCAAATTTTCCTTTGAGGAGTTTTTCACCTGCAGAAGAGCTTGGCTGCCTGTTTAGGCTCAGCTTCAAGTGATCTGTTGTCCTTCCAATGCATGTGATTTCATATTACATTGTATGGTGCTTTCTTCAGCTGAAATGGGAATACTGAGTAGCAAGCGAATATTGGTATTGTTACGGGTTGTCAGATATCATTCAGCTATTCCCATACCTGAAAGAAACTGGTCCTGACAGAAGAGCGTTTAACTTGAGTTCAATACATGCTCTGGAGAGGGCATGGATATAGGAAAAAGAATCCTTAACCAGTTAATTTGTCAAAAGCATCATCTCCTATCGTGATCCCAGTATGTCGTAATAAAGTTTGAACAAGGGCTAGAAACATCTTCTGTCTGTGGCTAGCCTTCACTGAGGGTAGGCCTAGTGCATAAACTTCTGTCTCCTCAAAAGTAACCATAGCAATGTGATTTGCCTGGGAAGAAACAGGGAAACCCTTAAGAAAGTTTCAAACGAGATTAGCAGCATCTTGCCACTCTGGTGGCTATCTGCATGAACAGCCTTTTTGTAATCCTCTAAACTGGATTTTGCCCAGATCTCACTACCCTTCCCCACCATGCAGTCACTGGGCCACATGCAATACTGTTCTGAAACTTGGTGGTAAAATTTCAGGTGCTCATTTGGAACTGTCTTTGCAGAGATAAGCTCAGAAATCCCCTGCTCTGGCAGCTTAGGGAGGGGTTTAATGCAATATATGCTCCTCTTTACAGGCCTTTTGTCAGCTGAAAAAAATAAATAGCTATTTGGCTTACTAATGTTCCCTTCACATCAACTCCTGAGAGGATCCTTCAGAAAGAGGGTAGCATGGAATGTCAGAGAAGCTGCTGTCATACACTTTATTCGTTTTGTATATTGCACTTGAAGATTATGGCAATGAGAGTTCTGAAACATATAGATGAGTTGAAGGGAAAACTGAAAATCTGCAGGCTAAGGCTTTTCTTCAGAGTATTTCCACTGCTTCTTTGTGAGGGTTGTTCTGATTCCTGAATGCCTTGTGTTTCCATAGTCCTAGCGATGGCCTCTTTGTTTTGCACCAAACATCCTTTCCTAAGAAGAAATGCTGCAGCGTTTTGTGATTTGGAATGTATTTCAGTAATGTAAGCAATAAAGTTTTAGGATAAATTGTTTGTTATGAAGACATGGAAGGGGAAAAACCTATACAGTAAAGTATGTAAGTAGAGCATCTAGCAATAATGCTGGTTTGGGTGTGAGAGATAATGGCCTAGGTTTCGGTGGTAATAAAAATGTTCTATTAAGTTCTCTGAACCCACTGCAGTATGATAGAAAACAGCAAATGATGAAACAGTGCTTTGAGGGGAGCTTACACATTCAGCAAGCATAAAATAAACATATTAAAATAGAAAAAAAACACCCTGATTTCCAGTACTTATTGTTTTGTCATTTCCATCATGGGTATAGGATAAAAGAAAACTCTTACTTGCTTGTTAGAAGAAGAAAGCTCCTACTTGAATTTCTTACTTGGCAGATGTCAGTTGAAAGCTCTGCTATGGAATATGCTGCAATGTCAAACTCTGTTGGGTAACTTTAGACAAATGTGTCATGTGTGACATGGAAATATGGCATGCTGTACATTAGTGATTTCCCAAGTGTTTGGATCAGGTAGTAACGTGCTGAGAAAGTGCTCTTTATCTCTCCACACTGTGTACTTGTATAGCAGTGGGGAAAGGCTTTTGGTAGAAATTACTTTAGTCAGAAAAAGAATCCATTTACAATATGTGCCTTCTAACATCTTTCAGACAATGCATTGTATTAAAGAGGCATTTTTTGATTAATGTTTTATAAACATTTTTCAGCATGACAGCTTAAAGTCCCTGTAAAATTGTAAATGCGTGCATAGTGCTCACTTCCATAAAGTCAAATGCTATCTCATAAAGTCTAGTTGGATCCTGTCAGTGACAGTGACACAGAATCAGTACCTTGGAGCATTAAAATTAATTTGCTTCATTTATATTACTGCAGTGATAGCTAGATGAAAAGAGTCCTATATTTAAATTCTCTTAAAAATACTTTCAAATCTTTTAGGATTTTTTATTATTATTATTTTACAGTTAACTAAGCATAGTGAAGTGCAACATAATATTTTCATGGGCCATTTAAGAAGGTGACTATGAAATGTGAAAGTAGCAAAGGGGAAAGGGGAGGATGTGGGAGGTTATACTGGGTGCAGAGGAAGGATAAATAGCTCTCAGTTGTGCAGGCTACCAGAGAAACGGTGGCCTTCGTCCAGGGCTGATAAACCACAGCCTTGGAGCCAAACTGGAATACCCTACAGCAATGGAGAGCAAACAGGGCTTTCCTATACCAGGCTATGTGGGCAGTCCTCTCATTCTTCCTTGCTGTTGTTGGTCACGGATAAACAGCTTTTCTCTTGCTAGCTTTTCCTCAGGTTTGCAAAGCTGTTACGTGAAATGGGCAGAGTGAGGACACAAGCAGGGAGAAAAATGAAACGCACTCCATATCACAGGCCTAACTCCGTTCTCTCAGTTGCAGTGGAACTGTGATTTTAGCGCCCACTGCACTTAGTGGAGCTTAGTGATTTTAGTGGAAATACCCCAAATTTACACTACTGCAAGTGAGCAGAATCAAAAACAAGCAGGCTAGAAGCATGGGAGTGAAGAAGAGAAGGAAGAAGAAGGATGGGACAAAATACAAAAAGAAGGCGACCCTCTGAATACCAGAGCCAAAGAGCAAGGAGGAAGATGGGAGCACAGGGGAGCACCGGTAGGAGAAACAGCCAAACAATGGAAAGGAGGGAAATCCAGGGTAAAAAGGTGGGGATATCAATGATTTTTTTTGTAATGGATATTTGTGGGATGATCTCAGTGCTTCTTCCCTTCTGCTACCGCTCCGTGTAGTCCTGGCCAGGTGATGTGCTGTTCTCTCACCCAGCTGGGTACCACATTTCCTCTTTCTTTGGAGGAGAATGGGATACAACCCTGATTTGCACCTGTCACGGTGTTTGGTCAGCTCTGATCCAGGAGTTGGACACACATTCATGCAATAGGGCTGTCTAAAAGGTTTTGGCAGCTCAACACCCCTACTTTGAGCAAAGCTGCAAAGCTGCCCAAGTTGGCACCAAACCACAGAGGAGCACTTTGTCATTCAGTTCTCGTGGTATGTAGTGAATGAGGGTCTTTGGCAGAGGAGTTGAACCAAGCTGCTGGAAGCCTGTAGCTTCATAAACCACAGCAACGTGAACGGGTGTTTGTGGTGTGAGCCTTCAGACCGTGGCAGCAGTCTTAAAACTGAATGAAAAGATTGTATATAAACAGATAATGCCAGTGTTTTTTACTGTGATGTCAATCAGGATGAAGACCCAGAGAAATCAGTCCAATTATCCTGAAATGCAGATAAGCGTGATTAATGGCTCTGTGAAAACAAAACAAAAAATCCTTACAGGCATTATCGTTATATGTGTGAATGCAGCCTTAATGCTCCAGATGGCAAATAAATACCCTAGTAATAGCCGGGGGGGGGAGGAGCTGCTGTGTACTTTGAGGAAACTTAAGGCTAAGGTAGTCGTCTGGGTTTTAATACGTGTGGCGTGATCCTCTGCAAAATTTTATTTATTTTAGACTTAGTGTAGCTATCATACTCCATTAGCGTTGGAAGCAATATGCTGTAAAAGATGAGGAAAAGAGGAGTGGACAGCCCAAAATAAAGATAAACATATCCATTTTGCTTAGCACCTTCATTCCTTGCTATCTATCTGAAACATTTAAACTCATCTCACTCACTTTATTAGTTTTGTTATAGCAGCACCTGTTCATGTCACTACTGTTTCAGTCAGTGTTTCTGTTATAGCTTCTCTTAGTGCTAGTTCGTAATCTCATCTTGAAAATGCATTACGGGCTAAGATACAGTATACAGTATCAGCCCAGGCATTATAATGTCACTTACCTTCCTTTGGCTGGGATTTGGTTTTCATTTTGTTTGTTTTGTTTTTGTGCTGGGGTTTTTTTTTCCCCCAAGTGTGTTTTTTATATATATATATTTTAAATACAGTTTTGGTTTTTTTAATTCAGGGAAAAGTAACTATTACAATATGGTTTTTCCTAATTAGGAATTTGCATAAATTTTATGTTTTTGGAAAACATTAGCAGTCATACTGATGCTTGCAGTTACTATGTATTGCTACAAAAATGTTTAGACAACATTTTTAAAAATAAATAAATCCCATGCTGTTTTGTTTAGCTTTATGGCAATGTTACTGATACAAGCATTTGTGACTGCAGTCCGTGGATCTCTGCCATGAAATATTTTCTGAGGGAGATGCCTACTGGCAAAGTTGGAATTACAAAAATCAGAAAGTGCGTAAAAAGGCAACAGGGCTTTTTCTTTCCATTAAACAAATGCTTACCTGCAAAAAAACCTGTTAATATTTCTTCTTTTCAACAGTTATTTTTCCCTGGTAAATAACAGGAACTTTAATTGCACATTAGTGGCTTACAGGAACCTATTGTTGTGACATGTATTTAAACAAGCTGTGAATTAAGAACCTCTTTCCACCCAGTGATCTAATTATATTGTCACACTAATTATAGTATTTTGTATTTATATTTGACAACTTTAATTTTCTTTTCCTAGTTTACTGAAATATCTGTCCTCTAGAGAATTTACCTTTTAGGCTGGAATTTCTCATCTTTTCTTTCAGTTCAAAAAATGTACAGTAATTTAAAGCATGTCTCAGTCACTTTGGATCCATTCTGTTCACGTCTCTGCCGTTAGTTTTCTGTGTGATCTTAGGCTAGTCATTTTAGTGTTCTCTGATTCTCTGTAGGAGTCCTGTTCAGCTTACTAAAGTGTTTTTGGATCTACAGATGAAATTGCAGTACTAAAACACCAGGTACTGTCTTGTGAACATAAATATAGCATGTTCATAGCTTGGGACTTTAGTTTATTTTTCTGTGGTTAGAGAACAGAAAAGGACCCACAAGGGTCAAGTGGAGACTTGGAAACAGGCAATAAAGCCTTTATCTGTTTACAAGAACAGCACGATGGGCATTTGAAGTAAATATACTCCTTAATATAACGCAAATGCCCATTTACTTTTTATCCAAATACTATCTATTCCCAAGTCCCAGAAATCAGTGTTAATAATAAGCAGCACTATTGTGTGATAGATCCATGATCTTGCTTTGAAGGTAATTATAATCTTGAAATTAAGCACACGAGCCTTCATTTATTTGATTTAATCTTCCCCTGGAAATATCCAGATAAGTAAAGGCTACTAGTATGGGGATGAGATCGTTAGCGGTGTAATCTGATGAAGCTAATCAAAATAATTACAAGAAATGGTGCTGTGGAAACATTATGAAGATTTCAGCAAGCGTGGACATGAGTCAGCAATAGTGGGGCACTGGTGGAGTGGTAAATATTCAAATAAGCTGTTTCCTCACATAGGGAGGAGGCAACTTTTATTAAGGGAAACCTGAAAGGATGTTAAGAACAGGAATTTATCCAAGACATAGACAAAAGTTTATGTAAACATGGCAACTTTGGCTGATCTGAAACATCTACTAATGGGGGAATGGAGGGCATGTGGCACAAAGCTCAGCTTTTTGTCATTGCTAGAAGAGACACACAGATGAGCTCTGTGAAAATTGTGTGTAGTCTGCTTCGCTGCCAGGTTGATGCTAGCAGAAGATTCCTAGAATGACATTTAAGATGAGGGAGAAAACCCTGATGGGTTCTCAGAGGGTTCCTGAGGAATCGCAGCTGCTCTTGTTGACCAGACGGAGGTGGTTGCAAGTTTTGCCCACGCCTATGCTTTGTGAGCATGGCAACAAAGTTCCAAGGTTTAAACAGGTAATTTTGAACAATAACGTGTTCAAAGTAAACATAATCAGTTTCATCACTGCAAAACTAAATCAAATTTCATTTTACATATCGCATCATCAAGTGGGAAGATTATGCATGGATATGTCTAATAGCATTAGCACTGCTGAGTGCAAATTCAAGCTCTTAGGAAGAACGGCCCATCTCTAGCTCTTAACACTCACTTCTTCCAGCACCTAGCAACTTCTGTACTCCAGCTGCTCCCTAACTGTTTATAGGCATGACCACGTCATATTGCTCACTCAGTTCACTAAACCTTTTCTCTCTCATGCTGAAACATAGAGGTAGAGCAGAGTTTTGTTCTCTAACACATGAGCACTCACCTGCAGAGCACTTGACTCTCTACCTTGACTGCATGAATCAGTTAAAGGAGGGAAGGCTGTCACTTGGGCACTCACTGACTGGCAGGGAGTATGCCAGGAAACGCAGCCCTCCTCCAGTGGTGTACGGACTGAAGAAAAGTTAACAAGCAGGAGTCGGGCAGGTTGGACAGAGGACAATCATGAAAATGTGAAACAGAGCACAGTGAGAGGAAGTAGTAAATAAGCAGTACAGAACTAGGTTCAGCAACAGAACAGTCATGCTATAGCAGAATGTATTTCATATCGAGTCGTCAGCAGGAGTTCATGTTCTTGCTGGTTTTATGGATTGGGGGTTTTTTTATATAAAACTTCTGAGTCTTCAGTTTGTTTCTTTTGTGTTTTGTTGTTGGGGTTTTTGGGGGTGTTTTGGGGTGGTTTTTTTTGTGAAATGTCAATGCAAGATAAAATGCTTTGCTTTTATGTGGAGATCAAGTTCTGAGGTGAGAGTCTGTCTCCTGTTTTTCTGCCTACAGGGATTCCAATGCTGAAGATAGTATTTGCGGGTTATGAGCACCTGTCCTTAATTTCTGTCCCTTTACTCATCTATCATCCTGCTCAGATTCTTCTTGGCAGTCTGTTGGTACCAACAATAAAATCTTGGATGGTTTCTAGGCAAAAGGTAAGAATTGCTGGGTTTGATTTAAAATGGACAGTGTGCTATGAGGAAAAAAATACCAAACATGTCTTAAACTCCTCAGGTTCCTTCTTGGAGATCCCATGGTAGGGATTTTTCCGCTTCTTTGCTTCCTTTATGACAGCGATAGTCACAGTAGTGTCAAATTAAAAACGCAGAACTTTATCCCCCTTGGCTCTGAAAAGGTTCAAATCTTGAAGTTAGACCTCTACGGTTAGTTCTAATTATGAATTCATTCAAATTATGAATTCAGATTGTGAATGGCTCCATCTTTAGCTAATATCAGAGCTTTGGATCTCCCTTATGAGGAAGTGACAAAGATCTGTCCACCAGCATGGGAGCTGGTGAAATAGTGTAAAATGAGGGCACTTGCTGAATGGAATGGAATTGAAGCAGGATGAAGACTTTTTAGGTCACCCTTTACAATAGCTAGAAGTCTACAGGAGTCTGGTGCATCACATTTCAGGCCAAAATTATGGTATGGGATAGCTTGTAGGATTATAGACCATAACCTAGAGGTTTTTGCATCGACATCACTGATTCAAATTATGCTTATTTCACTACAAATTGAAGCTATTGACATCTGACAGCCATTCTGTGATCTATATGAAAAAATTGCAATGATTTTAGCCAGGTTCTCAGAACAGTAGTAACCACCTCACAGAAAACTAGTCCACGCAACTGATCTTAATGCTGTCTTTAATATTCTGAGATAATAAGGATCAAGAAGCTGTGGCAACTGAAGCAGTCTTTGACAGCCATCTTAGGTGAAGGTTGAGACCTACTGTGGGAAGCCTAGCACCATCAGTACCCTGCATTCTCCACTTGTCAGTGGAGAAATTTTGTTTGATAATTTCCATGTTTCCAATTTTCAGCAAAACCTAATGGGCTGCCATTTTACTGGCTTCACTCCACTAAAGTCACCTTGCCTAACTGAATGCTAAAATTCCCCAAATCAGTGATTTTTATGTGGCTCCACTTATGGTTACCTGAATCATAAAAAGCAGGAAAACCCTCAATTTTCAGGAACTGAGTCTGGAAATTGGACCTTGTTAAGATATGCTTATCTTAGCATCCAAAAATGGAAATTTGAGAATCATATGTCATTTCTCCATCAGTCTGAAAGTCATGATTTTTTTTTAAATCAGAAATTATCAAGAGACATTACAGGTTGTGTAAAGAAAATTCCATGCTATTCCTGCAGAAAGATAGCCTCAAGTTGACACTACCAGTGACACATCAATCCCTGCAATGCTGGCTTCTCTTCAGCATCTAACTGCTACCTGCTGCCAAGACCAGGAGTGGGGCTGGAGCTGATCCAGACCTCCCCAATGATTAGGGCTGGAAATGGCCTTTAGGGTCTGCTGTCAGTTGCTGCAAGTTAACACAGCCTTTAAACAGGGCATCAGAAAAGTCAACCAGCACCGGGGAGATTTACAGTTCACCAGCACTAGTTTCTTATTCATTAAGCATCAAATAAACCTCCTGTGCTAATCAGACTGTAATGCTACAGTAGAACCACTTTGGGGGATTGTTGTTCTGTTGCAGCAGTTTCTTCAGTTGGTCTTCTGTATTATTCACAGATGTTATTTTAATTACTCTCTGAAAAAAAATCAATGAGGTTGGGTCTGGTACAGTTATAATAAGTATAATAGAAGTGAATGTTGTGACTGGATAATGGTCTCCCGCTTTGAAAATAAACATGTCATCATCACCCTTGATGTTTATTTTCCATAAACACCTTGGCTTCATTTTGGCATCTCTCTTGCAGGGGGAGACGGTTATCCAGTCAGAATACTCAACTGCAGTGACATTCTTACTTAATTATGATAGTACATGTGATCTGGTTGTATGAAATTGAATTTAAATATTTAGAGGTTCATCTACACTAAGGTATTTCTAGTTTGTAAATATGGCAGCAGAATCTGCCAAACTACAAAGTTAAAAAATTGTTTCCCCAAACCAGATGCGGAATGATGTCTCTCTCTAAAGTCTCTTGCTGAATAATATCCAAAAGTCTCTTGCTGAATAATATCCAAAAGACTAATCTCAAATGGCTAGATTTAACAATGGTTAAATGCTGGCATTTCTGAAAGCTGGTGTTTCTGAGGGGAATATAGCCTATTTATTTTTAAAGGTTTGGATTTTTTTAAGGGTTTACATTTGTGCTGGAGCGTTTTTCAAGCAGTGCTTACAAGCTTTAAATGTACAATATTAAAGGTTAATATCTACAATAAGAAGACCCATCAGACATCTCTCAGACTGAAAACTGCTTGTTTAGCCAGCCCTCTGGAAATGATAAGTCTCTCACTTATCAAATGCCAGTCTGTTAGGGCACTTCACCCAAGGCTAAGGAAAACAGAGGTTCCAAATTTCAGGGATTTGAAAATTTCACTAATTTCCCTCTCCCACAGGCCGACTCATCCCGCACAAGAAAGCACTGAGCTTTTTTGTTGCAGAGCACACCAAGAGGTAGCCTTCACAGTGACCACACTGGTATACAGGAGCAGCCAAAAACCTAACACCTTTTAGGCATGTCACATTTTCCTCCTAAGTTAGCAAGACTGCTTCCTGCCAAACTAGAAGCATGATCACCTATCATTTGAGTTGAACTTCTGTCACATGCTGAATAAATAGTTCAGCTACCATAGTTGGCCAGCCCTGCGGGGAACACAGAGCTAGACCCTGCCATCAAATAAGAAAGGCATGTGGTTTCTCTGCTTCTCAGTACGAGTAGACTAGAGGTACAAAGACGTCAGGTGTCCCCTGGCATAAGATCACCTCTGGACTGACGGGCTTTAGCTTATTCTTACCTTTTTCTCAGAAAAGAAGGTACAAACATCTGAGGTGTGTGACATCCACCACTGCAGCAGTGACTATACTCTGAGCAGGCTTTGAGCCATATGGAAGGAGAACAGGGAACACAAAGGTGTTGGCATAAATTTTCTTCAGTCTTTCCCTAAGTGGGTCAGAAGCTCTTGTATCACTGCCACAAGGGGTTTGAGTGGGGTCCACATAGTTGCTTTCTAAAAGGCCCACCTCCACTTCCTTCACTGGCATCACATTCCTTGTGGTTCCTCTGTTAGGGCTGTCAGTATATGAGAGGTTGTGGTGGGCTATCAGAGACAAAAATATCACCACAGAGCCCGGAGTGGCCTGCCAGCTGCATGCTGACTCCCCACTCAGCCTCCCAGAAGCATACACAGCATTTTATTGCCCCTCATAAATAAAAATCTTGTACTGTTGGTCGTCTCTTAAGAATATAAAAAAAGTGACTGTTTTGTTTACCATTCACAGGCACTGAAGTTAACCAGGCAGCCCAAAGCACCCGTGAAGGTATAATTATGGAGACGGCCAGTGTCGCAGTGAATGTATATATGTACTATACCATACACACAGACAATTGAGACAACTGGGTATTTGTGAATGTTACTTCAGTGCATATTTTATTTTTATATATATATATATAAAAAAGATACCTGTTAAGTGCCTTACAGATGCATTTTTGGCAAAAGCATTGTTTGCAGAAGCCACTTTGTTGGTTACTGCAAGAGGTTGTACAGTATTTTGGAGTCCTTTAGTTTTTATTTTTCTAACCGAGTGAATGGTCATGGCTAACAGCTGTTCCTTCCATTGTCCCTGCTTTGAAGCCAGGTGCACCAGCTGTAGGCCTCTGTCTTAAACTAGCCAAAATGACCAGAAGCCTCTCCCACTGCTGGCTGACCCTGGGGAAGAGCTTTCTGAAGGTTTGTTGGTTTTTTTTTTCAAGATTGACTTGAATTTCTGTGTGACTCTGTTACACTCCTTAGTCATATGACTGTGACATGCCTTTTTCTTCTGAGTTTGTGTATGCTCAGCATGGGGCCATCCATTGGATAGAAGCTGAGAAGCATGAATTATTTGCATTTGTTGACACAGTTGTCTAGACATTCCTTCAAAGCTAATGGTTTCTCAAGAAAATTCTTTCAATTCCATTGTATGATATTGTGCCATTGTATATCTTAAATGCCTCATAAGCTTCTTCAAAGAAATGGTCTGGTGCTTGGGTTATGAATGAAGTATTTGTGTTTGCAGCTAGGAGATCTTTTATAATTTACCCCTAAAGAACACAAATTTTTGGTTTTCTGTTTTCTTTTCCCTTCCCTGGTGCAATGCACAGAGATCTGCAGTGACAGAATTTAGGATGCTAATATTGAAACAGAGCCTTTACTGTAGTAAGCTAAGCTATGTTTTCTATATTGCTGCATTGGTAATGAATAATAGCTTGTGAGGACAAGAAAGTTGACATTTTTTTTTCCAATTAAAAGGGTCCTTACAGTAACAGAAACACTATCTTAGCTAATTTGACAATCAGTCACAACTTTTTAAAAAATAAAATGTTACCCTTTTTAATAAACTTATATAAAAAAAGAATACAAAATACTATTTCTAAGAGGAGCGTTGAAGAGAAAGGAACACAGGCATATATTTAAACATATAGCCAGCACTGCATCTTGTCTGGGAGATTAAGATTTCAGAAGTGTACTCTCGCCCAGACTCTGAGGTGTACCCATCTGCAAAGACTGTGCTGGCAATTGTGCATTAGAACATTAAAAGGAATGAAAGAAATAGGTCAAACTGGGATCGATATAAATGCAGAAGTTTCACGTGTGTCATGGTTAACGTTGCAGTTAATGGTGGAACCGAGTGCAAACACCTAGGAGCAGATCTTTAGCAGATGTAAATTATCGTAGCTCTGATAAGGCTATAGCCATTTACACAAGCTAAAGATCTTTTGTGTCACAGTGGGCCTGTGAAATCCATATCCTTTTGCCCTAGTGAAAAGAATTGTGTTTGGTTTACCTAGTCTGTTATTCCTAGTCTGTTATTCCTGCAGACAACGGGAAAGTAACCTGGTACCAATCACCGGTGCTTTACCTGATGGTCAGTCAGTGCAAGACTGCTCTGTTGCCGTCTGTGTGAGACACTGCTGGGAGCTGACAACATCCCCTTGTTCAGAATTGTCATCACCAATAAAACAACCATGTGATGAAGGTATGTGAGGTGGCAACATGTGGAATTCTTTCATCCCCTGGAGGGGGATCAAGCTCTGCACACTGAGCAGGCGGGAGGGCTGAGGGACACTGTCCTCCGCCCGTGTCCCCCAGGGCTGTGCTCTCCTCTCACCAGCCAAAGGGCAGCGGGCAGTGAGCTCACAGTTTTGATCAGTGCATCCGTAGACAGCATAGTCGGATCCACCAACAGGCCAACCTGCGAGGCAATTGGAGAGAATAGCATGCATGTTCTTGGGCCAAATTCAAGGTTCCCCTTCCTTGAGCAACCTAACCGGTAACTTTGTCTGGGCTTTAAAACCCAGCTTGCAGCAGGGAGTCAGGACAGTTTCTTTTTCTTCTGTTTCCATAAACCTGAAATTCCAGAGCATGCAAGGACTTCATTCCAATCCCACTGAAATCAATGATTCTTTCTGTTGTTTTTGAATGGCAAAGCAACAGGCCCAGAAAGAGCGCTTGCTTTTTTTAAATATATAGAAAGAGTTCAAGCATACAGTAACTTACCGTGGTTGTGTCAATGCTAAATAGTCAGAACACTGCAAGTACCCTTACTGAGCTACCTCTGCGTACTGAATCTCCGACTTTCAGTACATCCAACAACTTCCTTAGGTTCCACTGAACACCTCCTTTTTCCTTTGTTAAACTTGCTCTACATTTAAGAATATTTCAAACTGTTTTAAGACGGAGTTTTGTTAGAGCCTTTACAAAGTCCTTGTTGATTGCTTGGGGCAGCCTAAATATTGTGAATGAGTGTTGGAGGTGTTGGTCTGAAGGGTATATAAAGCAAAGCTAGAATACATATGTTAAATCCATACTTAATGAAGCTTAGTTATGCGTATCAATTCTGTTATGTTTAAAGACTGTTAAGATGTTTGTCTTATGACTTGTTACTATGCCTATACGTCTTTAATAAACAGAATGGTTTTGAATTTAATTTTGTTAATAAGAAAACAAGATAAAATTACTTATCCTCTAGGTCAACTTTTTACCTGTTACCTATGTTTTGTTCTTTTGTGGGTAAGCTTTTAAACTGTTTGCTAGTTCTTTAAAAAAAACAAAAAAATCTGTGAACCGTACAGAAATATTTTATGAACTAAACTTGGGGAAAGAAAGTCCTCAGAATACTGCAAATTATCATCAACTGAAAACTAGTTCATTGAACTCTACCAGTTTTTCAGTAGAGGGTTAGAACAGTTCTGAATCTTTTCAACTTCTTGGCTTTAAATTTAACTGAGAGATATCTGGTATTGAACATAATCAGGCAAAACTGATGGCAAACAAGAACTTTGCCCATGTTAAAATGTAAGGATTTTCTTGATCGTCAACACTTCTTATCTCCTGCATACCTATAATCCCGTCTAATGACAGCAGAGTTAAAAAGCGCCCAAACAATAAAAGAGCACTTCAGAGGTCGCAGGGAATCTTAGTGCTTTGTATTGAGTGACTCAAACATTTTATTTCCCTTTTTGTGCACTAAATTTAGAAGGTTTTGACGACCCCAGTAATAGGTCCAAGATAAATCATTTTTTATGTGGTTGAAATAAAAATTGTGGGATTTTCTTTTGTATAGATCCTTTAGTTAGTGCGAATAGGTTATATGACAGAAAAGGCAATCTCAGCAGAAGCTGCGCAGTTGTGCTTCTTCACAGAGCAAAGGGAGAGTCATCCAGCAGCTTGGTTTTACAGAAGTAGTCCCCTACATTATTCTGGTAGTCAGGGAAAGAGGAAAGAGGAGCTGTTAGTTTTATTTGTGTACAGTTTTCTGTGGAAATATCTTGACAGCAGGAGGTTAGAAGGCAAGATGAAATATTGTCTGTCTGTGAGCACTTTTATTTATGTGCAAGTGCATACGTGCATAAGAGATGAGCCGTTTTATATGTAGAAATCACTAGAAAGGACCAAGTCCCTGGTATACATTTTTTTGCAAGACTGCATATGGAGAAAGAGCTACTTTTTTATGTTATTCTGACATTAAAAATGAATTTTCAGACACTGAATTGTGTTTTGTATTGAATCATAATCTCATACAGAACCTTTACGGCAGACAATCGCAGCATTGTATCTGTAAACTGTAGACTATTTTGCACTTAAATAGATGTTGATGCATTTGGGAATTACAGCACAGTAAAGGGCTAAATCATAGTTCTTCCATTTTGATATAATCCGAATGCATTTATATTACTATTATTATAAAGTGCCAGAAACACACACAGTCCCTCACAAACACGTTAAATAGACAAGAGACTAAATTCTGCCCTTGGTTACACCTGCACATCTCCAGTGAAAGGGCTCTTAAGCTGCAGAGCGGTCTCCCTAGGGAAGCTGTTTGAAAAGCCCTGCCATTGTTCTAACAAAGCTCGGTGATAATGTAGCACATGACGAGAGTAAATGAAGACTGTTTTACTTTAGATCTGATGGCCTGCCCTTTCCAGCACCTAACAAACCGAATCTCTGTTGTCCCTACTCCCATGGGTAGCCCCAGTCTCCCAGCCCAAAACTACAGCATCGTATCAGAGCAATGTCAGAAGAGGGCGGTTGTCTCCTTTGCCGTCTTCTTGCTTAAACCACGTTATCACTTGTGAGCATTAGACTGTGACTTCTTTGAGGAGGCATTTTGAATTAAATTCTTCAAAGTTTATGCGTAGAGTTCCTGTAAAATTCTCATTCAACAGAGAGCACCCTGCAGGGGTGTTCCCTCTTCTGGAGCAGCATGGGCAAGGACTGTCCAATGGCTTTAGATGTGCAGGGCTAGAGAAAGCAATGCCAGGAAATGCGGGTGCGAGGCATTGCTACCGGCAGATCTGCTTCATGCTGGTACCTGGAGCTGTAGCAGAGGTCATGAAAGCAGCCTCTAAATTCTTTTGCCAGAAAGGTGGAGAGTGAGATCTTCAGTGAGAAGTGAAATTAAATTTGTTAGTGATTAAAAGGACAAGAGAGATGTGTTGGAAGCAGTTGGTGCCAATGAGGCCTCTCGGCTGCTCCCCTAAGCAAATTGCAGTCTCGGTGGAATAGCAGCTTCTCAGTCCATCAAATTGCAGTAATCAAGTCTGGAGCTGATGGAAGCATGAGTCACCACTTAATTTTCTCATCAGCGGAGGCCAAGTTTTCAAAATATTTTTAGATGCATTTCCACAGAGATTTCTGCCAGCCAGTGACCTATAGAGTGACAAGAAAATGAGCAATAGCTGCTGTCGAATCAGGCTCTGCTCCCTGCTGCCTACCCTACTGACTGCCGTTTTGGGCAAAGAGGGGAGATATATCGAAGGCCTTTGGCACTGTTATGCAGAAAAGAGCCCCACTGAGATGACGCCAACACCTGGATTCGTTTTGTTATAAAATAACCCATTAATTCTTAGGCTATCTGGTAGGTTCAAATCAACTCTGACTCCGTGTTGCTAGCCCAGGTGTGAGATTAGAAACTGGTGGTGATCCCTGCTCAGAGAGACAGCTGATACCCAACAGCCGCAGCACACAGAAGAGGCCGTGCATCTCCTAAGGATCCCGTGCTGGTGCGTATTGTCCTGTGTTCTTGTTCTGCTGCTCTTTACCTGCGTTCGAAGTTGCTACCTGGCACAACCCTTTTCACCCAGTTAAGAAGAAGAAAAAAAGCCTGTTTGGGTGGCATCCTCTGTGGGTGGGCTCCACAACTGTAACAAAATCAAAGGCTTGCAGATGTTAGCATGCTGATGTTAGTTCATCTCTGTAAAAGCAAACTTACAAATTTTGGTCAGCTTTGTTATGAAACAGTTCCAAATTCTAAGGGAAATCAGCTCACTTAAAAGGGAATAAAATGGGCTGCCTCAAAGGAAAGACAATTTCATTGATAAGATTAAAAAAATTATGGAGGTCATGCAAGAACTGGCCTTTTGCCAGAAAAACTGCAGGAAATAAAATTTGAGAGTCCCGTGACAATAATTGGGTATGAAATTCTATTGACAAAAGCTTTTGCAATTCTGCTCTCCCTCCCATTTCTTAGCTTTGTGAATGCAGTCCTCCCCATCAGTGTCCTTTGTCTGCTGCACATCCCATGCCCAAGATGTTACAAAATTCTTATTTCCTGCTGCCTTCCCCGTGTAGTTTTGCCACTTCTTGTCAACAGTGTTTGATGAAATGCGTGATAAAATGTCTTTTTTCCCTATCTTCAACCTAAATTCCACCCCCCCACCCCTTTTTGTTTTTGAACTTCTCCCAGCTAGCTGTCCCTGACTGAACCTGTTGGTGTTACCACATCAAGATGATGCTCTCATCTGCTTGGAGAGCATCTCTAAGAAGATGCTCTCTCTTTTTAAAGTCCCTGTCCCATAGCAGCACAACAGGATCACCATGACCAAGAAACCAGGGCAGCTTTCCAAGAGGCTGCTTGGAGAAGCCAAAGTCAGCCTTTTGTGCTGACACTGAAGAACTTCACCCAAGCAAATTATGGTTCTCATGTTCTTCCTTAGGACTTACAGCTCCCCTGGATGGAAACACCCATGTGCACGCAGGCCTGCAGCTCACCACTGTATCCATTGTAGTCACTGTTGGTCCTTTGGGCAATGCCGTGTTGCCGTGTGATACGTTTTGCCAAGTTCTTCAGCAAATTCTTGCTTGTTCCATTTCATAATGTTGCTTTAAATTACAGAAATTTTGGGAGAACCTCAATATTTTTCTTTACAAAAATGACAAAAAAATCTTTTTTCAGTTAAATATTTTAGATGACTGTTCGAAAAAAAAATTAACTTATTTCCAAACAGTGACTCAGGACTAAAAAAGATGCATGTATAGTATTCATTCTGCCCCCTCCCCAAAACGTACACGCAGTCCTTCCGGTACCTCATAGCGAGCTGCCTAAAGCTGCTTTTAGATAAACCGCTACAGCATCTGTTTAGGTCCAATTCTGTGATAAATAAAATATATCCCATAGGCATAATAGTGTACTAAAAAAAAGAGTATGACACGATTTCAGCCAGCTAATATGATAACTCTATTTGATGCAGCTCACGGAGCGTTAATGTGGGAAGCCTGTATCTTTTCAGCTCAGCTGTCTGCGATGGTGGCGCACAGATCTCTCCCCAAGCTGCAGCCAAATCCCACAGCCGCGTGAGCAGCAGCCTGGGAGCAGGACTTCCCCGGGGCGCCGGGGTTTTTTGCCACCCTGTGCTCACAAAGTCCCCTCTTTCTGGCCCCTCCAAATGTAAAAAGCTGAGTTGCGATACGTGAGATTGTGTGTGAGTCGGGGGAACGGAATAAAAGCGCTGCAGTCTGTGGAGCTGGACTTTTATCCTGTTTCTGATCAGGTAACACGTACTTGTGATGCATAACACTAACGTGTAACCTCTCTTGATTGCAAAGGGCATAAAAAGCTGTTTATAGCTATACTATCACGTATCAGTGTGCCCAAATAATCTCATTTAAAGTATCTATTAGGACATTGTTTAAAAACCAAGAAGAATATTGCTGGTACCAGTTTTTTTGGAAGATTTTTAGGTAGCTTTTTGTGTTTTGTTTAAAGTAAGGTGCATATTACATGTAGAAAAACTGCTGTCCATGTGTAACAGGATGGATATTAAACCATTATCTTCTATAGTTTAATATTTTACATATATTTAAGAATGTATTTTGCTTGTCTAGCTCGCCTTTCGACAGCAAACTCTCTGCTAATTCGTCCCTTTTGAATTTTTAGCTTTGGTCTACACATAAATATGCTCCAGTGTATTGCAAGCAGCAGCTTTGTATGTTTCAAAAATAGAGTGAGAAGTCTCAGTATTTTTCAATACTAGCAAAAATAAAACAAAAATTATTCTGTTACGATGGCATAGTGGTATTCTTTGAATAGCTGCTGCTTGGAGTGTGTTTGAAATTTTTTTCAGAAGCCCCAGTTTAAGAGTTTATTTTCTTAGCAACAGAATGTTTGCTCTGAACAATCCCAGAAGCACAATACATTAGCAGAAGGAAAAGAGTATTTATAGCCAATAATTCAGCTGTTATAAATTATGACTGTAAAGAAAGAGAAAAGGGTTCCCTTTTAAAACTTACTGCCAGATTCTGGTTTCTGTGATGCTGAGTAAGGTAAGTAATGTTCTTTTGATTAACAGCCAAGCCTTGAGTGGTTTTCGTTTAAAAAAGACTTTATTAAGCCTTTTTCTCAAATTCATCTTTTTTGTTCTGTTTCGAACAGACTTTCATCCGAAGAAAACTCTCAATGACTTTTTAGCCTACATTAAATTCCCACTGACGAACAGATGAGAATAATTTTTAATTTGCTCCAACAGGAACTGTTAGGCTTTGCCACATAACTCATGCAGATCACCGAGTGTGCGGGTCAACTCTTCCGCATAGTACTGCTTAGAAGTCATGGTAGCTGTCCTTTAAAAATCAGACGTTAAGTCAGCCCTTTGACTTGGAGGATTTGGACCGATGGTTGTCTTGGGCCTTATTTGTTCACAGTTCGGAAAATGAGAGCTTGCTGGTGAGCGTGGATTCTTAACTTGCGGGAATCTATTGATCTGTCCCTTCAGCTCGCTTTGTTGCACCTGTAGCCTTTCCCCCGACGGGCATTTCGCAGCGCAACCAGAGCCGCGGGCTGGCGGTGGCTGGTGTGGGCAACAACCGGCTCCGCCATCGCCCTGCCCGCGGTGAGGGACTGCGGCGGGTCTCCTGAGAACCCAGACGCCGCCAGCGCGTGTGTGCCACTGTCACCGGTGTCACTGGTGCCACTGGCGCCCCTGACCCGGGCCCGCCCCGCAGCCGGCGGCTCCCTCGGAGCGGCGGCTCCCGCCGGGGCCCCGGCGGCTTCGTGCCCGCCGCTGCCTCCCCCCCACCCCCCCGAGAAAATGGCGGCGCCCGGGCGAGCCACCGCCCCCAACCCCCGCCGCGGGCCCGGCCCCGAAGCCGCCCGAAGGGAGCGCGAAGCCGGCGCGCGGGGTCCCGCCGCTCCGAGGCCGGCCCGGGCCGGGAGGGCGGGCGGGCGGGCGGGCGGGCGGCGGCGGGCCCGGGCGCGGCCGCCATCGCCGGGGCAAGGCTGCCCCCTGGCGGCGGCGCGGGGGCGGGGGGGCCGCGCCGGGCCGGGTTTTACATCTTCATTGGCATTGGCAGGAACGGGAGGCGAGGTGGGACACGCGGCGAGCTCCCTGCTCGCTAGCCCGGGGTCGCCGGGGAGCTTCTGCCGCCGCCCGGCCCGCACCGCCCCGCGGACCAGCGCCACCGCCCCCCCCCTGGCGGCTGTACCCCTCGCCCCGCGGATCCAGCACCCCCCCCCCCCGGCGGCTGTACCTCTCGCCCCACGGATCCAGCACCCCCCCCGCCGGCGGCTGTACCCCCCGCCCCTCTCCGCAAACCAAACCGCAGCAGCAAGGGTCGGCCTGCCCGCGCCCCCGCTGCCAGAGCGGGAGGTCGCGGTTAACTCATCGGGCACGTCGTGTTTGTGCCACGTTAGGCGCTGGGAATCACCGGCGACACTTTACTTGACTGGGTTAAATAGTTTCTCCGCTTTGGGCCGTGTGTTTGCATAATAAATATCAGCAAGTCGCGCCTTCTGCCTTTCCCTCTACACCACCAGCCTAATGCCCTTGGTACCTGGCCGTCGCTTCCTAATGCACATCAACATTCGCTGATATACAGCACGCCTGATCTTTGACTCGCCTTTGAAAGTGCGACACATTTTCTCCACAACAAATTATACTTTGACATTAGAAGGTGGCAATCTGTAATGGATATTGCAATCAGAAGATTCAAAGAGACTAGCTGTGATCTTTGTCCCCAGCCGAGTAAGCTGGAGTCTCTCTTCCATCCTACACGTTATTTGATTGTGGTACATAACCTTGGGATGTACTAATAATCATTAGTCAGAGCTGATACAGCCTTTATGGGCCTGCCCTGCTCAAGAAGGGAGATGTTCTCTAGAACAGCAGTAAATCAGCAAAACATGCACTTAAATATACAGTAAAATGTGGTTTGAGGCATGATCCTTCATACATCATGTAACAAAATGCTTTGCTGAGAGTCTCACACACGCTAATGAGAAAAGAGGGCTGCTGTGACGGGGCCTGCGAAGGGGGACCGCTTCGGTGGCAGGAGGGGGTCGGGAAAGATCCCTGAGCAGCTCATGGTCCAAGGGCAGTCGCGACTTCCCAGGTCCTTCTCTGCCCTCTCCTAGTTGACGTGGTGCCTTGGAGGAGCCGGCGGGGGCGGGGGAGAAAGGAAGGGAGCCCTGCAGAGCTGTCCTGACACGATGACTTTCAGACTGTGCCTTGAGACTGTGACGGGACAGCAGAGGGGGGTCTGGCTTGCTGGGAGTGAGTGGGCTGTTCACCAGCTGGGCAGGTTGGGTCACACTTTGTCATTGGCTCTTGCTGGTAAGCAGTGGTGTTTTTTCAGCTGAATGTTGCAGGAATCGTTAGAGCATCTCCTCATCTTTCTTTACAGGCTTTTCTCATTGTTATTTAAAACTAAGTGCATAAATAACACATGCATCTGCAGCTCTGCCAAGGAGTTGGCTGAAGCAGGGGCAAACCCTTGGGGTGAGGGACAGGACGAATCCTCACCCCTCAGCAAGGCAGGCCAAGTGTCATCTCCCCATGTTCAGTTGCTGGGGGAATGTGCTGAATGTTTTACTCTCTGGGTTCCTGACCCTGCTGCTTTTCCTCCCGTGGTTTGTGTGGTCCTAAGTAGTGCAGAAACTGTGCCAAAGGGGCTGGCCAAGCCACCCAGCTCGATCGCTGTAATGCCTGGGGCCTCATCCTGCACTGCTCTGGGGAGAGCACTGCCTCTGCTGAGAGCCTGAGCTTGCACATCCCTGCTGGCCGCGACAGCGGGGCCCACAGGCCCCTGTGGCTTCTCTCATGAGTCTTGTCACCCATTATGGAGCTGATCAAATCTGTGCATGTCTGGCTTTTTTGCTTACTAGTGACAATTCAACCAAGGCACGAAATGTCCATGGTGACTTAAGCAAGCTTTGAGCCAACTGCGTTGCTTAATGCAACCTTTCCACGTTACAGTTAGTGCCACTAATGTACTGGAGGGCTGCCATCTACTAACTGCACTTGGGGCCGGCACCTTTAATGGAGCAGATGCAGCATTGCATGAGACAACATCTTTGCCGGAGCAGAGGGGGAAGAGATTTATGGAAGGGCTTGATGATGGGCAAACCCAAACGATTTCAGACACAATGGAAAAGTGGTAAGAGTCAGCAATGGTGTTATATGCTCAACATGCAGGACTGATGGTTTGGGGGCAGTGGTTTATATTTTTGTGGCGCAGAGGGAAAGCAGGAATCACAATGACATGAGGCATGGAAATGAGTATGCAAGTAAGGGCGTGATGAATGGACATGCTTGCATGGAAGTTATTTCTTAAATCTTTTTTTTTTTTTTTGAGTTAGGGTAGCGCAAGCATCATAATGGCATCGGAGGACTTAGGCCATAGGAGTTTTCACTGCCAAAACAGCATTTGATGCCTGTTTGGCTGATGGGGAGACAGATTCAGGACAGGTGTGCATTAGGGCTGAATGAGCTGCTTTCCACACCTTTGGTCAGTAGTTCTGACCCAAAGCCCTGTCACTGTGCTGAGGGATGGCAGCCTAACATGACCCGCAGACGGCTGCAGGCTGACCTGCGCTGGAGGAGCTGAGGTCCCCTGGTTCCAGCAGAATGTCTGTGACCAACACAGTCATGCACCTAGAGATGGAAACAAGGCAAGTCTTTCACTTGTTCCTCCAGTAAATATTAGAATGGTTTATGCCTTTTTTCCCTAATTCTGTTGGTTTTTCCTCCTAAATCTGTTCCAAACATGAGCATAGATGACTTTCCATACAAGGCAAGTCACTTGAGAAATGGGGGTGTTTGAATGGTTTGCCCTTTAATAAATTAATCAGTGCTTGTGTTTTTAACAGCCTTAAGAAAAGATAAAATCTCCATCCCTCTTGTCATGGCAACTACAATAAGCGAAACATCATTCAGAAGTCAAGAAAAAAAGAACACAAGCACTTTAGGTCTCAGCCAAGTCTGCAAAGTAGCAAAACTCATTACTAATTTAAAGGAGCTGTGTCCCTCAGAGCTCACCATTACTGGTTTTACTACTAATAATACTGGAGCTGCATAAATTTAACAGAAGGCAGAGTTTGGCAGAAGGCAGAGTGGTGTTGAGGTGCCGCTACCCTAATCGAGCGTCTCTACGAGGCCTTCTCTTGCTCTGGTCAGAAGCGGTGCTGGGTCGTGGGGAAAGAGCTGAGGAGAGGAAGGTTACAGGTTTATAGCTATAGCAGTCTGGTTACATTAAACCTAGAGAGACAGTGGAAGAGGCCATAGGTATTTGTAATTTATTCATAAACAGCTATTGCATCGTAAGAAACTTTTTAAAATAATATGTGATAGTGCTTTAAATATTTAAGAGTTTGTTGACCTATTTTCTCAGTTAATTAGGATTTTTTTGGCTGCATTAACAGTGACTTGAATGCAGTCTGATTTAGTTGCTATACAGTTCAGCTACACTGGGCTACAGAAACATGATTTCTTTCTAAGGCACATGACACAGGAGCGAAATGCTGTTATAAGAGTCTAGACTTGTACTTAAAAACCTGTAGACTTCCTAGTAGCTAGTGCTTAAGCTCAACTTATGGAACATAAAACCGTTCACCTAGCATCCTTCTGAGTCCTAAACCAAACATCTCTCAATTACAGCACTACCCTTGGTCACTCCGCAGTGGAAGGGCCATGGTGCGATTGCCCTTCTCTTTGAAGTGTGATGGTTAAGACCATCAAGCTCATGTCTGCAAGCTGCATTTGTAAATATACGTCTTTCTCATTTATTTTGCCCAAGGCTCACTAGGCCTAGCAGTTAACGCAACAGAAATTTGGCCACATGTGTAGCGCAAAGCACCATGTCACTAATCACATTACAGTAGTATGGTCAGAAACCAGCTCTTTCTGAACACTAAGAGAAGGCGCTATTAGCAAAAGATGCACTATGTTCATCATGCTGTAGGGGTTTGAATAGGAGAGCTCACCTATGTCCCAGCTGTCTCCTCTGAAGTCAACAGCGAGGTAAGGGAGGGCATGAAAGAAGAGCTTTGGCTGACTATCAAGCATGAAGATGGCCAGCTAGTTGGAGATGGCCACAGGACCTCCCGACAGAGGGGGAAGTTGTCACTAGGAAGGATGTGTGAGCCATCAGGGTCCCATCATTATCTGCTTAGTTCAGGGGGGATTGCTGCGGGCTGCGAAATAAGTTGCAGCACCAAAGTTTAAGTCTGTCCCCCATTACACAGCTTGGGGACCATCTGAGCCCCTCCACCCTAGAAAAGGACACCAGAAGGGGTGATTCCTGCTCTCTGAAAGGCTCTAAAACTTACATCTTGAGGATCGTTATCAGGACTATTTCTGGCTCTTTCAAAGCTGCAGTAAAATAAACCTTTACCCTTGCTGTTGTCGCCTCTCCTTCTTAGAAGGCGTCAAGGATCTTCATGTTTTCCAAGGGCTGTTTTAGTGTCTTCCTGCAGAAAACCACACAGTTGGAGAGAAATTTGCACAAACTCAAAGCACAAGGATGGTATTAACTTTCCATGCAGCCTTTGCTGGGAATCTCCAAAGTGACCTGGGAAGGGTA
Organism: Phalacrocorax aristotelis; assembly: GCF_949628215.1. Taxonomy (NCBI): domain Eukaryota; kingdom Metazoa; phylum Chordata; class Aves; order Suliformes; family Phalacrocoracidae; genus Phalacrocorax; species Phalacrocorax aristotelis. The sequence goes on from NC_134279.1 coordinate 18,383,146, forward strand.
CTTCTGAGTGCGTGTTTCTGCACAGAGTGTTACTGAGCTGACTTGAAGTAAAAGACTAAGTAAATGCTGGCTGTCAGGCTTCAACAAGCTTCCTCATCAGGTGCAAATGGACAGGAAAGGTTTTCTTCCATTTGCACCTGATGAGGAGGCATGTTTCTCCCCCAAAAGCTGGTGTCCGCCACCCTGTGTTTCATTCCCGTAGATCAATTCAGTGTTATTTGAATCAATGTTCTCCACTAAGGAGTTCTTCCTTTTTAGTTTCAAGTTGAAACATAAAATCTACCGGCAGATATTTTGTCATCTGAGAGATACCAAGTGCACAGAGTTAAACCTGTAAGCTCCTAAATGGGAATGGTTGGGTTTATATCAGGGGTTTCTAGTTCCTTGAAAGAAATATAACACTAGAAACTTTTGCTGAGATTAAACAGGAGACAATACTACAGTGCGGAGGAAGAATTTCTATTTTTGGCTACACCCTTAAGGCAACAGAGGAAGTGTATGTCATGGCTGCAGTGACAGCTAATGAGCAGATATACAATATTAATTGCGGTAAGTGTAACACACTGAACAATCTATCAACTTCTATTTTCTTAGCAGCTGTAGCTTAGGTACTTTTGACTAACACGTCTGCCTGAACTGGCAGCTTTGAGATTGTTCACCTCTGTGGCGGCACATAGAGGAGCTACCCCAGCACTTCCTATAACCTGTGCTGAGCAGTCAGGGCTATTTTCACCTATACCAGCCACAGTAGCGCTGCTTTCAGCACTGCACGTATTCAGATTATTGTCTTCTTCCCGCTGCTTGAGGGGCTGACCCAGTTGTACTCGGCTTGCACCAGCACAAAGCTGTTCTCCCGGATCTTTCGGAAGTGCATCACCTCCCCGTTTTCTCTGACGGCGATAACGTCAGGGTCTGGCTCGCTGAAGGAGACCTCTGTCCGCTTGTGGCAATGCTGGGCACAGACGCAGCGCATGGCAGCTGCCAGCGCCAGGCCCAGGGCAGCAGTGCAGACCAAGAGGATGCCCAGTTGGGCTGCTAGGAGTCGGGTCCCTCTGCCAGGGTCTTCCCCCTTCCCGGGAACAGCAGATTTGGGAGCTGGTCTGGTCACCCATGGCAGGGTATTCCCACCCGCCTCCTCCTCCTCCTCGCCCCTGGCGCCTGCCTCCTCTGGCTGCAGTGCGGGCTTTCTTTCTGCCATTTGCCTTGAAGCCGATGACAAATTGCCAGCAGCGTTGGCGCCACCAAACCAGGCTGTTGTCGCAGCGGCGTCACCCATGTGAGTGTGTATGTGCGGGGCAGAAGGAGACACTGTCACATGCAGGGAGGCTTTCAAGACAGCCCCGCTCTCAGTACTGGCCTTTGAAAGCAAAAACATGACGAGATGTGTGGTAAGGGAAGAGAAAGGGGGCTGATTAGGTTCTCACTCCCTATGTCATGGTACAGTTCAGCTCTATATTTCTGACACCCAGGTGTCCCCCTGGCCTTGGAATAACCCTGCTCCATCCCCTGGTTACTCAGTAGCTTTTAGAAAATTAGGCTGATCCAACTCACTCCAGCCATATCAGAATTGCCATGAGAGGGGCGAGGTACTGGGAGTTGGTCCCAGCGGGGCAAGGCAGAGCAGGTTGAAGGGGCAGAGGTGAAGAGTGCAGGTGGAGAGGAAGGTCACTGCTTTGCTGAAGCAAAGGTCTGTGATTGCCAATGTGGTGATGTTGGTGGTATTTTTCACAGGATTTGTTATCACAAAAGAAAATCACTTAGTAAACAATTCCCACCTTGAGTGATGCCAGGGTCATGCTGAATGGACAGGTGTGATCTTCCCAACCAAGCTTTGTGTTTAGGGTTACACCAGGCCCACTGAGGTTCCGTATCACCCTCTGAGGCTGTGGATCAAACTGTGGCGCAGAGGAACCCAGGAGACTTGGGATGGCCTTTTGGGGCAGTCGCATACAACCTGTGAACTCCCCGCAAAGCTCATCTTACTTTCTCAGGCTACATAGCCAGTTGGAAACAGCTCTGTTGAGAAGGAGCTGGGAGTGCTGGTGGACAACAAGCTGATCCTGAGCCAGCCCTGTGCCCTTGTGGCCAAGAAGGCCAACGGTATCCTGGGCTGCATTAAAAGGGGTGTGTCCAGCAGGTCGAGGGAGGTTATCCTCCCCTTCTGCTCTGCCCTAGTGAGGCCGCATCTGGAGTCCTGTGTCCAGTTTTGGGGCCCCCCCAGTTAAGGAGAACTGCTTGAGCAAGTCCAGCGGAGAGCTACCAACATGATCCGGGGACTGGAGCATCTCCCTTATGAGGAAAGGCTGAGAGACTTGGGTTTGTTCAGCCTGGAGAAGAGAAGGCTGAGGGGGGATCTCATCAATACCTATAAATTTCTCTTTTCAATAGTGCCCAACGCCAGGCCAAGGGTCAATGGGCACAAGTTGGAACACAGGAAGTTCCAGCTAATCATGAGAAAAAAAACAACTTTCCTGTGAAGGTGCCAGATCAGGGGCACAGGCTGCCCAGGGAGGTTGTGGAGTCTCATTCCCTGGAGACATTCAAACCCCACCTGGATGTATTCCTGTGCCCCCTGCTCTGGGTGTCCCTGCTCAAGCAGGGGGGTTGGATGAGATAATCTCCAGAGGTCCTTTCCAACCCCTACTGTTCTGTGATCCTGTCATTCTCTGATTCTGTGAAACCTGCTGCTTCTCAGTGTTGCTTAACCACCCATTTTACTAGGAATGATTGTTCTTGTGTGCTCCTGTTCATAGGGGCTCTGCCTTGTGCTGCACACCTTATTTTATCCATTACAAAATGACAGCCACTTCATGCGAGTTCCGCAGCCCAGGCTTTTCTGCAGATATCATCCAAGGCTAACTGTGAAACAATCATATAATTTAGGAGGCCCCCAATGAATTTTTCCATTCCCACTGCGCACCTGAGGCCCCATCCAAAACCTGCAAAATGTACTGGATTTCTTTCTTTGGCTCCACTGAGATTTGGATCTGGCCCTCAGTAGCTGGCACCTCTCCAGCCTGTCCAGCCCAGCAGGCTTTTTCACACATCCATTAATTAGACCAGAGAAACTCTCATCCTCTACCATCATTAGCGATTTCTAAAGCTTGCTGTGCAGACAGTGTGACAGGAGCACAAAGCTGAGGTAGGAGCCCTGGCAAGCTGTGAAGCAAAGTAGGGGAGGGTCAGAGCATCCTTTCTGGAAGAGACAGTTTCTGAAGGTGCTAGTAAAATACAGCAGTAAATAAAAGATTTTAAGTGGCTCAACTGCAAACTGTAAAGTAGCTGGCTGGCAAAGTTAGGCTTGCATGTGCATGGATCACTTGCCCTCAAAATGTAAACACCCTACTGTAGGGATATACTGCAGGATTGGGACTTTGGGGTAGAAAATTGAATTGCCTCTCACCTCATTTCTCCTTTCTTTTTGTACTTCTTCTCACCTTCCTTGCCTAAGTTCTCAATATTTTTATTCTGTTATGCTCTTCCGGTCTTGCTTTGTGCAATAACTCTTCCTTTCCTTTGGTTACCGTCTTCGGTCATTTCTCTGCTTCTTTTTGTGGGTTCACCAGATGCTCATGTTACACATCTCTCCTTTACTTGTTCTCCGTCCTCTGCTCCTTCCTAAATATTTCTGCCTCGGTCTTTGCTGTATGACCCCTGTCTTTTATTTTCTGTGAGATTACTTCTCTTCCTCCTGTGGCATCCTGCAACCCAGATCTAGTTCTTGATTTTCCTTGTATTTTTCTTCTCTCCATCCCCGGCATATTGGACTCCTCCTGATAATTCCATACCCCGTGCCTCTAAGCTATCCCTGCTTTGCAGCTTCTCCACTGGTTCCCGTCTGAGCATCCTCCTCTCTCCTTTGCAGCCCTGGTATTCTCCACCTTCTCTCCCTCCTTTTGATTACCTTTTCTTTCTCTATCTAATTCCTCACATGCCCTTTCTAGCTCCCACATCTCCTTCTGTACGTACAGCCACCCCGCTCCCCCCAAGGCTGCAGTCCTTTCACACCTTTCTGGGCTTCCTCACCTGAGGTCACCCCTTCTCAAAAGGCACTCCCACCTGCTCATCCCTTCTGCCAGCTCCTGCTTTTCCAGTTGCCTCTGGTGAGTGCACGCTGCACCTGTGGCTAACCCCACCGCCACCACCATCACCACCACTGCACCTCTGTCCTACTGGTCCATCCAGCCCTCTAGGCTGCCCCTGCCCTCAGAGAGCACACGGCTTCCTTGGCCAGTCCCAGGAAAGAGGAAGTCTCTGGCCTCTGGTGAATGTCATGGGTGCTACCTATCCAGCACCTCTGGAAAGAAACATCTCAGCCTTCCACAGGAATAAGACACACATTTCCTACCTAGTTACATCCAGCAGCCTGTAGTCATGTGTACATAGGCAAAAGTTATTTTAGATTGGTTTTACAGGAGGATTCTTAAAACCCCAGGCAGCAGGCTCAAAAGGAAAACAAAAAAGAGATATAAAAAGCAATTCCCAGTTAAAGTAAAAGAATTAAGACTCTTAACGTGTAGTTTCAGTCACTTGTGAGACCTACATGGGCTGCTTGGTGTTGTGATGCAGCAGAGAGGTTTAATCCTCATCTTCTCTTAGACCTTTCTGTCTTTGGAGAAGACATCCTCCCCATCCCTGCCACTTACCTGCCCGTCTTCTTTACACAGCAAACACAGAGGTGGGGTGGCAGCACTGGCAACGCTTCCTGCTCTAAGGTACGGACAGAGGAGAGGCAGCGTTAGTAAGTGAGACTTGTCACTGTGGCTCACCGCGGGAATACCTGCGCTCTGCACCGCGGGAGAAGCATGCCGCTCACTAGAGCAGCCTCAGGACACAGACCATATGGGGTCATATTTTAATACTACCTGATCCTCTCCACATGGTTTTCACCCACAGTGCAAAATACTGCATGAAAGCCCCTGTGGCCCAAACCCTATAAGACTTCTGAGCAGACAGCCTCAAGCCCAAACGTCATAATTGTTTAAATCCTTTCTGCCTTTTCCCTGCAGATGGAGAAATAGCTTTGCTGAGGTCACTGCTTCTTTGAATATTTGCATGTACTTTTAGAAAAGTATTGTATCAGTCAATAGGGTTTTAATCACATTTTTCAGCCACCTGGCCAGTCTTCCATTGGCCTGAGCAGCACAACATCAGGTTTTCAAGAGTTTTGGATTTTCTACCTGTCACTGTCTGTCACATGCAACCTCCAAAGGATTATTTCTCAAAATTTTGGCGAGCAAACACCCTCTCCCCTCCCTCGCCAGCCGCAGACACATTCCTAACTCATGTGCAGGGAAACTAGTACTATTTTCCTTCCCCAGAAGGGCTGGAGAAATAGCTCTTCCCACCGCCCCGTTTACCCATTGGAGATGCTGTAGCTGGAGGTATCGTCCTGGGAGAGGAAACCTCGCAAGGCGTCCCAAGGGTCTCGGGTGGGGAGGGATGGCTCCAGCCCCTGGCTGCTGGACCCGTCGCTCCTGCCGGGTGCAGCCTGTGAAGGCTGCGCTGGCTGCTTCGGCTCAGCGACGGAACGGGTCTCTGAGCCGACACCAAAACCTGGCTCCGCTGCCAGCGTTGCCACGATGCTGGTGGGGCTGGCAGACAGTGCAGGGGTGCGCGGGGAGGAGCTGGTGGTGGCCGTGGGAGAGGTGGGACCTTGTCCAGCATGGAGACAAAACAACAGGCAGGCAGAGAGGAGCAGAAGTTTACTGTCTTCCGTTTGTTTATTTCAAATCCCACTTGGTGCTAACGTTTGCCAGGAAGGATCAGAATAGTGATTTTTTTTTTTTTTCACATGTCACTTAATTTTAAGTGGGAACCCAGCAGCAAAGCAGCAAAGCCCACTGCCTAAATTATGGTCAAGTAAAATAATTAAAGCTCAGTCTTGGTGCCATGCCAAAATTGTTGAGAAACACATCTGATGTTAGTATAAGTAAATTTTCGGAGCATAAATACAACTAAATGCATACCTGAAGGGCAATAGTCACATTTAGAGACAAATTTATTGCTTTAGACAGCATTGCTAATTACACTTGCTTGTCTTCAGGAGCTGAGATTTTAGGTAAAGTATGTAGTATTTTAGGGTTGGCATTGAAATTGCAAGATCTGGCAACCCTGTTTATCTGTCTGGTACTGTCCTCGGGACTGGCTCCATCACCTCAAATGCTGACCCGTGCCCTCATTTCAGGGAGTTTGCCACGGCCGTCGCTAATCTCCCCGATGGCCCCAGCATTTAAACGGGTCCCTCAAGCTTGTTTGGGTCACTTGAGTTCAACATTTGCCCGGAATAAAGTGTAAAATAAGCTGTAAAACTACTCTGTGGGAAACACGGTCCTTTGCTCGCCATACCTGCGGGGTGTGGGTCAGCTGGTCCCTGCGAGGGTGCGGGGGTTACGGGATTGGGCTTCTTGCCGCTGCCAGCAAGCGTTTTGTTTTGCCCTCGCTGAGCCACGATAGCAGATTCAATCTTTGCCCAGTAAACAAAGTATGACTGGACTATGGAGATGCTGTTAAAACACAATTAGGTGAGAATTTACTGGCTCTACAGCACTAATAAAACATCCGCCTGTTTAGCTGAGCACAAGGACTGCTTTGATCCAAAGACAGAAGCGACACAGAAGCATTTTAAAGGATTAGCATGTCACAAGTTTTATATTACAAATAAATGATAGCAGGTCCCATAAGAAAGATACAGGGTGAAGAATCACCACTCATAATTAAGATCAGCCGAAAAAAAAGTGTGGGAACTTAAATAGAAAAAAGAAAAAGCTATTATATTTGCTGTATTGATAGAAGTACATTTGGAAAACTTGGACTAGCTCTGCTTATAATCTTCCGTAGGCCGGGAAACAACAGTGGTATTTACTAATTAAAACACATGAATGTAACTTGTACAAACAGCAGAATTGGGGCGGGGGGGAGTATCTCTTCTCAGCCCTCTGATATTTGAGCCCGCCTAACCCTCTGCTTTTTGTCAGGTGCCAAAACTGCATTGGCCAACCTTTAACTGTTCATGCAGAGAGCCTTATTTAAGCTGGAGATTTTGGAGAATTTCAGCTCAGATTGCTCAGCTGCTTCTGAGAATTAGCTAAGGAGAAACCAATCCAGGTTTTCCTGTGCCAGATGACTCTCACAAGGCATTTTTAAGCCTAACAAGGAGACTTTCCAGATGCTGTGGTAGGGGGAAGAGGGGGAGGCTGCCAGAGATCAGCTTGGAGGGTCAAAAGTCAGAGGGTGAAAGAAGCATCGGAGCCGGTGGCTAGGAATAGGTGTTGTTGGGTTTAGGTTGGGTTTATTTGGTTGCTTTGATTTCTTGTGTTTTTACTACTATTTCCCAATCTAAAACAACAAGCAAAAATTTGAAACGCCAAGAAGCAATATTTCTGTTTCAGTGAATTTGTGTTGAATCACGATGAGATGCACAAGCCACAGCACTCACCAGGACACTTATGTTTTGGGGAGCAGCCAAGGATCTGGCTAAGCAGCTTCTAAGTGGTTTTATAATGTCAAAACATAACAATTTAATCTCTTGCAAAATGCAAAGTTGCTGTGCTTCCTCTAAGACAGCCAGTTAGAAGATGTTTAATTTCATTCCAAATCAGAATGAAAATACTTGGACAGTATGGGACTTTGGTGCAGAACAGATGTTAGTCTTTGACCCAGTGCTCACTCTCTCTTCCTACTGTGAATAATTCTGTTTACATTTAACTTTTTAAAAAATCACTAATTTTTAATTATTTTTTTAAAGGAGTGATATACAAGCTTAGCCTGTAGGCAGGGAAGTCCTATGGGATTATTTAGAAAGACAGGCAATGCGATCACACTTCTCTCTTTACGCCTTAATATTTCTAAGTGCTTAGGCTGTCATCTTCCAATGTATTTATTCTGAGAAAATAATGACCATGTAAATAAAAAGCAGCACTACCCAGCAGATATAAATGGTGATATATGTACCAGCTAGGATACCGTTGCAGCATTTAATAAGCATTTAGCTACATGGGCTTCAAGATACATAAAACACTGTGCTGGACAAGTACGGCGGAATAATAAAGCCAAGCCTTTAACTAAGAAGATAGAAACTCTGGTTAGGAAGCAGCATGTTCTTACAAAAACTTGATGTCTCCAATGGGCCGGTCTGGCGCTTTCCATACAAAGGACAGGTTTCTTTTCAGTGACTTGTCTGAGTGGGTGACGGTGTCACCATCTTCAAAACAAGTCAGCAGTTTGGAACCAGGAGGGATGAAGATGAACGTGCCAGCAATTTCGTCATTAGATACTTTGCGAGCTTGAAGCAAAAAGCCCATAAAATCCTGGGTGCTCCTCACTGTCACTGCAGGACAAAACACGGGACACAAAGGGATTTGTCTCATAGTTATGGGGTGAGTTGTTCGCAATGGAGTTTCCAGTGGTAGCACTGAAACCACAACAAAACCCTGTGGAACACCAAAAGAACATCTTACTGTCTTTGTCCTCATGGTCTGTCTTGGACATGCTGGATGCAGGAGGCCAGACATTACCTTTAACTTTGCAGTATGTAACTGCACACAGTATTTGCTTAAGTCTTCCCTCCCACCCTTGATTATAAGCTGCTAACCACATTGCCTTAGGCAGCATGCAGCCATTTTTAAGGAAGGTTTGGGTACCACTCTGTACACACACAAAAGCTTGTGTGCTGCCCTTGGAGGGGTTTTGTTTCACATGTGGATAAGCAGGCAAGTGGCCAGGCTGGGGCGTGGTGCCTCTCAGCTCTGTCTGCATCTGCCTCAGGAGCAGCGATGCTGGGGACGGGGCATGCTGCCGAACTGTACCTCAGAGTCAGGTGAGTCACCCAGTCCCCTTTGTGCAGTGAGGAGCAACAGGGAAGACTTTACCCTCTGGAGGTGCCTCTCACATGCCATTGCGTGTGATGATGTCTGGTATGGTTGAGACACACCTGAGATAAATGAATCCCAGCCAAAGCATCCAAACCAACCAGCAAACAATTGGTCTGCAACATGGTGAAAACCTGGAGTCAGACGTCACTTGAGAAACCTTAGGCCAAGCACTGCAAACAGAATCCCTCTGTAAATATGTTAATTTCCTCATGATGAGAGAGGTGGTGTAGCTCACTCGGAGCAGTTATCCCTCTTACCAGCCCTCATAAAGATTAATGTCATCCCTTGAGATTAGTTATCACATATTTTTCGGATGCAGGAATGAGAAGGGGTTCCTTACCTGGAACCTTGTCACCTGGGAAGTAGAAGGACACGTTGGTGTGGACAGTAATGTAGTTGTTGCTGGGGCTGTGCAGCTGCACTCTCAGGTGCCTGGGCATCATGTCGGTGCAGGCAGAAAGGCTCGCACCATGAGAGAAGGCAGCTGCGTAGGAGACCAAGCACAGGGTTGTGCATGCCCAGCCAACAATGGCAAAGTGGGCTCTCCTGCCGTCCTCCATCCTACGGCAGAAAACAACGGGGAGGTTCACTTCAAAGCAGCTTCTTCAGCAGCCTGTGAGCCCATCTGGCACCTTTGAATTAGCTCCAGAGCCTCCCTTCCCACAGTCTTTAAACGAAGGAGAATAAATGATCTCTGTGGTGCATGGAGCCACTTCAGTAATCCACAGCATTTCACATTTTGAAGTAAATTATTGAGGCTGGGAGGGTCCAGCAAGAGGATGCTTTTCTTGAGAAGTCGCCCATGGAGGGAGCGGTGGGGGAATATTTATTCTAAAAAGTCTTGTGGCGTTTAGGAGGAGGAAGCTCTGTACAACCACGCGTTAGCACCCTCTACCATTCCCAGGCCAAATGTACAGCCTGATCAATGGGGGAAACATCTACCCTTAGACGTGCAGAGCTGCTGCAGGCATGGTGCCCAGCACAGAGCCTCTCCCCGCCCACTGGCGCAAAGCTGTGTCCCCGTAGGGACGGCCCCTCCGGCCTGAGGAAGCATAAGGCACCTTTTAGCAGCCCATGCCTCACGGCTCGGAGGTGCTGAGCTGCTTGCAACCACCAGACCCATCCCTGGCTGCCCAGCAGTATTTCAGCTTGTCCTTCTCAGCCAGGGCTTGCTGTTGCTGACAAGAAAGCAGTGTTGCTGTGTTTGGAGTCAGCATTGGATAAACGTGGGCCCATTTTGGCCAATTCTGGGATTTCTCCTTGTTCTCCAATTTTTAATCAAAATGAGTATTTTTCTCAACATGGTAGAAGTTTAATGTTTGGTATGCCATGTACCTCTCAGCTTTGGTGGCTGGCACAAAACGCATTTCCAGATTAGCTAGAGTATTTTGTTATTCTGATTTTTCAGAATGCGCTTTTGAAAGTGAAGCTGAAGGATGAGCACACGGTATTTGTTGTGAGGGGTAATGGATATCGTAAGGCAGGTAGTCCTGCTTTTAATGTAGCTCTTTCTAAAATCTTCTCTTCAACATGCAGCTTTTCCTGACTTGGATTTCATTACGCTTAGTCAATAAGTAGATATAAATAAACCAGAAGAAAACAGAGGCTGAGGAGGTCTAGCTTACACCTCCATCTCTAGCAGTTCTGAAACTTGCCAGCTGACTCTAAAAAACTACCACTGCACATGAAACAGTTCATTCCCAGCCCAAAGCAGGGAGCGGACAGATGCAGTTTAACCTTCCACAGCTGAATATTGTCCCACTCTACCCAGTTACATGTCAGAAGAAGCTTGTGGGAGTCACAGGAGCCTTCGCTAAATAGCCCAGCTCCTGCAGGACCAGCAGAGGGATGCCTTCTCCTCATGGAGTCAGCCTCCCCTCTAGGCACACTTAAACTTCCCTTGCTGGATATGATTTCTTGTGGGAGCTCATGAAAGTACTGCTGTGCAGCAGCTCTTTCCCTCAGGCATTTCCCAGGCTGTGCTGCCATTTCCCACCCCTCCCCTGGCCGCCCGCCTGCACCCCTCACCGCTCCGGCCCGGGGAGCAGGGCTGTGCTCCCCAGGGCTGCCCGGGCTGCCAGTGCCGCCATCACTTACCTCGGGACACGTACGCCACCGGGCTCGCTGCCGCTGCTGCCCTCCCAGCCTGCCAGAGACCCATCCTTTCAGGGACCTTCTTCACTTTCTCCTCTAATGGGAAGCGCAGCAGCTGTTACTGCTAATACCCACCACCTACGGCAGCTCTCTGCCAGTGCCCAAATCCTGCCTTAATCATATTAGTTTTCCTCTTCACATCCCACCCCTTGTTTTTGTTTTGTTTTGTTTTGTTTTTTAATTTAAATCTCCAAGCTTCTGCAATGAAAACAAAGGCAGCTAGGAGGGGGAGCCGCAGCAAGCCATAGGGTTTGTGTGGGACACCCTGGGACTCCTTTGCAGAGGTGCAGGAGGCTTGCCCTGTTACCCTCCTGACACCCTCCCGACACCCTCCCCCCCTTCAGTTTCCATGCTGAAGCTTCACAAAGCAAAGCCACATCAGCTCCCGCTAGTCCGTGACCCCCAGGCAGTCTGCCCCGTCTCTCACACTTACATGGAAATCATTTTGGCAGTAAAAGCAGAATTTTGCTAGAAAGACTGAGAAGATGTGTCCCATGGACCAGCCCAGCTAGGAGGAGACATCAGCACCCCCCAAACTCACCAGAGCCAGCACAGGGGACCAAGCATCTGATATGTATGACTGTCCCCCAGCACACAAGCTGCACTTAAGTCCGGGCTGTCACCCCTGCTCCTTGCCCGAGCTATGCTGCAGCTGTACTGGTGCCTGTCCTGTCCCTGGGCTTCCCAGCTCTTCCTTGGATCCACCTCTTCTTTGCAGACTGCTCTGGTGATGGGGTCTCTTGGCTGACCCCAGCCGCTGTCACCAGGCTTGCCCCGCTCCCTGCCAGCAGCTCCTTGCTTGCGATGGATGGAAATTAGGGTCCAATTTCTCATCATGATTAGAGCTGCCATCAGGAGATGATGAACAAACTGCTGGCAGCTTGCAGCCCCGAGTAGGGCTAGAGGAACGGACCAACAACCCCATCAGCTGGCTGGCTTTTCTTCAGCCAGCAGACCCTTAAGGGGCCACTGGGAGGGGGGCCTGGCTCTGTGACGCAGGAAACCTATTAAAGATAGAAGGGCAAAGGAGTGCTCCACGTCCTTTAGGCCTCCTCCTACTCAGATAAATGTGTGTCTGATGGCTGAATGAGTTCATGCTGGTGCTTAGACCCCTGTCCATGCAGGGCACCACAAAGCTCTGTCCTGTCCTGTGACTAAAGGACATACACTAACACATAGGTGACACCACGTTTTGTTCCTGCAGCTCCAGCAGTGCCTATATTTAATCTTGCCTGGGGTCTGACCAGTGTGGGAGTCTGTCCAGAGCAGGCACCATGGTGACCTCTGCCTGAGGTGCCCCCCAAAAACTGGAGACAGGCTTGGAGACACCCTGCTTATTAGCGCTGTTCCCATCAGCCTGCTCTGCTCTACAGCCTGTCCTTCAGAAGTGAAACAAGATGCTGGAGTGGCGCTGACATACTGCTGCCGACAGCTCTCATCTGTTTAACCAGTTTGAAAAGATGGGAACTGGTGGTACTGGGCTTTCAGCAGCCTGCTCTCCTCTGCATTTGAAAGAGGCCTTATAGTCACTGAATTTCAAGATATAATAGAAATCTTATAGGTTTTTTTCCTTTTGTCAGTGGAAGCAGAGGGAAGTTAATGACTAATCCTTTCCTGAAACCAGCTGCTCTCTCATCACTTTTCCTTACTAACTTATTTTCCTAAGCTAAACTATCCCTTGCTTATAATTCCAGCCTAATAAAGCAGCAGCTCCAGACCTCTGACAATCTACAGGGCAAATGCCAAACGTGTTGCAGCCATGCTGGCACAGTGGCCAGGTCTGAAAGCAGTATTCCAGGTAAGCGTAGGTCTTTGCATCACAGCATGGTGTTACAGCATTGCGTGGTCTCCTTCAGCTGCTGCCGCACATTTGGCACACATTTGCATTATGTGAACAGTCCTCCAGTGAGGACTGCTTCTCTACTGGCTTCTGCCTGAAAAAGGGGGAAAAGCAGCAGAGTGCAGACCCTGAAACAGCAGTGTCGGGTGCTCCCTGGAGTCCTGTGCAAAGCTATGGGGAGAAGGCAGAGGAGCTTCAGACAAATGAGACCCAGACCCAACCCATCTGTAACAGCACTGAACTGGCTGTGCTCACTCCTGAAGCAGGCAGCAGTCTCCGAGCGGGGCAGGACACGCTGCCAGGGGGTTTCTGCATGCCTGGACACAGCGTTTACTGGTGAGCTGATCTGAAATACAGCCTTATGCAGAGTCCATCCTTGCTGCCTGCTCTCAAGCAGAGGAACTCAGTGGCTTCAAAGCCACACTCAAACCAAATGTCACAGCCATCTCCTCCTTACAGATGCAAAAAGCCTGTCACAGTCATTATTGTGACACAAGCACCTACCAGCAGCCTTGAATGCCAAGTGACAGGCAGATGTTTCCAGTAAGAAATACAGCCTTCTCCATAGCCTCTGGTTGCATCACCCACCAGGACAGCATTGCCTCAGCCTTCTCTGGCCAGAGCTTTGACCTGCTAGAGTCTCTTGAGCTCAGCCAGGCTCTGCGTATCACTTTGACGAAGGGGCCCAGACGTACACGAGATTACCACGTGGCACTGCTGTCACTAGAGAGAGGTTTGCCTTTTTCCTGTCATAAATTTCTTTGTTTCTAGGAAGCTGGCAAGGAGAAGGGGACATAAGACAATGTACACCCTGCCTATTGTTTTCTCAGCAGCTTTTGTGTAGTGGATTTCTAGAAATAGAAAAAAACCCACAGTTGGGATTTTGAAATAGCACTAGGGAAATCTGTGCAAGCTCTGTAATAGCGTGACAATTAAGATAGACTATATACCATATAACTTGAAATTTAATCGACAAAGTGCACAGAAGCATTATAAACCCAGTAACATCCCAGGCTCTTTGATGCAGAAACTTTCTCCTCCTTGCAGATTGCTTCTACATGTCCACATCGTCAGGGCACAACACGGACATGGATGTAAGCAACGCAGAGCTGACACTCAAGAGAAAGCTGGTTGCTTCATTGACAGGTTGAGAAATGCTTTGCTACTGCAAGATAATAAGGGTTATAATGAGTTAGAAGTCCTTCCCGGTCAGCTAACAGCCACCTGAGTCCTGTGAACAAAGCTTGGTGGGTGTTAGAGTGGGTGGGTTGATCAAGTAGAGAGCTTGAAGGTGGCAAGTTAGTTGAGTTCAGATCACAAGGAACTGATCATTAAACCAACAAAGATGGCAGCACCATCTTATTTAAGAATATTTCAGGTCATCTTTAAAACAAAGAGCAGCGGCCAACTGTGAGAAGAACAATTAAAAACCCGTAGTAGGAGAGCAGTAAAAACCTATGGTAGTCCCATGGGGAGAACAGAGAACAATGCCTACAAACTGGCATCTCAGGGTTGACCTGTGCCTGTCTGTGTTTGGGGAGACCAGGGAAAAGAGGATGTTTCTCTGATGCCTAGTTAGGTGGAAGGTTAGCAGAAGTACTGGCAGGTCCTTCCATTTCTATCCAGTTGACTATTCTTGCTACTCTTCTACCACACTTACTGAAACGTGACAGTGGATTCAAGTATTACTGCTGAAAATGAACTGACACATAGACACGCATGCAACATATAATGTGAGCCTCTTTCCCTTACAAATTCAGCCTAAAAAAACCCAAAACAACCCCCTATTTTATTTGGTAACTACTGCAACCTGGGCAGCTGTTCTGCACCAGAGGAGAGGAAGAGAGAGAGATGGTGCAGGGCTTTTTCTGGATCTCAATAAGAAAGGCCCAGCAGCAAAGAGCTTAATGACTGCTTTAATAAGAGGAATACAGACAGCAAGTAAATTATACATCCTTCCAGGTGCTGGGCACCCCACATTCATGTAACTTCAGGCCAGGCAGTCCAGGTGGGTTTTCCCACAGTGTGCTGCATAGAGCAGATGCAACGCCGTGCGTGGAGAGCAGCTCATCCTTTTCATCACTTGAGCTATTTTATAATACCCTTACAAGAAAACAACCCTCTTTCTAAAGGATGTTCTCATAAGAACTTGTGGCTGCTCTGTTAGATAAAGGCAAGGCCAGGCAGGTGGTGCAATCACGATACTGAGTGGGAGCTGCCCACAAGCTCCACTGTTAGGATGAGCTGGTGGAGGTGTCCTACAGCCAAGGGGTCCGTGCAGCCCAACAGAGACCTGGCAGCCATGCTGGGCGCACAGCCCAACCCAGCCGAGCCTGAAGCTGCTGCGTGGGCCACTGACTCCTAAATATTCAAGGGTCCCTCAGTCAGTATCAACACAGCAGCTCAGGAAAAGCCTCCTCCCATCCAGTTTCTCAGCTTCGGAGAACAGTCTGGCACAGGAACCTGAGACTTTGAAACTCCTGGCGCCACAGTCTGTCTGCTTCCAAAACTGACACGGGGCTGGAGCTGGCCATAGGCATGGGTTGGCATATGAACGATCAGGCATTGCTTTAGTACCACCAGTCAAATGTTGGACAGCCATCATTTTGCAAGCACTTTTATGCTTTCTTGACTACCATGAACAACATAGCCAAAACCTGCAGCTGGGGGGCACAGCTGGTTATTGAAGCTGGGTAAGAGCCTTAGGACTTAATGGGCAAGTCGTACCCAGAAGGGCTCTGGGTAGCTCTTTTGTCATTGAAAGAATTCAGATAAATAATGTTCAGAGTGGTTTGCGTTAGACTTCCTTAGAGCTAGGAACATGGGGGCAACAAACTGTAATACTGAGTGGCCATCAGTGTATACCTTTAAAGCAGAACTTTCCCAGCATGCTCTGCTCCCTTTATATAGGGGCACTCCAGGCTTCAGTAGGAACCTGGCTGCCCCACCACACAGGGAGTGCTTCCCTCCTCCTTCCGGCCCTCTGTCTCCAGCTTCCACAGGATATGATGTGCTGCTGCTCCCAGCCGGGCTTTTGTTTAATGAGATGTGGCTTAGTTTGGCTTTTCAAGAGCAATAAATTCATGCTGGATATAGGGATGTGGTAAATCCAGAGTTACTGCTCTTCCTGGAGTCTGTCTGTGATCTGAATGCATGGAAGTAGCTGTGGGTGGGGTAGTGGTTGTATGGTCTTGGTTTCATGAAGTGGTCTCAGCGCACAAAACTACTAACTATATAGGTGAATGCAGCTCTAGCCTTTGAAATTAAATTAATTTTTGTTTGTTAGTTTTTGGTGCATTCTTCTAAGACAAGTGATGGACGAGCACTTGTAAGTCGCTTAAGGAACATTTTGTTGTCAGACCTGATCTAGATAAGCTCGATCCACAAGTAAAACTGTTTTATACACAGGTGCTGGGGTGAGAACATTAGGATATGGTAAATGAGATAACATGAAGGACATGAGCATTAGTATCTAATAGAGTCTTTTGTGTGTGAAGATATATTGCGTTTCTAAGAGTGTATTTGTATCTCCCAATGGGATAAAGATCTCATAAATCAGGTTGAGTCATTTTTAAGCATCAAGAGTTTGTGAAATACACCATTCTACTTTGACGTATATAATGGGATGCCTCACCTCAAAACTTAAACTTTGCATAGCGTTCCATGTGCTGTGCTGAAAGCTGTCCAGCCGGTGTCTGATTTACTTGCAACTGGTATGTTGTCCTACGGAATACAGTAAGTCAAAACAAAATCTAAAAGATAAGTAAAATAGATCAATGTTTTCTCCAACTCAGAATAGACTATATCCAAACACTGGACTGCCTAATTGAAGTCAAGCTTAAACATTCACTTGATTTAAACATAGGGGCTGAAATTGAATTAAGGGGGGAAAAATCTTGTCAAATGTACATGAAAGTCAGTAATTGTGGGAATTAAATGTTTAATTTCTTTAGCTACTTTTGAAATTTGAATATGATTTATAACAGCTCATCTTTAATGCAAATTTTCCTATCTACCTCACACAGCAAACAGCAACTTCGTGATCTAGAATACCCTCAGCATGTGAAACTCCATAGTATTTTCTAAGTTCAGCATTTAGTATCAGATTAGACCATCTGAAGTAGCAGATCGCAAATAAAAATGTGCTATAACTAGACTTGTAGAAATAGAACAGCAGTTAAAAAGTTAGCAATGCAAACTCTTGAGAGTAAATCAAAGTCTGTGCAAAATCTGTTGCTACAGGTGGGTAGGTGGAAGAGGGGGGGAAGGTGAAAGGCAGGGAAAACCTAACCCTATATTAAATTTAAATTAAAAAAAATAAAAACAAACCCCAGACAGTCTCCAGACATGAAAGCACACAGTAACCTGCCAGCTGTATACAGATGACAAAACAAATGAGAAACTGCATAATCCACTTCAAGGTACATCTTCCTGTTTTCTAAAAGAAGTCTCTTACAGAAGAGCAAGTTGGGGATTTGTACTTATACCCTGGACCCTTTTCAACCCTTGTCAGAAAATGATAAATTATTGAAGCATATTATAAAGTAGCATCTCTATTTCTGCATTCTGTAGTGGCTTCTCAAGTTTTTAATGTGGAAAAGTTAACTACTGATTGTAAAATAATTTAGAATTCTTTATCTTAAAGAAAAAAAAATTTGCAACCCACATTCTCTCCCTTTGGATAACTGAAATGTTACTATTCCCTGCTTGCATTAGAGCTACTGGTACTTCGAAAGAATGGGCTAATGTTACACTCACACAGTTTTCTGTTCATCCATCCCCAGCTAGAGGTATTTTTGTTCCTGGGGGCAGTATAAACTGCCCAAAGGCTAAAGCAGAGCTTCAGAAAACTAATTTTTAAAAACTGGCTAAGTAACCTCACCGTGAGGTACACTAGCCTAACTTATAACTATGTCCCAAGGAATGAGAAAACACTCCAAGTATCTGGATGTTAAGTGCAGTAACTCTCCGACTAAGAAATGCCTGAACGTTCAGGCTTTTTTTTCTTGGCTGATTGCATATAAAAGGAGAAAATATATTTTATAAATTGATACAAGTATCCATGTAAAACTGAGCTGAATTTACTCTCTGGGCTATGATTATCTGGGAGCATTGCTGCAAAACATAAACAAGTTCTGACTCCACTGCCTGCACAGAGGTTCCCCCTCCCTAATGCATACCCCATACTACAAGCTTAATGTATTTGTTCTCATTTCTGCCAGCACATAAAGAGAATATATAGATAGTACTAGGTTGGGGGAAAGTGGATGGGAAAAAAACAGTGAACTGTCTGAAAAGGATACACATGGCACATTTACAAAGGCTTTTAAGATCCCCAGCGTGTTTCCAGGACTAGTTTTAGATATTACTTAAAATTGTTTTGTTTTTTGAAGAAGTCCATTGTGTTTGGTAGAGATGCGGGGAAAAAAGGTAACTGCAAGCTGAGGTAGGGTAGGGGTACAGAGGCAGGAGGTGAAGCAACTACTAGCTGTGTTGGCATACTGAGAGCATTTCACCTGTGACTGACTTCCTCAGCTGGCACAGAGCTTTCTTTCCACCCTTAGCGCTCTTCTTCCATTTGATTCAATACTTTCCCCACCCCTAATTGTTGAAGTGTCACTGTTACATCCCTCAATTCAATCCATAATTCAAGATTTTTTGGACAGCTGAACTTTTTACCCGATGACTCTGACTAGATTGGCATTTAAAGCTGACCCTATGTTTTCCAAAAGGGACAGACCTTTGTCACCAAAACATTAGCATTTCCCTTCCCAGTATCAGTTAAACTATTGTTTTGCCATCACTACAAGGCTGTGATTTGCAATTACTCCATGCCTGCTTACCTTCCAATCAGTATTTTTGTAACTATTAGCATAATTAAACAAGCTGTTGCTTTGAATTAGTTTTGCAGCACTATTACATGCTTCTCTTTTTATTTTTTTTCTGTACAGTGGAAAAAGCAATGCTTTGAAACAAAAACATTCAGGAAATTTACACTGGTTTACATTTATTTAAAAAAATATTTAAACACTTGTGTATTTCACCTGTGGATTATTAACTACAAATCAAATAAGGCTCATCACTTTGAAGCGGTTCACAAGTACAAAACAGCCTCCTCCTGACATCTTCACATCCTCCTCTTCTGTGTGCTTATGTACAATACTGTGAAAAGGAGAAAGCGGCACACATAAGAGGCCCTGGTAAATAATGTACAGAAGCCTTTTTATTTAAAACATCTTATTTCCATGGCTTGTAAAACAATAGTGTAATGAATCCCACTCAGCATGAACAAAGTCAGGAAACTTCTAAGTTCAGTTTTCAAGAAATGCTATCAAAAGTACATATTATTTATTACTTCAGTTCAGTATTCATTATATTCATAGCCAAACTACACTCTGGCAGATGCAGGCTGAACAGAGGGAGAATAAAGCCAGCTACCCTGCAGCATTACTGAGGGGAGCATAACAGAGTTTCTAAGCAGCAGAATTACAGGTGTCAGACACTAGCGCTATGATCTTTCAACAAAAGCTAGAAATTGCAAGCACTTAAGGCAAAGCTAACCATTACCTATGAAGCAGCAGCCATCTTCCACCTGCTTGGCTGGTGGTATCCCCAGAGCAGATCCACGCACAGCATGAAACTGCATTGTACTCCTAAACCTGGGATGTCTTAAGTTCTCTGCTCAGCCTGTTCTTCAGCCTCCTACCTCACATCCATTTGTTTTAACTTTTATAAGATTCTTATTTCCACATTGATTCTCCAGCTGTAATGTCACTGTGCTCCTTAGCATAATAATCCAAATCCCTTGCAAAAACCATTTGGCCTCATTCAAGGATTATTCCTCCTCCCAAAACACTCTTTCACACTGGTGCCACATTCTCTTTGTCTCTTTTTGTAACATGGGATTCAGATCTTCTTTCTTTTTATTCCCTCCCCTGTTACTGTCCTTCATTTTCTTCTCAAGGAACTTGGTCAAACTCTTGCTTTGTTTACCTTCTCTACAAGTCTTTTCATATCAGACTTGTGAACCTTTCCTATTTTTAGATACTCTTCTCCCTGGCATGTCCTGCTGTTACAGCCTAACTGATACCACAAAGTCATTTCAGGAGCCTGGGATTGTCCTTGAAGTGCACTAAAATCCACCTACTGCACTGGGATATTCAAAGGCTCAACAGTAAAGTACATGCGATTTTCTTGACTGGTGGTAAAATCTTCACTTATAAAGTTGAAAATAGCCTCCAGTACTAATGAACAGCATTCATTCAGGTCTGGACAGCTGCATCACAAGAAAATATTATAGTGCCATCAATACCTGTACTGTATCATAAATTTATGCAGTAGTTTGCCTGGCAAAACACAGAAACTTCTATGGAGCAGAGGCCATCTAAGCAGGCAGTAAGTGCAAAAGAGTAAACCTGTCAAATGACAGGGAATAAGCTCTCGGGAAGGCTAGAGAAGGGCATGCTTCTCTAAATGAACTTCAAGTTCAGAGGCAAAAAGGGCCACAGGAATGCAGAAAAGCACAGACACTGACAAAATGAAACTGTAAAATCAAATACGTTAAGATTTGCAAGAAAGCCTAAAACTAATGTTCTTACAGGCAGCTTGCTTACACCTCAGCCACTCCTCAAATTCAGAAATAAGTATCAAAACACCATCTTCTAATGAGCAATATCATAAGGAGGAGTTACCGTTATTTCCTCGGATAAATGCATCCCCATACTTGTTCTTTAATTGGCCATTTACATATTCTTCGGTCTGTTCCAGAGCTATATTCATATACCCATCCAGGCAAGCCAGGACACCTGAAGACAACAACAGTTTAAAAGTGAATCAGCCTAAAGTTATTTTAAAATAAGCGAAAAGGCACTGTGTTTGAATAGTGTTTTAAAAAAATGTATCTTCATTACAAACTAAAAGCCCAAGCTTGGCCAGATGGGTCAGTACATCAGAGTATTCTTCAAAGAATTAAGTTGGGAGGAAGGAAACCCAGGCACTCTAGTAACAACTTCAACAGTTGGTGTTAAGGGTGTGTGGGGGAAATAAGTAAGGCAGGCATGACTTTTAAGGTGGAAATTGTCAATCTTTTCAAAGTTTAAGTTGTCCCTTCTCACTTGTGTTTTAAGTTGCACACCTGAAAAGAACCTGTGACATTAAGTGTAACTGGATAAGCTAAGGATAAGTCTACATAAATTAAGTTTTCACCAAAACTTGTGAAGGATATAGCTGAAAAACAACCCTTTTAATACAGGACACCATACACACTTTTTCATATTTATCTTCAGCTCACAGATCTAGAAGAACATTGGCTACAAGACTCTGTTTTGATATAAACAAAATTCTATATCAGGCAAAAGGTTTCCAGATGACACTGAAATCTTCCCACAAAAATAAAATTACGCTGTTTAGTCAATGCAACTCAAGAAAAAAAATCTGATGTTCGTAGTATTAAATGTTCTTTTTATCAAGAATGCATATGAGTAGCACTGATTTTAGACAAGTATGTATGTTCTCACTTCTCATAGCCCCTGTTGAAGGCTGTACATAGTACCTCCCATGTGCTGGCAGCATGATGGCATTTCTTCATTCAAAATCACTCCTCAGCTTTCACACTCACCTTTAAGATCTATCATGGCCATCTATAGATTTTACTTGCCTGATCAACACACAGACTATTCATGTGAGGAATGGAATGTGGGGATTAACAGATGTACAAATTGCTCAGAGAAAGCAATCTGATTTGTTAACCGTGCACATAAAACAACCTATAAAAAGCTGTATTAATTATCTCCATCTTGCACATGTGTTTTCTTGACCTCATCCTTGCACACACAGACAACACTACTAAAATATTTTTTTTTCTCTGTTTGAAAAACACTTGTTTACCTGGCATTAAAACTCAAAATACAGTGTCTTGGCTGTACTTGGGGAGGGGAAGAATCCTCCTCTAGGACACATTCTCGATTTTCAGAAGTGTTACTGTAATATCTTCCATTAAGTAATTAGGAATTCAAGTTCTCCTGCCAACTTGTAATGGTTTGAGGATTATTATTTTCCTTTATGGTTTTCTTTCCTCTGTTTCCACACAAATAGGAAAAACTGACATCTCACAGTGTTACTAAATGCACCAAAAAACTCAAACCAAGCAGAAGTCAGAACTCTCTTTCATTACAGTAGTCCCAAACACTCCATGTAACAACAGAAAACAAAAAAAAGTCCAACATTAAAATTGGACTGCATGGATTTTCTTAAGCTACCACTCAGTAGGCCATAAATGCAGAATTTTCAAACTCTCTTGTTTCTAGAGTGCATTCAGAGTTGTTTCATTCTCTTCCTCCTTTTCTTTGTTTACTCTCAGGCCACTGATGTCATTATACATTGTCACTGCCCATCCTGGATAGTACTTTATCTGTTTTCTCTATATGTAGAGACCTTTTAATATACGTATCCATCTCTACACATAGAAACCATACATATTATCAGTTATTACTTTCCCAGGGCTTCTTCCCTCAGATGTGCGCAGCACTTGGTAGCGAATCAAGACGTTTTACGGTTACACATCAACACTTGTATTAGGCCACATTTGCACGTATGGTGGCTCAGAGTGCGGAGGTACAGACATAAAATTAGCAACACAGCCTAGAGAAAGAATCTAGATAGATCTGCAACAAAACCCTGAGATGCCAGGCTTCTTAATGTTTGGCTTTCACAAATATTCGTCAAATTTCTGCAGAAAACAAACTGAGCACATATTTTTCAAACAAGAACAGTATACAGGTTTTTAACCACAGGATCACATCAAGTGGGAAGGAAGGAGAGCAGAGGGAATAAGGAAGGGTGGGGGCAAAAATCCAGTAACAAATAAGGGTCTCCAATGGAATTGTTGTTCAATTCCTGGTAGGTCGACTGTAGGCATGTTAAACTAGTCTTGTTGAGAGGAAAGCTGAGTAATTAATCTGCAGCAGTTACAAATGGATCTTACCAAGCAGAAGGTACAATGTTCTCAAAGAAAACAGAAAGTGCACCCAAAAACCAAATCTGGTTTGGCCCTACCTTGTGTGTACCTTTAGGTAAATGACTTGCTCTAATTGAATTTAATGAGCTGTTGCTACATTCTCCTGCAAGAAAGAATTTACAGAGGCCAAAGACCGTGAAGCTTTTAAGCCACCAACCTCACCTGAAATGCTCAATGTGGTTCTCAAAGAAACAACAGATTGCAAATTTCATCAGCTGAGAGACACTGAAGAGGAACAGGAAGTGATAAGAAGGCACTGCTTACTCTGTCAGCGAACAATAACAATTTTAAACTGTCATAACACAAAGATTCCTTGTCACAGCACAAACAACTCTCCTCTCATAAGTGCCAGGCTGAGCCAATTGAATTAAACCCATCTGGAGCAGTGATCTGTAGCAGGACCATAATGTTTAAATCATTCCAGAATAAAACGTCTAAATTGTGCACAATAGGAGATACATGACAGTTTGGACACTACTAAAAAAACTGGACAGACCAGTGGTACTATCCTAATGGGAGTTGGACCAGGACATTTTACTTTACAGAGAGTTTAATTTAACCATTTAAAAAAACCCTATAATCCTACATACAGTGCAAGTAGGTATACAGATAGGCTGAAGAGTTCTGGAATAAAACTGCTGGACCCTATTAAAATGAACAGGGTATACAGCAGCAAAAGCCACACTAAGCTTTCTCCTGTGTCTCCGTGTGTCTTGATCCAACACATGTCTAGGCAGCTGTTTAACCAAGTAAGGAAACAACTCTTTCATCCCTCGTGTAAGAGAAGGTTTATGACGATGGCACAGTTTACTGTCTGAAGCTTTTCTGGACCAAGGTCTATACTAGGAACTGGAGAACAGGAAGGGAAAGAAAAGGGTAGATCCAACAAGGGTTACTATCAGAGCACTGAAAAGGGAACTGCCTGGCCATTTCAGGAATTGCAATTCCAGCCGATCTTTACAAATATCGGTTTAAAAACCCAGGATCATCCCAAGCCTCCAGTCTAACCATCTGTGACTAAGGACGCTAATGATTTAGGTAAGTAGTTTTAATCTCTAAATCCACTGTTAACCACTTCTTCATCAGTTTTTCCAGAGTTGATTTTCTATTTTTAATATCACCATTCTGAGATCCATATTCACATACTCCAAGATTCTGGATCACACTGCTTTGCTTTTCAAGAGCAATGCATCTGTTCCAGCCTCCCCAAACAATGACTTTAGTCAGTGTGAGAGACAGATGGAGAACTTACCTCGATAATCAACTCCAGAGTTTAATTTTACAACAACTGGCCTTCCAATGATTTGTTTTAGAAAGTCACTAGGGGTTTGCTTCCGCAGACTCATCTTTATCTTCTCTGTTAAGCTGGGAAGAGAAGTGAGAGAAAACATTTGGATAAGCAACAAGCTCACATGTGGTCTTTAAACACTCAGCAGAGACAGGCAGTCCCCTGATGCTTAATACTTTCAGTAGGAGAAAATATCAGAGGACATAAAAGCAAAACCTTACGGGTGGAGTTGGAGAGACAGAGATGCTAAAACCATAGCATTAAACTTTCCCTTTGGCATTTTTATAACTGGTGAAAGTATTAATAAGAATCCTTGTTTGCCACGCTGTGCGCCTTGTAAACTTCCAATGGAGCCAAAGGCCTTTTCTTCTCTGTAACACCTTTTACTAAATTGGTTTTACTAAAATTAGAGAGCTAAGTCATAGTAAGTGGTTCATATCTTTAGGGGGTGGAGGGAAAAGCCAGTACATGCTCTATAGACAGGATTCTGTGCTAGAGCAGCCAGAAAAGGATTTTTTGATCTCAGCTTGCAAATATGAGCAAAGAATAAATTTGAAAGTCTAACTTAACTGATTCATTTGAAGGCATCCCAAGTTTAGAGTTAAGGCTTGTGATTAAGTTGTACAGAGACTAGAAAAGAGGCTGAGATTTTAAAACCCATGGTGTGGCACGCACACACACCCACCCAGTCTGGTACGAGACCTCCCCCCTCAGTCAGCACTGCCTAACTTCTGCTTTTATGTTACTTTGCCTAAGTAACAGTTGTTCTGCATTTTAAATCAATGGCAGAAAACAGTGCTAATGCTGACACCTGCTAGAGCATCAACTCTTTATTGCTTGCTTTCTGCGGCAAACTGCAATAAGCTACCGGAGCCGCGCGAGGACCGTCACCGGCTTTCCTACCGACAGGCAGCGCCGCCCGCGACGCTGGCAGCGCAGGGCTGGGCAGCGCGGCACTTCACAGCCGAAGCCTTCCGGGAACACGAGCAGGTTTTGAGGCGCGGGCGCTGCCCCACCACCGCCGCGGGCAGCCCACCCGCCCTCCCCCTGGGCAGCACGCCCCGGTTTCAGGGGCCGCCGCAAAAGCTGCCGGTTCAAAACCGGCCCAAACGCCGCGAAATGTGCTTTGACTAAAGTGCCTGACAGAAACGCGGCCCCAGTGCGAAGCTTTACCGTCGCTTGCTTAACAAAAAAAAAAAAACAGAAAAGAAGCAGAAGAGCAACGGCTGCAACGGACACGGGTAACGGCCGCCGCCGCGCCTGTCGCGCGCGGCGGCGGGGTACGCGCGCCATACAGGAGCAGCCCGCAACCCCCTCCCGTCCCCTCACCGCTAGGGGCCTGGGCCTGGGCCGGGACCGCCCCGCACTCACTCACCCCGCGCCGCCGCCTGCTCGCCCCTTCCCGGCGCCCGCCGCGCTCGCGCCCAATCGCCACCGCCCCGCTACGGCGCGGCGGCGGGGACAAACTGCGCCGGGCGCGAGAACGCGCGGGGCGGGGTGGGGCCCGGCCTGTGGGCGTGCCGCTACCCCGCCACAGTCTCCTCCTCCAGGGACTGCGAGCAGGGGGCTCCTCCCTCAGCCTGCGCGGGCCCGCGGGGCGAGGTCACGCAGCTCCCACCCGAGCCCGTGATTTCGGGCGGGCGCTTGCCCGCGCGGGGCGCCGGGGCGGCGGGAGGCCGCGAGCCCCGGCTGGGGCAGCACCGCCGCGGTTCCTCGTGCGACTCCCCAAAACCTGTCGGGGAAACCTGTGCTGCGAGGGGTTCACCCGTGGGACCCACGGGCTCTGCGTGAGCTAAACTCTGATTTCGTCACGGAGATGCATGTTTTTATGGCTTGCTTACGCTGACACCCAAAATAGCATCTCGTCGGCTTCTTATGGAAAAATGATATGGTCCAGTGTATAATTATGTTCTGCTATAACGAGATCCTGTGAATTCTAAAATTATCTTGCCTTACACGGGCCTTATTGGAGAAATAAGTGAGCGTCTCGCAGCCGCCGGTGTAGGTGTCCCTACCAGCACTCGATAGGAAAGTGTCGCTCAGCTCATTTTACAGATCAATTAGTGAACATAGAAGCTAAGAGATTTTTTTCAAATGTCACCTGGAAAGAACGTGGTGCAATGAGAAGCTGGACTTCTGTCTTTTACTTCTCCCCACCCTCTCGCCCATCTTTTCCCCTTTCGCCCAGCTAATACCTAATGTCTGGAAAATACTTTCTTTTTTTACGGGACTTAGAACCGTGACAGGAATTAATCAGCTGTGAAAGCTTCTGGACTGGATTTTTTTATTCTTCTATTATTGATTTAGTATCTTGGTGAAACTCTTAACTCTCCTGATATGAAGAAAACATACTATAGCTTTTCAGAACACGGATTTGCATTCTCTATTCCTTCCAGAGTTCTTTATCTTCCCTTTTTGAACACGTACCCTGTAACATTTTTTTTCTTCCCCAAAGCTTAGGCTAAAAGGCTTTAAGAGGCGAGGTCTGTAAACCCAACCTAGTTCACCCGACTGTCCCAGACTTCAAGCACAGGCATGGCCAGGAAAGTTGGGCCACGTTGTGCCCATGTTTCCAGGCAACCATAATGTTAATCAGGAGCATCCGACTGTGCTTGATTATACCTAGTACTTGAAGCAGAAAAGGAATGTAAAATAGTTACTCTGGGTAGCAGGCTTGCAAAGTTTTATTTGGCCACCTGGCTTCAGTGCGTAATATTTTGATACAGGAGTATTCTGGTTTTTGTTGTTATTGGGCTCCATGATAGACACTGGGCAGACAGATTTTTTTTCATGCCTGGGCTGGTAAAATGTCACGAGAATTTTGCAACTCCAACTAGGGACGTTTTATGGTTTGGGAGCCTTCCTCTTTGTTTTATTTCTTATGAGTTTTTCTCTATAGCTTGAATTTTTTTTTAATTTTTTTTTTTTTGCTAGCCATCAGAACCTGCTGAGCTATTTTGCCTTCTGCTCAATAGGCTGCTTTCTAGCTAGCTTAGGCATATGCTTAGTTACAGTTTCTGTGTGTATGGATACTTCAGTGGTTTTATGTCAGTCAACAAAATCCTTCTACTTTCCTGCTTCCTACCCTATTAACCTCACAAACACATCTATTTTGAATCACGGGCATTGAGACTGGAAAGATTTGTATCCTGAGCTCCCCTCTTTTGTAGAGACCAAGTCATGAACCCAAATCTTAAGTTATTTTCCTTGGTTGGCCATAGGTCTCGAAGCAGCCTCACGTGCTCTTCCTAGTGGTAAATTAACCTTCGTGCAGGAAGGCACAGGTTGCTGAGCGCTTTGGTGTAGCATGATTCACACCTGGGAAGATAATTCCCACCTTGTACATTCAGGAAGATTATGTCATCACATCTGTTATTAGGCAACCTAAAGAATGTGTTATTTCCTGAGTAACAAAACCCCCATGACCTCAGGAAAGTGGTCTTCAAAGGATTTAAGTAATCCTCATTCAGTGGACTCCTTAAAGATTTCAAAGCTTCAAGAGTGAACATAGAATTAAGATGTCGTTGGCTAATGATCCTCTTTTGTTTGTTTGTCATCTAGCTGAAAAAGGATTTTGATCTAAAACATCACATACCTTGCTATCAGCAGATTCTTTTAAATACTGCATTCCTTTATCCTTTCATAGTGTACTGTGGCAGAGCTTTTTCAGCTGTATAACTCATTGAAATCAGCAAGATGCTGCCCTTCCGTTTTAATCAAGATGAACTTGAAAGGTGAACGTTGTAAGTGGTAGAAATTATTTATAATTTGGTAATAAAAGTTTATGTCTAACACTCCAAATTTCATACATCTGCTCTGTGCTGGCCTTGAGATATAGAACAATTGCAATTGCCTTTACATTTGGCCTTAGATGAAAGGTCATAAATTACAATGATAGAGTTCGTAGTCGTTCCCAGCTCACAAAATTTCCATATTAACATCTTCACCTCAAACATAAATGGTTACAAAGTTACAAAGAAAAGAGTTGTGTTGGCCTTTGTCAAGTGAACTTAATGATGGAAGTTGGTGGATCGTGTGCTATTGCTCACTCTTAAACATAAAGCATCGCAGAACCCTTGTTCAGAGGACCTAATTAAAACTTTACAGTTAACTTTAAAAATGAAATGGGATTTGACAGTTTCTCTCTCTCTTTAATGCATGAAGACCACTTCAAAGTTAGGAAGGTTTTTTCTCTCCCAGCTACTTGAAATAAAAGCATTTCCATAGAGCGAGGTGGCTATATAACACAGAATGTGTTAAAAGGAGTGTCCAATTCTTCTGTTTCTTGTGAAGTGCACACCATTTATGTAAGTTAAATGCAGAAGAACAACAATCCACATGACAAAAGAATGTCTGTGGTAGATTTTGAATTCAGCCTAAATAATCCCCAGCTACAACCAGTGGATGAAAAAAACGAAGACATATTAAACAGTTCTCACCTGAAATTTGTGTCAGAGAGGACAAACCCATTCCAGCCACAGCCACATCGTACCCCATGATTTTAACAATCAGCTTTGGTGCCTACTTAGAGTAGAAAAAGAAGAAGAAAAAATGTAAATTATGCAATAAAATAAGAGGCAAAGAACGAGTTCCAAATCCAGGGAAACTTTTCTTGTTCAGAGCCTCTGAGACTGTGGGGGCAGAAGGAGACGTCAGCCTCCAAGAAACAGTGTCGAGGTAGAGAAGCTCTGCAATTCAAGATTAGTCCTGTTATTGCAGGGCTTCCTGAGGGCCCTGAAGTAAACACGATATTATGCTTCTGGAGTTTGAGAGGTGGGGAAGGTGAGATTCTGCTCCCACTGAATCCAGTGGAAGTTTTGCTAATTACTTCTCTGTCCTAAGGATGCCTCTACAGATTATTGAAAATACACCTGAAATCTCAAAACAAATCCATCTTGATGAGCTGGTACCAAAAATATAACTGTTAGACTGATAGTTGTCACAGCTTGGTTTTAGAAACTTCTGAGCAATGGATCCTGGCTGCTGAACAGTTAGCCCACTGGCCTGATCCAAAACTACTCCAGTGGATTCAGGATGACTCTTAGGCTGCAGATCCTTTCCATCCACTTTGGATCAAGAAAGCACCGTACGTGCTTTCTCCACAGCAATCCCATGCGATTCCTCATGACAAGAAAGCTTTTGCAACCCAGGTGGCTTGTCCGGTTTTCAGACCTGAAACAACCCCTGTGTCAGAAGAGTGGGGATTAGCTTCCCCCTCACTGCTGTGCCCCCCCAGGCTGTTGTCTGATAGCAAGCCAGTGGGTATGATTTGCTGAGGGCTCTGTGTCTCGCCTTGCATTGTTGGAGGCTGTGCTGCGTGCGGAGAATAGATCGCTGCCAGATTTGTGCTTTGACACACGACTGCTGAAGCTGACCTCGTGACTCGAAGTTGGCATAACCTCTGTGCTCTCTGTCCCTTCCTTTTTCCTTCTGGAGATGTGTTCTTTTGCTATGATTTGTCCTTCTTGGAAGTCTTCTTCTGATGCCCTGAGGGTGAGGAATGGGACATTAAGGAATTGAAGAGTGCAGGAAGAAACAACAGAAAGGAAGTATTAGGCCCCCCCTTCCTTTTCCTCCTCAGCAAACTTCCTGGTAAACAGGGAGCTGTCAGCAGGTCTTCAGGGAGCTGGGGAGAATAATGTGAGAACTCAGCCTGAGGCTTTCTCTCTGTCTCCTAGACTTTCAGGTCTGTAGAAAAGAAAGATCCCCAGAAGCTTTCAGAGTTCACTTAACTCCCTCGGAGTTCATGGGAGTGCTCTCCTTGGCTTCCCCAAGGGACAAGCTTTTTCATGAGCCTTGAGAGGTTTGACATCCCCCTTTGCATGCATTAGGATGGGAGAGTTCAAGCCTTTCAGCATTTGAATGATAGTCTATCTGTTCCTATACAGGAAAAGATCAAAGATTTTTTTCCCCTTAAATGAAGGCTTAGTTATCCAACATTATTTCCCATGCTATGCTAAGATCATCCGAACTGCTGATTCCCAGCATGTTCTCAATTAAAAAGTCATTAAACTGGACTTTAATCAAAAAATATTGGGATTGTGCTACAGATTTTAGACAGAAGAGTCTAATAAAATTCTGCCTTCTTCAAGTTCTTACATTGTGCTCACTACCTTGGGATGTTCATGTCCTCCTACATGGATTAAGTGACATGATGACCTTTTGTTACATGTTTGTGTCTCCTACTTTCTATCCAGTTAAAATACAGTTTGACAGATCATGTGAAAATTGTGCTTTTTGTAAAGTAAAGGCTGGAAGCTCCACTTGATTCTTTTCTGCAACACTTAGCTAGGTTCTATCCAAAATATGATGGAATTGGAAACACAGCCTTTTGTGTTTAGACTTTCTAAAATGTTTACAGCAAAGAAACACACGTTCTCTATTTTTTCCAGTGTGGAATATCAATTCCAGATGATATTCCAATGTAAACTTTTCCATAGCCAGTCCGATGATGCTAATTCAGTACTTCAGCTTGAAAATTCTGGTATCAAGTTTAAGCGCAGACATGGGGTGAAGTGCTTACTTTAAATTGACCTGCTGGTGTAAAGCATCGGCAAGGTTAGTTCCCAGCTCCCCAGAAAAGCTTCCGACGCAGACCTGGGGATATGAAGTAAATGTGAGGCAGCTCTAACTTGTAGCGTGGTAAAAACAATCCATACCATGTTCTGAAATTCAATGAAGAAGGAAGATTTAAAAGTGTTCGGCCACCTTTCTGTCCCTCTCTGACCCTTTCCTTAAGGATCCAGCTGATGCTCTAGGGAGGAAGTATCATCTGACTCGTAGGATGATTAAGTCTCTTTTTGGGAACTGACTGGATCTGCCATCACCTGCCTTCTTCCAGCCTTTCAACCCAATTTTTCCGTTTATCTGACCCTCCACAGGTATTTCACATATGGGGAAAATTTGTGTTTGCCTCTCCTCAGAAAGATCCTGAGAGCCTTTCCATGGATGTCAGCAAGCAGCGGATTAGGGATCAAGCCTAAAATAAATTGAGCCAATTTTTTTCCATCCACACATTTCAGTCTTCCAAAAATTGTAAGACATAAGCCTGAATCCAGCAGTGCTACTTCACTGTATGGAGCAGCTAGCACAGTTTAAGTAATAGTTGTAATGGTAGCAAATTGAGTTTTATTGACACAGATCACAACATTATATAAAAAAGAAGTGTAGACAACTCTGTGAAATTCAAAGCATTTGCTGACACATACCAAAAAAGAAAACCACCTGAAAAATGAAGACATGAAAAAAGAGATTGAGGTTTCAAGCTCTGGACTTGCAAACCTTTGTTTTTGTCACAGTTGTGTATTTGTACAATATGCAGAACCTCCTTAGACATTACTGAAATGCAAATAAAGAAACAATAATCAAATGTTACAGAGAAAATAAGTATACAAAGATGATTCGGTTTGTCTATGTGAGGAGCACCTGCCTGGATGCTAGCCAGGCTGGAGGGCACATGAGGAGGCTATCAAGTCAATGTTTACTCTGCTGATACATGTTACTGTTGTGAGGATCCTGGAAATAGGCAAAAATGATGGTGTTTGTTGTAACTCAGAATACCTGGGTTCTCGTATGCCTCTGCCAGAGGCTTCCAGGCTGACCTTGGGTGAATCACATCCTCAGTGTCTCAGCTCCCACATTCAATTAACAGAAATTTGATTAGATGGAAGAAGCTATTTTTATTATTATAAATTATTTTTTAAGTGGAAGGAAAATAGGGAAGATATATGTAGAAAAATCTCAAATATGCCTAGTTTCAGTAATTTTAAACATAAATATTTAATCTACTGCTAATCCAGGAAGTGAAACACTTAAGTATTTAAAATAATTGAGACTGTGGTATAATCACTCTGTTCTTTCTGTGTCTTTACTATCTGGAGAGCTCAATTTCTTTAGAAATAAAATGTAATTTAATGTCAATGTTAGGTCACTCCTAGAGCATCTGTGAGCTGGTATTTTCCAGTGGCCCCAATTTTTGACCATTGACTACAAAAATCGTTATTTCTGCAGTTAAGGGAACAAAACAGAATGTGATTATTGTGTAATGTAACAACAAAAATAGGTAAAGTCAAAAGGGAGGACTAGAAACTGTATATATGCAAGATAAACTGTTTTGTTAGGAATAGAACAAAAGCATAAACTTTCATATTAAGTCAAAAGTTAATTTTTAACAGTACATTTTACAGCTCTCTTGTCTCTTTATAATTTCTTTCTTTGTCTTTATTATCATTTCAGTGGATACACTGATGAAAATAAGGATGCTATCTATAAATATAGATCTGTCAATATGGTGTGACCGCCTGTGAGCCTGTCCCCAGGGCCTGCAGTTTCAGAGGTAGTATAACCTCAAACACAATGTTCAGATCTGACTCCCTGGTGTTCACACATGCAAGAAGATATTCCTATATACTTTAGTCTTGACTGCTTTTACAAGAAAAAATTGGAAAAATTATATAAAAAAATATTGAAGGTTATGTAGTAACTCTTCCAGATCTGCGATAATAGGTATGAATGAATATGATTTTCTAGGAGACGGAATGACGCAGGGCAACTGACTCACTGTTCCGCGGTCTGGTTTTCGGCTTTCAGGCAAAACTGCCATCTGTGCTATCAGTGCAGCTCCACTAGTCCTAGGAATTGTAGGAGCTTTAGGGCAAGAACAACACCCATGTTTTCTCACTCACCTAATCCTACCTAGAAAATTTAGAGGGCAGTAATGTAAAGTGCCTGTAGCAATTCAGACCACCTGTCATTAAAAATTGCACCCTTGCTACTGCTGGAGAACCTGCATGAACGTTGAAAACAATGGAGAATGCTAAGATACCACTAAACATAGACAAGAGTTGTGACTGTGAAACTGAAAAGGTTCAAAAGGCTCTTCTGAGGAGAAAAGCGATGATACAAAAGCCTGATCAGTAGTCCTTGCAGGCTTTTGTGGCTAGGAAGGTGTTGGCACCATTGCTGTAAAATGGGTTATAAATCCTTATGATTTGGGTCATTAAAGAACTACAGCTCTCATTACTTCACTCTGCTCTGCTCTACATAAACAGGGGACTTCATTCTTTAAAGAAGAGGAAGAAAATCCCTTCTGTGTTCAGGAGAAACTGGAAGGTGAAGAAGCAAGCTGTGTTCATACCATGCATCACTTTTCTTTGGTTTCTTGTTTCATTTCACTTCCAGCTCCACGGAGTGACACACACTCTGGTTTCCTCCATGACATATGTGGAGTTTACTGGTCTCGCCTCTTCAGACCATATCCCAACCATGTCATCTCCTCAGCTACTGAATTTTTCCTATGCATCCACCTTCCTCATCCAAATCATCATTTTAGGTTTGGTTTTTTTTCATGGTTTTCACCTGGGCACTTGTCTGCTTGGAACTGACACTACCAATTGATTTCACATAATGCACACAGCACAGCCTAAATATATATTTCTGTCTCTGGATGTAGGGTTCAGACATTAAAATCAATGCCTTGGAGGTGAAAACCTTCATCGTCCATAAATAACTCTTGAGCCACTCATTTCAGCTCCTAAAATAGAATATCAACAATGAAGTATGTAATTTGGAAGATGAAAATACGTGTGCTATGCTCACACGCTGAAGACTCCTCAACTGGAGGGAATTCTAATGGAAATGGGGAATGGCAGCGGATTTGTATTATTGCACAAAATGGAAAAGGATATTTTATTTCATAATAAATTCTGGTGATAATTTTAGCCCATTAATGCATAATGAATAATAAATAAATAATCACATGCTGTGTGAACAATTCAGGTGTACCCCAGCAAACGATGCAAATTTTCAGTTTAAAATAAGCAAGTCAAGTATTGGACAGGCTAGTCTAGCGATGTAGGATCTGTTCTCACTTCTGTTGCTGAGCTGCTCTCAAATGTTAAGGCAGGTCATCTTACCTCTCTGTGTCTCAGTTTCCCTTCTGTAAAACAAGAAGAATGATATATCTAAAGTGCTTTCAGATCAATGGACGAAAACCTTTACGTAATAGCAAGGTATTATTAATATCCTAATGATGCCATGAGAGAAAATGATCAATAGTTATTTATATTTTTCTTTGCTGATTAGGAGGTATTTTTCTATCTATATTTTCTAAAGTCATACACATAGCAGCAGAATGTTGTCACTTTCTTGCAGAACATACACGTCTTTTTGTAGCTATATGATATAAAGATGAAAAACAGGTTAAATTCTGGTATGTCATTTCTCTCAAGGCTGGAGGGCCAAAGTCAAAGGGAAAATCTCATGATTTACTACATGAGCAAGTGCAAAATCTATGCATTAATAAATTCCACAGGACTGTATATTCATGCTTTACTCGTACTAGTTTTTAAGCTTGAAATTTTTTAGGAAATGAAATAAAATGGATTGCTTTCAAAAATCGCCCCACATTAAATAATCTGTATTTAAGAATTTGTGTATTTATTTTTAAAGTAACCTCATTACTACTAGACTACTTTTTCCTTTTGACAGTAAAGCAGAGTGCTTATCTTCCATATTTTCATAATGAAAGCTCCCAAGCACAGGATACTGTGGCAGATTTACAGCCTGTGAGCAGCAGAACTGACAGGCATTTTAATATGAAAGGAGATATGATGTCTTTAATGTACAGTGATGTCACTTCTAACAAGGTAGAAGCCTGCTTTTTGCACTGCAATCACCATAAGAAGTGAAACCTGTCTGCTTCAGGAGTGACCTTTTAACCCAGGAAAAGGTCACAAATAATAGAAAAAAGACAGGACTCTGCTTACTCAGGTGGAAGGGCACACTGACGTTGGAGGAGCAAGGCTATTGTGGATGTGCATTATCTCCAGGAAGTTGAAGCTAGAAATAGTCTAGCTAGAGCTAACCTTGAGAACAGAAAAGGAAAGGATAATGAAAATCCTCAAGGGAGTGTTAAACTGAAAGCTAGATTGCCTGTTGACCACCTTTTTTCCTTTTATCCAGCATTGATTGGACCTAATAACTTGAAAGTAGTATTGACAGCAGTATAGTCTACCATTAGCTGGACACCTGATTATTTCATTGAGAGAAAGGACAGCAACCCAGTACCAAAAGCTAGGTCTTTCATTCTACGTTAGACCAATGAATTAACTACTTTGTCTAGGAAATATTTGCCAGTGATCTTAAAGGCTGATTTAAAATGTGCATTTCTTAAGTCCCTTCTTAAATGTGCTTCCAGCTCCTGACTGAAAGATTTTATCATGTAATTCTGAAGCTGCATCATTCTTAAACCTTGTAGAAAAGAGCATAAGCTGAAAAGGCCATAAAATGGCACGAAATCTAAAGGTCCAATAAGTATCTTGTCTTAGCATTAAGTTGGTGACTTTGGTTTGTTCTTAGAGGTGACATGATTGGTTTTAATTTACCTTGAAACAGCTGTCTTTCTTCATCCTTCTTCAAAAAGGAGGGAAGGGAAACTGCAAATTCAAGTTTACATATAGAAATAAGCAACTCGCATTTCAATAGAAAATGTCAGAAATACTGGCAGTATCAGTAAATTCTTCTTCCCATTTTGAGCCTGTTCTTCTGACAGCAAAGGAATATTCCAAAGATAAGCCATGTGTATGCTTGAAGATATGAGAATATTCTAATTATATTTTCCAAAAAGTAAAATTATTGGGAAATGAGGTATGATGTGATACTGCTGTAGATCTAGATCCCTGAAAAAACAAATCAGATGCCATTAATATAAATTAATGGTTTGAAAGGTCCTGTAATGGTTTTAAGAGATCCTGTGCCTGGAGACGAAAGCAGCTTGACAGACACAAGTTGTGAACTGCTTCACTTTCTGTGCTACCTTCTCTCTGTCAATATATTGGTTATGGAGCTCTGCCGAGGCCAGTCTCAAAAGGCAGACTGTCACATTTCTCAAAAGATAAAACATCCCTAAGGGTACAAAGAATTCAGGGACACAAGCTGATAGACACGAGCAGCACTGCAACTCTAACATTTTATGGCTAAGTTCAATGAGTGAGTCCTTAAATGGGTAATTTAATTGATGAAAGGCTTACAGTTGCTCCAGTTAAGCTTGTTCTTTCTCCATATGTAAGATTCAGGATGGTTTAAGCAAAAATTGAGGGAGAAATTCAGGAGAGAGACATTTATAAGCACTTTGAAAATTGGTCTCACATGAAAAGCTTGCCATTTGTTAAGTCACACGTGCTGTTTGTCCACACAAAGAATCCTGTCTCCCAAGAACTGTCATTTGCAACAGCCCCTTTTTCTCTAACTAAGGATTTGTAAATATTTTCAGAACATGTCTCAGTGCTTCATGACTCATTCCCCTTACGATCTTTGGTATTTTTCCCATTTGTGATTGTGCAGCATCCCTGTGGCATATGGTCACCTGGGAGGGTACTATTAGGGAAGAAATTAAGGGGTTTTAGCTATTTTTAATGACTCTTGGAAGGTAGAAATGTGGAAGAAGAGCCACATCAAAGCAACATTTTTCAATCTACTGCATTACATCAATCAATCTCATTGTTTGCTTGTGCTTTGCATGTTGTATCCCTCTATTGTATCTTTCTTTACAACTGAATTGTAAACTGCCTGAGGAATGTGCTTTTCCTCTGTGTGCTTATACAATGTCAAGTGTGAGAGAGTGGTGGTCTGTGTCTTGGACCATTAGGTGCTATGATAACACAAATTTTAAATAAATGCATATTGGACCAGGAACTCATAATTACCTGCTTTAAAAAGCCTTGGGTTTAAACCTATATCTGATTAGTAACTTGCTTTGTTGTCATTAGCTTCTTTTTTAGAAAACTCAGAAGGTAGTTATGCTCTTCACATATTCAGCAGGTATATGATTCCTTTCAGAGAATGAGTATTGTACCCTAGATGGGTAACAAATCTTTGTGCATTCAAAAACATTTAGATAGTGTAGGGGAAGAACACTTCCTGTACGGGTGAATTTTATTTTGCTTTGAATGTAAGTAGTGCTTCATCGATTTGGTGCATGAAGTTCAACTCATCTGTTTGCTCTGGCCATGATTCAGGCGAACGTTTAGTGTCAGCAAGCACCTATTGTATTAAAGGTTGTCAGTGAGGACACCTGTACCTAGCTCAGGCAGTCTGAAATGAACAAACTGGTTTAGACTCTATGCACCTCTGAAATAAAGCCTGTACTTGAGCTGAATTTGCAATGTTTGAATCTCATATAAGTAACTTAATATGGCTTCCAAGTTGTTTACGACCTTGACTGCATGCTTACACTCTTACCCTAGATATGTATATGGTGAGTATTCTGACAGATTTTTGGAGTAAAATAGATTTCATTCACAGTTTATTTATATGTATGTTTAGTGCAATCACATATTTACACTATTCTCACAGTGTAAGGTTCATGAATTAATATACCATGTGCTTGAATATTAATTTTTCTTCTTTAAATAAGCCTGGGTTATAACTGCAATTTTTTGCTTCCCCCTCAAACTGCTTTTGGATCCCTTCCACACATGCGGCATCATTCACCATTCTGTTTAAATAACCAGACTGGTGACAATGTTTGACTTTTTAAAGGACCTTCTCTTCATGGAGAATGAAAGGTCATAGCTGGAAAACTGGCCATCCGAGCTCAGTCATTTCTATGTATTTTGTTAATTTTTCCTGGTTAATGGTCCTTTCAAATTCAGATTGCACGGTTCCTTCAGACTGGCATCAAACACTCCTCAGAAATAGCAGCTCACTGTGGGAAAAGATAACCTATTTCCTTCAAGCACTGTAGCTCTATCTGCAAACTATTGGCATCACATGAAGATTGATTAAAGTTCTGCAGACACCTAACACAAGAAAAAAAGATTGCTCTCCTTGCGTGTTTCAAAGGATAGCTATCTCAAATTCTAGCTGCTTGTCTCTGAGGTCTGAAACTGGCTGAGTCTGTTTATCAATTAGGGTGCCAGTGTTTAGAACAACATTCAGAGGGTAATGGTAATGAGGAACCACAGTCATGGCTCCAGGGGAACATATTAGTATTAACCTCAATGCTAGGTCATGCACTATCCCTTTTAATGAGGGATGTTAGGGCTTCCCAGACAGGTGCATTTTGAGCTGAAGAGTAACATAACCTTTTCTACCTTATCATGTCAGGTGGCAAATTTAAACCACAGTGCACTGAAATAGGCTTGCTCAGCGCTATAGATAATTTAATTCCTCAGCCATCTTTCCTCTTTATCTCCTGTTGACATGCTCCAGACTATAAAACAATAACAGAAACCATGTTCAGATAAACATAAACCATACAAAGGTGTACAGCAGGCTTTGTGCCCTTCCCCTGTTCACTTCTGTGAACTGCAGAATAGGGTGCTGTTGGTGGTGAGGTAGTGGATAAGCTTGGATACTGAGTGCACTGTGCTTTGGGGTCTACCAGCCTGTGACTGGCAGACTACCTTCAGAAGCCTCAGTAACCTTGCCCTACCTAACACGCAAGCCCAAAGCCTTTTGGGGGTGCTATTAGTTGTGAACGGGGATATATGAGTTTGACCTAGTCCTTTTCAGCCTGGTGTGCTTTTGCCAGTCTGTGCTCCCCTGGAGTTTCTATTTTTAAATATTATATGCATGTCACCAGAAAATTACCTATTTAAGCTTATAATGAAAAGTTTCCTGGGAACCACCACCTTGTTATCTGTTCCACAATGGGTTCACTCATAAAACGAGCTTGAAATATACTCTATTTCTCTTCAGGTTTTGGAGGATAAAAGCAGTTGATTCCATTAGCCATCAGTCAGGGACAGAACAGGTCATAGATCTGAAAGTGCTGAATCCAAGTATCATTATTTATGGTTGGGAGGCATACTCCCCAAGAGTTACATAAGAATTACTACTTTGATGCTGCTTTGTAATGTTGGATAAGACACCTAAACACTTTGTGACTCAGCTTCCTTTTTTGTAAAAAGGCCATGATGGGACTTAACCTAAGAACATATATTGTCATTGTAAAAGTGCTTGGAGGCAGCGACAGGGCCTCTTTGCTACACTAACGATTGCAGTGATATTTGAGGCAGGACAGCAGAGAGATGCAGGTGTATCAGCATTGCTTGCTCTGGCAGGAACGTGGAGAGAATCGCATCTATTGACCAGCAGCCAAGGCTACAAAAGCTTGGTGATGCCAGAGAGCCCTGTAGCCACTGGGCTGTCCAGGCTACTGGCTTCTGCTGCCTCTTCTGTACTGGAAAGCCAACCAGATGTTGTGATCTGAAAGCCCTCTCCTGAAAGCTAAGATCATTAATGGGTACCTAAAGGGGGATACTTGTGACATTGATTCATGCAGTCTTTTAATTACATTAAAATAGGTGCAGCCTGTTACATGTTTGCAGTATAGTAAGCTTTTGTGAGGCCAGACTAATGAACCTCTGCACCGTCTGAAATCATCTGAGCCCCGCCTTGTATATAGATTGAAATTACAGCAGCAGCCGTAGCACAAGTGTGCCAGTACCTAGAGAATAGTCCAGTGCAGACCCTGTCAGTCAATGTCCTGTTGATCATATTAACAAAAATGGAGTAGTACTGTGTCAGTGCTAAAATGTTGCCCTGGTTCTATACTTGTGCATTCTTCTAGAGCTAATGTAATTTCAGTGATATCCTCCATAATTAAATATTATTAATAATGATGTGTTTTATTCAATTAAGATGTTTTGGAAGTGTCAGTCATCTTTTTGCATCTGGTACAATGCAAATTTTGTTTGGGAAGGGCTGCAGTATCTCCAAGTAGAGCTCAGAATCCAGCTGAGAGATCTTGAAAGAAGTTTCAATTAGTGGAGGGAGGTCCACAGCAAGAAAAATATGCTGATGCTCTAAGCTTCCTCATTCTGACCCTCCCATTCACTTATGCCGGTTAAGAGACAGGCCTACAGTGGAGTTATTATTGAAACTGAGGAGGATAAACAATAGCTTTTCAGATGTGCACTATTCCTGGTAGCTGATGATTGATTTTAGATGTTTGAATAAATGTGCCTACCTTTTTTTTACAGTGATAGTTGTTTCTGGTGCATAAAAGGGTTGCATTACATTGCAACACTTCTAGAGTGCAGCAGCAGCAATAGGTATATTTCAGGTGCCCTTCTTAGTCATTCAGATCCAAGAAAAGAACATGCCTTTGAACTGCTTGAGGCACAGCATGATTGGCATCAGGTATAAGCACACCTCCTATTAAAGCTGTGGCACTGTGGTCAGTGAGAAACCAGTGCTGATCAATGCCACCCAAACGTAGCCATCAACAATAAAAGAAATCCGTGACAGAAAAGGATTGGTGTCCCATACCACAAAGTGCCTCTTGATAGCAGCAATGCTATGTTCCTGAGTGGACAACTCATGAGCTAAGGAATAAGATGGCATTCATTTTTAGGATGATAGAACACAATTGTTTGTCAAAACTTGTGGGCTGTGTATTTGGTTATTATACGATAGCAGTGTCAGGTGTGCTGCTTTTTATGATTAAGTTGTGTAACATTAGAAAAAGTACATAGCTGACAGCTAAGTTTATGTTTTGCTAACTATACCCTTTACTGTGATCCAGGAAGTGTTTATCTGGGGGCTGAACTACTGGAAAGCAGCTCTGTTGAGAAGGACCTGGGAGTGCTGGTGGACAACAAGCTGACCCTGAGCCAGCCCTGTGCCCTTGTGGCCAAGAAGGCCAACGGTATCCTGGGCTGCATTAAAAGGGGTGTGTCCAGCAGGTCGAGGGAGGTTATCCTCCCCCTCTGCTCTGCCCTAGTGAGGCCACATCTGGAGTCCTGTGTCCAGTTTTGGGGCCCCCCCAGTTAAGGAGAACTGCTTGAGCAAGTCCAGCGGAGAGCTACCAACATGATCCGGGGACTGGAGCATCTCCCTTATGGGGAAAGGCTGAGAGACTTGGGTTTGTTCAGCCTGGAGAAGAGAAGGCTGAGGGGGGATCTCATCAATACCTATAAATTTCTCTTTTCAATAGTGCCCAACGCCAGGCCAAGGGTCAATGGGCACAAGTTGGAACACAGGAAGTTCCAGCTAATCATGAGAAAAAAAACAACTTTCCTGTGAGGGTGCCAGAGCAGGGGCACAGGCTGCCCAGGGAGGTTGTGGAGTCTCATTCCCTGGAGACATTCAAAACCTGCCTCGACACGTTCCTGTGCCCCCTGCTCTGGGTGTCCCTGCTCAAGCAGGGGGGTTGGACAAGACGATCTCCAGAGGCCCCTTCCAACCCCTACCATTCTGTGATTCTGTCATTCTGTGATCTTGCCCCATATGAACTCTTGATTTGCATATATACTTCTGTATTCACCATAAAACTACTTTCTTGATATGCAGAATTACACATAACTATTTTTTCCTTCTTCCCCATCTATACAATGTTTTATGGAGTGCAATGTCAGCAGGGCTGTATGAACAGGATTCAGGAATGCCAGATACCTACTCTTTCCTCTGCTGCTGTAATTCTTATGGGCCTGATCCAAACCCACCTGAAGTTTTTGGAAAGGCTTCCATTTATTTCAGTGATCTTTGCATGAAGTCCCAAGAGACTTTCACCAATTTTTTAGAGGAGAATTATCAAATTATGGGAGTCCCACTCTGGCCACTTAGGGACTGATCTTTAAAACAGTGGTCTCCAAACTTTTTGGGTCTGCACCCCTATCAGCAAAAAAATTTCGAGGATGCATCCCCAGTATATGTATAATAATTTATTTATAAATTCTATACATGAATTACTGTACTAATACATTATGTACATTATAAAGCATACACAAAATAAAAATTAAAAAAAGATAGGCCAAAGATGAAATAGATTAAATGATTTTTAAAAAACTATTTATTAATGGCACACGAAAAAAATTGTTGTCTTTTGGGCACCCCACTTTGGGGACCACTGTCTTAGAGGGTCCATTCATTGGCAGTGGAAACTTTATGCCATATACCGCCCAGAAGTATTTTATATACAACTACTTGTACTGGGAACCACTCATTTATGCCATTGACAGGTCTGAACACTTTACAAGCTTGTCAATGGCATAACTCTTCTCATTTTTTTCCATCTGTAAAATGGAAAAAAAAAAGGAGAGTTGACAAGGTTACACACCCTGCAAGGGTTTTTTGAGAAGGCAAATATAAGACTACTATACCATAAGCATTACAGGATTCTAAGCATTGTAACATATGTTTCCTGGACAAAAAATATCCTGGGCAAACTGTGGAGATTAAAAATGAGCCTGATATTACCCTTTTACATTATAAGAATGATCTCATAATTTTCATAATTTAAGACATGATGCCAGAATCATGCTTCTTCCCCAAACTTGATTCAGCAGAGAGTTGTGATAAAAAGAGGCTGTCAGATTATGCTTTAACTAGAGCTGAGCCAAAATTTGGACTGAGCCATCAAAAGCAGCTGTAGTCAGCCTGGTTTAAATTCATCTTGGCCTAGAGAATCTGCTTCAGCTTTTGCTTTGATTTTTTTTTAAATGACCATTAATTACGGATGTGAGATTTTTTGCTCTGTCTGGATATGTGTAAATATTTTGAAGCTTCTCTTCACTGATTCCCATTACGTTTGAACCCTGCTTATTGAGCATGAAAACATGGGCCAAGTTACACCAGGTTGTCTCTCCTGTGCTCCTGACCACTTGAGCTGGTTCCACTGGAATGCTGTTGTCCTAGACAACTTTCATGCTGCTTGACACTGTTTGCACATACATTTCCCTTGCCTCTTTCATTTTTCTCCTCAGAGCATATAATTAAGTGTATCAGGACGAAACATGTTAATTTTTCAATAAGAAAACCATAAATGAAATTAATTTACATGATGATTAAGATTTCTGAATGCCTGAAAAAAAAAATCACAATTCTTTTATGAAAGGAGCTATTTCCAAAGGTACAAAAATATTCAACATTCACAAAAGCTGCTCACATAAATGTCACTCTGAACTTTTGAAATCACCTTCATAGGTACCTTTCCCTTCTTCATTTCATGACCTTAGGACAGAGAACATGTCTATTTAATGTCTATGTTAAAATGTAGCATGTCTACATTGATATATTCAGCTACTGTTAGCCACCGTAAAATCAAATGATGACTAACTTCCTCAGATCTTGCCATCATATTAAAACTATTATCATCCCATTTCTCCAGAGAAACATTGTTTTAGCTGAACATCCTAATGCAATGTTTAAATGTGGATTTCTTTTGTTATTTTTAATGAATAACATTTGTGGCACACAAACTAAGTAATTAGGGAAAAGGAGGCACAGGCCTGTGGGTCATCATCTTGTTAACATTGCCATATCCATCTTGCTCAAAATGGAAAAAAGTTTAAGATAATATAGCACAGCACAGAATATAAAGTCCCAACACCGCACAATAAGAAGTCTAGTATGTCAGTCACTGATTTAATATGAAAGATTTCAAAATGAGACCTTGGTGTAAGAAGCCCATCTCAACAAAGGGTTGGAAACATTCTCTCTTGCCATTTGAAATATGTTTTCAGGAGAAGAGCTGGAGTTTGTCCTACCATGAGCTCAAACGTTCGTTCACCACTCGCCAGTGAGGAGTGCAATAGAAATTAACTCAATAATGCCTTGTCTTCTGCTATCACAGGAACTCAGTCACATACTGCTGTTTTTGAAGGCCCAGGTTGTCAAGCCTTTTTGTGTGCAAAATCTGTCACAAAGGAAGAACCTCTGGCAAGTTGATTACGTTTATCCATTTTGCAAGCAGTTGTCCAGCCTGTGGATTTCATCTTACTCTGCAGGAGCATTTTGCAGCCGATATATACCTGTGGGATGCATAGGCAAAGAGCTGGTGAAGACTCACCAGGTTCCTGAACCTGAAACCACATGTGTCAGTAGACCTACTGAAATAATTGTGACTATTTGCATGGTTTAAGTCAAGTGTTTTCAGATTTGGAACTGTGCTGTTTAGCATCAAGCAAAAAATCAGTTTGATCCCAGATCTTTTAAATGTTGAGTTGTGTAGTGTGAAGTGGTTTGGACAAAGATGTTTGAATCAGTAACACATGGAAGAGTTCATGCAACTGCAGTCAGAATGAGCAAAAATAACCTACATTGACAATCATTTAGTAAAAAGAAAAACACCCGAATAAAATTTATTCCAGTTCATCATAACCAGATGTGATATATAGTGTACCATAGTTTCTGTTCTTAAAAAAAAAATGTGGGCTAGATAAAACTCTATTGTTGTATTTGTTTTCAGTACCAAAAATATGTCCTTGATAGATAGCCTCAGTCACAGTTAAATATATTTTCCTGCTACTTGCTTATACAAACAGTGCTGTTTGTATTAGGACTTAATTGGAATAGGAATTAACTTATTTGTATAGACAAATGCAATAATAGTGGAAATGAAAGGTTTTCTAATTATTTTTCCTTTTTATCAGATAAGTATAATGTTAAGAACATATCAAAATTCTTCATTAATTTGCATCCAGTACTTTTCCCTAAAATTTTTTTAGTAGTGATTTTTTTTTCTCTTCTTAATCAAAGTTGTTAGCAGCGGTCCTGGTTTCTCCAGAAGCTTTCATAAATCATGCTTAACAAGACACAT
This sequence comes from Phalacrocorax aristotelis, assembly GCF_949628215.1. Lineage (NCBI taxonomy): Eukaryota > Metazoa > Chordata > Aves > Suliformes > Phalacrocoracidae > Phalacrocorax > Phalacrocorax aristotelis. The sequence continues at coordinate 18,427,861 of NC_134279.1, forward strand.
ATCTTTGTTGGTTAAAACTTGGGTACGATGAGAACGTTAGTTGCAACCATGCAGTTTGAATTTTTGCCACCTATAGTTTCTGTTGATGGCACAGCAGGAGGGAAAAAATCCCCAAGTTTCAACAATTAATAGGCAATTTCAAAATTCCATTGCTATTTAGAGGATATTCAGATTAAGACAAGAGTCTTCGTCCTAGACTTTCAGAGGCATTTGAAGTACACCCTGAAGTACAAATGAAGAAGTGGAAATACTTTCATAAGGAATTACTGTTTCTGAAATAGGAATGCTTTGCATATGTTTATTGAAATTCAGTGATTATTTTCTGTGGCTGTTTTAGGCTGTCTGCACTTGGGAATTTTCCACTATTACCAGTCTTCATGTAGCACTACCAGACCCTCAACTGTAGACAAGACATTTGTGTCCTTACCAACAGACAGCAACTTTTTTTCAGAGCAGGTTTGGATGGCACAGTAGTACGAATGATAGCATCTGCTGGTACGTCAGAAGTACCTTAGACTGAGCTACGTTGGCAGGCAAGTCGTAAGTACCTCTCTTCAGGCATTGCTTGCTTTCTTTTGTGACAGTAGCCACTGCAAGAAACCTTGTCACATGGGAAGACAGGGTTAATGTACTCTGAGACTATATGCACTTTCTATTCACTGTATGTGAATAGAAACACTTGTACAGAAGCTTGATGAAAATGTAAGGACTCCTGGCCAACCTGTTAAGGAGGAATGAGAGAGTCAGTGGAGCATGGCCAGGCCTGTGCTGCCCACCTGCAACTTTCCGCCCTCTCCTGCACTACTGCTCTGGTGGATCAGGGCTTGTGTTTACCCAAAATACCACTGGGACAACGCTTGGACACCAAAGTCATGCAAGACGCATGTTCTTGGCTGTCTGGGTTTCCTCTCTGGTTGTGTTTTCTAATTAAGAAAATAACTTTGTTTGTATATCTATCTGACCAAACAGGAAGGGCGTTTGCCACACCACTGAGTTACACGCAGATAGTGATGTACCTGAGACAACAGAGAACCTGTCTAGACTTCCCATATAAAATAATTGTTTCTGAGCCACCTATTGTCACTTAGGAGCAGGATCTTGGGGTTATATGTGACATTAATGAAAATATCAGCTCAATGCTGAGCAGCAAATGGAGAAAAAAAAAAGGTGGCAAATTACACGAGGGACTGTTAGAAAAGGAAGCGTTATGGGTGAAGCTGATGTAATGCAAATAGGAAATGCAAACTAATTTCTGAACGCAAGCTTGATACCACACTATGGCCCTTGTTACCCTTACCAGTACCTTACAGGCACATGCTTTGTGACTTCCCAATGCAGCAGGGAGATTAGGCATCTGCCACCGTGGGCAGCCGGCCTGGGGTCTGCCAGCATTGGCTGCTCATGGCGTGCTGGTTTCCTTACCCAGCCAAGGCTCACACTGGCTTCCTGGCTGCTGGCTCTCACCTGGTCTTGCCCCAGGCACCCGCCACCGGCGCGGGGCAGCCATCCTGCCGCCTCCTTGCCCAGGTGCAGCCCCGGTGGCCTCTGCCGCTTCCCATTGGCTGGGGTAGCTGCCTCCTGCACCACGATTGGCCCCCGACCCCAGCACAGCTACCCTGATTGGCTGCTGGGCGGGATGCCAGCCCTGCAGCACCCCGGGCAGTTGAGGCGGGTTCCTTCCGGCTCCAACCGGTTGGGGCCGATTCCTAACTGCCACGTGCATGGGCGCCGCGGGGGGTCCTGCTGCCGCCACAGGGGCTGCCCCGCCACCACAGCAGCTGGGGACAAGCCACCCAAAACCAGCTGGCCGCTGCCTCAGTCAGCAGCGTGCAGCACCCTGGGTGCCATGTGGTGCCGCCTCCTGCCAGAGAAGATACCAGTTATACCCTTAACTGATGACAGTTAAGGGTATAAACACCAGCCGTTAAGACACTTTGGTCTGGAAAATGGATGGCAGAGAGGGGATATATCAGCTCTCTGTAAAATCATGACTGGCAAGAGGAGAGTGAGTAAGGGTTGGTTGGTTGTTGTTTCAATACATGAGCTAGTACCAAAGGAGGACAACACGTGGCAGGTCAAAACAAAGAAATGTTGGTAATTCTTCATGTAATACCTAGGTAAGCTTTGTGGTGCTGCTTGGCACAGATGTGGCGGGTAACGAAAGCTCAGAGGAGAGAATGCAGCATTCTTCAACAGGCAGAAACCACCCCTGGCTCATGAGGAGGCTGAACTGTAAATTGCTAGAGCCCAGAGCAGTCTCTGGCAGTACGGGTGCCGTAACAAGGACCAGTTAGCTCTGTTATTACTCTGCTTTCTAGGTGTCTGCCTTTGGCCACTGTCAGGGACAGGAAACTGGGCAAGGTGGCCCTTGGTCTGACCTAAGAGCTGTCTGGTATTCTTACGTACCTACTATTTACCTCCGATGTGTAGATACTTCTGGAATGGAGCTTTGCAGATATATAGACAGCTAGAACTCAGCCTGGTGTTTGTACCTGGGTAAATGGAAGGTTTGCCCATTGATACTAGAGGATACAGCTAAAGAAATGTCTTCAGTAGTATTGCTGCCTAACAACCCAGCATGTTTTAGGATTTTGATGTTTCCAAATTCCCCGGTTCTTGGAGTTACAGGAGAATGCAGAAATATCCATTTCCTTGCAGAGGTTCAGGTTACACAAGCTCTTGGGTTTGTAAGCTGTCTGAGAGGTCAAATCCAGTCAAATGCTTGTGTGCCTTATCTTGTATTAAATATTGCAGTAGTCATCTTATCTATCTGAGAAAGGTGAAGGGTTCAGTGACCCCAAGACTTGAATCTGTGGTTCCAGGGAGTCAGGGAATTTTTCAAGCTTGCTGTATTATGCTTATCCTCTTAGAGTCAGACTTTTTTTTAAAAGGTGGTGTTAAAGATTCCTATACAGTTTAAAAGGTAGAGTTAAAAAGAAAATCACACTGATTGTATTAATTTTTAAGCCTTGCTTATGCTCTGATCCTACAAAGCACTGAGCACCTCAAGTAAAAGGGATTTTAACTTCTGTTGGCTTCAGTGGGAATTCTTGTACTATATGCTCAGTTAGAAATCAGAAGAATAGAGGGAGCTTGTACAGGGTTCAGAAATGTCTTTGGAGTTCGCTCATGGCAACACTTACAACCTTATCATAAGGTCATGATTTTTAAGGGCTTCTACAACTCTCAGCTCCCATAGCTGTGGTAATGCAAGGATACTTGCTATCATTATACAAACAAACAAATGTCTAACCTTTGTGACTGAAAAAAATGTAAAAACATTGAATCCATTTATCTCAACACTAGCAGACAAGCCAGACGACTGAAATATCACAGGGCTCTGAAGTACAGTAATTCTAAAAACAAGCTCATGGTATTTTTAATGTGTTTAGGGTTAGCAGTCTTGGGACTTTCAGGCTTATTTCCTTTTCTCCCATTGTGCTTCTTATTTTTAAGTTTTGGACAACAAAATTCCTGCATCTGTTTGCACATGGGAGTAAGCTAATCCTCCACAAAATTCTGAGACCAAGACTGCTTGTCTTGATACAGTTTCTAGTGGGTAGGCTGCTGGGTCACTACTGGCCCTCTTAGAGGTGATCCTAACGCCTACTGTGAAAGGGCTTTCATGGATTGAACAAGCCCTGCTCTGTGTTACAGTATGTTGAGGTTTTCTCTACCTCTTCCGATACATTCAAAATCATTTCACAAGCTCTTTCCACAAAGAGTGGGATCAAGTTAATGTAAGAAACAGAACCTTCCCTGTGAGCCCTGAGCTACTATCTCATCCAGGCTTTTCATATGCTTAAATGATTAGCAGCATTTTTGTTCAAAGGTCTTGGCTATTCTTTCTGGACAGAAACACTCTAATTCCTTAAAACTTTTCCGAGCAGCTCTTCTAAATAACACTGATACACAAAAAATGCTTTTCTGATTGCCTGCCTGGATTATGTAATCTCATCTCTGAGCAATGTAATTTATTATCAATATCTGAAGTGGATTGCTGCAGCTTCCCCACTATATTAATAGCTGTGTCCATTATTTTCTAAAGAATCTCCTGGGCCTTTCTTGTGATATAAGCATTACTGCTAACTGGGTAGCTGGCTGGAAAGGATGATAGTGTCCCCTGCTATTATAAATCTAGTGAGCTCACCTTTAAATGTCTGTCTTTATTCTCCCCTTTGGGCATTGTTCCAGTCACTTTTTGGCCTTTTTATTTTAAAGAAAAATCCTGTCCATATGGTGGGAGGAGAAAGTATATTTGCCCTCAGGTTCAATTAATGTGTGCTTGTTCTATATATTTTGGAACCAGACTGCCATTGTGTGGGAGAGGAAAAAAAGAGAGCCGTCTTCAATGAAAAACTAAATTAGTAGCCTGCATGCGTCAAACAAGAATAAAAGCCCATGCTAGAGGATACCATAGATCTAAATACGCATGCCCTGGTTCATGTAGATGGCCAAACTTTCAAACAGAAATATATTTTGACCTATGAAGTAATTAATGCCATGATTATGGGGAGGGAAGACACCATAGTTCAGGCTGTAGCCAGACTGCTTTCCATTAAGAGAAAGCTCTGTTATCCCTTCCCCCGACACAAATACTTATCTCAGTTTAAAAAATTATGTTGGCTACAAAATTTCTCTGTCTGCACTAAAGGCGCAGCAGATTGTTTTTGCAAAATTTCAATAAAGTTAGTGTGAGTTTTTCATGTTATCTGATTCTAGTTTTTCCCCTCTGTTATTTGAAAAGGGTAGCTTGCTTCTTCAGTCTTGCCATATAAATCCCTTTTACCAGTTTTTTGAGGAAGATAGAACGTCTTCAATTAAAACATATTTATTGCTTTTGTCCTAGGTAGTTCTGACACCAAACTCCTACACACCTATATCAACAGATTCCTTTTCTGCTGGATTTAGCAGGAAGAGGAATATCAGCACGTATTGTTTAGCTGAAATCTAGAAAGATCATGAGAGATTTTTTCCACACAACCTGTAATTAAACTGTAGTACTCATTGCTACAGGATTTTGTGAATCTCACTTTTTCATATGTATTGAAACATAACCAGACAACTTCATGAGAGTAAAACCTATCAGGACTTTCAAATACAAAGAGAGTAATTCTAATTAAAAAAATTATCTGAATCATAGATCACTACAAACTATAGGACTATACTGAGGCTGTCTCACTGTATGTTTGCTCTTTCTTACTCACTTCCTTAGGCATTTACTGTTGCCTTCTACTGGAGGTACCTGGTGGCATGGACCTTTCATTTGATCAATATGGCCAGTTTGACTAAAAGGAAAAAATATTGTTTTAGAACTGTGGCAACAGCTTTTTAATCATTCACATTAGAAATTATGTCTGTCTTTTTAGTCTGATACACAGAACAGTTCTGTTATGCTGTTCATATTCCATGATTCCTTTTGACAATTATAAGGTAAAGGAACATGGTCATGTTTTCAACTTCTGGGATAAAATATATTGACAACTTAAATGTGATCTGAAACTTTTGCATTATTTGGGGGAATACTTTGTCAGATTAAGACCCTGGAGATTGCTGGTTTACTTTTTTTGCTTAAGCACTTTCTATTTCTTTGTATTCCTGAAAATTATCCTGACAGATTGAAATGTAAGAAATTCATAAAGGGCAAGTGTAGCATTTTTTTAAGAACTTGTGGTTATTTTTATAAGTAGGTGTGTCTTCATTTGTGTGAAACCGGAGAAAAAGGGTAGGTTATTGAGGTTTGGAGCTCTGTTGATCCCTTAAAAAAAAAAAAACAAAACAAAGCTAAAAACCACCACCCACAAAACAAAAACAAAAACAAACAAACAAACAAAACCCCAAACTGTTTTAAAAATACCTTTGAAAATTGAGAGAGACCTCTAAATATAATTGATGGCCATTCTCTTCCAAATTGTTCCTGAGGTACAGGGCCAGGGCCAGAACTCATGCCTCAGTTCTTCCACTGAAATTCTCCATCCTCCTTAGGCCTTACAAGGGCTGTGTTCGTACGATTTCCAAAAGGTCAGACCCATTCCATTATCCCCGTTTTTCAGTGAGGTAACTGAACATCTTGCCAAGGGTCACTAAAGAAACCTGCTGCAGTGCCAGGAACAGAAAACTAGTATCATAAGTTATGCCTATATCCTTGATAGAACCTCATTTTAAACCGTCCCTATCTCTCCACTTAGGACAGCTATAAAATCAGGCTAATAATGTTTATACTTAGTTTTGGAAGGAGTTAGAAATAAATGCTTGCTCTGCAAATGCGAAGATTTATTTTTCACATGGAGTAACTGCAACTGAGTATAAATGGTGGAAGACAATCAAAACCAGAAGACTTAAGATCAGAATGACTGTCAGCGACACTTGTTTTCCTAATATTTTAGATGCTTTTGTATATCCTCTAGGGAGGCTAATCCACATCCAGCAAAAAGCTTTGGCATTATGTTACCTAACTTTGTGATGCCTGTCCCCTGATGTGCCGTTCAAAACCTTATGTTAGGCAAAGCATTTCTGGCTGTATGAATATTGAATACCTTTTGCCAACAGCAGAGCAATGGAGTTGCATCAGAACACTGAGCTTGGAGGCAAGGGCCCTCTGCTAGGTGGAAATTAATTTTTCAAAGGAGCGAAGTCTCTACTCTTACACAGATTTTGCTGGGATTTAAAGATACTTCTTGTTTCAGGCAGCTGCTGCTTCATTTAGGGGAGATTTATCCCGAGTACCTCAGGTACAAGAGAGTTGAGATCCTTACAAAACCCCATTTTATAATAAACACTGTATAATAAATACTGGCTCTGGCCTTAAATTTAAAAAGGAGAATTTATTGCTAGAGTTTAAGACTACTTTCCTTGAAGATGTCCAAAGCATAAACTGGGTGTCTTCAAATCCTGATAGGGCAGAGATGAATGAGGAGAAGGCTGGCTGTCAGCCAGCCAAGCTGACCACAGAAAGAGAGAAGTATGATGCATTATACCTTGGCCAGCCTGTGCTGTCCTGTCTGCAGGCCATTCTACAAAAGACACCTAAGGACAAAGTCATAAGTCGGAAGAAGCAGAGGCACTGAAACTTAGCAGCCCAGGACCACCCCTGCTTTAAATGCCAGCCTCTGAGAACAAACAAGCTCAGCTGGACACAAAATCAATCTGTAGTTAAAACCCAGGATCTTTCCAAAGCTTTTTAAGCCCAATATAATAGTGGGGTCCAAGAGCTGGTTCTGAGAATGTAATGCTTTGATATGGGGGTCCAGTCTCAGTACCCTGGAAGCAAGGCACTGGCTTATGGCTCCGTTAATCCATCTTCCCCCTCTGTCTCTGCTGCCTGTAGTTCCTGCTCGTTTGAACTGTCGTATCCTTTCTCCATTATGTAATAGCCTAGAGGTCACACATATTCCTCTGCTTTGAATAATACATCTCTATGAAGCCTTAGTATCTGTTTGAAAATTTATTTCTTTCATTTTAATATTTTATCAATTTTGTCCTAAATGGATGACCTTAACTGGTTGCAGTTCATTTCATTTCTTCTCTGCTTAAATATTTTAAAGGTTCCAAAGTACAAACATCATTCATGCAGTGTATAACAAAAATGCTCAGCTTGATCTTTGGATTACTTAATTTTAATTGTCAAGCTATTATTAAAATTGATTTTTTTTCTTTTTGTAATTTCTTCCCCCCATTCCTTCCCCCCATTTCTAACTTTGCTTGTCACATCCTTTATGCTGGTATTTGGCTATACTTCCTAGTGCTTATAGAAGAGCTATACAATGCATTAGTACCATTACTTTTAAACAACAGACAGTCAAGAGCCAAAATCACCATGCAATGGGGATAGGCATTGCATTCAGAAAATACCTCAGTACAATAATTGATCCAGTACTGAATACAGTATTTCATGTTAGGTACAAGTAGAGTCTTTTCCCCTGTGTTTGAAGAAAAAAAGAACCAAAGTTATATTTTATGAGCTGGTACCATCTTGGTGCTGTGACCAATCTGGATTTCATTAAGCGGGAAAAGGGTTGTATTTGAATGGTAAATCATCACAACATATATATGTGCAACAGGAAACAAAAGTAGTTAACAAATATCTGGCAGTCTTAGCTGTGAAGTGGGTTGTGATGACAGAGGTGTCATTTTGGGCAGATTCAGTTCTTTGTAAGAGTAGCAGCCCTGCCCCTTCTCAATCCTTTTAAGGTAATGAAATTCTATCTTCATAAATTTCAGTATCAGTTGCCTATGCCATTCACGCTTCCTGTCCTGAGCAGCTTAGTGTCACTACAGGCAGCTTCACACTGACAGTTGCTGAGTTCCTGGTCTTACTGACCCTTCTGATTTATAAAATGCTTTGGGTTATTTAGAAATGAAAGGCAATAAAAGCTAGTAAGTACAATTTAATTTCATTATTGTTATTCTGCACTTACACTATGAGAAAGCAAAACTAAGCTATGTGCTCTTCACACTGTGGCATTTGTATTAAAAACAGGAATAACAGCACTCTGAAGGAATCTGACTCTTCTCCTTGAGTGCTTTTAAAAGAACTGTAGCTGTTCTGTGTTTGCAAAATATAAAAATCAGTATACAATCAATTTTTTATATTAAAATGATTTGATTATTTGGGATGGGTCTGTATTTATGCTGATTTTTACCTTTCTCATTTTCTTCTCTCTTTTGCTCAGCACTAGTCTTGCACAACTGTAGCTATATCAACAGTGTTAGTAAGATGTAGATTCATGTTTCATTTCTGACATCTCTGTGTCATGTTACAGTGTCATAACCTCTGTTCTGGTTTGGCTGTGCAGTATTCCACATCAGGAAGACACATTAAATCCTTTTCTTTCTCACTAAGTCCCTAACTACCATACTGAGGAAAGCATGAAAGAAATGGCACCACCTCTCTCGCACTGGCCGTAGGATTTTGTTTTACCTTGTGTCGTGCGACAACAGATGCCATTCAGGTCACTTAAAGAAGGCATCTCTGTGCCTCCGTGTGAACAAATGGGGACATCTTGTTTTCAGGTGTGAGCCTTGGGCTGTGCACAGAGGTGAAAATGAAGTGAAATGAGTGAATGTATAAGCAGGATGCCTCTTTTTTGCAATAGGGATGGAGATCTGGATCCTCGGACATCCTGGTTTCTGAAAAAGTTACTGAAGGTAACCAGCGTTGCTTCTGTAAGTACAGGGATGTTCTTATATAGGTGGTGTGACAGGTGAGGCTATCTTGCCTCAACAGGGAGTATGTTAATATAATACTTCACGAAGTTTTTGCAAACACATCCTCCACATCCCTAATTATATAATTCAAAAGTATAAGCATTGAAAATCCTTCTAAATACATACTTAAATCCTAAAGGATCTCATTAGACTGGGGTATTACACTAGGTAGAAAGCTTAGAAATGACTTGTTACTAGGGCCTAATACATTACAACAATTATAAACATGTTCTCTTTATTAACTAAATGTTGGTAATGATACTGTGAGTAGTGCCCTGTACTTAAATTGAAACAGCTTTAATATACTTGTAAACTGTATTTCTGGCTAGTAGAGAAGCCAGACAAAACACAGGGGGAATAAAAGAGTAGGGTGTACAAGGAGAAGACCAGGAACTGAGGCACAGGGGCAAAAAATAATGAGACAGTTCAGTCTGACTCCAGTATCTGATATTTAGTAGTAGCCAGGCACAGATACCCAAAAAAACATAAAGAAATGGTGGCATTTTTCCAGAAGTAGGTTTCCCTGGGAAATATGTCACTTTGGCCAAAGTGAAAATGCATTGTTACTCTTTACCCCAACAGGGTAAATACACTTACGAACAGCAGTATTTTTATGTGGCTACAGCTGTTCTTTTAACTCTCTAGATAAAGACCGGAATTTTGGGAGCTAAAGGTTATGAATTCAAATCCCAGTTTCCACTTGCAGATGCGAGTATACATTTGGCTGGAAACAATGCTGTTTGTATATATACAACCATGGATCATTGCAGCAGCACAAGTCAATTAGCCTTTGTGACACTCCGTTGTCCTGTAAAATAATTTTATGAATACTTCAGGGGATATTGTCAGAAGGACAGTGCTGAGAACTACAGGACACAAAGGGTAAGGCTAGCAAAATAACCACCTTTGCCACTGGTTTCCAGACACGTCTGTGTTTACAGACACCTGAACTTCTCTGCATTTCTTTGGTCTCTTTTGGGAAAGGATAACAATTAACCTTTACTTATTGCAAACCACAAAAAGCAACAGGAGTGTCTCTAAGGCGGCATGCCTCATATGAGATTTTCACTGGTGTCTGCAATGATAGACATGTCATGGAAGTCAACATAGGTAGAGCTGAACCTGCTAATTACAACATATTTTTGTAGGCCCCATTTTGCTTTCAAAGGCAATGATAGACAGTAGTCTTCAGCTTTGACCTGCAATGTAGGAATCAGACCAATATAAAATAAATCTCCAGTCATTCTTCAGTAGTTCCATTTCACTAGAAGCTATTCAATGAAATAATAAAAGACTGCAGGTGGTTTTTCTCTTTTACCACCAAAATGGTTTTTTTTAACATTTTCTATTTCCATCCCTCCCAGAAAATATAAATGAATCTCTCTTAAGAAATACTGAACTTTTCTAACCTTCTAAAAAGATTTTAAGAAAGAAATTGCCAGCTGCAAATTAAACAGGCCTCTTGTCTGTTTTTTTATTTATTTGGGGTTTTTTGCCTTGCCCTTTTTGGAAGGGAAAAGGTGTGCATTATGAAAACTTTTTATTTTGCTTTTAATATGTCTTGAATGTTGAAAAAATAATGGTTATTATTTTCTAGTCTTAAAATTTGTGGGTTTACTTTCTCTCTGATGAAAGCATGAGAGATTTTTTTAACCTCATTGATCTGTGTTTTATTTGTTTGTTTTTAGCTTTTTCCCCCACTGTGGAAGTACGAAAAGGCTGGTTTTCTGAACAAAGACAAGTGTAAGTAAAAGAAAGTATCACTTTTTTTCCTTCAATTATCCCTCCTGACAAACTTTGAAATATAAAAGAAAGTTTTCATTTTACAGAAATTTACAGGAAATTATAGTGATTTTTCTTCCATTCTATCCACTGTGCTTTCCTTCCCTTTTCAATGTTTTTCACTGAAGACTCTATATGTGACATTGCACATTGTTAGAATGTGAAATTAATGTAGTGATTAAGTGTCAGACATGTGGGAGGCTTAAGGGGGTGCAACAGATGAGAGTAGAAATAGAGGAAACAAAAATCATTGAGGGAAAGAGCAAAAGACATAATTGTTTTGTTACTGTTTCACATGCCTTGGAAAGAAATTGAGACAAAAAATGTAGAATAAAACTAAATGAAAACTTACACTAAATAATAAAAAAAAAGAAGAGGTGTTTTGGTTTGTTTTTTTATAAATAGACACCCCCTAGTGTAAAAACTCTGCCTTTCCTGCAGGAGGCTGTGAGATGGCCATTGGGCACTGGCCAGCCCCATGCCAGCTGCTCCCTAGCATCTAATGGAAGTCAAACATTGGACTTTGTTGGAAGTTGAGAGCCTGACTTCCGAATTTATTCACTCATGGCTGCTTATACAGGGATCCTATCAACTATGCCCTGCAGCCTCACAGCCTTTCAGACCACCTCTGAGTGCCAAACTGTCAGCTACAGCTCTTGCTGTCTGCCACCGCAGCTATAGTTCTGTCCTGCCAAGCCTCACTGCAGGCCTGCTCGCTCCTCTACTCCTCGGGGTTTAGGCATCTCCAGCTTCCCAGCTTTGGCCTGGCTACTGAGTACTGCCTTACCTGTGTATTCCTTGACCAGCTTAATTTCTTGACATTGCTGAAGCAGGCAGAAACATCTAATCCTGGCCCACATTTCCAACACCTTGAGATTCATTACTTTTCACAGGGATGTATTACTGCTACCTCTTCAGCTTTTAAAATTTTACTTAAGCAAAGGCAAACTATAGGTCTTGTATGCTGCACACATGCCACAGTTTAACCATGAATTAAAAACAAGACGTCATTAAAAGCCTAGTATTGTACAAGTTTTGATAATGAATTATATACAGAGACAAGCAAGGTAATTATTCTATTTGACAGTCCTGACAAGCCTCATTTGCAACGTGTAGTTCAGTTGTGAGCACCAGGTTTGAAAATTACCTCAGTATGTTGGAAAGAGTTCAGTTGACAGCAACAAAAATACCAAAAAGTTGAAAAATGAGGCCTATGAAGAGAGGCTAAGAAATTTTGGCATGGTCCAGCTAGAAAAAACAAAGCTGAAGGGAGACATAATAATTTTAAAAATAACTACAAAGGAATGTTCTGAGGAAAAGAGGTCTCAGTCTTACCAGTGAAGAACAGGACAAGTCCAGTCTTAACAGTATATTTAGGTGAAATATAGCTGGTTCGTTAGGGCTAGCTCCATCTGAGGGCTGTGCCAGAGAAAACCAGATAGAAGGCTGAGGACTTTGTGGTGGCAGAAAGTCACCTTCTGTCTTTCACCTTAAATTGGCAAAGGAGGGCACCAGGAGTTCAGCTGGTGGGCAGGAGGAGAACACCACTCATGCCATGGGGGTTTTGGGCTGGTACCCCGAAGTTGTCCCTAGCCAGCAAAATCTAACTACCTAGTTTTATTTCTTTGGAATTCACAGGAGACTGAGGCAGTTTTCACCAGAGCTGGCAGGTACAGTTTGACTCTGGACCCACTTCATTTCTGCTGAACTAGAAGGGGTTGTCAAGGGAGTGCAGAAATGGCTGTCTTAGGTATGGTTGAGGTGAGATTTGGTATCTCTCTAGTAAAAAGAGTTTAGGAGAAATGAAATTGACTGTTCCTTGGAGAAGAATGAAAGTAACCTACTAACAATCCTGTGTCACTGTATTGATTCTGTTCTTATATTTTTCAGTGCTTTGAAGCTGCTATGGTCTGTTGGTTCATTAAGTTACATTTACAGGTTGTCCCTAAACACTGGCTTTTACATAGTCTGCATTTTAACACTCTTTAGTGCATATCAATACGTTCTGTCCTCTGTGCAAACCACAGTCAAAGAATTCCCATTTCTGCAATGGCTAATGAGGTACTAGAGTGGTAAAATAAACAGAAAAAGGAATTACACAGTGTCAGGAAGCTCAACCAAAGAAATGTCACCTTCAGAGAAGCAGCAACTGAGAGATGACCTTTCACTTTATTACAGTGTGCCAAATTTGGCTGGATTTAGACAAGAACCTACAATTACTGAATATTTAAAAGTGTATACTCTTATTCATGAGGAAACTGAATACAGTTGGGGGGGCTTATGTCATAGAAGCATGTGTTATGAAAGATGTGTTTGATACGCTGACAAGTACCATGACTGAAATTAGAACTGAATTATGCAATTAGATTTTATTAACTATACATATTATTAAGGATTTTTCATTACAGAGGAAGGGATGTCAGGGTCCTGGTGATTGTACTGACCTCTTGTGCCACTGGGAAAGATGTAGAGAGGCTTCCAAAAGAGCAATATAGTTCCTATTTAAATAAGAAAAAAGGTCAAGGAACCATTGCTGCTATTTTATTTCTCTCAAGTCTTCACCAAGGAGGCATCCCATTTTAATGTGCATTGCCTTAAATTTATACATATTAGTAAAATATAAATCACTGAAACATTACATACTTCAGAAATAACTTTGCACGGTATTTATAGCAGCACTTACAAAGTGTATTATGTGCATGTATACGAATCCTCAAAAATTATGTAACTAACCTCTGGAGGTTCCTCACTTTAATTCACTTCATTTCTGATACAAAAATAAAACAGAGAAAAGAAAACCCTCCAACAGATTACTTCAGATCCCTATAAAGATGTCATATACACACAGATACTCACTTACCATGTCAAAGGAGGGGAAAAAAAGTGGCAATTTATAATGTAGTTTTATTTTTTAAATAAATTAATAATTAAAGGTAAGTGAATGAAGGTAAGGATGCAGAAAACAGTTGGCTAAAGACAGGTAGGGAAAATAGCCAAACAAGATTGCAAGCACTGGTATAATTACAGGGGTTTCCTCTCTCCTTGAAGTCCAGTAGTTATGCTGCAACTTTGGCAAGAAGCCTAATTGTTCCTTAAAATTTTTACTTCCCTTCCAAGCTGGGATTGACCCTTTCAGAGTAGGTGCAGCCCAGTTCTTCAAACGGCAGACTGCTCAACAGCAATCATACCAGAGCTGGTCCTTTATCACCAGCTTGGTCTGGCTCATTTCAGTAGGTAGAGCAGTACAACCTTGCCCTTCTTCAGCCTCTGCTTCTGCAAGACACAGAAAGCCATATTAAAAGCATGTTCAATTAGATTCTGGAATTAAGCCTTCAGGATTTAGGAAGTGTCAGTACCAATGCTGCAATACAGCCTTATCTCAGTCCCTTGGGCATGTGTGCCTTATGATAATCTTCAATTATATGATTGTTATTTTTTGCAGCGGCATGCAGCGAAGAAACACTGATATCTCAGTGGAAACCAGTGGAACTGCAAGTCCAGCTCTGGGCAGTGGTCGGCTGCATACCAAAGTGTGCACAGGTACTCTTGCCTATCTTTAACAAACTTCAGCCCCTGCTTGTCTCACCTTCTGCTGTAAGTTGTCCCTATCCCCATCTTGTCACTTTTCTATTCATGGCCTCCTTTCCTGTTCTTTTTGCTTAACCTTATCTCCCAAGGCTTCTCATCCTAACCCCAGTCTCTTTATCAAGGCAGACCTAGTTTGTCTTCTGGGTCTCCTTTCAGAGTCTGCCTCTGATGTTCACTCACTTGCTTTCCACGCCCAGGTGTATTTCTCCCAAACATCTTTCTTTGGATGTAGTTTTTGTCTGTGTTTTAATTAGACAGATTTCTCTTCTCTACTGCATGGATTCCTACAAGACCAGGACCCTGTTTTCACTGCTGGTGTCCAGCAAGCTGAAAGTGGCCATTATAAAGAATGTCCTTCTGAGCTACCATAGGCATTGGGGCTGCACTGTGATCACATATACATAGTATGAGTTATCTGGTTGGTCCTCTAAGTTTAAGCATTCAATGAGGTTGTAATTTTCTGAGGGTTTAGGTGTTTAAGTTCTAAGAGTTCTCCCTTGCAGGTAATGATTTTCTGCTCCAGAGCCTGGGGATATAGAATATTTCAAAACAAAGGTCCCAAAGATATTTTATATTTTTTGCAAGTCTCTTTCTCAGAAAGAGCTGAACAAGGTAGTCATCTGACATGGAAAATTTAAGCTCAATCACTTAAAACATTTGGTCAAATTATAAGAAGCCGAATATAAAATAATTTATTTTGGAGCAGAAAGCAATGAGAAGATGCCAGTCTGGATTTGGTCTTGAATGTATGCAACACACTATTAAAGAAATAATAGTGGGATAGTTGCAGCCAGAATATAATCAAACTTAAAATTATAGTGGGAGAGAGCAAGCTAAATAAATTCAGTACACATATTTTCAGTTTAAGGACAGAGAACCACATAAAAATGAGGCATGGTCTCCAAAAAAAGCCTTATAAGGAGCAGCCTGAAAAGCAAGCAACCTGAAAGCACCCTAAAGGATGTTAAAAGTTGCTGTGTTAGAAGCCTAGGTAAAAATTGTGCCACAATTCAAAAAGAAAACAAAGCAGTCCAAAAATCCCCTCCATGGCTCAATGTGAAAATTATGCAGTCCATCAAAAGAAAAAGGAAGGCTTTTAAGAAATGGAAAGCTTGCTCAAATGAGAACAGGAGAGCCCATAAAAATGGCAGGTCAATTTCAAACAAGAAATTGAGAAAGCTAAAAAGAATTTGAAGAGAGCCTTGCAAAGAATGCTGAAACTGATAGCAGAGAATTCTGTAAATACACCAAAATCAGGAAGCCATCTTGAGGCTTAGTAGGACCACACAATGGCCAAAGTGTAGAAGGGGCTGCAGCAGGTGAAGGAAGCTCAATGAACTCTTTGAGTTGTTTTTTACATCAGAAGCTGTCTGATTCCCAATTCTGATGCATTCTTTGTAGCAGATTAAGTCAGTTTGAAGTAAATACACAGGATGTATTAGTCCAAATAGGTAAGTCAGATGTGAGTATGTCACCAGGACTGGATAGCATCCACCCAAGAGTCCTGAAGGAACTCAGATATGAAATTGCAGAACTGATGGCCACGGTGTGTATATAATAACAGAGCCAGTGTGCTGGAGGGTGGGTGCATGGCCATCTACAAAATTGCCAGCTTCCATCTACCAGAAGGGCTCTGGTAGAGCCAGACAGGATCTTGAGAACTACAGACCAGTGAGCCTTACTGTCATTCCTAGCATAATGGTAGAGTACCATCTATAATAATAATTATAATTATGATGATAATAATAATAATTAATAAGATCAGTGAGCACAGGAATAAACTTGGCTTGTTCAGAAGCAGCCAGGTTGGCCTCTGTAATGGGAAATTCTGTCTCACTAAGCTGAAGTTCTTTGATGGTGACAATAAGAATATGGATAAAGGGAATCCATTGGACATAATATATTTGGAATTTCAAAATGCCTTTGCCAAAGATTAGAATAGAATAGAATAGAATAGAATAGAATAGAATAGAATAGAATAGAATAGAATAGAATAGAATAGAATAGAACAGTTCCAGTTGGAAAGGGACCTGCATCCTAGTCCAGCTGACTGAGGTTATTAAAGAAATTAAATTGCAGTAAGACTGGAGGAAAGATCCTTGTATGGACTGAAAATTGGACAAAGGATGGGAAGGAAAGATTAAGGATTAACGGGCATTTCTCAGGATGGAGAAGAGTCAGCAGTAAGGTCCCCCAGGAATTGGTCCTGGGACCAGTTTCATTCAGTATCTTCATCAAAGAGCTGGAGATGGGTATGAATAGTGAAATCTTCAGGTTTGCAGGTGATTATCAACTGATTTTGCATCACAGGTTTTAGTGTAGATAAATGTGATCTAATGAAAAATAATCTAATCCCTACCTGCAAGACGCTGGACTAGGAACTGAGATGATGAACTGAATTCAGGAAAGAGATCTTGGAGTCATTGCTGTCACTTCTCTGAAATCATGAGCTCAAGGTGCTGTGGCAGGAGAAAAAAAAACCAACCAAACAACCAAAAAAAAAAACCAACCCCAAAACCCCCAAGGAAAGTACTGGGTACAAAAGAGACATGACATTTTGCCACTGTACAAAGCTGTGATGCACTGTCACGTTCAGTACTGTGTGCAGTTCTGGTTTCCACATCTCAGGAAGGGGATAGTGGAATTAAAGAAGATACAGAGGTCAGTCAAAATGCTTACCATGATAGAACAACAGCCTTGTGAGGAGAGACTAAAAAAGCTGATATTCTTCCATTTGGAGAGAAGGGTGAGGGGAGATGCAGTGAAGGTTCACCAAATCACAGATGTGATGGATTAGCTAAATCTTACTAATATCAGAAAGCTCAGAAAGGAATTAGATAACTTCATAGGCACGATGTGCATAAAAGGATACTAGAATGACTACGCAGGAATGTAACCTCTAAAATCTCTACAACAACAGAGAATGCTGGAGCAGTACAAGGGGAATACATGGCCAATAGCTGCCAAATTCACATGGTCTCCCTAAATAGCGTTTCCTTCCATTGTTATCCCTGCTGGTTTCTCCACTCTGGGCCAGGCATTAGCCAACCCCCCACAAAACTTCCCATGGAGAAAGATCTAAGGGAAAAGTAAATAAAGGAAAAAAACCAAAACCATTTGAGGATGCAAAAACAACTCATGGTGCAACAGCTAAAAAAAGAGAAGGGGTATGAGGGTCAGAGTATCAATAATACATAGACAGGGCAGTGGAGGGAAACACACCGGAAAGCACCCAGGTGTGTCTACCTACAGGTGTGCCTATCCCTGAAGAGCTCCAGGGATAAAAAATTGGAAACAGTTGCCAAAATATTCCCTCTACCAGGCTGGATGGATCACTGGTCTTACTCCAGTGGGGTGTTTCTTATATTTGAATGGTCTTTTATTGGAGGCATTCTTGGCCATCCTAGAATTCAAGACAGAGTTGTGACAGGTTCTACAGAGACTTACTGTATAATTTGCATCTATGTTAAACTTTAAAGTGCAGTGGCAGTTTCCAACTGAAAAAAAGTATAGGGTATCGGATAGAAGACAAGCAATACATGGAAGAAGCTGCGAAGGGAAATATTTAGGACAGATATAAGAATATAAAGCTGTACCTCACATAAATCCATGCTTCTTAATCCTTTTTGATTTCCAGTGTAGGTGTACAGCAAATTTAACCTACTTAGAATAAGTTGCTTCTTTGAATTTCCTTTTGCAGATCCCTTCATTCTCTACAAGTTCTGCAGACCACAGGTTGATAACCACTACAGAAAAGATACAATTTTGGAAGTTACCTATTTCTAGATTCTTTTGGCAAAGTACGAGCAAATCTGCATGGAGACTGACCAGATTATAACAACAATGACCATGCTGTAGTAATATTTCTTCTGTAGAGCTGAGTAATTGTATAATGCATAGCTGAGTTTGGGGCTTAAGCTTTTAGGCAGACGCTCATCTGTTTAGAAAAGCAGAGGGAAGGCTCCAAATATTAACATATGATCTCCCCCCATGGTGCATCTGTTCAGCTCGGACTTGCAAGGCACTGGGTTGTCATCATCTGTGAAAGCGGTCACAAACCAGAACAAAATCCTAGACAGTGAAGCTTACATGTCAGGAAGAAGTGTTACGTTTTTTGTTTCTAATATGGATAACTGTGCTTATCCTTCTTTGTGACTCCTAGGTGCTACTGCGCTGAAATAATGAATGCATCTGTTTCCCTTTCTCTGATACCAATCAAATGTGATTGTGAAACAGTTCTTCAGCTACAATAAATAAACATAGGTCCATTAAAGACAATTTCATTTACAAGGAGTGAGAATTTGGTGTTGTATTTTGTATGTGAGAAATGAATGAACTTGATTAAAAAAAAACAAACAGAAGCAACCCTGTATCTTTTGCTAACAATTATGCAAATATTTCTGATAAAATCATAGAAGATTGCTGGAGACCATTTGGCAAAGAGAAGAATTAAGTAATAATTTGACTCTAAAGCAACCTTCTTTGTATAAGTGTTAGTGTCCCCACTAAGATAAGATGGTAAAATCAGGTCCAGTGGGCCCATTTGCTTCTATTATACATTGAAAAGCACGTGCATATGTGTGTGCGCATGTGTATGCCTATAACTGATACAGTAAAACTTTTGCATACTGATGTCAACATTGCAAATTGGGGGGGCAAATTCTGCCCCTTTTCTTCTGTCCTTGCTACTGCAACTCTTCTCTTAGCTCTTTTGTTTCCTTTCTTTCCACCACTTTTATTTTCATTCTCAATGCTTATTTTCCTCTTCCTTTTTCTTTCTCCATAGCTATCATGCTCTTACCCCTTAATATTCCAGTTTTTCAGAGTTATTTTGAAAATGGCCAATATACTCCCTATTACATCTCAAATCAATTTCATTTAGGACCCAACTGTGATCACCACTGAATCTGAACACTCCCTTGCCTTCTGAGGGCTAAGGAATACAGCACAACTCTGCATGAATAAAGGTATTGTAATCTGTACCTTTTTGTTTTAATAATTATTTTAAAGATTTTTCAGATTAATTCATTCATCATTTGAATCATAATTTGCGTGAGAAATTTTATGGACTGAAAATGGGTAAAACACAAAGGATGACTGCTTCAGAGGACTAATTGTTCACAGCCCTTACTTTTGTTTCATACATCAGCATGCACCTTTTGTAATTAAATACGTGAAATTCCTTTGAAATAACGTGGGCCAAGTAGTATATCCCAGAACTGCCTGCCCAGACACACACCCTGGCAAGTGAGATAACCTGGGACTTCTGGAATCCAGAGAGGTTTTTTTGTACATGCTACTGACTGGACAACTACTATTTAGCTTCCTGAACCCTTTTTCGAAGTATGTATTCTTTTATTTGACTCACCCCAAAGCCCACCTTGGTGTTATATAAACTTGAATGCAATTCATTGGCCGTGGGAAGTCGTGAGGCAGGCTGATATACTGAGGTTGGGACAGAACTCGCCGGTCTGTGTCTCTTGAGCTGCATGTGGCTCTCTAACTATTTAAGTACAACTCCTTGCTGGCTGGCAAGGGGGCTGTGGCATAATCCCTGCTCTCAGCAACGAGTCAGCAAGAGCCTCCAAGGCCAATATTAGTGGATTTCCCTGGCCTCTGCCTGCTTGTCTAGCTGAGCCCCATTCCTCACGGCAACTCTGCAAAGCCATGTTATCACCAGCCTCTCAGAGCTGTTCCCATAGCCTCATTGCTCCAGAATGGGATAGGCATCTTGAGGCTTTCAACAGAGTGAGGTTTTTGACAAGGCGTTTCAAGGGCTGAGGAGATCAGACATTATGGGAAAAGACTGTGAAATAGTCTGATAGGTTATGGTTTTAAATTATATCTTTTCCTCAACCACAGTAAATTTTTCCAAGCCATATGATCCTCAAATTGCCAATACAAATGGGAATACAATTAATAGTGGTGCCATACCTTTATAAGGAGCATCTCATTTTTGTGCCAGGAAGGCATACCGTTTATCCTATTAAATGGAGCAAAAGTCTTCTCCTGGGCCTCGTCTTCTCTGTATGGTGCCATCTTTTCAGGGATACATCATCATCAGAGTGCTTTGTCCCAGTGATGTATTACACTAATACATCTGTTGCTTCAATGATATATTAGTGTAATACCTTATCAGAGTGATGCATACCAATGATCTATTACTCAAATGGTGGTACCATTCAGGAATCAAAGAATTCATGGACATATTCAGTATAATTATACAGATAAAAGCCAACATACATTACACTGGAAGCTGCTTTCATGGAACCAAGAACACCAGTATTATGCTAGCCTGTTCAGTGCCATTTTCTAGTGCCATTGCACTAGATTTCCAATGCTGAGCTTGTTACATCTCTTTTAAGCCTTTTAAATATACTAAGAGCAACTACCATTAACCTTGGGTCACCGTGAAGCAGACTGTATCCAGTTACATTATTTTTACTATATAGTAGTACAGTACTTACTTACCCGTAACCATATGAAACCAAGTAACATTAACCTCCAAATAGTCTGAAGAACATATCATATCTCATTATAATAATCTGGGCTTCATCCTTTGCTTGACTTTAATTATTGTCCATTCTCAAACATTTTCGATTACATGACAGTTGAACTTCAGCCTGTCATTAACTGTAGGCCTCTTTAATCTCTACCTTCATTTCTTTTACCATTATATTTTTTCATTACTTTAGCCACTGAAAAACAGATGAAGTCAGTCAGTTTACATTGTTTTGTGTAGTATGTTAATTAAACATTTCAAAACACCATCCAGAGATTGTAGCAAAAACCAAGTTCTACTTCCTATTTTTTAAACTTTCACTGCAAAGAAGGGTAAAAAATATAAACCAATAATATAAAAGCCTCAAAACTCAAAGCTTTTTTCCCTCTGCCTTAACTTCCTCACTAATTGGGTCCAAGCTAAAGAGAAAGAGAATCAGAACCACATTTTGGCTTCTGGTAATTTAACTGAGGTATAAATTATTGATTAGCTCATTTACGTTTCCCCTAAATATGTTTTACACCAAAGTGTGACGAATGTTGCTTAGCAGAACACTAAAGCCTCCAACTTGTTTCAGGTCACCAGAGTGAGGAAAGGTGTGTAGGTAGGTACCTCTAGAATTTTTGCCACATAAACCAACACAAAACAACTAGTAACACAACTGAGGGAGAAAAGGACTGGAAAAGCGTTTATAGTATGTAAATGCTGGATTTTTTTTCCCCTCTTTACTTTCTCTTCTGTTATCTTCAGCTTCATTGCTAGTGACAGGTATCATTTTAATTTGCAGAGAGGGTTGCTAAAGCAACTTTCAGGAACGTATTTAGTTAGGTGGTAAACTGAATTCACAGAAGCTGTAAATAGGGATAACAGTATGATGGATGCAAAACATCCTACTCTCTACATTCCTGCTCCTCAAAGGTCACTCAGCTGACCTGTGACCTTCCAGTTTAGAAACTGCTGACCCAGATCTTTCTCCTGCCTGATGGGGGAATGAAGGAGCAGAAGCTGTCTTTGTAAGAGTCTGATGCAAGAAGTAAACTGCTCTCATGGGTAGAGCAAGACTGAGTAGAACAGCTGGTGTAAGTGTTATGGAATAGCTAAAGCAGAAGGTGGCGTAACAGGTTACAGTAGAGGGTGAGGTCTGGCATTGTGCAAATGAAGCAGCAAGATAAGGAGCAGTGCAGAACTTCTGGGGCAGTAAGTGGCAGTGCTACTAGTGGGGGCCTTAATGTCAGAAGGTTTATCACAACCAAACTAAGCCTTGGCTTGTGAAGCGTCAGGGTCTGAGAGGAGATTGCTATAGCTGAGTGACCCAGTCATCATCCTGTGAAACACCCTGGTTGGTTTTTTTTTTAATGTTTTATACTATAATCTCACTTATAATCTGGGAATTCATGGGTGGGGCTATGCTACCTGATCTCTGTCAGAGGTGGAAGCAGCCTGCTAGCACAGCGATGCAGGAAGTATGGCCGCAGTGAAAAGAGGGTCCTTCAATAAGAAACAGTGACAGATTTATTCTGATCAAGAAACCTGCAAGTTACCTAATTGCATCTTGGGGGAGTGGAGGAAGAAAGGCATCCATTTTATCTGACCTGAGAAACCCTAAACCTCAGCAGGACTGACCTCCAGGGCCAGGCTAGAAATCAATATTTTACCTGAAAGTATAATTGCTCAAGTCACTGCAGGAGGATATTTGCAACCTTTCCTGCTCTTCTTATCTGAGGAAACAAGTTTTTTCACTGAGTATTTACCAGGATTCATCAGTCCTGAAAATCTACTGGATCTGGCAGCTGAAGTTTCTGTAGTGTTGGCCTCCCAGTTGTGGTGTGTCTAATATGTTCCTCGTAGAAGCCTGATCTATGACAGAAACCTTCCAAAGCATTTTTAACTCTTAATTCTGATAAAGTGCAGGTGAGCAAATAGACCTTTGTGTAACTTCCCTTCTGTGCTGAGCAATTGGAAGGCACAGGTTTAGTATGGGAAGAGAGGCCAGCGGGTGGGTTTCTGATACTGTTGCTCTTCTTGTGTACATACTTACAAAGCTTATGCAATAACATACACATTAACAGCTCGTGACATGTAATATGTTTAGGATCACAACAGTCTAGTAAGGTAGGGGGTGTGTTAGTCTTTTCTTAAGAGATGGGGATCTGCATGGAGAAAGAGAATAGAGTGAAATGCTTAATAGTGTACAACAGCCTAGGGGACTGCAGGCAAAGTGTGTGGTCTTACCCGGCATGTCTTTAATGGCCATTCAGTCGTAGGCAGCCCTTGTTTTCTGCTTTAGAGGTGCAGTTTGTGGGGTCTTTGGGAACCCATCTGAATGATAAGTGACTTTGGGGTTAATTTTAGCAACATCTGTTGTCCAATCTTGTTCACTGTGTGTTGCACAAATGCTTTTGCTAGTGTGGTGCAGAAAAGGAAGAACGATAGACAAGGTGGGTGGCAATTGCTTACATTTGGTCAAACTGTACTGCCACTGAATGTCAAACCGTGCCACGTTGCTAGGCTGCATCAGATTACGTGTGATGGCTTCGGACACAGCACTCCTGTTAGTTAAATGGCGTTCCTTTTAGTTCAATGAATGATGGAATGATAATTGATTTTTTAAGAGTTGGAGTTCGCCTTTAAACTAGGTTTAGGTATCCACAAATTTGATGTTTTGTGCTGAACCAGTCTTTCAGTTCCCTCTGTAGTCCATGGAGAGAGCAAGGCTTCTCCAGAGAATTTCATCCTACCTTCCACTGGATGGGGAACAATTGCCAACTGGTTCTGCTTAACTTTCTCTATTGACAACAGGTAACCTAGAAATCTAGTTACATTAAATTACTCTCTCTGTGTCATAGTGAAGACTAGCAGAATTTGCGTTTCCTATCTACTGCCTAAAGCTCCCCAAGGCTGGTATCTTCCAATAATTTTAAAAAGCTTTGAAACAAAACCTGACACTACTGCATGGCTGAAACTCCATCAACCACAAAGTGGCTAGATTAGCTAAAACTGGTTTGAGGGGGAGAACTGTGAGGTGGCACACAACTTCTGACAGCTTACCTGTGTTCCTCTGCTACAGGCTGCTATCTAAACAGCACAGTCTCCAGCAAAAGCTTAGTGTATCACCCTATGTTTTGTGTTTCTTAAAATAAAAAAAAAGCTCCTAAAACAATAAGATTGCAAATCTGAACTGGAAAATGGTAAAGCAGAAAGTGAAAACAACAGAAGGGAAGGAGGACAGGGTGCCAAGGCATCAGAAATGGGTCAGCAACCACTTAATCTGGATCAGGAGCAGCTAGCTGAGATTGCCTGATTGTCTCTTAACACCTGGACTGCAAAATGCAGGGGCTAAGGTGAAGGTATATGACTAATTCTGCTGACTCTGTTACAGGAAAATTGACCTCTGGCAAAGGGATGGAAAGAGCAGTTGGGGGAAATAAAGTGGCTCAAGCCTTGGAACAATTTGCTTTGGTGCATGAAAGCTAGAATCATTAGCTTCTATGAGCAAAACCCCAGCTATGTGCAGATCAGTGAGGATTTTGTCATTGATTGAACTGGGACCAGGCCGTCACTGTAGTTACCAATTATGGCAAATGTGCAACAGTTGTGCTGCTGCTTAGAGCGGAACTGTTTAATCCTGGGTTTTTTTGGTCAATGATAGAAGCTGGTTCCTTCCCTCTCCTAGCTTTTTGTCACAGGAAGCAGGGCTCATAAATCCCTGTGCTACTTGCTTTTAAAATGTGTGACTTGAAGAAGTAGGATATAGCTGATGAGGATGGATGCATGGAAGATCCATTCAAGCAAATGAATGGTGAGTTCTTTCCTCTTCAGCCCCTCAGGCACTGCTTGCTGATCTAAGTGAATTAAATAACTGCATAAAATATTTGTGGATATGGATTCAGGTGCAGTAGAAAAAAATGATTAAAAAAATAGAGGAACTTGTAGCAGAAAAGGGTCTTTCTGTAAAATACTAGTACTATGTCAGTGGTAATACAGGCATTCTCATCTCCTGTTGACATGATAGCCATTTCTGTTTATAGATACTTCTTGGGGATACTTTTTTTGCAGAATAGCTCTCTTCTGTTTCCAGTCCAGCTGATCTCCAAAGAGCTGTGATAGTCAGTAAAAGATATATAAGCCTAGAAAACAAGTTCAAAAAACTGGTGGATTCATCAGGACAATTGAAAAGAAACTGTTAAAATTTGAGGAAAATCTGTCATTCATTTGGAAAAAAGTACTTTTTGGGAAAAGTGTGCAGAGGACTGTTGATTTATCAGAAGCCAGTTTTCTCTAGCAGTGTTGGCTTAGTTCGCCAGCTGAATACCCCACGCCAAGTTATATATGTACTGGCTGGTGGGCCCATCCTCTAAAGTAGAACAGGAACATACTTGGTAGGATTTCAACATCAGGATTTGATCCACCTTTTTCTCTAACATCCACTCCTGGAAAAAAAAATGCTGAAGTGCTTTACAAAAGGATAGGATAAATAATGCTTTGATCAGCTGCCCTGTAAGTCTTGGTCACTGGATAAGCAGCCTGATTGCCACCTGAAGCTGTGTTGGAGTGAGAGCTGGTATGCATTGTCTTCTGGCCTGCAAGGTTTCCTTCAGAAGGAAACTCAGATGCATGGGGAGGCAGAGAGGCTGGTGGCCAGGAGAACTTCCCTGCAGTGAAGATGCAGTCTGAGACAGACTGACAGGAAGGTAGCTGAAGACTAATCCTGTTATTTTGGTTCCTTAGCATTTGTCCTATATCTTTACAGGATGTTTCCATCAAACACCCAGGAAAGGTTATTACTATTTCTCTTCTATAGAAATAAACTGAACTATTGAAAGTGGTGATGGGGAAGATACAATGAGTTGCCCCATGCTTCTGTCTGCCCAGACCATGTTGAGGGGCTAATGTTAAATAGTTGGTTAAAAAAAAACAAACGACCAAACCACAAATCAAAAAAAACCCCAAACCTACCCAGCTGCCGCCTCCTCTTCCCCAACCTAAACCTTGCCTACATCTAAGATTGCAATTAGGGAAAAAAATCCTCAGCTGCTATTTAGCTCTGGAAGCACCTAAACTTAGCTTTCCAGATGCAAACTGAGATTGAACCATAGCACAGTTTGACCAGTGATCATAGTTCAGCCTGATCTGAATCATGAACATGTTCACCAGCATCCATTGATGGGAGGCAGTGGTAAGCGATTGGGATGCTCAGAAAAGGCATTGGTTGCTACTGTTATCTTCCAGATCAAAAGAGCAGAGGAGAAGGGAAGAAGCTAAGAGAAGAGTTGATGACACACAGTCTTCCATACTGTACACCACTGGGTAGTGAACTCCAGGATACAGGTGAGCTAAGTTCAGTTTATTTCTTGAAGGAACTGTTTCTTTCCAGCCTATAACTTACCCTTTATTAAAGTGTGCCTGTATTACCTGATATTTGGCTATATAGGATGGGGAAGCTTATTGAGGAAAATGCATAAACCACTTGTAAGAGTGAAGTCCATTTTCTACTAGCCCTAGGCAGCTACTCGGTGTGTGGGTTGGTCACAGGTCTGGTTCTGAGGCACCTGCAGTCACAAGCTATGTAGGGACCTCAGTAGCCTAACACAATTCTGGATTCTGCCCTAGAGGTGAGACTCCAAAAAAAACCACTCTTTTTTTTTTTAAAACCAATTTTTCTATATTTGTACATTGTGTAATGCTTTTTCTCACATTCAAATGTGACTGCATCAGCAATGCTATTGCTATGACCAACTTAATAAAATCAAATGAACAAGCAGAAGGTGCAGACCTGAGGAAATCACTCTGTTTTCAGTGATAAAAGTAGCAATTTTCTAGATGCTCAGTAAATAGTCATCAAAAGATAAAACTAAAAAAGGTTAATAGTGACAACTGACAACTTGGCTCTTGAAGCCAGGATGAGTGGGCACATTCAGAATGAATCCTTTAATTCCAGTATGTGTCCTCCAACTCGGAACTTTAAAAACCCACTGGTTTAGGATTGTACTGACTATCGCAGGCTATGGAGTTGCAATGGCATAATGAGGTAGCTGGCTGTGTGCTTTTCTCATCTCTGGCACGTTTGAAGTGAAACAAAGGTATTTTAGTTTAACACATTGTACTTGCCATTACAACAGTCTAAGAGGGTGTGCAAGAGCAGTTAGGGAAGCTCAGCTGATGAGCAGCAACTTATTAAACCACAGTAACTTACCATGGGGGATTATCTATATCCTAATTTCTGTGTTTAATTCTTTCTCTGACACTGCTATGGAGTTTATGCATTTTAGCAGCAGTTGCTCTCTGCTTTCCTGGTGGGTAGCAACATTCACAAATACCCTGTGAAGAAAGGCTTAGGATATAAATTGCAGTACCAGAAAACTCTTTTTGGCAGTTGAATGGTTAACAGCATTAGCGTTTACACATTTGACTGGTTTGAGACTAATGGGTGAAATTCATAACCCCTCTAGAGTCTCATTGGTATTTTCTGTGTTAATAACGAGCAGTTCCACAGCTAAACCCACATGGGAACAGCCCAAGTGACAGCTGCTGCTCAAGTCCTGTGGCAGAACTTACATGAGATGGGACTGGGGAAGGTGGGGAGATGTTCAGGGATGTACAACAGCTTTGGTTCATCGAGAATCTGGTGGAGCATGTGGGGGGGGGCTTCAAAAGTGCAGGTGGATGTGCTGTTCTACTATATAATTTTCTTTAAACCATTACTACATGTTGTAGTTTTAATTAAGCAAAAGGAAAAAGTTGGCTGCTAAGCACAGCATCTTCGAGCACATGGTGAGGCACAAACTGAGCCACACAAACTACCAAGCAGCTTGGGTTACTTAGAAGAATTCCTCAATGCCATCTTAAGAGCCGTTGGTTCTGCCCCCCCCCCACCCCCCCCACCCCAATTCTTGTGTTAACTTGCTAGAAAGCTGACATTGCTACAGGTTTCACAACATAAAGGCCTGTCTGGAATTGTGCTTTAATCATCAAATTTTTAGTGATTCTGCATATTTAAGGAGCAGAAATAGCAATATAACGGACTGTTGCATGTTTCCAGGGGACCTGAGGGTTTTTAATAGTACTTTTTTTAACACAAAGAAAACTAAACATTTCCTTCGAATGGAAGGAGTTCCATCCAAACCCCGTTCAGGATCACCCTGTAAGAATCTGAGATACAATCAGAAGCAAGGAAAGCCAAAGTTAGGGCCAGAATCGCCCCAAGAGCCTCTAACACCGCAACGCCACGGGATATATCCTTAAGTAATCTGTAAAAAAGCCGCCCGCGGTGCATGCTAATGCGATGAGGCGGCTTGCTGCCCCCCCTCACGTATCACCGCGGCGTCCCCGTCCGACGGCGGCTCCGGGTGAGCGCTGCCCCCCCGGGCGGGCGCACAGCCGTGCCCTTGTCGCCCGCTCCCGCGCGGCCTCCGCCACCGCCCGCCGGCCCGGGCCGCGCTCCGGGGGCGCCCGCAACGCTGCCCCACGCTGCCGTGCCGCGCCCCACCCCGCGGGCCAAGGGCGGCCCTGGGAAGGGGAGGCCGCCATCGCCCCGGTGCGGCCCGGCCCCGCCGAGCATGCCCAGAGCGCGGCCGGCCGCGCCGGCAGGGCAGGGGAGCGCCGGGAGCGGGGCGCCCGCCGCCGCCCCGCTCTTAAAGGCGAAGGCGGGAGCCCCTCCCCGGGGCGGCCTGCTGTCAGGGGCTGCCGTGCTGGAAGGGCTCCCCTCAACCCTCGGGAGGGAGACCCGCAGAGCCAAAGGAGCGCTCTGGAAGAGTCGGTACTACTATAGGTGCACTGTCTCTTAGCACCTGTTCAAACACATCAAAAAGGTGTGCTGTGTTTCAAAAGGTAGCTGTGTCTCGGGCTGATAGAATGATGAGCTTGTCCTTGCTTAGTAAGATGTAAAAATCGCTTAAATTCGTGCAGGATTTTTATTCCTGCACCCATAAATTAGTCACTATCTTCAGTATTCTTAACCTTATCACTAGGAAACAAGTATTGGCCTCTAAAATAATCTTTCTGCATTCGTGACTTTGTCATCCTCTCTATAGCGATACAGCCTTTTCCCTCAGCTGACTTTCTCCCTTTTGTGAAAAAGATTTTGAATGCAGAAGTTAGGATGTTGCCTGTCCTGAAGTTAGGCCTGGAGAGTTGCCTGCCTCTTGGATGTGGGCCAAGAAAGAAGCACCTTCACTCCAAGTGTCTGCTAGCATAGCTGCCTCAGCCTGGGGCCTGAGGAGGTACAGTCCCTTAGGACAGAGCTCTAAAGGCTCTTAAGGTTTCTTTAATATTTTGTTTTCCCTCCTAATTATGTGGAAAAATCACATTACCACTTTGTACATAAAATGGCTCTACTGTGCCAGTAAAAACCTGAGGCTTGGCTATACAAAGAGCAGCTAAAAAGAATAAGACACTCAGTAGTTTGGGAAGCCCCACTGGGTACAATGTCACTGAGTTAATGGGAGACTTAAACAGGGCCTGGAGATGAGCAATTTGTCAGAGAAGGTTGGTTTGAAAAGTATAGGCCGCCCATTTTGAAAGACACTGGACAAAGAAGCCTTCATACTACAGGAAGTTGTTGAAGGCACAGAAATCTGGAGATGGGAAGGAGTTTGGTAAGGATGGTTGATTTTTAGCAACAAATTAAGCTAGAAGCTTTGAACTAGATAGGATGGATGATCAGAGGGAGAATATGAAGTTTAGGTATTCATGTAGGTTGCAATGTCCTGAGGCAGGATGAAGAGGGATGTGCCTCAGTTGTAAAGACAAAATAATGGGAGAAACAGGGAGGAGTAACAAACTGGATGCAGCAACAGTTCAGAAGTAACTCTGGGAAGAGAGGGGGCCCCTAAGCATAAAAGGTTTATAAGTTAGATATTCTCTGTCATTACATGATGGAGTGACAATCTCAGTCAGCTGAAATGTTTGAGCTGTCAAGCCAGAAAGTTAAGACTTTCCTCGCAACCTAAAATGTCCTAATCTTTTTAGCATCTTCTGGGGGTTTTTATGTGGTTTGTGGGTGATGTTTTTGTTTTTATTTTTGTTTTGTACTTTGGAACCTGGAGTATCTAGCTCCAGGTAACTTGTTGGACTTCATTCTTTTTAATAATATATAGGCGCTGATAGCATAAAACAGAACCTTTGATAAAAGACCATGAATTGTGAAGATCTCCAACAATGTCAGCAATGGAGGATGACAGTCTTCATATTTCTATAGTCTCAAGTGAAGACTGTGATGAGCTCTCAACATTTTTGATAAGCTGATTAAAAGCTATGGGTGGGAGGGAAGTAGGTTAGGGTCAGACTTGACCCACCTTCCTTGATTAGCATACCCAGTTGGGCAGCAGAAGTAATTGTATGTGATGTGGCACCACAACTGTGGGGACTGGAGGGTTGTATGAATCATATAAACATGATAAGCCCTGAGCAGGGGAGTTCCTGGCATATTTCCTGCGTTACTCTTCTTCACTGAGCAGACTTTTTTTCTTTTTTACCATAGAAGATCAGAAAGACGTTCCACACTGCTTCTTCCTAATCTCAGCTCCACTGCAGTACCTTCTCCAATGCTGTTTTCTCTTGGAAAGCCACACTTGAGTACCTTCTTGGCCCTCTTCCCAATTGCTTTGCTACTCAGCTGATGATTTAAAAGCCACCAATTTTACTTTTCCCCCGCATGTAAATGAAGGCATCCCAGTATCTCCCTCCTGAGTTGACCTGATACAGCTCTTGTAGAGTATATGAGGCAGCCAAAATGTTTTGTTTCTGATGGCCACTGTTCTTGGCACTTTAGGGTAGAGGCTACCTAACTTAATGGTTTTTGAGACCAAGAAAGATTACTTTTTTTCTCATTAGTTGCCATTCAATACATTGGAATGAACAAAACTTCCCAAATATAATAAAGATTTCCAAGAAAACACAACAAAAATATCTTAAATCTGATAGGCCCTGTGTGAGTCTACTGCCTTGCTGGACCTCTTCTCTAATAGTAATTCACTTTGATTTTTCCTTTCTATTGTCTGCTTGATGACCTTCACAGGACTAAGTGAGAGATCTGTACCTTCTCTGGCAAGGCAGAGAATGCTTACTATTCAGGCTCCTGCTAGCTTCCATCAATTTGCCTCATGCAAAATCCTCCCCATGTAGGAAACAGGGAAATAGTACTCCTCCCTTTACTTGAAGAACATTTTGGCTTTTCTCTTCCCCACTTTATTCTATAGTACGAAAATGTGGGACATGTACAAAGGGATAAACAGGTCCAATCAAACGCTTTCTAGTATATTCTTCCATTTTTCAGACCCTCAATTCTTCATTCACACAGTTGCCTTTCGAGGAGGGAAGCATACAGAGGGGCAAAACTCCTGCCCCACAACTCCTTCATTTTGTTTCCTCACTTGGGGGGAAAGAGGTGTGCAAGGGTGTGTTGCATGGGACCGTTACTCCCTCTGCAGGCAAGAGCATGCTACTCTTTGCCAAGAGCCACCATGGCCTCTATGCAGTGTTGAGCGCCTTAGCTCTTGAATAACACTGCTTGAACCAACGGGTGTACAGCTGTGTCTGTCTCAAAATCTAGATAAGAACAAGAAGTCAAATCATGTGGGTACCTCATGAATTTTACTTCCATGAAATAGGAACCTTTAGGGCAAGCAGCCAACATATATGAGGGGATATACGAGTAAGCTGTATGCTTACTGGTAAAGGAAGAGAGTTGTGCAAAGGAAAAATTGGTGCAGGTTAGCAAGAAAAGCAGTTAAATCCTGCGGCCACATCACCCATACATCAAGTATGTGTTGGTGATAATGGTTTGCTGGGAACAGCGCCTTAAAATTCTACATCTAGCTTTGTTATTGACTACCAAGTGCTGCTGTTGGAGGCACAGTCCATGTCCCCAAATGAAAAAAAAGATAGCAAACTTCAAGTGCATGCATTTTAGAGGAGCTAAAAATACAGTTGCCCTTCTACCTGCCCTGCAGTTTTCCTATAGCTTCATTTAGTTTGTAAAATCTTCGGGGTAGTAACTATATTGAGGAAAGAAGAGTGAGGGAGTAAAACACCAACCATGGTTTTGGTATAATTAGTGAACATTTTCTATTAGGAAGTAGCTCATAAACCAGTAGGAATTTTAAAAATATGTATTTGGACATTAAAGAATTCTGGATATCGTAGGGGTGTCTTCAGTGAAGAGTCCTAGTAGCTAAACAAGCAGAGTGGAATATTTGTATTCTGTAAACTACTCCCATAAACCCAGACATGAATGCCATGTTTTGGAAACAGTAAATGCTCATGTTGCAATACTTTCACAGGACCATTTAGATTGGGAGGGTCCTCCTGAGATCATCTAGTCCAACCTCACTGATCAAACCAGGTCAGCTAGAGCAGGTTGTTCAGTCAACCCCTCTGGGCAACCCATGCTAGTGTTTGACAATCCTAACAGTAAAAAATTGTTTTGTTGGGTTCAGATGGAATTTTCTGGTCTGGTTTTGGTTTTGGGGGTTTTCCTTGTTTTCATTTGTGCCTGTTGCCTCTTATCCTGTCAGTAGGCACTGCTGAGAAGAGTCTGGCTCCTCCAACTTTACCCCTGCCCATCAGACATTTGTACAAATGGGTAAAATCCCCCCGAGCCTTCTCTTTTCCAGGCTAGACAGTCTCAGTTCTTTCAGCTTCTCCTTATAGGACAGAAGCTCCAGTCCCTTAATCATCTTTGTGGCCCTGTGCTGGACTCGTTCCAGTAAGTCCAGATCTTTCTTGTACCAGTGAGCCCTGAATGAGATGCAGCACCCCAGATGCAGCCTCACCAGTGCTGAGTAGAGGTGCAGGATCACCTCCCTAGACCTGCTGGCAACAATCTTCCTAATGTTGTCCACCGTGGCTGCAAGGGTGCATTGCTGGCTTGTGGTCAGCTTGTTGTCTACCAGGATGTCAAGGTCCTTCCTGGCAAAACTGCTTTCCAGGTGATAGGCCCCAGGATGTGCTGGTGCCAGGGGCTATTCCTCCCTAGATGAAGGACTTTGCATTTCTGCCTTTGAACTTCATGAGAATCCTCTCTGGTCACTTCTCCAGCCTGTCAAGGTAATAGTTCTGAAAGGTGGCACAACCATCTGGTGTATCAGCCACTCCTTCCGGTTTTACATCATCTGCAAACTTGTTGAGGGTGCACCCCTCAGCTTTTTTGTGTGGAAGTATAAGCTGCTTCCCTCCAGGCGTTCTCTCTTCTCCTTTCTTCCTACTCATGAAGTTTTCTGCTACTCTGTGTCACTATTATTAGTCTACTTCTCATGGACAAATAACTTATATCTTACTGTAAACTACAAACCTGAAAATACTGCTGGCCTTAGGGTTGCTGAAAAGTAGGGACTAGAAAGAATATTTTCATCAAACCATGTCAGCAGAGGTTGTGGAGACTATACTTTATTCCTAGTATCTCAGAAGACAAATAACCTTTTCCTCTGTTCTGTTCGGTATGATGGGGAATTGCCAGTGCAAGAAGATACTCCCTACAGGAGGAGACTGGCCACATGACTTCATCCTCAGCAGGCAGCGGTGACAGCAGGCTGACTTGCAGCCCAAACCCTTCTGCCTGCCAGTAGGTGAGGGCTGATTACAGAGGACATGCAGCATGGTGAAGCATAGCTGAATGCCATGTGAAATTCTTCACACCAGGCAGGTGAAATCTGCTAGAAGCTTGATCATCATGTACTCCTCCTCCTCCCTTACTTTAATATGTTTCTTTTCCCTGTGAACATAAGATCTCAGCACCACCACCTTTTCTTGTCTCCCAATTGCCCTTCTATTCTATCTCACCCTTCCTTAAGCTGTTAAAGTATTGCAAAGAGGACATAGTTGGCATCAGTACTGCTAACGTCCACTCCTCTGCTTGCCGTTCTCCTGCAGTATTCCTGGTAAGGTGCTATGTCAGAGAGAGAGATGAGTTTGGTAAATGCACAGTCCTAGATGGTAGATGAGCTCCTTGGGATCTTGCCAGTTCTTGGGGTCCAGAGCAGTCTCAGTATTACTCTAGTGTTTTCACAGAAAACTAGCTAGTGAATTGAGAAACCAGAATTGATTTCCCTGAGGAATTTGCCACCTTGCTGGTGCAGCAGAGGCTCTGCCTCTCAACATATATGTAACAAGGTGTTTAGGAACTTAGACACACTTTCATTTAGCAAACAGCTGTGGCTTAAAATGCTATTGCCTTGCTACTTAACTAAGCTGCAAGACTTCACACTGAAGCAGATGAGGAGGCCAAAACATTCTGTTTTGCCTGTTTGGGGGTGGAAGTAGTTAGCTTCTCCAGGAGGGCGGTAATGTCTTAAACCATAGCAGGTGTTTGCTAATGAGCATGTGCCTAAAACTTCAATTAACCAGTGACTAACAAAATGTTAAGCAGATGCAAAATGACAGAGGGAGGGCTCTGGGTCTTACTCTGATGTAATTTAAACCATTCTTAGGATGGGGTACAGTTATTGATTTCAATGCATTTAAATGGAGAATGGGAAATGGTGCAAAAAGATTAGAATTGGAGCAGATATTTATCCTTTTTTATTTCCACATTTGTAACTGTAATAGCCTTGAGCTAAGTGTTCCAGTCCCCAGTTGACTAAACAAATTCTTCTCATCAGTTCAGAAGTTGCTTAGTAATTTATGTTGTAAAATATTAATTTATTTTTACTATATTTAATCTGTACTGGGTAAGATGTTGCTGGCTCAGATTTGGGGGAGAAATTCTGCATTTCAAGAATCTAGCTGTAGACTTAAGTCTAATAGTCATAGGCTCAAGTGAGGTTTTTTTGCAAAATGTGCTTACAGAAAAGGGGTATGAAGAGGTGGTGTAGTGAATTACAGAATTGAAAAGCCAGCTGCACTTATGGTAAGACAAGAATCACAAGGCTTCCTTGGTAAATATGAAGAAACATCCCATAGCGTTTGAGTAGCAACAAAAAGGTGTGGATGCTAATGTAATCCTTCTCCAGGCCTGTGTGTTTCTAGCCTCCAAAATACAGGATTATAAATAATCATGGGTTTAAGGCTAGCAGCTTTAACTACTGATTTTTTTTTAGTTGAAATTAGGAGCTGTATCACCTTTCCTAGGTAGTGTACTATACTAACAGCTGAAAAAATATAAACACCGTGGTTCTTCTGAAGAGGTATTAACATCTTAAATTTGCATTTCAAGTGGAAGCATCTTGTGTTGAAATTATTATAAAATTATTATGGCTAGTTTGCCAGGATTTCGACAAGACGCTGAGAAAACCAGTTGTGGATTAGCTAAGAGATACAGGGTATATTGCACTCCTTCTTGGTGCCTCTCCACTCTGAGGCTGCAAGATTGTAGTGGAATTCATGAGGATCTTGGTCTTGAAGAACATTCCCGATTCAATATATTCTCTGTTCCCAAGCATGGCATAGGCAGCTAAAGAGTTGGGGGAGCACTGCCAGTGACTTCAAGGGTTGCTAAAAGAGTTCTTGTCTAGGTTGTTATGATAGTTCATTGACTGTGGCTTTTCCATTTTCCTTTCATTTTAAGAAGGAAGAGGTTAAAAAAATTGGAGGAGGAGAACTTGGTTGCCTTTTACAAAAGCTAAAGGCTCTCTGTCGTTTAGGATCCACTGGTTATGCAACTCCGCCTCCCACTTCGTAATTGTTTGTAATCTGTCCCAAGGTAATAATCACCAGATAGGGATGACTTCTAATCATTGTTTATTGGGCTTTGTGAAACTGGTTGGTGGCCTCACCAGTCACTAACTTGTCATTATTTATTATTATTACAAATCCATTATTTAATGCTATTTGTTTACAGAGCATTTGTAAACATGGATGATGGTGTCCGTGAGCTGTTATCCTATGGATTTGTTCATCCCCTGGTGTTTGCCTCTAAAATGCTTTAAAGCCAAAGAGAAGTTTGTAATCAAGTCATGTTTGCGGATTGATTCATAGTTACTGCTGAGCATAGAAATATTGACATCAATTAAAATAGAAAAGAGGAGGAGTTTAGGCCATTGAGGGTATTCCTTCAAGAGGTTTGGGGGAGAGAGGGTATTTTTGATGAAAAACAGCGTGCCTCATATTAGATATTGAAGATACAGAGGCTATAGGCAAATATCTCCTGTGTTGAATAGGGAACTAATCTAAAGATAGGAGTACCATTAAAGAGAGCCCATGGAGCCTGGATAGCTCTCCTCTGCATGCTCAGGGACACACAGCTGACCTGACCATTGTCTTGGTAGGCTGTACTTTAAGCAGAGGTGGCCTAATACCATAGTTTGGTTTTGGGCCCAAGCACTGGTTAAAATGGGCCTGTTTTTCCACTCAGTATGGTTTTCTAAAAAAATCTGAGCCTGGGAACAGAACTCTCTAAAGTTTCAAAGAGTAAAGCAAGGATGTGGGCTAATTTTTAAGTTTCTATTTAGCAACCTTCTCAAGTATTTTTTTGCATTATATAAGAGATAGTTCGGATGCTAAACACCCTGCAAAGGTTTTAAATGATGTAACAGTCTTATTACTGCGTAAAATCTTATTTACTCAATTTGTTTCATTTTTCTCACATGTAAGTGAAGAAAATATTTACTTTGTTCAAAAGTGGTTTCTGAGGCTGAACTTAAATCATATGTGTAACTAGGTTTGGTGTTTGGAAGGTGCCATACAATCATTACTTATTAATAGCAGGACCTGCAGAAGCAATGCATTATTTATATTATGTTGTCTGTGGAAGACTTGCAACTATTTTCTTGTGTTTGGACTAGAAATGTTCAAAAGTACGGTCAGCTGACTTAATTCTTTTTCTTACTATACCACCAAACATATAATGGAAGATTATTTTTAAAATGGTGTTATGCCCTTAGTCATTTTCCTTAAACCAATGTCTACAAGAACATGAAGTTAGGACTCGTGTATCTCTGATTTCAGTGTGATGGCTGGATATGATCTATTGACCAGGACAGTATGTGGAGTAACACAATTAGCCAGGAGAGATATGAAGGACCAAGTTGTTCCTGTACAGAGTATTTCCAGGCTTGAGATTAGAAACTCTTCAATGCTAGAGTATATAAAGTTTCTCCCTGATAATTCATTCGACCATTGGGATTTCTTTCACTGCAGAACAGGCTTAAGGCTTGGCCCACTAAACTCTTAGGCAAACTGTTGGGATGTCTATCGAAGCCAAGGTCACCCTCAGTGAGATTTAGTGCTGCTCTATTGCTTGGCAGTCCCCATGGCCCTTTCAAAGTGCTGTGTTCTCGTAGTGTCTTTGCTGCAGCCACCTCAACTCCCCTAAAGGGGGTTTCAAATGATGGCGGGGGGGGGAAAAACCCACACAGCATATTGTAAATTAATGCTGACAATGTCAACATTAATTTATGCCAGAAATGCGTGAGGAATAGAGGGTGGAAAGCCCAATGATGCAGAATGCAGTATTTCCTACAACCCGTTCTCCTAGAGCACCTCAAGAAGGGCTGCCACAGCAGCAGTGGATCATAGCACAGAGCCAGTACTGTCCCTTTTTGAAAGGGAAAAGTAGCCTTTCTGGTTACTGTGTGGCCTCCTTGCACAGGCAGGATCAGACAGACAGACAGAAAGCTGCTGCTCACAAAGCTGGCTTTAGTGCAACACAATTGCCAGTAGAGTGTATTTTAAAAATAATTAAGAAGCGTTTAGCACTGCAACTCTTAGTAGTGAACAAAGTTCTGTTGCTAGTCCCAGGCATGTCAAAATTGAGGTTTGTGAGCAATAGTAAAGAATGCCTCTGATATTCCTGGTTATCATTACTAATGCTATACAAATCTCCAAAACCAGCATAAGCTGGAGAATTGAAGGAAGAGGCAGGACCTAAATATTCTGAGGGAATTCTGACTCTGGTACTCTTGATCATGACTAAGTGTAAGGCAGCTGTTTGGATTTGTCTCCACCCTCAAAAACCTCCAGCCCTATTTCTGTCAGTATACATTTTGGTTTTTACTTCTGGATTTAATAAGTGAATCTCTCCATGAAAATGAAGTAATTTAGCTGTATTATGAGATGATAAACCAGCTGAAGACAGGAGGCGTCTATTTTGTCTCAGTACAAGTGTACGCTGTACATGTGGTTTTAAAACTCAGAATTGCATGTGCATGCTAGTGAACCTGAGATTTTTGTATATATGTAATCTTTGAAATCTTATTTAGTTTTTTTTCCTGTAGAAAAGATAATTGTGGCTGTAAAATGGGTATAAAATTATTTGAAACCATTCTAACTTGAGGTGATCAAGAGTATAACTTGACTTTAAAGGATATAGGTTGCAGATCTGCTGTTTGGTGTTTTCCTAGACAATTGCTTAGTAAAAAAAAAAAAAAGATATGAAGTTAGGATAAAAAATGATTGGGCAGGCTGGGTCAATGGGCTGAGGTCAGTTGTGTGAGGTTTAACAAGGCCAAGTGCTGGGTCCTGTACTTGGGTCACAACAACGCCATGCAACGCTACAGGCTTTGGGAAGAGTGGCTGGAGAGCTGCCCAGCGGAGAAGGACTTGCGGGTGCTGATTGACAGCTGGCTGAACATGAGCCAGCAGTATGCCTGGGTGGCCAAGAAGGCCAACAGCATCCTGGCTTGTATCAGGAATAGTGTGGCCAGCAGGAGCAGGGCAGTGATCATGCTCCTGTACTCGACACTGGTGAGGCTGCACCTTGAACATTGTGTTCAGTTTTGGGCCCCTCAGTACAAGAAGGATATTGAGGTGCTAAAGCGTGTCCAGAGAAGGGCAACAAAGCTGGTGAAGGGCCTGGAGAGCAGTTCTTATGAGGAGTGGCTGAGGGAGCTGGGGTTGTGTAGCCTGGAGAAGAAGAGGCTGAGGGGAGACCTTATTGTGCTCTACAACTCCCTGAAAGGAGGCTGCAGTGAGGTGGATGTTGGTCCCAAGTCACTAGTGATGGGATGAGAGGAAATGGCCTCAAGCTGTGTCAGGGGAGGTTTAGGTTGGATATTAGGAAAAATGTCTTTACTGTAAGAGTGGTCAGGCATTGGAACAGGCTGCCCAGAGAGGTGGTAGAGTCACCATCCCTGGAGCTGTTAAAAAACTGTGTAGAAGTGGCACCTCAGGACATGGTTTAAGAGGCCTGGGGGCGTTGGGTTGATGGTTGGACTTGATCTTAGAGGTCTTTTCCAACCTTAATGATTCTATGATTCTATAATGTGATAAAATGATGAGTCAGGTTGTCAAAAGCAAAAAAAAATGTAACAGGTATACATGCTAGAATAATGCATTTTTTAATTTTTGCAACACCTGACTCATGATTTCGATTATGTATTCTGCCAAGTTCAAAGTTTCCTTACACAAAGAGAGAGCTATACAAAACAACGGTGCTTCAAAACATTTTACTTCAATTGTAGTAACAGGTTTTGTAGTTTAAATCATTAACAACCTCTGCATGAACTTTTATCCAAATGACTGCAAGTCACAAAGAGAGCACCTCTCTTTTATGAAGTACCTTTTGTGCTTTAGTGAGACCCAATCCCTCTTCTTTTTTTTTTTTTTTTTTTTTTTCCCCATCACCTTCATGTCTGTCTTTGAAGAAAGATGTGTGATTTGTGAAGTAATGAAAGTATGTATCAGTTAAGGAAAACTGCTATCCTGGCTTCATAATGCATACTGGAATTGCTTCAGGATAAAGCTTCATATACCTGCATTACAGCAGGAAAAAAGTAAATTTCAGAAGTCCAGATTGCTGCATGCATTGTAGGAGTATCATGTAGCAGTTAAACCAACCATTAAGGGTGACCTAATCTTGATTTCCTCCCCCCTCCCCATACACACACATCTCAAGGAGTTGTGATGTTCATGCTACTTGCATTCTTTCCACTTTTTAACACCTGTATTAGAAATTGTCAGAACCTGATACTGGAAGAGCGTATCCACGTACT
Source organism: Phalacrocorax aristotelis (assembly GCF_949628215.1). NCBI lineage: Eukaryota > Metazoa > Chordata > Aves > Suliformes > Phalacrocoracidae > Phalacrocorax > Phalacrocorax aristotelis. The sequence continues at coordinate 18,467,803 of NC_134279.1, forward strand.
GACTTGCCCACCTTCCTTCCTTGCTGATTTTGTACACTTGATTTGGCACAGAGGGAGCTGTATCTAACTACCTCCCTCCCCCCCCTCCCCCCCCCAAATTGAAGTTCAGTTCCAGTAAGCCCCTCCGGCCCCTGTGCTGTGTGAAGGAATAGCTGGCCACATCCAAGAAATTCTGTGAGCTTAGCTTTGCACTAATGCAATTTTTCTTTTCTAACAAGGAAGACAGAACGTCTTAATTTGGAAAAGGGTTGTTATTATTTTTGTTTCCCACCAGAAATGAGGGAATTACAGTGCGAATGGTCGAGACCCACAAATCCCCCCTCCTTTTTTTTTTTTTTTTTTTTTTTTTTTTTTAAGAGCGAATTAGGAGCGGGAGCAGGACCGGGGCAGCGCATCCTCCGCCTGAGCCCCGCCGGCGCGCAGCGCCGCGCCGCGCCCGGAGCGCGGCGGGGGAGCGGGGGCACCTTCCCCTTTGCTCTGCCCGGGAGAGGCGTGTGTCTGTGTGTGCGTGTGCCCGCCCGCCGGGGTGTGTGTGTGTGTGTGTGTCCCTGTCTGCCTCCCGCTGCCCGCCCGCCGCCCGCGGGCGAGCCGTGAGCGCCGCCGCCGCCGCTGCCCTTTGATCCCGGCGTTAGTGTTAGTTAGGGGCCGGGAGGCGCGCGGGGCGCAGCCCTCGGCACGGCCGCGCCAGCCCTCGCCCCGGCACGACGCCCGCTCGCCCGCCGGGAACACATCCCCGGCCGCTGAGGGATACTGCGACCGGGGACAAGCCAGGTGCACGACCGGGTTGGGGGGGGGTGGGGGGGGGGAAGGAAAAAGAAAGAGAGAGGGGGGAGAGGGAGCCCTTCGCCGTGGCTCCGGGAAAACCGGCTTCAGCCCCCGTTCCCCCGGCGAAGAGGGAAAACCCGCCCCGGCTAGCAGCTCCCCCGGGGGCCCCGGCTTTGTGCCTGTCTGTGCCCCCCCCCCCCCGGTCTTATTTGATCTCCCGTTAAACCAAGGAGGAGAATGTGAAAAAAGGGGGAAAATGCCCAGGAGGAAGCAGGAGCAGCCCAAGCGCCTCTCTTCACGTAAGTGCCCCCTCTTTTTGCCATTTTCTCCTTCCTCCTCTCCCCGTCTCCTTCCCCTCTGCAGCCGCCTCCGTCGTTTCGTGCATTAGTTTAGGGTTACAGAGGTGAAACTGACAAAGACACAGCCTGGGTTATTCCTCTTTTAGGTCTGAGCTAAGGCAGCCATGTTGGTGATGAACAGCCTTGTGCCCTTTTAATTTTTCCTCTCTCTCCTTTCCCCCCTTCTTTCTTCGCGTCTCTCGCCCTTTCCTCCCTCTCCCTCCCCTCGCCCGTGATTGTGCATTTGTGTCGGGGTGGGGGGGGGGGCGGTGTGGGTTTCTCTTTGGGGCCGGAGGGGGGGGGGGGTCTGTTTTATTGGGGTGGGGAGGGGGGCTAGCACCGGAGGGGAGGGCGGCGAGAGGGGAAGCGGCTGCTGGCGTCTTGTGCGGAACCAGCCGAGAGGTCCGTCCCCGGCTAAAGGTTGCGGCGGGGCTGGGCGGCCCGGGAGCGGGGGGGAGGCTGGCGGGGGCCGCCGCCGGCGACGGCGGCGGGGGCACCCCCACACCGACCCCACGGGCACCCCGTGGGGGGCCCGGGTCTCCGGCGGCAGCGGGGGAGGGGGCGGCGGGGAGGCAGACCGTGGCAGGCGAGGTCCCTGCAGAGCAGGGAGAGGCGGCGGCGGCTCGGGGCTCCTCCTGGCCGCAGTGAAATGAAGGGTCAGGCGAGACTCGGGCTTCGGCGGCGCTGCCCCAGACGAGAGCAGCAGAGCACAGGGCTAAAGTGCATCCCGATCCGCCGCCTGCGGGCACCCCGTGCGCACGCACACACAGACAGACAGACACACATCCCCTGACACAGCTCACCCTGCTCCTTCTCGCTCCCTCCCCCCTCCCTGCCTATTTTCTCCCCTCTTTGCAAAACAGTTAACTTTTCTCCCGCTCGCTCTCCCCCCTCCCCTTGTATTAAGCGCTCGGCAGCTATTGCGAGGCAGGCGGAGGGGAGGGGAAGGGACCTAAAAATACTCTGCCCCTGCTTGGCCCCAGGGTTGGTTTAAGGAGAGCGGGGGGTGGATGGAGGGGTCATTTGTCAGCCTCCGGCACATCTGCTCGGAGCGCGCCTGCAGCCCCTCCGCGCCGGGCTCGGGGCAGGGCGAGAGCTCAGCCGCCGGTGCCGGAGCCGGGCTCGGTCACCGGGAGTTCACCGGGGCGGCCCCGGCCCTGGCCCGGGGGGCGCCGCGGCGGGCGGAGCGCGGCCCGTCCCGTTCCACCCCCCACCCTCCGCTATGCGGGCGATGGGGCTGGGGCAGCGTGTGTTCCCCCCGCCCTCCAGCACCGGCACACGGGCCGGGGGGGGCAGCACTTGTAGCCCCCCAAATATTCCTCTCTCCGTTCCCTTTCCGCCGGAGTCGACTCAGGGGCTTGAGCAGTGGTGGGGTTTGCCTGGGGGTGTGTGTTGGTGTTTTTTTTCCCTCCCTTCCCTTCCTCTCGCCGTTTGCCCCCGCGCAGCCCTTTCGCGCTCCGCCCGCTAGAGGAGCCGAGCCGGCAGCCCCGGCGCTAATTCGCCGCGCAGGGCGCCGGCCGGGGCGGCGGGCACGGGGTGGGGGGAGCGCGGCGCCCGCCTCTGCAGCGCCCCGGCCCCGGCGCGGCGGGCGGGGGCAGGGGCCAAGCCCGGGCGCGCAGGGCCTTGCGTGGCCGTGGAGGGGCGTTTTGGGGGGAGCGGGGAAGCGGCGAGTGCCGCCGCCCGGTTTGGCAGAATCCCTGCGGGAGCTGGGAGGAGAAAACGGGCTCTCGCGGCGGGAGGAGGCGGCGGGGCGGGCGCTGCGGCCGGCCCGGCGGCTGACCTTGCCCTCGCCCCCGCCCCGGTGCGGCTGCCCTCCGCCTGCCTCTCGGGCTGACATCAAACCTGGGCTCCATTTTAGCTCGCTCGGGCGTGCCGCTCCCGTGCGCGGCGGCGGGGGCTCGGCTGCCCCTGCCCCGGGCTGCGCCTGAGGCTCCCCCCCGGCCCCGACCTCCTGACCGCCCGCGCCGGGGGAAGCCACGGCTTTTTCTGGGCCGAGAAACAATTGGCTTCGTTGTGCAAATCGACTTGTGCGTGTATTATTTGTTTGGTTGGGTTATTTTAAAATTTTTTTTAAATGCACGGCCTAATTTGCAGTTCTTTCGGATTTTTTTAGTTCAATTCATGGGAGTTTTTTTTTTTTCTGGTGTATGAAACCCGCGCATGCTATATGTCCCACACGAATGCTACTTTTTAATGCGAATTATTTAATTTTTTTCCAAAAATTTCTTTTTACAACTAGATTGCATTGGATTAAAAGCTATTATTTGACAATAAATATAATAATATAGTAGATAATTCAGGAAGAATTGCAGGAATACTGTTCTAGGCTGCAGTCCTGCAGATTCAGAAAATGCCTTGGAGTCCATTGCATTCAGTGTACAAATGCTATAAATAGTGATTGATTATTTTTTTTTTTAGCAACATGTTGCTTCAGTGGGTACTCAGCATCGAATAAATTTTTATTCCACAATTTGTGCTAGTTTTAGCAATACATTTCTTTGAGAAACAGTGTGCGTATTTCATTTTGAAGTATTAATGATAGGAGAATGTAAAGTGCACCATGCACGTCTAGAAAGAAGATGGCTAATACTGTGTTCAACCTTAACTCTGCCCCGTTGTGGGTATCACGCTATGATTCACCCCTAAGTTATGTTACAGGTTGCTTGCTGGTACAGGAATGATCCCCAGTGCGCCTAAATGATGCAGCATCTTACTGAACCTCTCTGTGGTATTTTGGATTCTGTTGCAGTTGTTTGGGAAATAAATAGTAAGACGTTGATACACAGGGTAATCTACCACTGTTACAATGTAACTGAGCAAACGTAACTTAGTCTGGCAGGTCCTGTGTATAGCTCAGTATAGTCTAGTACAGCTTAGGTAGGAAGCTGTGTTCCCAGGATCTCTAGGCCTTAATTAATCTCTAATAATAAATTATGTGTCCTGAAACGCACCTGAAAAATGCTGTCACACTGCCTGAAGTGACGGTATACAGCTGCTGCTGACCAGGGCCTTCATTTTGTACCTCTGTCCAGTGACTTCATTGGAGACCCCTCGTGTAAATGTAGAGGTAATTTCACAGGAGAAGACTGCACTGCCAAAATGCGTGCTGTGGTAAAGAAGTTCTCTGTACGAGGGTTTGCTAGGGATGTTGTTAGGCTGTTACAACAATTTAATTTAGTTTCAAGGGAGATACTGATGCTTCAGTTGTTGAAGGAAAAAAGAATTTATATTATTAGACGCAATAATACTGTGTTTTGGTGACATCTGCTTAAAAGGGCAGAGTTAAGGTTGAGCTTTCAGTCATTGGAGTTGTTTACAACATAATTTAGTTTGGAGGTCATTTGGCCTAACCTCCTGCTCAAAGCAGGACGAACTTCAGGGTTCAGTCAGGTGGATGGGCCCTTTGAGACTCCGGTATTAAGTTGTATTGTAAGTGGAGTTTCCATGTGCAAGGAAGTCAAGTTTTGAGAACTGTTTAGTCACAGATGCCAGGAGAGAATGTCTTCGCTCACACTCTGTGAAATACAGGGGAAAGTACATCCTTTTTAATTTAAGACGTGAGTGAATGAGGAAAGGACTTCAGGAGTTCCTGGATAGACAATGGCTCATTCATTCCCAATCTAAATACTAGGGCCATGTAGACTCAGTTTACAATGACAGAGTTAGGTCCGTAAGTTAAAAATTTTCCCAGTGCACATGTGTCTTATGATTACTTTTGGATGTGGCTAACTCAGACAAGTCAATTCATTTTCACTGGAATGTTTAAAGGAAGCTTGCTCATTCCTCTTGATGTGTGAGGGTTCCCCCCTCCCCCCTTCAGCCCTTAGTTTTGGGGTTTTTTCCCCCCTCATCTCTTCAATTAGCATCAGAATCTTTAAAAATGTATGTATAAATACAATTTTACTCTGTTTTTCTTCTCCTTTTTGCCTTACTTTCTATTCTACCTCACACAATTATTTTCTTTTCTGAGAATTCCTGAAAGTCTGTTTCCTCTGAACTGCACAAATGTGGCTTGGAAGAGCTCAGCCTGAAAGTAGAAGTTCTGGGAAGTTTTGAGGCACTTAAGTAAATGTTTAAGATCTAGACCACTACATTGCCTGAAGTGTAGCAATCGATACCTCTTGGAGTTTGATTCTGTCTCAGAGGCTTGTAAGCAATGCAGTTTGTGAATGAATGCCACAATGCCATTTATACAAAGCTCGCGTTTGTTATAGGGTATCAGGCAGAATTAGATACTATGTTGAGAAGCTTGGACTACTACTACTTTCTGAAGACTGTGTTTAATGTAGGACAAACTGTGATGGTACTTTCTGTTGCGTTTATTTTGTTAAAGAAGGAGATGCAGAATTGATACAATATTAGTTTCAATATCGAAAGCTAGATATGTGATAATGAGGGGGCATAACTCTTCTTGCTTTCACAGTCAGCTATAGCGTTGGGTATTCCAGATACTGTGTTGAAGTGTTTAGCTGTTTCTATACAGTAAAAAAACCCCTTAAACTCTGTGAAGCTTTTTATTATATTGTTTTTTATTGCTGGGTTATATCATCAGAGTGTAAAGAAAATACTGTAAAACAAGTAAATTAACAGTGATTTAGAGCTTCCTTCTTTTTTATTTCTGCAGCTTGCTTCATTTGATACTTTCTGATAGCAGGAGAGGATGTGTTAGATGGGTTTTTCAAGAGATTTCCCAATATCAGAAAAGCCTTTACTATCATTTGGCATTTGAGAGTTGCCTCCAAGACAAAAGGCTTTTGCCAGGAACAGGAATCTTTCTCTTTTAATAGAGTTTATTACCTTACTAGCAGACATGGCATGTACAAGAGGAAGCTTTTAACATATTGTCTGTTTACTATTTTTAACCTCTTACCACTGCAGGGATCGTGATATAGCTCATTGTCGACAACAGGATCCATGTAGGGAAAATTATTGTTCTTAGTATGATTAGGTTAATAATCTCATTGCTGTCATCATGCTTGTCCTGGTAGTACTGTAATGCACCTCTGAAATGAACAGCAGCATTCTGGTGGATGAGGTAGCATCCATGTTACTTCACCTGAAAACACTGGTCTTATTTTGTCCCTCTTGTGACAGCAAAGTCATCAGAACTTTTCAGAAATACCTTCTCCCTTTATGGGGATTGTTTCTGACACGGAAAGTCTCTGTCTCTTTAAATCTAGATGCCTTTTTTTTTTTTCCATTATACAAGCTAAGTCACTTGTATAAAATCATTCAATGATCAATGTCTGAAGCCATTCAATGGTAGACTACGTCTTAGTGTTGTCTGATGGTACAAAATACAGATAAATCGACTGGAGAATAAATTGGACTACCAAAGAGTCAGTGTTGTGCTCGTTAAGCCATTTCATCCTTAGGATCTTATGAATTAGATTTTAGAGGGGGTGGGGGTGCAAAAAGATTATAGAACAAAACCCACAAACTTTTTAGCTGGCCAAACAGGAAAACCTGCAGATAGAGCAGTGGAATGGGAAATGTAAGAACATGCAGACAGAATGCATTTTTACTTTTAAATTTTAAAATGGATGAAAAAAGAGTATGACTTAATCTTTGTAGCAGTGTGATTGTTGTCTTTTTCATATGTAAGAAGGCAGGAGTAGGAGGAATTAAGTTTAGGAAAAAAAAAAAAGAAGAGCCAGGAGGAGCTGGCTGTTCAAAGTGAAGTATTAGTAATTTCCTATAATTTAATCAGACCAGATCCCAGAGCAAGATAATGAGAGCATGACCTACAAAAGAGGACTTTTTGGAAGTTAAAAGGGTTTCTAACATGAAGCTTCACAAGGCATGTGATTTGTCATGAAGCGCCATATAGAGGACTTTTTTTCTTTCACATTGCAAGGAAATCATAATGTAGACATTAGTTCAGATGGTTAGGGAGAGCTAATATGGCTTATGCCTGGAATACTTTTATTATTACAGCTGTTAAACTACTCCAGAGTCACGCTTGAAGAGTGTGTCTTCTAAATAATATTTTGTCCTGGTTTCCAGTATACCGTACTTTTGTTGCCTAGTTTGCTATCCATGGGATGTGATTTTTATTATTTAGGTTTACTTATACAAAACCCTTCAGGATGTATGGAGGCTGAAGTATCATGTGTTTTACAAAAATAAGAATATGCAAAAAATCCAGACTACAGAGTAGCTAGCAGTATGTAATAAATCCAGTTCTCAAGGGGGTGGGGGGAATTCTCTTTCTCTCTCTTTCAGCCCCCAAAGTAAAACTTTTTATTTTTATTCTACTTTAAAAAAACATTTTCCATGAATAATAGTGAATGATACAGGCATGAAGAATAATAAATTACATTGGGCTGAAGGGAAAAAAAGAGCTCAAAAAGGTGGACAATATCCCTTTCCCCAAGGATTTATTTTTTTATACTTTAGTTGAAAAAATGCGTGCTGCAGGGTACGGTCAGCATTGGTTCTGCACATACACACTGCATTGTGGCTACTTTAATGAAGGATTCAGCAACATGTATCCATAAGCTCACATGAGAGCTTGTCTTTTAGTTTTGCTTTTTTACAGACTAACTTAGGGTCACAGTTATGGAAGTGTTATGCTCCTAAAGACAATTTATCTTTTCCTCACGTACTTTCAGTAGCATTTACAGGCTGGTATCCTCTTAGGTCTAGACTCCAAATATTTTGAATGCTCAGTCTGAACCCTTCGGCTTAGTAGTTAGCCCTATTCCTTAAAGTTTCTCCTGCCTTTCAAGGGATTTCCTGCTTGTGGTGTAATTACACTGAGTAGTAGAATCCCAGGTTAAGCCTAATGCTAAGACAAGCCTGTTCTGTTTTGCAGGTTAAGAATTCACACAGAGTCCAAGTTTGGTTAATTTGGAATCATGAAAGAGTTATGGGATTTTTTTGAGAAACATGCAGTAAGGAGAGAAAAACTGGGCTGCATAAATATCCCTTTCCTTCATTCTTTTCAGTACGTAGGCTGTAGGAATGGAAGCTGGGGGAAAGAATGACTAGTGTTGATACTATGGTAGACCAAGAGAGAGAAGTTTTTATGCAAGACTGATGATTTAGCTGCTATTTAGAATAAATTGTGTTAAAAATGAAAGGGTTACCGAGTGGTAGAGGTCTTGTAATGGATGGTTTAATCAGCAGTTTCAGAAAGTGAAATTAGGTTTCAAACACCTGCGCTGTTTTGTTTCTTTTATTCGGGATGCTCTCTCACTAGGGTAGAAATGAATTTTTTGAAGCAACTCAAAGCAATCTACTGTCATCATCCCTTTGAATTCTGCATGGTCCCACCTCTAGGGATTCCCTTCCTCAAGAAGGGTTTGTAGCTCTGCTGGCCCTCATCTGGGGTTTGCTGCTGGGATCTGTTTTTCCTCTATTGTGGGGCCTTCTCTGCAGGTACAAAGAATTCTTCCCTGCATGGTCTTAAGTTTTTCTGAAAGTTTCTGTAAGGAAGAAGATTTGGCACAAGCTTACTTTAAAATTACAACTTCCTATTTTAAGTGAATGCCTTGTATGTGCCCTGGATCTTGGTACCTGTTAGAATTTGTAAGATGTTGTATCAGGGCAAAAATGGAAATTCTGGTGAATTCTTAACAATAAATGGCAAGTAACTTTTAGGAAAATGCAGTAAGAGAACTGATGGCTTTAACAAGTGTGTATTTAGCTTAGTGAGTGATCCCCATGTGTGACTTTATTAATGGACACAAATTCTTTACAAGCTACTTTTAGACTTCGCTTTGGCTTGTGTAGTAGTACAAATAATTACTCATTAAAAAATTATCAAAAATTAAAATAAGAACAGATCTTCCACAGCTAGATGATCATGCAGTGAAAAGTAAGGAAGGAACAGAGAGGGTGGCAGACAAGTGGATTTAGATAGCAGCTGGTGGTGTAGCTGTTTGTGTTTGCTTGCTTTCCTGAAGAACAGCCAGAGTCTCTCCCTTTATAGACTACTGTGCCAAATCTAGACTTGGCAACTAGTGACTGAGGACCCATTTCTTTATCTGTGTTTGGAGCAGAACTTCCCCTTATCTACCTCTGTATTTCTAGCACTTTGAGCCCACGAAGAGCCCTTCTCAGGCACCAGTGTAAGCATAACAGCCTATGGCTGCTCTAATTTCTGCTGCCCACAGGCTCTCGCCCTGCTCCTTGTTCTGCAAAGGAAGGGCTGACACAATCCTTTTGTCAATTCTGCGTTGCCAAAGGAGTTCTTTGCACAGCGAATAACTCTGATGGGGGCTCTTCTGACCACCTTGAGGTACTTTTACATTGCCCATAAGGTCTAAATAGACTTCACCATAATTGTTTATATTGTCTTCCTGCACAGTGCTGTGCCACGTTGTGATAACAAAGGAAGCTCTAAATAAGCTACCTTGTGTACGGGAGGCAGTTATCACAGCGGTCTACCCAGGTTAATTCAGCTATAATGCTTGTGGGTATACTCAAGCTGGCTCAGATATCACTACATAGCACTGCGTTATTTAGTATAGACATACTCTCATGAGAATCAGGGTTGTTGTCTTTGAAGGCATTTACTGGCCTGCATAAAAAGTGTTGGTAAAGCCCACAGAGTTTTCAGCCAAGAAATGCACTTTGAAAAAATAAAATCAAATCCCACTGCCATTGGCACACTTGTTTGTTTTTTCAGCAGAAAAGCCAGCAATGGAATGGACGTGAACATGAAACTTCCCCTTCACTTCTAGTTATTCCTCTGCATCAGAATTGTAGGTGGTTTTTTTTAGGCAGAGTGTAGAAATGGGTTGCTGCCGTTTGTGCTGTGTCTGTGCGCGGAATAGCCATAGCATTAGTTTCTTGTACCAGAAGCTTGGCATAGAATCCTAAATCTCTTTAAAATAAGGTAAGGTTTGAGGAATGTCCACTTTTTATTCAGTGCTTGCACATTAATTACGTGACCTCTGACTTTTCTTAAGGTTGAAAGCTGAGGCAGTGCCTTAAACAGTGTGTCTAGGAGTGAGGAGTGCCTATTCCACATGGAAAGGTCTGCTTCTGTGCATTTGCCTATCACTAGGAGTAGCTTCCTAATCCTCTCTTATTTGGCTTTGCTTGTTAACCCCAAGCAATCCTCTCAGGGACAGAGAAAGCAGCTGTCTTTGGTAGCAAACACAGCACGACAAAACAAACACTTCTTGAAGCTTCCCTTAGATACGTTACCATAATATCCTTGTGGGAGGAATTAGAAACACAGAGGATATAATTTGCCATGTTTTAATCTGACTTTGGGAGAGAGGAAAGAATTAAATTATAGGGAACTAGATTCCTGTGACACTTATAGGAAGGAATAATTTCAGTATCTGAAACCTAAGGCTTTTGTTTCTGAACCAGTGAGAAAGGTAATGTGCATAAAGCACCTCAGGTGAGTAATGGGGCAGAGTAAAATGGTAAATCAGAAGCACGTTATTTACCAGAAATACAGCAAAAATAAACAGGAACTAGTCAAAAACAAAGGAGATCTTTGTTAGAGCAGGTACACTGGTCTGGTGTCACCTGCTGTGGTTGAATATCGCCAGGTTTGTGAGCTCCTCCCTTTGCTTTGTGACCCCTTGATAGAGGTTGCAAACACAATAGGGATAATTAAAGGCACTGTAGCAGCTTGATCTGAGGCTTCCCACATTTAGTTTATTGCAGCCTACATATTTAGGTGACATAGGGATTTCTAGTTGATTTTGTTGTTTCTTTTACTTTATTGATCACTGGAACAACCTTCATAAATGTGTTCTAAAGCAGCAATTCCATATATCTTAAAAGTCTTTCTAAGATTTAATGTTCTGTGTGCTTAGTGTGAGTTTTTCTCATTCTGTATTCTAATAAAAGAGAAAGTTCACAGTATTTGCTGTCACTACCTTTCCAACTTCAATATTTACAATAAATTAAGATGACTTCACCAAGTTCCACTTAAAATTATTTTTAAACTAGGACTTAATATTTATCATCAGCAATGGGCCAACTTTGCAGCCTTCCTCTGATTTCCCTTGTGCTACTCGGGTGATGCAAATGTTATGGAGGTTGCCTTGGCCTTCCCAGATGGGCATTCTCATTGCATGGAGATGTTCCTAGGAGAGGAATAATACTGTTGTTTCAAACATCTTCATATCACTGCAACTTAGAATAGACTGTGAATCAGAGGTGGAAGGGGTCAGAGATGAAGCCACAGCTGGAACGCCCTCAGATCTACTTATTCCTAGTTAACAGCCATTTCCAGATGCTGTTGATAAACCAGTCTTCAGGCTGAGTCTATGTTAGAAAACACAAGGGAGAATCGGAGCACTGAAAAGGCTCACGCCATGTTCCTCCTTTGCCAAATACTCACATGTCATACACGAATGAACCTGGCACTATGCATAAAGTGAACAGAAGTGTCTGGATTATTGAATATGTAGCGGTAGTGATTCTTCCGAATTGAGTGGAATGAATTGCTTCTGCCAGAATGCCACGGGGGCTGTTGGGAAGTTGAGATGTCTGATTCGTGCTCAGAGAAGGAAATAATGAGCTGACTAAGAAAGTCAAAGTAAGCATAGGTCAGAATGTACAACAGTACACCATATCATCAAGGCAGGCAAATGCAACCACTTCTTTGACAGTTTTTCAAACTCTAGTACTTCCTTTATAGGAAGAGCAGCCAGCCAGCCTCCTGCAGCAATAAAGAGACAGAGAGATAGAGAGAAAGGCTGTGTTCTTCCTTCCTTCCTTAGAAGCTAGCTAGGTTAACTTTGTGGTCAGGAGATGAAAACCTCCCTTTGGCAAGCAAGAATTTTTCTCTTGCTATTTCACTGGTGCTGTAAGTTTTAACTGTGTTCTTTGGAACGGTTTTTGGGTCCATGAGTTCTAGACTGCAATGACGGAGCTGTTGGGGTTGTATGATGTTTGTGGGAATGTTTGGAGACTCGGCAGGACTGTTTACAGACATGAAATCTCCAGCTATGAGTTCTTGTTGAGCCAAAGTTAAAAAAAGAAAAAAACATGAAGCTCTCTTCAGAGGTTATTCACACCTATTGGGAGAGCTTCACAGGCAGTTTTTTTTTTTTTTTTCAGCTTTAATCCTTGTGTAGCGCTACTACACTGATGAGGACTAGTATTCTTCCTTTTTCTCCAAAACCAGTTGTGATATAATCACTGCTTTTATCACTGATAAATCTTCTCCTTTTTTTCCACCCTTTGCTGGTCAGTGTTTATGGTAAGTTTTCTAGACCAGCTGGAGAAGGTTAGTCAGGAAAGGTAGGAAAGTAGAGAAATATCCATTTTTCATTTTGGTAATATCACAACTTTATCGGTGTCACTCCCTGAAGACTACTGGCAGTTTCAGACGTTAATAGAATGGGAAGTTAGTTGGAACTGGTTCAAGAGAAGTCATAGCATGCCTTTAATCCATTGGAGAAAAGAGGAAAAGTGAAGGTTGCCATTTGTATTATCCCCAGCATTGTTGGCCTGGCTTGGGAAATTAAAGGCAGTAGTCATGGAGAAAGCAGATCAGAAGTACCATGTTCTTCTGCAGGTCTTCTGCTTACTCTTTCAGGTGAGTGTCTCCTAGACTTCTGTTTCCTATGGCAGTGATTAGACATCAGAAAGTGCTCTCAAGGATTACCATGTGCATGAGAGAGACAAGGAAATATTGTTTCCTTCTTCTTTGTTGCTTTTGTATAGCGCGTATGAGTACAAGCCAGGGAGTCAGCCTGCTGTCCTAGGCATATGTGACCCGACAAAAAATAGTTTCAGCCTGAAAGCAAGCCTGTATTCTAATGAGATGTCCTGTAGGAAAGATGCACTTGGCAGTTTCTCAGGGAAACCAAGGTAACAATGATAGAGACTGTGCACTTGTAGAGCAGCTCTCCCTCGGAGGAACAGAGGTAAGCGGGGAAAAAGGTGGAACACGTGCTCTTGAAATGACTAGATATGTTCTGGATGTTGCTGTATGTTTTTGCAGTGCTGCTGAAACCTTCTAAAGAGCTTTCCTGAAGTGTTGAAGCTATGCTGGGCTTATATGAGTCTGTCCCTCTACAAACCCTGATGGGAGTTCTCTGCTTCTCAATTCCAAAATTTGACTCTGCCTTTGAAGAGATACAGGAAACTATGTCTATTGCACAGTCCTTTGTATTTAGTAACTTCTCTGCATAGAGGAAGAAGGGTGATATACCATTGTCATTTTGGTTTCAGCTTCTGTGTCATTAGTCAGGTATTTTCTGTTCTCTTTTTCTGGAAATCTCTTGCTATTATCAGTGAGGGAAGAAGTATGGGAAGGGAAATTTTACCTGAGATCATGTGCATCTACCTTGCTATAGATTTGATATTCCATTTTGAGCCCAACCTGGTTCAGTGACAAGGACGATGGCCTTCTGTGGCTTTCCCATACTCTCCTGGCACCTGTGAGGATTGGACTGTTCTTTAAATTCCCACCAGGGGCACTAAAGCATATCTGCCTTGAAGATGAAGTCAGTAACTGCAGTGCTTCAGTAGTATTTGCTTGTTTTTACCTTTCTCTATATGGTAATGATTTTCTGTTTTATAGGGGTGGGGGGAGCATGTAGCTTGGGGAGGAAGGTGATTTTGACTTCATAGGAGGAGCTGAGGGGAGACTGGGAATTTCATGCTCTGTGTATATGCTCAGCCATGCAGGGGGTATCGATGGAAGGACGGCAGGGGCTCTTGCTGTGGCGTTCAGGTGGACTGAGGGAGCACTGGTGGTCATGCACAGAGCAAGAGTAAAGGCAGAGCCTCAAATAATGACAGAAAGGGAGCTTTATTTTCTGGAGCTATTGCTTTGGTGTTTAGAAACATTTTTTTAATAAGCCTGTTGTAATCTTGTTTATAGTAATTAAGGATTTGCTAGTAATAGTTGGTTTTGGCAACGTACCGATTGTCTTCTTAGAGTACTGGTAATGTAAGGATGAAAACATTTACAGAAGAATAAAAGTCAAGGAAGCAAGTAATTGACTGATTTATCAACCTTAGCAGACAATTTTTTCTGATACATCATGGAAGCTATGGTAAATTTACTTTGGATTGCTTAAGGGCATGATCCTATATGGTATGTACAACACATGAAGGCAACTTCTTGAAATGAATGGGTGAAGGAGCAGGTAATCAGCCAGTGTGGTTTTTGGTGCCTCGATTAGCCTTTTGGTCAGTGGTTTGTCCCCTAGGAAAGTTTGGAATTGCTGTGCACAGCACAGCTCAGAGCATAGGTGATTTATGGCTTTTTCCTGGAGCTTTAATATCAGTTTTAGACTTTCAGGTAACGTGAGAACTTTTTGTAAACTTATGGCTGTTCCCAGGCCATAATGCTAACTTGCAGTTGTGATCAGGGAGGTTTTTTTTTTTCATCACAAATTGTTTGTATGCAACAAAGTGGCATGTTTGAACACTTTTCTCACTTTAGTCAGCCCCTTTTGCCAGCTGAATTGACACTTGCAACTTCTCATCTGCTTCCTTTCCAACTGTAAGGGTGACTAAAATAATGTTGCTGTGGTGACCCTGTCAGTTTTGAATGACTAGCCACACTAAAATGAGTTGCACGTATTGAGGGTAAATCAGCGTTACAATAATCGATAACATAAACAGATCACTTTATTCTTGGCTGCTGTAAATTGTGAGGAACATGTGAGGATTCCTGTGCATACTTTTTACTGTTGGGATTGTGACTGTGCTGAGGCTTCCAGTGCATTTGAGGCAATGAAGGTGCATTTTGTCGCAGTAAAGAATTGAGACAGCTATCACTGCAGCCAGTTCTGGGGAGGTGGCCGGTCAGGTGCAGGCCTTAATTAAGATGAATTGTTAGCTGATGAAGGCACTGAATTAGAGCAGGCAGTTTATAGATGTAGATCAAAACCAGAGAACGTAGTTATACAAAATAAAGTGGACCGCCAAATTTATTTGTTACCAAGTTAAATGAAGATCAGAAAGCAAAGCTTTCCTGACTTTTTTTGGCATGTAGATCATACACAAGGTGACATAAGAAACTGTACTACTCATGCTTAATGCCTTACTTCAGTTTTGCTATGGAGGCTTCTTTCCTTGGGAAGTGCTGGCTACATAAAAGTGATACCGTTAAGGGTGCTTCACCCACTTTTCTTCTGATGTTTGCTAAAGCCTTGTGGATACCACTGATAGCCAGGAAGAATATAATCACTTTAAAATGCCATGAGCTGTCCAGTCAGCAGATGAATTCTCTAAACCATGTCTTATGCCTAGTCTTTGTCTTGGAGACTGATCATCACAGCACCAAAAAGCATTGTAGGGTATGCACAAAGAAATTTTGCTGGTCTTACCTGAGCTGTTCAAGGCAGAGGCTTACTGCTCTGAAAATTAATAAATTTCCTTTATTTCTGAGCCTTTTATTCCAGGTCATAGGGTAAGTTTTTGTCTAGTTCTGTGATCATTCACATGTGGCCATCTCCTTTCTTGAAATCCATTGTCTTTTAAGGGATGAAAGGTGTAAAGAACTGATGATGTTATTCTGCTTTTTTCTTTTAGATATCCTAATAATATAGTATGATCTTTCAATTTTCTCAAGCAGAATTGTCCAAATGAATGGATCTTGTCTTCCCTAACTCCTAAACAGAACTGTATGATAGATTGAGAGCGCTGAGTTACTTCACTGCTTGAGCTCATAGTGATTGGCTAGTCTGACCATGCTTTTCCTTCTTTCTCTCTCTTTTTCTTTTTTAAGTCAGGGATAATTGCAGCCTGAGACCTCGTCAGAATAAATAAATAAATAAATAAACTCTGTATTTTGATGTCTTCTACCTCAAATATACAATAGAAGACTATGACCTAGAATCAAACTACTACAAAGCAAGTAGCCATTTGGAAATGAGTAACTGAGCCTGTGGTTTGCAGATAGACTATGTTTAAGATAAGGCAGTTTTGTGTTTCTGCTTAAAATGTCCTAACAGACACAGTAGTTCTGTTTCCGTAAGCAGCTTTTCAAAGATTTCATTAATGACCTGCCAAAGGAATAAAATCTCTTCTCATTCATGGAGTTAATTGTCATTCAAGGATGGCTTTAAAATATTATGGATTCCTATACTGACCATTTGGCATTCATGTGATTATCTCCCACAATAATTTATTCTAGAGTGCAAGCGGAGTTCCCTCATTTAGAGACCTTCTGGTTGTAGCTAGCTTTTCCAAATTGTTTGGAGTTTAATTGCTAATGAAGACCCATGGTGGGAAATCTTAAAATATTTACCCTCCTTTATGAAGTAGGCTGAGATGATGGGTCTTGACTCTATACTAAGGATAATAGAAGTTTTAAGAATAATGTTCAACTCTTCTTGTTTTGGAGGTACCAGCATCCCTATTACCTTTTGGTATTTGATACTTTCTCACTGCAACAGCTTATTGCCGTAGAATTCTATCTAGAGCAAAACAAATGAACAAGCAAAGTGAATTTTGGCTAACTAGGAATCATTTTACGGGTTTTTTTTAAACTTCCTTATAACTAAGAAAAGGTAGAATTTCTAAACACCATACTGCACTTAACAGCTAAGTGAGCCCACAATGGTATATGTGTGCTGATGTAAATTATACAGTGCCGCTCCAGGTGCAGGGAATCTCTCTGGGTAGAGTTGCTCATGGACTGCTTGAACCGTCAAAGATTGTTAAAGTTGATTCCCGTTTCAAATAGAGCTTTGGTAATAACAGTTGATCTCCCACATATTTAGTTTGTCCTCAAATTTATAATACTCTGTGAGTTCTAATCTGATATCATAGCTGGTTTTAGAAGACCCAGGGAAGCCAGAAATTCCTGATAAGGGACTTGAATCTGTCTGCGAGGTTGCTGCCTAAGAAAGTGTTTGGTTTTGTAGCAAATAGTTTATCATATTGTCTGTTTTTGTCAGGCAGAAGAAGTCTATTCCTTTGATATGTCAATGTATAGATTTCAGGTTTTTGTTGGCCATATTCCTTTAGTGCACAAATCAGTCCCATCACTGTCTCGTGCTTTATGAAATGTGTGCCCAAACTCAGCTATAGGTTATTATAGGATGCTCACGAGGGCCCATGGAAGAAACTTTCAATAAGGCTTGCTGTGGTATTTTGCTCAGTCTCTGTAAAAGTGTTACAAGAACATCAGTACCATAAAATATGTTTTGTAAGGAACATGGTTTTCTATTGTTATACTGACACTTTATGTGCTTCATGAATCTGTCTTGAGGCTACTAGCCAGCCTTTGCAGTGTAAGCTGGCTTCAGAAATATTTGTTTCTTCTGAAAACCTCAATCATAAAAATCAGCTGTCTTTGCCTACCTTCTCTCCAGAAGTTCTAGGTATTGGTCAAGTCCGCTGATGAAAGCTTTTTGTGTAGGATGCTCTTTGTGGCATACCGCTTGAGAAATGGTCTTCAAAACTACTCCCTTCCTCTAAGGTCATGTGTGTTCTGTTGTTTCATGCATGCATCTCAAGTACTTCAGCTCACTGAGCCTCAAATAGTGGCAAAATCCAGCTAGAACAAAGTAATTCTAAGTTGTAGTGAGACAAATATACTCTATTTGTGAGACACATACTCTGTGTGTGTACTTATATATCTAGCATTGTTATACATATTACACTATAAGACATACTGCTCTGCCCACCTGCTTTTCAGGGTTGCTGACTACTGGGCCTTACTGTTAAGATATTATTTCTTGGTCTTCAGGACTCTTCTTGTCCCGGGAAGATGCTTCCAACCAGTTCTAGAGAAGAGGGTTTTTTGTTAGTACAAGAAGAGTCTGTAGTGGCCAACCCAGCTGCAGATGTCCCAGATAAAGCTTCTAAAGCAGCCTGCATGACATTGACTACTGTGGCCATCCTGTCTGCACAAGCCAGCTGTTCCCTGAGAGGTGTAGTACATTGTTGAGGTTTGGGATGGGAGAGAGAATCCACTGGTTCTTTTCATTGACAAGGTGTGAAATGCTTTGCACCCCAAAAGACCTCAGGAGATAAGTGGCTCAGATCATTGACTCCTTCTCCTGGTTCCCCATTCCTGCCTCCTTTATATCAGTTTTGTTCTGATTTCTTGGCAGAGTGATTAGTGAGTTCGAATTAGTTCACCAAGCAGTCAAACAACAGAGGAAATGTAAGGGAGGGCACAGGACCACCACTTCTGTCGGTCTTGAGCTTTTGTCACCTTAACAGTGTCTTCTAACTGCACTCTAAAGCAGTTAGAGCCCAGTGGAAGCAAGGGTCCTCAAACACTAATCCCACAGCTACTAACTATAACCTCTTGCCTAGAACAGAAGAATGGTTAATCTTCTGTGGAGGCAAGATGTCAAGCATCCATCGTACTAGGAGTTATCTTTTGAAGAACTTGTTTTTGGGTGATCAGTCTTGTCACGATAAGGTCCTATCTTGTGGTCTGTCAACAGCACTGAGAACCTTCATCAAGCAGTGACAGCTCACCTCAGGAGAAACCATGTATTTCTGTCCTTTTCCATGGACACTTAGCTAGCAAAAGAAGGATGTCTTTGGCAGGTAATGAAACCCCCTTGACACATTTATACTCAGGCTTGTGGCTGAAAATAAAAGGCCACTGTCTCTGTTTCCCAGGTACCACAAAATTCTTCTCCTTTGAGGGAAAGGAAATAAAGACAGTTTTATGTTATCTGTGATAAGATTTTCAGTAAGCCATCCTGCTTCCCTTCATTGGAAGGGTCCATCACACCTGCATTCTGCCTTTGAGAGGAAACTGAGGTGCTGTACATGTATTTTGACCTTCTATGGTTGTCCAGCAGTTGGCAAACCTGAATGCATGGCACTTCTACACATTCACAGTTGTTTGCGCATATGGGCAAAGCATTCTGAAGAGTTCTAGTTACTGCAAGGTAATTAACTTTCTCTAATCTTGTTTGTCTTGGGGGTCTTTTTTAAAAAAGCAGTACTAGAGAAATTGCTAGGTGAATATTCTGGAGTTTTCTTGTAAGTGGATATTTCAAAGCCCCTTTAAGTTAAGGATAAAAGTAGAGGATATATGCCTTGTCTTTAAAAGCTGTGCCTTTCTTTTCCCCTTTCCTACTTCCCTCCAGTTAGGAAAATCATTATTTTAGAAGATGTGGAGATGAAATACAGAGTCCTACCTAGGACTTCTTTTCCTGTCTAATTGTGTGCGTATTTTCACGTATCTTAAACACAGGGGAGAAGGACAGAACAGAAGAGCTATGGCTTTTTGGCAGTTCCTTCTTGCAGCTGTGCTGCTCTCTCTAGGTCAGCCTGCGGTAGAGAAATTTGGTTCAAGCACCAGCAACACTGCTAAGCCATTTTGTGATGAGGTCAAGAGTTGAATAATCATCCCGTTGATAAGTGAGTGAGCCAGAAACTCCATTCAAAGAGGACAGTGACTTCCTGCGCTGCTTACCTATTATAGGTCACAGAAATCATGAAGGGAAAAGGGGGGACTGAGGGCACTCTAGCACATGCCTGTTTATGTAACTGTGACTTTTAAGTTTTATTTGCTGGTGTTAATATAATAAAAGGAGTTAAGGCAGGCCTTTGTGTCTTTATTAAAATCATGATTTTCTTGCAAGCATCCCCATGGGAAAATCAACATAGCTGCTGCTCTGGCTATATAGTCTAATCAGATGTGGCTGTAAGTCCTTTTTAGAGGTGGAGCCTGTGGGGTGTCAATGCACAGCATGCCCAGCTTCTCTGAGGTAGTTCTACAGCACACTCGTCCACATGGTCTGGCAGTTGTGGGAACCCACAAAGGTTGTTCAGCCCAAAGAAAGGCCATTCACTCTTTTTCATTTGAAATGCTTAAAACCCAGCCTGAATCCAAAAAGGGTAGTTTGTAGGCAGCTAGACTGAGCAATTTACATAGGATACCACAGAACAGTCTTCCCAGATATGAGTGCCATTTTTAGGCCTGTGCATGCTACTTTCTTTAGTACCTGGTTGTGAAATCAGCAAGCGTTTATGTGAAGCTGAGGCCCAGAGACAATGTGAATTAGAAAGTCATGTGATATTAGCAAGTGATCTCTTGTAATTATTTTTACCATTGCTAAAATGATGTTCTTACACAGTGTACATACTTTACCTAAAGGTATCTACTGTATTGAGTCCTTAGCTCCTTCATTCTTTTCTCCACTGTATTATCTAGTCTGCACTAAATTCTGATGTGACACTTTTGTGGCTGATAGTTCTCATTGAATGTGCAGTTTGCAGTTAGGACTTCAAGTTCCCCTCCTCTAATTTTACCCTGGAGCTTCTCCAGTACGGTTTCTGCTCTCCTTGTTCCACTGAAACTGTTCTGCCCAGGGTGGCTAACAAGCAGTCTCTGGCAAATTTCAGGGCTTCCGTACCAGTGGTACTTACTGGGTTTGGCTGAAGGAAGTGAGCATCCTTCTGTATTCCAGTTCTAAAGGGCATAAGTTGGCTGACTGTCGCAGAGCTAAGATGGAGACATTGTAGGCCTGCGTTCTCTTCTTGAACAAGCAGCCCTGATGTGATGGGAAACTCCTCTTATTTGGATACGATGCTGATGGTAGCAGTCACGATGGGACCTAGGTGACAGCATCTGTAAATAGAGGGTATTCTGAAGTGGACTGCCAGAAGAGCAAACGTTGCCTTGTGGCCTCATCCCTAGTTCTCGTTTGAGGGTTCTAAGAAAGCAGACAGGAGGGAGCAGGCCATGGGAAGTCATCCCAGAGGCCAAATATGAGCATACAAGTTTACTATCTGTCTCACCTCTTCCTTGTCCATGGCTAGTTAAATGCCTTTACAGTTGTCCATGCCTTCTCAGTTGTCAGCTGCTGCTTCTCTTCATTCCCTCCTCATTTCTTGCTATTCTTGATAAAAGTCACACGAGGCTAAGTTCTAGGTTGCTCCGGTGTTGCCTCTGCCTTATTTTTGATGCATCTGCCTGTTTATTTGGCCTTAAACTGATTGCTCATCTGAGTTGGTCTGTGTTTCCTCAGAACGCCTTGTGGATAACCTACTGCTTCATTTAAGTTTAATGCATTCTTTTAAATTCTTTAGGTATCTTTGCAGATCTCCTCAGTTCCCTAGTGTAAACCTATCACTTAATCCTAGCTCCTTCAGTAGGCCTAGGTATACTGTTTAGTATAAGATAATACAGAGAATGGTTAATGATAGGTGTTAGAGATGGAATAAGATAAGCTGTTAGGGCAACAAATTAGGAAGATGACCTGGGTGCCGAATAGCCAACAAATGCAATTGTAACTTTATTTAGATTGACATAAACTTGAATGATCATCTCTGAAATCTTTATATAGATCATGATAATAAAAATGAGGTTTGGCTCTCCTATATCTTTAAATCAGAGTCCTGTAGATTCCCAGATTTTTCTTGAAATGTAACTGCTGGAGTTAGGGCCATCTTACCTAACTTTTCAGCAATTTTCCTCTGTGCATTTCTTTGAAATTATGACTTCTACGTACTTTTGTATTTGTTTCAATTTTCATTCTGTAATCCCATAATTACAATTTCCATATGTTTCATATCACTGTAGCTTATGGATTTGCAATGTTAATTCTGTATTAAAGTTCTTTAATTTACCCATTGCACTGAATGATTAAAGTGAATTTTTGTCCCTCTTAGCATGAAAATTCAGTCTGTTTGGGATGGGTTTCTTAGCTATAGCCTCTTCTTCGGTAATCCGTGGTGGTCCAAATGATGTTCTTTCAATCATGTTTTCAGTGCCCATGTCTGTCCCTCAGTGCCACAACTAGGAGACCCTTCCATTTTCCATGTGCTGCACAGACTGTTTCGAGATCTAGTCTGGTACATTCACATTTCTTCACTTGAAGTCCTACAGAGTGGAACTGTGGATCATCTCACACTTGCTACTTTTGGGAATGGCATGTGTACATTGCATTGGGTACTGTTAAAGTCTCCAGCATTTGAATTGGGTGCCTCAATATATAAATCAATAAACATGTTTGTATTCTTCAGTTTTCAGATAGAAGTAGTCTGGGCAAGTTAATATTTACATTCCTGTTGATATCAGGGTCAAATTCTAATCACCACTCTAAGTAAAAGGGCAGATGCTCAGAAAGTGAGATAACATACTTCGGGATCAATAAGATTTGTCTGTCAAACGGATCTCTTGAAGAGGAAACAGATCTCTATATTTGAAAACAAGCAGATGAGTAGGCGAGCGAGGGAAACTGGCACTTTTTCAAACAGTGCTTCTGCACATGTGGCTTTGCCAGAGATTGTTTGATATTGGGCTACATCAGTGGCAGTACTCGCCCAACAGTACTTTGGTGCCTTTTATCATCTCTTACCAGAGTGGGAAGTACTTGTGTGAGTACTCCTGTGTGCTGTGTGATGGGGTAGTCCTGAAGCATGCAGGAGACCAGTAACTTCCACTAGCCTCTGCCAGTGCCAGATGGTTTGGTAAGCAGTTCTCCTTCCAGAACTGCCATGGAAATCGGGGAGGTGAAGTATTGACAGCTCTTGACTCTTGAATCAGGTTGAGAAGGGTTAATCTGATGAGCAGTAAAAGCTGGTGAGATTCCCAGCCAGGTCTTGTTCCAAATGAAGTTGGTGAGAATTTGCCTCTAACTCTGAAGTTACCTTTTCCTGCTTTGCAACTTCCATGTTGTTTCTTACCCATGTTTAGCATTTCAGGCTGCAATAGAAATGAAATGCCAGGAGGTTAATGTTCATAAGTAATTCTGTAATAACAAATACAGTATGTATTAAGATGGAGCTCCTTCGCTGAGTTGTGAGAGGAGGGAAAAAACATGTCATGCAGATCTTCTGCCACAGATGTGAAATACAGTTGAAGTTTCTTGACAGACAGAAGTTTCTTGACTCCTGTTTCAGACAAACCTGCTCTGGGTGTCCCATGAACCATTTGAGTTCTGAGGGAAGGTTTTATTTAATTTGAATTCATAGGAAAATTGGTGGATTGGGCTGATTTCTCCTAGAGTTCTCAAGCTTATTCAAACTCACAGTCTTACAAGTCAACGTGAAATAAAATCCTGCCCTGAAGGCCTTGAATGGCAACTTTGCTTAGAAATGATATTGCCAGGCTTCACCATTATGCTTCTAAACCAGTTCACTACTGTTTAAAAGGAGGTTTGACTGAGCTCATGATAAGACACTGATGCTGGCTTTTTCAGCATTAACCTTACAGCCTTAAAATACAGTGGACTTGATACTGCAGCAACTGAGGGAATAACTGAGAAGAGGAAAATTAGAACTATGTCAGCAGTTAGATGTCTGGTTTCTGGGTGCAGAAAGAAACTGCACTGGTGGTGGTGGTGGTGGAAATCCAGCTGGCTTTTGGGATAGAGCTGCTGCAGAGGTAATTTGCCCTTTTTTATGGAGACAGCTTGGGGATTTGAGAGTGCTTGAGTGGTTACAGGTAGATTAGCAACAGGAGGGGGAGCTCTCACTGCATTACCCAAAGAGGAGGGAAATGATGGATTTGGTTGCAAGCCTTTAAAAGAGGAGTACTGCATTCCTGCTGCTCCCTGTCAATAAAATGTTGGTGGCTGCTCTTCATATAGGCAACACCAATGGAGAATGTGCGTGTCAGGAAAAAGCAAGGCTATCCATGTCCTGCTCCTATCTCTCCTGCTATTGCTACCTAATTTGTTTGGTTCCAGGCATAATGTAGTTGTGTTACAGTCAAAGAAAGCTGCATTGCAGCTATGCCATAGCAGATGTAGTTCCTTTCCCTACATTCCTACCATCAACTTCAAATACCAGTGTCCTGTTCCTCAACTACTGTAAGTGGTCCCTGAGATGTTAGCTTTGGAGAGGAGGAATAGATAGTGAATATACATGTGGGACATTACTTTTATGGTTAGAGCAAAAACTGGTGCAGGTGAGAAGGAATAATTCCTTTCCAGTGCAAGTAGGATGAATAAGATTGAGAGCTTTGTAAAACAGTGTTATTTAACTGGTATTTTAAAGGCTGGTTGTGACTAGGAAACACATCAACATTAAGAATTTGAAGTACCTGGCAAGGAACAGAGAAGTTTGGGGGTTTAGCAAGATGGAGATTTCTCTAAAACAGAAACTCACTTCTTCTTGTAACCATTTACACTTAAATATCTCTCAAACTGTAATTTTTGGATGACTTTCTGAGTGAAGGGAAATGCAATTCTCCCTCCCTATTTGTGGACGGGGAGCAGAGACACAAAAAGAATAGGGTTAGCAGGGGAGAGGAGGGGTTGTTCTTACACAGACGGATGTAAACAGACATATGGATGTAAGTGGTTGGATGAAGGCTAGCTCTGGCCTAGAAGAGTGTAGTGGTGTCAACTCTAGGCTGTGTCCCAGAGGATGTGCCTTGCTCTTGGTATATCAGTTCAGGCAAAGTGCCAGTAAGATCCTTTTTTGGCTTCCAGTACAGAACGTGCTTGCGTCTGGGATGAGTGGATGGATCTCTCATCTGAGTGCGCCCAACTGTACAGACATGCCTCAAGTTACTTTTTAGCGTTCACAGGGTGAAAAGGGAATACATTAAGTTCTCCTTTAACCTGCATAAGTGCTGGCTCAACTGATTAGCATCTATCTTCTTTATTTGAATGTGCATGGTGTTGGCCTTTACACATATGTATTGTTAATCTTGCTGTGTCTGTGATATTAACTTGGATAATATCAAAATAATTTTCGGTAAGTGCTTTGGGTTTTGCTTGGCTTTTGTTTGTTTTGAATAGGAAAGAAGCTAGCCCTCTTCTGCTTGAATTGCTAATCTTGGGTAACTGAGTGGTTTTATTGTGGGGGTCTTAAAACATTGGTGAATTTTTTTCCAAAGGGTTTTGAGTTAAAGGAACCTTCTGTAAGAGACTATTCCTCATATTCTGTATAACATTAAAAAAAAAAATCTTTCCAAGTGTATGTTGGTACCTCTATACTCATGATACATTTGGCTGGGCTTTTCCTCCTTAAATTCATTGAATCAAAGCAATAATATAAATCTAAGTTTTTATTCATCAACTTTTCTTCAAGGTTTGTAATTTGCTGGAATTAAATAGGGAATCTGGGAATAACACATGATCATAGATATAGTACATATCATGCAGGCTTATTTCCAGAATGTCAGTGGAGGGTTATATTAAATCCTTTTGTTTTGCTGTAGTATGATTACAAAGATTCTTTTGTAGCTTGGGACATTGAGTCTAAAAGCAGGAAATATGAGAGGTATCTGGCAAGAGAAGGTAATGTGAATTTAATTCTAGCATTGCTGTTGTTCTTAACTATGTTCTGATTGGTCAGCAAGATCTGCAAAAAAGTCTCGGTCATGACTGTATGACTTTGAATACCTATCAGGAAGAAGAGCAATCTGGGGTCACAGTGCTTTAAATACTGTCAGTTAGGCCTCAGGAGAGACTAGATGTGTTGCAGTTACCAGAGAGAAGAAAATGTAACTAACTGCATTGAGATGGACATTTCTTTTTTCCTTTTTCTTTTCTTTTTTCCTCTTTTCAGCTAAACTAAGTTCAGTTTAGGATGGTCTTTAAAACCTTAACATTAATAAAGAATGGCAATCAAGTAGTGTCTATAGAAGAAGAAAACAAACCCCCAAATATTAGTTTTGTGTGCATGATAATCCTTTCCCAAATAGTTGGAGAGATGAGAACTTTAGCCTGCATTCATGTATTAGTCATTCATGAAATAGTCATTTCAGCTATTCAGGAATTAACTGTGTATTGTTGGTACAAATTTTATTTTATTTTAGATAGGGGCCATTGCAGGATTGGGCTGAGATTTATAGTCACTGGAAGAAACTACTTTGAGTAGCCACATACCTCATCTGCTTTTGAAGGTGTGTCTTTGCTAGCTGTACACAAGTATCTAGTAATTTCTGGGCCTGTTAAATCCCTGCTTTATACCTCAGAGTTCATAATATTTTGCAGGATGTACAGACTATGCTGATAATTAAAAATTTGCAATATATGAATATATATCACGTATATTTGTATTGTTGCAGTTTTAGCTGTTATACTGACTAAAAGGTGACAGGCTTGTCATGATTTTGTCTTCAAAGAAAGGCTTATTCATTTTCAAAAACCTTTTTCCTGGCCACTGTATCCAGGCTGATGCCAGGTCCATGCACTTTAGGGGAGTGTTAGGTGGCTGTTCAGTAGGGTCATACTTCATGCTAAAAAGGGAATAATACTGGTGTTCTTGGTTCCACACAGATGGTTCCAGACAGGAAGAAGTGGAAGGTGAACTCAGTGAAGAAGAACGCTGGTTTGGAAATTCTTCAGAAACTCCTTCAGAAGCATCATATGGAGAAGTCCAGGAGAACTTTAAATTGTCTCTTGAGGACAGAATCCAAGAGCAGTCCACTTCCCCAGATACTTCTTTGGGAAGTGCAACTCCTAGCAGCAATGCGGCGGAGCTGGGATCCATTGAAAATGAGGCATTAAGGGACACATTACAGAGCAAAGAGCACCTTTCTCCTGATGTGTCATCTCTGTGTGAAGAAGAACCTCCTGGTCCAAATAAGCCACTGAGTAGTAACCTGAGGCGGCTACTGGAGGCTGGCTCCCTCAAGCTGGATGCTGCTGTTACAGCCAATGGCAGAGTCGAGTCCCCGGTAAATCTTGGCTCAAATCTCTCCTTCTCTCCACCTGTTCATCATGCCCAGCAGCTAAGTGTTCTTGCCAGAAAGCTTGCTGAGAAACAGGAACAAAGTGACCAATACAATGCAAGTAGTCACTTTATATGGAATCAAGGTAAGTGGTTGCCAAACTCAGCCACCACCTGTGGTTTGTCCCCTGATTCAGCTATCCTGAAACTGAAAGCCGCAGCCAATGCTGTTCTGCAGGACAAATCTCTTTCAAGGACTGAAGACACTCTAAGATTCGAATCCTTTTCCTCACCTTTTAGTTCTCAGTCAGCC
Source organism: Phalacrocorax aristotelis (assembly GCF_949628215.1). Lineage (NCBI taxonomy): Eukaryota > Metazoa > Chordata > Aves > Suliformes > Phalacrocoracidae > Phalacrocorax > Phalacrocorax aristotelis. The sequence goes on from NC_134279.1 coordinate 18,494,710, forward strand.
AGCTCCACGTTAGCAGCTTTATCTAAGAAAGTGAGTGAAAGAAGTATGACTCCTGGGCAGGAGCACCCGCCTCCGGCTAGTTCTTTCCTTTCTCTGGCTTCCATGACCTCTTCAGCTGCCCTTCTCAAGGAGGTTGCTGCAAGGGCTGCAGGCACCCTGTTGGCTGAGAAGAAATCCCTGGTTGCTGAGGATCCCCTGAAGCTTTCAGAGATGAAGCAAGAGAAAGCAACTCCACCACAGTCTTTGGAATTATTGTTACTACCAGTCCCTAAGGGAAGAGCATCCAAACCCGCTAGTACAGGTATGGATACAGTTTGAGCCACATTCCAGTAAGTGAAATGTATTTATTTTCCTATAGGCTTATATAACATCTCTTCAATGTGTCTGGATTTGGTTTGATTCCATGTATTATAAGAAGAATAAGAAATAGGTACTTTAGGTAAGCAATAGAAAAGCTTTTAAAAATACCACTTGAAGACCAAACTGTCACAAATGTTCCCATATTTGAAAGATATGAGTATGCCGTTCAGTGGTGTGGGGGTTTTTTTGTTTTGTTATGTCTGGGGTTTTTTTTGTTCCGTACAATGGTATTTCCCCCTCTTACCAAGTTCAGAATAAGCCCACAAAAAATATTTAATGGAGAATATCAGAGAGTCCCTGTTAGGGAGCTCACGCTATCAGTGAGCATGTAGAAAACTAGTGCTTTTGAAATATTGGACAAGGGAGAATTCTCCCTCCTGCTGTCTGTATCACAAATGGACTTTTGTGTAATCACTTACTACCCTGTCCTAATTTACTAGACTATATTATTATGTTGCCACTTTTCATTAAAATTTTTTGCAGCAGTTCAGTATTTTACAATCCTGTGTCATTAAAAAGAAAAAAAAAAAGGGGAATTGCATCTCTAATTTACACAACAAGAACCATTTTACACTTCTGACTTCCCTCCACCAGTTCCAGCTGTCAGCAGTCAAGGAATTAGGCTTATAGGGAATATGCAGAAACAGTCTTGGCAAGAACTGGCAAGCCATGCAGGGAAATTTAAATGACCATGTTCAAAATAAGGAAAAATAAGATTTCTTTCATCTCTTTCTATAAAAAGTTCATATCATGGATTTATATTTCTGGTAGAACATAAAGCTTCAGATGTTGTCAAAATGCCTGGAGTGGCCTTCTGCTGCAGAGGGGAAGGAAGCATGTCAGCTATCTTCACAAGATGCACAAAGTAGTTGGGTATATTAGAGCTTTATCAAGCTGAGTTTTATCAGGAATAGTAGCTTGACTGTACAGGTGTAGCAAGCCAGTGTACAAACATGAAGCCTGACATGGACGTTGTATAATTGCACTGCCGTCTTTCTGACCTAGCCTTTTCGTTTAGAGATATTATGAGGTCTTGTCTATCCCTGTGCAGTAAAAACTTATAGCGTAGAAACTGTTGGATGGACAGCAATGCTCATTCCTCCCTTGGAAGAAGAGAGAGAGGGAGGGATGCAATGAGGTGCAACTGGTACCAGTTTCTTGCTCTGAGTTACATGTGTTCTACAAATGCTTTGCTGGTGTGTTTTGCCAAGGTGATTAAAGTGGCAAACTATTCTTGGCATGGGTCTGGCCTAAGGTTTTCATTAGTTTATGTTACTCCGAAAAGGACTTCATCTAAGCTAAATCAAGAAAAGGTTCTTTTGTGTGGGAATAGGACTACCCACGCTGGCTGCACCAGTGTGACTGTGGGCGTTAATTTAATGTAACTTTCCCCATGAAGACCAACCTTCATATAAGAAAGGCAACAATGTATAGAAAAGGAGTAAGGTTAAAATTTATTTGAAGTTGTTAGTTTATTTCCTGCTGGAGAAAAAGCTGTTCACATCAGAAGTTTTTACTGGGGAAAAGTAAATGGTTGTAGTAAAATCCAGGTTCTGTGTTTGACCAACAAACTGTGGGATTTGTCTGTGCAGCTCATACTAGCGGAGCGCTCTGTACCAGTGGGCAATTGTGCTGGTAGTACCGGCACTTTATACACTAGCTCTGATGCAGCAAATTCCTAGCAACTATTCTCTTTGCTGAAGGCCCAAGCATACTGTGCTGTGAAAAGATAACAATGGGGGCTGACTGCCTCAGGTCTTTGGTAACCAAGGAACAACTATTCATTTTTTATAATATATGGGACTAGTATCCCAAGAGGAAGGGTGTTTCCTTTCAGTTCATACACACTGGGCCAATGCCAGCTGGCATCCAAGCAAACTTCATAGTGCAATGTTCATAACAAAAGTTCTTTAAGTCCATTTTCTGATATGCTATTAAGTTTTTCCTTTCTAAATAATTAACCGACTGAAAATAAAAAGCAAGCTGTTGGTTGGTGTATCTGGATGTTGATTATGGACAGCCAGGTGCCTTGATTCCTTCAGTCACAGAGAAATGCAGCTTGCAAAAAGAGGTCACTGTTTAGTAACCTTTGATTGAAGATTTCATTTCTGTAAAAGTTAAGTAGGGCAGCTGAGCCTGTATATTCGCCATGAAAATAAATGCCACACATTCCTGATTCCTTTTGCACCTACAGCCTTATGGCACTAAAAGCAGAAAATATTATTTCACTTTATAACATTTTATCTTTTTGTGTGTGTCTGATTGCTCCTTGAGACGTGGGGTTTTTTTGTCTTGTTCCCAGAGACATCTTTTCCCAGTAGGCGTAGCTTGACAGGTGGTTTTATCCCTTCTCACACTTTGAATGTTTAAGGCACTGGTGAGTTTGCTTTGTTGTGGTGAATCTGATTCACTTACCCACCAGCAACATGTGGCTTTGATTATGAGATCAATACTCAGTGAGGTTAATTAGATGTCTACAAGTAAGGAACAGCAAAGATGGAGGCTATTTAAAGAGGAATATGTTTATACAAGAGTATGCCTGCTGTTCTTTTGTCCACCATGTTAAGCTATTTGCTCAGAATTATTACAGGCAAGAAGCTGGACCCATGGCTTATCAGAGTGTAGACACCTCTGAAACTGCGTGTCAGGTTTGGTGGACCTAGCCATTACTTGCATAGGCTATAGTAAAGTGATACAGAGAAGACTAACTTTTCTATCAATCTGTTAGTATTGCCAATTTTATAAGATGCTTGTGTGTTTTGGATGAAATTTAAAAGGAAGCCTGGAATCTGCAGTAAAGTTCTGATGTTGTTTTTGAAAGAGTGTGGATGGCAAACCCTTCTTTTACTGACTGAATGCTTGTTTGGTGTAACTTTTTGCCTGCAATGCTTGCCATTTTGTTCCTGAAACTTTTTTGGGAAGCACTGGCTGATTCTCTCCTCACTGGTGTCACTCTTTCCAACTAATTGACACTGTGTGACATGAAATAGACCTCAGTATAAATGAAGGAAAGCTGTAAGCCCACAGTTTTTTTTCTTAGGCTGAGGTTTATGTAGTAAAAAGCTAACATAGTTCAGCTTTGGAGAGCGTTGACATAATTACTGTGTGCCATTAATTGTCATTGTTATTGGTGAAGTCACAAATATTCAGGCCAGTTCTTTGTATATTTTGTAACTTGCTAAATTACTTTTGATCCATCTTATTTGCAGATTTATTTTTAATGGGGTGGAAAACAGGTAATAGCTTGTTACCCATTTCTTTTTGGATCCTTTGTGATGATAACCAGAGGCTGGAGAAAAGATATGATAGAAGGAAGAGAAATGATAGGTAAAAATGCTACCAATATATTTTCTCCTGCAGTTTGTCTTTCTCCTGCCTTTTGGGAAGAAGTAAGTAAAGATATTTAAAAACTGAAACACAAGCAATTATAGGATTTGGCTTTGGCTTACAATTTAGAGGTGCAGAGAGGGGAACAGTTTGATAATATGTTGACTGTGATAGAATATTTCACAAGGAGAATTTCTGAACTTGCAGAATTGCGTGCTTTGACAATGTGTCCTTTTTTGTACTTAAGTAATGACTACCTAATCAGTTGAATTACAGTGGTTTTGTTTCCTACCTAATAGCAAGAATTGTATTTTTAGGATATGACAAATCTTTCTGGAGCTTTTTATCACTTAGTTCCTCATCAAGGGAATTTGATGTTTGCTCTGTCCTTATCAGTAGGAAATAACTGATAATAATGAGATTAAATATTCTGAGAGAAATTCCAAATAGCAGGATGCACATTGCTGAGCTCTGGACATTTGAAAATAGTCTGTCTTTTATACTGAGGAAAAAGGCTTCCAATTTGACAGTAATAGTAGGCCTTTCTTTATAATAAGCAGAGAAAATCGTGGTGAGAGGATGACTGGATGGTTAGTTGTGTTAAGTCAGCAGCAGGAATTTCTCTTTTCCTCAACCTTGAGATGGTTCCACACTCAGCAGACTAGCCATATTTGCCTGATAAATGCCACCAAATCCTTTTTTTATCTTAGGTGAATTGGGCAGTAAAGCAGAGTGCAAACATTTAGGAAGGCAATAGATTTAAAACCCTGGCAACTAGACGAGCAGAAGGAAACCCACGACCTGAAGAACCCTGATGGCTGAAGTTGCAGCAGCATCTGCTCGAGCCATAACTAAACAAGTTAAACAGCAGGGGTTCTGAAGTCATTCACTTCTGGAGTTAAGTATATCTGATATGCAATACCAGTGTGCTTTTCAGTTAAGTTGTGGATTGTTCTGTGCTTTATATCCCACTCCTCTGCTGGCTAGCCATCAGATATGGAAATGTATAAATTTTTAACAGTTAAGTGTATTTTCCATACCCTACTACAACTGGCCTTTGATAGGAAATGAAGCTGCAAAGTGATGATTATGAGAGACATCCATCTCAGTTCAGTTAAATTATAAGGAACATTAGGACCAGGTGAGATAGAGTAGCATCCCCTACTGATTAGCCAAAGGATGTTTGGGACATTAACCTTTATAAATTATGGTGACCTTTCTCAGAGGGAGAATAATTAGATTAAGGGGAAAAGGGATATGCAGGGGGTAGGATCTGGAATTTCTGGTACATGTTGTTGTTTAACTGATGTGTCTCTTTGCAGATGAAATTCTAGCATTGAAAAATGGTATCTTGAGTATGTTTACAAGGGGAAAGTATTCGACAAGTGGCTGTAAAGGATCCTTTCTTTTTCTTCCCCCCTTCTGCTAAGCCTCAGAAGAAGAAGGAGGAAAACCTTTCCAGTGTCCGATCTGTGGTTTGGTTATCAAGAGGAAGAGTTACTGGAAACGGCACATGGTGATTCATACAGGTTTGAAAAGTCATCAGTGTCCACTCTGTCCATTTCGCTGTGCACGCAAGGACAATCTCAAATCACACATGAAGGTAAGGGAAATATTTGCTGACAATCCAAACACCTGAATCATCAATCAAACCTGTTTGATATGCATTTGCAAGAATAAAATTTCCCTAGCTGTGCTACTAATGATGCCTTTAAATAAAGAGACCATAAAACCAGAAAGAAATAGCTTTTTCCCCTTTGCTTGCCTTTCCATTTTATGCAGTGTGGAAACTGTCTTGCGTTATGTCAGCTTGGTGCAGAACAAGCTGTCTGTGACCGGTTTAGTTCTGGACCCGGAACCACTAGAAGCAGGGATGTTAGCTGAGATGTGACACCATGCAAACTCAGCAGTGCTGCTTTTCGGGATGCCAGCTAGTGTCTCTGTGTGCCGTTGCATCACACTAAGTGGGCATACCAAGTTGGGCAGTACTAGCAGGGGTTCTCCCCATTACTTTCTATAGACAGGCCTGCAGTTTTAACTTTTTTCTTGCTCTAGCGTTTAACTGCAGGCATTTCAGCAGTGAGGGATCCAAAATAAAATGAACGACAGATTAGACTGTAACATATTGTTTTCAGATGTTTCTGTTAAGTTTAAAGAGCGCTTTTAACTCAGCCTAAGTTTTAGGCTGAAACTGAAAATGACCTTTTGAAGGAAGAAACATCCATGTTGATGTGGAAAAACATAAAAATGTAAAGAAACTCTGTCTGCTTAGCTGAAGTACTACATGGCTGCAACATACAAAGTGCCTGGCCTTGCAAGCTGTAGAACATGCTTGGTGAAGGAAAAATGGTACCTGTCCCATTAGCACATGGACGAAGAAGCTGAAGTGCAAAAAGTTTCCCTTGTTAATGCAGTTGAGCCTTATAATAACAGTAAAATGTTTTATTATAGTTATTTTGTCTGTTTTAGACATATGTGTCTAATAGAGTACGGGGCTGGTGTGGAGGGGGACAGAAATGCCTGGTCAGCTTTTATATGTGCTATTGCAGAATCTGAGGTCACTAGAGAGGAGTCTAACCTTGCTTACACCCAAGTAACTATTCCCTTCAGTGTAAATGATTTCAGATGATTCCACTAATCACAACAGCAGACCTTACTGTATTTCAGGTCCTTCCTAGGTCTGAAATCATGATCCTAAAGTCTGAAGGCTCATCCCTTAACTCTTCTGCTGTGGATCAATGCAGTATTCCAGGGCATCCTTGGTGTATCATGCTAATCCTTATCAAGTAGGAGTAGGTTTGGTGTTTATGGCTCTTTCTTTTAGGACTTGGTGTTCCATGTTGACTAGAGGGTTTGGATGGCTGCCCCCTTCCTTCCCCTCCACCCCCCCCCCCCCCCCCCCCCCCGCCCCAAAGGAGATTAATAGAAAGAATGGGAACACAACATGATAAAAAGTTGGGGGTTTTTTGTTTGTTTGTTTTCAGTGTTGACAGCCTGCATAGAAGCATGCACCACCTAAAAGTTTGCTATTCACTGGTAAAGACCTGTTGTTTTCTCCTGCTTTGTAAAGGGCATCCCTATTACTCCCTGCAGAAATTCTTGTTCTCTGCTTTTTTTTGCCTTTTCGGAATTGTTATTTGCAGGTTTGAGGGCTTATCCCTTCCTTTTTGGCATGGTGATTTCCATAGACAGTCACAGGTAGTACATTGGAGAAATTAAGGGCTTTTTCACTGTCTCTGTGGTATAGAATTGATGGCTGTCTGAAGCCCTTGTGCTCTTTTCTACTCCCCATCTAACATAAACACCTTCATTAACTGAGCCCATGTCATCTTAAAACAGACCCCTCATACAAACATGTAACGTGTAATGTTAATTATTTGGTAATATAGTAATTATTACCAAGTAATGCTCAATTAGACATCATTGAGGTCAGAGGCAGGCCCAGAGCTACCTGACACAACCTAAGAGATTACAGCCTCCTTTAGCCTTACTATGGAGGTAAGATCTGAAGTCTCCTCAGTCAGTGCAGTCCAGCCATGCAGGTCATGATGGACCCAGTGGTCTTTGCTGGTAAAACTGCTCCCTATTTAAGATGAAGGCAATTGTCTTACAAAACTAGACTCCCTGTAGTTGGTCTTTTGTCCTTATTATAGTCTTACGGACAGATGTAAAGAATCACAAGTGCAAGATTCTGAAAGATAACATTTTACCTTAATTTCAGTGGGTTTCATACACTTTTCTCAACTAAGCCATTCGTAAAAATATTTAATATCACATCAAAACTGAGGCAGGTGAATGAGGTGGGGGCATGTTAGTCATGAGTCCAACAGTGGCAGGTGTAACTTGAATTCCCTTTGGAGAAAGTACAAATTGATAACAAGATTAAATATAAAAAAATATCAGATTTCTTTTCTCATTATAAAAAAGTGCTGCTTTTAAATCTGTATGTAAATAAGTATAAGATCATAATAACGGACACGTATATAAACCAACAGTGTTCCGAATGGGATGAATACACATCAGAAATGGTACAGCACAGCTGGGAGCTACATAGGATGCAGTGTTCTGGTTAAGTAAGTAGGATGTTTCAGTTTTCTTCGTTGTCCTAGGATCCTTTGGGAGCTACCTGGCCGTATCTCTTTCCTGACAGGCAACCCACAAAGGTAGAGCTGCCTCGAGCTCTCCATCCCTTTCTCCCTCCCCATAAGTCAGCTGTAGCTGCAGGTGAAGACACATTTTTCAAAACCAAAAAGGCTACTCAAAATTAGGGTACTAGGCTGGTGTTTGTGATTCATGATAAGCCAATTTTTATTCTAGGATGCTACCACAAGCCAAGCTTTCTCCTTTATGCTGCTCTTCAGGTTTTATATTCTATTGATAAGGATGACAGACAAAACCTGTTGAGGTGTTTTGTCCAGCAGCAGTCCTCAAAATCTAATAGCGTTGTCTTTGTAGGCAGCATAGCCCTGAGCTCAAGCACTTCCTCTTTTTTCTAGGTTCTTGTAGGCATTTGCACTGAAACTGGTCATTTAGAATTTAATTTCCATGTGTGGTTTGTATGTGTCTCCACATGGGCTTTCCTTATTGTGTGTATCTTTAGGTTAAAAAATAATAACAACTATATTATATAAATACTGTGTCATTTTACGGTAATTATAGCATGTCAAACTGATTGACGCAGCACACGACTTTGCCAGCATTTTTGGTGTCTTGTCCCCTGCTAGAGAAAATCTTAAGCTGGATTAATTCCAGCCATGGCCATATTCAGATCTACATGTGCTACCCACCATGTTGACGAAGGATTCTTCCAGTAAGGGCACTTTGCCAGGACCAACTCACAACTGGAGGCGAGGAAGTGAAAGGCAAGAAGGGAAGCAGAAGGAAAGTTTCCACACAGGCACACAATGAACAAGGGACGCTGAGTAGACTGCCTTTTAAGGAACACAGTGTTATCTGTAATTGTTATATGGCATTTAGATTCCACAGTGATAGGCACCTTGGAAAAATCCTAAAATAGGCACAGTACAGAATTGTATTAGTCTGTTTTGGAGACAAGTTATACTACATGCATAACTACAAGTTTTGGCCCGTATTCCCAGGAATCTAGGGGTAGCATCGCAGGACCTGATTCTGGTAGCATAGCATGGTTTCCAGGGGCACTGAGAATACTGAAAATTAAGCTGTATGAAATGAATGGGTAACTGAGGGAGGTATCTTGTCAAAGCAGGCAGCAAGGCTTATGCTTGAGTCTTTATCTCTGTTTATCTAAACATATATTCAGTTGGATTATGTTGTTTTCTTCTTGAGAGAGACTATCTTATGTACTACTACTGCAGAAAGCAACAGAAAGGGATGGTGTAATGCAGCAAGATGTATTCAGGCTTTTCTGTTTTTCCTGGTAGGGATTAAATTTACCTCAGAGCAATACCACAAGCATCAGTCAGACTTCGGCCAATTGGTGCGTTTGGATCATGCACATATCTTCCTCAGCGACTGGTGGACGGATAGGCTGTGAGATCATACAGATATGTTCCAAGAAAGCAACAGGATATTAGCCTGAGCACTTGGAAGGGGGCATGAGGAAGAGGAGCATATGGCCAAAAATAATATCTATAAATGTTCCCTGTGCTGCTATATAGACATAAGGCAGAAATGGGTGAGCCAGCTCTTCTAGCAGTGGAAAAGAAGGTTGGCATTGTGAACAGGTGCTGAAGCATGGTGGTATAACAGAAAATCAGGAAAATGAAGATTACGCTTAACAGAAAAGTTAGATGCAGTGGCAGGCAGGTTGTATGATGCCCAACCATGGGATCTTCCTGCTTCTGTTGCTTATGAAGAGGGACCATGTAGTGAGATCTTAGTTTAATATTCCTGTGTAATATGAAGAGGGTTATAACCAGCCTCCTGATTAGGGAGAGGCTACTAATTACGTGATAGTAGAAATATGGAAAGGCTCTGAAGAATGTGGCCATGTCTTCACTACCCCTTAGTGATTTGCTTTTCCCTCTTTCTTCCTCAAGCTAGGGTCAGACAACTGAATATGCATTCCTAATCCATTTTGGTGATGTGTAGGACAGGTTATTTTAAAGCATCTTCACCATATTGGGAGAAGGATGTTGACTGTGTTTTATGGAAGGGACTTTTGTATTGTTTGGTTTAAGCTAACCTTAAAGAGCCCTGGGAGGTGCCTGTGATTCCATTGCCTCTCTTCAGGCAGGGGAGGTAATGCAAACTCGTACAGCCTTTCAACAGGTGAAATCTGTGCCCTGAGTCTTAGACAGGTACCACAAGTGTCTTCAAATATCTGCCTTTTACTCTTGTCACTTCTTGCATATGAGGCAAGGATAAGACAGGAAATTCATTGATACCTTAAATCTTCAAGAAAAAAAAGAAATTTTTTATTTTTTGAACAACTAGTCCAGTCCAGCCCTGCAGAGAGGCTTCTTTTTTCCCCTTTGCTTTCAAGCAAAGCAAGGAAATAATTTCAAAAAGAAAATACTATATAAATAATGCATGTGTCCTGAAGGGAAGGATCATATCAAAACTAGCACCATAGCACTAAACTTTTGAAAGTGCAGTATTTTAAAAATGAGTGAACTTCTCAGGAAAGAGCACTAAGTGAAAAAGCAGAGGGCACATGATAGATGCAAAATGGAGACCTCTCAAGTGTACTCAAATGCAGCCGCAGAAGAAGGCATTTACTAAAAGAGATTTAAAAAACCCAAACAAACAAAAAAACCCCCACCCACAACCAAAACCTAAAAACCTCAAAAAGAAAAAAATCAGTGGGTAGGCAGGTGTGGCTAAATGGCCAGATTGTAGTTGTTGTTATTTGTAGTAGTTGCTTCAACAGATCCCCCTCATGGAAATGTTAATCCACTTGAAAGTTGGTGAGAAAAATAAAACCTTATAGTAGGCAAAGAAAAAAGTCATAATTAGGTCACAGAAAGTAAGTAAAGACTGAGTAGCCAGAAGCAAATATAGCAGTGAATGGATTCAGCACCCCAACTCCCTTATGTTCTGATTTTGCTTAGGGGTGAAGGTTCCCTGTTAAGTCCCACAAAAGAAAGGTGAATGCCAATCCTTCCCTTCCTGAGCCTCATAACTAGAAAGGAGAGTCTGTGCAAAGCATTACCCCAACTTTAAGGAAGGAGAAAAGAGAATATCCACCTCACCAGCACTACAAAATGACAGGGCATGTCTGTGTCACCGTTTCCCTCACCCCTGCTCCTCAGTGTACCCTGTTAGGTGGGATCACGTGTGTTTGTGGTACATCTGTATGGGCCAGTGTGTACTTCCCATGACTTATATTGGCTGGTAAATCAGCAGGGAAGTTGTTTTTAAGTATGAAAAGATGATTTAAGAAACTGCTTATGATACTAGAAATACTAGTATGTCAACAAAAGATGTAACAGAAAAAAATACCATATACAAATGATACGATATGATAGGGACATGTGGTTTCTGTAAAAGAAAATCATGTGGTCTTCCACTAAGATGTTTTGAGCATGTCAGGAAAATCATGGACTTAAGAATCAGTTGAAATTTATTTGGTTTTTAAAAAAGCCTTTGGCAAAGCTTCTCCCTGAGAAGCTGCCAAATAAATTAAGCAATGTGATGTACTATGGCAAATTAGAAATTCACCAAGAGACAGTAAAACAAAGGGTAGGAAGGAATTAGCAATTTTAAGCATGACAAAAGGCTAACAGAGGGGTATTCTATTATTAAGAGTGGAATTGTGCATATTTTAGCAAATGCAATCTGCACAACATGACTGTGGGTAAGAGAATTGTAGACAATACAACCTTATGTGCACGAATGAAGATTAGAAAAGGCAAACTTTGAAAGGGAATAAAAAAAGGCTGGCTGACAGGTAAACAAGGAGGCAAATGAAGTTATTGTTGACAAATATAAGGTACTGCATCTTGGAAGCAAGAGTCTAATTGTGCACCTGGCTGTCTGATATAATGAACTGTAACTACTCAGGGAAAATATCTGAGTATCGCTGTAGACAGTTCAATGAAAACCTTTTCTTGGCATGTGCAGCAGTGGTTAAAAAGTATATTAGATACTTGAATGTCTGTAGAATAAAACAGAAATAACACTGGAAATATTACAATGCTATTATTAACATATGGTATGCTGCCACTTACGATATTCGCTTCTGGTCACTGTATCAAAAATGTATCAGAAATAGAAGGGATTTTAAAAGTTGGCAATGAAAATGATTAGTGGGATGGCAAGAACTCCCTTTGAAGAAAGAAGCTGAGAACAATGGGACTGCCAGGTATGGAAAAGAGGTGTGATCAAAATAATGCATGTGATAGAGAAGATAAATTGAATGGCTTCTTTTTTTCTTTCTTGCAATGTGAGAATGAGGAAGCAGCAAGAGAAACTGAAAGAAACAAATTTTAAAAAAAAGAAAAAAGACAATAGATAACTTGTACCCAAGTCCTCAAGCTAGGCCTGAATTCTGTAAGGAGTATATAGTTCTGTTGAAAATTATTGCATACGTCATATCAAGCACACACTGAAAAAACCTGTAGAACCATTAAATATTATTTGAGACTGGGAAGACTGTAGGGTTAAAATAAAGATGATACAAGTACTTTGCACAGTCAAGGAGAATATACACAGTTATATGAAATAAACTCAGAAGGTAGAAGTCCTTAAATGTTTGACATAAGTCAAACAGTAGTTTTATAGGATTTTGAAAGAATCATTCTCTGGGAGCAGGTTTGTGCACTGTGGTTTGTTGCAGCGTAAATCAGAGAGATCCAAATCTGGCAGCAGCTGGGCCTAGAACTTTGGAGAACACCTGTCAGCTGTCCTCATCTCCTCGTGCCTGTGGTTCTTGCAGCAGCAGCCTAGTCGATTCTAAAGAGGACATCTGATGGTTTGGGTAGCATTAGAACACTGTAAGAGCCATTCCCTGTCTCATGGAGGGAGAAGGCAGCTTTTTGGACTGTAACACTGCATGACCTGAGTCTCCCCTGTGGCTTTCTGTGTAGCTCTACAGGGTTTCTTTTTTCTTATTCTGCACCAACTACTTGCTGCCTTGACTTTTCCCTCCGAATAGCGTAAAATGGCAATTCTTGGCTCTTTTAGCTGCTGTTAAATGAGAAAATAAGGGATAGTTTTTCCTTTAAAGGGTCTTTAACTCTTAGTTTCTATTCCTAATAGTGTTCAAATTTTAAAATAAATATCATTCTCAAAACGAAATAATAATGTGTTTTTTTATTTTAGCTAACACTGGGAGCTGAATATTGGGCTTGACGTTGTTTCATCTCAGTGTTTCGTAGATCTAAAATTATTCCTTTCAAAACTCTAAATATTTGGGTTTGAGCTCTGTCATTCCTTGGCTGCAAGTTATAAATGTACTTTATTTTATAAGAAATCCATTGGTGATGCTGCTATTGTCTTTGGGCAGGAGAAAAATCCAGATCAGATGAATCAGCTCCCTCTATTCTCATCCATTCTCAAAAGATATTGCAGGGGTGGTATGCCATGCTCCTGGGAAGAGAGGGTGGGCTCCCACACACTTTGCGACCTGACTGCAGCAGTGACAGCCTTCAGAAGGCATCGTATTGATGATTGTGATAAGAGGCCTCTAGAAGAAGTGGTTAAATATGTAGGCAGGGAAATGTTGATTGAAGGGGATCCTGGAGAGAAACCCTGGCACACAGAATCTCAGTGGGTGTAAGAGATAAAGTTGCCATGGTGAGAGTGCTTGCCACCATTAGTATATCTCAATGCTCTTCATGAAGAGTAGTGCTTACATACTGCTGTGCTCACAGACCATCCTGTTTCTAGTAGTGTAGACAGGCAATCTGGTTGGCATTTCTGTTGTAACCTGTTAATATTTAGAATTTATTGTTCCACTATTCTTCTGCAAGGTTGTTGCTTTAAAACTGTCTTAGGTTAGTATTAGCTTCTAATTTTTTTTTTGTTGTCAGGTGCAATTTTAAGATTCCAGTATTACTTTGTCTGTAAATGTCATGTTTATATGATACTGAGAATGTAATTCTGTAAAGTGGCTGGCCAAGAAAAATTCTCTCCTGCTGTCTGTTTGTTTAGAACCTAATCTCTGGAGCCCTTGAAGAACTACTGAATGAAGAGCTATGCAGACTAATGAAATGTGTCTTCACTGAATGCAAAAAGGGCTAAAAGAGGGACATCTCCCAGCTTCACATTTTAGCAGATCTGAATTGAGGTCCTGTTTCTGGGAATGCTGGATACAAGCTTGTGCCTGAATTCCTCTTACTATACACAAAATGAATCAGGGCAAATCTACAACCATGGGAAACTCCAGCCTGAATTTTGACAGATCTGTGTTTGGGAAATGCTGCTGTTACCCCAGAGCTCTGCAGGAAACTGGAAAGTGCTGAAAGCCTTAGCTAAAGCTAGGTTCCCAGGCTCCCTGGTGTAGAGCTGAGCTTTGACTAGAGCTGGAGCTCTCAGGGCTTTTGGATTCCCAGGCTACAGCAGTAAGCTTTGGATCCCTGGCACAGCTGGCTGCTTCTAAGCCAAGCTCAGGGAGCGGAGGTAGAGTGCCACTCAGTAGGGTAGGGGAACTGTGCCTCATTTGCCAAGAGTTCATCAAACCTCTCCATGTTTCAGGTGAAATATTTTGCGTTCAAAAAATTGCCGTTTTCCAACAAAAATCTGTCTCACTGAAATGTTTCCAACCAACTCGAGTCACAAGTGAAAACGAATGTGTGGAGCTCAGTCTGGTGCCAGTTTGTCCTGATCACATGTTCATCAATTAGAAAGGAAAAAAATGTATGTATTTGCCAGTCTTTCTGCAGGGAGTAGCCCGGAGTGCTACTGTCAGGATTTAAAATTAATTTGTGAAACTATAGGGAAAAAACTTTTCAATATACCTGCCACTGCTATGCTGGCTCAATTATTCCTTCCCTTTCACGAGTGCTGTGTTAAACAAGAAATTGTATAATTATATGTATAGAGTTTATATTAATGAGTGTGTCTGTCAAATAATATGTAAACCATTACATATGGACGGATGGAGTTCTCTTCAAAGGGTAATCAGGATCAGGCCTGAGGATACTAGGCATTGTAGTCACACTGGAGCATACAACCTCTATGAGAAAGAACCTGCAGTCAAAATATGAGGACAGTAAGATTAACTGTAATCATTAATTGACTGATAAAATAGAATAAATGGCAAACACCATCTCTCATGTTTGTATTTTATCATAATGGATGTTATTTTGTGGTCGAATTAATTTACAACAAAGTTTTTCAATAGTGCCTTGGTATTGCCAGGTGCTGCGTTTTTGCTCTAACGATACATGAATTGATGATGGACGTTGCTATGCGCATTGGTGTTTTGCTGGGTTGCTCTGAACAGCTGTTATTTATGAGGTTGCACAGAATGATCATGCTTAGCAGAACATGTAATAGGGGTGTTTTGTTTTTTGCTTTTTAATCAAGAAAGCTACTGGTTATAGCTTGGAAGTCTTTTTGTGCACTGACAGGTCGTCAGGATCCAGTTGTAAGGACTGTTTGATCCAAAGCAGACTTCATGATTTCCATGCCACAGAAACAGATGTTCCTGTGGTTTTTTTTCAATCTGGTGTTTATGTTCTTTGACTTATGTTTGTAAGAATCCTACTGTTCTTAGTGCCTGACTTCTTTCCAAGTGCTCAGAATGAAGAGTTCACCCATTAGTTTTGTTTTTTTTTTTTTCAAATGGTGTGAGAAGTGTAGAGTTGAGATTTTTGTAATGCTAGTAAACTCTTTTGCTTAATACATGCTTTTATCTTTCACCTCTTTAACCAGGTTCATCAGCACCAAGACAGGGGTGAGACCTTTCAATGCCAGCTATGCCCTTTTACCTCCTCCCGCCACTTCAGCCTGAAACTCCATATGCGTTGCCATCAACATTTCCTCAGGACAGAATCCAAAGTCAAGGAGGAAATACCAGAAACTGAGGTGAAGGGGTCACCACAGCTAAATAGTGACTCCTGCCCAGGACCACAGAGGGAAGGAGGTGGACCTGACCCTACGGGATCAGCATGTCTACCTAAAACACCTGATGTGGCTGGGCAGCCTAGTGGAGGTATTCCACCTTTACTAGTGAAAGAAGAGCCCAAAGATGACAATGGCATCTCAGCTGCACCTTTTGCTCTTAGCACTGTTGACAGAGCTCCCAACAACACAAAGCTGAAAGACTCCTCTGACTTTGTGGCCAATACAGCATCAGCACTATTCAGCCAAGACATCTCTGTCAAGATGGCATCAGATTTTCTCATGAAGTTGTCAGGTAATTAAGCAGGAAAATGCAGCATCAGCTGCTCTTTTATGGGCTAAGAAACACTTTGCTGTGGGTTTGCTAAGTCATGGAATTGCCGGGAGAAAAACATTGCAACTTCTTAACTTATAATTTCTTGTTTCTTTTGATAAGGAGAGGTGCATGATGGAGGGAAGAGGGGAAGTGGTGAGAGAAGAGGGGGATTTTGCTGTTTAATTGCTGGGATTAGGAGTGAGAACTTTTTATCTAGGCTTTCAAGTTTGTTGACAGTTACCTTGGCAGATCTCATTTGATGTGTTTTTCAGGCACGCTGAATACCTGTAGTTCTGGTTTGAAATCACTGAGGGACACAAGTGCCCAGCATGTTAGAAAATTCAGCTCTTAAGTTCTCTGCCTTTAACCATCTGTTAAATAGGACCAATAAAGTATGGGTCACATTCATTTCAGAGTAGTATTTGAGGTCTAACTAGTAAATAAGTGTGAAGTATGAACATTACTGCACTACTTGATTAATAAGAGTTTAAAAAAGGTAGTCCTAGAGATTAATGAATAGTTTTTAATTTTTTAATGTTTTAATTGAAATCTACATCTACTGCAAAGCATATGTTTGTGTTTTCTTTCACTGTCAGATTATTGCTGTGAGACTGATACTCATGTGAGATCCTGAAGTGGAGGTCGTGTTTAGGGTGACTCTGTTATATTTTATGTGCTCTTTTATTGATTTGACTGAACACTTCAGAATTATGGATATGCTGGGGGGATGTTCTATACTAAATGTTTTCAAAATTGGCCTTTAATTTTTAAGGAGAAAGAAGTCAGGAAAAATGTCACTAAAGAAACTTCTATTTCACAAGGAGGTGTGTAGCTGTACGCTTCTACGGGAGAACTTATCTTGGGCCGCATATCTCCGGGACACAGGGCTCTACCCGCCCTGGGGACAGTGATGCACAGACATCAGTATGATGGATACAAAATGTCCGTTTATTTGGCTGCGTCACACGCTTATATAGCTCTTGCGCTTCCTGTTCCTGCCACTCCTATGGGGAGGAGTCTATCTTTCCGTCACAGCCCGTGATCTTCCAGTCGCCGATCCCTGTCTATTCCCCTACAGAGGTGGCAAGTCCCTATGGCAAGTTATAGAGTTTGGAGGTAGAAGATACCCTTTTCAATAGAGCATAATTTGTCGCCTTTTCCTTTGAATAGAATGAAAGTGGCATTTTAGCAAATTTTATTGTAAGACAAACTAAGGAATTAGCTCTGTCCTAATGCCATTGCCTTGGTGAAACTGCAGCCATTTATTTTGGAAAGGCTTGCTGTCCTCATCTGCTCAGACCTTTATTGGGATTGCAGTTCTGTGGAGAATCAAGTAGAATGGGTAAACACAAGAAATCAAGCCTTGAGGCTTCATGGAGCCAAGCAGGAAAATGAAAAAGAGCTGAGGACAAGCAGGAAGTGAAATGAGCTGGCATAAATGGTTTGCTGTGTGGATTGGAAGAAGCTACAGGCATCTCGCCTTTAAAAAGAAAAAATAATCCACTGATATAATTTATTATTATGACCAACAAAAAATGAGCAAGGATGAGTCTGTTTTGATTTGCTTGTACATTTTTTCTTGTACATTTTGAGTTTCAAATTTGGACTTTATATGAAATCCATTTTTTATGTTTTCTGACAGCTGTTCCATATATGTTGTTGTTCTGATCCGTGTCTTAAATTTGGGTTGCTGTGCACTAAGTGGCACAGCTGTACTGATCAGTAGATGGTAGTGCTCATGATGGCTGCATGCAGCAAGAATAAGAGCAGAAAGCAGGAGAGGGGGGCAAAGCCTGAAAGCTGAGAAAACATACAAAATTTTGATGTGTTGTTTTTCATGTAGCAGTTGATGGGGAGCTGTTTACAGTTTGGCAGACAGTCATGTTTTCAATGTCTGATCTATTGGCACCAGAAAAAGGATACAAATGTACATTATTCATGCAGAAGGCCTATGCGGTTATTTTATGGTGACTTACTAAAGGTCTTGAAACCTGACTTGTATGCACTGTTACCTAGCAACATGTTATAAAGTCACTGGGGGAGTGAGATGTATCTGTAATTTTGTATGTGTGCATATTTGGATGAAAATGTACTGCCAGTCACCAAGTTTACTACACAAGAAGAGCAATGGTAAAGGAAAGGAATTTCTTTTCTCCTGAGATTTATATTGTGTTATATACACTTAGCTCAGGCTTTTCTCCATACAGTGTGCATAAATTTAGAGTAGAAGTAATTACCTTTTAGCAAGTTGGCTAAGTATTAGCTGCATTTTTTGACTGCTTGTTCTGCTGAACCGAGTTCCTTTGAGTGATTTCTTTATTATGACACTCTCTTGTTAGGCCCATCAGAACTTCAATTATTGGCCCTACCTTCTCAATGATATAAATCTTTTGACATCTCAAATTGTATATGCCAATTGTAACAGCCAGCACAGATTTGTCGAGACCAAATTATGTCAAAACAATCTAATTTTCTTCTCTGACAGGCCTTGTGGCTAAGAAAGAAGCAGTAGATAGATATATAGACTTCTAGAATTTGGCATGTACTGTTATTGAATATTGATGGTTTAAATGAACATTTATTTTTGCTTCCCAATGTTTATTGCTCCTCTTCTTCTTGGTTGGTGTCGGTTCATATGCCTCCAGTTTCGTGGGAGACCTCAGGGCCTGTTGGTTTTAATTTCTGTGCAGTTTTCAGCCTCTCCTCTTTCTAAACATGTGACTCAGAGGAGTGCTTATCTCCCTTCAGACCTAAGAGTTACAGTTTCCAGAAGTTTAACTGGTACGCCTAGGGTGAAAGACAGTATAAAATTGGTGTTTATTTACTATTATGAATTTTAAAACTGTAGTTTAATAAGCATGTATCTAATATTGACTCTCAGTATTATTTCTGACTGTGCAATGCAGTACCTTTCTAGTCTAGGTGAAGTGGGTATCAGGTGGTTGGAAAACAGTACATTGAAAGTAGTTCACAGTCAAAAGAGTCGCAGTCAAAAGAGATCTGTAAAACATGTGCAACTGTTCAACAAACAGTTGCACAAATATAAAACTAGGAACAACCGGCTAGGTGACAGTTCTGTGGGAAAGGAACGGGAGTTAATGATGTCACACTGGTGCTAAAAGGCAGTCATTGTGCTGGCATGTGTACAGAGAGAAACAGCCTCACAGAAGGGGGAAACAGTCCTGCTCTTCTCAGTCTTGCTTAAGTCCAAGGTTTTGACACTATAGTTTATGAAGAGTGCGGACCATTGGAAAGGCTTCAAAGGAGAGCAGCAGAAATGACTGGAGGTTTAGAAAACATGTCCCGTGAGGATGGATAAACGGGAGTGAGGTTGTGAAGCCTATAGAGAAGACTAAGGAGAGTCATTAATAAATCTTTAATGGATTAAAAGGTTTGTTGCAGGGAGAAGGAAATAATCTGTTGGTGATTCATCCTAATTAGGACAAAAAAATAACAGGTTAACTGTAGGGTTTAAGTTGGCATTAGGAAAAAGCTTTCCAAAAGTTCACAGAATCACAGCATCCCAGGTTGGAAGGGACCTCAGGGATCATCTAGTCCAACCTTTCTGGGAAGAGCACAGTCTAGACAAGATGGCCCAGCACCCTGCCCAGATGACTCTTGAAGGTGTCCAACGTGGCCGAGTCAACCACTTCCCTGGGGAGATTATTCCAATGGGTGACTGTCCTCACTGTGAAAAATTTTCCTCTGGTGTCCAATTGGAATCTCCCCAAGAGCAACTTGTGTCAATTCCCCCTTGTTCTCTCCATGTGACTCTGTGTAAAAAGGGAGTCTCCATCTTCTTTGTAGCTACCCCTTAAGTACTGGTACGTGGTGATGAGATCCCCTCTGAGCCTCCTTTTCTCAAGGCTGAACAAACCCGTTTCTCCCAGCCTATCCTCATTTCGCAGCCTTCCCAGTCCTTTGATCATCTTGGTGGCTGTTGAGGTAGTTAGATCTCTGTGATAGTTTGGCTGGAGAAATTGTGGCATCTCTGCCATTGGAGAATTTTAAAAACAGGTTAGATAACTACAGGTCAGATATGGTTGATCACATTTTAGGCATTAAGATGGACTAGATATGTGTATTTCCATCAGTGAGCCATAGGACATCAGAAGCAGTTGCAAGGAATTTCAGCTGAACAGAAACAAGAAGCAAGCTATAGAGAAGCAAAGTGAGGAAAACATTTACAGATGTTCAGAGTTAGACCTGATTTCGAGAGGCCCAGAAATTAATTGTAATGCCACTGCTCAAAATGACTCCTGATTTTTTTTCAGAAATGCTTAGGGGAGCTTTAGATTTAAAGAGTTTGAGAAACATTGGTGTGGGTAACCTTTTGAGATCCCTTCAGCCCTAATTCTGTGCCATTGCTTGCCAGAAAGATTTTCAGTTACATATTTTATGAAATAAGGCATAACACAAATCAACAAATTTGAATCTGAAAAGAAGAAAAAATTTTGAAATTTTATTCAGTTCTCTAGGTCCTAGTTTAAGGTAGGAGATGCTTTTAAATTCACGAGAAATTTACAAAACTTTGAAATTTTGTTTAAATTTGGAAAGGGTTTTTGTTTGTAAAGACAATTAGCAGATGACTTTTAACGTATAAACAGAAGCATATTTAAGCATGGTCATGTGTTTACCTTCAAATCTTCCCCCTCTTATTTCAGTAGGACTGCTTGTATGCTTTAAGTTGCCTGAGTACTTTGCTCGATCAGTGCTTTGCCAGAACGTTTTCTTCCCCCAGTCTATTATTAATTCCACACTGAAACTTTGTAACTGCATTCATATCTTAATTTGCAGAGTATTTGATTTTACCGTCTCAAAGGTTTCAGTGGCAGATATTATACAACGCACCTCTTTAAATACCAATGTCCTTCCACCCACTTCTAAGGCTTATTTTCTTCTGTAATAAAAAACAGCTTTCACAGTGATCCAAACTACAATGGCCAAGGTACTCTAGTGAAGTTATTACTGTGCCTATGTTGTGTGCTGCTGTTACTTTTCATAACATTTGAAAAAAAAAAAAAAAAAGAATCCCATCAAAATGAATGGGATTCTTGCAGTATTGTTCTCAAAGGAATTCTGTGTGGAAACAGTAATTGTAAAGCATACTTCATTGCTGTCCGCTCTCCCCCACCTCTCTGTGTTCAGCAAGCGCATTACTCTAGAAAGCACATCTCTTCATCTTGCGATGGTGTATATTATCAAGTGTGCCCTGCTGCTGCAGTTCTTTTTATGTTTCCCAAGTTACTCGCATGGAAAAATATTTTAAAATAGGGAGGAGGAAGGAGAGATAGTATGCTGAGGGTTTGGGGCTGGCCTTGTTAAGACCAATGAGAAACTATGATTTCTTCCAGATTAAGTCATATCTGTTGTCACTATCATGTGAGGAATTAAATCTTTATTTTGGAAAATAATGCCACCATGGGATTTTTGTGACTGTCCAAAGTACTTGGACTTTGCATTCATGTTTTGTTAGCCGATTCCATTAACGGAATAATGAAATAGTAAATCATCAGACAGCTACATACAAAAATATTAGGAGATAAGCTAAGTAATCACTTCGATTATTTGTTCTGTTTGGCTCTTGAAAAAATACTGCATTCCTTAAAGGTAACACAAGTAATTTGAAATGTTGTAGCATTTGCCATTGATAGTACTGAACTCACTGGCTTGAACTCTTCAAACAGCTATTTTTAATAAAATAAAAGCATGTCCAATTAAATTGTCATAATTGATGTATTTGTGTAGCAAGTTCCAAAGAAAAGACCATGCTGCCTATATTTAGGATTCATAGCTTATGCCAGAAAGTAAAATTTCAATTAGAATATGTAAGCGCACAGGACTGGCAATTATTGAGCCATATCCTTAATTTAAAAATACTGTGAATTCTATAATGCTGCTGTCAGTGTAAATACCCTGATGTCATCAAGATCTCTTTGAAGTGCCGCTCCAGATTCACATTTTCATAATTTCCATATAGACTTTTAATTTAAAACAAAACTGAAAAAGGGCAATAGCACAACTAATTAAAACTTGGGCAAATAAAAGCTTGTACTAATCTTTGCTACTGATATAGCACCACTGTTACAATCTCTTTTCAGCAATTGCTAGTCTTACATCCACAATTTCCCGACATCCTTAAAATCATAGTCATCGTGCTTTAAACCTTGAAGGAATATGTAGAATTTAGCAAGACAAAGTAGTGTAGGCTCTGTTCTAATTCACTCATTTAAAATGCAGGATAACAAACTGCTTTTTTCTGTACTTATCCCAATACAACTTAAAAGAAGACATAAATATGATTCTGGACCAGCTCTGTGCTTAAAATTTTAGTTTTAATACCTTCACAAACCCTTATACTTGGCGTATAAGACTAGACTAGACTGATGGCTCTTTTGCTTCCCTGATTACACCATTACTCTGGGCAGAAGTCCTAGCTCCTGAGCCTTTCTGTCACTTCTATCCAAAATGGGAATTTAAGACATTGTTAGTTCAATCATGTCTGATAGTTTGTTTTGGTTTTTGTTTTCTTAAACAAATATAAAGGTCAGTCTGGTGGTGTTTCTCTCCTTCTCTGTTTCTGTTCCTTTGTAGAGAGAAGAAATTTCCATACTGCAAACAGTTCTTTCAGCAACAAATTTCCCTTGGCTCCTTTCACTGTCCCCCCCTCTTTTCTCCATCTTCCCCAGAATATTACCTGTTCTGCTGTTGTTTTGATTTTTACCCAGAATGGAGAAGATGGTCTTGGCAGATATTACAGCCTTGTTTAGCAGCTGGGACTTTGGCTGTATAATGGACATCTTGGGGCATGGGGGGATGTGGGGTCCTACAGGTGCCTTAACAATTTGCCCAATTCCTCCATTCCACTTGGACTAGGACATTGTGAAATTTTGAGGGGACAGTAGGAGGACTTGACATTCTTCAGTGCTGTGTTTCATTTTGTTT
Organism: Phalacrocorax aristotelis; assembly: GCF_949628215.1. Lineage (NCBI taxonomy): Eukaryota > Metazoa > Chordata > Aves > Suliformes > Phalacrocoracidae > Phalacrocorax > Phalacrocorax aristotelis. The sequence continues at coordinate 18,517,649 of NC_134279.1, forward strand.
GACTACAGCTCCTTAAATGCAAAGCAGCTTTAGAGAAGGTCAGGATAGTTAGCTGGCCTTTTCTTAACTTCTGCTTACACATTTTTACCATACTTAAGCAAAGGAGTTTGGAAGACCTTATATTTTAAGTGGTGTCTGGAAGCTCAGAGGTGGCAACTCTTGGCATCGTCATACTTCTCATGATGGTCCTTTCTGCTGTTCCACAGCTTTGATAAAAAAAGAAATGTTTTAATGCTGATCACCCTTGAGTCATAAGTAGGTTTTTCATTGATAGTTCCCATCCTCTTCCTTGGAGCCCTATAGATTATTTTATCTGGCTGAGGGCAGAGTAGAGAGCTTTGAAAATGAGATGTAATTGAGTTAGTAATCCCAGGAGGGTTTGGTAACATGAGGTCTCTGGGTCAGATTAATACTCCAGGGCAGAAGGCACTAAAAAGAAGTGAGAGACCAGCTAGACTGTCCTGCCAGAAGAAAAGTATTTCTCCTTTTGGGCCACTTACAGTGTAGACAGCCTCTATGTTTAATAAGTTGAACATAATTTATCAGCCCAATTGGATTTTAGTCTGGAGATTCTCCAACAGGTTCCAATTGCATGGATTTTTTTCTTACAAAGCAGTTAGCTCACTGGTGGCTTCTTCTGCAGTGTTTGTCATCAAATATAAGACACAGTCTCCATGCAGAATGCCAACACCTACCTGCACATTTCAATTACTAGAGCGAAAATAGTGGAAGACTCAAGTCATACCCTTTATTGACCACAGCTGCCTTCAGGACAATGATGCCCAGTGTTGGGAAAATGTGTCTTCCAAATACTGTGGAACTGATCTCTCAAAGGTCCTTCATTTCTTTTAACCACCGCAACTTACAACTTACCACCTGGAATGGAAGGCTTCCTGTGCCATTCAGATGCTCTAGCTCCAGTAAGGACCTGGATAAAACACTATCCTTTCTTCCTCAGGTGGAACTCACGCCATGGTTCTCTTGCCATGGTGGCTCTGAGAAGAATCACAAAGGGAGCTTTTCCTGCAAGATCTCAAGGAGACCAGTTCAGTTTGCCTTTTGGAATGTGTCAGCAATTTCCCCTTTTCCCTCAGCCACGACTGGCCTGATCTCTCTTGTCTGTATAGCTGTACTCAGGCACCACTTGTAAAATAATACCATGGTGCAGCAGCGTACTGTGGCGTTTTCATCACAGTTCCTTTTGACCCCAACTCTGTAGATACTTTTTGTCATGGCCTCTTTTGTGGCATCATTTTTGTTGTGGCTTCTTTTTTATTTCTCATGTTCTTTGGTCAGACAGATGGAACAGTGACCAACTCCTTGCTGATTGTGACTTGTAACATTGAGCTTGGCTTGAAGTAATCAGCCCATTTTTCTTCTTTCAATTATAAACATTTTGAGCATTTAGAAATCCTTGTAAGTGGACTGATGCAGTTAGCAGCTTCTATCAAGAGTGTTTCAGATTAGTGGCAGATGCCCAAAGCTTTTCTTGTGGTATTTGGCAGTTTGAGGAAAGTGTTATAACTTTCATCATCTACTTTTGCCAAATGGATCAAATGATTCCAGTCTCCAGGAAGATAAAAATGAGCAGCCTAGATCCTTCTTTGGTTTTTTTGGTGGTGTTGGTGGGGGGTTTTTTGTTTGTTTTTTTCCCCTGGATATGGAATGGAATTAATGGAGAATTACCAGCCCTGCTTGAGAGTGCACTGCCTGTTAGTTGCATTTGCTAGGAGGTTTTGGGGTCTGGTTTGGCTTTTTTTTCCCCCCCTCGCTGTGTATTTAAAGATTAAATTGCTGAGTTTTTTGGATTCAGTCTGCAGGCAACACATCCTTCAGTCTGTTCTCATTGCAGTTCAAGATAAATGTAAGTTAAATACTAATTAAGTATATGTATGTGTATCTATTTTTATATGTAGATAGAAGACACTATTCCTTCTGGGGAGTAATAATTTCATAGTAAAAATATAATTCATAGACTTCAACATCATCTTTTTATTCCTCATCTAGTGCTAATTTTTAAAAGATTCCACAATCATAGGGTTTTTAAAAACTGGTCTCAGTCAACTTTTATTTCCCTGTTTGCAATGATTTTTCTTATATCTGTTTATTGTTCTCCATAATATGACTAGTGGATGCATCACAGTTGCTGTTTCCCATGTGTTAGCAATTCTGCCCATAACTGTAGATCCAAGATGGGGCAGAAGCAAGGGTGGTGGGGATTTTGTTGGGTTTGGGGTGGTTTGTTTTTTCAGGTTTTTTTTTCCCCTCTAGTTTTAATGTATAGATATGAGAGACTGGACAGCCTCCCCCTTTTTCATTTGTGCTCTATTTAATCTTCATCTATGTTGGAATCTGCCTTAGTATATTTCAAGAGTAAAGGCCCCACTAATTGAAGCAAAAGCTCCATTAATTGCAACAATTGGGTCTGATTAATCAGACCAAATAGTTGTCTGGTTTTGTTATTTGTTTTCTGGGGGAAGAAAAATGAGGTAAATAACTCATCTGTTTTTGTGATTTGTCTACAATTAAAATGTTTGGTTTTTGGAAGGTGTGGTCAGTTCAAGCAATGTACTGTCAGTTAATTAAAGAAATAAACCCCTACTTCTTCCCTAATTTATTAATTCTATCTTTGGTCCAAAGCAAAGCAGCTAGAGCAGGCAGAACCATTAACACAGGTAAGAAGAATAGTTTGGGTTTCTTTTCCCCTTCACGTAATACTTCAGGACTTCCTCTGGATTGTGGGACTCTGACCATGTTTTATATTTCTCATAGGTGATATCTTATAGACACACAGGGACAAACTGAGGATACAAATCTTGTGAAGAGCTTGTTTAGATGATGGCTGATGTTGTGCTGGTGGGTTTGTTGTCAGCGTAGTTTTAGCGTTGTTATTCCGGGTGGCAGCTTAGAAGTGTGAGGGGGCAGTAGCTTATAGCAGCATGTGCTGTCACAGTAGAGCCAATGTGTGGGGTAGGGAGAGAATGGGAAAGTGAGACATAAGAAAGGAAGGAAATTTGATGGATGCCCTCTTCAGGTTATTCTGGGTGTGTTGCTATCATGAAACTATTTAAACTCTGATGACCTGCCTTGAATTTTTTGGTTCTCTGAGCTATTGGAACTTGGCCTTATCTCAGTAGAGTTTGAGAACACCCTGGGATGAAGAGCATAGAGGTACCACTTGACAGCTGCCCTCAGATTGGGTCAGATTGGCTGCTGAGTTTTGGCTTGGTGATAAGAGGGTTTAATAAATGCTGATTTCTTCCAAAAGTGCCCCCTTGGATCCTCCTTCTTGTGGTAGGGGAATCCATAAGGCATCTGTCACGGCAAACTGTAGCACCTGGCTCTGAAAAATGTTCCACGTTTAAGGCTGTGATATTATGTGAATTCTGTTACAGTGATTCTGTTTGTGTACGGATGTTTTTACATTGTTCTTAGCCTGGCTTATAATGGTTACAAACTTACACTGATCAATGTACGTGAGTTTAATATCACCTATGTATTTTAAATGGTAAAAGTGTATGCTGGTCTGTAGTGCATCTTCTGTCTGGTTCATTTTCTGCCCTGGTTCATGGGCAGAAACATAGCTGGCTTTACAAGTTAATGATTTTTCTCAGTGGGTCATCTTTACCTCTTCACTCAGATTCATGTTTACTTTATTTTCTGGGACAATTTGAATTAATTCCTTCTTGAAATGAATAAATTAAAAATATTTTTTTTCTCCAGGTTCTCTGAAATTTCAGGCAGAATGCTCTCTATCAATTGTACTCAGCTCCTGGTAGAGGCATTTTTCATATCAGTAGCAGGTAGAGGGGCATGTTTTAAAAGAGAAAGAATGCAAAAAGTAGTGTGGCATAGAAGGTTTGGGGGTTTTGGGTTGTGGGTTTGGTCATTGGCTGGTTTTTGGTGGTCATTCATCACCCCATGTGAAACCCCAGAATAGACTGAGCAAGAAAGATGTAGGCCTGAATGAAGAAGATAGATGCTTTGGGTTTTGTTGGTTTGTTTTTTTTTGTTTGTTTGTTTGTTTTTTAAGTACCTTGGTAAAATTAAGGTTGACTTGAGAGCCTTAACCTGTATTTTGATTATTTAAAGCATGCTTCAATGTTTCATATTTCTGTTTTTGCTTTTTTTTTTTTCAAAGAAAAAAACAATTCCTGATACTGGTAAAAGTGCTTATAGGTCATATTAAAAATTACACATATATAAGGTAATTTAATTTCTGAAGTAGTGAATAGCACCAATGTGTATGTACATGCCGCTTATGTGTACACTGTTTATATCACTTGCTTTAATCTTGTTCTTTGGTAATGGCTTGCCAACCAATAAGAAAGGAGAAAAATCAAACAATCCTGGAATATAAACTGAAAAGATGTAAGTGCTGTGTTACATGGTAATGTGGTAGCTTTAAAAGATAGTAATAAAAACCCCAAACGCAAAGAAAAACACAAAACAATGGACTGTGTGAAAATGAGCAAAGCTCAAAGTAGCAAATGGAAGTGTCCATCTGCGACAAAGATGGCAAATGTACCCCATATTTTAGGTTTGAGGTCTCAGGGAGATGATGAGCACTTCACAGTGGGGTGCAGGAATTCAGATTCTCTAGGAGTCAGATTTTGCAGGAACTGCTGAGAAGGAAAGTATCTGAGTAAATAAGCCAGGAAAGTTGGGAGTTGGAGAGTAGGTAAGAACTAGTGAAGTAGAGGAGAAAGTAGACCAAGGGCTTAAGCGGGTGAATGCTGCCAGATTTTGTTGGGTTGATTTGACCTGTTAGTACCCTGCCCCTTCAGTTGGATATCACCATCCCTGTGATATGCCAGTTCCTTGGCTTTTCCTCTTCATGTAAAGGGTTTGCAAAACAGCTCTCTGCAGCAAGGAGTGCATGTTGGCTTCTAATGCCCTGCCGCAGCCTGTGATAGGGGTGGTGGGGTACACCCTTCTTACGTGGTCCGAGTGAGATTTGACAGAGCTCATCTGCAAGAATCATGAGGGTAGGCAGGGGATTGTCATGTGGAAGGAGGAAAACATGTAGAAGAGGTAGTAAGGTAAACGGTGAGAGAGCTTAGGAAGATAAAACAGGGACAATGCTCTGTCTTTCATATTTGTAGAGACAGAGGTTTAGAGAGGTGAGAAAGATGTAAACTCATCAAAGTTTGGGGCACTGAACAAGCCATTTGCTGTGTGTTACTGGGAACTGAAAGTGAAATTTTGAACAAGAAAAAGCCACTAAGGCAGGGAAGGAAGTATCTCTTAATGGCCAAACATGAAGAATTATAAGAGCTGCTGAAAAGTAGTGCAATTTCTTTAGCCTCCTGTTTGTCCTGCAGTCTGCCTATGAATTTGTATTGCTTGGGTTTGGAAGTATCATTTAAGAGGTATTTTTGGTTTTATCCCTTCAACAAATGCAGTGTAAAGGGTCTACTGCTGTCAAGGGGTATCAGAAAGACTGTTCAAGAACAATGTTGCTCGTTGTGTAGATTTTAAGCAGCACCAAGGTCTCTCTACCCTTCTCTGAGGCTGTACAGCTGCTTACATGGAGTATTTGAAAGGATTACTTTACACTTGCTCTCTTTCTTTTTTTATGCATGTAGTACCTGGAACAGTGCTCTAATAGCATCTTGCAGTGCAGAGCTGTCTTCTGAAAATCCCTCTGTTCTTTCTTAACAAATACCAACTTTTAGGACCAAAGATTTTTGCTGTTCTTTTCCCTTTTACTCCTCTCTTAGGTTTCTTATCTTTCTACTCTTCATCTCTTACCTCTTTTCCATGCTCTAAGGACTCAATACCTAGTACCCATGGTCTTTGCCAAATTTGCCCTTATGTGAAATGATGTTTTAAACTTACATCAAGACCTACAAACCAATGAACAAGGGAATGCTTTTAGGAGGAGTAGGGGCAAAAAAGTAAGAGAAGGATGGATTCTTGAGCAGTTTTTGTGTTTCCGAACTGTCCCTTTGTACAAAAGATGCAGAAGTTTGTTTAGCTCTTGAAGCATCTTTGAATACTGTTTGACATGCTTGCTTCCAGTACCTGCTCTAGCATTTCTCAGGTTATAGTTTCTTCCTGTTACTAGCTGCTCTATGATTATATATTACATACCTCATGAAGTCTCACTTGTTTCTCTCGACAGCTGCAAATCAAAAAGAGCCCTTGACTCCAAAATTTAAAGTGAAAGAGGAACCTAAGGATGAAGAAGCTGCAAGTTCAGCCTTGTCTCAGTCCAGCTATGTGTTCAGCCAGGAATCCGAAGTCTCAGCTCCAAATGCCCCTGAGGAGAAACTCAAGCCACAGGAAGCGCAGGCAAATGTGATGAGGCAGGACATGTCAATGAAGGCAGCATCTGAGCTCCTCATGAAACTCTCAGGTAGATATTTAATTTAATAGTATTCAACGGGTTTTTTTCATGTATGCTAGCGGGTTTACCTCGCAGAGGAATGTTTAGCTTTAGTAGCAAGTGAAGGAACAGTTGAAAAGGTCTGTCGACACAGGTTCATGTCCATGACATCTCAGTTTGATCTGTCGCCATAGTATCCAATTATCTGTGCTCTGGTTTTCAAATTAATGACTGTGGGATAAGTCAAAAGAAATGACGCCTTCAAGCTTTTAGATGTTGTCATTTTTAAAATGTACCGAAACATGTTAATAACATTTTGTTCACGTGTCTCTTCATTAAGATCATAAGAATGTGTGTCTGTACTGAACTATACCTGATATAGCTTTATAAATGATGACTTTTAAAGCCTTTTATTTTTTCTGACAATATCTTGTACTCAAAATTGTAAGATACATTATTAAAAAAATGATGTAAACTGAACCAGATTCCTGCTCTTAGGGAGACCACTTGAACTTGCCCACATTGCCTCAGTGATACATCCTTCTGCCAGACAAGTAGACAGTATGCATGTGTACACATGTACTGTTACAGCTGGAGGAAGTAAAATAAAAATCTACGTTCTGTTAATTTCGTTGTATCTAACTGTCAGAATCGAGGTTTAACTTTAAGGGAGAGTAAAAGAGTAGATTCTCCCTGCTGGGTCAGGTTATGTGAATGATGAAAAGGCTTTGAACTTCTAATAGACTTCAATTTTTAGGACTGAGCTGTGAAAGTCAGTCTGGGAGTCTGGGTTTCATACTTCCGCACCTCAACTGGATCAGTTAATTTTGTCCAGTTTTGAAGAAGACTGAGTCTTACTTTTTTTAAGTATGCTAGAGTGACACAAGAGGTGCCAGTGGAAATGCTTACCAGTTTAGTAACATCTGAGATTCCTGCCAAACCTATCTGAAATTCTTTGACTTGATTGGATACTGTCAACATTGAATTTGAGCTCAAATTTATACCTGAAAGACTTTAACTGACTAGGATCTCCCCCATAATTTCTAATGTGAAGTTAATCCACTCCTGTTCATACCTGCACACTTAATTTGCAGAAGAATTTGAATCGTTGCTTTGCAAGCCTTCCATGTTAATGGTGCACAAAGTGCTTCCCAGGTACAAAAGTTGATCAGAGCCAAAGTTTCCCAATTTTTTCACAGACTCCCAAATAGTAAACATTTTGTTATTGATATAGTGCACTGTTGCTGCTGATAACTGGTTTAAGTATGGTGTTCTGGTAACAGAACTTTACAGCCTAATGAATGTTAACCTGTGACTTTATTTTTCTTGATGCATATAAATTTATATAACTATTGTAATAAAGAGCTCCATAACTTAATGATTTCTCAAGTACTTCAGAGACACTAGGGTTCTTGGTTGTGAATCTTGAATTCAGCACTAGCAGGCTGTGTTTAAAAGGTTCTATCAGAGACTATTATATTAGAATATTTGTGCCTTAAATATCTGTTTATATGAGTGAAATTTGGCATGTATAAAATCTTGGTTGAGTCTTTAGACAATTCTGTTGGGAACTTCCAATCTTCAAAGGTTGTAGTAAGAAATACACTAGTATAACATTTCTCCTACGAACTCTTAGTGATTGAGCAGATTTGCCAACAGTGGTCTTTTTGGTTAATTCATAGATCAGAAGGTAAAGAATAACTCCAGTATTTACTCCCTTGGTATTGCTGCAGCTGGTATTCCTGAATCAGCCAGTGGGTGGGGTTATACCAAGTTTATCACATACACTCTTTCCAACTTGCACTTTTCTGAATTACCATCTAAGGCAGAAACTATAAAGGAGGAAAATACTAAGATACAGCTTAATGTAGGACAAACGTAAGCAGAATATCTAAGATCAGTAGCCTCCCTGGTAGTGGTTTTGGTTTTTTTTTAATGTTTACTTTATCTAGTGGAATACTCTGAGATCACTATTGGCTACTCAGCTTATCTTAAGCAATTCTGGACTCTGGTGATTTAGAACTTAAACAATTTAAGCCGCTTCTTCAGAATAAAGTGAAAACAAGAACAGAATTCCTCCTTTTTCTTGGTGCTGGGGCGGAGGAGGGGAGGAAAAGAGTGAGCACATCTGCATGTTCTGCTGTCTGTGGGAAATCTTCAGTCAAGTGCCCTTATTAGATTTGATACATTATGTAATTGGATTTAAGTCAAGTCCTTCCAGGCTCTATATATTCTTGGTGAAGATTGAATGGATTGCATCCTTGCTTTCTTATTTTTACTTTCTTCTGTGTAATACTAATTACCAAAACCTGCAGCGCATACAAATTCAGCAAGGGATTTCTGACATAATAGTATTTTGCTTTCTGCATTCCTGACATACATGCTTCTGTTACCCCAGAGCAATAATACTGCCAATTGTCGCAGCCTCACGGGAGCGTCTTGGGATTTAGCTATAGACCTTGCTGTCTCCAGGATACACTGGTTTATATTTTTTCACTGGGAAGTCTCTTTTTCCAAACAGAGATGCTGTGTTGCTAGCTCTTAGATGAGCTTGTACAATGTAGCGGAAGGTCTTTCCAGCTCTGGAGCCTAGTTTGGGCTGGTGCATACTGTGAGAGACTTACTGCAAATCACCAGCCCCTATAATGGAAGGACTTGTCAGCTACTCAGCTGACAGTCAGGTACTTTCTAAAGCTAGGAAAACTTAGAAGAATAACCATATCTTACTGTAGCAGAACACTGACAGAACACTTACTAGTAGTCATCGTAGAGGTAGGTGTACCAAAACAAAAGAAAAATCGCACGCAGCTGTTTAGTTTTTCTACACAAGGATCTCTCTCATTAAGCTAAACAGCTGTCAGGACACTTGCGTGCTTCTAGCAGCACACAACCAGTGGTTAAGATCAGGCCCTTCCCTACTCCTTTGGTGGAGTTGGACCTTATCTGAAGATGCTGTGCACTTTTATACCAGTGTTTTCTCCACTGTTTCTGCTTGGATTCAGGTCTTCAACCTCACAGTTCACAAACTTGATACCTTGTCACCTGATGCTTAGTTGCACTTCTGAAGGATTGTTCAAGCACTTCTAGGCAGAACCCATTTCCATCCAGATCATCAAAACAAAACCTCCTAACAACTGATCTGTTATTTAAAAATAAATGAAATGCCCATTTGGAAGAAATGGTCTTTGAGGGTTAACAAGCAATGTTTTGAGCCCCAGTGCAGACTTTCAACCTACATTTTACAGAAGAACATAAAATTACTACCATGATTTATAGGAATGTACAAAGGTGAGCTGTGAATTCTGTCCATTACTAAGTCTTGACTGAGACTAGATCCAATGGTAAGCAAATAGATCTGAGGAGATAGTGGAGTGGGGCAAATCACTCTCATCTCTGGAAGGGTGCCATCCCTGCAAGATTTTAAATTCCCATTAAATGTTGCACAAAATCCCTTACAAGAAATGGAAGTAATGTATTTCAAATAAAACTGAACCAATTTTCTACATTCTTACCAGTTCTCTTTCATGGAAAATCTAATTTATTTCTTAAAATGTTTAATTAAGTGGTGCATCCAGTGATCCCCAGTCAGTTTTATATGCTCAGTCTTGTAAATTGAAAGGTAGGTTTCAGAGGAGACTGAAATTTAAAATAAATGTTTGCATTTACATGCTAATGTTTGAGTCTAAAAAACTCATTTTCTGTTGTAATAGCCGTGCTGCTAATGTTTTCGGCATGTATTATCTTTCAGAAATGTACAGTGTTTTGCCTTGTCCAAAAATGAACGCATTGCTGAAGGTATATAAAATCTATTCCAGATACTAGCATTTCATAAGTAATGTTTTACCCTGGTGCCTTGAACTATGACATTAGTATGTCCCTGTCTTTCCTAGAAATGTTGTCTGAATCACATTTGCCTTTATTTTAGCTATATCTTATTTGTGAAATATAATCATTTTGCATTTCAGTAGTAACTCAGGTTGTTTTCCTTCTCTTTCTTTTTTTTTTTTTCCCCAGTGGATCGATTCTTCATGTATTGCACATATCCTTGTTATCACTGGCAAATGCATGACCTTTGTACTGTTCAGTTCCTTTGGATTTTTTGTACTTCACTCAGGTCACACAGTGCTTCTTGTAATACAGCAATTCCCCAATACCAACGATGTATCGTAGTTTGGGGTTATCAGCAGATGCAATTACTGCATACTTACTTTTTGTGCCAAGGTCAGGAAGTAAAATGTTGCGTGCAATCGATTCCAAAAGCATTCTTGATCAACTCCATTTATTATCACCTAATTATATGGCAATTCCTTTTTCAGCACAACTGGTTATTGCAGGGGTTTGGTGGGGTTTTTTTCCTCTTTTGATTAAGTCTTTATCCACCTCAAAATGTTTATGCTAATTTCCTATTTCATGCCTTGTAGTTAATTTTTATTACCTTACATTTAACTGAAACCACATGGATTAGAACTTCTATTTAAAAAGAGGAAGAAAAATTAAAAAAAAGGTATGATGGTACAATTGTAGCATAAGATGAAGGCCATCTTATGCTCAATGCTACTCCCATTCCAAAAATGGCACATTGTGCGTTAAGACACAGCTCGTAACAAAACCAGTCCAGTCCCAACAGCACAGACTTCCAGAGGAACTAAATAACAATATTAATTTTAAAAAGTTTGCTAACTAGGAGTGCTCTATCTATGTATGTGTGGCCGGGCAGCTGGGGCCAGATTTACCTTATTTTTAGGCTTGGGTGGCTTTATGCTTGGCTGTCATCAGCAATATGAATTGACAACAAAAACGAGTCCATGGCTAGTAAGCTGTTATTCTTAGCAGTCACAAAATCTTTCCAGGTTTAGTGGGTTGTGTTGGCAGCCTTTTGGATTATTGTTACTATGGTGAAGAAAAAGCACTTTACTGCATTCTTTGGGTGAGGTGGGGGACAAAGAAACTAGCCTTCCTTCGTGGACTGCTCCGGGAAGTGCTTGTGTGAAGCTAGGCTGCTGTCTTTGGAGGTAGCTGTTGCCAGGACCTCGTAAGGGTCTCTGTGCCTAGATTGCAGAGGAGCTGTCAAGAGTGCTTTCATCCCTCCTTAGAGAGCCTTGATAATGGGCAGAGGAGTGAAAATACAGGGAAGTCTTGTTCCTTGGTCTCTGCATAGCTCATTAGAAAGCTCTGGGCAGCAGCGGGTGCTTCTGTAGAAGCCCAGAAAAGTAAGTGAGGAAGCGTGTGACCCAAAACAAGACTTTCTCTTGATTGGGAACTAGGGAGATGGTAAGCCATGGCAAGTCACATCACCAGATTAAATCCCACTACTAGCCAAGTGGTTTTTGTTATTTGGGTTTGGTTTTTTTTAACCAACAGAAATGTGAAATACATTGTGAATGGTTAGAGTGAAGCTGTGTTTTAATTACAGTATAGAAAAAGATACAAGTTTCTAGATAGCTAGATTTATTGTTGCAATGTGTCAGGTTCCAGATTTTTTTTTTAAGATTTTGAGACTCCTGCCAATGCTGTACTACATGAAGTTCATATCAGGCCATGGTACATTCATTCAGTTTAATAAGCTTTTCCATGATATCTGCATAATAACATAATCCAAAAAGAACTCAACTAGTAATGGATTCTTACCTATTGATGGGTTTTGCCATGTTTCATGACAACATTAATGTCTAAACCAAAAAGCAGGAAAAATGTGGAAAAAATACTGCCCATTCATGGGAAACATATAGGGGTGGAAAGTATGGGAGTCTGCAAAGTCTAAGGGTTTTTTCCCCTATAGATCTTGAAAAACCCCACAAACCAACAAAAATCACAGAAAAACAAGTACCTTATAACAAAGCCTAGCTTTTAGTTCAGTAGATGCTCTACTATACCTTTAAGTTATTGGGATTTATCTTCTTCCTTTTTTCCATGTCAGGATAATCTTGACATTTAATGAAAACTACATTAATTTAAAAGATAAGATAATTTGGAATAATAAGAAATCGTAATGTCTGTGGTTCAAATGTGATTCTTTTGGTGTTCCGGATTTTTTTTCTTATTTTATTTTTATTAATTATTTTATTTTTATTAATTTATATTAAATTTTTATTTAATTTTTTAAGAATTGTCACTAAAGAGTTTAAACAAACACCCCGATCCTTCACTTTACCGCTATTCCTTGATGATGTTCAGCCAGTGGCTGCAAGGCTATGAAAAGTGGGCATGTCAATTTTTTTTCGAAGTATCAGGGGACTGTGGATGCACAGAATTTGTAGAAGGGCCTCTTGCAGTCCCTCTTGCCTTTGGAGAGTTGGCTTGTAAAGACAGGAGAACTGGAGCCAGGTATAACTTGCTGTAGAAATGCTAGACCAGAATTTTATTGAACAGGGAGACTTGCATAGATTGGAATATGTTGTAAAATAAAAATTCACTGCACATATAGACTTTTTATCACACTCTTCTTGATCTATGTTTTGAGGGGTTGGCTGCATTCTGCAAGTAGGGTCTTTCAGGTAAGCACCATAATCCCACCATTTAAATGGAAGGAGCAGCAGGTGCATATCACAACTCCAATTAGTCTATTGCTTTAATTTACTCTTTGTTTTTTTTTTCTTGGCTTGCATTTTTGTAACACTAAGCCTGTAGTTTAAAAATTTTATAACACGTGAGTACAGAGGTTCCATTTGAACAAATATGAACCATTTTACAATTTTTTTTTTAAATGCAGGATCCTTTTACATTGATTCAAGGCCCATTGACATTGTCTTACATAAAACAGCAGCAGCAAAATAAAGCATCAAGCACAGTGCCCTAGGGAACGTCAGATGTTACTTGTTGTGTCTGTGTAGCAGAACCTTCAGGGCTCGCCAACTGTTCCCTACCTCTGAGGTTTTAGTTAAGCTGTTGTAGGCCATGTTTATTTCTAGCAAATCAGAACAATTAGCGTAACAAAAAGCCAGATTCTCCATACTGAAAGCTTTTGAAGTCAGTACAAGTTGACCCACTAGTTACCCCTGTCTGCTTGATTGTGAAAACTAGTACATGAGTCCAATTTATGAGACGTATGGGAAAGGCTTTCTTTTCTACGTTGATTCATAAAGTTGATTTGTAAAGCTGATGGGCATTTCAGCAAATATGAGCAACTTAGAATTTTAGTTGAAGTATGAAATTTCAGATAAAATGGTGGGAAGAACCATGAATGATTTAAAAAGGATTTATTTGATTTCAGCAATGGAAAGACATTGGACAGCTATTGTATCAGCAAAAGCAATATTTACAGCACGACTTGTGTTTTTTATTAAATCTGTGCATTTGGTTTTTACTTTCATTTCAAATAAAGTGAAAAGCAGACTGTGCTGCATTAGAAGAGCATGTTCAGTGTGTCCCCTCTAGAGCAGGTGAGTGCTGCATAGAATCATAGAATAGTTTGAGTTGGAGGGGGTCTTTAGAGGCCATTCAGTCCAACCCCCCTGCAATAAGCAAGGACATCTTCAACAAGATCAGGTTGCTCAGAGCCCCATCCAACCTGACCTTGAATGTTTCCAGGGATGGGGCATCTCTCTGGGCAACCTGTTCCAGGGTTTCACCACCCTCATTGTAAAACATTTCTTCCCTATATCTAGTCTAAAACTACCCTCTTCTAGTTTAAAACCATTACCCCTTGTCCTATTGCAACAGGCCCTGCTAAAATGCTTGTCCCTATTATTCTTCTAAGCCCCCTTTAAGTATTGAAGGGCCACAGTAAGGTCTTCCTGTAGCCTCCTCTTCTCCAGGCTGAACAACCCAACTCTCTCAGCCTCTCTTCATAGGAGAGGTGCTCCATCCCTCTGATCATTTTTGTGGCCCTCCTTTGGACCTGCTCCAACAGGTCCATGTCTTTCCTGTGCTGAGGGCTCCAGAGCTGGACACAGAACTCCAGCTGGGGTCTCACCAGAGCAGAGTAGAAGGGCAGAATCACCTCCCTCGACCTGCTGGCCACACTGCTTTTGATGCAGCCCAGGATATGGTTGGCCTTCTGGGCTGTGAGTGCACATTGCCGGCTCATGTCCAGCTTTTCATCCACCAGTACCCCCAAGTCCTCCTTCACAAGGCTGCTCTCAATCCCTTCACCCCCAGCCTGTATTGATATCAGGGGTTGCCCTGACCCAGGTGCAGGACCTTACACTTGGCCTTCTTGAACCTCATGAAGTTCTCACATGGGCCTATTTCTTGAGCTTGTTCAGATCCCTCTGGATGGCATCCTGCCCCTTGGGCATATCAACTGCACCACTGAGCTTGGAGTTGTCTGCAAACTTGCTGAGGGTGTACTTGAACCCACTGATGGGATCATTGGTGAAGATATTAAACATGACTAGTTCCAGTAAGGATCCCTGAGGGACACCACTTGTCACTGGTCTCCATCTGGACACTGAGCTGTTGACCACTACCCTCTGGATGTGACCATCCAACCAATTCCTCATCCACCAAACAGTCCACCCATCAAATCCATGTCTCTCCCATTTAGAAAAGGATGTTGTGGGGGACTGTGTCAAAGCCCTTACAGAAGTCCAGGTAGATGACATCCATAGCTCTTCCCTTGTCCACTGATGTAGTCACTCCATCATAGAAGGCCACCAGGTTGGTCAGGCAGGACTTGCCCTTGGTGAAGCCATGCTGGCTGCCTTGAATCACCTCCCTGTCCTCCATGTGCCTTAGCAGAGCTTGTAGGAGGATCTGTTCCATGATCTTCCCGGGCACAGAGGTGAGGCTGGCAGGTTGGTAGTTCCCTGGGTCCTCCTTTGTACCCTTTTTGAAAATGGGTGCAATGTTTTCCTTTTTCCAGTCACCAGGGACTTCACCTGACCACCATGACTTTTCAAATATTATGGAGAGTGGCTTGGCAACTACATCAGCCAGTTCCCTCAGGACTCTGGGATGCATCTCATCAGATCCCATAGACTTATGTATGTTCAGGTGCCTCAGGTGGTCACAACCCTGATCTTCTCTTACAGTGGGAGGGACTTTGTTCCCTGAGTCCCTGCCTTGCAGTCCATCCGCTTGAGAGGTGTGGGAAGAGAAGACTGAGGCAAAGAAGTTGTTGAGTACCTCAGCCCTCTGTTGTTACCAGTTTGCTAGTTGTGTTCATCATAGGTGGGGGTGGGGTATCCTTTCTTTGGCATGCATTTTCTGGCAAAAAAAAAAAAAGTCTAGAGGAAGGCAGCAGACCTGATCAAGAGTCTGGGGCTCATGATCTACAAGGAGGCATTAAGGGAACTGGGCCAGTTCAGTCTGGCAGAGGGGGACTAAAGGTGGATCTAATTGCAGCCAGCAACTACTTGAAGGAAACTTAGAAAAGCAGCGGAGCCAAATTCTTCTCTATAGTGGCGGATGGTAAAAGAAAGGGTGGCAGCTGCCAGCTGCAGCTTGCAAGGTTCAGAGTGGATATCAAGAAAAATTTCTAGTGCAGCACTAGAACAAGTGTTACCCAAGGATGCTGTAGCTTTCCCAGGCCTGGAGGTTTGAAAATTCTGCTAGATAAACCTGCAGCTGATCTGATCTAGTGCCAATGATTCATGGAATAATTTAGTTTGGAGGGGACCTCCAGGGTTCATCTAATCCAAACTCTTGCTCAAAGCAAGACCAGGCTGCTGAGGATATTGTTAAGCTTTGCATGTGTCTAAGGATGGAGAACCCAATCTCTGTCAGCAATGCATGCTCCCTCTATACCTTAGAGAGCTGTTGACAGCAATCAAATGTCCCTTTAAGTGTTGTTTTCTTAAGGCTGAACACAGAGTTTTTTTAGCTGTTCTTCTCTTATGTCTTGCAGCAGCCCCCTAACTATCTTCGTAGCCTTCCACTGAACATGCTCCAGGATGCCAGTGTCCATCCTGTACTGGGGAGCCCCAAACGGGGCACAGAACTCAAAACACAGTCTCATAAGTGCAGAACAGAGGGTAAGAATCTCTCCCTCTACCTGATGGCTGCAGGTTTGATAATATGGCCCAGAACATTCTTGGCTTTGGTTGCCATAAGGGCACATTGCTGACTTGTGTACAACTTGTGTAGGATTGTGGTAGTCCCAACTTTCTGAGAGAAGTAACTTGAATAAGCTCTTTCTAAAACTCGGCAATCTCTGTCCTATGCTGTGAAGATGTGCTGTCTAAGAGTAAATTTCAGAGGCACTCTTACTGCTACACCTTATTGAGGTGACACTCTCAGGCCTTCAGAGCTTTTAGGTAGCACAAGTATTGTTCTATGTTTCTGTTGTGTTTGGGTCTTCGCAATTCCTTGCGCTTATGAATGCCAGAGAACCTGAAAGCTGTGGAATAAATTACTTCCTCCTGGAAGAAGCCTGTCCAATATTGCGTTTTTCATATCTGATGTGGAAAATTGTCTCACTTGATGTGAATAGGATGAAGTTCATTGAGGGTTTTACAGATAAGCTGATTAAAAGTTATACTGCTCTGTAAAGAAAGAGCATCTCTGTGGCTTGATGATAATACATCCATGTATGCAATAATGTTAATTTGTTAAGCTGTTTCTGTATCACAGAGTTAACAGCACAAAAAGGTGTGTTACGTGATTTAGCTCATCTTCTGCCAGATGAGGAATGTTCACTGCTGCACTGCTGTTCTGAACTTCATCCTGGTTAGTTTTGACTGAATAGCAGACCATGTTTAGGAGATCATGGTCTTGATACTTTAAAGCTACTTAAGTCTTTATCGCCCACTGATTTTTGCTAGGAATTAGGTGTCTGTACTCCTATAGAAATCTGGCATGTAGAAAGTGATTCTCTTTGTATAACTTTGTATTCTGATACATTGCCATTTATTTAATACCTTGATACATTGCCGTTTATTCTGATACATTGCCATTTATTTAACTTAGCCCATCTACTCAAGGAGAAATGCAAAAGTGGAAAAAAGCCAAAGCTATCACGATTTTAATTATTTGAACCAGAAGATCTTTCAGTATACTGGTCCTTGACTTGAAAAACTTTAGCTGCACTATGACTACATGAGATACCTGTGTAAGGAAATAAGGGGTATCACCTTACTCTACAAATGAAATGTCTGTAGCACAGAAGGAAAAAAATCTTCAAGAAGTTACAGTTTGACTGCCTGTATGGTGAGATGGGTATGGGGCATAACCTTAATTGTGGTCTTTCACCAGCACGAGATCTACGAGAGCTGGGCTGTGTGCCTGTGCTGCTCATGGGACAGACTGCGTTTCCCTTCCGTTAACTCTTGTAAAATTGTCACAGAGACCCTCCTTCAGTCTTGTGTGTGTGATTGCTTTTGGGAATTGGAGTACAGCAGGATTCATATTTGGCAGGGACATTTTGTCAGATCAAAAGGGTGCAGCTGGGAAGAGAAAGGTCAAAGGAAATGATCAAATATGTAAATTTAGTTAGGGCAAGTTGAGTGCTAGCTGATTGTGAGGGAGAGAAGGTCATCGGTATTGCTCGGTTCTTGCTTTGATTGGGGTCGTATCAGTTTGACTGATTCAAAAGCATCTGCAGGACAGGGAATTAAACTGTGTGGAGCAGGAACAGAAATAGAAAGAATATTTAAAAGCAGAGAGAGCAGCAAAGGTCAGCTTGACTCTGCGCCTAAATTTGGCAGCTGGGTGCAGAGCTCAGTCTGTCAGACATCTGAAGAACTCATTTGTTTGCAGAGTTACCTGAGCTTTTGATTGACAGTGTTACCTGATGCATTCCTTTGCTGTTCTGTGTTCAGTTTCAATGCACAGCATGCTATTTTTACACTTTTCAACACAGATGCAATGTTCTGTGGTTTTATAAGAGGCTAATGGAAGCTTTAAATAAGAAAAAAAAATTTTTTAAAAAAACGAAAAATCTGCGTAACAGGACAAAAAAAGGCAGTGTATGATATTTCTAACTTGCCTTCAGTTGAGAATTCATTATGAAAGTTTCCAAAGTCTGAAATGTATCTGGTGGATTGTGGATGGTAAAGATTTTTATCAATATTTATACATTTCTTTTAAAGGTCAAGAAATGTTGTAAGAAAAGACTGAAAGCACTTAATGTAAATCATCCCTGGAACATATCCAAGTGGCTTTTATCTCCTGCCTTCGATTTTTTTTTTCTTTTTTTTAATAAAGACCCGTAGGCAGCAAAGCCACTTTTTCTCCACTTGAACAGGAATGTGGGGAGAGGGAGAAACTAAGGGAATGAAAAAAGACTTGGTGACACACATCAGTTTGATTTTATGTGGAATGCATGTGCCTTCATGCTTTCATGCTAAAGGGATTCTGTTCATCTTTGGCTAGAGTCTACATGATGACACCAAGCAGTTGACTAGCTTGAGGATGTTATCAGGGATGACTAAACCATGTTTTGGTGCCTCTGAGGTTCATTGTAATATTAGGCAATTGAAAACAAAAGGCCAAACTGAAACATTTGCACATGGAATAAAATCTGTGAGGCATATGTGAGTTAGAGTTGGGCGGGGGGAGAACAGAGAGAGCAGCAACAGATTAATTTATCAAGTGAAGTTAGTGGGTTCAACACACAAACACACACACCACCCCCCAAGTTTCTAGAAAACACTGTTTGTATTTGGGCTTTTTCTTACAAACTGGTGCTTATCTATTTATTGTTAATATTAGAGCCATCTAAGTAGTAAAATTTGACAGATGACAAGGAAACTTACATGTGAGGAAACACATTGTGCAGAGTACCTCCATCAGGATGCTATCAGCATGGCCAGCCCCTGTCTGCACCAGTTAACATACTGGCCCACAGTCATAGATCTGATCATGCCCCCCCACTCCAGACAAGGGCCAGACTGCTCTCTCAGGTCCTAATCCACTCAGCATCTAAGTTGTGTGCTGCAGCGTGCCTGTCTCTACCCTCTACCACAGCCTCTTTCCCTGGGTGCTAGGGTTGCCTTTTCCTCCTTTGGCTCCTGAAGTCTGAGCAATTCAAACTCACGCTTTCCTTTGACTCCAGCTGTGGAGGCTACATAAGCAACAGTTTAGGGCATGTGCTAATCATGAGTAAACAGAAGCAGATTTTCCTTAAGGTTTTCAGTATCTTGGCTAGTTTAGGCAAAACTAACAAATCCATGTACATTTTTTGTTGGAATGATTCCTTATGTAGACGGCCCTTCTGGTATTTAACTGTGTTCATGCAATTATTTATTTTCTTGATTCTCCCAGGTGTATTGCCTGTCTTAGGCTGCCTGTTTTTGGAGTGTCTGGTCAGCATCCAGCCAGCAGAGGCTACACCTGGTTGGGCAGTTCTGCCGTGATACCAGTGTCCTTTCAGAAGCACACTGAATGAAGATCATTTAAAAACTCATCATCTTTCCCTGAAACTAAATTGAGAATAAATTCTATACGTCTTCTACAGGTCTTCAGCTTCTCTTTTCACAGCAGAAAGTCTGAATCAAAAAGACCGTATAAGTATTTGGGGTGTGGTAGACAAATTACCTTGGAATCTTGATTTTGATATTTCAGCACTTTTATTCTTAAGGAAAAATGATTACTTACCTTGCAGCCAAACCAGAGTATTCAGCAGCACCCAGGGAATCTCAAGTGTAGAAAGTGAACTACAAGTTGCCTTCTAGACTATGGTTTTGTTTACTAGACCTAGGACACCAGAGAAAAAGGCAAGGAAAGAAGGATATTGGCTTATGGAAACTGGTCATTAATGTTATTGGATCTTGTAATGTATGAGGGAATATCTATGCTTGTTAGAAAATCAGACTTCAGAAGAGTATGGGCCCCAGAATATTCCTCTCATCTTGAAAACATATGCAGGTATAACAAACCGGTTCTTCACATAGGTGTCTGGAATTTTCCATAAAAGAGACAGGGAGTGGAAGAGGAGCAGATGAGGTTTCCTCTTCCACCCCTATCCCTATCCCAATACTTCTGACTGACTGTGCTGGTACTTCTGCTGATAAAGAGTAATTTAGAGGTTGTAAAAGGTCTTCAGTGCCCACCTTTGGAGATTTGGTGTGCAGTTGCAACGTCATTCAATAAATAAAAACAAAGCTTCACTAGCTGGTGTGTGATCACCCAGTATTCATAGAAAGTGATATAGTTCTTATATTTAAAAATGTGCAACGGTTCTCTGTTCTCTAATTTGAAAAATTATTTTCAAGAGATTGCTTCTATTTATGCCCCAGAAGAATACTGTAGCAGTCAGCGGTTTGCTTCCCTTACCATTTGCAGTGATACGGTATACAAGTTATAACTTTGTACTTGTGATTCCTGCTTTGAGTACTCTGAAAAATTGTAGGCTAATTCAATAACTGTGGTGGTTGTTTATTCTTTTAAATACATATTTGCAGCTGAGAGTTACAAAGAAACCCAGACGGTAAAGATAAAAGAAGAACCAATGGAAGTTGACATTCATGATTCACAGGCTTCAGTGTCACCCAGCCAACCCAGCCAAAATGTTGGCTACAGCACTTTATTAGGGCGAGACATTAGTGAACACATACAGAAGGCACCAGAAGGTCGTGTGCTCCCAGAAAGAAACCTGTTCAGCCAAGATATATCAGTGAAGATGGCATCTGAGCTGCTCTTCCAGTTATCAGGTAAAAGCAGTGGAAATAGTCGATAATTGAATTTAAAGAACAAAAAGAGATTGTGTGTAACCATTAAGGTGCTATGAAAGTGTGAGATTGCTATGGCTGAAAAATAATAGGAGTTAGAGCCCTCCTACCCTCACATTTTAAACGCAAAAGCCTTGCCAAATGTCCCCCATAGTCAGAATATGCTTTAGAGCACTGTGACAGTCAGGTCAGGTTTACAATTTTGAACTGAATTGGAAAAGCTGGAGTTCAACTCCTGTATTTTTGAAAGCTAATTAAATAATTTGTGGCAAGTTGTTGATCCAGGCCTTGAAGTATAGGGGAACCTATAGAGGCCAGTTACTGGCATAAGTGGCCAGTGGCTGCAGCATGTGGTGCTCCTGGGGCTTCACTGTCCAATTGTCTTGACAAAGAAGGTGAACCCCAGCTATTACATAAAAGCAGTGATATCAGCACTGTGTTTAATGAATGCTTGTATTTCATGCTTTGCATGGAGCACTAACACTGAAATATGAAGCTGAAAACATAATTGGGTGTTAGTTTAAATAAAGCCACGCCCATTCTCTAATCATGCTGTAACCATTTACCCTAAATTACCCTGGATTATGCTGTTATCAGAAAGCATTAAAATAGTTCTACTGAATAAAACCTGATAGGGAAAATACGATTTATGCTAATCACAAAAAAACTATATATGTTCCTCTACAGAAAAGGTGAGCAAAGAGCACAACCACAATAAAGATAACGCCATCAGAGCTACAGCCAGGTAAGTACAGTTATCTGCAAAGCTGTAGTGTAAATGGCATTGCTTCATTTTGTCTTGTGAACCAAAACGTATCTGTCTCCTGCAAATGTGACCTGATACTACAAGTATAAAATATTTTCATGAGTAATGTAACCTATATCTGAAAAATTACACCTATAGATCTGATTGCTTAGACTTCATGAGACAAAAGGCCTTTAGGCCAAAATGACTGTTCTCTTCTGATCAAGTATTCACACATCATTTTAAGAATTTTTTCTACTTTTTTCTACAAAAACTGAAACTTAAACTGCATAGTACATGCAGTGCCTGAGGGAAGAACAGGTTGACAACTGGATTTTAAGACCTGGACCAATGTAAGAAGAGGATATTTTGATTTTGAACTCTTTTGAGTCTTCTGTCAAACTTGGATTTCTTTAATAAAATTTCAGTTCAGTATTTCTATCATCTTAATGCCTTCTAGGGATAAATTTTTAAAAGTCAGACTGTAAGACAGTGCTAATGAAACATTTGTTAAAGATTACAGTCACATGAATACAATAAATGAAATTATCCAAGAACTAAATCATGATGCTATTATAGCACGTGCTGTTAAAGAAATATGCACTTTACAGCATTGTGGCTGGGAACAAGCCCATGAGTTATTTATTTGTAGGTGAGCAGCAAAGTGATGAGTCCCTATGGGACAAATCAAAGCTTTTCTGTATTCAGTGGTAGCTAAAATTGATAAAAACTTAGGAGCCTGTGGTGGGTAGGCAGGAATTGGCAAGGGTACACGTATTTCCTACCTCAAAG
This sequence comes from Phalacrocorax aristotelis, assembly GCF_949628215.1. Taxonomy (NCBI): domain Eukaryota; kingdom Metazoa; phylum Chordata; class Aves; order Suliformes; family Phalacrocoracidae; genus Phalacrocorax; species Phalacrocorax aristotelis. Next base: position 18,540,066 of record NC_134279.1, read on the forward strand.
TTCCCTAATCAGTGTGGATGGGTTGGAAACTGAGCACACTGAAGTGACGAAGAATTCCTTCAAAGATAGGGTAAGAACTTCTGTGCCTCTGCAGCCCCTTCTCCAGAAGTTCCCAACATGTTCAGTGTCCACTAAGACAACTTTGTCCAGGCAGAAATTGAAAAGTACTTCAACTGCTGAAGAAAAGATCTCTAAAATAAGTTGTTCTTAATTTCCTAGGCCTATCTCATTCATTCATGGCAACTATAATAAATAAATTATTTGTTTTTAATAAACTGACCAGCTCAGTAAATGTACATGAGGGACTTTTTGATGTTACAAGTTGGAAGATAATTAAATTGAGCTTTTAACTTCTGGCTGCTGTGAATGCTTCCCATGTTTGCTAGTTTGGGAGTTTGTGCAATATGCAGCCTGCATAGGCTTGCTGTGACTACTTAAAAAGCATAAGTCTGAGAGATACACATGGAGGTAAATGCACATATTGTCCAAATACTTGCTAACTATCCCATGTGCATTGCAGGGAGGGGGTGACAAATAGTCAGTTGAAAATAGATTTCAGTGTCTCATGATGTTACCGGCAGGACTGGTGTGAGAATCCAGAGCTTCTTTTGGATCTATCAAAGATAATTCAAACTGGAAAGGTTGAGGACAGTTCAAAGATAACTTCCCCTTCTTCTGTCTATCCTCTTAAGAGGGTAGCACAGTTGGCTGTTGTCAAATTTGCATTGAGTTTTACTGAAAAGTCCTGATAATGACTGCTACCCACCAGGGCATGAAATGCTGATGGCCTGATACAATTCTTCCCAGTGCTTTTCTTATCTTACCTGTCTATCACCAGAAGAAAACTGGAGTGAGAAGAGCGTCTTAAGGGGAAGTGAGTCAGTCTACTAAATCCTGCAAGTTCAAACAGATTGACTTGAAAGACCTTGCCAAAAAAACCCCACCCAAAACCAAACAAACAGCTGGAAGTCTTTACTGGTAAGCTCAAAAATAGAATGTGATGGAGCAGCCAGAGGAGGATAGAGGCACTCAGACTGCATTAAGAAAACGTGTGGTGTTGCAGTTTGGCTTACCAGCCTACTTCTGGAGTAATGACAGAAAGGCATTTGAATCACAATTGTTATGTGAAGTTTGCTGACAGCTGCAGAGAGCCAAGGTGAGGTCAGTGTTGTCCACCTGTGAGTAGCTGGGGAGCAGAGAGGTTAAGCTGTGTCATTGGTGAGAGTCTTAAATCAGCAAAGCCCAGCAAGATAGGATACACAAGCACTTTTTGCTCTCTTATTCCATATTAACATTTCTAACTGTCACCTATCTGTTACTATTCCTCCTGTGAGTATTCCTGGACTTTGTGAGCATATACTTCCATATGACTTTGCTTAAGCAGCCGAAACTGGCAAGGATTCCTCACAGTTCAATGGCTGAGTGAGATGGTAGAGCCTGCCATCTGTGATATGAAGACAGAAAGTGGAGAAGCAAATGATCTGGAAGTGAGTACGCCAGCGTAAGATGCCAAGATAAGTTTCTTTCATCTAGAGAACTGTGTAGCCATAAAACTTGAAAAGTGCAGCCAGAAAAAAAAAAAATCCTAAAGTTTGATCTTCATCAGAAGGGACTTTGCGCAGTGATTGAGAACAATTTATGTAGTTTCTTACTATGAAGCAGGAGTTCCTCCCTCCATACTTTGCACTGGGAATTGGAGGATGTATCTGCTGAAATAAAAATAATAATAGGGCCAACACTGAAGAGACTCAGCTGCCATTCTAGAGGAAGGCAGAAAAGAGGTACCCACGAATGGTTCTGTAATTCACTGGAGGCCGATGGCGGAGAGGGAAATCCTTGGGTCACAACATGACGCAGTCTTCAACAGCAACCTGCTCATGATATATGGCTTAGCCTCAAACAGATAAGCTCTGCATCATCCATTTCGCTTAGAACCAGCGATGAGCAGTGTTCCAGTGGCTGAATCTAAGGCACATGCAGGCAAGCCAACATGGAAACCTGAGTGGATTACAGGATTTTGAAGAGTTACAACAGTAATAAATTTTTTTATTTGGTGTTTTTCTTTCAAATCATTATTAAACCAGTGAGAGGAATGTTGCAATAAATGATGCCGTATTTTTATACAGTGTCAGTGTGTTTTATATTATGTCACCCCTGAGTGGGAGTGTGAGTCTTGGAAAAAGTTAAGTTTTGCACATGTGGGCTGGAGCTGTTTTGCTTTATCCTGATTACTTGTTTTCTTGATTATTACACATTGTTCAGTTATCTGCACACACTGAACTGTTCAGGTTTGGGGCAGCTTCATGCCTTACCTTTCAGCACAACCTGATGTTGACTGTGTTGATGGTTATGTTCAAACTTTTGTAGAAATACCAAAATATCCTATTAACTGTCACGTATGGAACAGCACAAAATAAGTAATGGCCAAAATCTTAATGAGAAAGTAACATGATTGCCAAAAGTGTTACATGATCAAGTTAACTACTTATCAACAAATTTCCCAAAGGCAGAAGAAATCTGACTGAGAATACAAGTGACTCAGTGGACAACACCTTGTTCGCTCTTTGCAGAAAAACTGTATGAGGGAAAACTTATGCAAGTGCTGTTGTTTAGATTGACATCTGATCTGGTAGGGTCAACTTGGTTGGTGCTGCTGGCACATACTTTCTGGGTCTGGACTACTCACAGTGCAACGCTTTATGCTCCTCATACTATGTTCCTTATCCTGAAAAGGTTCTTGGGTTTTGCTACTGAATAAGAACAGGCTGCAGAAATGAGCTGGCCTCCTGTTCTGTACCTTTAAAACATCTACTGTACAACAGCCTGTAAAGGATTCTCAATATGAGAGATATCACATTTAATGTAATCCTCATTTTGCATAGAAGAAATTGATAGTTTGCATGCAGATGGAATACACTGACTTAGAAAACAGTTTTCCAAGAAAGACTGTCCTTTTCCATCTTGAATTTTTTGATGTACCTCTTACTGATGTCTGTCTGTACTGTAGACAAGGAATTCTTGTTTCTGTTATAATCTTTAATTGAGCAGAAAACAAAATATTTTGACAGAAATCCCAATTCACTATTGGAATTGACTTTTTACTGCCTGTTAATTAAAACCAAAGCATGCTATGCTTTTTGGGGTCAAGTAGGTGATAATTTTTGCACTTAATACTCTTTGGGAAGTAACCAATTCAGATAGCTTATATGAATTGTTTCCTGCTTTAAAAATCAAACTCAGATAGTTAATTTAATTTATGGAATGCTGTGTCAAAAGAGAACTATTCATCATCTTAACTTGAAATTTGAGAAGTTTAGTTTTAAAAATGATTACTGTATACCTCAGATTGTTAAATAATATTATTTTCCACCTTTCCTGATTGCTCTCTTCAGATATGACAGTAGAATACAAATTTTTGAAACATTAATTTTAATGATTCATATTGTATTGTGACATAGCAAATCTGAGATGTTGAAATGTAGTTAAAAGCCTTTGGGGAGGACTTCAGTTTTCACTGTGAGGTGCAATTTTCCAAAGCATGCCTCTTCTCCATACCTTGCCTCATGGTCTGTATATCTTTCAGCATGAGTTCTGTAAATGAAATGGGGCTTTTAACAAGATGGTATTTGTTATAACATTAAGATGTTGGGGCCAAAATCGTATTTGCTTCTTCTGTTAACTGCTGTTTTGTTTACAAAAAGACATCTCATTTTTTCCTATAGCCCTTTCTTTTCTGAAGACACGTTTAGACAATCACCCTTCACTTCCAACTCAAAAGATCTCCTGCCTAATGAAACTACTCTTCATGGAAGGACATCTGCACCAGGTCAGATACCTTTTTATTACATTACTTCCAGTTAATATATCTTCTTGAAATTTTCTTACTGTAAACTCCACCACCTGACCAATGCTCTTGAAATGCAGTTTGCTTTGTCAAAAGGCAACTATCTCTTCATCACAATAAGTGCTTATTATTAAGAAGAAAAAGGAAAAAAGTTAAACACTGCTGAAGCATTTGTATTAAGAGTCTTTAAACTACTATTTCTATGAATTGTACAAGGGTCCATAACAGATTAAACTCAGCAGTGTCAACAGAGGTGGGGTTTTCTTGTGTGTGTATGTGTTTCTCTCTCCCATATGTAAAGGAACTGTACTGATGTCAGATTACTGTCTGCTGTGCTCCTGCTACTGGCCATTTCCATCTCCAGCTCTCATAGTTTGTAGATTAAATGTTTGCAGTGCGTATATCAGAGTGGCAGAGCTTGGCAATGCAATTTTCCTGCCTTTAACAGTAATTTAGAAACCTTTTTGGAAGGATGTGGAGTTCTTAAAACATACTGAAAGGCCTCAGTATCTGTGGGTACCTTCCCACTGATCTTCTGAACTAGTTGACAGGCATTTTATGTCCAGATGTAGCTTGGGTTATATTCTGCATTAAAATGGAAAACATAGGCATGTAACAACACTAGACAAGGTGGCACTGAACATATGAAAAAACTTGATATGTGCCTTTACTGTCCTGTTGCAAAATAACTCGTTTGCTAGTTCACTGCTATCTGTTCTTAAATTAATAGCTTTTGGGTTCTAAAGGTCAGTAATTACACAGCTAGCCGTAGGCAGGGTTACTCACCTTTTCTTAGCAATCAATAAAGTTTTGGGCACGTTACTGCTAATTTTCAGATATAGACTGTCATTTAATTTACAACTTAACAGACCCTTCATTTTTTTTAATGCTTGAACAGCTTTGACAGCTTGTGAAGTGGCAGATGAGGTTAAGAGCTAGGTGTTGTCTAAGGGTAAATATGCAGAGCAGGAAGAAGAAGAAAAATTGTAGCATAAAGACAGGGGTCTTCAGGCTAGCCTCAGCTGTGCTTTTCCAAGGAAGTATCTTGGGGCAAGGAGAACAGGATCAGGTGTGGTGCTTTTAAGTATTAAAATGTAAACCAGGTTAGCACTTCAATCCTGGCTTTTGACCTTGGCGTAACATGGAATATTCATATACGTAGATGAAAGATGAGAACTCTTAGTCTCCTCAGGCAGTGCTTGGTACCTCAGAGGACATGGCCTCTAGCAGCAGTGCTCTTACATCATCCTAAGATGAATGTATAAGAATTTTAATTCTCTGTAAGTCTTCATTTTAAATGAGGCCACTAAACTGTGGATGGGTTTTGGTGACATGTTTAATCTTCTGCTTAAAAGATATAAAGGATCTAGTTGGTTAGGACATCCTGGAGTGATTAAAATGGCTTCTGAGGAACTGGGTTTTGTATGTTTTTGCTGTCCCATATTCTGCCTTATGGAATATAAGTATTGCCTCAATAGAGCTGTGTATTATAATATATATTGCTTTGTGATTGTAAGACTCTAATATGTAATAGCAGCATGTATACTGAAAATCAAAAATGCTATTTTATCTTTCATTTTTATTTTTGGAACAATCCTGTCATTCCAAATATGTTGATTTTTCTCAGCTTCATAGTAAATTCTTGGACCTGAAATGAAACTTCACAGTAGCACCAGGAACGTGATTTAAATTTGTAATCAGTTACAGTTGTGATATCCATGTAAAAGAATAGCAGAATACCCACAGGTAGATTTCCTACTAGTTTCAGCCTTGCAAGAAGACATAGTCTATGTAGTGCTATGGGTAGCTCAGAAGAAACTTTATCCCTGTAGAGAGTAGCATAAAGGAACAGTAACAACCACTGTAAAGGCCAACAGGATGTAACAGAAAATGATGTGGAAATGTGTATGCGTTGTCCCATGGATAAATGGTATGTATGCCTTCATGAGAGATTGGTTTTGGGTTACTTCTTTCCTGAAACAGGATAGTAAGAAGTAGAAAGAACAGCATAAGAAGAATACGGGAAATTCCCAGTCCAGTGTCACCTTCAAGCCGTCAGCTAAAATCCAAGCAGATTAACTCCTAATGGCCAAGAGTATTCATCAAGCAGTGCCCATATCCAAAAATGCAACTCTATGCCACTGTCACCACAGCTAGCGGAGGCTGATGAGCAAGTGTGGGGTCTGAGCTGCTGCTCTGTGCTGGCTCTCTGCGACCAAGCTTGACGCAGGTGGGCAGGGTGGCATGAGGAAGCCTTCACTGCCAGTTGGTCTGGGTGGCCTTGGTGGAACCCCATGTACATAGTGCTTTTTTTCCAAGACAGCACCAATACAGGCGGTAGTATCTCCAGCCTTCTGCCAACTTTCTGCCTGCAGACTTCTTGGCACCCTAGCTACAGAGGAATTGGGAAAAGTGACAGGAACGTAGAACAGTAAGATATCTCATGTGTCAAATTCAATTCTTTTCTATAAAAGGTAACAATATTATGTAATTTCATTTATTATCAAGATCCGTCTTAAACCTGTCATCCTTATTGTTTGTATGAGGGCGCTGTTTCAGAAGCTCACCCCTTTGAAGGGCTGGGACCACTCTCTTTTCCACCTGAATTTATTCACTGCAAGTTCTACTTTTGTTCTTTCACCAGCACTGTCCTTCAACTCTGATCATTCTTCCCCCTTGTGATGTTCACCATCTGATGTGCCATCTTACATCCCCCTAATCCTATCTTCATTTTGGAAAAGTAAGCTCGCCAACATCTTTTAGTCTCTTTCAGTATGATAGGGTTTCTATTTCCTGACCAACATCATAGCCTTTTTCTGCCTTTGTTTAGGGAAATTAATTTCTGCAAACATGAGTAGTCAAAACCCTATATGCTATTTTACAGGTCTTACCAACCTTCTATATGTATATCAGGAAGTCTTTATAACTATAACTTGCCGATGACTCTCAGTTCATTTGCTAATCAAATGGTAACGTGTTTTTCTTTTCCTTTTCAATTTCAGCTGATGATTTCAGCATTCAACAGAAATTCTTGTTTCTACTTTCTAGGCATATGACCTTGTAATTTGAATTGTTTCACTTGTTACTCCAGCTCTTAAGATTTTTAATACTCTGAAATTTCTGTATATTGATGATACTGCTTTCATTAATGCAGTGCTGGGGTTTTTTTGTGTTGAAGGCTATTAAAGAGGCTTTTCAAGTATGATTGGTCCAAAGTTCAGTCCTTGAGACTTCAGCTTAATGGCTTCCTCAGTGCAAACCACTTTTCTTCGTAGCCAGTTTATAATAAAATTGCAAGATCAGGTATTTAAGAGGAAGAGCGCTCTTTGTAGGGCATTGAGTATATAAGATCCCCAAGGAGTATGAAATAATTAGGAAAGACTTATTAAAGGATGTGTGAAAGCAATGCACTGATCAGGGCATTTACTGGAGGAAAAAAAAATGCTAAATAAATAATGACATAGAAATGGATTTGGCCTGAAATAAAGGTGAAGTAATCCTGATCTGCAACAGTATCACAGGCAGGAGAAGTGATTTTCATGCAGCAGCTTTTAAGTCTGGTACCCAAGGAAATGCCAATGAAATCTCCAACAGCTGTCAGAAGGGAACTCAACAGCCCCGCAGAAGTCATGGTAACTCCCTGACAACCTGTGGCGAATTCTTAATGTTCTGAGAAAGGAAGGAAGTAGTTACCTGAAGTACATAGTTCAAAAGTATTGGATAGATTTGGGGAACTACTTCCCTTCCTTTTAAAGGTAATTTGTGTGTTAATAACCATACAAAGTTGGTTGTAGTTACATTTTTCTGTATTACTATTACCATCCAAATAAGCTCATTTTTGACTCAAAAATCGAAATAAAATAAAACAGTATTAATGTCCACATCAATCAAACACTCTTTGCTCAGACCCGACGAAATTCAATAATTTCAGCTTTCCCCTATAAGAAAAGCAAAATGACCTTTTTTGGCCTAGCAAAAGTTAAGGAGAAGAAATGAAAATTTTCATTTCAAACAGTCGCTTTAAAAGGGCATTTTTATCTTCTGCTTTATGTGACTTTTCTTTTGACAGAACAGAGTTTAGTTTTATGTCAGACTATATAGTTAGTCCAGATCGCTAGATAAATTAAAAACTTGATCTTATGCTGGTGTTCCTGACCCTTAGCCAATCTTTAATGTGTTTTAATAGTTTTCCACTATCTCACTGGCTCATTCTGTAAATCAAACCTGCCTTCATGAAATCCAGATGAGTGATATTCACTATTCCTTTTCCAGTCAGTTCATTAATATTGGCGAAGACACCAGCCATGGGTTTTTGGGAGTATCTTTTCTCCTTGTATATCTGTGTGTAGTATAATAATATGTCATTATTTTCTCTCCTATTCACCAAGGACCTGGTATTCTTCATTTACATTGGCAGTGCCAAATATTGAAAGTGTCTCATCTGTAGAAGATTAAATTTTTAAAAAATTAATCTTTTTGTGAAAATTTACAGCTTCTTGCAAAACTGTAATTTTGATTTGGTAAGTGAATTTCACATGGCTAAAATAGACTTTTGGAACTGGAGGGTGTAGGTTTTGGGGTGTTGTAGTCCACGAATAGCCCTGGCTTTTTAAATTTTGTCATTGGTGCCACAGCTAAATTTACTGGTGTTATTTATTTCAATAAAATAAAGCCAATAAAGCTTCTGACCTCAAGTACCTTTTCGAAAATGCATTAGAGCCTCTTCTGTCCACAGTGTCTCCACATTCTTTACTGACCTGTAAGATGACAGATACGCCATGCTTCCTCCTCAGAAATGTCCAGAAGCCAGTATTGAATCAGTAGTATGATACTTAGTTTAGTAGAAAATTGGAAATATAGTGTAAATATTTTGGATTTTGTTTTACTGTCAGTTGTATTTTTATTGATGATGTAATTAGTGGCATTAGCCCATATTCATGTTTATTGAACTAAAGTAATAAGTGTAACAAAGATTCATGCATGTTTGGAACTACAGGGCTATTCAGGAGATGTACATGTTTCTCCTCACATCCTCTTCCTACTTCTTTTCTCTAAAGCAGTAATTCCACTGTAACTTTAATAGACTTAAAGGGGAAGAGGAAAACCTGCCTGCTCCCCGGGCCTCATCTTTGCACATTCTCCAACACAGCAGTACTAACATTTGTGTGGCCACTTTGTAAGCCAGACCAGGGGAAGGTGTGAACTAATCTCCTTTTTTTTTTTTTTTTTTTTTTTTTTTTTTTAATAGTTTGTGGGAACGTTGGGATGTGAGCAGGGTGAAGGCAAGGCCACATCTTTCGGCCATGTGAAATTTCAGCATTCTTGTGAGATTAAAGTGGCTGTGAGCACACTTAATCTTGTTTACTTTCTTCTGTGACTGTAGTTGAAAAATACCTCCTGACGGTTTAGAGTTTTAACTTGAACGTGATAAATAATCAAGCTGTTCATGTTGCACAGATACCACATTCTTTAGTATGAAGTATTTTGCATGTGTCTTCCTTCCTAAGCCCTTTTTAAAGAAACTTTAAGGTCAATATACCTCATACTGTTGTAATTTTGTGTGGCTTAAAGCATATAGACAGTAGATAGCGAGAACTCTCTTGGTCCAACCTGCAGACATTTTCGTTCATATATACTATTTTCTGGTAGTATTTGTGCTTGATTCGGGTCTCCTGTGCTCTGCAGCAAACTAAAATTCTGCAATCACCTACAGCAACCAGCTCTGAATTTTAGGTCATCTCTAGGGTAGTTAAGAAAGTCAGGACTTTAATAAATTGAATAAGAGTTTAGAGTGAATCTGACTATAGTTTCCATTTCTTCATGAGTTGCCAGTGACAGCTTTCCTTCCTGGTCTCTTTTAGCCTGCTGCCAGACTTCCTACTTTTAACTTACCTTACGTTGTCCCTGAGACCACTGTAACCGCACTGCAGAAATGAAGGGACACCTTGAGGGTTTGATTTCTGTGTAGGGGACTGTTGGAACTTCTGTCACCCTGGAAAATGTCCTGAGGCCTTAGAGGACTGCGAAACGCACAAGCCCAGAGGACTTCTGCTGAAGTGATCAGTGATGAAAAGTTGGCATTTAAATTGCCCTTGTATAGCTTCCCAGCTATGTACCCATGGAGTTAATTAGAACAATTTAACTTTCATTCTTCACACAAAAAGAATGTCTTTTGGGTATGCATTGACTGGTGTACATTCTCTGTCTTTGCACTCTCTAGAAGGCTACGGACTGTCAGCCACCACGGTTGCTCTCTGAAGTCTGATAGCAAGAGACAGATAGCTGGCAAGTTGTGGAAAGTGATTCTAGGAAGGTGAGATAGTTGTACTGCTATAGAAGTGGGCTGCGCTTGGCATCGTTCTCCAAAGCAAGACAGACTTGGCGAAATTTGTTCAAAATAATTCAGTGCTAAACTGTGTGACAGTGGTTCTGGCTCTAGCATGTTTTTTATCTATTGCATCCTCTCTTCGGATTCCCATGATCATCTGCCTTGGTGCAGCCTTCTTTCGCTATGCACCCAGCTGCCTTGACAACCGCTCTGCACTACAGTCATCGAGCAGAGGGTTCCAAATTTCTGGATCATTTAATGGGATCGTAACCAACACGGCTGCAACTGATTACAGCCTTACATTTCCCTTGCAGTTTTTTCTGGGTCTGCTGCCAAACAGGTTTCCATCTAGTGCATGTGTGTTGCAGATCTGTGGTAAGGTAATAGTGACTGTGTCTTGAGCAGCCACACAGTCTTCATAACTATCAAAGCCCCTTTCAGAACTGCAAATATTATTATGCAGAACAGACCATTTCAAATCAGCAAATGGCCTCTTGCTCAAACATGCACGGTGCGTTCTTTGGCTAAAATAGGACAAGTGAAGTGTGCAGCATGTGCATAGCTGTACGTGTTTTAATTTTTCTCAGTGATCAGTATTTATTGGCCATTCCCACAGCAACTAAGGGGAATATGATCAGATCCTTCTGAGGAACACATGAAACTCCTGGTGAATTGGCCAGTCCCTCTGTCAATACAACATGTGCTAAATAGCAGGACTTTGCATGAATTGTTTGGGCGTAGAGTTCACTTCTTCTCCTTGTGAAGTCACTGCACTAATTATTTCAACAGTTATTTACAGGACCTTCAAGATGAAATGTGTTAATTAAAATAGGCAAACAAAGATACACATTCGTGTCCATGTCTAATGGCTGTCTTGAAAGGCGCTTGATATCTATATGAAAATTTGTGATCCTTGTTTTATTATGGGCTGCCTTTTTACAGGGTAACTTTTTCCCCCTAATAATGTGTAATCTTCTCATATTGGCAAAAATATTTATTTTTATTTCATTTCCCTTTTACGTTTGTTCCTCCTAAAGCAGGACCAACCTTACATTTACCATGACAGAAGAACAAAGTAATTTCACTCAGGACAAATACCTCCTGGTTTAATTCAGAATAAACCCAAACTAGACCCTGTTCATTAAACCCAGCAAACTAAAAGCTTTTAAGAAATATCACCAACTTCAAATATAAAGCAAAATGGCCAAAGGTAACTCTTTCATCCCACATGGAAAAATAAAACTTAGCAATTGGGGTTTTTACCCTTTCAAACAGGGTAGGTTTTGTCATCTGTTATAATTTTTTTTATATATATGTTTTCTGAGTCTCTAGTAGTCGTTCAACCGCAAGTGACTTTTTAAAAAAGTAATTGTTGCTATCTATATTTTTAAATAAATTTGTAACACAAGTGGAGGTCAAATTTAAGAACAGCTTCCTGAGCAGCTATGATCCTCTGAAGTACAGAATGAGAAATGTGGGGTTTTGCCTACCTTGTCTTCTGCTGGCAAGTGAATTCAGGACGACACAAGGCTGTCTGGCAAGTTCTTGGGACCTGTGTTTTGATGCGGGTGACAGAAGGCAACTTGGTGAAGAACAACCATGAAGTGACAGAATGTGTTTTTGGGAAAAGAAGGAGGGAAGACAGCAAAGTAACAGCAGTTGGCTTCAGGAAGGACAACTGTAACTGACTGGGAGATTTGCATGGAAAGGAGCCTAACAATAGTTGTTGCCGGGTCCTTAAAGAAACTTGACCTCTTGAGTCGAGCGAGGATTTTGGCGCTGCCTCCCACAATGTGTTCATAGTAGCAGGGAAACCAAGAGTAGGTACAACTATAATTAAGTGGTTAAGTGTAGCTGTCAAACACCAGGGACCATCTACAGTTCTGCAAGGGTCTGTGCTTGCTCTGGTATTAATCAGTCCTTTTATTAATGTCGTGGATGATGGAAGAGGAAGTGTGTTTATTAAATGTCCTGGTCACACCATGCGTCGAGGTGCCATAAGGATTTCAGAGGACAGAACTGGAGTTCAGTCTTATCTTGAGGAATTGAAGAAACAGTCTGGAAGATAGTAGCCAATTCAGTGAGGACAAAATTCTGTGCCTGGAGGAATGACAAGTGCTACAAATAAAGGGGAGGGATGAATGCCCAGGCAGTGCAACTTAAGGGAGGAATCTGGATTAGTCTTGGTCAGACGCTATATGTAAAGCTGACATTGTACACATTGCAGAGAAGGCAAACATCCAGCTGAGATGTCAGGAATGTAGTCTGTAAGGCACATGTGGTAATTCTACTCTACAGCTGGAGCCCTGAATTCAATTCTGGGCTCTGTAATCCAAGAAGTATGGCAGCGGTCAGAGGTTTAGAAAACATTAGCTGTGCATAAAGTTGAAGAATTTGTGTTTATTTAGTCTGGAGAAGGAAAGAGGGGAGCCATGATAATGGTATTCAAATATGAAAAACAACAGCTTTAAGAGAAAAAAAAATAAACCTTGCCTATGTTCATGTGAGCAGAATAACAGGCTTAAATGATGGCAGAGGAGATTTAAGTTAAACACCAAGTAAAACTTTCTAATAGCGGGCTGGTTTTGCACTGGCACAACTGTCATAGGAGGCTGTGGAATCTCTGTCACAGGAGGGTTTTTAAAAAAATAACTTAGATAAGCACCTGTTGGAATCGACGAGTATGCTTGGTGTGTGGCCGGTGTGCCTCTGGCGAGGGAGAGACAAGATGGCCTCCTGAGGTCCCTTCCAGCTCTAATTTTGTGATATAAATTCAGAAGCACAGCTATAATGGCAATTAAATAACCCCTTGAAAAAGACTTGATAGATGAGGACTTTTTGTTTATAAATGCTCGGCATGCTGTGTCTTAGACTCCGCATCCTATTCAAAGCCATCTATAGTTTCATATCCTTTGTCTTTCATAATATTGGAATCTTTTGTAAAAGTGAACATCAGCATTGAGTCAGGCTGTTTCCTGAATATGAAACTTTTCCAAATACAAGCTCAACATGGAATAGAAAGACAGGTTTTAAAATTACTTTTCTCACTCTGCAAAAGGAATTGGAACACATCATTCCTGACGTTTCTTTTTAGAGTTACCTTGGGACTCTCCAGTCCTCACCTATCTTATCTTGTATGACATTGTCTTCTACAATATTTGTCAGCCTAAGAGTAAATTAAATGTAAAATTTATCAGGCTATTTGGACAGCTATATATATATTTTAAAACTCCTTTGTTTAAAAATAATCTAAGCAAAGATGAGGAGAAGTTTTTCTTCTACAGTATGATTTCAATGAGGGTACAAATTTGCCCTACTGGTTGCTGGGTGTCTTAGTTGGGTTTGGGGCAGTCGTGGTGTGGACTGGTGCCCTGCAAATGCAACCCAAGCAGAAGGCAGGTGGGAGAGTAGTGCAGAAGGAAGGAGAGGATGGTTTGCAGGTAAATGCATAAGCCTGTGACAAGAGAAAGAGCAGGGAGAGAGGTAAATCTCTTAAAGAGTGAGTTAAGGGCTTCAAGGAAGTGGCAGATTCACTGCTTATCACTCGGGGAATCTGCAATAATAGCAGTAAGAACGTTTTCTTCTACAGCAGCAACCACGTACTGTGAAGGGTCGTGCCTTTTCCCTGGCAGCTTGCTGAAACATGAAAGGTGGATCTGGCTGAACGTTCACTTCCTTTCATTTCATTTTGACTCTCTTGTGTTAATTCAGTCGGCTTGGAAGAGGGACTCGGGCTGCATTTGGGGCTTCATTTTGCATTCCCCCACTGAGGGGGATCACCAGCTTACAGTTTCTCTAGAACAGCAGCTTTTGCTTCACTGAAAAGAACGCAGAAGGCTGAAAAGAAAAATGTAGTCTAAAGACCAATTTGTCTGTATTTGTATCTGAATTCTGGATGGGGAGCGTTAGCCTCTGCAAAGTGCCCTAGATGTGTTATTACCTTCTCTCTATGAAAAAAAGGCTCCTATTTCAGGTGGAATTGCAAGTAGAAATTGGCGCAGTGACAAAAACAAATGAAAAAAAGGAAAATTTGTACATATACCGTAATAGTCCTAAACGTGCACAAATGTCGCTGAGTGATTTTGTTGTTTTTTAAAAGGGTTTCTTAGGAAGCGTGTCTTAAGCAGAATTGTAGGAAAGAAATTAAAAGGATAGAAACCTATTGGCATTATGGAAATTAATTAATTGTGGTTCAAAAATAAAAATAGGAGCAAATTATGCTTTCCTAAGTTCATATGGACTCAATGTTGTAGCACCCAAAATAAATGTTATAAGCAGTGTAAATGGCTGAGCTACATGTGAGGGCCACCTGCTTGGGAGTGAGTTAGAGAGAGCTTATGTAAAATCATTATGGCACATATGAAAGTTATCATTAAGGTGTTTTCAGGAGGATATTCTAGCCTTATATTGAAATAAAATATATTTTGCAAAGATAACAGAGAACACCTTATCAGATTTTTCTCTGACAATAGATGCAGACTAACTTTATTTACAACAGCTATTATTTCTAAACAAGCGAAAAAAGTAAAGTTCTGATGATGGAGCTCTTTGCTGCTGAAAGGACTGATGGTTCCCTTGGCCAACAATGATCAGGTAAGCTTTTGAAAAACACTTTTGGGGCAGCGGATCTGTTGGTGCTTTCTATCCCTTCGTTGCAATGTCTCGATTCCCTTAGTGGGAAAAAAAAAACCCAACAGTGTCCATCTGGGCCATATTGCATTACTTCATTTATAGTCATGAAACCAAACGGACCTTCTTCACTGTGGTAACTGTGTATGGTTGAGGGACTCCTGGAGCCTGTGCAGTGAGCTACACTCTTCCACAACTACTCTTTTTTTGGCCAGTAAATTCACCGCTCAGGGCCTTACTTTGCACGTGTCAGGAATTTTACATTGTTCTGTTCTTTCATATTGTGTGAGGAATGAAGTTGCCACCAAGGCAATTCTGTTCATGCTTTATGCTAAAGCATACAAGTTGGGGGGAATAGAGGGTGTTGCCCAGTGTTATCCTCAGCTTGAAGTTATAGCGTACGTGTTGCAAAAATAATTTTAAAGAAAGGACTGCAATGTTATTGCAGCCTTAGGGTTCATTAAAAATCTGCAACTCCAGCTGCCTTGTACAGAATCTACATGGGCTGATTTAAGTTTTGAACTGGGGATTTTCTCTCTTCTTGGTTGTTTCTTACATTTTGAGTCTAACACAGACAATAAAAGCAAATCTTGAAGCTTTAAAATGCAGATGAAGAATAGCATAAGCCTTACTGTTTACTCAGCTACCTTCTGTTGTATAAGTGAACTTAAAATAGGTGTTAGTTTTGACGCAAAGGTAGAAGGTGGGGAGTGGCCTTGTAGTTTGAAGTCAGTGAGTCCCTACCTTGTCTTTGCCCTGACTCAGGTTTTGTTTTTCTCACCCTGCTTCTGACCGTCCATTTTTGAGCAATGGGCTCAGTCTTAGCAGTGAAGTGTAGGCTTCACTGTTTTCCCATGTTCCTCTGTGGAGGCATCTTGAAAGTTCATCTTTTATTTGGTTTGACTCTTTTCACAAACCCCGACATCTTCATCACTTGTCAGTGACCTTTTCAAGTGTTGTTGCCTATCATTGTGCATTTGGAATACTTCCGTGCACAATATTAATGGTTCTTTTTGTGGGTCATGCAAGCTCTTTATTGATATATTTCCAACTCTCGTGGTTGATTTAGAAAAAGCAACTTAAGCACCACGCTTACATAAAATCACTTGGATGTTTTCTTCCATATTGAGGATTTTAAATTATCATAACATTACTGCTTTTTACCATACTCCGTAGTAATGTTAGATAGTTGCAAAAAGCATTTGAGAAAAAAAATAAGAGCATTAGTTGGTAGAGTTTAGCAAGATTCTCTCTGCTTCCTCTGTGCAGTTGTTCTGTCATTCAGGCTGTCTGATTATGTGCAGCTTTTCTGGACTTACGAAACACAAAGGACATGCTCCCCTCACAAATGGAACCAGGGTTCTTTTATTTGAACAACTGTTTTGTGTTAATTTTTATTTTTATTATTAGAGTATTATCAAATCCCTGCAAATAATGTCTCATACCCATTGCACGTTGTGACTTAAAGCATGGCTACACAGACCCTTCCTTTGTTCGTGCTTCGAACATGCTAGCTTGGGCACAGGGCTCTGCTGCTGGTGCTAGATGGCTCCCAGGCTAGTGCCAGCTCACCTCTGGCCGGCCCACAACGCACACAAGGGGAACTGGGTTTGTCTGAACAGATGCCCCCAACTTGGTATTAGAGGGGTCAGCACCAACTGCTTTTAATAGCTACAAAAAGGCATTAATAAAATCACCACAAAGAGGTCAGGCAGACCAGCTTGCAATTTCAGCTGAAGCTTGAGTTTTAAAGAAAAAAAAAAGTTTTCTTAATTCTTTTTATTTTTGTGGGGAACATAGAAGATTTTTATGCCAAAAAAGCATTTGCGTATCTCCAGCTAATATTGGCCGAGTCTGCTCACAGTAAAAGACACATCCTAAAATAAGACCACACAGGTTGCTGAGATGCTGGTGGTGACAAACGAAGACTGGAAGATCACTCAGGATCACACAAACCTTAGATAAGTCACAAGACATATCTTACTTGGGAACTACGGTATCTCACAGGATTCCACCATTTATTTTAACCGACTTACTAGAAATAAGAATTCTGCTGCTACAAATAAAACTGTTGTGCAAGTAAGTTGGGAAGGCAGTAAGATATATAGTATTTGCAGCACTGCAATTTCATATAATCAACATATTTTTGAGCTTGTGAGCCTTTTGCAGGCTTTCAGCAAACAAGCTTGCAGCAGAGCCTTAATTACATGTTTCACAAAAGGAGTTCTCAATTTTTAAATACAGTGTGCTTGCCAGAGGTGATAGATGAACATGTAAGTGGAAGGCTCCAAAGCAATAAAATGCATCGTTGATGATGGGACATTGCAGAGAGTAGGAAGACATTATAACATAGAAGAATGCAGAGAGAAAAAGGAAAGGAAATTTCTTTGACCAAATAAATGTTTTTAAAGCAGTGTTTGCATGATTGCCTGACCTGAATACCTTTTTCCTGAATAAATAATTTCTTGAACTTTTTGTCTTTTAGACACACAAAATAGAAATAACCTTACAAACGGAACAAGCTTCTGTGACGTTCATATAGAGTTGCGTACAGTGTAGGTACCTTTGAGTAAGCGTGAGGTACTTGAAAGATTGCAAAGGACAGGCTAGCAGCCATCGACTTCAGGCTGGTGGTAACCAAAAGTTATCTGATGACTGTTTTATGTCCTAAGTCTTTCAGAGCAAAGTGAGGTGCCTTGCTGTGGGACATGTGCATTACTGGTAGTGTTCATCCTCTTGCCATGAGCTCAAAGAAACCTGATTGCATTCTCCAGCACTGTTTCTCAGTCAGCTTATTCATTTTCTAGTTTGGTGGATTTTTTGAGATGTACTCTCCCATGGGAGCTTCCTTCTGCATCTCATGTTCTTTGCTTCAAGTTTTATCCCCTGGAGTATGAGGACAGCAGTACTGTACACTTCCTTTCCTCTTTTTTCTGTATCAGCTATCATCTACCTTTTCCCATTCACCTCCTGTTCTGAGTTTGGCCATCTCTCTCAGCTCTCAGCCTCGCCTGGGTGGCTATTTGGTCACCAGATCCTCTAGCCACCTAACTTGTTTTTTTTCATCACATTTGGCTTGCAAGCAGGATTGACTGAAAATAGTCTAACCACCACTCTCTATTTATTCCCTTCACAGGATTTATGTTCATTTTCAAAATTATTTACCTGATTTCTTCTTGACCATCTGTGTGGTGTCAAACTGTCTGAATAACCCAAAGTACAAATATGACATACAGCTCCAGAAGAATGGAGAGATAATAAATTTTGACCTTCCTTGTTAAGGCTCATCAGCACCTCTCACTTCCACCTCTTCAAGGAATACTTATTGCAAAGGACAATCTATTTAATTTATATCTGTAGGATTCCATGTGACCATAAGGATCTGCCCTTGTGGATTTTGTTGCTTCTAAGGTCTATGGAGGTGTGAAGATGAAACAGAGAAGCAGCTGTTTAAGTGAGTTATAGGACATGAAAGCAGACAGTAAACCAGCAAAGATTATAAACGTTAATTTATCTTCTTTGAATGACACTTCAGGATATTTTTATTTTGTTTTTTTTAGCTTTGTCTTTTTCAGTTAAATAGTGGTTTCCTTCTTTCAGTTATTTGTATAAAGATATAAAGGTAGGCATGGCATTGAACAACAGATTAAAAACAATGTAGCATAAAACACTGTGAAGCAGTAATTGGAAAAATACGTAAGCTAAGGAAAAGGGAGTAATCAAAGTACCACGTATCAGAGTCTAGACCCAGACCCTGGGGAACTTTTTGTGCATGACAGCTACTAGCAGTCACAAGGCTGATTTGGTGACTCTAGACAGTTACTCGTGTATTCAGGTCACACTCTGTTCTCTTCTTCAGTTAAAGCTTTGACCAGATATGGCATCCTCTCTCAGCACTTCTTGAAAAAAGTCAGGCTAAAGGCTTTTCAGAAGGGGCGGTTAATGCGCTCTCCATATTGATATTACCAGTCTGAGGATAAGAGAAAAAGAATTAATCACTAAATGTGAAAACTGAAAATACATACCTGTTCAGAATTATGCTCAACAGCTTAGGAAAGGGGTAAATAGCAACTCTGTCAAGCTACTGGGCTTTGATTGCCAGAAATTAATCCATTTGGAGGGTCAAGAGGAGGGACAGAGTAATATTTCTGCAGTTGATGTTCACCTTATCCTCACCTCAGGGAAGATACAGATGGTGACAGTCCTGGCAGTTTCCAACCCTATCTTGGGTGATCGGCTTTACACAGCTACTCATTAGGAAGTTGGCTTGGAATTAGCAGGGAAATGATACCAGGTGACACAGAAGGGCAGGAGGGGTGTCCATGAAGATGTATTCCGCTCAATTTCATTGAGAATTAAGTTCTACCTTTATGTAAAATTTTTAGCTCTTAACACTTCTACACAAAACGCTTTCAAAATCATTTTATTACTAGCCTGTAATACACTGAGTCTTATTCTTTCTATTACTTTCTAATGATGTACTGGAGAACTTGGAGGCCTTCCATTTTACGAACCATATTTTGTTTTAAAACCCATACAGAAATGCATTTTATTACTTAATTTCAGTATTGTTTTGTGACATATGCTTTTCTAACGTAGAAGTTTTGGAATTTGCTGTAGACTATTAATTTAAAGCAGAAATATTATATCAAGTCCTTCCCCCCCCCCCCCCTTTTTTTTTTTTGTCCTTCTTTTTAGTATAGGGATGTCACGGTGAAAGATGGATTTCTCTGGGACATCTCTCACAACGGTGATTTAGAATTTGACATTACTTGGTCTCAGTCCACCTTCTTCCTGGCCACTGTGTAAGGTATTCTTAAAGGATAACAATGCTGACTGTCTTGGTAGAGTGCTTTGGGATACACAGAGAACGCTGTGCACAAACCAGTATTGTGGTCTCAGAGTCACTGGACGTGTACTCGCTTCGCAGAAAACACCATTCCCCAGCACTAAGCAGAGACAGAGACCAAGGACTGAATGTGGATGTTGACGCACCTGATTCTTCAGGTCACTGGCGAGGTCAGTTGCTGGGTGTGTTCTGGGAAGATTTCTGGACCACTGTATGGGCACAGAACTCCAGTTTCCAGGCTGCAGACAAAGCTGCCCAGAGGGTAAGGTGGGTGGAAGTAGGTGGTTTGCTTTGGAGCTGAGAAATCTTCCACCAAGGGCTGAGGCTCCTGCTGCAGCAGAGACCAGCTCTGGTTTGCCATGAGCAAGCTAAGAAGCTTCCTGAATAGAAAAAAGCTCTTTGCTACAGAGAGAAGATTAATTCAAAAGAGAAGAAAGAAGCACTGTAGTTAGGACTCCAGGAGTAAATCTTTAAAGTAAATAGAAATACTTTCACAGCATCTAGAGTATCCTCTTTTACCTCAGTGAAAAATATGGAGCTGCTTTGCAAGGGACTAGCTTTTACCAACTCAAGATCATCAGAAAGCTGGTATTTTTCCAGCTTCCCATGAGCTTCCCAGAAGTGATAGCTATAAATCCACCATAGGGAAGAGGATAATATATTTCTTCTTCTCATGAGATAAAAGAGGGCTGATGACTAATGCTGGAGTGAATTGTTAAGAGACTTATTTACTTAATTGAGCCTGCTTGTTTGGTATGTGTCCCAATTAATTCATTTTTGTTGTGACCATATTGAAGCAACCTACGCCCTTGCGACCTTCTCTTATAATTATTACCATAGTCCTCTTTTGAAGCACTGTTTTGATTATGTACTCAAAAAGCTCTGCTCAAATATCTGTAGCATTGGTACAGAGTCAGATTTTTCCATTGTTTTGAACTCAAAGATAGTAACAAAAAGAATAATTCTTTATTGAAGTTCTTGGAGGTTATGGGTCACTTACAGCCTTTAGGGGATGGTGGGGGGTTCTTTTTCATTTCACAATACTATTTTGAATAGGCAGAACTTGTTCACTAATGAGAAATTCTTTTAAGAAAAATGCATTGTTGGGTGGTAGCACTCAGAGGTGCCTCACAATTCCTCTGCTGTGCTGAATACTGTATATATTACAGGGTCACGGGAGAAAGTAACAACAGCTGAAAAGGGGCTGGCAAGTATGACTGTCCCTAAACTTGCTGAGATTGTTGTGTGGAATCCCCATCCCAAATGAGGCATTGTTTTTATTATTGCTTAAATTAACTACAGTATTTGACAGCTCTTTGCCTAAACCACAGTTGGAGCCATCTGGACACCTATCTGTGAAGGGGAGACTCTTTCAGACATGGCAGTCAAATTTGCAGTGGTAGGTGACTGTCGGTGAGGAGTTCCCTGTACAAGGGGGGTGTTTATTCCTCGGTGCTTCATCGGATGAAGATTTTGCTGGTTTGTGCCAACCTCCACAATAGTAACTTATATTCCATAAGATATTTTTGTACTCCTGTCCTCAGCTCCTCTCCTCCTGTTTACTTGAAAATCCCAGCCAAATGGTATTCCTCCGTCACAGCATGCACGTGTGCGCTGGTGGAGCTAGTTCTGGGCAGCAATCCCACAGGCGGTGTTGGTTTAGAGAAAGGTGCTCTGCACGTTGCATCTTTCATTCCAGTGTAAACAGAAGGTCTTTTACCAGAACGAAGTCTTAAACCAAGCCTCCTTGCCACTGGCTGTTGTATTTGGAAAGCCGCTGTGTACCCTTGCGGTTTTACAACAGCGGTCGCTTCTCCTCAGGCAACAGGACCCTTGCAGAGAATATTTCTTTACACAAGGCTCGCTGATACTGTTTCTCTTATTGAGCAAAGTAGTATCACTGCTATCCCCAGTCTCCATCGCCTCTCTGCTCCCTTCTGTCCAGATCAAAACTGGCCATGCTTTTAACTTCTTGAAGCACTGTGTACCTTTTTTTTCTCTTCCTCATTCCCAGTCCTTTTCTCTATACTTCCTTACAGAGTGCCTTCGTGTCTGTGTTTTATGCTGTGTGGAGTTTTCTTTTTGTATGGCAGATTCTCTCTGGTTCTGAAACAATTAAAAACACTTCTTAAAAGATAATGGCTTGCTCTGGATCTCAGTTTTTCAATGGGTGGCCCTAAGCTGCTGGGGATTTTGATGCCTAAGGACAGCAGGTGCTGGGTAGAGCTTACCCTGGGTGCCACCCCCTTATTGGTGTGTTGCGTCCTCTTGGTTTAAAGTCTGTCTGTGCAATCTTCTGTTCTCCTTCAATGTAAGACTGCTCATGTAGCAAAAATTCCTGCGTCAGTAGAACAGAACAGGTTTGGAAATCTTCCTTCAGCCATGAACAATAATCCAGCATAAAATAAAGCACCATCTCAGACCAGGCCTTCTTCATGCACCAGGCAAATGTGGGTGATTGAAAAAGCCAAAGGAGTGGTCTCTCCACAAAACCAGAATTAGAGGTTAATGTTTTGCCCTGCTCTCTCTTGACTTTTTCCTTTACATAATCTGGTTTAACTCTTTGGCTATGTCTAGAACACTTTGATTAAGTGTTCTGCTTTACAGCACATATGAAAGGTGCTGTATGAAAGCTTAATTTCCCCTCCATCATTGGGAGTTTCCTTCTTACATGAACTCATGTGCCAGATTACACAGCACGCAGCTGAGGTGTTGCATTTTGTATGACACCTACAGGACTCTACTGAATGAAATCTGCAAGTCTTCAGAGTTCTTAATATACGACTTTCTGTTTATGTGTTTTTTGGCATAGAAACAGAAAAGCTGGGGCTGGAGGTGGGAAACGGATTGCCATCTTGGAAATTTAACGACCAGCTCTTTCCCTGTGACGTGTGTGGAAAAGTATTTGGCCGACAGCAGACTCTGTCCCGGCATCTCTCGCTGCACACAGGTAAGCTGATACTTTGTGGTTGGTTGTTACAGCACTGAGGAAATCTGTGTGTTCGTCATGGTCTGTTTAAGTGGAGGGGGAAGAAGGTAAGCAGAAGAGTGTGTGAGCCATCCTCAGCTCCTTGCACTTAGAGCAGAGCCAAGCGCAGAAACAGGACAGAATGTCAGAGTGGTGTTCGGGGAGTTAACTGGCATTTCATTTCTTTACAGCCTGCTTGTAATTTATCTTTACAAAATGTGTACATTGAAGTTTGTCTGGGTTCCAGTAGACCAGCCTGTAGATACCAACTGGTTATCCAAGACTGTTACGGGGTTCTGAAGAGAAGGCACAGCCTTTCTTACATTCACCCAATGAGCTTTTTAAATGTCACTGAACAACAAAAGATTTGGCCTTGGTGAAACTGAAAGGATTTAATATCTGTCATTCATCTTTCCTCTCATCATCCAGTTCTTCCAAGAGGAACAGGGGCTACCCCATACCAACTTTCTTAGTGAATCATCTTCAAATCAACCGAGACTAACAGGATTTTTATACAGAAGACGCACCTTGTCAGCCTGCTGAGGTGCACTGCACAACATGAGACTTGAAAGCAAGAATTTCTGATGCGGTGCTGAAAAATGTTGTTGGTACAATGCCAGCATATGTTGTACCATCTAGTGGAGCCATGCTGAACAGGTTGAAATGCCCTGTTCTGTGGCATTGTGGGGTTTTCTTAGTCCTAAGCTGCTCTATTGAATGCCTTTCCCCTAACACTTGTAGCATTATATTTCAAATTCAGAGCAGCAGCTCCTCAAAGGGAAAGGTTGTCATGTTTGGTTGTCTTAATCAACGCTTCGCAAAACAAAGCCTGGCATGTACAAAAAATGTGCTGCCAGGATTTGGAAATGTTTAATTTAAAATAAAAATTATTTTATTTTGAATCGTTTAAGTTGTGAAGCACCAGAAACTCATGATGAATTTGTTTAATTTCTCCAACTGTTCTTTGAGTGATGTTTTTTTGGTCAGTGTTTAGAACTGGCCTAATGATACAGCATTCCCTTTCTTCCCCACCCTCGGATTTTAATACAAAGTCATCAACCACCAACCCTCTGCAAGTGATCACATGGGCAACCTCAAGAATAACTGGACCCAAATCAAATCAAATCAAATAAAAGACGCTAGGCAAAGGAAGTAGTTGTAGATTCTTGACCTGTTTCTCTACTGGCTCTGCTGCAGCTCTCAGAGCAGCAGTTGCCCCAGTTTTCCAGTTTATAAAGGTTTATATTATCTGACTACAAATGGTAGAGCAAGTTCAAAAAACTAGCCCTAAACTACCTCCAAATTAGGGGTTTTTTTCTGAGTAGTTGCTGTGAGCTCCTATAGTTTCCAAAATGTTGAGCTTCCAGAGTGCCTCATTCTGCAAGCCTCCTGGAGAAACCCAAAGGAATGCATACTTGGTTGCTGGCAGCTTCAAACATAGCTTCCTTCAAAATGAAGGATACGTTTAAGGTTTTCTGTTTCTTTTTCAGAAGAGAGAAAATACAAATGCCACTTGTGCCCCTACGCTGCTAAGTGCCGTGCTAATCTGAACCAGCACCTGACCGTCCATTCTGTGAAGCTGGTGAGTACAGACACTGAGGACATTGTCAGCGCTGTCACTTCTGAAGGCAGCGATGGAAAGAAGCACCCTTATTACTACAGGTGAGGACCCAGACAAGGGCTGTGCACCAGACGCTGGAATCTGAATGTCTTATCTGCCTGCTAAGGACGCGCTCCAGGGCCACCCTTCTGGTGTTGCAGGGTGGAACTGCGATGAAAGTATTTGTCTTGCCTGTTTCTGACTTAGGCTAAGCAGCAAAACCCAGCTGGCTGCCTCACGCTGTTTGACTTGGCTAGCCACCGGGAAAGACTGTGGGGTTTGGTTTAAACGGATTTGTGCAGCAGGCGGGCGCTTAGAAGACTCTTTAACTTTTTATGCAGTGTTCATTTAAGTTTTGTGTTTGGAAACATCCCATCGTGTACGCAGATTCACTGCAAATGTAAAGCGCTGTGCTTCCAGTTGCCTCTGACAGCTCCATTGTTTTCAGCCAAATCAAACAGTAAAGCGTAATAAGAATTGTTCTATCGATATACAGATTTTCTCCATTTGCTAGAGGTATATACATTCAGTAACCATGTGATGAAAGAAAGAAAACCTTTAGGAGAATTCGCCTGAAAAATTGAAAGGAATTGCCCAGATAAAATGGATATTTGGACGTTCTCCTTGTTGCATGTGCTGTTGTGCGCTCTGCAAATGGTGATATGCGCTCTAGTGGCCAAGCAGATTACCAAACCACTCTTACTCTTGGTCAAAGTGCCAAGCGCAGATTTAATTACAAAATCATAGAAGTTAGAAATAAATGAGACCTGCTGGATTAGATTATCTAGTGCACCCCCCTGGGAAAGCAAAACAGTGCCCTAGAGTATATGCCTTTTAAAACGTTTTTGGCTTGTTTTAAATGTTAATGGCCTAATCAAAGCAAGAGGAGGACTCTGGAAAGAAAGTTAAATTAAAGGGTCCTTTCCATTGCCTCTCAATATCGCTCTGTTTATGCACTGGCTGTGAAATCTGTATCCCTGCTAATTATTTGCATAGCTGATGACTGCTCTTTTCCAGTCAAGCATAAGAAATGTTTGAACCCATTTTTACTTGCTTACACTGAAACTGCCAGGCAGTTTTGCACAAGATCCCAGTTTGGTATGGGAACCATTCCAGGGCTTGAAAATAACTCCTGGAGTGTGCAGCAAGCTCTCCGTTTGTCAGTGTATCAGCCGTACTAAACATCTTGGCAAAGCTGCAATGCCTCTTATTGCCCAAAGGAATCAGCTAGGTGATGCGCAGCATCTGGAATCTGTAGTTTTTAATTAACTTTATGATTATTTAGCGTCATTATAGCATGTACAGGATTGTTGCATTGTGCCTGCCCTTAATCACGTTGGCATGGCCATCAGTTCAAAGGCAGTTCAGCAGACAAAAGAATTTTGCAGCGAACATTCAACAGTCAGGAACAGAACAAATCTGTGCAGTGAGTTTTTTCTTGCAAATTCAGGGAAAGGCAATATGCTACTGTTTGTGGTTTGCTTTTTAATGTTTCTTACTTTGAATTCCCTTCTGCCTGCAGCTGTCACGTGTGTGGGTTTGAGACGGAGATGAATGTCCAGTTTGTCAGTCATATGTCCCTCCATGTGGATAAAGAGCAGTGGATGTTCTCCATTTGCTGCACAGCATGCGATTTTGTCACTATGGAAGAGGCAGATATGAAGGCTCATGTCAACAGCAAGCACACAGGTGATGATCCCTCTCTCCCAGCTGTAGTGATCTCTCTCTTCCTTGCTTTTTAGGTGCAACCCTCACACTTCCCATTAGCGCGCTACTTTCACTGAAAGGCTTGCTAATTAAGGCCTGATCTCTCAAAGTTGAAGTGAATTGGACTCCAGCTGGGCAAATAATCTGCTAGCGCAGATCAATTTTCAAGCTTAAGGAAATAAATGAAGGACTACTTAGCCCTCCTTCTTCCTATTCCCTTTATGCCCCCCAAATCCCCACCCCCCACCCACCCCACCCCCCCCCCGTTGAAGTCAGCATACTTGGTTTGTTTTCCTGACTGGTTTAGTATTTCATCAAAATCCTGCTTGACTTCAGTGAGGAGAAGGTGACTTTGAGGGCTAATTGTGCATACCTGGCTGTAAGTTTGAAATACACAACGTGTTGCGCTTTGCTCTTCAGCGTGTTTGCCTCCACAGTCTATCAGTTTGGAATTTCACACTGATGTGTAGCTGACACTGTGACTCAGCTATACCGTAAATGTAACTTTATATTAAATAACAGAAGGAGTCATGTGTTCTCTCCCTGGTCCTGTTCACTTAATAGCCAAAAATAAGAGCAATAACAGTTTTCAAACAAGCTCCATATGCTTAGTCCAACTAATGAAGTCTAGCATAATTTAAGGAGAAGGAAATTAGAATCCTTTTAATTAATTTCTCTTATAACACCAGGCAGAAGCATTTTGCCGCCACAAACTACTAACAATTGTGTTGACGATACCGAGCCTGAATTGCATCCAGCACAATTTTTCCATTGCTAAATTGCTTTTCCTGTCCTAGGAATAAAATTGGGAAAACAGGGAGAGGTTGGGAAGGAGAAGGGAGAGAGGAATGCAGTTTGTGCTCACAGGTACGCAAGTTAAGCATAATTACAGAAATATAAACTACTGGAAAGGGATTTTATGCCAGCGTAGCTCCCGGCACCACTCCCTGCTACCTGAGATGTTTGCATGTAAGTCCGCTTCATGCATAGGAAGTCAAGGCAGATGAGAAATGCCACCCATAGCCACATTAAAAGCTTGCATCGGAGCTCAAAGCTGAGCTGTACTCTACTGTATCTTCCTATTGTGGCTAAAAGATTGGAGCTGCTGCTCGTCTTTTAAAGAAAGACAAAACCCTCCTTGTTCTTCCTTCACCCCATCAAACGGAGCCATTCAGCTGGCGATTCAGCCCAGTGCTTACACATACGGCAAACAGAGAGAGTGAAAAAATAGAATGGATTTTCTAGGTCACTTGACTCCGGTCCCTTATCCTGTGATGTTACCAAGTCCTAAAAGGCCTGTTTGTAAGGACGTTGGCATATGTCTTCAAACCAGTATAAATATTTTAAACCAACTACTTCCACAGACAGGCAGCTGCAGATTTTCCTGCGTTAAAGATTAGGGACTTTTTAAAAATTTCCAGCGTGTGTCTTACTGACAATCAGGATACACATACGTTGTTCTTGTGCCAACACTGTCCTTTATCTGAAACAGCAGTCCACCTCTTGCTCCTTCCGCTTTTCTTCCCTCCTTCCACAGAATTTATTCCCTTAGTATATTTATGGAGAACAACCCTCTCCCCAAGTTTTACTTGGCTGTTTCCAACTGAAGCACTCCTCATTTGTAGGAAAAATTCTTGTTACTGGCCCTTCAGGTCATAACCTTGTACTCTGTACTATTAAATTTCATCCCACTTCTATTACTCTAGTCCCCAAGGTCAGTGAATCTTTCTATATGATATCCCAGTCATCCTCCCTATTGACAGCTTGGGTCATCAGATTCCATTAGTACATTCCTACATTTTTGTCTTAAGACTTCAAGGTGCCACTCATCAGTTTAAAGCTGGGCACATAGGTACCGGTGTTTGCAGAGGCCTTGATCAGGGGACATTATCACACGGAGAAGATGAAGTTTTAGTAAAGTCTCTTCTTAATACAGCTTTGATTAAACCAAGACATAGGCGGGAGGTAATAATTTGCCCGTCCTTGCCTCGTTGGCTCACAGCAGTTCTCATATGAGAACTCTCGCTCTTGTTCATTTCTAGTGTGTGATAGGGTTTGGGATTTGAACTTCATACATTTATTGCACACATAAGGAAACTCTGATGGGCTTCAACTTTAGATCCAGTTAAATAACATTTTTTTTAATTAATTATCTTCAATAAGAGATCCTAATAAAAACAGATAAATCTTGAGACCACAATGTTCTCTCTTGCAATCATTACTGAGGATGCTCCTCAGTACTATGAGTGAGATTATTCTCCTTCGCCCTTCCTCCTAAATTTACCCACTGGGCCCACAAAAATGGAAAGGTGGAGGGAGTTTAGTTTGGACCAGTAGGAACTTTTGGTTTCTGCACCCCAAAACTGACAGAAGCTCTTTCCTCCATAAGTGACAAGTCCTTCATTGTTGTTGAACTCAGAGCTAATCAAAGTGTCTTCTTGGGATTTTTTCAGCCTGGCAATGAGGTAGAGTTGCACGCTTCCTTCCTCCTCCTATTACAGATAGACTCAGTTCTGGGACAAACTGAGAGATGTACTGTTGTAAACACTAATCAAAAGGAAGGAGGTAAAACTATGATTTCTTAACAAATCAATTAATTTCAGACTTGTCTAATAAGCACGTCTGGATTAACTTTAAATGTGTTTCCTGAAATTTAAACCAGGATCACTGAGAGTCCATCTAATCTGCTGTACTAGTTATTGCTCGTCATTCCTGTTTTTTCAGCTGAAGAGAGGAAGACACCCAGCGAATCTAACAGTCCATCTTCATCTTCGCTGTCAGCACTGAGCGACTCTGCCAACAGCAAAGAAGATGCAGATATAACCCCAAAAAACAAGGGTTCAAACAACCTGCTAGTCATTTCTGTAGTGCCTGGTAGTCAGACCTCAGTGAACACTGAAGAGAAGTCAGAGAAAGGTAAATAAACAAATACAAACTGTCACCTTCTATGCGGTCGATCTGGCCACAATGTAAGGAACACATTTTGCTGGTTTATTTTTCAGGCTTTGAATGTGTTTTCTGTAACTTTGTCTGCAAAACAAAAAATATGTTTGAGCGCCACCTGCAAATCCACCTGATCACACGGATGTTCGAGTGTGATGTGTGCCACAAGTTCATGAAGACACCTGAACAATTACTGGAGCACAAGAAATGCCACACTGTCCCCACCGGTGGGCTCAAGTAAGGAAAGCAAGTACACAAACTTTTACTGTGTTAAGCACCTCTAATACTGGTGGGGATAGGGCAAAAGGAAGCCAATTAGAAAGGGTTAGTTAAATGATGTCTAGTAATCCAGATCTGGGGCTTCCTTTTATTTAGATGACCCAAGCCCAGTCCTTTAGCGTAGCATCGTCGCAGCAGGTCGGTAACCCAGCAGCAGATGTAGAGTCCGCTGCTCTTAGAGCCGTAACAAACTATGGTCCTTTCCAAGTCCAATAGGAGACAGTATGTGCTGGGTCCTACAGAGGGTGAGGCAGCACTACTCAGAGGCGTTGGCAAACTAAGAGGGTTTTTTTTTTCAAGGCATCAGAGCAAAGGAGAGCACATAGCACAGGCACCTCAGAGAAACTAAGCCCTGTACAGTCTCTGCAACTGGGTATGAAGTTATAACCTTAAAGGCTATAGCCTTTGTAGACCAACGCAAAGTCTGTCCTCTCCAAGAAGTAATAACTTTGATGCTTTCTGCTTTGGTTTGCGTGCCCCAGAACGACTGCTATTGTACAAATTAACATGTAACGAGTAATACACTCTTTTAAGGAAAAAACCCTTTGGTTTCGGCTACGGTGATGTCCTTTAAGGTCTGTTGGTGCAGAGCAGTGTTTCTAGAGAAGGAACATGCCCTTATGTCAAAGTTGGACCCCTGAGGGAAGGAGTGACTGCTGGGGCCATATGCTTGCTCTCTGTGGGCGGGCAATGTGACGTTATGCAAGATGCACGTCCCTGGTCTCTGTTTGTTCCAGCTGCTGCAGGAAAAGAGGCTGGACCTGCTTCAAGCCCAGCTAGGGTTCAGCACAGGACTCCCTGCTTCTGTTGCTCTTGCTAAGCAAACCGATGTTTTCAGTGCACTGTAACTGTCACGTGACGAGCACACCACGTTTAGTGTTACCACGAGTAGCTCTATCAGTTTGCACTGCAATTTTTGAAAACTGGTTCTGTTTGCCAGGCAGCGTCTGGTCTCCAGCTCAGTAGTTCCATGAACTGAGATCTGTGGTCACTTGAGAAGTGATGACTGAATCTGGGAAGAAGACCAGACTGAGAAACAAGTAGTGTGCCAGAACGACGGGATGTCTGTCTTGGATGTACAGACCAGTTGTCTAATGCACTTTGGGTTTAAGCTGCACAGAATCTGTTCTATTTACCAAGAAAAAAACCCATGACCTATGACTCAGGCCTTCCTGACAGAATGGGCTTCGCAGTCTACATAAGTTAATCCTTCCCAGCTCGAGTAATAATTAGGTACCGTCAAAGCTGCACCTAAGAAAAAGCTCTGCTTTATTTTTTTTTAAGGCATCCAGAAGAGCCTGAAGAGATCTAAGTAAATTGTATTTTTCTGTCTCCTGTTTGCTGTGGGGGAAGAGAAAAAAACATGATTCCTCCAGCTCCAGGTCAAAATCTGAGATTCTGATCCAGAGAGCACCCAGCCCAGGAGAGGTATGTGTGCATAGACAGCTGAATCCTCTGTTGCAGTAGAGCTAATCACGTTAGCAGCCTCAATGCCAGGCTCCCTCTCTGGATCAGAGTACTTGATGTGCATCAGGAAAAGCGTCCGGATGTTTTAGTTAACCGTTTGTCCTCCTGTATTGCTCACTGTGCTCAAAAGTCTCTCGATTAGCAGGTAGGGGAATATTAAACCTGTATATGCAACCAGTTGTAGCAAGGGAAAACCCACGTGGGGAGAGAGGATCTCTGCCTAGAAATGCTCTGAAATGCTAGAACAGAAGTGGCAGACCTGCTGAACAGTGAACGCGGATCATTGGCAGGTGGAGCTGTCTGTAAGACAGTAGCCAGGTGCCTTAGCTATATCTCTTTATCTAGACCTGCTCTTTTAGCTCACCAGTTAGAGCTGGAAGGGACCATGCTTTGTTTAATACAGCAGGGATCCCTGGCAGGTAGCTGTCCTCACCAACTTCCTCTCAGCTACGTAAAGCAAAAGCGGGTGTGTTTTGGGGTTTGTTGGTGTCGAGGCTTGTTCAGCCCAGGCTTCCTCCCAAGCTTTCAAGATTCCCTCCTCCAGCCTCCTCGGCCCTTCCTGGTTCAGGAACCAGGGGTGAGGCCCTTTGCCACGTCCAGCCCGGCCCGGACGCTTGCCGCAGTGAGTAAGCGGAGCCCGCATCCTGTTCCCACACAGGAACAATTCCTGCCGTGGCAGAGGCGGCTGTAGGCAACCACTGCCAAACACACGCCCCCCTTTGAGCATGGCTAGCTCATCTCCCAGAAACGGGAATCCCTACAAATCACCCCAGCGGACTGGCATTCAGCTGCTCCTTACAGGATACCCAGCAAGCTTATTGTTCAAGGTCACATAAAAGGAAATTTCCTAAGCTTTTGCTGTACATGTGGTATTACAAGTTTATTCCATCTTTACTTAAACAGCTCCTTTCATACTCATCTGTAAACACTCACTTTAAACCACTTCTTAATGGAAAAAATGGCCAAAGCGACTTCGTGCAAACACTAGGAATGTCGTTATACAAAGTACCTGTGAATCAGTCACCCACCCTGCACTTCCCGGCCTGCTTTGCAGAATCTTCCCCTTCAAGGTAAGCCAGATTAAAGGGATGCTCCTTCAGAGTGACTCAGTGGTTTCCTAGGAATGCGTGAGCTCCACTGCCACTAAATGGGCAAACCTCCTCTAAGTAGAGGCCTGTCGAGGTGAACCAAGTAGTTGAAAGAGGCTTTACAGGGAGAACTAAGTGCCTTTTTCTCCTCCGTAGTAGGTCAGAGAGGGGTTGAGTGGCAGGGTTAAACCAGGAATGCAGGTTTTCAAGCTGAGTGACTTCTTTTTCCTCTGTCCCTGCCTGTCGTTGCTGTGTTGCCAGGTGCCCGTTCTGCATCTACTCCACTAACCGCCCCGCAGCGATGGAGTGCCACCTGAAGACTCACTACAAGATGGAGTACAAGTGTCGGATCTGCCAGACAGTGAAAGCAAATCAGCTGGAGCTGGAGATGCACATCCGAGAACACCGCCTTGGCAACCATTACAAGTGTGACCAGTGTGGCTACCTGTCCAAGACCGCCAACAAGCTGATTGAACACGTGCGTGTCCACACCGGTGAGCGCCCTTTTCACTGTGACCAGTGCAGCTACAGCTGCAAACGCAAAGACAATCTCAACTTGCACAAGAAACTGAAGCATGCTCCACGCCAGACTTTCAGCTGCGACGAGTGCCTGTTCAAGACTACCCACCCTTTTGTCTTCAGCCGCCACGTGAAGAAGCACCAGAACGGGGACTGCTCCGAAGAGGAGAAGAAGGGCCAGTATTCAACCTCCAAGGAAGCCAGTCCACTCGTACCAGTGAACAGCTCCAGGAACCTCCTGTCGCCCCTCTCAGTTATGTCTGCCTCCCAGGCTCTGCAAACAGTGGCTATGTCAGCTGCACATGGCAGCAGGGCAGAGCCAAACTTGGCAGTGAAAGCCCTGGCCCTCAACGGCACTTCCCTGTGCTTTGATAAATACTGGAACTCAGAGTTTGCCCACCTTATTCCTTTAACAATGTTTTTCCCCAAAAACCACTACGATCTCACATTCCATCCACCCAGACCTCAGACTGCACCAGGAGGTGCCTCTTCACCTAAACACTCCTTCCTTGCCTACCTTGGACTAACGGAAAGGGCAGAAACTGTCTGAGGGCAGTTACATTCTGTACCAAAAATACCCCAACAAACCCAGCAGGTATACATTGCTGCAAAACGTAGACCGAAGAGGTAACGAACCCTTGTACTATATCATTAGTAAGGTTTAGAAACCAGCTCTGTGTGTATACTTATTGCATCGACATGAAAGCTGCTTTATTAAATCTTCAAGAGGTGACCTACTGCATACTTCTACCTTCAGAGGCATGTTCCCAGTACTCTTATCTAAGAAACTATTTTGTCTTGTTCAGCTGAAAAGGAGTGTCCTTAATGGCAATCAGCACTTGTAAGGTTACATATTGATGCATTTTATTTTTGGGCTTTGGGTGCGTGAAAGAGAGGCTGCCTGTAGCGTGCCATAACGTTGCTTTTGCACATCCCTTGTATTGGCTTATTTAATTATTATTCTTTTCCCCTTTTTTGCCGACCTGCTCCCTCCCTTCCCTCCGTCTCCCCTGAACTGCAGAGGTGTCGAAGGCAAAACGCTCGGTTCGGGGTGGGGAATTGGCGTATTATTTCAGTGCTGTTTGCGGCTCCCTTTAGTTGTTTGATGCCTTGTACTCAGTTGTCAAGGTTTGAGGATTCGGGGTAGACCGGATGAGGAAAAAGTTGCTTTCAGCACTGCAGGATGAGAGTACGACAACAAAAAGCGTGTGTATGAACTCACACACGCATCTGCGGTGCGTGCAGTCCACACACCCACGCAGCAGGCCCACTTCTTAACTGTCACACAGGTGTAAGTGTCACCTGTGTCTGGGCCATAGCATACATCTTTTGTTTTAAAAGGGCATATAAATATTATATATATACTGTATTATGCAGTGGTTACCTTTTAGTTTGCAGGAACAACTTGTATAACTAGAATTCTATGGTGGAAAAAAAAAAAATCCAACAAGGGGATTTAAAAAAGGGTATGGATAAATTCTGGGTATAAATACTCAGACTAAAAAAAAGGCAGTTTTGCACAGTGCTTTAGTCTTGCACTAGTTTGTTTCTCACTTGCAAAAAAAAATAAAAAGATATCTGCGGGCTGAAGGTAAGAAGACTGTTTATTTGAAAAGGTACCAGTAACTTCTTTGAAATATAAAGCTATAAAAAGATGCTGTTTGAACCATACAGTTCTCTTTCATACCCTCAGTATTTCAACTGTACTGCAAATTCTAGGGTCCTATCGATACCCTCCATGTTATTAGTAATACTTTATTCCTTTCTGTTAATGGCGGATAGTGTACACCGCTAGGAAGCTAACTCTATACTTATTTAACGCTCCTACTTGTGGTCATTAAAATGACATGTTCTATGTAGCACTTTATTGCAGGAAGAAGCAAATGCGGATTGGTTGTACAACCTTCGTTAATCTCAAAATGCCAAGAGTGATCTTAATTTAAGAGAAGCTAACTGACTGTTAATTGCTTTGTGTTTCTTAGAGAACTTAATATCCAGGAAGAAAGATCAGGACTAAAAATACTCTGCATTAAAATTGGAAGCGTAAAACATGAAACACTGCAAAATTATCATGTGACTCACTGGAATGCTTCCTTACGGGATTATTGTTTTCCACGGTGTCTCTTGGATTCGGATCTCGATGTCTTTCACCAGGTATTAGCCAGGTCTGACCTAGCTTTTGTCAGAGACCCTCTCTGTCCCTTGGCCAAGCCGCCGTAGGAGGTGCCCTGAGTCCCACCTGCCGTGCTACCCACCCACGTCCCATGCTGGCCTGAAGGAAATTTTTCTGCAGGTTGTTGTGGGATGGGGGGATCCGACAGGCCAGTTGGAGCAACCCCTTGTTCATGACAGCACTAAAGCAACACCCAGTGCAGGAGCTTTTCTGGTCCACAAGGGCTCTTAGCCATATGCACAACTAGAAGCAGAACTCAATCTTCATTAGTTCTTAAATGAAGCTTGTGCAGAAACACTTTTTTGACACAAAGCTTGCCTCATTTAACCTATTTGCAAGATTCCTACATTTGTTTTGCACTGAGATGGCCAAACATTCTCCACTGTCATGACCAAACTCTTCCTGTTCGGGGAGGACATCCTGACCTGTGCGCTCCTGTTAACATACTGGAAGCTATGTACAAGGGGGAAATATCCAAAATAGTAGCAGGTTTTCATTTGGAATTATTAATTAAAGGCCAGAGAAATCCCGCCATTTTGTTTACATTCCAGCAGACAGTTTTGGTTCTAACGAGCACGTGGCAGTTCTGTCTCTCCTCACAATAAAGCAAAGCCATCTGTTCCGAAGCACGTATAAACCCTTGTAAACAACCCCCGTAACTCAGGGCCCTGTTTGCCATGCTTTGCTCCACCAGAAGTCCTGGTAGCCTCCCCCCGCCCCGGAGTACAGACAGAATGGAAAATGCTGGTTTAGTAAATGCTCAAAGCATAAAAAATTTAGTATCTCGACAGCATGAAATATAAAATTTGCATCCAGAAACTACACCGGTTCTTTAAAATAGACTCGATGTGTATATCTCTGACCCCACCACAGCAGAGCAAACACTTCCACATCAACAAGCTTATTTTTCAGACCGCCAGGTAAAGTCCAGCTGTCTGGGAGGACGAAGTAGGAGTATTAGTAGGGCGCTTTATGTAACCCAAACGGCAGTTTAAACAGGGCTGGAACTTCCACGAATGAGCTGTCAGCGTGCGGACGCCACGCCATCGACAACGTTCCACTGTACCAGTATCTGACATCATAATGTTTAATGTACCTGGGAGATTTGTTTAGCACTTTGGAAAGGATAAATTAATTCTTTCTGGCAAGTTACAGGAGTTTTCTCTGTAAGGAAAAGTGTGTTAGGAGGTTTTTATTTTTTTAAGGAAAAAAAAAAACAGTATTTATCAGAGCTCATGCTTATGAAGATAATTGGTTTGCTGTTCAAGGCTAAAGAAAGGAATGTTCTCCAGAGGCCCCCCCACCGACTAATGACCAACAGTTCTGATAAATTCCCCCCCACCATAAAGGTAATTTCATACTGGTTTTCACTATGCATTCTTTAAAGAAAGCTAGCGTGTTTTTCCATTGGGTAATTCAGTTAAAGTTCTCAGCACTTTTTTCTTTCTTCTGTCCTTTTTTTTTTAAAACTTGTTTTATTATGTTCAAATATCATTCTGTCAAGGTTTGTGTACATTAATAAAAATTTGTATTGTATAAAGCTTTTTGCATTATAAGGCTGTACAGGGTCATTTTGACAGTAACTGGTATATTCCTTTGCATCTTATGTTGCATTGCCAATTTCTAGTGTATCCAGTTTGGAAGTACAATATACTCTAATTAAAAAGGTTGGCTATATTCTTGTTTCTTTCTGGTTTTCCTTCCTCTCTTTTTTTCACTGTAAATAGATTTAGGCTTGACTTGGAGGGAGGGGGAAAGGATTCTTCTACAAGGCAAGAAGATACCAAGAAAAAAGGTAAGATGTTATCAATTGAAAGTGATTGAAATTAAAATTGATTGAATTGGTTGGAATTGAGAGGGAAAGCTCTGGTTATTAGTACTGATGGAAGAAACACAGCAAATGCTCCCAGGCCGGCTAGCGGAGTTCTCTCTGTGGGCTCTGTACTGGTACCAACCTGCCAGGTCAGTGCTGGGAGGGGGGTGACACCTCTTGTGAGGAGCCCGCGCAGTCACGTGGATGACGGAGCTCCGGCCCTGCCCTCCTCAGCCCCGCTGGTCAAAAGTCAGATCCTTAAGCAGTAGCTTGGTGAACCTGGTCTCGCGTGGCAGCCGCTCCAATGAAGCCAGAACTCGTTCCTTAAAGAGGAGCTATGCAGTGAATAAAGGAACATTGTGTATTAAAAGTTTGTAGTGGAAATCTATTTTTTTTATTGTAAAAATATAATGGACGCAGTTTGTCAGCATTTTAGAAAAAGCTTGCTTTTTTTTCCACCAAAGATTAATGAAATAATTAAAATGCATAGAGGAGGCCAAAGAAGGAAACCCTAGGAGCAGCCAATTTCCAAGAAGCAAAGATATTATTGGCTCCACTGAACATGAAATGATACTAAACATCCTAATAGGAAGTTAAGAGCATTTAAACACTAACCAAGGCGGGGAAAAAAATCTGGGTATTCATTAGACAAAAGTTATCCTTGGATAAAGTAATGTTAACATTACATACATGTGGGCTGCCCTTTGCCCTCAGGGCACTGTTAAGGTCTAATCAACTGAAAATTCTTACAGTTATTTCTACTGGGGTGTGGACACTAATTTTGAGGGCCTCTATCAGTACCTTGCTAGAGGACGTGGTGCTGTGGGCAGCCTGTGTATTGGGTCCACCGCCCCTCCTTTGCTAGTGCCTAGTCAGGTGAAGGGAGGGCATCTCCAGCTTTGACAGAAGGTTGGTAAGTTGTGTTTGGGAAGAGGTGGTCTTCCTCTCCACTTGCGCTGTTTCTGTAGCAGAAAATACATAGTGATAGTCTATGTGGGGTTTTTTTGCACTAGGCATAAATAATTACCCTAGCAATTAAAAGACGATCATGCAAATTCTCTAATTTTGAAAAGTATTTCAGCGATCGAGCTACCAGGGCCTGATTATACTGCGGTGGTTTTAAAACAGACCTCTGCTAGTGTAAACTGCTACAGTGCTGTTGTGAATTATTATAACCGTCCATTTAACTGAGACAATGGTTTAAGATATAGGTTCAAATGTTCAGTTAAAACAAGCAGAGGAGGCGTGGGGAGTGGGTCAAAGAGCACCTTGACTGCAGAGGAGAGGGGACACGGCTGTCCCTGGAAGCAGTGTACCCTATACTGTTTGGCGGTGTCTTGATGTCTCTAGGAGGGGGCTGAGCGAGGTCTGGCTTACCCTGCCCGCATTGTAGTCAGCTGGCGGCTACGCGCAAGTCTTGTAGTAGCTCCAGCCCTTCAGTCTTACTGTGAGCTTTTCTTTAAAAGCTCAGGCCCAACCTCAACCAACCCATCAACTGCCCTCTTGCAGTCAGCCTCTCCAGCTTCACCAAAACCCATGCAGCTGACAGAAGCTCCCTCTGGGCACCCAAACAGGGCGTTAGTGTCACATGCTGATACGTGAGGCAGAGCTGCTGTCCTTTGCAGCAGGTGGCTGTGACGTCCTTGTAGACCTGCACACTTTTAATCAATTAGCTCAACTTTCCCTAACCTGTCTTTTCTGATACATCCACCAATAGACACGTGAGGTGCTAAACTGCGATGGTTTCTGGGTACTGACCCTCTCAGGACAGCAAGAACTGCCCTGTTGGCATTCTGCATCTACATATATTTTTAATATATCATATATGTTAATTAAAAAAATCATTATTAACTTAAAAGTGGGCATTTTTTTAAGCAGCATTAATTTTTATAATCCTACACCTACCATAGTCATCATGAGCCCAGCAGAACAAGGGTTGGCAAAATCTTTGGAGAATAAAACCAAAAACAAACAAGCAAAACAAAGAAAAAAACAAACCAACCTAAAATTTTCTCTAACGCTTGAGTGTAGAGAAGGATTTTTTTGCAGAGGATGCTCTTATTTATGCAGAGCCATGTTTTAAAATACATGTTGTGTTAAAAATATATCCGTTAAGCTCCTAACAAACAGACATCCACCATCACATCTGCCGCTAATTGGCCTCCTTGTTGACAAGGCTCAGCAGCGAGGTTAAGTACTGGCTGTAAAGGCGATCTAGCCTCTTGCCCGAGGGGTCAGCGCTCAGGCAGACCGTGCAGGAGCCTGCACAGCCTCTTCCCTGCTATATATTTTCTTAGAGCTAATAAAACACCAGCTTAATCTCTCCTACCTGGAGGTCTACCAACTGCTACCGTGTCTGCCGAGCTGCAGTAAGCGGTATGTCATCTTCCCACCGCAGAGGCACTCAAGTAGTCTGCGAGGGACGAGGCATCGTCTTTTGCATCAAAGTTTTAGAAACTGCCAGTGACGCGTCTAAAACTTCCAGAGGTGACAGCTGACAGTGAGCGTGGGGCAGCCGAGGCCTGAGTGCCCGGCGGGAGCCCCTGGAAAAAAGGGAAGGGAGGGGCAGGGTTTAGTGCCCTGCGTTCAAGGCCCCCCGAAAGGTGAGCGTCTTCAAGACGACTCATCTTGACCAAAAAAAATCCACCAGCTGCTTTTAAAAATCTTGGCCTAAAAACCCAGCTGGGAGGGCGCAGGGAGGAGCCTGCTGCCCGTTCCCCCAGGAGCACGCACCGGCTGCAGCACAGCACCGCTGGCATCGAGCCAGCCAGGGCGGCTCAGACGTCACGCGTGTCTTGGCAAACCTCGGCCGAGTTAACAGGTTACATCTGAACCAAAGGCCAGGATTTTGCTTGGCTTGTGGGCTTGTTGCGTAGCTCTCGGGACCGTAACGCTCTGTGTGCTAGGAAGCCATCCAGCTGCCAGATACCAGGCGATACGTCAGAAAGGCAGCTGCTGCGCTTCCACATGTGCGGAACAGCTGCCTCTGACCAACCCGGCAGTGGCTATATTTACCTGTAGGGCTCTCTTAAGTACCCACCATTTTAAAAGGAAAAAAAAAAAGAAAAAAAGGGTAATTTAGAGCTGGAGCTGAGCAGTAGTGGGGTTGGGAGGACACACCAGCTGGAAATGTTCCATTAAGTTGACAAAAAAAAAACCACCACAACAAACCCAAACATAAACCAAAAAACCCACCCCAACAACTGTACAGCAGAAGAGCACAAAGTGATCCTCTGGCGCTGCTTTGCAGCCTTGTGACACCTCTGCAGCCTATTGCCCTGCTTTAAGCTGGGGGAGGGCGTTCCATGCTAGGAGGTGGTTTTGCTTTGTTTTGGACATTTTTATTTAATTGTTCTCTTTCCCTCCCCCTCAACTGTGATTACAATGCAACATATGGCACAACTGAGTTGGGGGGGGGGGGGGAGCAAACCCAACAGTTTTTCCAATTTAGGCTCCAGTTAATGAAAAGAGGCTTGGAGTTCCTCTAGTATCCTCCGCTGTTTGCACGTAGCTCTGCCCTACTTTACTTTTCAAACCTCTACTTTCTATCACATACCCTTTTTTTCCAGCACTTCCCAGACAGCTTTTCACTGGAACCGCAAACCATGGATTGTTACTCTTCTGGGAAGGTGCCTGTTTAAATAAAGAACAGAAAAACACTCTCTATCGCTGAGCCCCTAGACCTTCATGCCAACGTTCGCAGCACAGCGTAATGTGACCAAAACCAAAAATAGGCCTCACTTTCTCGCTGGTCAAATACTTTCTTGATTCTTTCCTTGTTATTTAAGACCGGAATGTTCATTCACACACGAGCCTGAAGAATTTGCTTTTTAACAGATTTAACAGGAAGCCAGTTGGGAGGGCCAAAGCTGTAACTAATGTGCTCACACGTAGCTGAGCAGGACTGTAGAACCCATTTACTCCTAACTGCGTGAGCGAATGAATATCAGCACGTTTTCCCCAGCTCGCCCTCGCTGCCTCCTGAAGCATTTTGCCACAAACAACCACCTGAGCCTGGTCTAGCCCCGACTCAGAAAAGGCTCGCTGCTCCTCTCTGCCTGAGCACCTGCAGCAGCACCACCAGCGCCGTGGCCAGCGCTGACGCTTGTGCCAAAAGCCAGCTCAAAGGGCTGGAGCAGAGCACGGCCCTGCCGGCAGCGCCGGGCCAGGCTTGGGCTCCTCCACGCCGTCGCACCTCTCATGCTGCGCTGCTCGAGGAGAAAGCAAAGAGTCATTCGGCCTCCTCGTAGGACTAACTTCTCCAAAACTGTGTTAATGAAAAATTTCTTGCGAGAACCAGCAAAATAAATTATAAGGAAGTATACATGTCTCCTATTTCTTGTATTGCAGGGATTAACGCTTTCCAGACACCTAGACTTCCCAGCACACAGCACACATGTGCACTCCACTACAGTTAGGAGCAGTAACTGTTTTAGCAATAAAATCACAGTGTCTTTTTTACCCTCCAGTTGAGGGAAAAAAAAAATGTAAATGGCATATAAATGGCATAAATAAGTAAAGATAAATAGTTGCAGGAGTGTTCCCTCCATCAATGTGATTCTGAAGTAATAAGCATACATTGGTGGCTGTCAGTCACGCTGGTGTCATTTTTAAAACATACCGGAATAGCTCTATTTGCGGGTGTTATCAGAGCAATGCCGTTTGCACTCTGAATATTTAGTAAGCACGCATTAAGACTTCGTGGTTTTATACCTAGCTACCTATCTTTAATGGGACTGCATACCTAGAACTTAATGAAAAGATCTAAATATAACGTTAATGTGATTTTAAAATATGCACTGCATCTTTTAAGTTGACATTTCAATTAAAAATAAATAAGATCCAGTTATATGGTGATACTGTGATAAGATTGCATTTTTACCAGTCGGGTTTCATTCTTATTCAAAGTGACAGATTTCTCTAAGAGGAGGACTCCTCCAGCCACTCAAACCAGGAAAATATACTTAAGGGTGCGCTTAATCACTTCCCAAAATTGGGATCTCACATTCCATGAATAAATGCATTTTGCGATACACACATTGTTACTTCCCTGTGGTTAGTCTATTAAAGCAAATAAATGCATAATAAAACTTAATTGACA
Source organism: Phalacrocorax aristotelis (assembly GCF_949628215.1). Taxonomy (NCBI): domain Eukaryota; kingdom Metazoa; phylum Chordata; class Aves; order Suliformes; family Phalacrocoracidae; genus Phalacrocorax; species Phalacrocorax aristotelis. The sequence continues at coordinate 18,581,374 of NC_134279.1, forward strand.
TCCAATTTTAACAGGAAAACAATGCCATGGACACTGTAAAAGGTTATTAGGCACTTCTACACGCACGCACCTACCGTCTGAAGCCCTCACGTACCTTCTTCAGCTGGGTTGCAGCAGCTCTGCATTACGACAGCGAGCCCATCGGCACACACGGGTTTGGCAGGACTCGGCTACGTGCCCTCCACGACATTCCCAGTACCCTGGGCCAGCTCAACTCGTGTAACAAGGAATTTAACAGGAAAAAAAGAATCCACTCGTGTTTTCTTCTAAGCTCTATTTAATTAACTACAGCCCCTTCGGCGCAGCCATAGTAAATCACATCTGAGGCCTTCCTAACGTGGCTGCACGAGACGTAAGTACTTACGATAGGGAGGCAGGATCGACCTGTTGTCACTGAACCTGGTCTTTTCTTTAAACCTATTAGTATCTCCAGGAACGTGGTTTTCCACAAGTTACGTGTAAACCCACTATGTAAAAAAATACTTTGTTCGCTGCACTGATGCACTGAATTGGCCCCTCACTACCTGTGCTGCAAAAATGGTTCCTGACGAGCCTTCCCCAGGTTATTTTATGGCTGCCTGCTGCAGGCCCTTGAGCAGGACAGTCCCACTCTTGTTTGCTCTCGCCACAATCAGAGGCTACTTCGACCATCGCTGTTATCCCCCTCTGGCCCCCTCCTCTTACATGAAAAGCCCATTCTGCTCACAGTTCACTTCCATCTGTGGTAAAAGCGTTGGCCCTGCTGGATTGTCCCAGTCATTTCTCAATTCCACCAGTGTCCTGCTCTCAGGGTAAACACTTCAGAAAGAAGAATTTAAAAAAAAAAAAAAAACCCACAAAAAAACCCGAAAAAACCCAGAGATGAGGGCCGCTCAGAGGTTTCTTCCAGTGGAATGTTTTGCTGCCAGGCAAGTTTTAAAAGACACAGGAATTTCCTGTGGAGCAGAATTTGTGGTTCCTGCCGATGAGCGCTACTGACCATGTTCTGACCGACTGGCTTTGGATCTGGTTCCCAAAATCCTTTACACAGAGAGGTTTTCCTGAGCATTCTTTGGAAACTGTACACTTTCCGTCAGGAGTTTTGATTCCGTCGCCGTAATAGCCACCTCCTCAACATTTATATTTGCCATTGGCAGCAGAAGTCACACGAGCTCTGTCGTTAGTTTCTTCTCACCTACTCCATAGCTTGTCAAGATCCAGGCTCTTATTTGGCCATAGAGACTTCAAGAATCCTCCATGTTTAGGAGCCAAAACAAAATGGGTGGGGTGGGTTTTTGTATGGTTCAGAAAATTTGTTTCCCATGGGACTTTTTTAGCTTCATGGGCTAGACTAACTCAGACACCTAACTTTTAATGACCAAATAAAAATAAAGTAGATCACCAAAAACTGTCACTGGCGGCCAAAGAGAGGCCAGGACTCTGAAGTCTCCTGTGTCAATGTTCCCCAGCTGCCAAAAGCTTGCACGGCTCAAAGCTCGCTCTTGGCACTGCCAAACGACCAGGGACTACCTCCTCCCAGGTCATCTGCCAATTCATGACAGGCCAAAAACTCAAAGGAATCCCTTAGCTCTGCAGCTTTTTCTAGAAACCTCAAAAAGAAAGGCTATTTACCTCTAACTCCCCTGAGATCTGCTGTCTGTACGCATGTTGACATTGAATTTACTGTGCAAACACTGAAAGCCAGAGAACTTCCACCCCAACAGTAGTCACATACCTTGTCTCCTCTTGCTCTGTTCTTGCAGAGGGTCCCCACTTGTAACAAGGTGCAGCGTCGTAACGAACTCAAATCAATCATCCGCCTTCTACAGTAAGACTGCTAAGTGCCTCAAATCCTCTCATCACAGGCCCAGTAATGCGCGGGGACTTTCTGAAGACTTCTTTCCTGTTAACATAAAAGGAAAAAGCACTTGCAGCACCCAATCAGGCAATTAATATTGTCAGTCAAGTGCAATCTGAAATCCTACACCATCCCAAGGAAGCATTCAACATGGATTCTGATGGTAGCCTTGTTTCCCCTTTCCTTCCTGGCAATAAATAGGACAGTCAACGAAGAAAGCTAGGTTCAGGGTAAAGTCCCACCCCAACCTGTTCAAAGGTCTTTGGAAGATCTCCCGGGAAGGTGGGAGAACACAGAGAAACCTCCCACCCACGGCCACAGGCCAGAGACAGCTGCGAAGTGCTCTGAAACTGTAGGGAAGAAAGTCTCACCCTTTTCAATTCCAGCAGGCAACCTGGACCCTGGGCAGAGACAGCCCATGAGAGGACAGCAGCCTGTCCGCATACCATCCGTTCGCCCATACTGATACATCTCGTGGTGTGTTTGATAATAAGCACAGTTTCTCTTGCTAATGGACAATCGAGCATGTGCCAGACCACGTGCAGTCTTCAGGTCATTAAAGGGAGGACCTGAGACTCGGGTGGCAACACCTGAGATTGGCAATAAAACTCCAGGAATGGAGAGGCAAGAGTTTGAGGCTCTAATCAAAGAGCTGCTGGAGGACCCAGAACCAACACTTTCTCCCCAGCAAGCTCTGGCTGTGCCCTGACAGAGCCTGCAGGTTCTTTTGGACTTGAGAGGTGTCAGAAAATAGATTAATGCAGCCTAACTAGGAAACGGGGAATGCATCCACCATGATTCGCAGGCTGGCCCTGAAGCAAAACAACTGGGTTTTCTTAATTTATAAGGCACGGAAGTTAACCTCGAGGTACTTCCAGATCAAAATATCGTTCTTTTTTTCCTGGTTATGATCAAACAGTACAGTGTAATTCAAACGCACCTCCTGGAAAGGTGAACAGCAGACAGCCATACCAGCTGCTCAGGGCACCTTCCCTGCACAAATAAAGTTGGAAGATGAACAACTTATTTAAGTAATTATCTGTCCTCATCCCCTGACTGCACATCTTATTTTGTCTGTGCTGCCGCTATATCATATGTCCCCTCAACTATACAGGACTTCCTTTACTAAAAATATGAAATGATGAAAACACACTAAATACCACAGTGCAGTGACTTTTTTTTTCCTTTTAAACACTAACAGCAGTGTTTTCTTCTTTTTTTTCAGGAAGAAATGGCAGACAACCCATGTCAGCAGCCAAATTAAAACAAACAAGTGTTTCTGAACGAAAGGTGCTCTTACTAGAGACTCAGACTCACTCTTTAATGCCACAGTTAATGGACTGTAGATTCTTCAGCTTTTTGGAAATACAATTTGTAGAGGACAATTGATTTTTGTTTATATACAACCATAAATAAAGATTTCATACTGTGACACCAGCCACTCAGATGCACAATAAAAGTTCAGCATCTTTTGAAGAGAAGCGGTCAGGATTTTGGGCGAGGGACTAGTACAGATCCTTTTCTGACTCCAACTGAAAAATGCATTTCCCCTTATCACTTACCACATCTAACTCTGGTGAAGAGGGCGCGTCTGTCAGGTGCCTCTTACTGCCAGGATTGCAACCTGCCCTCTCAGGCTGAGAGAGGTCTGTCAGCCTTTGCCAAATGAGTCAGAAGACAGTGATGCAAAGGCACCACATGGAAGGAAATAAGAGAGAGAAGCTTTGCTAAAGTGGTATTTTGCTCTTAGTAATTAAAAGTAGCATGACTTTCACACTGGCTTTAGCAGCTTTCCATCTACTGACAGAAGTAAGGAAAATGGGAACAACACACAGTGCCATTCGCTGCCAGAAAGACTGCAGAAATACACCTTCATGAGAACCTTAAAATATGAGCAGAAGGAAAAAACTATCTTCCCTCAAGTGAGCAAGGCCACAACACGTAAACAAAAGATAACAAGGAAGAATAAAGTGCGGTGGGGATCCAAATGGATCGGAATCTCTTGGGGCTACAGAACCCAGGTTTCCTGACTAATAGCAATGCCTTGAACTACTTTAGCAGAAACAGGCCTCTCAAAAAAAGTTATGCCCTTAAAGTTATTTACACAACAGATGCCAGCCCTGCACCTTCTCTCCTCCAGCTGCAAAACCTTTTCTAACCTCAGTAGCTCTTGCCCATCACAAAGCAGTGAAAAAATCCTGGTCAAAAACAAGCCAGAAACAGAACCCAGAAGAAAATGATACCCGAGGTAATTGATTTAGGACTCTGCTTGCTGTTTTCTTTAGCACATTTTCCCTGGTTCCGAGTAGTCCAAATCACTTCTGAAGGAACAGAGAGCGGTTTGATATATTGAGGAGGGGGAAAAAAAAAAAAAGATGGTAGCAAGTGGTTGTTCCTTTTACCTTGGCTGTAAATCTGAGTACACCACACAGTGCACTGCATCAATTCCACACAAGTGCAGGCAGATATACAGCATGTTGCTTTCCCTGACCAAGCCATAGAGCAGCAGAGAAAAAATAAGGCTCTCTAGCAAGACATAAAAATACTCAAATCTGTTGTAAATAGGAGCCCAGTTTCAAGGAGGTCTAAACTCTCCTAATTCCAGAAAAACATCACTACTGCCTAGACAGAGTAAGCCTACGCACAGATCCCAAACAGCCCTATAGCAGATGCAGATTTCAGCTGGTAATGTGAGCATTTTTAAGCAGCAGTGTGGTGCAAGAAGGCTATTCACCAGGATTTAATGAAAAATAAAAACATTCAAATCAGTTCAAACTGAATCTTTGATAGGGGCAACACGGTAGCTATAACTTGGTGGTTTCTTAGGGAGATATAAAGACGTTCTGAGGAAGTATAGCTATCCCCATCTGAACCATCCAGGAACCTTACAGGAGGTGATCTAACCACCAGTGCCATGACTGCTTTGCTGTAAGTCCAGCAGATCTGGTGATGGATCACAAAATCTATGGGTTGTTTCATGTCATGCTTGGTGTTAAAATACTATGTGTTCTGACAGGCTTGTAGGATGAAAGTTGAGGACTGACAGCAACTCCCCTAGCCTTTGGAAAGGATTCATATCTAGAGGAACCACTAAGCCAGAAAACACAACCCACATGGACCTTGAAAACTCCCTTTCTGCCACAAGGATTCAAGCTTCGCACTGCCCAAATGGCGAGACCAGAAGCATGAACTGAGAGACTCTAAAGAGATCATTTGTCTCTTCTGAGACAACCTCGCTCCTTACAATTACCTGAAAGGAGGTGGCAGTGAGGTGGGTCTTGGTCTCTCCTCCCAAGTCACTAGTGATAGGATGAGAGGAAATGGCCTCAAGCTGCGCCAGGGGAGGCTTAGGTTGAATATTAGGAAAAATTTCTTCACTGAAGGAGTGGTCAGGCACTGGAACAGGCTGCCCAGAGAGGTGGTGGAGTCACCATCCCTGGAGGTGTTCAAAAAACGTGTAGATGTGGCACTTCAGGACATGGTTTAGGAGGCCTGGGGGTGTTGGGTTGGTGGTTGGACTTGATGATCCTAGAGGTCTTTTCCAACCTTAATGATTCTGTGATTCTATGTCTTTTTTGCAGGATGTTCTACTCAGGTCTCTCTGGAGTTCCCTGGTAGGGAAGGCAGATGCACTCAATGCTGAAATTATGTAGCCATCAGCATTTACCACGAATCATTTGGCATCAATGACAAGAGATTATTGGTTTTTTCCTCTCTCACTGGAAGTACACTGTTTTTCCTATGTGGGACTGTTTGACTATGTCTGTCTGACTTGATCACCAGAAGAATGAAAGCAGGATGCCTGATCAAGTACCAAAACATCACTCAAAAAACACTAACATTTACAGTCTCTGATCAGTTATTTAAACAACTTCAGTCGTGAAAACTCTTCTGCGGTTTAAAAAAAAAAAAACACAAACCACTCAAAAAATCTGAATCCACTTAAAGACATGAATTAGTTAAAAAAAAAAACCCCACCACAAAAACCAAACCACCAAAAAACCACACCACAATTCAGTACAAACAACAAACTAGATAGAGGCAGGGAACATCTACATTGTTTTTTCAAAGCAATAACTATTTATGACTGGTACATCTGAGAATTAAACTGAGCAAGCTCTCCTGTGTTTTGACCTCCAGAAGGTCATGTTCACAAGTCAGTGACCGTAAGAGCCAAGCTGGCATTCCCAATGCCCACAACAATAGATCCAGTTACTTCAACCAACAAGCATTAAAAATCAAATGCAGCACATAAAGCTCCTATTGCTTTGTTAATTCAAATACATATATATCTGCAGATACAAAGATGAGAGAACAGCACCCTTGCCATTTCTGTATGCTATACATGCTCTGGTTTCGTAACTCCCCTTACACATTTTCTTTTCCACCTTTTTTTTTTTCCCCTGGTGTTTGCCAGTTTGGAAACACTTCACCTAAAGTCAAAGCAAAACAGGGCTGAGTACATTGATTCAATAACTGTTTGTTTTGTGAATGTTGTTCTTCCCACCATAATTCACCACAATTTTTCAGACTTGGCTAAGAGAAAATATCATTTTGTTCTTCTTTCAACTGCAGATGCATAGGTCTAGGTGCTCAGTGGAAAAATAGACTCAAGCTTCATACTTACTACTCAGTGACTATTTTGAATTTGCTAAGTAACCTAGCAGTTCAAATAATCCATTTAGAGGAAACACAAGAAACAGAAAGCTTCAGTAAATACACTGCCGAAGCCGATAAGTTCAAAGGGGATCAAGAGCATTTTATAAAAGGCAGATTAAAAAAAAAATAATAATCTATAAGATCCAGCAATACCTACTGGATACCCAGCCCTGGGGACATCTGAGGAATGGCTGGGACCAAATCTCAATGAAAAGCCCTTCACAAGAATTCAGCATTCTCTCCCCTGTTCTGCTAGGTAGGGATGGGGTCTGCCTTCCTCCCTGGAAGGCCTGAAGACCATCACCAAATCTGGCATCTCTGTGGACTCCCACGCTTGCACAGCAGCTCCTGCGCTGCCCAAGTAATGCTAGTGTTGTCTCCATCTCGCACAACACAGTGAAAAGGTTGCCACCAAAATCCTCTACCACCTCTATATTCTCCCGACAGGCAGACAGAGCTCTGCCTAACGGCTTCAAAGTGGCAGAGGAAAGTGCCCCGGCTGCTGCCCGCTGGCCCACAAACACGTACTGATCGCAGTAGAGGAGCTGCACTGCTCTGATAGGCGAGCTGAATATGCTGTTTAATGTGACTGTTAACAGGGAGGTTATTTATGTCTACTTTGTGAGCATCCCTGTTTACTTCATTTAAAGCTGTGTTAGAAGAGCTAAAACAAAAATACTTATCAAGAGTATAGCAGACAAAACTGTGGAAGTGAAATGCAATGTAGTCAATTTTGCAAGGTTGCTAACTATGCATTATTAAGGACATTATGCAGAGACCTATTAATACCTCTAGAGCCCTTTGTTGACCTATTATCAATAACAAACGGGAACCTTCTGCACTATTTTGAGAAATGACCTTTCTCCACAGCATTGTAGTGTTGCATGAGCCAGGAACCTCCCGAGCTGTAACTCCAGCTCCACCATTGACTTGCTGTGTGATGAGGGAAAGCTTTAACCTCTCAGGGGCTGCTTCTTTTTCTGTAAAGTTGTAGTGACACTCACCTACCTCTCAGCTCGGTGGAGTGCTTTACTCCGTTCAGATATTTAAGCAAAGCTTTGAGGATGCAAAATGCCAGATCAGCGTGACACATTGCTGTAGCTGCTGAAGGATTTTAACACTGCAGAAATTCAGCTGCAGCTGGAAGAACACATTGAACAGAGATACGAGATTCCCTTTCCACAGGTGAGAACTTATAGCCGTGAGCTTTAGGCTACAAGTCCCCACCTAGTAACGTTTCACTTGCCAGTGATTTCAGCTACAGAGTTTCTCAACACAGAGGAAAGAAAAGCTCAGTACTCGTTCCCACCTACCCACCAGCAGAATTCGGGGTAATGTTAACGACTTGCATAATGGCAAAGTATACACCTAAAATAACAGCATGCAGAGACCATAGGATGAAAATTACTGGGACAGTGGATACTCAGCTTATGCAGTCTGGTACATTTCAAAGGTCAAAAAAAATAATTGGGTTATAGGAAGTTACAGAGATTGAAAAAATAGAGCTGAGACTATAACAACACCAGCTCTTTCTCTCTCACTCTCTCTAAATAAATAGAAGCCATGACTAAATGAAGTAATTCTGAAAACATGAAATATTTAATTTGTTTTGGCGGAATATTCCCAGGCCTAACCCCCTCAAATTGTGATATAAAGTGGGAAACAATCTGATCCATTTACAAACTACAGGAACGTGCATAAGCACACAGTAAAACTATAGGAAGGCTATGCTCCCAGCTCAGAAAAAAACCCAATCACTTAATTCTCTTCCAACGAGCAGAGATAAATTTATTTTCAACATCTCACTTCTCTCCTGACTCACTACAAAAGAAAATGCTAGATTCCAATACAGTATTTGAGAGTCATCTAATAACTCCCTTTCATGATTTCACGAACAGCTTCCAAATAAAACTTACTTCATGGCTTGAGACCCATCCCGCCGGAGGAAATTCCATTTCAATTCCTTTGTAATTGACAGCACAACTCAAATTCCTAAATCTGCATCCCCAATTCTTCAGAAATGAAGCAAGTTTCAGAGCGTGGAAGATTTAACCTGAAAGCTACAACACCGCACCCATATTTATGTGAGGAAGTTCCCAGGGTGAACACAATTCTTCCATCACGCTGATCCTCAAATGCCCTCAAAAACTATTTAGCTATTATTTAAAAGCACTTTGTTTTATAGACAGATAGACAGCAACATATTTGACACAGATGTTTAAGCATTGCATGATTCAAGTTTCATAAGAATTAAATTATAGCAGTTATTGATATCCAAGTTCGAATTTAATATTTCATACGTCTCTGCTGACAGGCTGCATTTACTGACCTTAATTAACAGTGCCCAGAGACAGCTTGTCCATGTTCTCCGGACTGTCGTACGGCAAAATTTTAGACCTGGACTATGGATCCACGGATAGACAGAAAACAAAGGACAGGGATACGCGTTACTTAGCAAGTGGCTGGCTGTAACACTTAGGAAACAAAGGGGAGCGTTTCCTCTCCTTGGCAGAAAGCTTTGACTTGTGTGGAACACCCTGATGGGAACACACAGGAACTTCTGCTTCTACAGCTTGTTCATGCAACATTTTGGAATTAATTTTCTTCGACCCAACAACTTCACGAAAGAAGTTTAAACTTCATCAGTGGGCCAAACAGTTAGGCAGTTGCTAAGGAAGCCTTTTACCAGTTTGTTGAAGCACACGCTCAGCCGGGGCAGACGCATCCCTGGCGCAGCCGGACCCCGAGCGCCACCGGGGACGCTGAGGAGGGTGGGAAGGGGCCGAGCGCTACTACCCAGCACCATCTACGGGCCCTCTGTGAGCACTGCAACCGAGACGGAAGGACTGCGGCTGCCCCCAGCCAGCCTCCAGGGGCACGTTCACTGCCCTTCCAGCAGCGTTGGCCTAAGAAAACTTTCTAAGCAGTTGTTTTCTCTGTGAATCACTGTCACCGTTTCATCAAAAATCATCCAGGAAATGAAGTTACTGGGAAGCTGGCTGAGGAATAATTTTCAGAACAGAAAGATTTACCTTTGTCGTTTGTAGCAATTCGCTTCTCTCCATTGGAATTTCTTGGTATGCAAACATGGTAGTTTACTACAAACACTCTAGACTAAGCACGAAAGGAGAGAAAAATGTTATGGCTTTTAGATTTAGAAACTGAAAAACAAGAGTAGCCTTAATTCTATCCAACTTATGCAATATTTAAATCTCTATTTCAGCTTTTCAATGCAAAATTATTTTTCTAAGTTATACAAATCTTGTTTGTAAAAATCTTTTCTTTTGGGGTGATTTTGTGATGCGATCTACATGAGGAAATGCCACGGTAACCTGAGGATCTACTTAGTCCAGCCTTAATCTCAAGCAGCAGCCAGTAAAGAAAAAAAAAACCTACAAAACCAAAACCATCCAAACTGTCCCGCAGAAATGTCCTTGCACTTGAGATGCTAAGGGATACCTGTTCAAAATGTTAAGATGAGAGCTATCCAGACTAGCTTCATTTACAGGATCTGTGCATGTCTCCAGAGCAACATTTTCTAAGATGAAAGAGTTGGCAGTGGACCAAATGAGATTATTTTAATTATTCCAGTTTCCCTCTGAAATTTCCTGTCTCATTGCATATGAAATGTACTACCCCACAAATGGAAAACTGACTCACCTACTGGGACAAACCTCAGGCAGCCTGTACTGTAGGACCCCTATTCAATTCACTTAGGCACGTGCTCAGATGCCGTCCTTTCCTGATATCAAGGTATGGAGAAACAGTAGCCTTTCTAATATGAGCAAGTGCACAGCCAGGAATTGTGTGCGGCAGAAACGGGTGTGTGGAGCAGTGTCTGCAGCTAAACTGAAAGCCATGCGCACCCTGCAAGACATGAAACCGGGGCTTCCCTATTCAGCACATCAAAATTCAGAATAACGGATTAACGTTGGTACAGAAATAAGGCATTCGGTGGGTTTTAGTTGTGCTGGTGCTGTACAGCAGGCATGGGCTGCCTGGTTGTTGCAGATGTGGAATTGAAATCACTAAAGAGTCTCACAGTAAAGACGCTTTCTCGCTTGTAAGAGAATGCCATACTCTAACGGATAGCTAGGAGGGAAGGCGAAGGATAAAAATGTTTTAATTATCTAAGGTTTGAAACATTAATTTTCAAATCTACTCAGGTCCTATTGCCACTGCACACAGGAAGAACCAGTCAGATATTCTGCATTACACCACTTACAAACAGAAAAAAGTTCTTTGCTTTTTACTGAAACTGTTTTTGAAAGGTTATTTTGACCTAAGTTCCCTCCTTCTGTGAATCAGAAGTTAAGAACGTGACTTCAGCTACTAGTTTAGAATCCTGCAGATATCAAATATTAGCAGCTGTTGTTCACTGCAGACAGACGAATTGTATTCGCAGCTCAAAAAAAGAAATCCTGTTTTGGTGAATAAAATTTACTCTGTTCAGCAAGCAAGGGTGTGGAAAGCCATTCCTCCTAGTCTCAGACAGCAGTCAGGATTTCCAGGTTGATGACTTAAGATTTGTGCAACTGAAAAAAATTAATAGCAATATTTGCAATGTAATTCACATTCTGGTTTGCTGTTTACTTTACTTGATTGAGCTCTGCCAGACACCATACACTTGCCATGCTTTTGACATGATACATAGGACAGAAAGTAGTTTTCTTGTGCAGCTGCCTTTTCTGGAATGAATACCTGATCTCAGCTGTGCGATAACAGCGATATTAGTCCTCTCCATTAATTTTAGGAGACTGGAATAGCTGAAGAGCAGAGTTGCTCTTTGAACTTCAGAATAGAAGGGATACCAGAGCATAACAGGCTTTGTGAAACACATGCTGACCTTTTAATATGTTGATCTGTACTGCTGTTAACGGCCTATCAACAAATACTGAAGTGTGGATAGATGGGAGAAGGCCCGGGGGGGGGGGGGGTGGGGGGGGGGGGGGTGGGGTGGGGGGGGTGGGAGGGGTGGCAGGAGGAGGAGGAGGAAACCAGCTGACTGACAAGGCCTTATTTTCCACGTAACGTCTACAAGCTTACAGATGTCTCAGGATCATAACTTTTTTGGCAGAAAATTATACAAATACTTAGCTGTTCCTTATTTAGATATAGAAGTAAAAGACAAGCGTCTGAGTAACAGTGAAAGCTCCTTGTCTGAGCTTGTGACGTCAGAAGGCACATTAATTGCTGCAGTTTGTGATGTCACTGAAGATCCTTTGTCCAGTTAGACTAATAATTTACAGTTTACAAGCATGGTGAAACAAGCAACTTACTGTTTCCACTTATTTTCCAGGCTTTACCAGATTTGATCTGAATTACAAGAAAAAAAAAAGGCTGGGGGGTCAGAGAGTCGTCTTTATATCTACATTCAGTGCAGATCCCAAATAATTTTCAAACACATTCAACACCCCTTCTAGTTCAGTTTGTGAAATCCCTCCTAAAAGATGTAAACCAGGAAATTCTTAGCACCCCAGTTTCCCTTTCCTCTATGGATTACTCTGCCTACTCCAAAATACTGGGAAAGCTTCTCTAAATAAGAAAAGTCCTTACAGTGACGGCTGAAGTCTGTTTCTCCTGCCATGAGAGGAGGGTCTGACATCACAGCCTGGGAACCAGCTCAGCTGCTTTTCCCCATAAGCAGCAGGATACATCTTAGTACAGCTGGCTTGTCTCTAACTTCCCATCCTCCACACCTTCCTATGCTGGTGCCTGTTTCCTTCTAAGACTCGATGAGAGAGAGAAAGGAGACTAAAGGGCAAAGGTAACTAAGGGGTGAAGAAGAGAGTTTGCCACAGATGCTGCTAACAGACACTGAACAACAGTTTCACACGACTTTAGAAATCCTCATCTTCTGCTGGTGAGCTCTGTCCAAGCCTGGGTTCACCAAGGTTACAGGAAAAGAAAAGGTTGTACTTTTGTTGATCAACGCTGCTAAGCAACAAGTCATAAAAACTAACATTACTCTTGTCTTCCGCTGGTTGCAATTAGAAAACTACAAACAGGATCTTTGTGCCATAGATTCAGGGCTGAGAGCAACCTTTAGCAGTGTGACTCAGTAACACTGCGAGCCACACAGCCAGTGAGAGCATCTTCTTCATTATGCATACATTCCGCAGCCCCAGCCGCTGCAGCCGGCCACAGTGCAGGTCAGCTCAGTCATCTGAAGTTATAATAGTCTTTAGGTTATAATGGTCACTTTCAATATGAGAAACAAAGCAAAAAATATCGTTAATCCCTGATTAACTTCATAAATATTTGAGTAATTTGAAAAGGTGTGTAACTAAACTAAAGCTTTTTTATGTTACTCTACCAGTGAAAGAGATCTAAACATAAGAGAAAATGAAGACATAGTAACTAATACATAGCAGGAACTCACTTTGCCATAGTACTTTAAGGAAAAATACAGAAATCTCACCATGCATCTGAAAAGTGAAGCTTTTGACTTCTCTGTTACAAGTGAATAACCATTTAATCAAACTACAAGGACTTGTAGCTTTTCCCCACGTAGAGCACAACTGCAAACAAAACCACCTAGCTCCAAAGGACAAGTGTCTGCTCTGCACTCGTGCCCCGCAACATACAAATCCACAAGATAGAAAAGGGAAGTGAATTTATCATTTTTGTAAACCTCATACAGCAAACACTGTGGATCACATCAGTTTCTGTGACTTGCCAGTGAATTGTCTAAGATAATCCTTACGCTTTTATGGGAGAAAAAAAAAGAGAAGAACAGACGCTCTCCTTGCTGCTCCATAATGTACCTTCTTCATAGACTACCATGAATGTCAGCTCTTCTCCTTGTTCGTTCACCAGCTGAACCATACCTTGGTTAGGCAGCAGGGAACAGGCTGTCTCTCTCATACTTCCAATCTCAATATACATTGTAATTGCTTATGAGTTTTTTGTTTTGGAATTTTTATTCTAAATCCACAATTTGTGTTAATCTAACACAGGGTGGGTGGGTTATTTTTAAATAAACTGTAAGGAATATGACCATGAAGTACCTGAACTAGTTTTTGGATGAGGAACCCTGTTTCTAGTCAACCTGTGCACTGTTGATTGTCCAAATCCTAAGTTCCAGGGGAACCTGCTGATTTTTCTTTAAATACATGTATAATGATTGTACAGACGTTGATAAAACAAATTATATCTGGTTTAGAATAGTCCAGCAGGAATAGTTACGGACGCACTAAGCTCTATAAAAATGTTTCTCATTTTAACTCATGGATAATGTCCTTGACTGTGCATCCAAGGGGGGAGAAATAGAGCACTCTGAGTAAGGAAAAGTAAAGCAGAAATATGTATGTTTACATCAGTACAGAGAAAGTCAATAATTGAATCTTACCACATTAAGATAGATAATTTTAGGAAGGGAACTGCATAGGTTAAAAAAAAAAGTTCATTTGTATCCTTTAGCTTTCCTCAAACCCCATCCCCAAAAATCTCAAGACCCACAAACAGACTGCAGATTTCACAAATAAGCAAACGCTGTATGTGAGGAGAACAAAAAGACTGTCCAAGCATGCATAACAGGAAGTAATGCATTTACAAAAGACGACGGCACATTAGATATCAAGGGAAAGTGTTCTATTACTTAAAGCAGGACATTACAACAGAGCAGTAGTCAAGAAGGGGTCACTGGGCCCTGTCACTGAAAACAGAGAGATTAGATATGAAAGGAATAAGTCACACTAAGAGCATGAACTTGCTAAGAGCATTTTTTCAACCTTAAGTAACATGGCCGTAAATATACATGGGGCTCAGAGTAAAGACTACTGAACTGTAACCCTTATACTCTACTGACCTGTTTCAGAGGCCTGGGTAAACCACTTCATCTCACCATACTTGTTTTTCCAGCTGTGAAACACCAGCAACATCTATTACATAGGGACCTGGGGAAGAGTTTCACACTTACATACATCCACAAGACTTCACAGGACACGAGTTTGTGTATCTGAAGTTTGTTCCTTACCTCCCGTGTCAATTCGCTAACAGTTTATCATACCTCTAGCTAAAAATGTAATCTAGCTATTATTTTCTCATAAATTTTTTTTTTTTTCTCATAATGTTCTGCAGTAGCTGTGGTTTTAAATGTTAACATGATAGCAACTTAACAATTCTAGAAAGTAAGAATATATCAATATCCTACTCAACATATTGGTTTACTATCTTTTTTCAGAAGCCTGTTTACTTCAATGACAACGTTTTAATGCATTTTATCCCACTTAGTCCCACACAGCTAGAAATGAGCTGGAAATGCTCTTCCCTCTCTTGGGAAATACCGAAGTGTTTACTAAATTGTAGTCTACCAGCTAAAGCTCTGCGGTCCTTCTGAAGACAATGCATTTCCCCAGCCCACGAGGACATAAACAAAACTGCACAATTAACTGAACAGCAGTTGACTCTAAAACATGTCACAACAAAATTTTACAAGCTATAAACCAAACAATTTGATCCTCACATGTGAGGCTCAGTTCATAGTTTTGCACAGTACAGCTTTTCAATTTGGTAGGGGAATCACTGAGAAACAAGGCAGGGACCCTTATCTACTGTGCCATTTCCAAAGACCCTTTTCAGGATAAGGGTATTTTTCTGTCTACTGAAGTACGAGGCACAAATGAACACATAAAGAAAGCAAATCTAATTTTCTTTCAATACTCTACTTTAAGAAGAAAATGCAGCTGAATGAAAAGTAGAACTTGCTTAACCACTGTACTGTCTTCTGCTAAGAGTTCATTAGTAAATTAACAGTACTTTAAAAGAAGCAACAAAACAAGAAAATAATGATGGCCCAAGGCTTGAGCAGATGGACAGATCTGCACCCAGAAAACATCCTGAAGCAGTGGTAAAGAACAGCCATCATTTAAACAAAGCTGCAGGTTCTATTTTACCTGCTTGACAGCTCAAATACAACAGACAAGGAAAGCAGCAGTCCCTGACAAAAGAAAAATTACAATAACGGGTCTGATCAACAGATGAGCACAAATGAGGTCCCCTTAAAAACTGTCACCTGAAACAAATGGACTACGAAAAAGTTGAGAACTCACCAGTTAAAATGGTGTTACTCTCATTAATTCATTTTCCACCTGACTGTCATTTCTTCTGCTAGGTACCACCAAAATACAGTTAATTTTCAAAGCTGAAAGGATAGAAGACATTGCTTTTGGTTTGGGGCACTGTCATATTCAATAGAGACTGTTTTTAAGTACAAAAGAAACTGAAGTGCTACATTTTTTTCACAACTCAGCATGGTCCCATCAAAGTTGCTGTGCTTCTGTCACGCCGTGACGTTCCTTCAACCTGCTTAACAGGTTGCAGCAATCCAAATTACTCATTTGGGATGCAAAGTTTAAGAAGCAGGAATAAGGGGGTCAGAGCACTGAAGTTTTGACAATTTATGTGGTGGAAACCAGCTACACCGGTGCAAAATTTCTTAACAAAGAAATGCCTCAGCTGTGGGTCCCACAAAACACCATGACACTCTTTGTTAGAATTTCATGGCAAATATACATGGGGATCATTGCTTTTGAAGTATTTTTACTTTGCCTTGCAGTTTGCCTTTTACTTTCTGGTTATGCTTCACCTTTCTAGCATAAAAACATATAGCAAATTACACAGATGCCATCATACAATGGGAAAAATAACTGAAATGCTAGCATTGAGGATGGAGGTTTCTTTTCCATTGTTTAATTTGTGCTACTTTGACAAATGAAAGGATACAAAATCCTCAGCATTTTCAGTCATTCACCTTTTCTGATAGTTGCCAAATTATACTTATGCAGGAATCAAAATTCTGAAGCACAGAGGTCTAGCAGGAAGAAAACTTAGTTAAGAACACACTAACAATTGGGATGAGGGGAAGAGAAAAAAATCACTATGGGAAAATATGAAGGAAAAAAGAAAGAGAATCTAAGTAAACCAATTCACTGCTATGCTGGAATTGTCTCAAAAATTTAGACTCAGGTTGCCACAACTCAAACTCTGGGTGAAACACACACTTCTTAGGAAGCCAAACAGATGAAACTGAGCTAAACTAAAAATTACCTTTTATGTACATGTCCAGAAAATCAACACTATAAAAATCATCACTTCTACTTTTTCTTTTTTAAAGTCAGCGCATGTAAGCAACAACAGACTCTCAAAATCTCCTGCTATTTTACTAGTTTTCTGACAGGTCTCCAAAAATCAGTATTTTTCCACTTTATCCTTCATATTTAGTAGGTATCAGATGAGCTCTGCTTTCTAGATCATGGCTTAGGAAAATGCTTCCTCCAGATTTGTTCTCAAGGGAAATTTGAAAAAAAAAAAAAAAAGTAGTAGTATTTTTAATTATAAGCAGCCATGTCTTTTACAAGAGAAGAAAATCCCAAACCCAACTGGGCATTTTGTTTGAACCCAAAATCTTAAGTCAGATCAGAAAAAGTCAAGCCATTGTCGCTAGAGATCAATTATTCTAGTATAAAGACATTTGCGATTAAAACATCATGGATGACATTTGTTCCATTTAATGTCTGCATTTTGAAAAATTCTAAATAAATTTTGCTTTTTTATTAAAACATCTATTTAGAAACTGGGAGAGTTAAAATTCCATTCTTCTGTGTATAATCACTAACTATAGCTTCCAAACAGGGACCGAATGCCACTCTATTCTATTTATACGCATACAATTTATTTAAACTAAAACTGTGGTCAGGTGCTGCCAGGTGGCCCAATGTTCTTGCTGTCACTCAAGGTGAGGAAAGAAAAAGCAATCCATACTGGCAACAGCTGATGCTATATTAGAATGGAAAGCTGCAGTGTCAACTGCTCTAAGACGGTGCCATAACTGGAACAAAACACTGCACTACCACAAACCTGTCTCTCCCACCCTCCCAAAACCAGTCACACTTTCACACAGGCATACACTTTTGACCAACAGATCTACGGCGTGTACAAATAGAAGACTCAGAAATGTACTTTTTCTAATATAGTCTAGTAATCCCTGAGTGGATTTGTCATGATCTTTTTTGCGGAGTACTAGATAGGTAAACTATTAATGTCTGCTGTAGCAAAACATTGGAATCCACACATAGGAAAACTGTATTTAATGTTCATTTTTACATAAAGCACTTAACAAGAACAGAGTAGAATCTAACGCTTAGAGACCATCTTTGAATGCTTTCAGTAGCAGGTCGGCTGCCAGCCCAGGGGACAGGACACCACTAAGAACTTTTTCTTCTAGAAGTGGAATCTTATCCTTGACTGCCAAGTGGCTCCGGAAATGTTCCAACATATTTTCTTGGATGAGATTCCACATCCACACTTTCTGCTGTTTCCGTCGTTTGGCAATCAACTCGCCACTTGTGAGCATGAGGTCACGAAATTCTGTCATTTTATCCCACATGTCTGAGATACCTTCGCCAGTTTTGGCAGAGATGCGCATTACCTGTTGGATTCAGAAGACTTTTTAAAGCCAAGTAACTACAGGGCTTGAGAGTTCAATTACTGCATCAGGTAGGTTGCATGAAAATTAAGACATGCATAAGGCAAGTGTACCTCAGTACACTCACTTCATGAAGCTCTAGGCGTTTTCTGCTCCTTGGTTGTTTGTTTTTTTTTTTTGGAAAAAAGTCTCAAAACTGGGACTCTACCAACTATAAGTGGACCCCGAGATCCACAGTATTTGGGATAGATAGGCCTTGTCGAAGTGCTTTTATAATGAGTGAGAATCATCTTTAATGAGTCCTTTAGCTGAAAGGTACAGTGTTGCTATTTTACTTTACTCTCAATGTAGAGCTGATTACATATTCTGGTAGATGTACTCCGGTAGCTACTCTTTTGTACTTTAAATATTCCAGAAAGGAGGTATTTTGACTATTTTTGGCATTTGTTTTCCAGATTCATTTTGCCAAAAAATATTTCAGGCATCCGATGTGTTCTTTTAAATGGAACAGGTTTGGGTTTTTTTTATTGTTTTATTTTAAAAAGTCTCTCTCTCTCCGTCCCCAGTCTAATGGATAGGATACAGCCCCTACACGTCAATATTTTCCTTCTTCCAGTTATCAGACAGTGCCATCACTGAAAGGCAGGCAGATTTCTGACAAACTGTTTAGTTCACTGGTCTTGAACAGTTCTTTTGGGTCATGTTTATCAGACATGACCTCTCATCAGATCTAGAAACAAAAATTACAGAACATTGGCTAACTCTCAAGCAGCCCAGCTGATTTAAACTTAATTCAATGGGTCAATTTTAATACTAGGGTAGAGCAAACCTCCTTTACATCTACATGTATATAAGTCAAGGGAATGAGGGTGTGTCTGTGCTTATTTTAGATACACATATTAAAAATTAGTACTGAATCTTTTCCTTAATAATATACCATAACCTCTTAATAGATGGAATACTGCACTAAAACTAAAGGCCCATAGGATGAGAATTCCAATAATCTAAGCATTGCATACACAGGGGGGTGAGGTTTGTACCACTACTGTTAGGAATAGGTCTGCTAGTGCAGAGATCAGAGGTGAAACGGGAACAGCAGCAATCAACTCTAACACAGTGTAAAACTAAACAGGACTGGAATTTTTATAGAAGAGCCCAGGAAGACTGGTACAGCTAGATGAGAGAACAAGCCTAACTCATTCAGCACTTTTTTGGGGCGGGGGGGAGGACAGGGACAGACAGGCACCCCAAAAAACCCAAACACACCAACAAAGCACCCAACCCCCCTCCCTCCCTAAACCATAGTGAAATACACAAACCTTTGGTCTCCAAACCTTTGAACGCTTGCGAAGGAGCTTCATAGCACTAACATATTCAGCTTGTATTCTCCGTGCAGGCACAACTAAATCACCATCAGCTTTATTTATAGCTACTAGATCTGCCATCTCAATTATACCCCGTTTGATGCCCTAAATGGAACACGGAGAGAAATCATGAATACCCAGAAGGACTGTGACATGCTGATTTATGACAAAAAGCAGGTCAAAATGCTTTGTCAGTTTCCGGTGGCTCTTGATGACTTTTTTGTGTGGGCGTGTGTGTGTATGTGCTAGTTGTGCAAAAATAGTAACAGCAGTCTCTGGCATCACTAGCTATTACTCTACTTTGACATGAGAAAACTAAATATGAGTATCAGAGTTCAGAGGATAACCTATTTCATGCATAGAGACTTAAGTCTAAGACCAAGTTTGCAAACCTATCTATATTGATTTCTGTTTTCCTATAATACAAAGGCACTCCCCAAAATCATATATAACTAGTAAACAGGTCAAAGTAAGTCAGAGTGTAAAAATCTTACTTACACCCTCATACCTCCAAATCAGGGAGGGGAGGGTAGATATCAGATCCTAACCTGAAAAGACTTCAATAATAGCAGTGTAATTTACAAAACACTATTGATACAGACTTTCTGCCCAGAAAGATACCACATCGTGGGTTTAAGTTTCTAGTCCTAGGTAATACTTAATAAGAGAAACAGAAAAATACCTGTAATTCATCTCCACCTGCAGGTGGTAGCAGTAATATAAACATATCAACCATATCAGCCACAGCAAATTCTGACTGTCCCACACCTAAAAATTAAATCCAGAGTTCACCATTTATTGCAGCCTTTCAGTCACATTAATGACAGTAATTATGACAGATCCCAGTTTTGCACCATGAACACATCCCACTAACAAAGACAACACAAAACACATTAGTTTTGTAAAACAGTGTTTTTACAAAACGTACAGGACTAGAAAATCGACAGAATAGGCATTCACTTTCCACCAGTAACCATGTATGAAAGCATGAGCAAAATCAAGGATGAAACTATGTAATTAGGAGCACACCTTATTTAGACAACACAACAGGATAATGAAAAGAAAACCCTAAGCACACACCTACTGTTTCCACAAGAACAACATTGTAGCCGCCTCCTTCACACAGCAGAATGGCTTCGTTTGTGGTCCTTGTTACGCCTCCTAGCGTCCCTCTGGTTGGAGATGGTCTGATGTATGCATTCATGTCCCTTGACAATTCAGTCATCCGTGTTTTGTCACCCAATAGAGAACCTTAAACATTTAATGTTAAATCATTTCAAAAGTGCAAAACAGCCAAAATTCCCCCCCCCCCAAATAATAGAGTGAGAAAAGACAGATTTGGACAAAGTCAGCCAAAGAAGAATATCCCAATAATAGTTGCTCAAGACTTTGCTGAAGACTAGGAAGTTACTGCCTGGTTCTTCTGCCTGCCGGAAGCTGGAGAGGCCTGATAAGCAGTCCTTAGTGCTACCAAATATGAAGACTTTGTTCTAGGTCAGAATGAATTCTGCAGTTCCTGAATGGCTTTTTGAGACCTATACACAGCAGGCCACACAACTAAATCTTTGCTGTTTCCGTCCAAAGGGACAAAACTCTGCCTCACTATTCTGATATTTGTTGATGGTGGATTTATTGTTTTGTTTTGAAGAAAGCTGACATGCATCTCTGCCTTCCCTCTACTCATGCAAACTCTAAATTGTATTCAGTGAGATCTACACACACAATGCACGTTCCAAAAGATGAGAGATGCTCAATTCTTTTAACTGATGCAGTCTTGCTGTCTTATTTTGCTATTCCATTGATGCATCCTGAATGTATACATTCAAGAACATAGTCTTTCTTAGCTCCAGGTCATTGCAACACTAAAGTTTTTTGTCTTTTTAAATGGTTACACATTGCAACACCTTCTCTGACAGTGTAGAAGCTGGAAAAAGGTATGATGTTCCCTGGCAGCTGCCCATTAGAAAACGATCAAAATCAAGGTTCTGTTATTTATGTCAGAGATACCATTAATCAAGCATGGTCAGCCTATAATTTCCATATATATTTTTGATTTAAGAGTGACAGATTACAACCACACAACTTTGAAGAATTTCAGGTTGGAGGCGGCGGGGAGAAGAGTCATGCTACAAGTCAGACAGATGGTCAATGATACTGCATCAGGAGACCGCAGATATCTAATGTTTCAGACAAAAAAGTTGTAAAGCAACATTTGAACACTAGAAAAGAGAAACCCTGACAAACTTAGTATGCTGATACATATTTCCCAATTTCGTATCACATGGGTAAAAAAACGAAAACTTAACACAACATTTATTTTTAATATTTTACTTTTACATGTCCCCAAATTTTCCTCCACCTGGCCCAAGGAGATACTCCTGTAGTTGACAAGGCATTAGAAACCTCACTTAAACTTTAATTCACACTCACCACCACTTGTACTAGAAGAAGGGTCTACAGCCAACACAGACACTTTGTATTTTCTTTCGGTAAGCATTTTCCCGAAGCATTCTATGAAAGTTGATTTCCCAGCACCAGGAGGACCAGACAACCCTAAATAATTATATTAGGAAGAAAAAAACATTTTGTTAATCAAATAAATAATACCTCACATGACTACCATCAACATCTAAGTTGATAACAACTCATACTTCAGCACAGTATCACAACAAATGCAAATGAAAGCTGTGTCACAACTGATATACCCAACTAAGCAGCTGGAACTGACGTGAAATATACCACCTCGGTTCACCCAACGCAGCAGTACTCACTTCACCACCGCTTGTCCTGCCTATACCAACACAACATTGAGCTTATCCAACCTTATTTCCTCTCCTCCAAATAAATTTATCTATACTGACTTACACTTCAGAACTTTAAAAACGTCATGTCTTAAATCTGTATTTTTCAGGTTTACTAATTATTTATAAAAGCCACTCTAAAAGCAAAAGCCCTTACCTTGAAGAGCTGTTACTTAAAAAAAATCAGGCTATTTACTTATGCGTCAAAGCGTGCCAACTAAGGGTAACTTGTTAACTTCTACCAAATATTTCTCACTCCTACGCCCAATTTGTTGTTCTTACTACCTTTGTACATACAGGAGAGATGACAGCTGGACATGACACATTTAGTAGTCCATCTCTTCACAAAGCAAAAATATTTTATAGTTTCCAAGATAAGTTCAATTCTGCTCAGCTGAAAAGCAGGCTACTTTAAGTAAGTCCACTGAACAGGAAGGTACGTATTTTTCCTTTTGTGGATTAATAAAGGGATTCAGGAAGTATTCAAGCAAACACCTTCTTTGGGAAAAAAGAAGGTCTGCTTAACTACGTCCTTCCCTATCTAAGTGTAGATAATAGCTGTATCAATCTGCAAACTATCTAACATTGCAGCTTATAATAGTTATTAAAAAAAAAAACAAAACACAAAAACAAATAAGTGCCCCTCCTCCCCCGCAAGAAGCAACAATTATTTCTAGAGCTTTTTCAAAACCATTTTCCAGCTCAAGCCATTATTCTAACTGGACAAAAGAAGTGATCTAGACCGGTTACAAACCACATGAAACCAATGACCCAAAGCTACAGACCATGATGATTAAAGAACAACAGTGATAATGAAAAGCAAGGACTGTAATTCTGTCAAAGCAACTACCGGACAGACATAAAAGGACTAACCCACTCTAAAGGCAAGTGGCTTTCCTTGATTTAACTTTTCTTGTTCCCTGTGGTAGGATAATACCTTCTGAAGGAGCACCTGGGCTATTTTCTTCTTCCTACTCTGAGTTGATTCTACAAGTGTAATGGCTTCTGCTAGAGAGGCTCTATGACCCTGGATTAGTCCACTGTAAAGTCTGTCTATGAGCCTTTGTTCTCTGTCAGAAAGTCCCTCTATTTGCTGGTCAGGAGCCACTTGTTGACACAGCTCTCTCCTCAAACCATTTGACGAACATATCCATTTCGTGTGGTAGTGGTGAACCGGCGTAAGAGATGCAACGGACAGGAAATCTGCTCTGGAAGCGAAGTGAAAGCTTGTGAAGTAAGTTCTTCTAGAGGAATAACAACGAGGGAATCTCAGCAGCAAAGAGGGAATCTTCATCTTGTTTGGAATTAAAAGTACCAGAGGCGTCAGTTCACTTCTGCTTGCAGACACCCTAAAGAGAAAGAAAAACATTTTTACTTCCTTCGAAGCAATTTTAAGGATTCAGACAAAACCTATGTACACAGGCAATCATCAGCTTTTATTTTATCCATACCTACTGTTTTAAACAAAGACAGCTCCGTCTTCCCACTGAAAAAAAAAAAAAAAAAAGAACAAAAAGAAGCTATAAAACCTTCAGTAGCATAGCATCTCTTTATTATTATACTTAATAAATTAAAATACTATTTTAAGTAAGCAGGTAAATAAAAAGTCCTTTTAAATAAGGCAGCCTTTAAGAGCTATCTTATTTAAAGGGTATACACAGTACCCTAAAAATCCAGGAACAAACCAACCAAACCAACCCTTATGCTTACTGAAATTGCTGTATATTCTAGTTTCACGGCGGCAGGGTTTTTTAAAACAATTATTCAGGATGAGATCTTTGCACCTTATTTCCAGAAGAAAGCAAGCGGTCAAGACGCAAGAACGTTTAGAAATGAACTCCAGGAGCTGAAACCTGCCAGAGGACCGACACAAAGCCGCAGCACCAGGCACGACCACGACGCCCCCTGGGGCTGCTCGGACCCACCTCAGCACCGCTACAAGCCTGCAAGACCCACCGAGGCGGAGGCCCTCCGAGGGCCCGACGGGCCGCTCCCTCACTCAGGCCGCCTCCCGGCTGCTGCCTCGCCGCGGGGAAGTGACGCCCTCACGCTGAGCCGGAACCCGGCCGGCTCCGGGGCGAGGGGCCTGGCCTGGCCCGCCCCGCCCCGGCCCTCCGCCGCGGCCGCGCCACGCATGCGCCGCCGAGCCCCGCCCACTCTCCTGTGGGGGTAGCCCGTTGCGGCCGTGGTGCCCAAGGATCCGAGCCTGAGGGCCGGCGGGGTGGGTCAGGAGGACGGCGGTGGCTCCGGTGGGGCTCCATCAGAGCTACCGCCATCTTCTTCGCCCTTCGCCAGGCACCCCGCCCCTCCCCGGCTTTGGCGGCGGCCCTGGACTCCAGAACCTTCATGTTGTCAGAAGCGTCTCCTTCACCCTCCCTGCCTCCAGCGATGCGCCTTCGGGCAGAAACGGGGTCACCCGTGAGACCAAACAGCCACCCGCCCGCTCAACCGCCGGCATAAGGCCTGGGGTTGTACCACGGTGGAGCTTCAGTAGCTGACTGACGTAAACTGTGCCTCAGGAGAGGGACGCTCGCCTTATGCTGCACTGGAACACAAGGACCAACCCCACAGGCATGCTCTAAGGAGGTCCTTCCACATCAAACTCAGCTGAAAACTCATACCAAATGTAACCCTAAACTCTAATCCAGCCAGCCGGCGATCTCAGAACCCAGACAGTGCCAAAATAAACTTTCTCTGAAGGAATGTCATGATCAATGAAATACGCTGTAGGTACACAATGCAACAGTGGCAACCAAATCTCCTTTTGGAGACATGCTCAAGACTCATTTCTGGCCCTATCATGAGTACACAAACTTCCATGTTTATACAATAACAGTTTTTTTGCCCTGTCCTTATAAGGAAGGATGTTGCAAATTATAATTTCTCTCCAGGTCTGAAATCTTAAAAATGTCCAGTTTGACTTTGTGGACGACAATTTATTATTGCCTGATTTCATTTCAGCTACCAGGACAGGAAAAGAAATTCTTAAACCCCCAAAATGGGTTTATTAAATAATTTTTTTTTTTTCCATTCTTCATTGTGCCAAGTTAAACACACGTCATTTTTAAAGTTTCCTCTCAAGGAATGTTGGTTTGGTTGGTTGTGTTTGGTTTTGTTTGTTGGGGTTTTTTTGGTGGTGTTTTTTATTTGTTTGGTTTGTTTGTTTTTTATTTTTTAATAATTATTTCTCTAGTCATCTTAACCATCCCTTTTCTGCATCTGTTCTTGTGAAAGTGCATGCATTTATTTCCAATAAACAGAAACAATCCACTGCCGGAGCTGTTACTAGTGCCTTACAATGCTACTAGCACTCCTCTAGAATGCATTAGACTTGTTCATGGTCCTATCAGAGTGGCAGTGGACCATATAAAATAACAAAAGTTTTGTTTTTAACTGCTGAATGCATGATTTAATCTCATTCCTATTATTCTGGTCCACAAGATTATCATACAGAGAGAACAGAACAATCCACTCCTCGGCAGAGAAACCATGCAATTTTGTGTCCCTACCAGCATGTGATGAAACCACAGCAGAAAGGGACACAAATTCTCATTTTAAAATAGCCTTGTGTAGTCTTCCTGTTTAACCAGATCTTTATTCATCAGAGTTTGCATATATCACTATCATCTCTTCCTTATACAAGTTTTCTAAGGCTCCCTGTTTCAAGTGCTGTGCTTAAACCTAGATAGCACATGCCCACTATTATTTTAATAACAGTGGCAACAACAAAAAAGCCATTCTGCTATGGTTTCATCACAGATCATTGATCCTGCATTTTATTCCACTTTGTGTGCTTTCACCTTGAATACTTTTGTCATTGACCTTGTTGCAAGAACTAGATGAATGGGTACACAAAATTGCACGTTATGTCAATGCTGAAGAGGAGAGGGGGTTGTTCGGTTCTCTCTCTGTGATAATCCTGTGGACTGGAATAACAGGAATGAGATTAAATTGTGCATTCAGCAGTTAAGAACAAAACATCTGCTATTTTATACAGTTCATCAGTTGCACTGCCAATCTGATACGACCATGAACAAGTGCGTATGTGTTTCAGAGTACTCTTCCTACAAGAACTGTTTCAAGACCTAGCACACTGGTGAGGTGTAGAAATCCAAACTGTTCAAGTCACCTCTTTTTTTTTCCCCCCTTTCCCCTCAACTCCATTATTCAACAAGCTTGCTTTTCTCCAGACTATAGTCCTCAAATGTCAGATAGCACAGGAAGACTTCCTATTGTGTTGTTAATTATATACACTCCTCCTCTCAATATTCTGGAATAAGAATTACACAGGTCTCCTAGATCTGTGTGCTCCTCTACCATCTCTGAATTTATGTTACTCTAACCTCATCCAAAATAGGCAAAACATTTCCTCGGAAGCTGGACCATATCTAGGGTCTCCTTGATCTACATTCTGTCGTATTATACAGTCCTCTTATGTTTTCCCTATAGTCTTTTAAAATTTGTGACCAAATATGTAATTTTTTGGTCCTTACTACACGCAGCCCAATGAATTTTGGTCAGATATACTGTTTTTCGGCTTTCTGGTCTCCAACATATGGAGTTCCCTTGGCTCATGTGTTGCTTTACCCAGTCATTATTAATTCACTTAACACCCTAGCTGAGGTATTCAGGAAGGTACTTCAGTAGTTTTCCACATCAGCTTCTTTGTTTTTCTGGGTTTTGTGTGGTTTTTTTTTTTTGGTTTGGTTTTTTTTTTTTTTTTGGGGGGGGGGGGGGGAGGGAGGGGCGGGGGGCATAATTTGTGTGTTGTGGGTTTGTTTTTTTTTTTAATTTCAAATTTAAGTCATCTTCCTTTTTGTGTTCACACTGCTTCTTTTCCCCAAGGGTGTCAGAAGAATAAAAATGTGCATCCCATAGTTATTCCATCACAGTCTGCAAACTTGTCCAAGATTTAAGGAAAATGATCTGTTTTAACCTCCTTACTGCAAATCTACCCCAGATGTTAAAGAAAGCGGTACTGCTGGTTACTCATGAAATGGCAGTCTTCCTTCTGAGCCAATACTAAACCAAACATCCTGTAAAGTGTTAGAAAGTATTGTGCCATGAAGTAAAGGTGTGGGGAGGCACCAATCTTCAGACAAAATGTGCAACTGAATCCCAATCATTATGAAATAATAGAAAAAGAGCCTTCTGTAACTTCTCACAGGAGAAACAGGATTACCATTAGCATCTTTGCCAAATTCCACCATGCAAATCTACATTCCGTCTAACTGGCTTCCCCCTGGAGTTTTAGTTGGATACCTTCGTTCTTCCTTTCTCTGGCAGCACTCTCATTTCTCTGCTCTGTTCACCTCCTCTTTAAAAGGTCCTAAAATAATCTTTGTGCACATTATCACAACAATATTGAATATGTTCATAGACATAGCTATAAGCAATGTGCTGCAAAGGAAAATACAAAACTAACAATCTCTATGACCTAAATGAAATTACAATAGGACAAATAATTGTTAAAAATAAAAAAACAACACTAGCTTGAAACTCACCAGCTTTTCCCTGAACATATGAAGACGTACTTCTGTTAGGAATTCTCTGTTGGTTGGTCCCTCTGTATGTTAAAAGGTCTGCCACGCCTGCAGTCACTGCTGGTTACAGTTACAGAATTATGAAATTCATGTCACTTACAAGAAGAAATTATGATTTCTTAGAGATGAGACTTCATTTCATCAGTTCTTTCTCCCCCTGTGAGGCTGGGGAGGGTGTTTAAGAAGGCTCTGCCATGCTCCCAAATCCCTTTCTCCACTATGTCTTATTGCAAAATGATCTTCTCATTCAGGAATACAAATTCAGTGGCAATTCCTGCGCTGACTGCTCACATTGCACTGGCAATGGTTGTCTTCACTCTCTCTGTTCCTCCAACTTTTCTCCATTCTGCATGTTAATAGTCCACCCTGCTCACTTGCAAATGCATGTTTTTAGCTAGCATGATTGCAACTAGACTAGTTGTTTTATTGCTATTACAAGCATCCAAGAAAAAAACCCACTTAAACAACATTAGAAGTTTTGGCTCACATTAACGCAGGTTGAAGTTCAGCATCCAAATGCTATCAGGGTCCTGTGGACACCACCTGCCTGTCCCTCAGCCCCCAGGGACCAGCATCACAGCGCTTCACCTTTTGTGGCTATGAACCAGACCCATTGCCTCCCAACGCACAGGAGAGATGAGGGATCTCCTCCATTGCAACCTACCTCAGCTGACCAGAGCAACAAACATGTCCATTTGTGGTGAGGGTTAGCCAAGTTACAGAACAACCACAGTTCCTACTAAAACTGTAGCGGCAACTGCATGGCCACTTATACTTTATTTTAGAGGACACCCCTCAACTCATTTCAGTTCTTACACAAGCAGAGAAGACTGAGCCAATCTCTGCTTTGCAGCACAAGGCTAAGGAAGGTAACTGCTGATTACAACCTTATTTTCAGTAAAGAGCACTAGCCTTTTAGTAAGAGAAGTCTCAACACTTTAGACAAAATATTCCTTCTGCCTCATCTTAAAAGATAATTGAACACCTGAAATTAAAACAATAGGAAGCATATTCACAGCCAAAAGTTTGCCTGTTTAAAGGCAACATGAGCCCGGGCCTCAGGTTTTGCTTTGTGACTCAGGCAAGGAAACAGCACAAAAGCAGCAAGTCTCCCCAAAGGCTCATTAACAACTATACAAACACACGCTCACAGCAAACCCAGCATTCCAAGGTTTTACTAGAAAGGCCAGGACAGAGCAGCAAGTCAGCTCCCTGGCTAGGTCTGGAGACAAAAGCCTTACCACAGCTTTCCAGGTTCAGCAACCTACAAAGAGCGGATGACTCCAACAGCTGAGCAGATTCACTGTACTTGTGCTGGTGAGGAGTCATAAGGTTGTCAGAGCTGTTAGAGCTGCCTGAGAAAGCTGGAAAAAGAAATCTGCTCTTTGAGCTTTGGCTGAGACCTACAAGAGAGTATCTGAAGAAGAGGAAAAACTAATCTTAAAAAACCTCTAGTTTACATTTGTGTGACATTTTTATAAACATAGGAGCTAAGTTTCTTCACAAAACCTTATAGCAATGACTTCAACATTTTCTTGTGGGTATGAACTGACCTATGATTGCACATTAGTGAGAAATGACATCAACCATTACAGGAAAATTTTCTACTGCTTATGCACAAGTTCTTTAATCGTTCATGATGAACTGCCTGATATAAAATGACATATAAAGGGGACACATAAAAAAATATTTTCTGATAAAAGCAATTATCTTTTCTGTAAATGTTCACATTTCTTAGAAAATAAAAATAAAATTATTATATGGGCAAAACCCCCTAAGCATTATTCATATAGACTACTGGTCGTAAAAGCAAGTTAAATAATGCTCTCCAAGACTGATTTGTTGTTAAAATTATAAACCTGGAAGGGCAAGTCACTTGCCATTAAAATACTAAATTTTTTTTCTTTCAATTAAGACAGTATTTAAAAGCTTGGCTTAAAGAGTGGTTTTCTCCATGGCCGCCAATGACTCATGATATCAAAACACTTCTCATGTAGTTCATTATGGCACAGCTGAAAAGGAAATAAATAATTGACTCCTGATTATTTTCAGTACAACAATGAAATGATATCAAGTGTATTAGTAAACATATGAAGTATAATACAATCTGACACCTGACTTTGACAAGGCGTCCTCATTCCCAGCTACTTTTTACTTAAGGAAAGGCTTGATCAGCTGCAATTTCTAAGTTCTGTAGGAGTTGACAGAGGCAGGAGTAAAGGACCGACACTTTCAAGAGACTAAATACAATCCTCCTCCCCACCACCCCAGTGTGCTAAAGATTTCTTAGACTGGTATGAAATTAGCACAATCTCATACACCAAAAAGTGAATACCTTAGCTCTCAAGGTGAAGCATACACTGGGGCAAGGAATGAATGATAAATGCGTAACCCAATTTATAACTTGAACATTAAGAGTAAGGACATAATCTTTCATGCACTTAAGTGTTTTTCCCTGCATCTCCAACAGAATTGTTGCTCAGAGGTCCCTCTCTCAACACCCCTATGCTGAGTGCTTCACAAGCAGGTGAAAAACACAATTGGTGGAAGTGAGATAGTGGGTAGAATTGTCCATAAGAACATAACATCGCAGCAAAACATATCAAGACACATTTTTGGTTCCAGGATGACACTTACGGCCAAGATGAAGAGGAAGACCAAGCCCATGATAAATCTGATAATCGGGATTCAAGACCAAGATACATAGGAAAACCTAAGTATTTCCAATTTGGACCAAACCCGTGGTATGAACAGAGAAGCCTGTTTCCTGCGGTCCACCTAAGCGTGTTAAACACGAGGTGATCATTTATCACGCAGGAAGCTTCTGTTTCTCTGGTATGTATGTATGTGCGTGCCTGCTGTGTTTGTGTACTTACTCTCCAAAATGCCCACAAAAGCAAGACTTTGGTCTTCATATAATGCAAAGTTGTTTAGCGATTTAAATGTCCCATTTTTCCAGGCAGCTGTAGCAGACAGGAGTGAAAATGACAGAGGAAAGATTCTGCTGACATTCAATGTTACATGATCAACCCATCTGGAAACGTAGTAATGTGATGTTGTAAAAGGCTGGCAAACTTTCAAAGGGCTTGTTAAAAAGCACATTGGATCATATTGCGCGTTGTTGCTTTATACCACAAAATAAACACCTTTATGCTAGTACACACTACATTTACAAAACTTATACTAATGCTACAAAATATTGTGCCATAAAATTAAAATGAAAGAAGAATCTTTAAATAAGACAAAAAGGCAAGCAAAAAAACCCCAAACAAAAAAGTTACAATAACTGATGCAGCTGCATGGGGAAAATTAGCATACAGAATATGAAAAGCAGTGAAATATTTGTTTCTAGCACCAGCTAATAGGGGTCTAGAAGGGACACTGGGAATCTTTCTGTCCAGAAGTCGGTATTTTTATCTAATTGTTTTCCAAATTAGGCACGTTTAATTCTATGTTCCAACAGCAACCCCATTTCAACACATCATTGTATTATGTTGCAAGAAGCAAAGATCCCACCAGCAATTTTTCCCCCACCTCAGTGGCCGTTAAGCATTAGGTGGTTGTTTGAAAACTAGTGTTTAGCACATAGAAATGAGATTGAGAAATAATTGACTCTTGCCTTCAGGATCACTTACTTCTTTTGGCCAGAAGGGGAAGCTAGCGCTATGCATTTTTGTCACGCAGCTTGGATGTATTCTGAACACAGAGGAATTCAGTATTACTTCATCATCACAACCATAAATCTACCCTGTTCAGCCATGGCAGACTTTTAACAACCCAAGGAACTTAAACACATTGAACATTTATTCAGAGTGCATTCAGTAGGCTTCAGAACGTAAAATATAAAAGTCACACCTCTGCCAGCATGAATTCCATCTCGGTTTTGTTCTGGAGAGCTACTCACAGAAGACTAGCAGCAAGTGGCTATAACCCTGCTTAGGAGTCCTTTACAGTGAGTTTCTGACTTCCCCACAGAATTTTGCTGTTGCCCTCTCTATGGTCATTGTGGTAAGTCAGGGATCACCGGGTAACATAGGTCTTAGGTAGGAATGTCATCTTATTTCCCACCTAAAACCAGAAACAAAATACAAAGCATAAACGTTAACCAGTAGTTCCGTTTTTGTGTTAAGGGACCTATTCAGAGTATCAATGTGGGGAACAAACCGAAAGCTTCACATGAAGGGTATAAAGATTTGCCTATTGCACAAATCAGTGTTAAAGGACTTTATGTTTTATTGTTGAGAATGAAGAAGAGACATCTGCAGTATTCACCTCAAATGACTTGCAGTCATATGCACCCTTCATCCTTTTCCAAGGTTCAACTGCATTTATTTGATGCTTTGCAATTTTAGTAGAGAAGGAGACAGACTGAGCGACTGAGTTTTTTCTTTCTGATCAACTATTCTGTTTCAGCTTCTCAGCATTAAACAAACAGCTGTTTTTTTGATTAAAGCTAATCTATCAGCCATGCTGGGTGGCCTTTCTCACAGTGCTGTGGTAAGGAACACCAACAGTCAGATGTCAAAAGCTGTATCTAGTTCTTTCCAAATTTTTATATTTATTTTTTTTTTTAATCTAGCTATGTGTCGCTAGTCTGGCCTAGACTCAGACTTTCTGCCCATTTCTGCTAGCAGCTATACCAACTCCCCGGAGCGTTCCTACTCCCAGCTCTCGGCCCAGCCAGAGGTGGACTATTCAAATTGTCAGTGGATGCAACATTAAAAAATGAATAGAGGAACACCCAAATACAATGTCGTGTTACATATATATATTTACACACAACCCTCCCCATTCTCTGTCCTTGTTTGCCACTTGTTCCAGAAGAATATATTCCTAGTGCTATTTCCCCCTCATGTAACAAGTCTGATACTAGAACATGATAAAGAGATGCTGACTACTTCAATGAAATTGTCAATCACCAATAGTGGAGGTCTGACAGAAGGTCTCACATGCCCTTTAGATCTTAAAAATGACCTACAATTATGAGATAAGCAAAAACGGATAGTGTTGCATTAAAAGTATTCAACAAAGGAGGCCTGCTTAAAGTGTCTCTTCCCACCACCATCCCTTTCTGCTGGTGACTTTTTGTACCTACTTATTCTAAAAGAGACAGAATGAGTGGGGACTCAAAGGATTAGAACAGCAGACTTCCTTGGGGAATGGGAAGCTTCTTGAAGGGATGGGATCTTGAATTTGTCTTTAAAAAAGCTTCTCATGTTTTATACCACACACTGGGCTATAAAGATGTTTTTGTTACAGAGCAACATCTTTAACAACAACAAAAAAACCCAAACCAAAAAAAAAAACCAAAACAACAAAACAAACAAAAAACCTCAACCCAAAACCCACCAAAAACATAACCCCAAACCAAACAAGAAAATCATAGCCCGAGTCAGAGCTCACAGCTCTTAAGGCACATTTAGCATCATGTCAATGACATTTCACCTCTTCTGTGCTACTGTTCAACTGAAGGAAAAGTAAGCAGTCATTCAAATCCTCACTTATTTTAGCTGGTGTTCTGGAAGAACAGCATTTCATGAGTTAAAGCCTCATGATCTGTCTAATTGTGGAAAGCATAAAAACTCGGATGTCATCTCCTTAGAGCGAATCCATTCTTATAACTAAGCCTATGACAATAATAAAAATGGTATCAACAATCTGTTTTATCGACACTGTTTGTATCATTTCCAATTACAAAAGTAACGTTTCTCCAAAGTCATTAGCACCCTGCCATTATAGCTGTTGCTGCTTCTCCAGTTTTGCTGCTCTGAGAGCAAAGACTCTGGGTAGGTTCCTGTTAGAAATATTGATAAGCCTCAGGAGAAGCTCTTTTCCAGATGGTCCCCTATGAGGCATTCGTACTCCAGCCGTTCCCAGAGAAGGTTAAATGCTATTAGCAGAATACGCTCTCCAGCGGAAAGTGAGGTTTGTCACTAGGGTAGCTTTGCAAATCACTACATTTTTTTAGCTGTAACTCATCTTCACTTTAACTACACAGACATATGGAACAACGAGAAGCAGGGAAAAATATACTTGCCTGTTTTATATTAAATCAGTATGTCTCAATAGGCATGAAGATAAGCTCAAGTGACAAAGGGATCCTCAACATCAGCATCTCTGACAGAATCCAGTTCTTAAATGGTCAGACGAAGCCGTAAACACCCAGTCACAGCACAGAGCAGGAAAGCATCCAAGAAAGCATCAAAGACACCTGTGCTATTCCCAATATGCATTTTTCTAACCCGTCATTGACGATCTCCAATGACCAATTCCTCAAAACTTATCCAGATAACTTGTTACAGTGTTTTACTATCTTTTCTGATAGGAATTTCTCCCCCCTGCCCCCAGTATTAAACTAAATTTTTTTCTCTGCAATTTAAGCCTGCTATTTCTTGTCCTGTTCCCAAGGAAGCAGAGAAAAGGGATTGAACTTCACTTCATTGTACACTTCAGAACAGCTTTCTATGATTCTATGTTTCAAGACCTCCAAGTTTATTGCAAAAATGTGAGTACAAGCCAAATAGGTCAGCTAGAACCACTAAGGATGCCCTTTCCTATCTAGCCCCTATATTCACACAGTAGTTTATTCTTGTTGCAGTGTCAGATATCACATTTGTCCCTATAATATGTCCCTATTTTTGCAGCTACAGAGTTACCCATCTCAGTACCTCAAGGGCTTTAGGAGTCAATGCAAGCAGAAGGAAAGCTAGCCTTCTTTGTTTCTCACTTTTCTGGTCTTTGATTTTTAAATTAATTGTAGCAAACAAAATTAAAAAAAAAAAACCAAACAACCACAGAGCTTTTCTCCCTTCCACCCCTCCGCAAATTTCTACTTACTTTTAACATCAGAAATTGTCCATATTTTTTTCCTAGAAATCTGTGTTGCATATGTTTTATCATCTTCAGATCAGAGAAGCTAGAGAAACTAGTTCACTAGTCAAAGCCCTTATTCTTCAGGACAGGGACGTTCCAGAAGGCTACATAAAACAAACAGGGTAGACCACAAAGATAACCATGCATTTTAACAGTTAAATCTGGTTTGGTTTTGTTAACATAGTATTAAATGCCAAGACAGGTGGTACAAAGAGCTCCTTAACCATAAATACAAAATCCCCTATCTCTTCAGCTAAGAGCAGACACAGGGGCCACTGACCAGAATCTTCAGAGATTTCCAACGAAACAAGTACAACCCTGATCTGATGCTTTTTAGCAAGCAGAACAGAACTGATTCGGGGGGGGGGGGGGGGGGTTGGGGGGGGGTAGGATATCAAGCCTTGTTTACATTTCACAAATCCATTCCTCTGACCTTTTCAGTTAATGTTAAATCATATTTCTTTACCACTATATTTTAGAACAAAGTGTTTCGTAAATAACAGTAGTAATACAGTGAGTATAGTGGACTCTGATGGACAGTTTCCTCATTTGATTTTCCCACCATGCACACCAACACTCCTGGATTACTTAACGATGACTGCAGTGTCTCAAAAGCTCAGACAACACGAAGCATGTATTTTAGTGAAGGTTATTTCAGAAAAGTTTATGGTTGGCCTTTCTGGAAGAAGACTACAAGTACAGACCTAATGCTAGTTATCTAACCACATACTTTAATACATACGTTCTAAATAACAAAGACATTTTGAAGTCTGACCTGTAAAAGAAAACTGTTCCCTCTGATCTATGAAAAAGGTGAGAGCACATGCATTTTTCCATTGAAATAAGAGGGGGGAAAAAAAAAAAATCTTTTGCCTCCCTTCATCGCTTTAAAGTAACTGCTGAAGGGTTCCCCCCCCATTTTTTAAAAGATGCTCTCAGTTGCTTGTTGGATAAATATTTCAACACTTACTTAAGAAAGAACAGTAAATACTTACAAAAAAAACTTCAAATCCTTTTCTTTTAAGTGTTTTAGTTTAAAAAGGTATCAGAGAAACAGAGTCAAAAAAGAAAAGGCAAGAACAAAAAAAAGTTTCATGCAATGGAACGATCTTTGCTGATTAGCTTAATTAATCCTTTCTGACAAGTAATCTGGACATTCCCCATGATCAATTTCCAGGGGATACAAAATTTAAGATTTTGCCTCAATTATGTGTTCAAGAGTCCTGGAACTAGGCCAACTTTTTCCTCCCCTTGTTGCTCATTCTCACAAGAGCCTTATGAAAGCATCACAAGAAGATGAGTGCATCAGGATTCCCAGGAAAATACAATGGAACCCGGCTGTATTTCTAGTGCGGTGACAATCACTAAGGCAAGCACAAGAGACAACATTTTATGTAAAATACATACATACATGCACAACTATAAAACAAAACCGTTTAGCCAGGCACTCATCTTACTAAAAGGGCTTGGAAACCACAGGCTGGAAATGCTGTTGCAAAATGCAATTCTGAGGTGTATTAAGAGAAGTGTTACAAGAAAGAATGGAGGTTGTAATTTCATTTTCCTCAGCTCTCCACTCAATGGCTTTGAAGTACTGGTAAGTCCTCAAGCAGACTACAGTGCTCAGTTGCAGGCACCTTACTATAAGGGATGCAAGCAAACTGGAACCCAGAGGAAAACTTCACCAAGTACATTTTAAAATGGAGAAGAGCAAAGAATTCTAAAAATTAGGCCTTTTTGACAAGAGGAGAACTGGAAAAGTAGGGGAAGGAGTAGGAACATACCTTTCTTCAATGCATAAGGTGTTAGGAAGACGATAGTGAATGATTTGTGGCATCACCATCAAAAGCAGACTAAGAAGTAATCAGCTTCATTTGTAGAAAGGTAAATTTAAGCCAAATCATAGGAGAAACAGCCTAACTACAAAGGTGATAAAGAACTGCAACAGAGTACATAGGAAGACCGCAAAATACCTTCAATTTGAATTTCACTTAATCCCTATACAAAGTCCTTCTGTCCACACCATCTACTACCCGAAAGCACACACGATGCAGCCAGCCCATCACCTGACTGGGATTTACTGCGCTTCTGCATATGCATAACATGTACGAGGCTCAAATATGCTTCAGATGCAGCATGCCTAAAAGAATTTCTCTCAAATCTCTATGCACCCAAAGTGTTATTTTGGTTTTTTAAAGTACTTTCCCTCCCCTCATAGCCCTCAGGCTTTTAGACTGATCTTTTTAGAGGCCAAAATTCATACTTCCTCTGAAGAACACAGCATCTGTTCCACTCCGAGATCTACCCCTGTTGCTGGGTCAGCTTCAGCCAGAAGGAAACCACATGGAGCAAGTCCCTCCAGGTTTTTGCCTTTCTTCCCATAAGACCTACGGAGGCAGAATTCGCTGGCGGGGTGGGGTGGCAGGGAAGGAAGTGAAGCAGAATCCTGTACGCCCCCTCCCCAAATATCAGGACTGTAATTTCTCACCTCTTTTCATCCAGCTTTCCAGAAAAACATACCAAAAACAAAACAACAAAACACAAATACAGGAGATTATTACTTAAGCACATTTGATGAGACAAAATAAATACTGCAATGCACCCAACCTTGGTCCTGCCATCAACATTGTGTATTTCCAAATCATCGTACCACGTGAATATTACTTCCAACGTCGCCTGGGTTTGATTCTGCACACTATGCATGTTTCATTTTGTCAGACACCAGAGGCTCTCAACTTCAGTTTCTTAACACTTAGTCCATTATCACTTTGAGAAGCACTGCTGTATATCTAAAGTGTATAAGCACCTGTGGAGCAAAACACTCCAGGACTACATGCAGACCTGGGCCCTGTGCAACTGCTGTGCCAGCTAGTAGCCACTGGGTACTATAAAAATGGGACTGAGCTCCATTTTTCAAGCACAGTCATTTCAGGTACTCTCCTATTTTGACAGAGAAAACACAGCTCCCAAGAGGTGCTGCTAGAGAACAGCAACAAGCAGGCAGCTCCTACAAACATCACAGACCCATTTGTTTGGCTGTTATCCTCAGATCTGCGCTCCTTTGAAAAGTAACTAAAGGGTGCAACTGTGCACAACAAACCCATGCTGAGCAAAGTAAATCACTACTTTCTCTTCTCACTTGTGCCTTAAAAATAGTGTCTTATAGGATTTGCCATCTCTAAAGAAAGGCAATTTAAAATTTAATTCCAGCTGTAGAATTTGTACCCTAGTAGTGAACCAGCAATGCCAGGTTAACCATGTCAGAGCTGCAGTCCAGAAGCTGCACTCCCAACAACCCACAAACAAACATGATACTTAAAAAAAGCAGCCCAAAAACCAACGAACACAACTCTCTGTTTTTCCAGGTAGATACTAAATACCTTCTCATGGTTCCACATTAACTTGTACTCTACTTTCTTTTATTAATCAGCCTTTTTACTATGCCCTCAAAAACCCTGGTTAAGAGCTCAGAGGAAGAAAGATTTTTGGAAAGAGGGAGCAGGCTACAAGGAATGAGAGGTAGGAACATCAGAGAGTGTCTGATTCTGCATTTGAAAAACCAAACCCAGACACAGAATATAATCCATAGATTATACATGTGTAAATATGGAACTTCGAGTGCCTAATTATTATATATGCCTAAAGAGGAGATCATCAGTCTATTGTTACATGACATGATATTCTTTCTAAGAAGATTAAGCCAGTTTAACTGAAATAGCCAGCACTTAAAAGTACAGCGTATTCCATCTCTGACAACTAAGTCTTTAATAATGTATGCTACCCCTCTGGTTTTTACTACTTATTGTCATCACAAACTTCAGATGATCAGAGAATCCCCAGCCTTGCTTCTAGTGCTGCAGGTCCAGCCCAGTTCCTGTGCAAATAATAACCTTCCCTCGTGCAGGCTTTCACCCACAACCGCTGTATGTAAAACATTTGTGTCCTGGATCGATTTTAGAAAGACTTAAACGTATAAGGCAACATCTGGTATCTACACATTCATCCAGCATGTGGAAGCCAGTTACAACCATGTTTCCCAGACTTGCGTGGCACTGAAAGGTTACCATATGGAGATGACTAACAGTGTTATTTGGATTAGGCTTTCAGCTACACTCAGTCCCCTACAAGGGCAGTTTCCTGTTTACGTGACAGGCATGTCACATTTTTCAGGCATGCCATATACAGTTGTAGAAATAATGAACTTTGAGTGGGTTTCTCGTATACACCACCTGTGTGAGGTCACGATGATTTCCAATGCAAGGAGACAGAGTAATGTTTTACAAAACGCAAGGGGTGACCAACGGAAAAAACAAAGGGAAGGCCACATACTCTGCATACGCTTTCATCCACCTTACTATTGAAGGAAAACAGTGCAAGAGCACCTAGACAACTCTGAAAAACACTCAAAATAAACACCACACAATGAGATCACTCACACTGTGATCAAGCGATCCCTTTCCCCCGCTCTAGTCCAATGCGATGCTCACATGCAAGACAGCCTCCATGCACGTCCGGCTGTGAGGTTCCAGGTCTAACCAACATGTCTGGGATTGTTCTATGTAACAGCACAGGCATACCCCAGTCACCCACCCACAGCTGCCGGCACAGAAAGGAACGCTCCCTGTACTTTCTCAAGCAACAGTAAGAAAACCTGGCTATGAACACACTTCCTTGGTATTTCCTCAGCCAGCCACGCTTCCTGTACCTGCTCTTCACCGTCTCCGCTCCCTCGCTATATCAGTGTCACCAGTGCTGCTCCTCCTGCTGCCCCCTGACACGGCAGTCACCAGCACAGTGCTGGCTTGCGTTTGTTTCTTAGGGCGACTGGGACAGAGAAGGGAGACAAACTGTACTACGAACAGCTTTCAGTTCTCTTCATCTCTCTAACCAGTTCTGCTTATCATAGAAGCAACAACACCCGCACCTTCAGCTGAAGGGAGGGGGTGTTGGGAGGGAAATATCAGAGGCCACTACACTAAATCTACCTCTGAAAGAAGATCGGGAAATCCATTGCTGTTGCATAGGCCTAACCCTAACAGCCCAGCCTGTAACAACAACAAAAACCCACAACAAAAAAAATTCACCAAGTTCAATGAACCCTCCCTTGCTGCTGTAAACACACCTTTTTTGCTTTGCTTCTGTTATCACTCACAATACAGATTAATCCAGCGCTTGCATGGTGCTAATAGATCCCACAAGCCAGAATAAGTGGCCCCTTGCTGAAAGCATGCTCTGCTGAACCAGGATCCTCAAACTTGGGGTTCCTACCTCAAGGCTCAAGGTAACAGCTTAAATTGCTACGCACGCCCATGCCAGCATTAAGACATCCCAGTGCTTTTCTAGGAGCCATTTTGAAGATGATAACTTTCTAGAAAGTTTAATGTTTTAATATTTCAATTCTAAGAATGTAAACAGCTGCTTTCTATCAATGCATGCTCATCAAATTAAAAATAAGCCCTATTGCTATATCTTCAAAATCGCTCCTGTGACTTGGGGAAATCACAGGAACACTTAGGGCAATGACATGATTCCTGAAAGACCAAGAGTAATACAGTGGGTCAGAAAACAGACTGGCCACATTGCCCAGAAAGTATTCTGAATTAGCGCCAAAACAATCGTTACTAGTAGGGGTACAAAGAAACCCCATACCCAAATTAAAAGCTACCCCATGAAAGAGTATTTACAAAGCTACACTCCTGGCACAAGATAAAAATCCAACTCCTGGAACCATAAGTCTTCGGAGCATGCAGATCAAGGTAGCTTCTTTCTGTACTGCTTTAGAAAACAGCGTGGACCAAATCCAACAGACACAGGGATCAAGCTGTCTTTGAGAGCTTTGTAAAGTTTGTTTGTAGTCAAACCATTGCCCAAGTCATGTTCAAAATGAAGCCATGCTTGGATCCAGTTTTTAACTAGTGGTGTTGCCAGCACTACGGCCTATAGTGATTTTGACTTGAGGAGACTGGTTCACAAGCTTGAAAAAATATCTGATGGGACAGCAGCCATCCTCCAGTCTCCACATAAGTATCTGAAAATGCTCAGGATTACCGATCCCAAAAGTATCAACAGAAAGCAGAAGTGAAGGGCGCAGAGATGAGACAGAGCCTATTTTCCTGACACGAACCAAGTGCTCTGGAAAATGGAATGTCTTCCTGCAGCACTACATGCATCAAGTCTCATTCTCCTGCTTATACTAAGTTTGACTCAGTGATCCAAAGAAAGAGAAGACCAAGAAGTTCAAAGTCATCATATAAGAAAGGGTAAGGGAAAGTGAAGCTAGGCACACCATTTTTGTTCACATAAAAGGATGTTTTTACATGTTACAAGGATACTGGGGAAAGAAAGAAGCTGCAATAGGAAAATCAGAATATTCTTTGCAAAGGCAAACCGTGCTGTTCCCACCACGTCTAAGCAAGTAACCTGTCCACTTAAACCAAACTCTCTGAGCAAGGTAACCCTGTTTGGTATGTGCAGAGTCCCCCCTGTAATGCAACTATAGCTCATTTTATGTTTACTACAATACAGAGCTGTAAGTGGCATGTTTTTATCACTGCTATGAGAAATCTTAAGTCCTGTCTACAATCTGAAGCACATGAAGGTGCTCACTTCTTCAAAATTTACCCACAGCAGCCTCCTCTGAGCTTGATGGATTTAAAATCTCAGATGAGCTGGCAGGATCATGAAGAGACGATACAGATTTTTTAACTCGTACCTTAGCAGCAGGATGAAAAGAGGAAATCACAAACCAATTCCTAAGAGCAAAATAGGAATGTAAACCCATCAGAGTAAAAATTCTAATTCCTGA
Organism: Phalacrocorax aristotelis; assembly: GCF_949628215.1. NCBI lineage: Eukaryota > Metazoa > Chordata > Aves > Suliformes > Phalacrocoracidae > Phalacrocorax > Phalacrocorax aristotelis. The sequence continues at coordinate 18,622,684 of NC_134279.1, forward strand.
AAGACGACTGAATCAAATCCCAGACTTTTGGACTTTTGTAAAATTTGGGGGTTTGTTTGACGTTACTTTTGATTACTTCAGCCACATATGACAAGTTAACATACACTGAGGATCCACATGCCATTTCTAACTGTAAAGGATTTATCAGACCAGAGTGAAAAGTATACCCATCTTGTCCATTCAGTGCAATAGACCTGCTCATCTTTGTACCCACGTCAAGCCCAGGGGATGCTTACATTATAAATTTTATTGGAGCTACTTTTGTGTTTGTAACAGGCTTGATCAAGAGGCTGTCTCTCCACTGCAACTGCTTCATGAAAACCAATTCACCATATACCCTGTCAGATGTAGCTGTTGCAGCTGAAGAGATCATCATCCTCCACAGATGGGATGAATGAAATAGGAGCCGCCTTGTCAGCCACCTCAACCAAACTGAAGTGGGAAATTGGAGCCCTCCACCTCAGCAGTTCACAGCACATGAACACACGCAGACAAACCAATGGCCGTTTGCCGCACCGCACAGACGCGTGACCTGCAGTGGAACAGGCACAGCACCTCATGAGGATGGCAGCCCCTGGGAACAAGGACTACTTTGGTGAGCCCGCACGTACCAGCATCCCCTGCGAATGAGAGCCAGGTCCCAGCTACACAGTTTCACCTGTCTCACAGAGGTTTCACCTCTGAGCAAGTCACCAAGGTGAGCAGAGAGTACAGGAGTTTCATTCTACAAGCCACACAAGTTATTTATTCTGGAGCCTGTTGGGCAAGAAAGATAACAAGTGCAGGCTTACTTGTGAAGCTGAAGGCAGCAGCCAGGAAACACAACAGCTAAAGACAAAGCCTGAGCACCCTGGCTGACAGTTTCTGCCATTTCAGTCAGATGCAAACCAAGTGACATACTAGCATAGAGAGGAAAAAAAAAAAAATCAGAGAAAAAGCTATTTGCAAAGAGTTAAAAAACAACAGGGAAAGTCATCAAGAATACAGGAGTCAAAGAGAAAACATTCCCTAAAAGGACAACATGACACAGATGTCTCCCTTCATTGAGCTGTTTAAGTCACAGACAGAAAGGGAGAGAGCAAAGTAAGAACCATTTTCACTTCTCTCCTGCACAGAATTACAAATATATTTGAAAACGAACTGTGAGATGATGCGTGTAAAAAATATATTGCTCTACCATGACTGGTGATGGTAGAGTTATGTTGTACATTTAGGCACGCATCCAGAAAGAGGTGACTGCCAGTTCATGGTTATGAATCATGAATCTCAAGAGCAGAATAAGAGGCTACAGTGTGCTGAAAAGAATGAACCAGCAGCAATTAATAAGGACACCATCAAAACACAGCTAACTTCCAAGATGTCAATCAAAGGTTTAAAGTGTGGCACGACAAAAGAAAAATCAAGGAGATAGGCGCACCAAGAGAGGACCATATAAATTTCAGACGTCTCTGCATTGATTTATTTTCTTTAAATGATGCTAGTCACAGAACCGCATTCTTTGGGGCTAGAAAAGACAACTGCAGTTGCGAAAACGTAGCTACAGTAGCAAGAGAAGTGATTTAGTAAGGGAATGGCTTTACCAAACTAGATACCAATAAAAGGTTAGCAGTATTAGTGGCATTAGAAGATCAGGTCCATGATTCTGATACAGGATATGTTAAAACACGAATTATTTCTCTCCACCCCTTCCTAAAACCACACAAGTAAATATGACTATCTCCCTTAGCTTTCCCTCAAGTCTTTTAAAGGTTCACCAGAGACTTTTAAATGGTTAAAAAGCCATCACCTGGGGAGAATTTTCTTTCCAGCACATAAAAACCAAAGCATAGATTTCAAAACACATTCAGCTCCATGGAAGTATTTGTCTCCACATCTACTGTTCGTAATTCTTCCTCAGTTATTTTTCTAAAGGAGTTATCCGTAACTTTTCAGTTTCTCCTAACAGGGACCATCTTGGCTTTTCACCTTGAAGGAGTGTCTTCTGTGTTTAACTCTGTTGTTCAGAAGAGTAGACCCAGGAAACTAGAGTGAAATAAAGCAAAATAGGCAGCAGGGACTCACCTGGTTATAGAGTTGACATTGTAGGCTCTCTCCGAGCGTCTAACTCTCATCATCCTTTGCTCTGTGACAGGTCAGCAAGAAACTCTTTTCCTTCTGTCTTGTCCTGTGTCTTTTCCAGCTTTCTGACTCCAACTATCTGAAGTGGGGCAAATCAGTAAGAAAACTTCTCAAAGATACTCCAAAAGTCTTCCCAAGAACCTCAGGCTAGCAGCTGCCTCCTCCAAGGTAACTTCTGTCCTACCTCCTATTTTTCTGGCTATTAGTCTCAGGTGCTACTCCAATCCACTCAGCTTATTTAATGAAGTGCAGCTGGGATACTCTGCGCCATCACATGAAGGTACACTTTTTCCTTACACCTAATGTCTCCTCACCACAAACAAAAAGCTGGATTACAGACAAAGAAAAGATTATGTATAGTGCACCTCAACAGTATCAACAGCATAGACAAATTCACAACAGAAGGAACTTACAAAAACTGGGACCCTGCAGAAGTATTACCACTGAAAGTTTCTGAGACACTACAGAGCTAGTATTTTCTGAGTTTAATCCCTGTTTAGGAAAACCAGAGAGGCATTACAGCCCAAAATATACAAGACATTGACATAAAAAAAGCAGTCACAACATAAAACTGTCTTTTTCTACTCCAAAGCTATTTCAAAGTTTACCCAAACTTGCACAAGATCAGCCAAATATGAAAATATCCAAATAGAAACACTCTTAAGACTTGCATGATGGATGGTTACAGCACTGATAAAAAGAAAAAAGTCACTACCTCAGTGCTGCATTCCAACAAAAGGAAGGAAACTGGGAGTTAATGGAGCAGGGGCTGAAGATGGAAAAAACAGTGACTGAACAGCAAACAGCATTCTTTCTCTTTTTGGTTATCTTTAAATTTTACTTATTTTTAAGACTTATATTTGTGCTTTGACTGCTTCTTTATGAAAAATATGTTAAGCTGAATTAAAAAAAAACCAAAACAAAACAAAAATCCTTTCTTGGAACTTACAGATATCAAAAAGTCACTAACCAAGTTCTCCTAGAGAGGGACCTTGACCATTAAGGATTTTTTTTTCTCCCCTTAGCAGGGGAAAAAGGGTTAGTTTTAAAAATGTATATTGAACCAAGCAATGGAATTAACTTTTCTTTTTTCAAAGATGGGATTGACTCATTCTCCAAAAAGGGCTATTACTCCCTACAGTGACATACGCACGCATACATCTGGCTGAACACACATTCATCTCTGCTGCTCAGCTTTCCCTCATGCTCCTGTTGCGCTGCATGGTCCATTATAGCCAGGCACAGGCACTGGATCTCCAGTCAACCCCCAGTCTCTCAAACTCCGTCATCCCAGCACTCAGCAGACACTTTGCAGCTGCAGAGGGCCAGTCCTTCCCACACCTCACTCCCCAGAGCAAAGGCAGAGAGGTGTGGGGAAGGGAGCATGGAGGCTCTTCACCACAAACATGGCAAGGAGCAGCGAGAGCCTGCTGATGGTGCAACCTGAGCAAAATTTCTTCTCATACAGACAGCGTATGTTGAAATCTCACAGAAATTTAACCAAGCGGCTAGGATTCTTCAGTGTTACTGCATCCATTCTGATCTTGCCTGGTTAAGAAATCTTTCTAGAGTACTTACTTTTCTCATATACTGAGTTTAGTAGGGTTACTAACCTGTACTAATCATAAATGCCTAAGCTCAGTGTATCTTCATTTCTAGTTGCTCCTCCTCCAACACCATATCTTTATCTGGTTTGTTAAGAGTCTACTAAAAAGTGGACAAGACAAGGGTTTAATCAAACATAAGCAGTAACAACAGGTTTTATTCAAAACTTCCAGTAAAGAGGACCCACTAGTTTTGGAATAAAGGTACTTAAAGTACTACAGCTTACATGAATATAAAAGATCAAAGAGAAGAAAATAAACCAAGCAGTTAAAAAAAATAAAAATATATATTTTTTAAAAGTTTGCAATAGACCCACGCAGGGATTTTGAAGTCCTCCAAACAATTAACAGTTACTAGGTTTGGCAAAACAAGATTCTCTTACAAAATTAAAAGCCTGCTTCTGTTACATAAACTGTATAAAACTGCTCAATAGTTAGAGAGCACTCTGTACAATTTTGTCTTGAAATACATAGAGCTGCAGTCTTCAAACTGCAGGAATAAATCATTTTGTCCTCTTCACAGGTAAAAGAATTAACCAGCTGCGCAATTGTTTTGGGGGAAAACGAAGAGGCAAAAATAGTCAGAATTAACAAGATGAAGCCGCTATAAAAATGAAATGCACAGCAAAACTCAGACCTCAGTTTAAACTAACAAGCTATGTTTACAATATATTCTACATTTCAGTTGTCATTTTCCCTTCCCGCTCCCACCTCCCCCCATTCAAATATTCCTAATTCCTTTATGGTCTAAATCTAATTAATTTCTAAACTTTCAAATACACCGTACATATATTTAGCAAAAAACATACCTAACATTCTTACAGCAGTATGGTCAGGACACAATTTCAAAGATTATTAAACAGTTATTGAGGTTAAACCTTATGACTTTTTTTTTCTTTTAAAGAGAACAGCAACCATCCACTTAGACAAATGGTTTTAAAATGTACTGCAGAGAGCCCGCAAAAAGCAGACTTCACCAACATCGGCTCTTAGCCCCAGAGGACACAGGGGGAAACAGCAAGCGCTGAACGTAAGGAAGAAAGAGAATCTCAGAGTGCCAGCTACAGGAAGATCCTTCGGGAACTCGGTCCGACAGACTGTAGTTTTGGCTCGGTCGTGCCCGTTGCACTAAGCCCTGCAAATCAACTTTGCAATAGTACATTACAATGTAAACTAAAATTCTTGATACCAACAGTATGTCAAAGGGGTTTGGGGTTGTTGGTTTGTTTTTTTTTTTCCTGAATCCAACAGTTGGTCACAGAAGTCAAGTATTTTCATGGCTCTTATTCAGCTGTTGCCAGTTCGGGGTGGGGGGGGAAGAGGGGGGTGAAGTGTGTGTCTGACTCATACGTCCTTCAAGTACATGCAAGGCTCAATTGTTTCCAAAATGTGGGAGCTTGGGACCTTTTAAGACACTGAAGAAATAGGATTATGAGGAGAGCCCATCTGAGTAAGTACTTTATCCAGCCACTGAAGGGGACCATGAAGATGTATCTCTATCCAGCATGGAGTGCTCGTCACATCTTGGCGATGATATTCAGCTCCCCAACCCTGGAAACAGAATTGTAAGTGGGAAAAGAAAAAAAAAAAATCACCTTATTTTATAATATCAAATATGTGAGAAGCATACTTCAATCATCTTTCTTACGAAAATACTCTAGCTTTCAACAGTTATCATCAGCATTATAAGACCCTTGATGCACCAACTATTATTCCGTTTCAACAAACAAATCTGAAGTTAAAAAAAAAACAAAAAACGAAGTAAATCTGGGGGAAGTGTCATTTTTTTAGATCCCTTGATCTCTTGGAAGTCTTTAAATTCTTAAAGACATAACCTGTGGCAGTGCAAAATTCCCCCCATACCTCACTGCCAGCTGCATGGTGTCCCAGTAAAGTCTCTGAAGAGGGGGATAATCAAATCTTCTCTGTCAAGACCAAAAATAGAATAAACTGGGGGGAAACGCTGCCAAACAGATCAAGAAATTAAAAAATGAGGTCATAGACTGACATTATGGAACGGGAGGTGAGGCATCTGTCTGATAAGAACCAAAGCATCATTTGCACGAAGGACACAATAAACCGAGCACTAAGTCAGGAACACTTCTCTTTGGAGAAAGAGGGCACTGTCATTCCCCAGCAAGCTATTTCTCAAGTCAAGACAGCACGGGTTTTGTTTCAGCTTATACTTGATTCAGTTACAGTAATTAACAAAGATATAAGCAGATATTTAAACAGGATTCAAAATCATTTTGTAAGCGAACCATTTTTGGGGCAGGCCTGGAGACGAGACTAAGATAGCCGCAGGTACAGTTTGCTCTGCTCTACATTAACCCAAGGGATTACCCAACTTCCAACACAGGCGGCAGCAGCTTTAAACGCTGTGCAGTGCAACATCCAATACGCAGAAGGTCCTGTGCGACTGGTCAGGCAACACTGCTGTACAACTCTATAGGATACAGAGCTATGAACAACCTATACCGTTTCAGGAACCCCTGTCCTAACACATCTGAAAGTTTCTATCCTCCTACCAAGAGCAGCCCTTCAGCCTTTTACCATCTCCATTTGACTACTTTCATACATGTGACCAGCCCTTTTCTATCAGTACCTATGTTGACACTCTCAGCCACATCACGAATCTTGACCGCGCGTGCCCTCTTAGAATAGAAAGGCATGTATATTACTCTAAACAATTACTGAGGCTCCTAATTCAGGAGCTGCTGGTTGAGACAGATTTAGGGGATTATGCTATCTACACTCCCATAACCACTACTTACACTGCGGTCCCAGCTCAACTCTCCAAAAATACCACCCAGGAACAGGAGCATGAAGTTCAGCTGGGCCTCTTACAGAGCAAGAGATGGCACAGACTGTAACAATGGGCAAAAAACGGGGCAAAAGCTGATGCTACATAAAGAACTGGTGGCTTTTCCACTTTTAGGCCAAGTAATTAATGACTCAATTCTTTTCAAAACTCACTTGTACTGTATCTTGCCATATCCCACAAAATTAAAGAGACAAGCCCCATAATTCCAGAGTAATTATACAAATAATTCTATACATATATGCACAGAATCTATACACATACTGAATACAAGAATTCAACTGAAACACTAAAAATTTACAAGAGGCAATTCAATGAAATTAGAATAGTTAACAGACATGACAGAAACTCTTCACAAGTGACTATAGACTTATGTGAAGAAACACCTTCTGCAAGTCACCTGAAGCTTTCAAGGTATGTGCATCAGATTGATTTTTGTCCACAAAGACAACTTCATTTCATTAAGATCTGTCTTACACTTAGCAAACATTATTCCATGCTTAAAATTCAGCAGCTATTAACAGGTCAATGGAGGGAGGCACTGGACCATTCAAAATCACCACATTAAGAAAAAAAAAATTATTTTGCTTACAAAATAATTGCAAGCAAATTTTCACATACCTTTACAAAACTCATACGGAGAGTGCACATCTTAGTAAGCTCATACACTGTCTCAAAGCCATGGTTCACTGACTGAGCCAAAAGCTGAGCAAACTCTTGATTATTGAAAATCTTCAAACTGCAGCCACTGGGGATTTTGCAGACCGTGGTGGGATGGAACCCATGATGGTAGTTGCAGTTCCGACTTTGCACAAAAATACTGCTGTCGCTAAGACATTCAGCATACACTTCCCCACCAACATAATAGAGATGAACACCTGGGAGGAAAAGGTTGACATAAGGAGGTTCGACGAATTCACACTGTGTATCTGTTTCTCATGCTCTGTTTCCACAGAGATATGTTTCTGCTTAAAGAGATTAACATTAATTGCATACCAGACCATCATCCATCCGACTTCAAATTTCATTTTTACTTTTCTGTTTCACCAGTAGGCAATTTGAAAGGAGGGTATGTATGTATGCATGTATAAGGGAATTCAGTAATTCCTGCATTTTAACATGTTGTATATTCAATGACAAACTAGCAAGCACTGCAGTACTTTCGATGCAGTACGCTGGATGGCTTGACCACTAGAACTTTTTTTCATTATGTTTATGGAAAACAATAATTGGGAATGCAAGAGGAGAGAGTAGAAACCTACTGCATAATTTGTAGGTACTAAAGCAGCCCCAAGCTGGATTCTCTGGAAAAGTCCTGAATGCTATTTTGGGTAGCATGTGTTTTTTCAGCTCGCTTTAAATCTAGAAAGCTGAAAAAAGAAAATGGCCCTTATATTCCTCAGATGTATCTGTCAAATGAGGGTACACACCAATTTTGAAGTCCTTTACCCTTCTACCGCCTGCTCCCTCACCTGCCACTGATGGCAGCAAGCCCCAGAACAGCAACATACAGGGAACCTTTGTGGAGATTTGCTCAGTAGGACTCAATTCCAAAGGCTTTGAGAAAGCAAGAAATATGCCTTTTGTGTTTAAAAATTGATTATTTGCCATTTAAACCTTTCACCTCCCACAATGTCAAGAGTCAGAGAAGTGAACACACAGATTTTAAAAACTGAAGTCCAGTCAGAAAGCCTTGACTGTGCTCTGTCACGTAAGATTTTGCCGCTGACTACGCATGTACCTGTGTGGGCACATACATACTCCCACCTGATCTGCTAAAACATTTATGGCTATGTCTTCAAGTTTGGGATTTAGTCCTCCTTCCTCAAAGACTAACAGTTCTACGTCATCGTTAGTTGTACACATTTACTTCTTCAACAGCATCCTTGTCTCTTCCACACTCTGCTTCAGTACATATGCAGTTAAGTGCTTCAGCAGAACTCTACTTGCAGCTGGGTTACTTTTAACAGGGAAATGAATGAGGTGTTAAATAAATATCCTGATACTTGGTAAGATGGATGGGGAGGAAAAGAAGGAAGAAGTATTAGGACTTGAGCAGCACAGCACAGGTGTGGTGTATTGCTGAGAGCTTGCCAAGTCCTCATGTAGAGAAAAGCTCTCCAGATCGAGGGCTCAAACTTGAAGACCTGACAGTTCTCTTCAGTTTCAATTCTTGCCTCCTCCTCCAAGAAGGAGGATACTTCGTTAATTGGTACTTAAAACATACACCCCACTGCTAGGGCATGCTGAACCCTGAACTGTCTCAGAAAAAATTTAGAGTTTACTAATAACGTAAACACCTGAAAAAATTGTCTGGCAGGAATGCCCCATTGCAGGGGGCAACAGCAGTGTTGCCTGTCATTTGCATTATAGGCGAGTTCTCAGAAAAGAGGACTGTATTAAGGGAGACGTAAACCAGAAGCTTTTCCTCTACTGCAGGACACTGTCACAGCCATGGAAGAGAAGCACAAAATTCCCACTGAAAGAATCACCAGCTGTGAAAAATGCATTTGGAAAAACTGTTTTAGCAGGTTGTCTCTCTAAATACATGTTAGGATAGCTAATTTATGTTGGAACTAAGGCTAGCTAAGAATTTGGTGCCAAGAACTGTAATTTGGATTTCCATATACACCAATAATCAAGGAAATTTCATTAGACAAACTGCCTTAAGCTCTCATTCTAATTAAGATTATAAAAGCCTTCAGGCAATTAAAAATTGATTAAGGGTAAAAGCTTCCTGTAATTAAACACCAGGTAAGAACAATACTTGGCTTATAAGACCTGGCCAGAAAATTATGTATTTACCAACAGAAGCATTTATCGCATGTACTTGGGAAGACCAGCCTGCCCTTGAGGCAAGTGGCCCAGGTTGTCATGTCTAGGGGAAACGTTTGTGTGTCCCTGTGTGTGTGTGTGTGTCCCAAAACTTCCCAAAAAGAGATGCAAAGATCCCAAACGCACCTTTGCCAATATGCCGCCTAGTGTTCTCGATGGTAGAATTGCGGTTAACATTCGAGAGCAGCCCCAGGCAAAATCTGTTCTTGTTGTTTGAAGGATCAGTGAAGCCATCCACCAGGATGCTGGTAGAAGAAGCGTGGAATGCCTCCCCAACACGATTATTCAGCTCATAGTAGACAATGGAGCACCAGTGCTTCGGCTCTTCATAAGCAACTGCCTGAACATCTGTAAAGCAACAATGGAAACGTTACAATCTAACGGTGCTGGAATACAGGCTTGAGATGTAAAGATCCATAAACCTGCAGATTTTGGCTGAAGATCACTGAAAGATGAACCAGATAAGCAATTGCAGCTAGATGAACGCTCTTCTATCTTCAGTTATTTTTGAACTTTTCATAGCCACACACATACAATAGAATAATTTCACCTCAACTTTACTTGCACAAGACTCGCAAGAGACAAAGGCTGGCAATAGATATAAACAGCAAAGCGCAGAAAGCTCCTAGGCACATAGCAAGGAGTGCCCCAATATTCCTACCGCATTTTCTACAACATGCTATGGTGCAGACCCAGACAGCAGAGGAAGGCTGCAATTATACAGCTCAGCTTTCTTTCCAATTTAGTAAATGAACTTCTACTTCAGTTCATTTTACTCCGCTACCAAATTACAAGTCACCTCTGTGCTTGCTGCAAAGTTGTATAGCACAGGGAGAAACAGCATCTCACAATTACAGAAGACATTTGTAACTTTGGGTACCAAGGTAGCTTAAATATACTGTCAGCAGATCCATCTTTCAGCATTCAGGGCATGCAAAAATCTGTCTCTGGGCTTCTTGGGGGAAGGGTAGGAGACTTCAAAAACTAAGAAGAATTGACGTTTGCCTGCAGAACATGCATGAAGCACACCTTCAATATGAACTCTACTGTTTGGGATCAGAGGCTGAACAAGGGCATAAATCACAGGATCCTAACAATTATGCTGGGCTGAACAGCAGATGAAATGAAGGAAGATATTATTTATTAAGAACCTTTTACTCATCAAGTGCTACCAAATGCAAAATCTGCAACTGTTCACCACCAAAAGAATTACTTGTTGAGTAACAGCAAGGATTTCTCAGAACATGGTTTTCCAGAGTATGGTAACAAGAAACTCCTCTGCAGCAGCTCCTAACTGGATCTGGGAATTGTCCAAAATACCAACAGGAAATTTCTGGTTCACAACTTCTACCCATCAAGCTCTAGAAACACATGAAAGACTTGAGGTAACACTTGTGACTATGCACGGGGAACAGTTTCTCCAGATGATGCCAAAGGTCTTTACCAAAAAAAGTTTCCCAGTGCGTGTCCAACAACAGCATAGGCTTCTTCAGATATCTCCACCCAGTGCGCATTCTTTCAAGTGCCAAATACAGCTACAAATTATTAAACTGCCTCCAAATAAAAGGAGGCTAGCGAAGGGATGTGGTTGCTTTATGTGGTTTCTTTTAAATGAAGGAGGCTATTTCACTGCTAAGCCGAGCACAGTTGGGCTTGCTGCTGAGATACCAACTTTGCAGATTAAAGCTCCAAGTACAGGTCAAAGTGCTAAAATGAAAATCAGACTAGTATTATGGAAAAACTTGTTTCTCTGGCCAGAGGTTTTCTTCTCCCAGCCCCAAGTCTTTACTGAAATCAGCCAACTAAGACCAGCGTTCGTATTTTCCTCTGTTCACAGATCATACCGCTGTGAGTTTTCTGACACGTGCAAAACAAAAACCAAAAAGTCCCATCCCCCCTCCCCCAAACCAGCGGTACACAGCAGGTACAAAAGGCAGCAAATAATCAAAGGCAGGATAACGCATCCTACATCACCGTGCAAAACTTTGGCGCATAGTGTCTATTGCTGACTAATAACTTGCTTAAAACAACAGTAAAAAGGAGCTAATCTTTCCTGACACCCTAGCATTTTCTATCCTTTCACGTTACTGTAAAAAACCTACTAAAAAACAGTCATTAATTATTAGTAAGAGGTTGCTACACTTTTAATTCCCATGAAGATGCCAGCAATTATCAAAGCTGCAGCTTTGCCCCAGTTCTCAAAGTCAGGAAGAAATCTTGCCAGCTGGCCATTCTTACAGAATGAATCATATCTCTCTCACACAGATTTCATACTAACTTCCTTACATTTGCTTTAAGTCATGCAGAGCAGGTGCGTTTAGTCTCTCTATTCCCAGCATGGGCCAACAATGGAAATTACCCAGCTTCATTGACAGGATGCAGCTTGTTAAATCAAATCTCGTAAGACTAACAAATCACCATGAAGAACATGCTTCTAAAAAGTTTGCAACAAAAATGCTGCAGTAAGTTCACAGTAAAAACTCTTTAAAAAAATAAATCTGCTACAGGTTGTAAAAGTAGTGCAACTACAGCATACGTATGCAAATAACAAAACATATGAAGGTACACAGAAGTAAGGTGGCTTGGTGGTTTTTTGTTTTTGTTTTTTGAATGAAAGGACAGAGATGAAAATCCATTGTATTAAAACTACTAGGAGGGAAAAATACTAATAGAGACAGTTTTTATTTTGAAATGGTTGAATGTTAAAAAGCAAGAAGAAAAATGTAAACCCTTTCCTCTTTATCAACTCCCATATAATAGAGGAATTCTACAGTACTTGTGTATATTTTGAGAGGACAAAGATGCAAAGGCCCATAGTTAGGCATAAACATTCATAAATGTACTTTGGGCCAGCAAAAACCATACATACATGCAGAGTGTACTGGATCAGTGAGAAGTGGAAACGCTACAAATGGCGTTTATCGCATGAAAAACTCATTCCATGCAGAGAGTAAATAGGTTAGCACAAAAGCTATCCACATTGTTCTGAGTGTGCAAATATACTTCCTGAAACCAGACATTAAGCTTAGCAACGAAACAAGTTAAGAAAAAAAAATAATCAAACAACAGTTAAATTGTTCATACGCTTGTGATCTTGATAATCATTCTGGCATAGCATCCAGCTTGCTGCTCTTTCTTGGCATGGGCCACAACTGCGTAAGCTTATGTGTTCTCTAAAGGGGCTATTTCTCACAATGTGATGAATGCACTAAATCCTTTACTCAGCAGTCACGGCTGGCTGCAAAGGCTTTAAAAAGCAATGTGTAAAAAGATGTCTGTGTCATAGTACATAAAGCAACAGGATTTTTTAAATACAGATTTTGAAGTCTGTAGCAATGCTGCACCTCAGGCAGACAGCTCTGAATTCTGAACCAAGTGCTATCGCTGCATGACTCAAAGATGGAACCAAAATGTGAAGAGAAGGTGGAACAACACAAAATACAAAAAAAACCTCAAATGCCTTTATGACCAGGAGAAGAGTAAACTAATAAAAGCAGAGCTTACCCTTTAAGGACTGAGGTTTAGAATTTAGGACAAAAACATAATAAAAAAGACAATTTTAGGAGATGTATTTTTACGTCTGAGACAGTACAAGTACTCCAGTTGCCCATGTAAAACATCTCTGGGCGTTTACGCAACTGACAGTTATTAGCATCCATCCTCTGATCAAGGCTTTGCTTGGTGAGCTATACTTGACCACATTTACTGTCATCCACAATTCAGTAGGCTTTATATAGCATTAACTGCATTGTTCTAATAAATCAATATTATCATAAAAGAGAGAGAGATGCCTCTCCTTGCACACATAATTTCAGCATCACATGCAGAAATGTATGGCATCACAGGAATTCTTTCCGTTTGGTGATTAGTGGAAGTTCCAGATACAAAACACAAAATTACTGTGGTCCTTGAGTTGGTTGGGAGTAAGAAAGTAATAAACCCCATATATTTTACATTTTTAAAGAGAGTCATGTGATAGCTTCTTGTTCTAACTATTTACATTTATAAATTTTTATCCCCAAATATACTATTTCATCCCTTACAACAACAGAAAAAAATCATATGGCTGGGTTTTTTTTCCTTTTTTACAGCTAAAAATTTCCATAAACAACATATATCAAAAATTAAAACTCAGTTACTAGAAGTAAGTTCTGAACACACTTTCCTCTTAAGGAGTGAAGCAGAAAATGAGAAGGAAGTGTTTTTACCTCCTCTGTGTATGTCAGGAGGAATTGCAGGTGCCATCATGCTGGTATCCATTGGCTGGGAGGTATCGTGTGTCATCTGATCTTCTGGAGGCAGGTAAGCAGGAGGCGGAGTATCAGCTAAATATAGAAAAGTCAGAGATATGAGAGTCCCTTCCTCTCTTTAAAGTATATATACATACCCACATAAACAGTTTTAGCCTGGAAATGCTTCCAGCCTGACTCAGCTGTAAACTTCCACCCACCAGAAATCTGAGAAAGCAATCATGGACCTTGAATCAGGAAAGCAAAGAATTACTTTGCATATTAAGCACCACTGCAATAAAAACAAGTCACTTCTCCCCATCAAGCCACAAAAGAAGGCTCAGCTATGTTTACATCCCACATTTTTTGCAGGTTGGAAGTGCCATATAGACATCAAGGCACAAAGAGGTCTGAGGACCAGACTGGAAGTAGATATCGAATATGGTAAATGTGAACAGAAGTTGGAGCAGAAAACTTTGAGTCTGAATTTTTTTTATTTCCAACATGATTCTATCAGCAAAGTATGCAAACATCCCAGATATATTCAGGACCTTATTATTGCCATTGTGAAGTATTAGCTCTATTTCCCTAGACTGGGAACAGTAGGTAGTGTTCAGGAACCTAAACTCTACAGAAGTAGCCATCTGGTCTGGAATCCGTCAGTGTCTCTTACTGGCTGTACTGCCCTCTTCAGGACTGAATCACTCGTGTAAAACTAGCCCATGCACAACGGCTGTACTCACTAATATGCTGCTTTCAGCCCTGTTTGAAGCGTCCCAGCCAGGTACTCATGTTGCCCTTCAGCTGCCTATTTCACTTCTGGGAAAGCTTCCCAAACAGCTGCTTAGAAGCTACGGGAAGTTGCCAATGTCACCATCTCCCAACACACCAGAGGACAATCCTCCAAATCAACTGCACAGAGGTACATGCAAAACAGAGAAACACTTGCCTGATCCTGCAAGCTTTTGCTGCAAAAGCTGAGATTAGACTACCACTGTGCTACCTCTGGTGAACACGGCTGCTGTTCATCCCAGATTTACTTGCATTACTGAGAGCATGGATTGCAAACTACCACAGCAAATAATCACTCTAAAACCCTGAAAACCAAATTAACATCAACAAAACACAGAAGAATCATACCACAGCTTTGTAAGTTTTGGGCACTTGTGGGTGGTTTTTTTCTTTTTGTTGGTTTTGGCTTGGGGGGGGCTTTTTCGTGTTGTGTTTGTGTTGTCTTAAAAAAAAAACCCAACCCAAACAAAACACATGTTAATGAAATCTATTAACTGCTTATGGTTTAGGAGATATTCTGCTGAGAGCTTTACATCTAACGCTGGCAGGTATGTAGCTAATTCCTTTATTTGGATACCCTCAGTTGGGCGAGGGAACAGCAGAGAAAGACAGAGATGACAACAGGACTGCATTAAAAGCTTAACAGTCTGCACTGGAGTTTAAGCATCATGTTTTACTAAGCCTTAAATGTGTGTGCAAACATGATGCTAGCGATGCACAGTTAGGGAAACAAGATTGTAAGGCTACAGGCAAAAAATTAGGCAGTATCTAGAAAATTTTTAAGATCTCTGGATAACTGCTTTGCTTTTTTTTTTTTTTTTTTTTTTGTATTTTCCAAAAGTCACCCTCTTCCCCCATTAGTGCAGGATGGACAACTGTCCAGAGCTAAGCATCGAGGACATCAGTATCCTGACCTCTGCTCTAATTCAACTTCTTCACTGCAGCTGCTGACTTGTCTTTACTGGCATGCAGACAGAACACCCTCAAAGATCAAGTGGACTTCCACAAGCCAGTGTTCACGAAGACCTTGTTAGAGAAGCCTTTATCTCTGCTTGAAGAGCCTCAACCACACCAATAAAAAAAAAAAAAAAGGAAGGAAAGACAGCTGGTTGTGCAGCAACTTTTCACATTTTTTAGAAAAGCCAATACAAACTGTCTTTCCTTCTCTCCTGCCTTTGCAAATTCAGTAGTCTTCACTCACTCACAAGAGAAAAATTTTAAAGAGAAACAACTATCAGCAGCAGAATTCTATGGATGTTAATTTCATGTAATAGAAAACAGATTTTCACAAGTCTGCTGCTTTGTTTATACATACCCTCCCTCAGCCCCCAAAGAAAATATGCAAACAGCACATCAGTAAGCATTTGCATGGAGTCCTTCTCCTAGCATTAGGTCAAGAAATCTGTCACAGACTGCTTCTGCAGTGTTTTTGTCCACCCACATGTAAAGGCCAAAAAAAGACAGCTTCACAGAATCTACTGCAGACAGCAGTTAACAAAGAAAGGCTGTTACTTCTTTGACTTTAGGAAGTAGAACAGCCTGAAGATTTCTTTTCAGGGCCTTAAGGAACAGTTTTTCAGTTGAATTATATTTGTTTCTTGAAATTACATCATTATGCGAAGAAATTTTATCAAGTAGCAATAGCACGATCCCCTTGAGAAACATCCTTCTTCTGCAGAACTAAAGCCATGTGCTGAATTTATGATGATCCCTTTCCTAAGCAAGGATTATCTGTGGCATTATACTTCTTGTGCATTAAACACTATGCTTTGTGGGCTAAGCTGCTGAACTGGGCCCCAAAACATTTTGAGTCTTTTCCCCTGCCCCAGAAGAGTTTTACAGTAATGTTTTAACTCTGTTTAAAAGTGGCACAATATTAAAACCCTCATTACTGCCAGACAAAGCAATTACGTAGTCTTTATTACCTTACTCCTCTCAGCTTGCTATTGAACACAAGTGTTGGCTGATAATCTCGCATTACTAAGCAAAAAAAAAAAAAAAAAAAAAAAAAAAAATCATGAACCCAGTGACGTCCAACCTCCATCTGAAGAGGAACCAAAGTTGACTGTACCTGGCATCTGGAAAGGACTTCCCGGGTCTGAGCTGGCTGGAGAATGTGGGTAGGTGCTACTGCTGCTTCCAGGCGAGTTTGGATAGCTGCTGTTGGGCGAGTGGGGGAACGGGTGACTGTTGGGTTGCTGAAAAGAGTCCGGGAAAGTAGCGTTGTGCGGCATGTGGGGCTCATTTTGTCCCAGGTTGCGGAATTGGGCCAAAAGGCTGTGCTGAGGGTTGTACTCGCTGTGCCTTGGAACCAGCACGGGAGGAAGGACTGGAAAGGGAGAAAGAGGGAAAAGCCACAGTATTAGAGACTCAATTCTGAAGGACCAGGCTATACAGGAGAGAAAAAACCCACATTCTTCCTCCTCTAGGGCATATTCACATCTGTCAAAAACAAGGTAGTCAAATCTAGGAGCGCATGCCTAAGCAAGAACTCTTTTCCTTGTATCCAGTTACTGCATAGCTTGAATTCATAGCGATCATGCTAGCTACCTGGTTTGCCAGATGGGAGCTTGTTTTCACAGAGGGCCAGTGAAGAAGAGCCAAGAACAAACCTCAATTCTGTGTTTTAGTTTTATTCACACAAAGAAATGCTGGGAAGTAAGTGCATTACAATGCTAACATGCAGTTCGTTTTGCTACACTTGTGATCCTGCTAATCACGTAATGGCCTGTAACCCAAAACCTTGCTAATAAAGACAGATATTTTTTCTGAAGACAATACTAATAGGCCTTGAACTCAGTCTGGTCCCAACAGCTGTAATTTTATTTTTAACCTGGCCTATGTTCATACAAGTTAGTATTAAAACAGTTATTAAATCTTCAAGTCAGTTTACAAAATGTGCAATTTAAACAAAATTATGCAGTTCAAAAAAACCCAACTAAGCAGCGATTGAGCTCCAACTATATGGTACTATGGGATCAGAGAAACACACATCAGAAACTACTGGTCTCACCACACTCCCAAGGCCTCCTCACCAGTGGGGAAACAAAGGTCTCTCTTCAACTGGGAATATGAACATGATAACAGATACACTAAGATAAAAGAATCAGCTCTTTTTCCAGTGCCTCCACTTCTATCTTTGAATGCCTCACAGCAAAATCGGAAGTACTCGAAGGATTAAAACCTAGACCTGTTACAGATTGAGATTTTTGAGTGATGGGGGAAGAGGAGAGGCAAGTGCAGGGACAGGGATATCCATGCACAAAGTAGTGGAAGTGAAATAAAAGTTATTCCTCTCCACATCTGCCCCTCCTTCAGCACCCCCATTTCCCATGGCTGAGCAGGACTGGGAGAAACCCCCCAGGATAGCCTGCCTTCGAGGGAGGGTGCCAAAAAACCACAAAAACCAGCAAAAGCAAGCCAGGCTACCATCCCCTCTCCCTGAGACTCCTGCCCTGTCTCGAAAACCTGGTGGGCAGGAAGAAGAGCATGTATACAGGACAAGCCTATACAGACATAACTATCACTCAGATTCAGAAAGGTGTTTCAGAGACAGCTGCTTCGCCAAAAGGCCGAATTACAAACTAATTGAAAAACAAACCAAGAAAAAAAAACCCAAACAACAACAAAAAAAATCATCTTGCCAAGACAAACAGGTACTTCCAAGACACTGGGGCATCTTTACTCCTTGAACACTTTGCTTATACAGAAACATTCAGATACTTACATACTTACGTGAGCACCAGGACACCGCTCAATGCATAGACTAGGCCTGAGGTCTAGGTCCATGTTTGAAACAGATAAAAAAGGATGCCACAGACAAAACTCCCTCTCTATTCCTAAAGCAAGTCACAGATTAACTAAAAAAAGCAGGTCTCCCTTGTCTTTTTTGACATATACTGAAGAGAGAAATTAAGCCACCAGATTTTTGCCCACTAGTAGCATTAACGCATGAAAAGTTTGATGCCAGAAATCTTCACTGAACATACATTGAACCTACCCTCCACCACCACTGAAATTAAGGCTGCCTGGAAAGAGTCATAAGCAGGTTTTAAAGTCTTAATCTATTGTCTCACTTTCTTAGAGCAGCTTCACTGAGATTCCAACAGATCTCAGGTATTTGAGGCAGACATCACCCCTAAGTAGATTTATTTAGATGTAAAAATTTTACTAACTCCACTTTACAAGGAATATACGAAGTTCCTAATGATGGTATTTTCTGAAACAAAACATGTCCATCTGCCATTTTATGGAAGTTCTCAATTGCAAAACACCCCAGGAGAAGCTGCATCTCCCTTGGAAGTGCAGGACTGTCCCTTGCCTCTAATGCAGCCATTCTCATGTCACTGGAAAAAGCCATTAGGAAAAAAAAGGAGTTACTCAACATTCAGGTGGGCATCACAAACCCCCTCATTCACAACACGGCAAATGTCATATCCAATCTCTCTGAATATCAGGATGTCTCAGAATTACGCTTGTTCTGTTAAACTTAGCAGTCCTTCTGCAGTGAGGTCAAGCACTATTTAACTGTCATAGCCAACATTTGCTGGGCTAATAAATTACCAAGTGAAAAAAAGTAACAATGAGATCATGTGTTAAAAAGTATCTTCCCTTTCCTGTCTTTATGATTCTTCCTTACTTTTTCAAGCATTAAAAACACAGCTTTCCTATCTCTCCCCTTCCTATGGATGAAGGTCAAACCATTAACTTTCCTGAAGTTCATTTGTGCAGAAAGCACATCACCTACCTTTCCCATCCCCTACTTCACATTAAACAATGACACACATGACATCACAGGAAGCCACACAATTTATAGCATTTTAAAATAGCAGAACAGGATATTTTCTGTATGTTTTCTGTAATTAAAATAAAGCAGCGTCAGATTTTTCCCAAGGTATATGCACGTTTCCTCCTGTTGGGCAGATCCACTGGTGAGGTTTAGGACTCGAGATAAGAACAAGCCTCCTCTTCCCAGCTTTCCCTCACACAAGCCTATATTTTTTGTCCAACATGATTAAATACCAACTTCTTCAAAATGCACACAGAAAACGGGGAAAGGGGAAAAAGAATACAACTGGTACTGATACAGCACAAATGGTCACAAAAAAAAATCACTGCAGAATTTACTTTGAGTGCTGCCCCTAATACACATCCTCCCTGCATGCATACAACCTTAAATGAGGAAGAAAAACCCTGAAAGGCCATGTCAGGTGGGACAGAGACTACAGCGCTCCAATTAGTCCAACTCCAAGACAGTCACTCACTGCTATAACTTGATCTCTCTGCAGCTCGTGGGCTTTTTTGTGGGCTATAGCTGCTCCTACCAGAGTCACAGAGGACTTAATCTGAATGCTGTTCACTCAGGAGTCAAGACATGAGCAGGGACTGGGCCCTTCGCAAGCATGGAAGGATGCCAGGAGTTCAAAACATAAAGGGGGATGCATACCCTTCTTGCTCCCCTCACCCCTGTGTAAGGCGCTGAGCTTCTGGTCAGGTTGCAGACCTCAACCATATGGAATAACAAATTACTGAGGCTCAGTACAGCAGGGGAGGAGGCTGATCTCTGTTGCAGCTGCCAGCTCCAGGAAGAGGTATAATTGAAGGGGAGAAAGCATGAGAGAGTTATTCTATGCTAAGCCAGCACACCTGTTTCTATAAAATAATGAACCAGCGCGCATCTTTGCTGTGCGGATCTCCGCGGGACGCTGCTCTAACAATTTGCAGAAAGAATTTCTCCCTTCCTCTTTACTTTCTTCAGCAGAAGGGAACACAGATACAAAAAATAGAAGATAAGGTTTTTTTAAAATTATCATTGTTTCAATTCAGCAGGGATGCATATATTTAAAGGAAACATACTACTAAATACACTGTTGTCTTAAACAGCTACTGCAACAGATTTGCAAATTCAACCTCGTTAAAATGGTTAAAACCAGTTAACGGTGTAGAACCACAAGTCATCTGACAGCTTGATGCCTGTACTTTCTCAAACACCAGATTAAAAGGTTTTATAGGCTATACTATGGCTAAACTTTTCTCCAAGATTTGGAGTCAATGCGGACCTGGAGTTGAGAGTTAATACATGACTAATAGCAGTGATGCTACTAGTAATGGTTGAAGAGGAAGATAAACCACCTGGAAGCCAGGCTGGATATGTTTGTGGAACTGTAGCTAAGAAGAGATCCTGTATCTGTCAAGACAGCCTGGGAACTGGGTAGCTTGTTTCTACGATGCAAATAATTCCCAGAGTATGCCCACACCAAACAAGTAGAGTTGTATTAAAGGAATTACAGCTACAGGGCAATTGCACCCACAGGGCTAATTCATCTAAGAGCCAAGAATGCCTAAAATACAGAAGATAGACCAAAGACAGCCTGGCTGTTCAGATAAATGTTCCAACTAACCACACCAAGAAAGAAATGCTTTTATGAAAATGTATTGGTGGCCTTTGAAGAAAGCTACTTATCTCTACTCTTTGTATCTCCAGCATGTCACCCTATTCTTCAGAAAACTAACAGGTGTGCTGTCCTAGAGTAAAGATTTTCCTAGGGCTTTTTTGTTCTATTTTCACATTCCAGAGATAACTATTTTAGAAAACACAGAAAGATGAATAATTTATGAATTTATGAACAATTTATGAATAAAACTTTTTTTTTTAAGTTCCTCTATTAAAAAAAAACCAAACAACTAATCTAAGCCAAAGGACCTGCTGTACTTTCAAAGAAGCATATTTGCTATCCAGATGGGTCTCAGTTGTCTTAGACAAGCCCAGATGACAGCTAGTTTTTTCCCTCTTTGCACGTTACATGAAGATTTGGGTAGGCACCTCTCTGTCCATGTCTGGAAACTGAAAGATGAAATAATGAAATACAACAAGGGGCTGTATGTATGAAAGCAGACATAGATCATCTTTCCTTGCCAAAGTAGATTCTATTACTTCTGTGAGCTTTATAATATAAAAAATTAAAATAAAGAAAAAGATGAGCAATTGCTGCTGTACTTTCTGCTCTTAAGAATCATGACAACTTGGTCAACGTATATTCTGTAGAAACGTTTGTACAGACTTATACCACAACAGGGCCCTCAGCCCTAATGAAGACCTGAGAGCACTATCATTAGACAGTGCACTTTAATTTCCAACATACATTTTCCTACGAATTTATGCAAAGCCACTTATATTTTGCCAGAAAAATAGAACTGTGGGTGGGAAGGAGGAAAATCCTCACACATCAGTCCGTGCTATCTGGAAATGGGTATGAAAACATGAGGCAGGGGGAGGAACTTGTGGTTTGTACTCCATGCTCTAGACAGAAAATCCTGCAAAGACAAAAGTTGTAAGAAAAACGAATAGTTAGGAGAAGAAAAAAAACCCCAAAAAACAAAAACCCAAAACACAGCAGCAGTGTTAAACTAACAAATTTCAACCCTCCTAAAGGCTCCTAGCTTAATTTCCTGCCTTTGAGGCCACAGCAGCCAAAGCTGGCTGTGGCACCCTGGTGAGCAGTCCAGTCCCACGGTAGGAACAGAGCAGGTACCGACGTATGCTCAGCTGAATGCGCTTAGTTATGCTTGCTGGCAGTAGCATTAGAGAGTCACTGAAGCATGCTGACTGAAAGGTCCTGCCAAGATTTTGCTTGTAAACAATAAAACACCAAGTAGAAACAAACGTTTTAATGTCATTAGCTTTTCCCGTGTTGCCTAAAACAAGACCTGGCAAAACTGAATACTCTGACCAGAGGACAAGTTCTCACATACAAAGACACTTACATGTCTACGCTTAGGAGAGAGTTTACTCTTGGTTAAAAAAAAAAAATTAATAGTGTTGTGGCAAAAGCAATCTCTGAGGATCTAGCTACTTTATGTTGTTCCAATACCACCTCGCTTAAGCAAGGCTGTGCTATTGGCTGTGGTAGCACAGCTTTGCTTTACTGCTTTCTCAAAAGCAGAAATGCCAGCCTTTTAGACTTTTCCTCCAAACCTATGTTATAGTAATTGCAAGTGAAAAGGCTCAATAATAGCTATTCAGCAGCCTGTTTTGGGTGACAGATGGACAAACATGCCAGACTTTCTATTCTGGGAGAAAGCTGAGAGGTCTCTTGTTTTCTCAAGTCTTACTTTTATTTTGCACAGTTTCAGTAGACGCCATAGCTTGATTTGCCATTTTACATAGTTACAACCAAAGACTGTATTTTCAAAACAAACAAACAAGAAAAAAAAAAGGCAAGGCAGTTGTTGCTTTACTGACTGTACTTTTACATCAGACATCTGGTCTAAATGCATTTGGTGAGTAATATTAGTACATTTCCTGCATTACAATATTCAGCTAACATTAGATTTTATTTGCGGATGCTCT
Organism: Phalacrocorax aristotelis; assembly: GCF_949628215.1. Lineage (NCBI taxonomy): Eukaryota > Metazoa > Chordata > Aves > Suliformes > Phalacrocoracidae > Phalacrocorax > Phalacrocorax aristotelis. Next base: position 18,645,433 of record NC_134279.1, read on the forward strand.
GATAAGCTAACATTTTGATTAAATTGACATTTGTCAAGGCCAATTTCAGAATTTAGTACTAATTGTATGCACATTAGTGAAGGAGTTCTTGAAAGCAGATTTGGGGGAAAAGCAGTCCTGATACAAGAGGAAGTTACAGTGTGATAGTGTATATTAACTCAGACATTTACACAGACCAGAGTTCAAATTATGTGTATGAAAGCCACAGTCACCGTCCTACTGAGTAGGTTAAAACTTGGAAGCCTGGTCTTTTAAGTCAGAAAAAACATCTGAATCTGGTTAATTTTAAAGAAAGAAAAAAAAAAAAAAAAAGAGACAAACATATCCTTCTTGACAACTTTTATCCCTTTATTGCAGCTCATTTTTCTGACACGTGGCAAGGTTAGACAAGGAAAACCCTGCTGTTAGACTATTCCCTCCTTTCTGCCTCCCTATTTCAATTCCTCTCCCACAGATCTGGTGGGGAATTTTAGAACAGAATTCTGCAAAACTGAAATGAAGGAAGTTTTATACTTCTTGCCAAGCAAACTGACAGTTGCTTGCTATTTTGGGGAACCATCCTATGATTGTGCCCACCTGTTGTAGCATGCTATTTTTAAAGTTACACCCAACAGCGGCGTTACACGGCGATAACAGCAAAACTTCTCAGCAACGACACACTCTGCTCCCACACCCCCAGCCTGCGGAGGGGCAGAAATCCTGCTACAGAAATCACACAGGAACAAGGATTTTTCTAACGTGGTTCTACATATTAACGGCAAAGGGACACACTGATTTTCCCCTCCCTTACGCCCCCCGGAGCAGCGTCTCTTTCCCCTTCGCTCCCCTGGCCCCTCTCCCCCTCCCTCCAACGCCTGGCGCTGCCGGCATTATCCTTTGCCAGGCCTGGTGCTGTGGGAGTCGCGCTGGCAGCTGCTCCGCTGGGTTCCCTCCAGCCCTGGCCATCAAAGCTCTTCCATCTGGTCAGAAACTGCACAGAGGCTCTCACGCCGACCCCCATTCTCCCCGGTGCTGGGGAGTGGGAGCCACCAAGCAAGCCCTGGGACCCCAAAAAGCCCAGCCAGGCAAGCTCACAGTCCTAAAGGGACTCAGCACTTACTCCAAACTTTTCTCTCCTGGCTCCAAATTTGATCCAGACGGACTTGTGGCACCTGCCAATCTGACAGTCCAAGGAGCTGCGTTTGAACCCTGCCACTTGCCGAAAGCGGCATTAGTGATCCGACAGGCGAGCACTGCAACAGGCAGCGTCAGGTTTGAAGCGCAGGGCGAGTACGCCATGACGGGTTTTTAAAGAGCCTCTTCTCAATCTAACCCTTTCTAGAAACAGTTTGGGAATATTAATTTTCTATATAGTGATCCTAGGCCAGTTGAGTACAGGGGGGTGAGACAGGGATGACTAACTGACCCATGTCATTATTTCATGAAGTACTTGGAGAGAGCGAGCTCACAAGCATGACCAGACCAATATACACAAGCGAACATCTGTGTGATTTCAAATGGCATTAAAAAGCTCCTTTAAACGTGCCTTATTTTTCTTTCACTCGGGGCCAAAGCTGCAGCACTGTACAGGGGAGCATTCAAGGAGCATTTACTTCCAGGATCATGTGAGTCTAAACCTGCCTTATCCAGGATTTTCATTATTTCAAGTTTCTTTCTGCACCCCTGGTGCCTGCAGGAGGTGTGCAGCCTTATGGAGACTCACTGAGAGCAAACAGCAGAGGAGATCAAAGACAAATATGAAAACAATCAAGTTAAAAGTCATAGGTAAGGAGTCCACGCCAGGAGCAAAAACAGCACGACACACCTACCGCTCTCCTGAGAGCCTGGGGACCTGGCCTGTTCTTGTGGCAAAGAGCAGCTGTATGCTTAGGTAAAACGTTTGTTGCCAAAAACAAGCTTGCTGAAGCAGACATCCACTTTGAATTCATGGTTATAATGGAAAGGAATATCATGATCTTTAGGCAGAACTGAAAATTCAGCCATTCTGACAATGTATTTGTCCACGTCAAAAAAAAGCAACTGCTGCTCATTCCCCGATTCGGGTGGTACATGGGCACCATCAGCTTCATAAAGCCCCTTGACAGAGAGCAGACTGCAGCCAGTTCTCCAAAGAAGAAAACTTAACAGAGGAAAAACATCCAGCCTTTTTTATCTAGGCTTTACTGGTAATTGCAAAAAAAAACTTGAGCTAGTGTAGTTATTTTCTGCCTCCAAGTGGCTGTGCTAATGGGCTGATCCATGCACCTAGAATATTTCAGAGGACAGGTCGACAGCTTCTGGACTGACTGGTTTTAGTAGCCCCTGGCATTGCATGCTTCTTAGTGATGCTCCGCTGTGCTCACACCTCCCAACAGTTAACAACTGCATTTCCCAAGGCAGGTTTAAGCTCACTCAGATCAGTGAAGAGTAGGTTTCTCCCAAGCCTGACCCCTGAGGAGGTATCAGCGAATTCTGGACTCTCAGGAGAAGACAGCACTCAGTTGCTTGGCAGTAGGTTACCATTCACAGCAATACTCTGTACCTCCAACCACTTCTGCACATGAAGCATAAAAGAGAAGTTAATTCCCCTTTTGTGTCCTTTGTAACCTACTATAAACTCAAATCCTCTTTAACCTAGCAGGCTGATGAGCTGGGATGCTTAGTAGAGGCAAACTAACACAACTCTGCATCAGATGGAACCGAGAGCTAGTGCTCAGTAGTACTTTTAAGAAAATGGAACATTCAGTTTCTTCATCTTCCTTTCCTTTAGCTAAGGCAAAAGAACTAAACATCCTCCCCTAAAACCACATTAGAGGTGTGATTTATTATTATTTTTTTAATAGCAGTGTCAATTCAAGCACCTCTTCATCCTGCTCCCTGTCCCATTCCTTTTGTTTTGCTGTAAGAGCACAGGGGACCCAGGCTTAAAAAGAGAAATTTGTTTTCCCCTAAATTCTGGATGACATCTTTCACCTGATCCCATTGACGTAAGTGAGGAGAGAGGCAAGCAACAGAGGCTGCATCTCCATAGAAATCAAAGGAATAAAAGGTGGCAAGGGGGCACTTCCAAATGCCATTTCACACATCCTCCAGCAAAACCTGAGAGGTCATTTGTGGCATTTTCAGAAAGAGATGAGGAACATAGTGTTCACTTTTTCCTCACAGCCTCTACATATGCTCTACACCTCATTATTTCTCAAGTCTTGATCATACTTAAGGATAGTCCCAAACCAGGTATAAGCCTGATTTCCTGATATCTCTAAACCAAAAAATAAAACTGAGGCGAAAAAGCAGATTCAGCCAAGTGAGCACACGAGTTCAGCTGAGTGTGCCAGTTTTTAAAAGGCATCAAGTTCAGACCCTGCCCTCCTTAATTAAAAGCTTTTCTTTGCCTTGCCAAGGGAGAAATTTGATGGCCATTAACTACCCTGCACCAGAAATAATTCTGCACATAGACATATGAAAGAGCAGCAGTGGGCTACTGTAACACATCTCGAGGAGGTATTTCTTCCTGGCGGTGGAGAACAAGGTTGTATTCCCATCCCCAGCAACAAAACAGCTTCTACTTTCTCCTCTCATTTCCCACCATCTCCACTCCTTCCTACATGCCGTCCACACGGCTGTGTTGGTACAGATGTTCCCACAACCACGAGGAGAGCCCCAGCGCTGCTCTGATCAGCCTGGAACATAGCACAGCAGGAGAGGGGAAAAAGTGACTGTGATCTGGTTCAGCACAAGGCCACGGAAACAGCTGTGCTGGCCCAACACAGAGAGCAGGAGCTGTTTATGCACCCTGCCATGGACCGGGTCTCCATCACTCGGGGGGAAGCTTGCTGATACCAGGCTGACCAAGTGTCACACTGTCACAAGGCCACCCTTCCTCACCTACACCCCCTGCCCCGATGCTGCCTTGCCCCCATCTGACTTTGCAGCTAGTTAGCTGAGGGCACCGAGCTTGCCAAGCTAACCATGCGAAAAAGCAGTTTTCTGTCTGTTCAGTTTCTTGATTGACTCGCCACAGGATCAGATAGGCACCTGTGCCTGCCCAGAGCGTCTGGGTCAGGTTAGGCACGAATATGGTACGACCACGTCACACCTACGTGCCTGCCAGATGCCACGTTCCCTTCATTGTGCTGGGGCAGCAGCACAGCCTGCGCTCAGGGACACCTGGGAGGCTCCCTGTTTGAGGCTGCTGATAGTTTTCCACCTCCTCTTGACTGTTTACAAGCCTTTCCTATCTAGCCTGGCTAACAGAAAAATCTTGTTTGGATTCAGGTGTAGCTTTGCAGCTGGCAGACACACCACAGCATGCCGATTCTCATGTTTTCCAAGCTTATCTTCTCAAGCTAAACAGCAAGGATGGAATACGGTTACCAAGGTAGAAAATCCACGCATCCCTCTGGCACCATGAAAACTGAGACGCATCCACAGCACTAATTTCCCAACAAAGAGCATTACCTGATTTTACATATTTGAGGATTTACCGCTAATCTGTTCCTCAAAACTTACAAAACAAAAACAAATCACAAGAGAGCCAGCAGAAGAGTGAACGTATAGGTGCCATCCTACACATGCACCATACACGTCAGCTCTCCACTAACTGGATCTGCACAAAGCAGTTAAATACCAACCACACTGTGAAGCAGAGCCAGAGTTTCACTACACACCTTGCACACAAAACGCGCACCGTACACAACCTGAGCTTCCAATTTTGTTTTGTCAAGAGAGTACTCTTCTAACCCTCCCGGCTGTGATGATAGCCTTGGAAACACAAACCCTGATACCTGCTCGAGTCGATAGGCTGTTGGAAACAGTGACTCATGCATGAATTCCCACTACCCATTAATCTCAAAGCGTAAGCACTTATGCGGCAATAATGGTGTTTTAATGTCCTGGCAGAAATGGGAAAAAACAGTTAGCAGAATTTGGGAGTGACTGTCAGGAAATGAAGATAAAGATGATGCTTGGAGGACAGCAAGAACAAGGAAGGGACAGGAAAAAAGAAGTCATAAGTTATGAAGCACAGCTCTCCAAGCCAAACAGGAGTTCAGCTACCACCTGTTTCCAAAAGCCTTGTTTTCCCACTCATCTCCATGCAATATCCCTCAAAACAACAGCAGATCTGTGGCTGACTAAATATAAAACCCCCCTCCTTTACATACCCAGCCAGGGACCTCAGTAAAACCACAGTGGGCTTCAACCCCGCTCAAGCACTTTGTCGAGCTGTTAGAACTTCACGGTGTAACTTCACCATGCACGTAACATTGTACCTCCAGACCCTCATTTAGCAGAGCACCTCAGCAGAAGTGAACCCTAGCTCCTGGTCAGCAGCAACCTCCGGAATATTTTAAGTGGCTAGAGCAGCACATGGAGCTTGTGAAAGACTGAACACTCCTGTCAGCTCTGTCAAACTGACTACAGCCCTAACGCTTACGAGAATGCTGCCCAGTTGCCTGTTAGGCACCTGACCAAGAATATCTAGTTTTTCCTGAAGTTTTTCTGTACTCTCCGGACAGAAAGGGAAGCATTTTATTTCTACCATCTCCAACTTCATTAAGTTACTTGTTTGGATTTTTTTCCAGCAAAAATTCTGTAGCTACATAAATGCAGAGATTTTTATCTCATCCAAAAACAATTAGAAAGCAAGCCAGAATTCAGGCTTACAGTTAATAACTTCTTGCTTCATTTCCCAAATACAAAATTTATAAGATGACTTAACACCCAACCCCAGCTTTCCAACCACTTAAACTACTTAGGAGCACTCAGCTAAAATGCACATTTTAGTTAGACACCTTTTAAAAGTTTTATTCTATTTTTATCTTGCATATCTCATTGAAGTGAGAGGACATTTACAAATACTTATTTTTAAATATGGTATAAATGGTCCAAATCATTCTCAAACTCTGTAGTTGTTTCCAAGATTAAAGCAAAATGAGTTAGAACATGTCATTTGACATTACAGTAACAGTAAGAGCCCAACTGTTGTTCAATCTGATGGAAACAGATGTCTTTCAGGAATCTTATTTTTCAGTATTTTTCAATACTGAATACAAGCAACTAGCGCAGACGTATGCAGACAGCTAGCAGTACAAGGCATGACTATTTTACTATCCCACTTCTGCTTAACATGGATTTGTTAAAAATTTTAACATTTTTTAAAAAATTAATTTTTTAATAACTTTTTCCCAGTGCAAAGTGCCTTTGTTCAAGCTTCTGCTGCATAACTACATACATTATGGGTATTATCTCTGCCATTCACATGATTTCCAACTGAATACTAACACACCAAAGGGAAATATTTAACATCTAGATATGCATTACGTGTTGCAGATCCAAGACAAATGCAATTTCCGTCCACAGCAAAGCAATCTTGCAACAACCTTATTTCCACTGTAGTTCTTAAGGTGGCCATGCCACTCTGCAGAGACAGCTTCACAGTTTATGAAATGCCTAACACAGATGGACTTCCCAAATTTAAATCAGGGAAGTCCACTCACATCTGCAGTGCATTTTTGCAGATGTCCCTGTACAACCTCACAAGTAGCTGAAGACTAGTGTAGGTATGTTCAAGCACATTTCATCTTAGTCCCTGGAAATATTCCCTGATAATAAACTTGCATAAGTAAGATTAAGCACAGATTTATCACAAAGAGGTTTGGCCTCTGAAGAAGAGACAGAGAAAACTGGTTGCACCTTAAAAAAAAGAAGTGGGGAAGTGGGTAACCGGTAAGCAAACGGCGCCTACAGAACAGCTGACAGTAATGTGTCTTGTACAACCAAACAGTGCTATCAAAGCTTTAAGCTGAGGGGATTATATTCTGCTGTCTAAAATCACAGTCTTTTCAAAAGACCAAAATTGTGGGAGATCCTAAAGACAGTACTATCTTCTGGGGGATGAGGAAACAAAAGTGACAGAAGTGAAATAATGATTTGGAAGTAATAATAATAATACCACTGCCGCAACATGTCAGAATGGTTTTCATGCACAGACTGCAATAATTCTTTACGTTAGCTTGCAATGTTTCATACAGATTCACTGATTGGCACAATTCAGTAAAAAACAAATTAATTGAGGGAAAGTGGTCACCAGCAAAACCAGGTGACAGCAGGCCCAGCAGCTTAAGGCATGTACTAAGACTATAGAGAGGCATAGTGATAAAACATCTACGCAAGTGAAGCATTCACCATGTGAAAGGGAGAACTGCTTATTAATACTTACATCCAGATAGGTTGCAGAAGAAGAATCTGACATGTGCGAACAGCCACTTTTGCTTATTTAAACTGACAAGTCAGATGATTAATTGCCATACTTTGCATTGTTCAGATAAGGTGTAAAGGTACAAACAAGGAAGGACCTACCAGGACTCTCTACACGCTTGTAGTGGTAGGGATTGATGCAAACTTCTTTCTGTTTTGAACCAAAGGGAAACTCACAGCATTCCAGTGGTTTCAGTTCATGATGGCTCTGCAGGTCTGGCCAGCGCCACACTCTACAGTAAATTACATGTGGTAGCCCTTTCCGGTGCGAAACCTGAAGCCTGCCATCCAAGGAACGAGGAATTGTGACACAGTTGCTGGGCTGACCAGGACAGCTTAATGCTTTTTCCAGCTCTTCCATAGCACCTTTTTTCTTCTTCAGTTTTTTCACTAATGCATCAACAGCCTTCTCTGCCCATTTTTCTTCTTCGTCCCCCTGCTTCCATCCCAACAGCCTTTTCACTGCTGGGCTGGTGAAGGAGAATAAACTTGTCACATTCATGGTGACCTCACTGTGGCAATATCACAGAACCAAGCTGGAGAGACTGTCCTGTTCTTCCACCACCACCAGGGTACAGCAGATTGTGTCAGTCAAAAGCAGCCTGTATCAAACAATTCTGGTCCTTTCTCTTTTTCAGTCCTCCAGTCCCAGGAAGGCAGTGCTGACATCCCCCCTTGACAGACGCAAACTTCTCATTCTAAACCCTTCTGGCCAAGAACCTGCAGAAGAATATTAGAGGGAGAGAAAAAAAAAAAAAAAAAAAAAGGATTTTACATTTTAAATTAACATACAGCAGTTAACCTTCCCAACCCACAAGAGTGGTGTGACCGAAAACCAACCAACCACCAAAAAAAAAAAAAACAACAAACCCCAACCAAAAAAAGCTAAGGTGTGGACAACCTCCAGAACTGGACTCAAAGCACATCTGACAAAGGCATTTAAGCAGCAGGGCCTGCTGCTGAATACTGTATATTCCTCTCCCTAAAATAGCCCTGAATAAATGGGGTGATCATCCCGGAAAGTAATGGCACACAGCATAAACAAAACCAAGAGAGGTTGGGGAGGGCGGGAGGAGACGGAAAGGCAGAGGTAGGTGATGGGACAATTCCCCATCAGCTCAGTTCCCTCACCCAATTTGCTGCATGGCCTCAATGACTTTTTTGTGCCACGCAGCAAGGGGGACAGTAACCGCAACTGCGAGCTTCAAACAATGCTTCTGCTCAGTGCCCAAGCATGGGCTCAGTTAGTACCATGAGAAGAAGCTCAACAGAAAAAGACAAAACACAAGAGGACATGGCTGTATTCCCACACATACTCTGCAAAAGACCAAGGGTCCTACATAGAGAAACGTAGTTCACATTAAATCTAGCCTAAAACAGTCCCTCAGACTTCATTTGTCACTGTTCAGTGTGAAGAGCACTCCCCTCTGACTATTAGCTGTTGCAACCTCAACTAGCAAAACATCCCAAGGAACCAGTGCAAGATCACTAGCACTTTTTATTTGCAAGAGCAGCTGGAAGCAATATGCCCCAACAGCACTGTGCTACCCAGCCCTCTCCAAACTGCCAGTGATGCAGCTCAAAAAATTACTGCACAAGACTTATGCGTACCACAATCTGAAACAAAAACAGTTCAGCTTCACCTCTGCCTTACTTTGAGGAACAAACCAAAAAAGAAGAAAGGAAGCGAGAAAGATCTTTGCCCTCAGTCATCTCACATGAGAAAGAAAACTCCATCTCCCCACCCCACCAAAAGCTCATAAGCAGACTGCAAGGGAAAGGTATTATGAACTTACTTCACTGATTACATCTTGACCATTCCCGTTGCGATGCGTGCCTGATGTACTAAAGGACACATGAAGTAGTGGGAAGGAGGAGGAAGTCCTAATAAGAGAATTTTAGACGGCACTGTGGTCCTCGAACTGGGAGACATGGAACAGGGCTGAAGCAATGGGTGAAGAGGGGGAGGAACTCCGCATAGGAAGAAGCCCCTGCTGTGAGCAGCAAGCTTCGTACTTGCCCGGGCTGGGAGCAGGCATTAGACTCTGCCAGAGGAAGTACAAGAGACCCTGCACTGGCAGGGAGGGGAAAAGGAGACAAAGAGTACTAAACGACTGATTTTCAAACAGAGCATGAAGACAGACAGGAAACGTATCCTGGACTGGATACCAACAGGTTGCAGAGGAAGGGGGAAGGGGAAAAGGATATGAATGTTTTTGTCGCCGTCAGAAAGACACAAAAAACCCCAACCAACCGGCAACCTATACACACACAGAATAGGTGTCAGCACACCTGCCTCAGGCAGTTTCATCGTTATACTGAGAGAAGATTGCAGATCTTGAAACTGTACATGCTACGCCACACTTGCCCTCTTGACTATCACGCATTATAATGGCTTCATAGTGTACCACTATACTTGAAGTACTTCACGCTGAAAACCATCCACCTGATTCAAATTAACTTGTCACTAAAAAAATTACCTAATTGCAAAGGTCCAGTTTTATTAGGCTGAATGCATAAACTACATTTATGGGAATAATGATTATGGACTAAGACACAGACCATGTCTACCTGCATTTCGTACTGGTACTTCCCATTCCTTTTATGCTAAGAACTGTATTTGAAATAATAATGTCTATGCAATGGAAGATTTGCATGAGCCTGGGGCAAATTTAAGAATTTAATAATTTATTTTGTTACCTGGGCATGTGCTGTACTGTAAAATTAACTGAAACTCCATTATTGTCACCGACTGTACGCCAGGTATACTTTACCCTTATATGCTCTATGAAAATGCTGTGCTAATTTAAGAAGCATATTACCAGAACCCCAGTACATGTGCTTCAAATATGTTTGTAAGTAACAGAGTTATTCTCAACTCATATATAGTCTGCACCTCAATCAATATTCTAAATAGCTCTTTTCCGCATCTTTCAAACAAAAGATACAAGTTCCACACACAAAAGTTACAAGTTCCAGAGGTATATCACCAAGTAATCAAGTCAAGCTTTCTACTTCACATCCATTTGAATAAAATTTTAAAAATGTTTTGAAAAGACTTGAGTTGAAGTTCTAATAAAAAAAGAAAGTACAAAGTCTAAATCTCGATCCAAACTTCTTTCAACATTGACAATGAATGCAGACATGGTTCTACCTAGGCCTGACCCATTTCCACCAAGCTACCTTAAAAATAAGTGGCCAACTTATGTGAAAAAGAAAAAAAGTCTCATCTATTAAGACTGTATGTTTATACCAGTGCCTGAAAATATAACCTTAACATGAGCTAGTACACAAGCTCTGCAAAGACTACGATGACATTCAGATGCAGCCCCAAGTAGTCAGACCATAGGAACAGATTTTCTGAAGTTTTTGGATCAAATCCTGCAAAACACACACACCCCCACACACACTCCCACAATCATACACTCCAAAACATATTTCACCATCACAATCAAAGGTATTATCGTAACAGCTGGCACCTCTGTAGCAACAACTGCAGCAAGAAATAGGCTGGGAGTGGGAGGAGCAGCATTAGGTACAGTACTTGTAGATATGCTTGTAAGTAACACGGACCTAGTCGGCCAACAGCTTCCGGCCCAGGGACTCCTGCTGAAGTCCTGCCTGCCCGAACAAAGTCTAAGCACACTCCAAGCCCTGAGCAAGCCACAAGATAAAGGGGGCTAAAAACCACAGGCTGCTGTATACTACTCACACTAAGCTCCAATACCAGCATTAAGCTTAAAGAAAGAAAGAAAAAAAAAAAAATAGAGAGAGGGAGGCAGCGTAGGTGGAGTTTTTGGTTTCCAAGAAGCAGAGAGTGTCTCTGCAGCGCTGAGCCCTTGCCAGTACATTCCGTTTCCCTTTCTGCCACTCTTGGTTTTTGCAGTGCATCATTTCCTGTATTGCTTTTGCACAAAGTGGTCTTATCAGCTCGAAGTGCAAAATAAAGATTAAACCACGAGTCAGCAGATGACACAGTCTGTGTCCTTCTTCCCCAAACACATGCGCGCTTCTGGGAAAATGGAAGTTAGTATTTCCAATAGCAGAGTGACCACCAGTCCTTGAAGGGTATGTTTATTCACGAGGTACGGATGAAACAGAAACCTAGGCCAAACAACAGGACACTCTCCAAAACGCAGCCTGGAATCAGTTTAAAGGAAATTGAGTTGTTGCCCACTTATCAGCCACTCTTTACACATCAAAATACACGCACTTTTTATTATGTGTTCTGTCTGCTGATGAGTGAGTTGGAATCAACCAACTTCTTTTAAATCCCAATGCTACTTTATTTGTCCCTCTTCACTGCTGTTGTCTGTTGTGTGATCTTTGGACTGATATACAGCCCTGCACGCAGCTTGTGAGAAGCCTATAATAAAAAAGCAAGCATTATACATATGGCTGTTTAGCCAGCCTTGTATTTAAAAAAAGGTATTTAGGCAAAATGCCTAAGAGTGAAGTTCTATTTTTCTAGCCCTCAAAGAAGAGATAGTTACTCTGTCAGCAACACTAAGCAGACAGTAAAATATTCAATGAGAGTGCTTTCAAACTCCCACAGGAGATCCCATAGGAAACTGTCCCACTTTGCATGAATGACTCTTTTTGGTGGGTGGAGAAAGGGTTAGGACAATTAGATGATCCTCTCCCGGGGGTGGAGGGGGGGGAAGCGAAATAACTCCTAGCCAAAGTTTCAGCAAACAAGAGGCAGCTCTAACTCTTCTACTAATTTCATTATTTGTATGACAGACTTAGTGATGCAGGCAAAAAGGATCCTATTAAATATTTTTAATATATGCTCAGCACAGTTAGGCATAAAAAGGGGCAGGAACCACACTGAAGAGGATCGACATAATTGTTAATGGAGAAAACTGTCTAGTCTTTGACTACATTTTTAAAATTCAATTTATCTTATTTTATTCGACATACCCCTTCCCAGCTTCCATTACTTATTGACAATATAAAGAAATAACAAGCCGAGAGAGTTTAATTTACTTCTTTAAAATATATTTAGTAATTTACCTCCTCTGAAAGACACAGCTTTTCAGCAACTCATGTACTCAGTACAATATTTATATAGTTTTTAAAAAAAAAGAAAAAAGATCAGATTTTGGCATAGAAACCAGGGACCTGTCATTATACTCCTCCAAGAACTATTTCCATGTTTTACTAAAAAGCATGCAGACTAAGCAGCTGTAACGCTAGAATTTGTTACAACAGATTGTGCACTAACATCCTCTGGCTCCCTATTCTTGGGGTAAGATGCAAAAAGTTTCCGTTTCTTTTTCAAGCAATGTGACTTGTAAAACAAAAAAGTCCAGAGTCTTCTGTTGAATTACTCTGTTTTTAATCAGAGTTCTTTCTTTGCACCTTCTTATGGTAGCAGATCAGATCTTGCTCATCTTGGAAAAACACATGGAAACCTCGTAGAAGCCTCAGTGGCATTACAATACACATGCAAAAAGAAAGCAAGTTTCATTTCAAAGTGCTGTAGAACTCATTAGAGAGTTTATACAGAACCTGACTTGGCTTCCCTTGTATTTCTGAAAAGGACAAGGAGAAAGGTGACAAAAAAATTTAACTCTTTTTATATGCCTTCATGGCACAGTAGAAAGAATTCAGGTAAACAAATATGCAATCCTGTGTTAATTTCTGACACATATATTGTTCAAGGGAAGAGAAGCACACTGGTGTTGAAAATACTTCAACACACTTAACAGGAGTAGGTAGGTTTTTTCCTGACACTGCATTAGACTCCCTTATTTAGGCCCAGCGAGGGCAAGGAGGACACTTCCAGCCTGTTCTGCAAAGTAGCCTGTCTTGGATCCTGAGAGACAGACCACAACACCCAGTCTGTGAAACCGCCTCTAGGACCACTGCTCACGCTGTTTGGCCGAGGGATTGCCCTTCCAAGAAAATCTCCCATAAATCTTTGTTCAGCCCACAGAGAAAATCCTTTTAGATACCTATGTGCACCCTGTAGTTCAGCAGATGGTAGGTGAGCAAAAGCGTCACATAAAGAGCAAGTGCTGACTGCACCCCAGCTAACTCTAACAGCAGCCCGTACAGTTTCTTTTAAGAAATACCCAGCTGTTCTCAACAGAGCAGTAATATTTGCCTTTAGAAGATGGACTTGCACAACTTCTAACTTATCTGATAATCAAACCCATCAGTTCTGAGTGTGACCTCAGCACCAAGGAGCAGATTCACCACTCGCTCAAAATGAGACCGTAGGGCCAATGCACGCTTTACTGACGGAGGGGGGAGGGCACCAGTGACCCGAACAACAAATCCCGCACTGCTCAGTTACTCCAGAGCATGAAGAAATAACCTTATACTATCAAAATCTGCCAGCTCCTTCCCAATGCTCACCACAGCTCAAACCAAGTACACAGTGTCCAGCCAGCTTCTACAGTGAACCGCAGCTTTTCTTCCACTCGCCTACCCACCCAGCTTCTGGCAGACAAGGCACTGATCCTTGCCCTTGAAGTCTCAATTATCATGATTACAAGAGTAAAACAATAGGAAATTCTTACAGGTTTTCTGGATTTGTACTTTGCCTTCTCAAATTGAAGTTACTAGATTTGAAATACTTACATAACTTCACTGTTGCTTCTCCAGAGAAAATATGCGGTTTCCATGTATATTAGAAACTGAATCCTGCGTAACAATCCAACTAAAATGACATAAAAGTCTTTGTAAGCAAATACACAGATGTGAGAAAAGCTAAAGAAATGGCAAAGGTGCTTTCCCAATTTTAACAGAGATGCATCAACAATTAAATCTGCCATTTTTCTGATAAAGAACACTTCCTCCCAATGCCTTTGCAACTATTTTGACATATTAAAAACTGTACACCTGAAAACAAATTTGAACACCGCATCTTGCAAAAGGCTTATCTTCACCTTCATTAAAGCACACCTCCTCCCTGTTTACAAGAAACACTAACATGTACGTCCTCTTAAATGACCACCAAATCCTCAAATCGTGCAGTTTTAACCAGAGTCAAGAAATACTGGTAAATTTCTAGTTTGTACTTCTGAATTTTACTCACTCCTATGTGCATATGCGCATAAGACTACATGAAGTTGCAAACTGTCAACTCTTCCTTTAATGCCTGCTGGTCTCCTCACCATGCTGATTTGACTTGCCAAGACTACAGAAAAAAAATCTAACACCACATTTGCCAAATTAGTTGGTCAGGACGCTGGAGAAGCCTGGTGCGCACCAGGGTCAGTACAAGTAGGACACATCAAAACGTACGCCCAGGTGTGGACAAATCCCTTCTGGTGTCAGCAAGCAGTTGGACTGAATCGGATGCATTATCAAAGCTTACCTCTAAAACCTCAACTTAATATTTTAACTGAACTCGGGAAGGAACTGTAATTTGATGATTCAGTCAAAACTCTGGTGCAGATGGGATTACAAAACTACAAACTTCATTAAAATAACCTATAAGATGAATAGAGTGCTGTGAACCACAAAACTTGCCAGGATGGTGTTCATGAGGGTTTTTTTCCTAAATGCTACAAAGAGGGAGGCTCTTCATTTTTTCACACTCTCTCAAGCTCAAGGCCTCTTAAAGAAATCCTCAAATCAAGAAAAACCTTTCAAAAGAAAAAAATTATCCAAGCAGTCATCGAGAGAGAATGAATTATCAGCCATCACAGTGGGTATTTCATTGTGGATCTTTGGGGAAGGTTTATCCACTTCACTTCTGCTGTGGGGTAGATATATGAACTCCATACATTGTCCCACCCGGCACCAGGAGTGCTCAGGAGTACAGAACAGGCATGGAGCTCAGTCAGCACCATTAGATGACACAAGCCAAGTCCTGAAAAATTCAGAACAACCTATAGACCAGTTTGGAGCACTGGCTATGGCTTTGTGAATATGGGATATCCACAAAGACGCCATGCCTAGTCTAGCTATTAAAGTAAGTTGGAAGTCCCTTTTTAAAAGGTCATAAAGCTGGGGAAAACAGGGTTTTTTTTTTTCCCTTTCATCATAAAACTCCCTTTTTCCACAAGGACCATTCCCTTTCCTGACTTTCTGAACTGTCTTTAGAAAACAGGTGTTGTTTACAACCATAACAAACACACATCTGTGTGGGTGTGTTAATACACACAAAGGCAGGATAACTGAAACCTCTTCCTATATTTAGATCTGTCTGGTCAGCTCTAATTGCATAATTTAATCAAAACCCTCTCCAACGGAAACACATCCATATTCATCACAGGCATCAAAGGAAACATCTTTACAAACTATATCCTTTTACAAACTAACACATGGTCCCACACCACTTGTCCAATTGTTGAATTCCTCCTTTGGGAAGGGCATGGAATTTTATTTCTTTTTATCAGCTGAAAAAAGCATTTCCCTCCAATTCATCAGCACAGGGCGGGAGGAACTTCCTTCACAGGTGAGATGGGAAAATTTACTGACATGTCACTTTCAGGGAATTTTTTTTATTTTAAGTAGTTAAAACATACATTTGCAGCATAAAGGGAAACCTTTGAAAACAAAAAGAAAAATGCCCATCACCACTCAGGCGTCAAAGTTTTTGAGTAAAGCTCATAAACCG
Source organism: Phalacrocorax aristotelis (assembly GCF_949628215.1). NCBI lineage: Eukaryota > Metazoa > Chordata > Aves > Suliformes > Phalacrocoracidae > Phalacrocorax > Phalacrocorax aristotelis. The sequence continues at coordinate 18,661,247 of NC_134279.1, forward strand.
CAAGATGCGCTTTCTCTTCGCAGAATGGTACAGCCTAGCACATACTGAATAGATTTAGAAAGGGGTTTTTCAGCCCCAGCCAGAGTAGTGCTACGACGGGCTATTTTTAAGGGGGGAACCCTACCAAACGCACTCCAGTTATGCTTAGCTTATGGCTTATGCAAGCCACTGCTCCTACAAGTGATTCATTTTACAAAGAACATACACCAATACAGTTACATCAGCCGCATTAAACCACTTCTAAAGACTGTGACCCAGACCTCATTTATCAGAGATTAGGTAAAGATGTTAAATTACAGCTCAAGTTCCTCAGCTTTAAAGCAGAATGTTTCACCAAGGCAAGAGACAACAAAAACCAAGACAGAAAAATTATTTATTCACTAATAAAAGCATTATTAGGTCAAGCTTCAGCAAAGCAGAATAAAATGATGAAAATTAAACCAAAAAAGGAACATAGCTAAAATAAATAATGAAAATCTTTCCATAGATTAGTCCCCATCCACCACTTACACACTTGAAATAAGAATAGCCTCTTCAGTTTGCCAATATTGAAGACGTTTCAATGCATTTCATGAGATGCACACTTTTTTGAAAAGGATTCCTCTAATTTTCCTCTTTTTTGTGTTATTTGCAAAAACTAAGGAGGCATTTTTTGCCTTTAAATGACCTTTAATACACTGTATCTTCACCATGTCTTTAAAATGTCAAGAGGCAGAGCAAAAGATCTGTGTTAAATTTCGTTAAGTGGCCTGCGATTGACGACTACCATTCTGGACAGAGAAAGTGTTTAAAGACGATGCAGCTTCCCAAGCCAAGTTTATACAACCCAGAAGCAAACATCAAGATTTGCCAGATTTCCACCCTCCAATGAAACATTGTTTAATTAAGGCATGCCATTAGTGGCCTTCTGAAAACCAGGACTGGACATCAGATGACACAAAACCCAGTCTGCTCCTGGTCCCCGGGACAGTGAGCAGCAGCTGCACTACCACATCACAGCAGATACTCCCGGGCAGTATCTCAGTATTGGTCAAGCCACCTGAACTCGCCAGACCCTTTACAAATGGAAGGAGTCAAGACCAGTGTTTAGAGATGCCCCTTCAGCTTACACACAAGAAAATTAGACACATTTAAAAGATTACAGTTTACAGGCAAATACAAATTTATACAGATCCTCCTGAGATCAGGTCAAGGAAGCTTTGGGTTTACATTTAAAATACACCAGCAAACACAGATCCATATTGGTCAAGGCCTTTACTAGCACGTGAGGTACAAGTCTGAGCTTGCCTACACTAAAAATTTGAACGGCCTTCAGCTACACCCCAATGTAATCCTACAACCAACACTAAAAACTGTACTTGTGGAAGAATAAAGCTATTGACACACAACTACAGAACCATTTACATGGTCTCTTACTTGTACAAATGTTTTCACCCAGACGATTACTCTATAGAACCAAGGAACAATTCTTGGTTCAGCTGAAGACCAGGCATTAGGAGCACCCGCTTTCCCCTGAACCGGCAGGCACACTTGGAACAAAACAGTGATCACACATTATAGTGGTTGGAGGCCAACCACCCTCCAGATGACAGCTGGTTCACTAATGAAGTCTAAAAGCTCTTTCCTCAGGAGCGTTTTAACCCAAAGAAGTCTACTGACCGCAGCTGAATTGGCTATCAGTGCAATTTTTTCCTGCCATACCCGTAAAACCTTACTGGCAGGAGGAGCACTGTCACAGAGAGTGCTGGCTGCTGCTCAGAAGACACAGCTCCCATTACCTTTGGGCAAGCCACTTCCTCATGTCAAGCCTTAGCTTCTCCTCCTAAGTGGAAAACAAAACCCTTGAAGGCTATGGATTGAGAGGCAAGTATTAGACTAAGAAAGCTGGAGCGGTGACCGCTGGCACAAAACGTTTGCTGGCAGGATGGCACCAAGACAGCTCTGTGAGAACATGCGTCATCACCCCAAGCAACGCCTCCACGCCATGGAGGAAGAGGGCAGTAAGTCACTTGGCCAGAGGCAGCTTGCCCTGAGGAAGAACAATGACCACTGCAGCAAGTGGCCAGAGGGCAAAGGCACCGGGGCTGAGACTGGGGTATGTGCCGGCACTCGTTGCAGGCAGCGGAAGAGCCTCCTAACCACTACTGACAAGGACTGGCTGAGCACAGACCCAGGAGTCGCAGGCACACCTTCCACCTTCTAAAAGTGCAAAATGAGTGTGTCTCTGTATGTGAGGATTCAGAGAGATCCAAAAAACTGTGGGATGAGGCAAAAGCAGCCATCACAGCCCTGTGCCAGAACATCTGCAGAATCTCACGTCAAACTGTTTTCTCATATTCCTGAGATCAAGGCTTTGGAGGGTTTTGTACAAAGGCCTCAACCCACAGATAGGAACTGATAGTTCATACAGCACTTGGCAACTGCATAGCTTGAAAGGAAGTGGGAGATATCCTCCTACATTGCTTACCAGGAATACGGAAATTTTACAACATGAGAAAATGGCTGTAATCTACCTATCTGATCCCCTGGTTATCTGTAAGCTTTTTATGACTTTGGAAGAGGAATCAAGCCACATGAAGAATTACTCAGTACCCTTTCCTTATCTGCGAGCTTTTTTTATTAACAGAGCTTATATGATTCTGCATATGGAATTAAGGCATCTTATTATTTATTCCAGCACAATTTTCCAAGACCAGTTTAAAGTTTCAAAATTCAGGTTTTGCAAAGTTGCAGTACTGCAACCTTAGAGCTGAGACATCAAAACACAGTATTTCCCAAACACCACATGCTCTGCAGGGTCAGCAGCAGGCTAGCTAAAACAGCCATAATGCTTCCCAAATTTTCCACTGCTCCCTACTACTGAACAGTCATAGCTGTGCTAGTACAGAGGGCAGAAGGACTCCAAGCCCTGAATATGTCACAAAGTGAGACTGTAAGAATTAACTTCGAGGACTTGCAGCTTTCCAAAACTACTTACTCCTAGGCTGAAAGCTAGTGCAGTAAAAGAGCATACAAAGATTTTGGACTCCTTGTCTTTAAGCTGACAGTCTAGATGCTTTTAATTCTGGGACTGAAACCAGTACTCCCCAGCTCCTGAGATAACAAGCCTTTAGGCTCAAATGACCCTGAGTGCTGGCTGGTCTGGAGAGCCCTCGTGTCCCAAGTCAGGGGAGGCAAGAAGCTAGGCAAAGGTGTGATGGAAACCTGCCTACATTCAGAAATACAAGTCTTCAGACAAAGCAGCCTGCCACCAGCATTCCCAGTTCTGAGCTGCTCCCAGTTCACAAACCACAGGAGATGCTTCAGGTCTGACCATGAGCAAGAGTCATAGCTGATAAATTAGTGGGGACAAGGTCAAAGAGAACAGTTACCTAGTAAACTATAGTAAATAGCCCTGGAGTGTTTATGCCAGTTAGGTAATGTTTTCTGCACAGAACAAAATTTCAAAGATGCCTGTAGTGAAGCCAGATTTTTTCTTGGGGGGTGGGGGGGCAGATTACAGTCAAGTTCCCAAGGGTCTGGAGAGTTCCCAGGCACAGCAGAAGGCTACGAGGGAATTCAGCGAGAACATCGCTCCAGCACTTCCACTAGAGAAAATCCCTAAAGTTTGTATTTTAAATTTGTATAGTCTAATCCCTTGAAGTTAAGAAATATATTACAAAGACACAATGCTTGAAGATTTTAAATAGCTAGCAGTAACTAGAAAAAGTAAGGGTTTTTAAATAACACGTACCTATACTTATAAAACAAGCGCTTGCTAAATTTCTTTTGAGAAAGTGGATTGAAAGCCAAAAATTTCAAAGTGACTTATACAGTGGTGCAGAACCCAGGAAAGCTACAAGCAGTGCACTGGCTTACCACACGTATCAGCTTCAGGTGCACTAACTGTCTTCACTGGCAGTGATTTCTGGTAACACCAGCCTGCTTTTGCACAAGCGGTTTAAATGGATTTAATATTTAGCTTTTCTCTAATTTCTTGATAATTCTGCTAACAGGATCTGGTCTGCCAGTTGTTTCAAGTTATTTCATCCTCTAAGGAGGAAAAGGAAATTTCTACTGTTAAGAAGTTAAACTCGAAGGACATTCTTTTCCCCACGAGGAAAAACTTTTGCCCTGTCTCATACAGAATTTACACTAGATGTGCTCTGCTCCTATGGTTGCCTTAAACTAGAAAAAATGCTTCTAATATAGCTTGCAGTTTATATTAGCAAAACAGCACTTGACCAGAAAAGCTTGTTTAAGTGTTCCTCCCTCACCCCCATAAAATACTCTGTATCATTAATCATTGTCCTTTTGCTGCCAATATAACTACACCAGGGCTTTGTGACTGACGTAACTGTTGGCAGTCTAAGCTCACCATGCTAATCACCAACCTAAGTATCTGGGAAAAAAACCTGTAAATTAGACCTTTCCTTGGCAAGTATATTAAGGAAGTCTTCATCTGGAAGTACTACAGTACTCGTTTATAACTGGCTACCTCCAACAGCTGCCTTGGGCCAGCAGGGTCACAGGTCCACCAGATGAGCGACCCTAACAGCTTGCTCCCACCCAAAGAGAAAAGGCTTCCCTTTACTCCCTTGTTCCAGCTTTGGTACTCCAACATAATTTCCCCTCTGCTTACAGTCTGTCAGCCAATTCACCCTTCCTAGCCTGGCAAAAAATGTTCTGCAGAACAGCTGGATCAGCTCAGCAGGATGAGCACCAAAGTCACCCAGCCGGCATACATGAAGAAATCTGTGGCTGGGGCTGAGAGAAGCCAAACTGTTAAGAGTTCCTTCCACCTTGTGGAGCTGCCACCCCCTACTTTTAAATGTTATCCAGGACAAAGATTAGCTCACACTCAGACATGAGTACCTTAGTAGTTTTGCAAAATCTCATCTCACCCCCAGAGCAATGAGCTCTGCCCCAGCTGGTTCTGAATAGCCGAACAGTCTAACAAGCACTTCAACCCCCCCCTCTGCTACCACTGTCTTCTGGTCTAGGTAACTAGACGGCAACCTTCAGAACAAGGAAGAGTGATTTCATATCCATCTGTCCAAAAATACCACACACTATGAAGATTTAAGCTGAGGGCATTTATAAAATATTTTCCAGATGAAATCTAATATGACACATTACAAAAACTATAATTACATTATCTTAAGTTTTTAGGTTAATAAAGACAAAGATTCTTCCTTTGGCTACTACATCCAAGTAGAAGCACTTAACACTAACACTAGCTAGCATGGATAATAAAGGGCCTGTTATTAAGTATGCCAGACTGTAATGCCAGCAGCAGGCAAAAATGCAAAGCAGGAAAATGTAATAGCCAAGATGGCAACCTATATATAAGCCAGGTTTTCCAAGACATTCAGCAAGGTCAAAACTGAAATTTTTCAAAACAGTATAGTTCGTCACTGCATTCACCAGGTAGTTAGCAGTCCTGTCTTATCTATCTATCTCCTCACAGATAAAAAGGCAGAAGTGTCTGATGACAAGAGGAATGACCAAGAAACTGTGTGAAGGGAGATGAAACTCTGGCCCTGAACCTTGGAGATTCATGGTGAGACCTCAATGAAGCCATATCAGTTGAGTCTCTGTCCCTCACCTCCCTGATCCCTCCTTGTGCAGAGGAGCACACCCTTTAGATGTGTTTGAGATTCCTGAAAGACTACACATTTGAAATTAAACCAGAATAATTATATTATGCATTTAACAATCCCTGAAGCCATCACGTACATGTTGTCAGGTCTTTGAGAAGGCCTAGGTAAATTTCAAATCTACTTTCATTGTTGTTGTGACAAAAGAATAATGCTGTTGTCATACAACTGCAAAAAAAGGAGCCATGTGGACATGGTCCTGGGCAACCTATATGGCCATGCTTGAGCAGGGGGTTGTACCAGATGACCTCCAGAGGTCCCTTCCAATCTCAACCATCCTGTGATTCTGTGAAGTTCTCAAAACAAGCACCTGCTAATCATCTGAAAACAAGGATTTGGTCCACATCAGAAAAGCAATTGGTTCAGTAAAACTGGATGGAACTCTGCTGCTTCAGCACAAATACAAAATCACATCAAGAGCTACCAGACAGAGGCAGGATCCAAGCTCCATTTGCCATGCATAGGCAAAGCCACAAGAGAAATGCTTTTTGAAGTAATATGGCATATTCACCAGGAAGAAAAACTCAATGGATTCAGTGCTATTAATCAAAAATCATATGCTCCAACAGGTCATACATTTGTCCAGAATTCTACAAGGAATAGACTCTCATGAATTATGATGAAAATCTCAGATTAGTTTGTTTCCCCTAATTTTGACTTCACCAAGTCCTATTTAAAATGGCCTGTGACGTTATTGTATGCCTTTTAAGAATTTCAAATACAAACCAAGGAGAGCAGAAGGCAAGGCAAAGGATCATGAGAAATAATCCCTCTCCAAATTTTACATAACTTTTAGAATATTTTCAAAGCATCCAGAAGTCTTCTGAGATGCCCCACTCATCCTTCCTTCACTGCTTGTACCCCTGAAGTTTGGCTTCATGTGTGGCTTCTGTTCCAATAAAACACAAGTCCTCATCACTATCAGCTCGCTTTACACACAGCCCTGGTAAGAAGGCACTTTTCCACCCCTTTTTTTCACTGCTTGTGAGCTACTGTAAGATTCTGATCTACAGAGGTTCCGATACCATGCTCATCACTATACTACCAGATACCGTTGCCGCATTCACGTACTGTTTGTCTCCCAGCCTATCTGCAAAAGCAAGATGGATTATTTTAATATACATGGAGTAAGAGGGGGCGGGGAGGCAGAATGGGATCATCAGACAACTTGTAGTTGTACTAACCTGAAGAAAGTCCTCCCTAGGTTAAAATAAAACCAAATCAAAACTGCATTCCCCAAAGTATATTTCAGTCAGGAAACCACAACAGTGGTAAATATACGTCAAATTTCACAACGGAGCATTTAGATATCAAGAGAAAGACTTCACTGGATAGAACCATGTTTTATTGATGAGCCAGTTTTAAAAACTTCTCAGGACCTGTGAGTAGAATCTACACTCCAAAGCAGGCGCTCAGGGCCAAACCTGAAAGTAACTTTCTTGTTTCATACAACACAACTCAGAAGCCCTTGAAAAAACAGACAACTGGCCAACAGTAAGCAAAAGTGTTCTGCCAACATTTTTATTTTTATCCTACCAGAACACTAACAGAGTTTGTTTTGCAACATCTTGGGAGGGCTAGAAAGAAAAGAAGGACAAAGAGTTAAAAACCAACAAACAACAGAACACCCCAACCCATACACTTTTGCAATTCTTCAGCTTTATAATTTACAGGAACACCACAGAGAATTAAACCTCCAAGGGAAACAGCAAAAGATGTCAGTTCCACACCGCCTTCCACCCTCTCTCTCTCTCCCACACACAGACACACACTTCCAAATTTGTCTTGAAGAAAATTTGACAGCCCTCTCTCCACTGGCTCAGGAAATACAGCTAATTACAAGCCACATATTTTGTCCCTCAACATGTCAGCTGAAAGTCCTTACTTCCATTCCTCCCACGTCAATATTCAAATGAAACCTAACAGATACAAAGGTGAAATATATTGGTAGGATAAAGTCAAATATGCAACTCATTAACAGCATCTGACCAAACAGCAGATGTTTCCTCCTCCTATCACCCTTAGAAACACATTTACGTGGAAGCCACAATTTGTTGCTTTGATTGAATCATGCAAGAACATGATTCTCCAGTTATTTGCTTCATCTTTAACCAAAACTGATTTTATGCATTTAAGCATTTAAGCAGCATTTAAGTATTTATATATAAATAGTTATGACATACACACACCTTGATAAATTTATAGGCTATTCTCAACTATATATAGGTTTAGTCTACCTTTATCTGATCCAAATAATTTAACTTTCAACAGCAGTGAACGGTATTTTAGGCATTCATATGTGCACATGCACATGTAGCATACCTATCAAGTGTGAATAACCCCACATATGTACCAGTGTAAGAATAATGTATCTTTACAGAGAGTCTCATGCACTGGTTTCATCACGCTACGCCAGACAGAATGCTGCTGTTACTCCCAATGCTTTAAATCGCAAGTCTGAAATGATTTATATGAAAAATATTCTCAGTAAATCAGTCTTTTCTGTGAACACAGAAAAATGAGACAATAATTCCCAATATTGAACAAAGTGAAGAAAAGCAAGCACAATATGACCAACTATGGTCACTGCATGCCCCAAGCAATCTGAACATAAAGCACTCTCTGAATTCATAGAAAACTTGTTGACCTGCTAGATAAGCGTCAAGTGTTAGCTCTGTGTGCACACATGCTTTTTTGCTTTCATGTACCCAGACTAGTGTTTAAATATGTTCATCAGTCTTGCAACCTCTGTAGAAGAAACTCTGTAACACACTCAGACCTGAAATCCAAGTTCTGCTCATGCACAAAGCCTGTATTAAGAGGGTACATTTTCGGCTTCCCCTCCAACAATAGTTGTGAGTACTGAAAGAAGGTCCATCAGTCCAAGGTGGAGGGCAGACGTGATTCTTAAACCCATGCTGGGGACAGAAGCAAGGAGACAGTGAAAACTCCCGTGATTCAGTCTATAATCACTTCAGTATTGTAAAAATATTTTAATGGCTATCTTATTTCCTAGTTACTCAATATTGGATTGATAGTCCCTAGATTACTTTGATGTGGATTGGCATTTTAATGATTTTAATGACAAAAACTTGCAAGTTAAATACTTCTGAACACCATTAAGTGCTATAATTCGGACTGTCAATACTGACTTATTCAGACAGTCTCATCTGCTGCCATGTTGGGACGAGTGTTCCTTTTATAAGCACAGAAATATGAAATAATGCTTCAGAAATCACTGGTGAACCACATTAATGATTTGCTTACATGCCAAGTCAACATAATAGTTGCCTTTGGATGATACTGCCTTGAACAGTGCCCAAATATAATGACTTATATAAAGGCATGTTTAAAAATAATTTGTTTCCCTCCTTGTACTCTAGACTTCGCCTGTGCATGCTAGGGAATGGGTGGGGGAAAAACAAAATGAGAAAGATGGGTGACATCGATTCTAATATCACTCTCCTGAGTGGATACCCCATGGACATATAGTCCAGAACAATTATAGAACTACGTTAGAATGACTGAATTGTACAAGTAGCTGGAATAGCTGTAGCCGTCCAGTTCCCTGCACTGGCAGGTCTAGAGGGGAAAAAAAATGCTTCAACTCAATCTAAACTCAGTTTTTACGCAGTCTCCCAAGACACAGCCTCACAAAGAGAGTACAGCTGAGTAAAGGAATTTGTACTTGCAGAAAACCCTTTGTAATTTAATGATAGCTCAAGCCAGCAGCTGTGTCACACTAAGCACCGCTATCAGGGGGCAGCACCGTGGTCACACAGCTGTGCAACGCTTCCACCATAGCAATCCCAGTGCCACAGTACCTGACACACATCCTCCCTTCTTCTCCCCCCCGCCCCCCCCACCCAAAAAAACAGACCTATCTGCGCAACCCAGCAGAGTTCAGCCTTACGTGCACTGAACACTCGACTTCACACAGGCTAATTAGAAGTAGCCTGCTCGATCTTCGTTCCTGTTCAACTATGAGGTGCTTCCAAAGCCAACAAATGCAGGCATAAAACTGAAGCTGGGTGAGATCCTGTAGATCTGGGTTCATTCTAGAAAATGCTTTACATTCCTTGAAATTAGCCTGTTTACTTTATGAAATGTTTGGCTTCTCTATCCTATTAAAAAACAAAGACACCCCCCACTCACAAAACCGAAAAGCTTCTGTAATGCAAATTAACATTTGTCCCAGGAGGAGGAGAGGGATCTTTGTGGCAGCCTGTTTGCAGCCAAGAGTGTCCTTCTCATCCCTGAATCCACCCTCTGCAAAGCCCTTCACAAAAGGCCCAATGTAACATTTTCTCTAGTTATTTTGAATCTTGAAGAACAGTGACATTCTAATGGAAATAATTATACAACAGCCTGCAGGGACACAACCCTATCAATTAAAAATATCAATTTAAAGTAATTTCTTTCCCACCCTAAGCGAAAAACACTGTTCTAACATAAAAATCCTCTATGCTGTTCTAACGTTATGCCACCGTAGCTTGAGCAAAATGGCTAGAGAAGTGCAAAATCCCTGTGTAGATGAACTTTTAAGTCACGAGCATTTCAAGCCACACTCGCCAATCTGGTGTTCATGTTTTAAACTCGAACTTTTTCATCAGTAAACTTCAAAGGTAAACTCCTAGGAACTGCATAGCATCTTTATGGAGACTTGTATGCACTCAATTTTTGGAGACACTGCTATATACAGAAGAAAGGATGGTGGAAGAATACTAGTCTGCAGGTACTACAGGGAAACAAGTGAAGTTTTTATGGGCAGGACAGACCTTTCCCCACTCTAAAAGCACAACTGGGTGAGTTTGTCATCAAAACCTAAACCAAAAAATAAAAAATAATTAAAAAAAACCACAACCCCAAAACCCCACTAATAGAATCTCTTCATTAACCATAAAGCAGTTTGTGAAATCTGATTTTCATTTTCACAGGTTTTATGGCTCTCTCTTGAATAAGGTAGTTCCATTTATTCATCTGCATTGAAACAGCAGAAGAGAGCTCCATATTCACGTTTTGTAAGACACTGCACCCAAGTGCGAGCCTTAATTCTTTTACCTGCCACTGAGAAAGCACCTTAGCTAAAAGCATGTCCTATTGAGATGCAACTGAACCTGGAGAGTAGTGGCTCTCTCTCCACTAGTGACCGTTTATTTTCTGTGCTTCTCTTGTATCCCTCCAAAAAAATTTTTTTTAGTTAAATTTGTGACTAAAAATAAGAGCTATTTCTTTCTTGGCTGGATGAAGCTGAGGCGATGCAGCGCAGAGTTCACACCAGTTGAGGTATGAAGAGTTCGTTTAACCACTAATACATGCAAAACCCTCAAATCACCAAGCAGCACACGGACTAGGAGAAAGAAGAAAAGAGGAGCTTCAGCAGGATTTTTCCAAAACACTTCATAGTGATTTTATCAGCAGAAACAGCAAGACCTAAGATGTTTAGTATATGATAAACATTTTATATCTGTGGCATGCTACTTTCTAAGCTACTTAGAGCAGAAACATGAATCTGAAGCCACAGTTGCCTTCACTAAGAAAAGCAGAGTAACCTATATTCAACCTACGTAGAGTGACCTACGCCAACCTATATTCAAAATTACAGTCTCTGTTCTAAAATAAGTTCGGTCATATGGCTCAAGAGATGACTAAGATGCTCTGTCTTATATGAGAACTCAGATCTGCAGGAATATTTCAACAGGCAGTTACAAAGTAGTAGGATAAAAATACTAGGGAAAAAAACCCTAAACAATTAGCTTGTTTGCGTATTTGTCCCTTTTATATCTGATAGCACAATCTGCAGGTAGTCTAACTGATTTTAAGTCTTGAGAAAGGATATATAAAATTCAGAAATATTCACTCTCAACCACTTTCCCCCACACACACCTCCAAGCTGCACATGCCTTCATCTATTTTGGTTGCTAATGACTACAAGATAGAGGTTAAGAGTCAACCTAAATTGGTTCAGCATTAATTCTTCACAGGGCCACAAGCCTTAGTTTCAACTACTCTTTGCATAACTTCAATAATAAACACGGTGCTCTCTTTATTTAATTCTTAAACCACCCTTATCTGAAGCACAATGGGACATGTCACAGACACTTGCTTTGCTGCCCTCATAATATGGTTTAATTATGATGACTGAACTAACAGGCTCACATCATAGACTTTTACAGGTTGACCCTGTGTCATCCTGATGTATCATTTTGCACCAGTTCAGTGCTGTAAATCAATTTAAGATCTCCAGCAGGTTGAAAAGGCTGGTAATGATGCTTTCTCTGCAGTCTCTGGGGACTCCACATTATACACAACTTACATTATTTATAAAGCTGAGATGATGCCTCCATTAGGCTGTAAGACTACTCAAATGAGCTTTTATTTTACACACACAACTTGGACTTCATAGAGCAGAACATTGTCTATATGTAACATGCAGTGCATTCGTGCTTCAATTTTAAAAAAAGTCACAACCCTTATATTTTTTAAATTTATACCTTTGTACCAAGCAATGAAACTCCATTTCATCTGAATAATTTCCCAGTATCAGAAGCACAAGTAACACTTTTATTAACCTTTGTATTGCTTTTCTTTACATGCAACTCTTTACTTTGTGTTCAAACTACAGAGGAAAAGCAAACACTGAACTCATCAGCTTTCAAACATTTGATCTGATAGTTAATATTTATACAGAAACAGAAAGATCCCCATCTGTTTATTCAGTCGCTTTTCTCAAATGTATTGGATCATCACATCTTCAAGGGTACACAAAAAGGCAAGCTGAACAGGACAGGGTAGGAAAAAATGTATTTAATTACCTACCCAATAGTTGGTGGGGTCAAAACCACAGCAAGGACAAATCCCTACCCTTAGGGTAACCTGATTATGCCTTGAACCGATCCTCTCTGGTAGCTGTGGAAGGCTTCTGGATCACCCAGATCAAAGGAAATTTCTCTCAAATGCCTACTTACAGTCTCAAGTAAGTTGCAAGATTTTATCCCTAAGACCAGAGCAAGAACTTCAAGAAGGGCTAGATATCTTTCATTTTCATACCAATGCTCTTTCAGGCACAGTAAAGAAGCAAACCCTCAAAACTTGCACTAGAATCCAATGAGAGTCTCTAAAAAGCTTCCTAGCACTGCTCTCTGGTTCAATGGGAAAATAAAATGAGCATTCATCAGTTGCAACTAACAGACTCATCTCCCATAATTCAGCAGAGTAATTACTGACAAGTCAAAGAAAAAATTAAGTCAGCGTTAACACCTCAGGTTCCCTCACACGATTTGCTCCTATTGTTTGACAGGACAAGGTGCAGACAGTTAGCCACATGAAGACCAGCAGAATTAAGAGACACACGCCTGCAAGGAAAAATGATCTCTGTGGGCTGGGTTAGCTTCAGTTTTCAGTCTTATTCTTGAGTGCTGCTTAAAAACACATATAACTATTAGGGAAAAAAAATTAAACAAAGTTTTCTCTTTTTCATTCTCCTCTGCGCACAAAAGAGATTGAACTATCAGCTATGACATGTTTGAGATACAGCTTTTTCCTGAGCATGTTAGTTTCAAGATGCCGTATCTTTAAACGCTGACATCCATTAAACACTGATATGTTCCACGCAATGATCTTTTCCATTCGCTTGTATCTGAAATACACATCTACTTTTACTCTTCCTCACACGGATCTAACAATACTTCTCCTGCCCCAAATGAAACTGTTACCTTTTCTTACACGCAGTGACCATAATTTTTTCCTAAAATGAACCAAAATAATGATTATTTTTCAGAATAAGCTCTAATTATTCAGACATCACAAAAGCAAACTGTAAGGTCAGGCCACATATCTTCTTCAGATTGATCTACTAACAAAACAGCAAGCACAGCAACCCTTCCTCGGTCAGAACTCCCACTGACTTCAATTTATATATTAAAAAAAAAAAAGTCAGGATTTGGCCTAGATCCTTTCGAATGCATGACTGAATATTTCCACACCAGTAAATTGTAATAAGCTTTAAAGATCTATATTCAGGATAAGATTATCTGGCTGTAGAGCCCGACTATGCGAAGAAACTGCATTGAGGAGGGGAAAACCTCATGCATCCAAACCTTCTAACAGGGAGGAGGAAAAAAAAAAATTAAGTGAACTTTCCTTGACCTCTAAGCACAGATTTGTCATTAAAGGAGGAAAAAAAAAAAAAGGGGGGGGGGGGAAGGGGGCTGCGGAAGGAGAGGAAGGGGGGGGGACCCCGAACACTAAACGGAGACGGGTGCGTATGGGCCGAGGTGGGAGGCGAACGGCTTTCCCCCGCAAACACAAAGGCGGGCGGGCGCTCGCCCCGTCCGGCCGGGCTCCGTCGCGTCCCCGCCGGCGCACAATGGGCACGGGCACGGGCGGCGGCCGCGGCGCAGCCCCTCGCGGGGATCGCGGACGAGGAGGAGGAGGGAGGGCGGCTTCCCGGCGGTGAAAGGTTCCCCCTCCCGCCGGGCCCGACGCGGCACCTACCCACAAACTTGGAGACGGGAGCGGCCGCCGTGGAAGCGGCGCCGGGTCTGCCCCGGGCTGCCGGAGGGACGCCATCATGCCGGGGAGAAGAGGAGCGGAGCGGTGCAGAGCTGCGCTGCGCTCCCTCAGCGGCGCGGAGCAGCCGCCTCCCCCCGGCCCGGCCCGGTCCGGCGCGGGGCCACCGCACCCTGCCCGGGAGCCCGGGACCACCCGGGGGAGGAAGGAAGGAGGGAGGAGGAGGAGGAGGAGGCGGGCGGCGCAGGCACGGCCGCCCGGCGGGGGCAGCGGGGAGAGGCGAGGGGAGGACGCGAAGTTGTTACCGGCTGCCGGGCGCTGAGGGGGGGCCGGGGGCTCCGAGCCCCGCGCTCGGGTGGATCCGCTGTGGCCGGCGTCAGGCAGCCGCGGCCGCCCCGCTGCCGGCACGGCACGGCACCCCACCCCGCGCGCACACACCCCCGCGCACACCCCGCACACACGCACACCACGCACCGGCCCGGCAAGGGATCCTCTCCAAATTACCGCCCCCCGCCGCGGCCGCCGGGCCCCGCTAGGAGCGCTGCGCCCGCCGCCGCCCCCCGGCAGCGGCCGCCGCCCTGGGAGCGGGAGGGCGGCCCGGCGCTTGGGCGGCCGTGTGCCCCTTCCCCACCCCGTCCCGGTGGCCCAGCCCCAAGGGCCCAGCCCCGGCCACCCTCGCTCGGCGGCCCTCGGGGCTGGCGGAGGTGGGAAGGGCGCTTTGGCACCCGCCGGAGCGCGGCGGGGGTGCTGCGGCGGCGGGGGCTGTAGGGAGAGCTCCAAATGCTGTGAGACTCGCAATTAAAGTTAATTCTCGTAACGCTCTGACTGAACTGGATCTCATCCTGCCTCTTGCTTACAGGTGATTCACTCCCTGACTTAGTCTGTTCTTAAAATTGAAGTAATTGCTATAATATCTTCCAATAACAGACCACTCTCTATCCCCAGGTACTGTACATGTGGCCCTCGTCCCGGCGATACATACTGTTACAGTTGCTCCTAATTTATGCAAGTAAACCTATTAAAGTGCATGAGGCTTCTTGTGCAATCAGATATAGAGTAATGAAGCCTCACCCCTACGGCCCTCTTGAAATTAATTTGGACTCTATCTGAATCTGCAAGCATCTGCTCAAACGGGGATCTCGCTGAAAGTTTGTAGCCCACTTGAGGAACGCTAAGTCCCTCTTGCCTACTACAGTTACGGGAATCTTTACAGTACTCAGATAAGCGTAGCACAAGTAGGATTGAACTGAAACTGATTCCTTAGCAAATACTTTGGCTTTTACCCAGTCATCGTTCCTGGAAGGAGATATGAAGTAACAAGGGCAAGGTGTTTCTACATAGCAAAATATTACAATACACCTATACTGGCGTAATTGTATCTCTGCGCTTATGCCAGTAAATTTTCACATGTATATGAAGTTCCAGGTATGGTATTAACCTAATTTTAAAACCCAGCAAAAGAAGTTAAAATGCAGAGAAGTTAAGCCCCTGAGCATTTTACCAGATGGACAGTAGTCCTGGACTTGCCCGCCTGCCCACCCAGGTGCAATATGAGTCTGAGGACACAGAGCCAGAATGCTTTGCCCAAGGTCCCAGAAGGAGCATGACAGCAGCAGTAAAAAATACCCAGTTTTATGGCTGTGAGGCTATCGGCACTTCTTCTAACTTCATAATCTGAAATTCATCCATTTCTTTGTCACATAAATACTACATGAATTGCAAACAGGTAAATTGTACAACATTGTTAGATAGCATGCTACAACAGAAGTGTAGTGAGGAACTCCTAACCAGAACAATGCCATAATATTGATGGGGGAAGCCTGGGGGAAGTATTTTACTCCTTAGGTTTTGAACCTTAAATGATTCACAATGACTGAACTTTGGTAATCAGCTTTAACTTGTATTTTGTGGTTGCACTTTACACAATGACAGTTAGCAAGTAAACTTTTCTTTTTGCGTGCAATCACGCACAGATACAGCACAGCACTGGGCTGCAGATGCAACTGGTAAAGGTTTATCTCAAGACAAACTAAAATAGCTTTAAACTTTGTCAGTGCAATGAAGGTATTTGCAAGCAAGGTACAGAAGAAACATGAGACTGCTACGTGTTTTGTACTGTGGCAGTGCTTAGATCAGGGCCAGGTGTCCTAGGTCAGGAGTGGGGGATGCCGCAGTGGTACCAGCCCCAAGAGCTTGGCAGTCCCAGTGACGCAGTCTCACACAGAGAAACACACAGAAAAGGCCTTACATGTGCCTGAGCTCTGCTGTGCTCTGCCCTGCTGGCTGACTTGGCAGGACTGGGGCGGGTGGCAAGCTCCATCCACTAGATCCTCATTGCTCGAGTATCTCTTCAGAGCATGATTCACACTAAACAGATATGACAAGAAGATAGTTAGGAAAGCACTGCAGTTTGTCAGGTGTCTTGTTAGAACCACGTTTTTACTGCTTTTGTTGTTGTTAGGGTTGACTGGTTGGTTTGCTCCAGCATGAGAGAATTAAATTATTTTCTACTTACGCTGAGGCTTGGGGAGGATCACATTAATATGCTCCTTTACCTAAAAAGGGCTATAGAACAGCCCGGTATGGCCTTTTGCTGATGTTTAATAACCGGAACAGTTGTTCTGGAGAGAGCTGCCTGGCTTCACACAGATCAGTTGTGTGAGAGGACCAGAGGGCAAGCAGAAACAGTGTGCCATGGTCAAATCTGCCACAAGGTTTCCCTGGCCAGGCTGTTTTGGTACACAGCCAAGTCAAAGCTTCAAGTCTGCCGCTCACTTCAGGATGTTCAACTCATAGCTAACTGCCCAAACCTATTACTCTGTGTGTGAGTAGTATCAGCAGAGTCTTACTTGTACATTCACCACTTCTAACTCCATCGGCTACTTTTCATATACCCTAGTTAAACATCATCAGCATCTGCCTAGCTTTTCTGAATAACATGAGGAAACTGAAAAAAGGAGAACAGAGGGGCATGTACACCTGGGTATCTAGCTTGAAGCTACTCCTACAACAGTGTTCCCACCCTGCAGTGGACTGAATAACTGTGCTATTGCAAGAGGGGACAGAATTCTTTTTTCCTCTTTTCACTCTGCAACTACAGGATTATTCAGACTGGTGGGAGGAAAACAGGCCATGAGGCTGTTTTCCTCATGGAAATGAAGAAAGAGAAGAACCACCCCTTCTGTAAACAGCCTGACTCTTCATCAGATTAGGTGTACAGTCCAATGGCACCATCAGTCATAAGGCCTGGGAACCTGAATTTTAATGGAGTTGGGGCACTTATGCAGATAAACTTCTAAGATTCTCAAAGGAAACTTTAATCTCATAGAGACTTTTTAACATCTCACCAAGCACCTGCCTAATCACCTTTAAAATCTGTGTCTCAGAAACAGCTTACCAGAAGGCAGAGTGCTAAAAGATGTTCATCATGCTGCGTATTTTATACTATTATATTATGTAACATATATTTAAGAAATAGTACTACTAACACTGCTACTACTACTATTAGCTTTCATTCTTCCTCTAAAATCAGAGTGTATAGGCAGATCATTATTTAGTATTTCTTGTTAACCTCAGCCAGGCTTCATCTGGCTTATTCAAAAGGTTCCAGGGATAAAGAGTGCCTTCTGGAGACAGTTTAGCTCCAAACTCAGTAACTTTGCTTCACCTTTATGTACACGAGGTTTCTGCCAGAAAGTAGAGTTTCATGGATAATTAATTGTATCAAACACATAACTTATTATTTACATTGAAATCACTGGAGTAATTTTCTTTTTAGCCGTTGCCCTAGCCGTGTTGCCCTAGCGTGGGAAAATACCACCAGTATTTTCTGAAAGAAGAGGCAGTTCTGTCAAGAAGAATAATAGCTTTCTAAGCATACTTGATTTCATTATTTCTTTCTTTCCTGAGCTGGCTGGTAAAGTTTATCTACCCCTATCTTTCATGGCTTGTCTGCTTCTTCTTTGAATAGGTCAGGTATTAAACAAGCCTCCCACCTCAGCGTTATTAAAATAGGATATGCAGACTGTTTAGCAGCTACACAAATCTGTTTGGGAAAGATGCCTCAGGCAGAAGACAGCATGTGGGAGAAGGTAAGGAGTATTTTTAGGAGGTCATCATAACTGTGCAGGGCTGCGGATGGTTTTCCAAACCCATCTGGACACAAGGACCTGTCTAGTCACAGTAGCACAGAGTTCATAGCTGATTTCCACTGTTGAGAAAGGCACCTGGGTTTGAGCTAGTTTGAATACTTCAGTCCTGCACCACAGCAGAAGTGGTATGGTGGCATGGGCTGACTGAACTGTGGCCTCCAGAGGCAGACTGGACAGGACAGCAAAATGACAGCAGCAGCAGAGCTGCTCAGCCGAAACCCTGTCCTCATCAAAGAGGGCCCAGTGGCCCTCCTGTCTGCCCTCTGTACTGCCCACCTGCGCCACCGAGCGCTCTGCTGGCAGCTGTGGGCAGCTGGGGTAAAAGGGCTGTAGGGACTGCTCTCCTTCCCCTCCACCTTTCTCCCTTCCAACTCCCCTGCTCCCCAGCAGCAGAAGCACAGCAGGCTCAGCAGCCCCAAGCACCTGCCCAAGGCTGACCAAGCAGGGCTCTGCACAGAGGCCCATCACCAGCACTTTAATGCAGATGCAGAATTATCAGGGTGGTGGTACCTTGAGCTGTTTAAGGAGGCTGGCGCTTGGGGAAACTGTTCCAGTGCCATCCTCACAAAAGTGACTTCTGCATCACCCAGTGGAAGCCAAAGTAAGCTGTTTTATGCCAGAAGGTGATCTGTCCTCGTCCTTGAGTGCCAAGATTCAACTTTCCCTTACTGAAGAGAAACTCTGAGCTTGCACTGTGTAGGTTACACACACAAAAAAAGAGGAAATAAGTTGTGAAAGGCCTTGAAGACAGAAGGTATGATGTGAATACTCCTGCTTTGGTATGTCTAGGAGAACAATCACTTCTTGAGTTAGTAGAGTCAAATGTCTACTTGGGACCTGCCTTAGTTTCCTGACTCTCATATGCAAAAGTACAAAGAACCCATTTCACTCTTAGAAGTTCTTTTTAAACTGGCCCGCCATGATTAAGTGGGATTTCTATAGAATAAACATGGGACGGATAATTTTACAAGGTTATTACATTTATTTCTCTCTGTTACATTAAATAAGGCTTCTGCCGTAAATCTATCTGCAGATACCAGAAACGTCTTTGATCAGATTGAGCAGTTTCCACCCTTGAGATGATAGGTTTCAGACCAAAATTCATTACTTTACTAAGATTAAGGTACCCAGCTAAAGCTGCCAAGATCCTCATTAAAAGTTATGAATCCAAAAGGTTTGGGCCAAACCAAAGTACTAAGCGGGGTGCTCCCTTATCTCCTTTCTTGGTTGTTTTCTCTCTAGACTTTGATGTAAGGACTTTGCTCCAGCAATATCACATTGCTGGTAAGGAAGGGAGGTTGCACTCTGTTCTGATAGCTAATCACATGCTGCCACGAAGCACAGTTTTCCTGCCCACTGTACTGCACCAGTATTGTTCTTCCTAGAGAATGAAATTCTCCTTTTGGATCCTGCCTGCATCGACGTAGAAGCTTTTGAAGGTAGTTTCACTTTCTCCTGGCTATCACCTCAGCAAGAGATAATGGACTCCATATAACCAAACATTATTGGTTCTTTTAAAATTAAATTTCTCTTCAGTCATTTGGCTTTAAAAGATTTACATAACTGGAATAACCTAGCTCTATTACAGGTTTCTTGGAAGCCACCGCTAATATTAATCTTATCTCCCATTTTAATTACTGTTTTCAAGTTCTTACAGTCTTTGTCCCAGTTACATCTTGTTGCAAAAACCACCAGAGAATGATATATTAAAATTTATACAGACAGGTGGCAGATACAAAATTAAAGCTAATAACTCCATGAGAAAAGAAATCAAAGGTGGTTTGGCAATCCTGAGCTCTTACTACTCGGTCACTCGGTTGCACTGGCTGTACAACCAGTGCAGTGATGACTGGTGCCGTGCAAGTGGCTGTGTGTCACAGCTTGCTACGCAGCACTAGGGAGGGCCATGGTCGGGCAGTTGCAGTAGCCTCCATGGGCTAAAGAGGCCTTAGGGCAGGACTGGATTGAGGCGATGGATGAAGGCTGGGCAAACCACAGTAATTGACTGGGTACAGGGCTCTTTATCTCATTCTTTATACAGGAAGAGGAGACAACTGTATTACACCATTGGAAGACTAACAAAATCACACATATTGCATCTAAATGCACCCCTTTACTTCCACGTTCTATTGATATTTTGTGAAAAAATACTCAGACCATTTTACATAATGATTGAAAACATAAAAGAAAAAGGCACCATGTCTTCTTTTTATTCCCCGCATAAATGGTACTTCTCTTGAGTAATTTAGAAACCTCTTTTCAATTTTTCTGAACTAGTGTGAGTCTAAGTCATGTTGCCCAGTCCAGTGCCACTCTTGGCTGCATAAGCCAGTAGTAAAACAGTCCCACCCTTCCTCTTCCACACCAGCTGCTCATCCCTAACCTCCTGTCACCCACCCGCTTTGTGCTGGCACAGTTGTTGGTGCAGCTGCAAACTGACTAGGCCTAGGGAACTGATCTGCCTGGGGAAAACAAATGTTTCAGGGGCCAAGCTCATTTTTAATTTGGATCAGTTCCCTGATCTGGTTCATTGTGTGGTTGTCCAAATCCTTGTGCTGATCTTGTGCAGGGGCAGGTCTGAGGTGGGAGAAAGGGCAAAACCTGTCTTTTTGATAGTGTTGTTGGCTTTTTAAAGTGGTTATGAAACGGTGGTAGACTTAGTGAGCTTTTTATTAACCAAAGAAAAATACCTTCAGTTTGAGCACAACAGCAAACATGGCTTTAGAAGAACTACACTAAGCATAGAAGCAGGGCTTGCTGGTGAATAACAGAGGGCTAGGAAAAAGCATGACAGGACTGAGGAATTAAGTGAGCTGGTGTGATCACTGCGTATTAGAAAAGGCAGCTGTTGGACACTGCATTATATGGTAAAAATCCAAAAACCTGCCACCCTTCTGCTGTTCATGAATGAACAGAGGCCAAAGAATCACAAGGATCCCAAGAAAAATTATCAATTGGCTTTTCAAAAGGCAGAATTGCACTCAGCTGGTTTAAAGAAGGCAATACCTGGGCAAAGACTATGCCTGCATTCGCAAGCTTTTTTTTCTTTCCTGTATTCTCCAATTCCAGAGTTTTCCTTTGCTCAAGGTGTGGAAGAAACTGAACTGTGGAGAGTAAGTAAATCAGTATTTAATCAGTCATCCCAAGGCAATGCGTTCTTAGTGAGTTCTCAATAACAGATAGCCCTGACAATAAATGTACATGTATTGTATTAGTTTCCATTTGCGCTTTCAGGAGGAAATTACCTTGTAGTTTTCAAACATCCTGGCAGTCACACAAAGTGTTGAAAAAGGTTGCCCACATGAGGAGGGCATTTAGACCAATTTTAAACTCTACTGGTTTCTTGCTTGACCAAAACTAGCTAAATTTTTGACAAACAAGTTTGAGCAGCTTTCAAAGCAGCCCCCTCTACACTTAATGCACAAATTGCATCTGTAAATCCTCACTATAAGTAAAAATTGGAAAAAAAAAAAAAAAAAAGAAAAGAAACGCTTAAAAGTTGAGACCGATCAAAATTACTGTTACTGATATAATCTTATTAAGTGTTCAGTTTGGGTGCATCCTGGTACTTGTCTTTAACTGTGTGCTCATACATGTTCCTCCCTAAAGACCCCTGTCTCACTCAGTGAACAGAACAAATAATGGTCAAATAATGGAGAGTGATTTTGTTTTCTCCCCAGGCTCACGCTGCAGCTCACCGTTATGAAAACTGTTTTTGCAATATTTAGTTGCAAAACTGAGACATAACTGAGGCTGGCTTACAGCTCATAACTCATCTCTCGACACAAAATTCATCTTTCCTTTCCCTGCCAAATTTCAACTCTCCTCCTGAGCGGACAGGAGCACTAGAGCCTCTCAAAAAACTGTTCTCTAATATTTTCAGCCCTGGCAAATAAATTAGATATTCTTTATCCTGTTTTCAGAAATACTTGTTCTGTTTTGCTGACATTTTCTACACATATTCTGTCTGAAGCACACCCCAAGGACAATTAATGTTTGATGAAGTTCTAAATACATAAAATCAACCTAGTCTCAATGTAGAAAGTACTGGACAATCTGAATTACAAGTGATTATCTCAGTCCACTAATAATATAGTTTAAAGGACCAAAGCATACTATGCATATCCAGAGGTTCTGCTATTGCTGGAGATGTCAGAGAGAAGGGAGAGGACTACATGGCTTATCAACACTTAGGAAAACAGTTCTCTAAATACCATAGTCAAGGGCTTTTTAAAATTGGGGGGGAGGGGGAAAGCCAATGCGAAAGTAAGGCACCCATTTGCCTCTTTGGACAATTAAGTATAAAACAGTTTTCAGTGTAAAGCATTTTATCTGGACGTCTAAAATATCACCTTTACAGACAAGGATCAAATGTTCAGTATGGACATCACCACAGAAGGCCCCCAGAAAACTGCGAACAGCAGAGACAGCAATGCTGCTTTACTCTAGCTGAAAACCTGCGACCTGAAAGTGGCCTTACAGTCAATGCACAGTTGGTCCAGCTTCTGCAATGTCCAGTCGCACAGTACACAAACCCTACAGCTTAGGCTCCTGTGCCTAAGGCCTTCAGCACCTAGAGACAGCGCTGATGGACTGTATCACCCTGGTTAAGCAAAGCATATGCTTGTCAGAGAGCGACCAGCTGGAGGAGTACAACAATTTATGGCCTGCAGTTAGACAGGCTTGCACTGTGATCTCATCAAATCTTGAACAAAATAGGTCAAGCTTGGTCAGTGTTCCAGTGAGATACGCTCTAGGGAAAACAGAGATACTGTAAGAAACAGTTCAGGATTCGGATTTAGGATTCAGCTGACAAAACTGCTAAGGCACTGTCCCAATTTTAGGATGCTGGAACCATAGTTCTCATTTTTCAGATGAGAAATAAAATTACAGTCATGCCTTGTGATTAATGAAATAAATGATTCTTGCCTCTGCTTGTGGACATGGCATTTTCAGAGGCAACATAAATGGAGAAAGGGAGCTTGTTTGGTTTCTGTGATCCTGGTACAACCTGCTAGTCCTCCCTTTCTGCAAAATCCTATTTTAAAGCTTTACAATACTAGGGCACCAAAAGCAAGAAACTTAAATTCCTTTAAGACTGCAAACATCATGAGAACTTCCTAGCAAGCTATATGGAAAATAAAGCAACTTATATAATCTGTCGCTTTATAGATACATTCCTTTTCCTTTACATTCACAATTCCCATCCATTCACATTCCCACTTACTAGCCTTTACCTCAAATCATTTCCGTAGATGCTGTTCTAGTGTGGTTTCACCTTACGTTGATTTTAAGCTCCTTGGTTCAAATCCTGCATCTTTTTCTTTGTCTGCAAAACACAGTGAGAATGTAGAATTTTATGTGTAACTATCATGCTCCAAAAACCATGCAAATTTGGATCTCCAGATAATTAAAGACAATGGCAACCATGCTTGGGAAATTACATAGTCAGAATGTAATTAATCAAACTGAAATTTAGCTAGGACACCAAAATGACGCCACTGGCTCAAGAGGAAAAGGTTCGTGAGGATTCTGGTAATTGCAAGTGGTTGGGACTCTGCTCTCCTATCTCTCTCACAGTACAACACCTCCTGTGTGCTGCGTGGTGCAGGATGCTGCAGAGTGAACACTAAACCTAAAATTAATTTATAAACCTCACATTCTCTCTATTATTGTATTGCTCAGATGTATCAACCTATCAGTTTACAAAAGAATTAATTTCTAGATTTTTTTAGGCTGAAAAGCATCCCCATATTACGTGCTTTGTTTTGATTTTTGTTTTTCTTTGCCTTATGGTCATTCGTCTTTGGCGAAAGTGAATCAGAGAAGCAATGCCTGCCTTATCGTTGATCTGTGGTGTATAATCATGTTAAGGACAGATCACTGGTCTCCTCCTTACTACAGTGCCATTTATAACAGACAATTATCCCTGCATGGTGCAGTTGTCATGATCCAGTGATTGTAAATGCTTGTTATCAGTGCGGAGCCAGCTAAATGCTGTGTGTTTCTCTTTAAAGCTGATTTGATTTTCCAGAGATGTCTGTCATCCTTGAAGTTTTCTCTAGTGCAGCTCAGTTCTCAGTCTATGCACAAGTGAGGTCCTTCTGGTGTGAAGCATGGCGGGCAGAATCTGTGTACTGCTCCCACCTACTCCAGGCAAGGACTATAATCCAGAAAAGAGAACAGCAGCAAGTCTACACCAGGAAATCTGCAGCCACTGTGCTGCATTGAATGGAAGCCCTACAATGTGCAAATGCCAAAATGAAGTGCAAGGGAGTTTGAATACAGTGGCATTGTCTACAAAAAGGAAAACCACTATCAAAACACTCTAGTTGGTTTTAAAATTAGCTGGAGAGGCTGCAAAGAGGTCTAAGTCTTAATGACCTCAGTTCTACAATATGCCACTAATTAGCTCCACGATGAATAACTGGGAACAAAATAAGGAGTGACAGACTAGGTCAGCCAGTGGTTTGCCAAGCCCGTGCCTCATCTTTCCTACTGTGGCCTGTATGTGATGATTTTTGATTGTGTCTACACTATCTTTTAATAGTAATCAGGGCCGGAATTGCATTGTGTTATACACTACACAAACATGCACCGAAATACTGCACCTGCTCTTTGATCCTGTAAAGCATGGGAAGAGCAGCTTCCCCCAAGCTGGTATTTGCACAGCTCCTTCTGGTGGGCATGCACATGACTTCGTTTTTTCTCTGCCAGCCATCTCCCTGCCTCCTGCTGTCCTAACCCAATAAACCCCACATTTGTTTCTCCTCTGCCTCTTTCTGCAGCTTACATTGCGCCTATGCTCTATGATTATTTTTCTCCTCCCTGTATTTACCTCCCTGATCTCCCTCCTAACATTTTGTTCTTTCTCCCCCCCATTCCCACATAATGAAGATCTCATTGTTTCAAAGGAGTATCTTATTTACCCCATTTACATTTTAAATGT
Organism: Phalacrocorax aristotelis; assembly: GCF_949628215.1. NCBI lineage: Eukaryota > Metazoa > Chordata > Aves > Suliformes > Phalacrocoracidae > Phalacrocorax > Phalacrocorax aristotelis. Next base: position 18,686,497 of record NC_134279.1, read on the forward strand.
GTAAAAAACTGAAAATGCAATGGCTTTGAGATCCTTATTCCTCCACCGAACAAGGAAAACATGACCTTATCCTGCCAATACACTGCCTGTGTGTTGAGTGTGCCTGAGGACCCAAAACACCTCTTGGGGGATGCTCGTTCTGCTCTGGTGGATTTTACCAGAAGCAGATAACCATCAGAGTGCAGCAGCAATGCTTTGCTCGCACCCCTTTGACACTACTGGTGCGAAACACAAATGGCTGAGAGTAGCCTTAAGCCAGTTAGCAAACCCACTGCTCCTGAGAGCAGCAGTCTGGTCCTTTGTAGAAAGAACTTCAACAGCATGCATGTCAAGAGGCAAAGAACATTATCCTCTGCATTTTCTTCTGCAAGTTAACTCTTTCTTCTTAGAGCGATACACATATATACAGCTTGGTGAAGAAAGATTTCTGGAAGCCTTGAATATTTTATCACTCCCAAAAGCCTCACTCCTCCTTAAAATCCATCAGGCTTCCTCAGACCCCACATGTTAGACATTTCCGTATCCAAAGCAATTGCACAGACCTCCAATTCACCTTAACATATGTCGTAAGCAGTCAGTCAACACCGAGAAACCTCTCTGAAAGACTATCAGTTTGCTGAGAAGACTGTTGTGTATAGCTCCCACAGTGCCCAGCTAGCCGGAATTGTTTTGTATTCTTCTTGCTAGGATTTGCCATTTGAGTGTGTCTGGCGGCGGGGGGGAGGGCTTGTCTTTTATTCCTTTTAAAACCCATCAGCTACCAAGAACACAAATGCCACAAAAAGGATATTAAAAGCACTGTAAGTTATTACATCACTGGGGATCTGGCGAACACTAGATCAATGTCCTTACATTAATAAAATGGATGGCTAAACATCATGATTCTAGACCGCTCCACCAGCATATATTATCACGGTATACAAGCTATCAAGAAGAAAGTACCCTGCAGGTATGCAGGTGTTGCTTATGCAGGGGTGGGGCACTGCTCAGCAACAACATTTAGAAAAGGAGGCCAAGGCTTTTAAAGGGCCCATGCTTCTCTCACCAGTAAAACAACAAAACCCATTCGTTAATAAGTCAAATTTTTTTTCCATTAAAGAGCTTGCCATAAGTAGGAATGCTGTAGTTCTCTTCACATCATTAGTCTTTATTCCATTCATGGTAAGTACTTTAATCACCAGGTACACATTTACCAAGCAGTGGGTAGTTAGGAAGACTTCAGCCCTTTCATCCAGCTGGGCCAGCAGAGTGTGCATTACATAGCTTTCCTCCCATCCCCATTTAGATTAGTGCTGTGTTCCCCCCACTCACATTTTATTGATGGTTGGAACAAATGCCAGCTTAATTCTCACCTATTGGTCATGCACACAGAGGCATACATGCAGCAGGCACCTTCGTGACAGAACTTTCTTCCCCTTTCTTGTAAGGAACGTGATGTTAGCCTTCTAGCATTAACATGTATGAAAGTAGACTCAGTTATGCACTGGTACCAGCAGATCTTGTGAACCCAGAGCCTTGCTTTCAGCAAGACAGACATGATAAAATCTTTCCTCTTTCTTCAATAACATGACTAATAAATGTAGAAATTCCCTTGTCCTCTCCCCCTTTGCCAATATCTGTCTTATCTCTGGTTCTTCCTTAGACATAATTTCAAACATGAAAGGCATGTCTGTGCTATGAACAGGCAACCTTGGTTCTGGCATAAGATCCATGGCACATTGCAGTTCAGTGCTAGAGAGCTGAAGCTTAAGATCTGGCATCTACAAAACACGGTAACTGGAATTGCTGCTGCTGACTCTCTGCTTGCCTAGTGAGATACTGCGCCTGGGGTTAGCATGCTCTGTCTTGTGAAGGCAACATCAGGCTCCACTTCAGATTTCTTTCCAAAGCAGGTGCACAGCTGAAAAAAATGTGGCAGGCATTTATGAAAGGGGTTTGCCGTTAAGCACTATCCAACAAGTTAGGGGGACCATCCTGAAGCCTTTCTGGAATTTTGGCAGCGTTTCTGAGAGATCATCTGCAAATTACTAAAGATGGATATTACATGCATGTTGTAGGCAATAAATAAGAGCCATTTTAAGGGGCAGTGTATATTGACAAAGTAACACCTCTAAGAATAGAATACAACCACTGGCATAAGCAACAGAGACACGCTAATAAAACTGAAGAGGACCTAGGGAGTGTCTTAAAAGTGTATCTAATAGCAAAAACACTACTTTAAACAACAAAATCCAAAGAATGCAAAAGGCTACAACCATATTAAACCCACTCGGTTAACTTGCTAGTTTATTGTATCCAAAGATCACAGTAACTATACCTTAACTTCAGCACCCAGAATACTCCCAAAATTCCAGCTTTGTTAGAGCCCTGTATCAGAGTGAGACATATGCGTTCATCAGGCTCCCACTTTTGCCTTTCCTCAGGGAGAGAAACACAGGCACGTTAGCTGAGAGGGAACCATGGCATGCTTTGGCCAGGTTCCTGGTCTAGAAGGCTGGGAGACCAAAAGCACGATTGTTATTCAAGCCATTTTTACTTCAGCAACTTTTATTTTACTGTTTGCTGCACACCACATGACAGCTTTCTATCAAGGGAATATTTAAGTTAAGCTAGCTGAAGTTGTGTTTCTTAAGACCTGACTCTAATTTGGTGGGAATCAATGGGAATTGTTCCAGTGACTTTAATAGAGACTGGATCCTTCAGAATTGCTGGATACCTCAACTTTAGAGGTATCCTGTATTTTTTTCATGATAACTTAGAACTTTTGCAGGGGTGAAATTTTTCATTTCAAAAAAAGTAAACACTTTGGGTTTGTGTACTGATGACCAAACCAAAATAACCATACTCCCTGAATTAAAGACTACAACAGTCTACTTGTATTTTGCCACCCGATCTGAATTTTGCAAAAGCAAGTTTCTTTTTTTTTCTTAGGCCATAAATTTTTCCTGTGACTTTTTCTTTTAATTTCCAGTGCAAGTGGCTACAAGGGGAAATAAAAAAAATCTTCTTGCGCTGCCTTATATGCAAACACTGAACCTTTGTGCATATGGAGGAAAACCTGCAGGCAAAACTGCTAAGCAGCAGAAATAAAACAGCTGTTTCCAGAACCAGGCATGAACACCACAACACCGTGTGTTGTAACACAAGTCATAGAATCATGGAATGGTTTGGGTTGGAAGGGACCTTTAAAGGTCATCTAGTCCAACCCACCTGCAATGAGGAGGGACATCTTCAACTAGATCAGGTTGCTCAGAGCCCTGTCCAACCTGACCTTGAATGTTTCCAGAGATCTGGAAACATTCCCATCTACCATCTCTCTGGCCAACCTGTTCCAGTGTTTCACCACCTTCATCATAAAAAAATTTCTTCCTTACATCTAGTCTGAATCTACTCTCTTTCAGTTTAAAACCATTACCCCTTGTCCTATCGCTACAGGCCCTACTAAAAAGTCTGTCCCCAGTCACGACATTGCGCCAATACTGAGATTCTCCAGTGAGGAACCTGGTATTTCTGTACCATACGAGGGAAGAGTTAGGACAAATGTTACACAGACAGGTGTTTTTCTAAAGGCGTAATTCATTTCTGTGAAATAATACCAAGGAGAATTGTAGTGTTGGTACCATTCTCAGCCTGCTTCAACAGGCAATGACATTTATCTTGCAATTCTTTTCCAAACCTGAATCAATTCCTTTCCACATGAATTCCCCTTGCTCCACTACCGGAGTCAGTAAGCACATTTGCTTACTGACCTAATGAGATAGATTCATCTGGCATTAGACAATGCGTACGAGGGGCAATCTTTTGTAGGTATATCTAAACAACATTTTTAGCAGATAACATTTGCTCCTACTTGTGCTCCAAGGTGACCTGAAGCCCTTGAGCTTCGTTAGCATGGTGCTGAGCTGAAACTACTAAGAACAGCTACAAGTGCCAAGTTAGGGCAGCTCTATAGCTTTGTTGGCTGGTTCACAGCAAAAAGGCATATGCCTGAAATGTACCACGCTGTGTGTGAAGCCTCCCCATGGAAGGCCAGCTGCTTGTTCTTTTTCAACATCCACTGATGTTTGAAAAAAGTGCAAAGACTCCTACTAAACTCAGAGGGATGCCAGAAGAGGTTTCAAGACTTCTGAATGACCTTTGCTAACCTGGAATCTTTTAAAATACACTTTAAAAAATTAAAACTAATGTTCTCCTTTATGGGAAGGGCAGTTGTCCAAGCTAAATGAGGTCAGTGCATAGTTTAAAAATAGCTTTTAAAACTGCATGGTTACCCAACCCCCCTCAAATGTTAAAGCATTAGGCAACCATGTTACCCTACCGTGAATGACCACTCGCTAATGCCAGTGGACTATAAAGCAGCACTTTATTTTGTACTATCTGTTTATATTATACAGAGTTCAATTTGTGATTCTGCCAAACCTGTGGTCAAAGCAGAGTGGGAATTTGGTAAGAGTTTTAGACAGGTGAAAGGGAGGGGAAAAAAAGACATGAACATTCAGAATTCGGCCAGTGACAAAAGCAAACGAGAACTTTTTTCTGTTGACTGCATTGCCTTTCTGAGCAGAAATAAGAAGATGAAGGTAGAAAAGAAACTTTGTGCAAACTCTTATAGATCTCATATCATAAAGCCCTGAAATTCTGCTATCTTGAGAGTTTTTTAACCTACCATTGCTTTTGTCTGTGAATATAGGCTACTCTCCTTGCCCAGGAAAAGCAAATACTGGGATCTGAATGCTTTACAACTTTATGCTAGAAGAGGCCACAGATGGGGAAGCAGTTTGATCAATGTGGGAGGGATCAGCCCAAAATAACAGTAAGATATATTATACCATCAAAAAATGGCATGTCTGGAAGGAAAGTTTTGAGCATAAATTAATACTGACCTTAGCTAGAATAACTTGCTCTCTTCAACATCTGCAGCTGTGTAGTTACTAGGGAGTTATCTGGCTTTGTATGCTTTTTCACATCTGTCTACTAAATCAGAGATAGAAATACAAAAATCTAGCACAAAGGGACATTATATGGATTTGTGACACTCCCTGAGGGACTTGGGGTCTTTAAACTAACAAAGAGATTACAATGGGGCACAGGTATGATATTCTCTTTGTGACAGGTATAATATTGGTCTAACATTGTGCCTGTTCCATTGTCCAATGGAAAAACTATCTCTGTTTTCCTCTGATGAGCTCTCTGAAACTTCCAAACATGGGTAAACAGAACTACAGTATATGAGACAATACGTTTGGCATACATGCATGAAACTTCATACTTCTGGGATGAGCAAAATGAATAAAGTCAATTCATACTAATTGCATTACAACACCATGTGTGAGAGAAAGCAACAGTGGGAACAGATTGAGAGAGGACAGAGAGACTCTCACAGTTCAGCTTATACAGTATTTTCATCATTCTTCACCATTTTCAACATCGCCAGGAACTTCCAAAGACTGAACTGTGAAGCCTTACTAGAAACGGGCATGACAGGGTTACTCAACAGGAGTAACAAGATTTTTCAGCACGTAGCATGTGAGTTAGTGAAATGAGTGGTATGTTGTATTTCCCCTGCCTGCATCATCTCAGGTTATGTTATGGTCCAGTCTAAATGACAAGGTGATGAAATTGCATAGGTGTAACATGCCTTTATTTTAGCAGCATGCATGACACAAAGTACTAAAATCCCTAAAGTATAACAGTCTTGAATAATACGGTTCTTTATCAGGTGTCAGTGGGATATTCATATGTTATTGCCCTGTGCTTGCAAAATATGGGAGTTGTTCTTAAATTATGGTCTGAGCTTGTATAAAAAACTCAACCAAATCAAAACGCAATAGCTTTTGCCCTCATTCTGAACAGTTGAACTTTTAATATATAAAAATTTTGCATTCTTTCATGTCTTTATACTATCAAACTACATTTTAGGTTAAAAAAAAAAGGTGACATTTCAAATGGGTAGTGCAAATTGATTCAATGAAGCTGACGCAGCGTGTAGAGCACAAGTCTTATGAGGACTTGTGAGGAGCAGCTGAGCAAACTAGGATGTTTAGCCTGGAGAAAAAGAGGCTGAGGGGAGAGCTTGTTGCTCTCTACACCTACCTGAAAGGAGGTTGTAATGAGGTGGGGGTTGGTCTCCTCTCCCAAGTCACTAGTGATAGGATGAGAGGAAATGGCCTCAAGCTGCATCAGGGGAGGTTTAGACTGGGTATCAGGAAAAATTTCTTCACTGAAAGTGTTGTCAAGCATTGGAACAGGCTGCCCAGGGAAGTGGTTGAGTCACCATCCCTGGAGGTATTCTAAAGATGTGTAGATGTGGCACTTCAGGACATGGTTTAGTGGTGGACATGGTTTCGTGGTGGACTTGGCAGTGCTAGGTACACAGTTGGATTTAATGATCTTAAAGGTCTTTTCCAACCTAAATGATTCTATGATTCTAATTTTAATGTACTAAGAGATTTAAGGACACAAAGCCATAAACACATAACCAAAATCAGACAAACACGTATGCATCTACAGTCATAAACAAAAAAAAGTCAACTTCAATTTATAGTCATTAGGCAAGGTGAAGAAATTCCATGTGAATCCCTCTGGAGAGCCAGCAATATAACTTGGACCTTACAGCAAGCAAATAACGTTTTCATACGGGAAGAATAGAGAAGGGGATTGTAGACACAAGCTAAACAAAAGCAGTGGTGACAGATATGAAAGGTAATAGAGATACTCCTTACGTAGCAGAAAATTATTTTCTATTGAACTTATTTTCTGCTGGATTAGCATAGCAGGACATCTTAGACAAATGACAGCACTAGCACAAAACAAGGGTTGCAGCAGCAAGGTTGGTTTAGACAACTGAAAAAGGAGCCACTGCTTTGGATACTGGCCGATAAACTAGAAGGCCACCACTCAGAAGCAATGGTGGTCTCAGTCACGTGTCGAACATTCAGGTTCAGAGTGATCCTGGCAAAAGCTCAGGAGGAAGTTGCTTGGTCTGCACCATAACATATGAATGGGCAGTCTAAGGGCACTGGAAAACACTGCTGCTGAGAACATACAAAACTTCAAACAGGATCAGACCACTCTACGGGGTAATGAAACAATCAGGAGCTGGTACAAATAGGAACTTGTACGCCGTAGCATCCTGGCACCTCACCTGGCAAGCAGTGCTCAGCATTCCTCCATGGGCATAGCCTTCCAAAAGTAGAGTCTTTCAATGTACAAAAAGGCTACAGTACAGAGCGTGTGTCCTCAGTTCCACAGAGGACAGGGAGTGGAAGTGCTTGGCAGCAGATGGTATGGCACACCTAAATTCTCTAGAGTGGGCAGAGTCTGAAGGAATCTAACAGCTTTGTTGAAGGAAACCAACAAGCTGTTTTGACTGAGGTTATGCTTTCCAAATAGCTCTAATACCATGCAGTATTATTTTCATCATTATCATTAGCAATGTAGTAATATGAGCCTACCTCTTCATATTTCTTTCTTCAGTGAAAAAGTCCTTCACTTCTTGCTTCTTATAAGAGAGTGGACCTTGCCCACAGATGGTCTGCTCCTAAAAGCATTTTATAGCATGCTAAAAATCTGTGTACATGGCCAGCCTGGCTTAAGCTGATGTTAAGGATGAGGTCTGCTTGTGGAATGAATACTTTGGATTTGGGCTTACTTGGCCCAAGTTTTGATTGACTTATAATATTTTCTTGTGTCTCATTTGTTGATACCTATAGCTCTGACTCTCATAAAATGCATCTTTAAATTACCCCGAACTCATCTAGACTGTGATTCCAAGGGTTAATTTGAAAACACACACATTCCATTACTGGAGCAGATTACTTAGAGCAACAGAATGCAGAAGTGTGATTACTACAGGAAAAAAAAAATAAACCACTGAAGTGAATTTAAATTTTAAAATTAATTTGTCCTTTTCCTTGACGCTTCTTTTTTTCCCATGAACACTGAACCTACTCTTATGTATCCATGTATACAGACTGCAAATTTCAGTGTCCTGCAGGAACAGCAGCAGACGCTCAATGTGTTTTCACATCCAAGGAAAGGTATGACAGAAAAAAATACCTGCATGTTAAAATAGTATAGCTGGCCAATAACAGTCAACTAAACATTGGTATAAAACAAATAACAAAGAGCTTTGTTAATGTGCATAAAACGGTGTAAAAAAATTTTTCAGTATTAGAGGAAATAAATCAACAAAACCAGACAAAGGCTACTGTAGTTGGTCTCATTTTTATGGCGAACTTTTCACTAAATTGCAGTAAAGAGGTTGTAATGTGGCAAAGTGAGGTTTTTTCCCAACCATAAATAGAAAAGTAGTTATCCTAAATACTTGCAAACAAGGCCACCACTGGTGTGAGGTTTCCTTGAACATAGTGTTTGGTGGCTGGCTTAGTGTATCACTGCTTCTGCTCGCACCCTCCACGTCACCACTTATTCTCTGTTTCTGACTGCCGCCCATCTGGACATCCCCGCAGGTTACAGCCATTCAGACATTTCTTTCAGGGGCCTGGCTCTTGTCCCATTCCTTCTCCAACCCCACCAACTCATTCCTACCCTCTGCTGCTTCCTCACTCATGTCACAACAACTCTTTGTGGGGTAGCTTTTCCGGGCTATTTTTAAGAAAAAGAGTGATTGTGTGCTTAGCTCTGCAGCTGATGTGTGGGCTACGTTCACATCATCAGTCCAGCTCTTCCATTTTTTACTCTATGCTCCTTAGTCTTGTGTAATCCAAAAGTCAAGCTTTTAAACTTGAGCCATTACAGCCAACACTAAAACATATCCAACAACCTCTTAATATCTACAAAGTTCTTTCAAGTTAATCCAGCATTTCTTGAGAAGTTAAATCTGGTTGTTTTGTGATGATTTGGAACTGAAAACAAACAGCCTGGGTAACTGGAACTTAAAAATGCAAAATCAAGAGCAAACCCAGTTTAGTTTTTGGCATCGTATTGTGTTTGTCTCAGCAGTAATAACAGTTATTATGTTTTAAAACAAGTATCTAGCAAACAAACAGGTCAGATGTATTTCAAAAAGCAAAAGTCAGTGTATTTTTTTCCACTTGCTTGACAGGTGATTCATTTACACACTCCTTACTAAATCACAGGCTGATTTTAATGGGAGGAGAAATCTAGGATCGCCCGAGATGGATAACTAGGTCAAGTTACCCTTTGGAAGAAGTGAGCAAACAAAATGTGAACCAGAGAAATCCACTGCTTTTCCCCTTTGAGCTTCATGCAAATATGCTCTGGAAACTCGGTATGTCTCATTTTCTAGGGCTCAACCACAGCACCAGGCCTCCAGGGATGTACTTTCACTAACACCTTAGGCAGTCACTGCTGCTGAAAAAACCCCTACAGTCTTTCCCTCCACTCCCATACTCCACTCCTTCCTGCCCCCTTGCCAGTCATCTGTAAAGGTGATCTTTGTTAAAGCTAAACAACGGGTTTGTTGGTTTGGCTTTGATGCCTGGCGCAGTTCATCAGCTGGCTGTGCAAATGCTGGTGCTGGCACAAGGAGGGAGGTGGTAAGGAAGCAAAAACAAGAGGCAGGTGGGACTGCAGCAGGGTTAGCTCTGGGTACAGCTAGAAGATGCAGCTGAGCCAATTTAATAGCTTGCTCCTGCCAAAAACATCAGTCCCACACCCTCTTTCCCCTCTCCTCTACACCTGTCTGCGGCTGTGGAGCCAGGTCTGTCTTCCTTGTGCAGCCCTAAAGCCCAAGTGACCTTGCAGTGAGCCAGCTCAGCTCATTAAACTATGGGACAACTGTTGTGTTTTAACTGCATGGGAGCTGGAACAGCTCACTGAAGGATCAGAGGAATAGCAGAGCCAGGGCAAGAGAAGCGCAAGGAGTGCACGGCCAGCAGCAGGGAGGCAGGTCGAGGGGGCGGACAGAAGAACCACCCCCTTTCAGCAGCAATGACCTGTTAGTTTGGCTCAACTGGATCTTCTAACTTTACCCTTGCACTGTTTCGGGCAGCAGTGCTGGCTTATGTCAGCTAAAAGTGTTGTGAAACAACATCCTCGGTCTCATTTTAGCCATGTAGGTAAGCAACACTTCAATGAGCAATTCACATACCTACAGTTAAGAATATGCTGATATACATTTTGTATTAAAGGCCTATCTCAGGAGCCACATATAATTTCACAGGAAGCCCAACAAATGGCCTTCAGAGAGGTTCACTGATCTGCATTTCAAAAATGTGGACCATTATGCCAGTAGTAGTTCTCTCCTGAATGATAGCTTTAAGCACTTGTTATTGATTTAAATTTTGAACGAGTTTGCTTTGATTCAAAACATCATTACACCTACAACTTCATTTGCATTGAGTTACTGTCCAAGCCTTCACATAAATTACTTCATCAGCTCTTAGAGGTCCTAGGCTGTGGTTCCCCACGCAGACACTGCTGGCTGCAGGAACTCCCAGCATCTCCTTTCTCTTCATCCTGACCTCACGCTGCTGCATTCTATCCCTTCAGCTTTGCCACTTTGTGGGGCTACACTGCAAAGCGGATAACCAAACTCAGACACAATAAAAATATTCCAGCTGCCGCCTTTTATTTTTTGGGGAGGTAGTGCCTCCGGCTGTAGTTTCAGCAGTAATACTGGCTTATTGTACAGCCAAACACTGTAATTTCCCCCCTGCACACACACAGTTTATACCTGCCCACGTTTCACTCATAGCACCCTTTCCCTTGCGTCACTGTGCACAGCTGTGCTGGGAATTGGAATAAAGGACCCACCAAGCTGTAACGTAGTCTGGGAAAGAAAAAGAACTGAAGGCACCTAATTCCCTTCTCTGGTTCAGAGCAAAGGTACACAGATAGTGTGATATGCCAACATGACTGAGGCTATGGTTAAACAGATGTTTGTAGGCATTTTCCTTACAGAGATTCCCACTGTTCCTTTCACTTGCCCAGTGGCACATTCCCATCCCTGAGCTTCTTCCTGCATCGTGCCAGAAAATAGGCAATTTGATTTCTATATTAAAGTCTATAATAGCAGATAACTTTAAGAAATTCTCTATCCACCTTGTTATTTATGCAGGCATTTTGTATTTTTAAACAAGCCAAGGTTTGAAACAGTCCCAGAACTCACCCAAACAGTCACAAAACAATCAATGGCATCTGAATCTGTACTGACCCTCTTAAGAAGATCATCCAGCATGGAAAAGAAAAGCTACTGAGCAAGAGCAAAGCACCCTCTGCACTACCAACAGGCACAACAGGCTGTCCTGGGTGCCCCAGGCATTATTGGCTTTGGCAGAGCAGAGCGTGCCATATCCAAACCAGTTAAACTGGCTCCAGAAGCACCGCAGGAGCCCAAAGGCAGGTAGTTGTTCATCTGACTGGGACGGATACAGAGGCTGCAAATAGTGTCAGAGGTTTTTTCCCATTACTGTTGTCATTTTTGATTGCCAGGGTCGCTGGGCTGACGAGTACGACAGGAAAGTATTCGAGCTGTGGAGACAGTAATTCTGCTGTGTCCAAATATTACACCCCTGGTGAAATGTGCATAGTGGCAGGTTCTGCATAGTGCTGATCTGTCCACAGTGAGTATGACAGTTGGTGTACTCCGATGATGAGTTGACCAACAGTGTTTTGACAGTGCATGTTAGGTGAAGGAATTGCAGTTATCTTATAAATGCTGCTGGCTTTGTTGTGTCTGTGATAGTTTTCCTGATGATGAAATAGGGTTCCTAGTCGGATAAGGAAGAGGTGGGGCATATAATGAACCAGCCAAATAGCTGGGAGCAAGTCCTGGGTATTTGTGTAATAATTCTTTGGGTGGACTGTACTTGTTTGGGAGAGACAATTTCTGCTCTTTATTAAACAAACAGTAAGGATAATTTACATGTCAACACCGTTAACTGTTTCAGCAGTAAGGAGGAGATAAAGTCACAGATCTGCTCAATTAACTGTGAGCAATGTCTCATTTTGGTGCCACAGTTAGATGATATTTGGGAGATACCCTGATTTCTGTGCCTCCCAAGAAAGAAGTTTGGTGGAACTCAAAACATGTTCAAGCCAAATCAAGATGCCCAGGCAAGCAAAATAGCAACACAACCTACTGCCTTTTCATGACCGCTGTGAATACGGCTCATTTTGTGAGTGGGACTTAAAAGTGAGCGGTCAGCCTCTCTCTGGACTCCACTGCTGTCAGAACAGCTTTGCTCTGTTAAACCTTCCAAAAATGTTCAATACCTTCATAGAAATGAAGTTACACAAGTTGGGGTTAGAGGATCCAGCAGCTCACAGCTCACCACTGCTGCTCATCTAGTCTCCCTGATCTTCTCCCAGCAGTGTGATTACTCTGTTTACCTGGTGCTGTCCTCAGAGCTGGTCAGACCCGTTTCCTGAGCCAGTTCAAATCACTGATCTAGGAGAAAAGTGATCCAGGAAAAAAAAGGAGGTGTCTAGTCTTTTACTGGGCAAGTGATCTGAACAATGAGTGGAAGAGCATATAACATGTATCAGAAATGATTCAAAGGTGGGGCAGAACACACACAGCTGAGCATGATGGATGTGGGGAGCTAGTTTTCAATAATTATCTTTCTACTACACAGAGCCCATTAAGATTCAAGATTCCCCCCTTTCCTTTATATCACCTGTCCCAAACTAGTCCAGTTTTGCCTTTAGTGCAAGAATACTGTGGTTATTTTATTACTTGTTGGCAAGTGAGCTCTAACATGGTCTAAATTTCTGATACTGAGAAGGCAGACTTCATTAGCATGCCCATGGAATTAGACAAATACATTGAAGCTAGCTAACATGTTCTCAAAAATTCATCATTTATCCAAGTCTAGACAAGCACATCTAAAGAGCAAGAGATTCCACAGGCCCGTATACTGATTTTACCAATAAACAGGTGATAATGCACTGAATCTAAATCGTGCTTTTGCATTTTCAGTCACAGTCAATGAGAAATACGGAATTATCAAGAGATCAGTGATGGTGGGGAAAGTACTTAGCAAATTCAAAAGAAACGGACGTCAGTAAGAAGGAAAGGTTTTGAGGAACTTGCAATTATTCTAATCTAGCCACTGTGGAAGAGTAGTTCAGAATCTTAAATGACACAGATTCACAGAACTATGTGGATTTTGCAGAAACATTGGCATAAAAAATTCCTCTGCTCCTGCCACTGGCTTTTGCTCCCACACCATAGTAGCTCACTGAGGCAGGTGAGACATTTGATCTGTTTTAAATAACACAAATGCAGGTCTTGTAAGGTATTCCAAAAAGATGCATGTGTTCACTGAGCTGCCTCACAGGAACAGGGGTGTATTTCCTAACCACTTTGTATCACCAAAAGACAACCTTGCAATCATGACAGTCATCACTATTGTTGGACAGCAGGTCACAGTGGTGCACTGCTTACATAAAAGGTTTTATGTCAAAGTACTTTAAGATGACCAAACATCATTATAGGGGAAACAGATGCAGAAAATTGCCCTAGCTAGCCAGAAAGTTGTTCCACTTCTTCAGTTACGCTAGCTAGTTACTGACCAGTGGTTTCTTTACTGCCAGCCATACTTCCCAAAACAGTCTTCACCTGTTGCTGAAAGCAAGAGAAAAAAAGGTGTTCAAGGCTGAGACAACCTGTAGATAACAATCAGTACAGCTTTGGGAAGTTTTCCAACGCCTGTTTGTCCTTTTAAAATGTTGTTCACGTTTTCAGTGCTTTTGTCATCTTTCTTTGTTCTGTTCCTGTTTACTCGTACCTCAAATTTCTTGCCTGCCCTGACCCGGGTGTCCCAGTTGTCCAAGTGAAACAGTGCACACTTTCTGTTCTCCATGCCCCAAGTCTTTGCATGTAAAAGTATATAGCATAGTATGTGCAGGCTCCATCCAGGCAAAGCTCTTCAAATCCTACTGCCTGTGTTACAGCAGGGGCCCCTTGCACCTCTAGCTGGTTCTCTGCACTCCTCAGAGCCTCATCAAAGCACTGCCTCCAGGGCCTTCCCCTCATTTCCCTAATACCTGCATCTTCTGCTTGCAAAGGCACCTCCTGAGACAACTGCCTCGTGCCCTACAGCCTTGCCCTTCATAGTTCCACAGCTGCCATGTCCAAACCGGTGAGCCTGGGCTCTGGCAGAAGAGGAAGCACCACCTGGCCTCCAGCACCATGGCAGCAGTGTGACTTACCCTGGGCCAGGAGAAGGAAAGAGCATAGAGGCGGAGGAGGTGGTTTCTTCCCAGTCCATTAGCACTGCTGCGTGCACAGGAGGCAGGCAGCTCAGCCCCAGCTGCAACCCTTCTTCCCATTCACCTCCTTTCCAGCCATCCTGAGGGGGCTGGTAGAAATGTCACATTCTTTGCAAAACGGCCAAAACAAAAGAAATTTTTGGGTGGGGGGTAGGAAATTGTAGAATGAGAGAGTGAAAATGAGGGGGGAAAAGACAAAGGCTGGACAGAATATTCATGGCCTTCCTGCATCCTCTTTGGGGGAGCCACTCCTTCCCACCCCATCCAACCTGGACACCAGTTAACATCACAGGCAGAGTAACAAGAAAGGCTTGATGTTTGTCGCTGTTTTCTGTGAAAAGCAAAAGCTTTTCCCATGAGCCATGTTATACCTCTGTTTCGACTTACTATGCTATCTACTGTCATACCCTCTCCAGTCAGCTGCCTTTCCCACTTCTCTTCCCTCCTCTCCCAGGATATGCATGTTGCTTTCTCTCCCTCTTTAAAGCTTCTTCAAATATTAGGCAGACATCTCCTTGGAGGTGATACTCTTACCCAACAGGAGTGCAAGACTGAAATGCACATAAGATCAGTGTCCTGCAGGGAATATGCAGTGTTGTCCTTAGCGAGACAGTGGCCTGGCACTTAAAAGCTGTCTATGAGATTTGTATCACTTTGTCATAATCCTTTTCCTCTTCTTGGCAGAGGAATAGCCTCTAAAAAAAGCCACAGTCAGTATCAGAAAACTGAAATGGGAATATTACTTTCAGTTACTACAGAGTTTTCACTAAGCTAGCAAAATAATAATTCTGTGCTGGGTAAGTCAAATGGAAATCATCCATCTGGAAAAGGCAATTGCTTCTGAAAAGTCAAGAGAAATACTTCATTTTAACATAAAATCCACTGAACTCATCTTTGGTATAAACTCACTAAATTTAAGGCAGTCAGACCCCTGTACTTCTTCATAGGTTGAAGGAGAGATGCTACCACAAGATTTGAGATTATAAAGGTGAATGTCAGGAAATATATTAGTAATTAATCTTCCTTCCTTTTCTCTCACATTACAATCTACCCCTGTTCTTCTGTGTCAGCTGTCTTTGTGATGCTCACAACAAACTTATCCCTTGGTTATATTTATACGTTCCTGTAGAACATTAACAAAATGTCACGCTTTTCCTGAGAACACTGTTAACAGTTAATTACTGTTGGTTGAAGTGTTTGCTTTACTAGGCTCTACAAAGATATGTTTTAAATGCCACAGGATAAGCTAGTTGCAATAAGAATTTTGTTGTTTGGTTGGTTTTGTTGTTTTTTTTTTTAAAACAGTGCTACAGTTTGGATGTTGTGGTATGCAATTAGGCAGATAGGTTTAGCCTGGTGAACATGAAAAACCTGAACAGACTATTCCCATTTCCCCTACAAATCTATTTTAATGCAAAGAACTATGGATATAATTCTTGTTAGACATAATGGCTATTAACTTAAAAAAAAATTTTGTAAGGCAAAATGAATAGTATATGCCCCTATTTTTCCAGCCCTACGTGCAATATTTTTTCACCCCACGACTGCCATTAGCAGTGCCAGAAATCACAAAATTCCTTTGCATCCTGCAGAAGGTTATCCTCATAGGGCAACACTTTGCTACTCTTATTCTGCGAGTCACCAGTCCCACCATACAAGACATCAGTCACATTGATATAAAAAATGTAAGATAAGCTTGGCTCTTCCTCCTATTAAGGACAAAAAAACCCACAGCAAAATTGTCAACTCTTTACTGTTCTAGTTCAGAAGGTATTCCCAAGTCTAAGCCTATTGATATGCTAAAAAGTTCATAGTCTAAGATAATTTTGCCTGCAATAGGTATCAGACAAACTTTAATAACCATTTTTTAACATAAGGGAATTGTGCCTGCCTTCCTAAATTAACCAAGACTCATGCACAACCTCATCAGATGTTATTCCTGTTCATAAATGCAGCAACCGAATTTGAAAGACCAAATGATTTGCCCACAATTATTCGTAAAATCAGTGGCAGAGCTGGTGGTTGGAAAATAAGACCTTCCTGGGTCCCAAAAACATGTCCTAATTACAAATCGTGATGACCTACCTATGTACATTATGTGTGAATGATATAACCATGCAGATGTAAGAAGTAATTTTAATCCAACTGCAAAAAAAATGGAAACCAACCTTTCTCCAGGGAGTCTTCAAATCACAGAAGCTTCCTGGTAAAATTATAAATCTCTCATATTTCAAAGAAAATGCTGTATGCTGCTGTACTAAATCAAGATAAAATTAACACAAACAGTATTTCCAATGCAACAGAAATATAGTGAACACAAACCTTAATCTGATCACCAGGCTATAAACTGCTGCAATTAAAACAGATCAGAGCAAAGAATTTGTCAGGCGTCAGTACAGTTGACAGTAGTTTACCCTAAAGGATCTATGTAGACTTGCAGATGTATCTCCAGGGCAATTAGATACAAAAGGCTTTTATTTTTTGGCTACTTCAGTGCTCTCTGAAAAGGGCAAACCACTTGCTTCTTTGCTGCTTCTGCCACTCATTACCTAGTATAAAACCCATAGACTACATATAATAACAATGACAGAGCACAAGGCAAGAAGTATGTATCTGAAAATAAGGGTAGGACTTCTAGCACCCAAGAGGAGTGCTGGATGCTGTCTCTTTTTGCACTGTGATGTGCGGTCTGATACAACATTCCCTAGAGAGGGAGCTCCTTGTTAGAACTGAATATTCGTATGAAATCCCACTGCAAACCTCCTCGAAGCAGATGGGGTTGGTGATGGCATCTCCATGCTGCTTCTTAACCACCTTCTGAAGTGATCACTGTTGAACAATGTAAGCTGCTCCTTTTCCTAGGCCCCATGCAAATATTAGGGAGTAGCTGAAAGAAACATCAGCACTCAGTTGGAAGACTATATAGAGTGATAAAACTAAATTTGACATCCTTGCAGAACTTTGAAAATTCTTTGCAAAAAGATGAATATTAAAATTCATATTTTCTTGCAACAGAGACCAGAAGCTAATAAGCAATAAGGCCTGGGGACGTTTTAAGTAAAGACATAGAAGGGGAAAAAAAAATACTTTTTTTCACTGGTAAAAAGCAAGCGTTTGTATATTTGCTCTTCAGTTTAGTTGCAAAACCTTTGTTCTGACATTCTGAGAGTGCCAGAGGTAATCAGGTGTGTTCAATTTATTTTCTTTCTGCTTTTTTTGATTTGTTATACCTCTGTCAGGTATTTGGCTCCCTCCCTAAAAAAAGTTCTGATCTTTTTGGTCTATCATTCAGAAATATCTCTGTAATAACCTCTTGAATTCCTTCTATTTCTGCTATGCTTTACAATATAATAAAGCAAGGTTTGCAGGAAGAGGTAATGTCTTTTATTAGAACAAGTGTTAGAGATGGGAGAAATACCCAAGCTTTCAAATACAAAAGACGGGACTCCTTTTTGATATAGACAGTATTTAAACGGAGCAAAGGCTCCCAGGTGAGTATCAATGAGCTAAAGAAGGAATTAAAATAAGTTTGTTTATTGAGAAAACCTGAATTACATTTCATTCTAAAAAGTTTGTATTTAAGCAAGTCTTCACAAAAGCATTAACTAGTGTGAACTTTACCAACACTTTTTGTTAAACGCTTAATCCACACCCACATCAAAACAAAGACAGAAGGCTGAGCTCTTTACATATGAGAAGGTGACTTTTCACACATAACCTTAAAAGTAAACCTTTTGCTTTTTTCAGGGAAATACAAAGCTCCAAGATAATAAAGTTTCCTTCATTTACATATCTTCCAAGAAGTGGAAATTACAAAACTGCAGCCAACAAACAGTGGCTAATCAGTCTAGGGGAAAAGGTGCAAAGGGAAAACTTAGAAATGAGTTTGTTTAAAAGCAACAAGAGGCAGAAAGGACCTGGAGCTATGAATGCTTTTGTTTCACTAATCTACGTAACTTTCTGGCGACAAAAAAAAAAGTAATCCTTGAATGAATGATTCTGACTTTGTACTAGTGTGAATTGAGTAACTTTTTCTTAAAAAAAACCCAATACTTCGTTTGTATTTAAAAAAGTCTTCCCGAAGACCTGTTTTCTCAAACAAGTCTTTATATGGGAAAAACAACTGTGGATTTTGTAGTCATCATGTGAGTAACTTCTATTAAAGTCAGCAGGGCCCTGCCTACTGTGAGATTTTTTTAACCTGTAAGTCTTAATCAGTATAGCTGTCAGCTGTAGAGCCTGAGGAAGCTGTCATACATACAATATTCAAATGTAGTTGTGTTTTTCCCACAGTGCTGTTGAAAGAAAACCCTTTTGTTAGCAAATCCTGAGAGACATTAGTATCCTGAAATGGAAGAAAAATAGAGTGAAGAAGGGTCTCCTAACCCAATAAACAGTTTGCATCTGCAACATTTCTCCCGCTGAAACTACACACCACCACCGATTTTTTAAAATCTCTTTCACAAATATAGGTTAGAAGCATAAGAATTTGTGGGAAAGTTTTTCTTCAGTGTAGACCACGGCTTGATGTTTATTCATATGCTATAGTACGCAAATGAGACACTAAGTACTTTGTAAATGGTGCATCACTTTGACTGCTTGATCCACTCTACTGACAGAACAGTTTGGCATAATTGCTGGCATACATAATATTTTCAAATGACAAATCTCCAAACAAGCCAGAGCCTGAGCTAACAGCAGTGAAAGGTGAAGAGAAGCTGCCTACGTATTCAGCTGAATTCTAGATGATTATATGCTACAGACAATTAAGATTTATAGTTGATATTGTCCACAAGAGAAATGCATTCTTCTACCTTCAGTACTTCCAGTTCCACAGCATGTACTGGTATTGGTATCTATCTTCAGCTCTTGCTTTAGATGTAAGAAGCTAATTTCTCTGCTACACCCTTTCCCTGCCATTTAGACACAACTCTTTTGAAATGGGCCCCAAATGTCTTCAGTGCTGCCCCTACATGTAGTTTTGATTTAACATTGGTAGTATCACTCAGCTCATGCTGTTGCTTATGAGTTGCGTCAGGCAGTTCTAATAGAGTAGCTTCAGCTCCGTGCTGCTGCGTATCTTGGCTTGTAAAACAGGCAGGAGTATACAAGCAGTTGCATTGCTAATAGGAAAAATACTTCATCAGAATGACTGGCAGAAAATGATGAACAGTGCTTTAAAGAAATCAAAGAGACAGCAAAGTATGGCTGGTAACAATGGTCTAGGGCTTTCAGCAACCTTTCAGTATTACACTGATGCTAGGATATTGTCACAGTATTAAGATGCAGAGCCTACATTTTCAAACATGCCTATTTTGTTTTGTCATCTCAGTGTTTGGCTATCAAATTCCCAACAATTAGCCACCACCACAACTAAAGAGCACCTTTTGTAGAAGCAGTCAGGCAAGCAAACATACAGTGACAGCAAGGAGACTGATGGCAAGTGGGACCCTCAGAGCAGGATAGCCGGTCAATATACATTTAGTGGTTGCAGATATGCCAGCTCAGAAGAAAAACTACAGCTGAGTTTCAGCTGTGAGCAGCCTGAGCGGCAGGAGCAGCAATGTGGAGTTGGTCAGGGTACCCACAGGGAAGGGTTGTACAGACACAGAAGAAAGGCATCTGTCTGTAAAAAGCAGTCTTTTTACAGGCTCTTCTATGTATGTTCTATGTATGAGCTGTTCCTAATGTATCTGTTCATACCTGGTTTCAGAATGAAAGTTCAGTATTGAAAGTATTTTCCCTGTTGCCAGAAAGAAGCACTTTTCATTTTCATCCTAAACCTTCCAAAGCTGTAATGCCTATAAAACATGCCAACACTGCTGCATAAAACAGGTTATGAAACCTTAATTATTTTTCTGTGGTAGGAGAAAATCCAGCTTTCCTATCCTGTAATGCTGTTTGGAATGAGAAAATCTTGTAATCAGTAATACCATAATACCATACATAATGCAATTTCAGGTCCTTTGAATGTTTGGCCTACCTTACTTAGGTCAGCCAGGTGGTTACTATCGGTGCTGTCTGCTCCACCTGGGCAAAATGCATCTTGTGTTACTGAGATGCTCCTTCCTGCTATCTGTTAGGGAGCTTGCCGTAGCCTCATGCTCTGGTTGACAACATCACAGATTGCCTTCCCTGCAATCCCATGGCATATGACCATGTTTTTCTTTCCAGAACTAAGCTTCTGATGGAGAACTGCAAACAACCTGTTAACTCTCAGAAAAATCTGTGACCAGCCTTCCACCTCAGTGATTTATTTTTTTTAATCATGCTGTATTTTCAAGGCTGTCTTTGTACAGAGAAAGACTAGAAACATTATAAAATCTCTTCTGTCTTCCAGGCCTCACAAATTGGAGACGATAGGAAGCCACAGGCTTTGGTAAGCTACAAAATGCTATCTTCTACTTCCAGCTGACAGTTTATCTTCCTGCTCTCTCTACTAGTAAAAGTAATAACTGTGATGACAGTTATAATGATTTTGCTGTCAGACCAAAAAAGCTTCCACAGCAGCTCCTCCAGATTGCAGACCAATGTAATCTAATCAATAATATATGAAAAAGATACCTATATAGCTGAAAGAAGACTAGGATTTTCAACTTTCTAGAGATGCGTTCCAGACTGTACTTTTTCTTTCTCAAATTAGAGTTTAAGATCATGCTAAATAGCCATTTCTCTTAAAAACAGTAAACATGGCAGTGATGGGCACGCCTTGCCTTCTGGAAAGGCACTACCAGCACCCCTATATATCACTCATAGCGTGTACATACCCTCTTTGTTAACAGTAGATCCATTGTCTAGGTGACTCTGATGATTTGAGTGCAAGAGAGGAATCAACTTGATGCAGGCAGGGTGAGCATATTCCAGCTGAGCAGCTGCTTGCTATGTAGCATGCTGTAGTACACTGCTGCAAGAGTCACCTGAATTCCAGCTTGCTTTGAACCCAATGGCAGACTAGCTCAGTGGATTAACAAGCCGGTATCAGGGCCTGTTTGCTGATTCTTATTGTCTTTATCCTAAGCATCTGTGACCAGCCACTGTGCTCCAAAATGGAAGTTAGGCTACATGCATTGGTCTGTCTTCACGAGAGTAGTTCTTATGTTCAGGTATTCTAACTATATTCCAAATTACTTTCTAGGCCTTCAACAGCCTCTAATTTTAGCATCACTGTCCAGCGTTTGTGTCATAAGCCATACCTGTTGCTTTCCACAGCTTCTGTATTGGGATATCTTCCTGTTTTTCTGCTAACACTTTAAAAAAACGTAATTCATATACTGAAATTATACACTGTGGAAATACCTAGAGGTTTTATAATGTGAGATAATATTTTTAGCTTTAAGCAAAGACTTTTGCTCAAATCACATTGTCAGTGTGGTTTGTACAAGGTCACCTTTTGCTAACTAAACATGCAACCTGAGATACATAAATGATATGTGCTAGGAAAAAATATAGTGTCGCTGTACATAATGGTGGAGATTAAGAGAGAAGCACCTTTTCAGAATGTCACTGTTTTTAAATGACCTAGCTTTTGATCTAACATTTGTTGTTAGCATAAAGCAGTTGGGACTCTCCATTAATAATGCTCTTCTTTTAAAACCTAGTTTATATCAGCAAGTATGGGCTTTTAATCAGACAAACCAACAAAAGATGGACAAAGCATGGACATCACTGCAGGACTGCTTGGGAAAAGCAAATAGTGCAGCTATTCTGGAATGGTTTTGATGGTGTAAGCCTGCAATGACTCCCCACCGTGACATTTTTATTCCACAAAATCATTGATTTATTTTGGAAAACAGTACACATATGCACAATTACCCTGAATAGTTATTCTGGCCAACAATGCTAGGCGGGCAAGCATGGAGTGTGATTTTCAGAGCCATATGCAGTGTTATTGTTGTCTGGGTCACTTAAAAAATCTGTGGAAAGATCGTGGTTTTAATCTTTCAAATATCAACAGCAAAGCTCAAGTCTGTAACTAAAGCACTATGAAGTGTTTTAATTTCTGTTAGCAGCATCTTAGTTCAGCTTATTTAAGAACATAAAACCCCTTCTTAAAATCTAATAGTTTTAAATGTGAATTAAAACCAAGAGAAAATAAACTAGAAAATGTTTCTAGATTTTCCTTTTCAGATTTTAACTACCTAAATAATTAACTGAACTTTGATAAACTTCAGTTAACATTTTATACTGAAAACAGAAGTGATTGTGTCTATGCATTATGAAACAGTAAAAAGTTTCAAGATAACTTAATCCTTCTGACAATTTTTAAAGCAGTTCTGTGAGTAGGCCTAGAGCCTAGAACAGAACAGTTTTCAGCCGGTGAGCCACAGAACAGCAGGAACTCCTGGAATTCAAGACGTCTCTGGACTGCTTCCAGGGGGTCACAGAAAGACAAGGAAGAAGAACCAGCAAATGAAGTTTGCTAGCCAGATAGCTGCACAGCCATAAGGAATGTTTTGTGAAACTGCAAATAGGAAGGCTGATCTAAAATGTTATCAACAGTTAAAGAGGAGCCATCTGTGCCTGTACACAGTCCATGTACAGAAACATCTAGAGAAGTTTGCAAAGTCACTGTAGTGTGTTAGCCATGAATCCTATTAGTGTCTATCAAAATATCAATATTGTTAAAGAGCTTGTCACTACTACAATTATCAGTTTTAGTTGCGACATAATAAAATTTTTTAGTGTTACTACTTATTTGGGAAAATGAACACGCTAGGCTTTAACCTAAGGGGTTTATTCTTTATAACTTTTACTACCATTTAGGCAACAAATTTTAAAAGCCACATGATTAAGTCAAGAGTGAAGGGATAAAACAAACAGAAAAATACCTGTCATAAACAACCTATATGTTCATGTTGTTCTGTATTTATATTCTTCTCGAGGCCACAGCTGTATTTACACCAGAATTTCTGTGACAAACAAACAAGTTTCATCTCTTTCATAAATATGTACATATTTGTCTTAACTGGTTTTGAAAAAATGAGACAAACAGAAAAAGTAGTAGTAGATGCAAATGCAACAGCTAGGTATAAACTTCTCTGTAGCTGGATACATATTCAAAGGTACTAAGCTATAACTTCTAAACGGTATAGAATGGTTATGTTTTTAACATTACCCACGGCATATAACCAGACCTCAGCATAAACCTGTGATAGCCAAGCAGATATCCCAGTAATTTTAAATGCATAAATGAATTTTAAAAAAATCTGAAAAAGTTCCTATAAACAAGCTAACAAAAAAAAAAAAGAGAGCTATTAGAAGTGTGAAGGTGGATTTTGCACAGGATTAACCACTTAGAAAGGCTGAGAGAGAAAAGCATATTAATCCTAATGTAGCCAAGAACTCTCTTTCCTATTCAGCAAATCATATAAAAAGCCTGTATGAGATTTACTGGAGCTAATGAGATTTTAAATGTTTAACTTTATATTCAGATTCATATTGTTTTCTGAATTGGCATCTTTGATAACAAGGATCTCCTTTAAAAAAGGAGAGAAACAAGCAGTTCATACAATCTTCACGGATGCAAATCCTGTCTGCAGCTTACCTTTCGCTGAATGGAATAAATTGCAGAAAAATCCAAACCTTATTGGTGCATGTATTGAAAGTGAGCTGTGGTATCAGAAACATACATCTAGAGACAGAAATAGCTGCCAAGTCATTTAGCTCTGTCATGCAGAACTCATATATACATACAGCGATAGCCATTTTCATACCGATAAACATTCTTTGAAACTGCCTGTTTGTGGGATAAGAAGAGACAGTCTTGTTAATACCTTGGCACTTCTGTTTCCAACCAATTAAAAAAGCCACTAGACTTTGTTTCCAGTTTCATGCAACCACAGAAATATAATAACAATTGCATGTAATATATTATGTTAAAATCTCTCTTGCAGCCACCTTGTGGTATTTAAGTCTCTACAGAACTGAGACACTGTTTTAAGAAAATTCCTAGCTATTTTGGTTATAAAGAAAATCACCATAATATGGAACAACCCTCTGTATTTTAAGTTGTTTCCAGACTTGCCAATATAACTATATCCTTGGTGTATTTCTTTTTATGTAATAAACACTTCAGATCTTTATTTTATGGCAAGCCTATAGTTGTTGTTAAGCAATTACGTAAAAATTAACATTAATAAAGGATAGTGATAACTGGGAAAAGTAACTAAGAAACGGTGTGTACTACTGCCTCGAGCCATCCTAGCCGGCGTATTGGCTCTAAATCTCAAAAATTACACTATCAGTGTTAGTATTTTTACAAGTTTTGTTATCCATAGATTATCTGGATAGCATTGGAAGCCACTAAAAGAAGAGCTTGAAAGAAAAGTATTGCATCTTGCATAACTAATTAGCCTCCACTTCCCCCTGTATCTCTTGACATGGAGAGTACTGGAAAAGGTAGTCCCTTTGACGAACACTGAGAACTTATGTAGTATGCAGCATATGTACAGCAGATAAGCTGAAGAAAGATATACTACTCTATTCAGAAGAAAAAAACCCCAAAACATTGTAGTACCTAGGCTGATAAAATAAGCTTTATAACCATACATAACATACCAACCTATGGTTGTATCTATGATGGAGTGACTACATCAGTGGACAAGGGAAGACCTATGGATGTCATTTATCTGGACTTCTGTAAGGGCTTTGACACAGTCTCCCCACAGCATATCTCTCTCTAAACTGGAGAGATATGGATTTGATGGGTGGACTGTTCAGTGGTTAAGGAATTGATTGGATGGTTCCATCCAGAGTGTAGTGGTCAACGGCTCGATGTCCAGATGGAGACCAGTGACGAGTGCTGCCCCTTGAGTCTGTACTGGGACCAGTACTGTTTAGTATCTTCATCAATGACATAGTGTGATCAAGTGCACCCTCAGCAAGTTTGCTGATGACACCAAGCTGAGCAGTGTAGCTGACACGCCAGAAGGATGGCATGTCATCCAGAGAGACCTAGACAAGCTGGAGGGTGGGCCTGTGAGAACCTCATGAGGTTCAACAAGGCCAAGTGCAAGGTCCTGCACCTGGTTCAGGGCAACCCCAGATATCAATACAGGCTGGGGGATGAAGGGATTGAGAGCAGCCCAGTAGAGAAGGACTTGGGGGTACTGATGGATGAAAAGCTGGGCATGAGCCAACAACGTGTGCTTGCAGCCCACAAAGCCAACCATATCCTGGGCTGCATCGAAAGAAGCATAGCCAATAGGTCAAGGGAGGTAATTCTGCCCCTCTACTCCACTCTGGTGAGACCCCCCTGCAGTGCTGCATCCAGCTCTGGGGCCCTCAACACAAGAAGGACATGGAGCTGTTGGAGCGGGTCCAGAAGAGGGACACAAAAATGATCCGAGGGCTGGAGCACCTCTCCAAGGACAGGCTGAGGGAGTTGGGACTGTTCAGCCTGGAGAAGAGGAGGCTGCAGGGAGACCTTATTGTGGCTTTCCAGTACTTGAAGGGGGACTACAGGAAAGATGGGGGCAATCTCTTTGGCAAGGCCAGTTGTGACAGGACAAGGGGCAATGGTTTTAAACTAAAGGAGGGTAGGTTTAGACTGGGTATAAGGAAAAAATTTTTTACTATGAGGGTGGTGAAACACTGGAACAGGTTGCCCACAGAGGTTGTAGAGGCCCCACCCCTAGAAACATTCAAGGTCAGGTTGGACAGGGTTCTGAGCAACCTGATCTAGCTGAAGATGTCCCTGCTCACTGCAGAGGGTTGGACTAGATGACTTTTAAAGGTCCCTTCCAACCTAAACCATTCTGTGATTCTATGATCCTATACACATGTATCTATGATACACCTAAGAAGTCACTGCAGTTACTGACATTATGTTTGCAAGATAAAGAAGCTCAGCTCAGAAATCAGAAAAAGCATAGATAAAGAAAGAGCACATTTCAATTCTGGGACTACATGACAATAGCAGCCTTTAGGATGTTAAATTAGATGTTTAACAAACAAAGCCTTTATTGGGGGTTTAGCAAGAATTTACAGGAGGAGACGCTTTTGGCCTGAAATGGCCATGGCAGCTGCCCCTCATACTTAAATGTGCAGGTCCACATGGAAAAGGTGGTATGCTAACCAAAATGTGTGGGCTTTGTGGTCTTTTTAGGACTTGATACAGTGACAGTGGTGTTAAGCAGGGGCCTGGACAAATGCTCCCCATCCCATAATGAAAGCACAGGTTATGCTCATACTGTCACCAAAGCAACTTGATGAGCTCCAGAAATAGCTCTTGTTCTCCAGTGACACCATCCAGGGTCTGGGGCCTAACACAGGTATTCTGAGACATTCTGATGGGCCAACTACCTGCTTTCTAGGTGTTATAAATGCTAAGCTAGGCCTTCATGGCTAAATAGGTATCCCTTCATATATAACAGAATGTTTGACATGAATTAAAAGAAACACTTTTAGGAAGTTTATGTATGCGTCTCTTCTGAGTGACACGTATATATGGCAAATGGTGGTTTAACAGAAGTGCTCCTTGTGTTATGAATTCTTCTTGTGTTATTTGTCTCAGTCATTGAAGTAAGCTTTTGATTTCTTCCTGTTAATCAAGACTGACTTATTGTAAGATAGTTACTTTTATTACAGAATTCCATAAAGATGTATTTTTACAGTCATTTTGTAAGCGCAGCAACATACAATAAGGAATGTATTAGCCCACACTGGTATAGTTTACAGTTTGTCCAATAGCCAGGTGTGTTACAAGCAACAGTAATATACTTGCCAGTTACCTCAAATGTTGTCATTTTCTCAAAGGATAATCTGCTCCAAGTACATGAATAAACTTAATCTCTAGCCATGTTCAAATCTCAATCATTATCACACTTGAATGGGAAAGCAAGGAAATTGCCTGTTTTGTTAAGGAGATCTGGAAGGAGTGTCATACATACAGTATCAAACAAGTGAAGTTTGAGGAAAAAGATTTGACTGATATCCTTGAGGGTGGCATATTTAGTAAATAGCATTACCACTATTTCCTTTCTCCTAACCAGTAGGCCTCAATTACAAAGCACTTAGCACTGCCCTAGACTCCATCCTAACATAATCTGTCCTCTGATGCTAGAAAAAACTTAAATTACCTTGTGTTCTTGTGTAAAAGTCTCGACTTTCTTAAAAAAGCTTTGAGAGCCGCTTTCTAGAGATTAGAGATAATTTCAGAGATACCTGCTAGGCTTCACTCACAACAGCAGCTCTGTCATTCCACCCACAACCATAAAAAGTGCCGAGACTGACGTCCTGATCACTCCTCTGAAAGTAAAGCAAATAAATAGCCACTAGCATTTGGTTTCTGATGAGGTAAACTGCTTACACATAGCAGTGCACCTCTTCTGACACTTCTGGGACTGACACAGATAGTGAGTCAAAGTGCTTTCAAACAGTAGCTTTATGCTCACAGAGTCCCTGTTTCCAGACTCTGTTTTCCCTTAAGGATAGGTATTTTAAAAATACTTGCATCTTACTTTAAAGATGTCAGCAATTCACTGTGAGGACAGAGCGGAGGGGAATTCGATTGTCCATATCAGATTATCACCAGCTATCACACACTTATCGTGCTGTAAAGTATAAGGCTGGAAACAAATTTGCGTTACTTTATCAGAGAGCCCAAACTCAATTGCTTAATGATACGGCCACACTGATGTAGCTGCTGAATAGAAGACCATGATTTGGACTGTGCTTATTATTAGACTTGTATATACAAGCATTCAGGATAACAGGAGCAAAAACCTGCCCATGTACGGCTACTTGGTATTACCTGTTTTTGTGCTTACAGAAGAGAAAGTTGGCAGAGCAATAGAAGTGTATCTGCATACATTATTCATGTACATTTATCTGTCAGCAGATAAAGCTAAAATCCTCTCAATAACAACTTTCAATATTGATTAAAACAATGTGCATGTTTTACCATAACTGGAGAAAAACTTTTATGTATTCAATAAGCAACACTTGATAAGTCGCTGGTGAATTACCAGGTAAATTAGTCAAGTTTATTTAAAAAAGGAGCAAAATTTTGGCTACCTTTAAGTTAATTTATAAGCATCATAGGAATCTTACTCCTAAACTATAACTGCCAATGCACTGCAACTCTATATTGACAAGTTTCCTGTTACAGTCACTAGACTGTATTTATTTGGCTGTGCTAAAGGAGACTAATGGTTAAAGTACTCAAGTCTCTTTGTGGCTGAGGGAAAGCATCAAGAGCTCAACACTTCACAGATTTCTGGGAAGCTAATAAGATGTGTGGCTGATGCTGCATGCCAAGAAGTGGGCAAATGGCAGCAGAAAATAATTTCAAGTCACTTCAGGATCTTTGCTGAGTCGTATCACTTTCAGTGTCTGTGTGAGCAAGTCTGTGTGGATTCCACATCACACTCAAAACTACCAGAAGGTATTTTTGCCTGCCATTAATATTTTTATAGCTAATTTACAACATCTGCCTGAAAAAACACCAAAACAAATTGAAAAATGCAGACTCAGACGGTGTGTCTGAACATCTCATATAGCCATAATTTGACAGATCCAATTGCACATGCACCATTACTGAAAAACAGTGTTCTCCTTACAGTCCGTCTGTTAGATGGTGAAGCTATTATTACTACAGACAGAACTACTATAGTACAAAATTTCTACTAATTCCTTTTAATTTTCTGACAGAGCAGCTGATGCCTCCGTTACTGTCATCCATACCTTGCCTATTTTAGGCCTAATAAGTGGCTCAAGGCACCTCCCTTTAAAAAGGTGGATGGGCAGAGTAGAAACTGATTTATCAGAGGAAGCACTGACAGGCACTTTCTTTCAGAGATATGAGTTACAGGCCCCAGTTTTCCTCCCTGTTCTATTTGAAAGGAAAAGAGACCAAGCCTACCAAGCAGCAAATTGTAATGACCATGGTCAGCTCAACAGTTCTTACTAACAGATTTAGCTGACAGATTTGGTCAGAAGGCAGAAATTGTATTAATTTTATTTCCCCTCCCTGCTTGTCTACTTGCTGAGAGAGGAAAAACAGCACTCAATGATTGTTGCAGCTTTAATTCAGACCCGAGTTAAAGGCCTAGGCAGCCTAATGAAACACAGTGCATACAAGCACTTTCTGCAACAGCTCTTCATTGCTGTGTTGATATATAGAATAGGCTTCTATACTGTATATTCCAATAATCTATGAGTAGATAATGTTAAAGATATACAGGCCCACACTGATTCCTATTTTCTGACCAGATACACACAGAACATAAACCTTTTTGGAAATGTGCGCTGTTGCTTTACTGCCATTGAGTATCTCAAACTGTTCAGATGGAGAACACAAGTGGCAGCTACATGCCATCCATAAAAGAAAGGGATACAATTCTCTTACCTTTGTCTGCTTCCAGACAAATGGACCAGCACTACCTCAGACTTCTCACTAGCTAGCTCTCATCTGTACTCACCTTAACCAGACAACCTGTTCAACAGTGTGAGATGGAAAGGGATAAGCCTTGGTTTCACTGGCGTATCAAAGCAGCCCTGCAACCCACCTTTTTTCTGCAACCCTTTCAACAAATCCCAGTTCACGCAGTTAATGGATGAACAGAACTACTCTGAGAGTGTCATTATTATGATGGAGCTATGTTAAGTGTACCCATGCACCAGACTGGAGGCTGGCCTACTGGAAAGTGGCTCTTTTGAGAAGGACCTGGGAGTGCTGGTGGACAACAAGCTGACCATGAGCCAGCCCTGTGCCCTTGTGGCCAAGAAGGCCAACGGTATCCTGGGATGCATTAAAAGGAGTGTGGCCAGCAGGTCGAGAGAAGTTATTCTCCCCCTCTACTCTGTCCTAGGGAGACCACATCTGGAGTGCTGCATCCAGTTCTGGGCCCCCCAGTTTAAGAAGGACAGGGAACTGCTCAAGCACGTCCAGCAGGGAGCTACCAAGATGATCAGGGGACTGGAGCATCTCCCTTATGAGGAAAGGCTGAGAGACCTGGGTTTGTTCAGCCTGGAGAAGAGAAGGCTGAGGGGGGATGTCATCAATACTTATAAATATCTGAAGGGTGGGTGTCAAGAGGATGGGGCCAGACTCTTTTCAGTGGTGCCCAGTGACAGGCCAAGGGTTAATGGGCACAAGTTGGAATGCAGGAAGTTCCACCTAAATATGAGAAAAAAACTTCTTTCCCGTGAGGGTGCCAGAGCAGTGGCACAGGCTGCCCAGGGAGGTTGTGGAGTCTCCTTCCCTGGAGACATTCAAAACCCACCTCGACACGTTCCTGTGCCCCCTGCTCTGGGTGTGCCTGCTCAAGCAGTGGGGTTGGATGAGATGATCTCCAGAGGTCTCTTCCAACCCCCACCATTCTGTGATTCTGTGATTTACAAATGCAGTTCTTTAGGACTTTTTGATTCACTGTGAGTTTGTCTGTTTTTTTAAACAGTATGTAAAAAATTTATATATAAACCACTTCATGGGATCATAATTTCAACAGACTTCCAAAATAAAGTTTTTCTGGTAGAAAAGAGCAAGTCTATCAGGGAGAAATAAACATATTCTCAAGCTCAGTGCTACCATTTGTATTGTCAGGGAGCTCCCTGTATCCCTAGATCATAAAGATTTAGAACTATGTAGCCTAGCAGTTAGACAGTGGTAAAAAGATTTATTACTTACTACAGCAGTGTGCTTTGTTCAGTCTAGAGGCTTCTTCCATTTCCTTTAGAAGATCATTTGAACTAAAATAACTCAGAGTAAAAAAAAATTACTAGCCTGTATGCTGCAGTTTATCCCATCTGTCTCTAATTTAATCATACTAATTAGCAGAACTATCATAAATATCATATTCTCCTGTCAACAGTGTTCACATTCTCTGTATCTATCTGCAGATGCACTTATTTGTTCTTGCTATATGGTAAACATTGTCATGTCAGGAGCCCTACTGTGATAAAGATTCTATTTAACAAACAGTCACCCTAAGGGAAGAAACCAGTGTCCGCAGCTCGGTAACATGTGGTAACAGGCTATCAGGTGGTAACAAACACTCAAAGATTTTACATCTAACATTTTGGCATATGTTAGCTGCTTAAAGTAAAGATTTTCAGAAGCCTAGGACTAATCTTAACTATTTTTTAAATCTTCATTAGCATATAAACTACACAGTTTAACTCTGTGTTATCTATTATGTGTAGGGAAATAGTATACCTTTTTTTTCCAAGCAAATATAAAAGTTAATGTGATTACATATGGTACCATTTTGCAAAGAGGTGGAAATGAACAGTGCCTCTTGGGAGCACAGACAGGACTTGCAGCCAATCAAAGAGAAGGAAAAGCAACAGGACTCTTAAAATTTTGCCTTTTTTTGAAATATTTGGGAGTATTTTAAAAACACCGTTTGGTGTCATTGCCTCTACACAATTGTATCTTACACATATGATTTGTTTGGATGAAGCAGTCACAAAATTTAGCTTGAGAAATTTTGAAGGAAAACGTTTAACTTCTATTTTTTGTTTCTTTATTGATATTGCATAAACTATAATCAGGTTGTGCTTTTTAAGGACTTCCTTTATTATAAACAGATAAATAAATAATTGAAATCAAATGTTCAATGTCACATTTTAAGGTTTTATGCAATCCAACTGTAAAACAGGTCATGGATTTAGAAGATATATTTTTCTTATGAAGAAGTACATTTTGCATAATTCACAGGAGTTTTACACAGAACTGTATTCTCAGATGGATAAAGATGTGTAAATTCCTCAAAATCAAAGGGAGCTGATACCCAGGAGGGCAGAGCAGACAAAACAGCCCATCAGCAACTCAACCACATGAAAGACCACAAAGAAACTCCAAAGCCACCCACGCAGCTGCCTGAGGAGCCTGTCAAGGAATGAGAGCCTCTTGTTCAGCTCATGTTGCTGCTGGAAATGTGTTTGAAGAGCTTGGCAATACATCTGGATATTACAAGTGGCACGCAAAGATGAGAAAAATGAAATTGGATTGAATTATGTGCTGCAGTACACTGGCAGTGTCACATCTCAGCTAACTAGTATGTAATTTAATTTACAAGATAATGGAACAATCTCCTGCATTTGTTACTTCCAGAGGGGCAGCTGACAAACATATCCACAGTGTAAGTACAAACTTAACTAGATAGTCACCTAAAAGGCAAAGAAGATCGGATCCTTTTCATAGTATCTTAAACTATGTTTATTTCTAAAAGATATCTAGAAAGCCTCTGTTTCTGAAAAATGAATATTCAGGCCTTGAGCAACAGAGATCTATAAAACCAGGACAGGAATGGTAAAGAATCAATCCCTTTGTTCCTACACCCTTCAGAAACTACCAGTACTTACTG
Source organism: Phalacrocorax aristotelis (assembly GCF_949628215.1). Taxonomy (NCBI): domain Eukaryota; kingdom Metazoa; phylum Chordata; class Aves; order Suliformes; family Phalacrocoracidae; genus Phalacrocorax; species Phalacrocorax aristotelis. The sequence goes on from NC_134279.1 coordinate 18,719,010, forward strand.
GCAGAATAAGAATAACACAGCTATTGTATCACTTGTTACTGCTTTCTACCTGTTTGTTGTATATAAAGCTGACAGAATGCCCCATCTTACTTTGTCTTTCCACCTACAAATGCGAAGACAACCCTTCTCAAAATTCTTTGCCTTCCTCAGTCAGAAAGAATTATGACAAGAGACTTGTATTTTCAAAATATTTGTCAAGAAGTGTTCAAAACAACTAATTTTAAATTTTGATCTCTACTACACCAACATAGCTCAGCTAGCTGCACTGAAATGTGAACAGAGTTTTGATAAGAAAACACTTATTTAAAGTATATTTTAAACAAGTTGTTTTAGATGCCTTCCAATTCCTGTATCGAGTAGAAGGGAGAATGACGAAAAACCTGGAACCCTGAAGACTCTTGTCTTCAATGCTTGTTAAATGCTCCCTCATTTTGTTCACTTTGTGAACCTGTAGTAAAATGAACAGGATCTTAAATACACATGGTGAAGGCTGTGAACTCCTTATTCAGTCTCTGTTTAATCTTCCACAACTCTTTTTGTTTAAATTTGTGAGTGACTCATAGCAGTGGCTTCAGCCAAGCTTAGCACAGACAGACTTTGTGCGTGCCCACACAAATACTGATGAGTCTATTCCCACTGTTGGCTTGTAAGATTCCCACTATCACTATCCTGAGCTTTTTTGAGGAGAGATTATTCTTTGCATAGGGCTCTGCCAAAGTATCTCATATTCTGGTGACGGGAAGTCGGAGACAAGAGACTATATATTCATTTTCATTTATGACCTAATATGGTAGATTATTTTTTGCATTAGTTCAAATGAAATATTTGTCCTGTGAATTACGCTTTTATAGGCCCCTGAATAATGCTCTTTTATTTACAGTTAAAAGGCTCTGTAGGCAGTACCTTTTATATAAAACAAATTTATGCTGCAACAACATTCTCAAAATAAGAATCTACTCACATGCTGTTGCTCATTGTTCCACAGTTAGGAGACATCACTGGCTAGAGCAAAGAGTTCATTAGCTTTGACCATCTGAATTAGAATCTTAAATCCTTTTTCACATGAGAATCTTCCTCATGCAAATTTCCAGCACATGACTGGCTTAAAAATAGTTATTGTACAGCATGTTCTGCACTGTAGATGCACTTCTGTTCCTGCAATAATTAGACAGCACACTTGTTCAATATGTAGATCTTCTGCTTAAAAAGTAGACAGGGTGTGATTATCTGTTAAGTATAGAAGGTCCAGCCTAGGGGATCAGTACTGATCTATAAATTGACATAAAATTTTCAAGAAAGGGTTCTACTCCACCCCATTTTTCTGAGATGGATGATTTTCTTCTGGTGACATAGTTTTTAGCCAGGTCAATTTTGTCATCTGGCGTACTTCCTGTCTCCTCAAATGCCAGTGTCAAGCCTGAGGGAGGCTGTGGAAATGCACATCCTGGGGCAGGACAGGGTCTCCCCTTTTGGTGCTGCCCCTGAGCTTAGGTTACGGTAAAGGATCCTGGCACCACACTTGAAAATTCTGGTGGCCTACTATTAAAAGCAACAGCAGTGGTGAAGTGTAACAGGGTATAGCTGTACTTGAAAATTTACAGCAGTTCAGCAAAGTGCTCTGAACCACTCTTGCATATTTAAAGGCAGAAGAGCCAACCAGTTCTAATTCCTGGCTCATAGGCTTTTAAATATGCAAGAGTGTTTCATACATGATATATACTCTTCTGAGGCACTATGCGAAGGTGTATAGAGTTTAGGAGTAGGATAGGGTTCAAATTAATGAAATTTGATATAAAAATTGAGGTAGGAGTTGCCTACTTTGGAATATCATCCTAAGAGACTTTACATTAATTTTAATGTAAACCCTGTACATCCCAAAGCGGATTTCTACTGCATTGAAATATACCTGAACTGTATCTGGTAACAGGCTACTTCTAGCTCAAGATCTATCTCATGGTGAAAAGCGTACTTGTGAAGCTTATATTCAGGGAATGAATTAGTGTCAGCTGTTTTCCTGAAGAAACTTGGTGGCGACAGCTCTGATTTCAAGTTACACATTTCAGGACTTTTTCTTGGCATTTATGCAGGTGGACTAAGGCTTTCTTTGTCTGTAGGGTGACTACTATTACCTGTGGGTGCCATAATGGACCTATAGCTCTGAAGATTCTTCTGTGTTTAGATGCAAGATCTCAGGTAGATAAATTCTGAACTGGTAAACTCTAATTTCTGGTCCTCACTTTACCTTTTTAAAGGAGGCATTTGTTTCTCAAGCTTCACATAGGACTGCTGTAATTTTCTCTGTATTTACAAGGTCTCATTTTTTACCCCAATCACTCTAGTTAACCTTTAGTTAAAATTTTTAGTTAAAAATCTTACCCTTTTGTTTCACAACCAACTTAGGCTGATCTAATACTTTTGTGCACACATCTGGAATACTCCAGATGTACAAAGAGGTGCATTTTACAATTGAGCAGCAGATGAAGATCCTTGAGTGTACAATGGCATGCACTATGTCAGTCTAGACCTTAGGGCAGCAAATATGACTCATTTCTATTCTGATTATATCATACTTTTTCCTGTTTTCAGACCTATTTCTACAGCACTCTGATTGACAAATTGATTAAAATTTGTGGGAACTTTCCATTACATGAGTAAGCTTAAATACTACATAATGTGACATACCTTACAGGAACTGACAGTAAGAGAAGTATCTAGAAAATTTTTTGAGTTTCATTTATTGTATTCAATAATACAGTATTGTCCCGTAAAACGAAAGCTGAAAGATACTACTGCCCAGCGATAGAAATATTTCTTCTGTTCACATTCTGGTATAATCTATCAAACATCAGGACAGAACTACAATTCAGATGACACTCACTGCCAGCTACATTCAATGATGGTAACCGAAGTGGTAAATAATTAGCCAGTTGCTTTCCTAGATGTTTTTGAAATAAATTATCTTACAGATGCTTAAACCTGTCCATCTATGCATTTATCTAAACTTCTGATGAAAATTGACAGCTTCCATATTCAAGCATCCTTCAAGCTTCTGAGAAGGCTGGAAGAAGTTCATAGAACTGTTTGCTGCTAATCCTATAACATGAGGTAAGCTTTGGGCTTCACATCAGTCACAGTGTCTCATCACAACAATGGGGCATAGTGAAAGAAGGAAGTAGTTTCAAATACTATTTGGGTTCACGTCATCCGAATGGCTACCAGATGGCTGCCTGGAGATTCCACCTGGGCGGTTAGAGTTGCCCATGCACTCTACAGCGGGATGAATGGGCTCTCTGTGTCACCACCACCCTGAGTGTGAAACCCAGCTGATCACATCTGGTGAGAGTCTTGAGGTAGGCCACTGGCGCAGCCATCAGTAAGGAACCCATGGGCAGAGGGGAAGCCTGACAGTGCTTCCTAAATTGTCCAGGAGTTCCTTAACTGTCTGTTTTACATGATTTATTAACTCTCTGGGATTAGTCAGTGAGCTTCTACAGCTAGACAGAGAAGGACGTTTTCAGTAGCTGCATGGATTTAATGCTGTCCTACCAGCCAAGGTTGGGGAAGGCTTCAAAAATCCCTTCTCTGACAGAGGTTGGGAGTTACAACAAAGGGAACATGAAATGAAAAATATGGCTGAAATCTAAATATTTAAGTTTCTATTAATCAGAATATACACTATAAATATAAAAGCACACCAGATTACTAATCTGTAAAACAGGGAATTTTAACAGTAGTTATAATTTTTTTTTTGGTGTATCAGATTTAGCTGTATACCATACAGCTAAAATTAGAGCTAATTTTCTGATACTTGAAACATTTGTTATCAGAGTTGGCAAATGGTTGTTTACCTGTAGTGAACTTAAAAATCAGCCAGAAATTTATGTGTTAGGTTAAATAGAATCTATAAAGCTTACTCTTGGCAATTCATATATTAGTCATCTATCAGACAATATATCTCAAAGCACTTGAAAAAAGTAGAACTTAAAGATATTTCCTCACAGATTTTGTGTGTGAAACCAGTTGTTCCAGTAAGCTACTTCATTTAGAAATTAAATCTACTTGTGTATTACTGCACAGTTTTAAAAATATTTTGAAATGAATAACGTGATAATTTTTTGGCTTGTGGAACTGTATGCAGGAGTTGTTTTGTTTTTGTTAAATATCTCATTAGCTATTTGCTATTTTGCTTCTTAATATGTATCTTCTTGTATATTCATATCAGTGAAGTCAGGTCAAGAAGCCTATCTTGTACAGAGAAAAAGAGACAGTATGGGTTGCAATAATTCTTAGGTGCCTTAGAGAGATTGTTGAGAAAACTGTGTCTTTCTCACCGATGAGCTTTAATTTTCTTATGGTGACTATCATTGCATGATTTAACTGGACACTATTTCCCTTGTGTGCTGGCCCAGTGGACTTCATGCATGTAAGCAAGATACAACACGTCCCACATTAGGAAAGGAGACATCTTGTAACACTGTGTAATTGTGGCTGCATAGTTGGACTTGACCTGTCAAAAGTCTTGGGCACATCAGGACACGAGGCTTTCATGGTTTTGCTTGCCAGTGTGGAATTACTCCATTTTGAGCAGCAGCGAGAGGACACCGCAGACCCTCTTAGAAAGCAAGAGAAAAGAGCACCAGTTAATCCTTCATAATATTTTACCATTTAGTGAAAATGCTGAAGTATGTATCTGCATACTTCCTGGGCTGAGCTCACCCCCCTCATGCACGAAGTATTGCTGAGTTACTTAAGAGATATGACGCCCAGAATACTGGTACTGGGTTTATCTTGTAGCAGTTTTGGTTTATCTTAAAAGCAGACACCATGGAAGGAAGGGCATCAGGGTCATGTTTTCATGCCTTTATTAGCAACCATTAGGAAGAAATTAATCTGTTAAATGAAAACTTTAATTTTGCTGTAATGACATGGTGCCAGGAATAAAGGCTCTAAAAATGAAGCTGTCATACGGTTGATTATGTAGTGATGTGACTATTTTACTGAACAAATCATGTTTTGTGCTCCTAGAAGTGCCGTTCCTTGAACAAGATGCAACACTGGAGTCTAGTACATATGACTAAATGAAAGATGAATAGAGAAATACTGATCTAGATAACTGTATTCCGTTGTGCTGAATCTCACTTCTCTTGCAGTTGTCCCATAGTTTTGCTCTGCACTGATAACCAGTAACCATGATTAAACCCAGAGGAAGCTGCCTTTTAATATTAACTGTGAAGACAATTCATGTGTATGTTCTGATTTATCCTGAGTAGCATCTACACTGAAACGTGAACACAGAGTGTCTGACTCTTGTGGTATGTCAAACCCAAATGAAACAAGGAAGCACTTAAATCACTCAAGAGGTTGAGGTTTTCAATCTGATTTTCAAGTTAAACCATTTAGATTTACTTCAGAAACTCATTCAATCTTCTGGATCCCTACTGGAGAAAAACTGAACTAATTCTCTTTATGCTTGAAAGAACTTCTCTTTCAGCAAATCCAGACTTTCACTGATTTCACTTCTTATTTGGACTGTCCTATATTATATTCCATAAGAGGAAGACTGGCAGTAAGTGATCTTCTAAACAGACAAATTACTCCAGGTCTTATGTCAGATACTGCTATCAAGGAGGCACGTTCTCATCACATGGTTCTTGAGAGGTATTCACCACTTCACAAAGCATTGACTCAAAAATGTTCAAATCAATGAGGGAAACAAAATCCCATTCAAGGATCACTGTAGACTACAATTCGACTTTGAGATACGAAATGAAGCATGGTAGTAAATGCTGAAGCAGAAGTGAAGAGTAAAAAGGCAGTCTGATCAGTGTCTCTGAAAGGCTTCTACTCCTTCAATGTTTTCTTCACAGAAAACTGTTTTATTTCCATTTTCCATTCAATTCACTCTTCTTTTGCCTGATTTTTTTAAGTGAAGCTAAATAGAAAAACTGACAAAACAAGTACTTTTTGTAAAAGTAAAAGCCGTGCATTTATGCGAAAACATCGTCTCTTTTTGAGAGAGTTTTTATGTGTTTTCCTTAAGTGCTGCACTATGAGGAAACAAACTTCCATTCACGTTGTGCAGACTGTAATCATCTGTACTCTTGTTTTACTGTACTCTATGCCCATTGCTGCGATTATAGAAATTTCACATTCCCTGAAGAAATATTTTGTAGTTAAAAATACATGTATATATACATACATCTGGATATTTTGCAGCCTGAGAGAGAAGAAAGTTACTCAGTGGCTTGTCAGTTTAGGGGCTGATGCTTTCACTTGGTGTTGCACTGCACAGAACAAAACTGATCTGTTCTAGGATTTACAGAAATATGGCTACAGAGGCAAAGACTAGACAGAAACTCTGATGAAAAATGCTTGGACAACTGAAATTAATATGAGGAATCAAACATATTTTCTTACTGTCTATCTAATAATAGGGAGTGGAAATGTTTATTTTGCTAGCTGATGTTTATCCACGAAAAATATCAACTGACAGAAATTTTATAAACTGTGATATACTTGTATGAGGGTTGAAAGTGAGCTGAATAATTCGATGATTAATATAGCGATGGCTATATAATGACTTATTTCTACCCATAGGTGACATCATGCATTAATTTTGTAGAATTACGCAGGTCTTGAAAAGGGGCAGGGGAACAATCTTGATGTCTCTCAAAGGAAAGGGCGTGTACACACCTAGAAGAAAGACAGCTGACAGAAATGGAACATAAAAAATGTTCATGAAGTGTGTCAAGGCGAGCCTTGTAGGCCCCATTTAGTATATCTAGAATCCATATCCCAAAAATCAAAGTTTAAAATGTTTTATTACAGTGATGGAAGATGCGCAGTTAAATGTAAGAGAGGAAGACAAAATGTCCCTGCGCTGCAGTAAATCCAGTTCAAATTTTAATAAGCACGGGGAAATCTCTACACATGACTAGCTTCCACTAATGCCAGCTCTTGGTGATACTAATTTCTACAGATAACCATATGGATAGATGCAGTCTTCAAGGAGGTATGGTACCTCTTAGGCTACATGTAAACTGAGGACTTTCCTGTTAGCACAGCCCAGTTGGGCAAGTCCTGAGGCTGGTGCAGACCTCAGCAGAAATTTAACAAGCTGCTCCAGTTTACAGCTACAGTCACCTGCAAAGAACTTTCCACAGAGCAGCGTATCTGGACCACAGATCACCCCAGCAACTCACCCACTTGATCTTCAAACACACAGGCAGCATTGACTAGTTCTGCTATGGGACACTGAGAGCCAGAATGCTATGAAGTAGTCAAAAGGGGACCAGGAGCTAGAATTATTGTTAGAACAGGGACATCACAGTATCAATGTAGGGGAGCCTGAGTGGGTTAATATTACCCGGGGAGGTAAACTTATCAATTACCCCACCTGTACAACTGAACATTGTTACTCTCATAGGGAGGATGTATGGAGATTTTACCTAATGTATTAAAAAGTTTAATTTGCATCATTCACATGCTAACCTGTTTGCTTTCGCTTGCTTTTATTAATTCATTTCTTTTCAAAATCACAGTACTGTGAACAAGGGAAAAAAGTAGCTTCACAGGAGAAAGCAACAACCAACTGTCTACTAATCAGAAAAAAACTAAATTCAAGGGCAAGAATTCTGCAGGAATTCAGGAAATGCCTGCAGGTTAACTTACTGGCTAGCTAAAGAACCGTAAAGCACAGCTGAGATGAAGCAGAGATGGAGTAGGGGGCTGACATGTACAAGGCCTGGCCAGCAGTGTTCCCAACTTCTCAGCCTGTCCCACCCGAGTTTAACATATGTGGCAATCATGAGAAGCAGAAACAGAAGGGAGAAAAGGTGGGAAAAGTATAAGAGAACAGAAATCGCAGGGCTTCCCTTAACATGTGTGAAGACTGATGAATGAGAGGAAAATAATTTTCTTCCTAATGATCTGTAAAATATGAAAAGTTCTTGAATCTGAAACTGTGTAACTACTGCTTATATAAGGGTATGTCTGTGTACATCTGAGTATATATACACGTCTAGTTCTGGATTTGTGATGACAGGTTGTTTAGCTAAGGAGGGAAGATTGCAGTGTTAGAACCATATTTGGAAGAGGAATGATTTTTAAGTTTCCTTTGCAATCCTTGATATCTTTTTAGTTAAAAATTTTTTATTAAAATTGATTTCCCAAAGCAGTTTTATAAATATGGAGACAAAACACTGAAGTAAGAAAATTTTATTCCTACTTAAATGAGCAGCTTACAGTCAGCCATAGAACCACTGCTGCCACAAATACTCTCTGCCACCGCAAAAAGGGAATCTGGTCTGCTATGTTGAGCTCCGAGTATTGCATTTGGCAAAACACATAGAAACGCACATAATTTTAAGCACATGCTTAACCCTTTCCTGAATCAGAGCCTAAAATGTTCCTAGTATTCTTTCCAGCCCAGTACAATTATTGGATTAGGTGCATGGAAAGTGAAGGCATAAGGCAATGTGGCTATTCTAAGGGAAAGATTCTTTCTTTTAGACTTTCTAGACACACTCTATTTTTCTCTTTCCATTCCTGCTTCATTAATAAAAGCTTCTGTATTCAAGACATTTATAATACTGAATTACATTACTCAGTGGCTCTAATTATGTTATTTCTTGAATTCCAAATTGACTTGCAGCCTTACTCATTTTACCAGGTTTAAATAAGAATATGATTCATCATTTACAGAAAGCACATTACATAAGTTACAGTTTCACAGCTGAGCCCACTGACTGTCTGCACTGAAGCTACAAATAGGAATAGAAATAGAGAGGATTTTCTATCCTTAGTTTGAAATTAAACTTAGACTACTATACCAATCATGTGAGCTCTGGCTGAAATGAGAACAGAAAACATTCATCACATGTTTTAGGTGTTCCAAACTAATAATAGTCTGGGGCTGGTTTTCAAAGATAGAGCTGTGCTTAGGAAGGGTGTGAATCCCAAGTACAACGGCTACAAATAAAAGCTTTGTTTCTTTTTTTCTGTTGGATTCCTCATGAGAAAACTTACTCCATATGTAGTGCATGTAATGGTTTTGCAATTCTACTGAAAAGTGTTAGCTACAGGCAGATTATAGAGCATCAAAACTCTAGTACATTCAGCAGTGTACTGTGGCCTACAGATGTGACTCCAATAATAGTAAGTGAGCTCATCCTTAGTGTGGAAGATTATTCATTAGGGAGAGAATAATGTAAGTGATACGATCATTACATCACCTTTTCCTGTACATTATTCTCACTACAGCTGACAGGGAAAACATTTCTCAGTTTTAAGTTATATTATTTTCAAATTTTGCAGAGTCTAGATAAAAGTGGCATTTGAAAGTATATGTACTTTAAAAGTTTCATTTGATAAAAAAGGGCTAATGCTGCAGTGTTGAATCACTTGTTCAGTATCTCTGTTTTCTTCATATAAAATAGTTATTCCATAGTATTACATTCCACATCTATTAACAATAGCTATTTTAATCTTTAGATAAATGTTTAGAAGAAAAGATATTTTGAATCTATATAATCACAAAATTAAGGGTTCTGGTTGAAAGATAGGATCAATCTGATTAATGTAAAAGAGGTCTTAATATTAAACTCAAAATTGCCAGAAGTTACAACTCAGGGAAATTTATGTTCAGGTTACAGCAATGACATGTTTCGATAAGGATGGAGTCAATGAAGAAATATGAAAGATTTCTTGGCTTTTCTCTGCTTTTGGTAGTAATGGATTATATCCCTATATTCAAGGATGAGGAGAAAACCACATTCATTATGACTATGATGGAATTTATCATGATAAACAGCGTGTTTACTGATACTACTGCACAAAGGAGGGAATAATGTAAACCAACAGCAGAAGCCCTCCTGATTTTGGACCATGGCATTCATAATTTTGAAATTATGCATATTTTCATCTTATTTTTCCAAATCAGGCTGCTGTTCCACAATGTTCTCAGCACAAGCCATCAGAATGAGAATTATTATCAAAGTTTGTAAAAGCCTTAGCCCGGACTACATTAGTACAGGCATATGCATTTGTATATCATGGCCTAGTTTTTCAAGTTTCCACTAAATAAGGATGTTGTGAGGATTCGGAATGCTTATGTGCAAATCTTACATAGCATTTTTAGAACTGAATAAATTTAGCCGAAAAATACCAGCTTCAAAATATAAACAGTAGTCCTATCTGTGTTGCAGATGATCTTCATACAATTAATTAATTAAGCTTTTAAAAGAAACCCATTCACTCCATTTAGTGTATTTGATTGAATATTGAGGTGGGGAACAGGAACAGACTTTTCATTCAGTTCTTCTGCTGTCACTGGCCTACACCTCCTTGCATAACCACTTGCCACTGTCAGTATTAATAGAAAAGAAACATGTTGTTGGCCTAATCATTGGAGAGTGCAACTGATCTAAGTATTTTTGTGTAAGGAAATCATCCCAAAATATTTATCCTGGTTTTGGCTTCTTTGCTATGGTATCTACCTTATGCGCTTGTTGCATTCACAAGGATTTCCTGCTGTTGTGTGCACTGAGCTGGCTTACTACATGTCCTTCTACTTTTGTACTACATTGTTTTTCCTGCCTGAACAGTTACCAGTCAGCACGGTATCAGTCATCATGCAGTGTAAATGCTATAGCATCAATAGACAAGCCTCCCAAATACAATTAAATAAAAATCTGGAAACCTGCTCAGTGTTATAAAATTCCATTTTCCTCTCATTCCTATAATTCCCAGATGTGAATGGAAGAGAAGATGTTTTCTCTTTTTAAAATTCATATATTTCTGTAGAACTATGCACGAGAACTATGATTAGTAAGTTGCCTTTGAATGTAATGTTTTCCCAGTCTAAAGCATGGCGATGCTCTGACAGTCTACATTTCATGAATGTAGATACACTTGCAGACTGGTGGTCCCAGAAAATGGTTTGCAGGGACCAAGCCAATTCAGTAAGCTTTTTCTGTGCTCCTTTCTTCCCCTCTTCCTATTTCCCAGACCTCTTCTGTCTATTTTGGATTAGCAAGTGGCAATATGTGCTACGGCTGGTGTGGAGTTATTGCAAGCAGTTTGCCTCACTGGTACCCGTACTGATTAGGCAACTGACTACAGCTTCTTGTAGGCAAAAGATGACGGAACAGCCTTCTCCCACCAGGGAGGCAGTGTACTTGGGTCTCCTAATGCCTTTGACACCCCTACTTCTCCATCAAATTTGGCTGACTAATAGGCTTAAAGATTACTACAGTGGACTGGCAGTAACAGTCTGAATGCAAAGGGCTCACTTCCACAGAAAAACAGAACAAAAATATAGTGGAGAAGCTGAAGGTCTGAAAATAGCCAAATCCTCATTGCCTTACAACAGGGAGTATGAAACGATATTACTATTACCAAGACCGAGAAAATTCTTTTTCCCTCTTCCTGCTCTAATTAAACAACAGAGATCTATTTTACTAAAACATTATTGCTTTCCCCCTTTAATCAGTGTTTCTGTGATTTTTTTTTGTTAACTTTCAGGTTTCTCATCTGTTGTTGTTAAAATTTTTGGGGTTCATACCTTCAAAATTTTCTCCCACCCCAAAAGACCTAGAAAGATGTTTTTTCTTTGGAGTGGTGGTATTTTTAAGTAACCTCCTGATTACAGGTGGGCCTATAAGAAAAGTATCAAGCATTCCAAGATGTTACAACTGTAAAACTATCCCTGATGATTTTAAAACAAAACAGTACTTTTTGTGACATGGACAAAACCACATAGTTTATAAATGTTGATTCAATCCTTTTTCATACCAGTAATGCTACTTTAATAAACAGATTTCAAGATGAAGCCTGTAACTTACCAGTCTTCAAGAAACCGATTAAGGGTAGTTTTCGTAGTAGGTATTATCCATATAACCACAGTGCTCATACAGAGCCCAGTACTGGACTGCTTTCCTATCACCTCTCAAAAGACCTCTGTGAGATATGCAAGTACCAGTCCCATCACCTCCCAGGTGTGGGAAGCAAATACATTCTTCTGCAGCAGAGGACCTTGCAGTGGCTCACATCTGCTGACCCTGCCGTGTCACCAGAGCACACACCCACCTGGGTGTCTTTGCCAGGGCAGCATGTCTATCCCTATATGAAATTTTACTGGGTAAAAAAAGTTTGTTATGAGTGGGGGCAGAAGCTTCTAGGTGCCAGTGCTGTTATGTCATTAGCAGTGTGGTTGGTGGCTGAGGGCTGGTGTGGTATGGGAAGACCATTTCTTTCAAAGGGAGGGTTATGTTTTGCCAGCTTACAAACTTGTGTGGGAACACAAGACAACTTTTCTTAGAAAACTTTGTAGTGTAGATGAGGCCTGAGGAAATGAGGCTCCCTGGTTCCAAGGACACTTCTCACGCTGACAAAGCTAGCTAAGTGCTTCCAGCTCCCTTTCCTCATCACTGATCATTTCCACGCCTGTGCTGACGCCCTGTGTGTTCTAATGTGATTGTCTGTGGAGCTGAATAATAAACCAGATCAGAGAGCCAATCCCACTTTAAAAGCACTCCTCCTCCCCTCCCCTTCTTTTCTGTTTTTGAGGACATGCTGTTGAGAGAAACATCCGTACAACCAAGATGTGCAAAACTAGGGACCAGATCCTTAATAATATTAGAGCCAAAAAAAAACTGGATACCTAATTAAATCTGTGAATCTGATCTTATATGACCTGTTTAGAATTGTGAGGATCCAGATCTTCAGATTCTGGCAAATTCCACCAGATCCTTCTCTGGCACCCTAAAACTCAATCTTTTTCATTTAGTAAACGAGTGGTACTTGAATCTGTTGTCTTCTAGATGCTAAAGTTATAACTATTTCACAAACTTAATTTCAATAGAGGTACTTAAAATGTTAACTTAAGCCCTAGCTGTGGGATATGCAAATGCAACAGTGTAGCATAGAATCATTACGGTTAGAAAAGACCTCTAGGATCATCAAGTCCAGCTGTAACAGTGTGCCAATTATATTTGCACTAAAGATCTAATTGAATTAACGCTTCACACAGCTTCTACACAGTCAGCTTGTCATGGCTTCCTTTGCAGCTTGACTACCTTCATTTTTGATAGAGAGATTTAAAAGGCTTTCTCCCTTCCCCTGGGATTAAAGATAGTGATGAGCACTAATTAGCCACCTGCACCCACAGCACAGTGCTACAGCTTGTTTACCTTACAAAGGCTGCTGCACCCCTGGGGAAAAGTCGTAGTGTGGTAGTTTTTTTCTTTTAAACATTTCAAGTTCAGTTCCTCCAAGAAAAGTTTAACAGTTCCTGCGATTTTTAGCAACACTAGGAGGAGAAAGAGTCCCCTTTTCTCACAGTGCTATCTGGATTCTGTATTTATTTTTCTTCTCTTTTTAATTTTTCTTTTTCATCAAGCAATTCACACATTTGCTATTAGCTGCAGCACTTCGCTCCCTATAACATGTAAAAATGAGACTTTGAAAATAAAAGTAACGTTTAGCAATCACAAGAGCTTTGCTCATGTTAGCGCAATGTAGAATCCACTAAATGGCCCATTAAAATATACGAAAAAAAATCAGAAATAAATCTCTTCTCAAATAATTTAATGCAGTGATGCTAAAATAGTTTTTTATTGTCAAACTGTGTCTTTGAATGAAGCACTCTCTAGCTGATACGATTTGAATTATATTCTGATTCTTGTTTGCTGTTTTTCCTTACCATGCCTGGCTAAGAATGGTATAAAAAGTGTTCTGCTTGCTTTGTCTTTTATAAGTTCTGACTCAGTGGCAGGCAAGTACTACTTATGGGCCTGATGTAAAGCCTAGTGAAGTCAACTGGAATGTTTCCAATGACTTCATTAGACTTTGGATTGGGTCTGAAGTGCAGCAATTTACTCAACTCTGGAGCATAAATTACAGACATAAAAACCAAATTATTTGTGTGTTGCTGGATTACTGACAGCAAAATGTATGATGTCAGAAAAATAATAGGCAGAGATAGCCTGCACGAGTTGGAAAAGCTTAAAATATGGCAAAGATAGGGGAATACTCTTTGGCAAGAATAGAGACAGTCTCAGTTCCAGTGCTGATGGAGGAAAGTTGAGTAATTTGACAGACAATTATGTGATTAATCTAGCAGGAGAAGACGCTATCTGTCTCAGTCACCACTCTGCTGCCTGATCATTGGACTAATATCTGGATGAGACGATGGTCTGCTATCACAGCAGGAAGAGCCCTGAATCACTAACAACCAATGGAAACCCTCTGGAAATGTTAAGAACTCCACTGGCCTAAACTCAGAGCAGAGGTGAACAATGTCAGCCAAACACATCGCTGAGTTCATTGCCAGAGTAAGTATGACAATGTTGAAGAGAACTGAATGTGAATGTTACTTGAACAGCAAGAAATCAAGCATTCTCTACCTGAAACATAACATTTTGCTTTAGAGAAAGATCTCCCAAATATTGTTCTTCCGAAATTTCATACTATATGTCTTGATGAGTTAGGGGTGATAACAATGAGCTAGGTACTTGTTTCAGTCAAAACTTAATTCTCCCTTGTTTGAAAAGCTCAGGATGCCAACACCTTACCTTAGCTACTCCAGAGAAACGAATAAAAATATTTGTTACAAAGTTGTTATTTGGTTGAGCCAACTCTTCTCAGATGAGTATTTTATTTCATCATACAATAATCCAATCATTGAAGAGTAATTCTACTTTGTAAAAAGATGGATTATTTTGGAATAAACCTTTTTTTTGTTCTGGAGGAGCCAACCCAAGCAAGGTATTCTCCTGGAATAGCTGGTTATGCAACAGCTATGTCAATCCACTTCTAAAGATGTGTAAAACCTTCGTACACAAACATTGATTTCTCCCAGATCAGAAGTATTTTTAACGTTTAGAATTTAGTTCAGGTTATTCTTTAGCTAGATGTATATATGTTTAGCTTCACCTCATTAACAAATCAAGACAGATTTTTATTTAGAGAGGTATTCACATAAAATAGTTTGTATTTTAAGAATGTTAAAAGAAATATGAAAATTGGATTTAATGTGGGTAAAATACCTTTACATCAGTAGGTAATATTACATGGTAAGCCACAGAGCTGAAAAACACGCATATTTTGTTCATGAAGTTGAGTGGGAAAGAGAAAAGGGTACAGAGAAGAAACACCTGGAATAATACTTGGGAAGAAAAATTTTGAGCAACTAGAAATGCTTGTCTTTTAAAAATTGCTATACAAGAAAAGATGCTTTTCGGAGATTTCCCCCCCCTTCTTTTTATATTGGCTATAGCAGAAACTGTCGTCTTTTTCTTGAACAGCATTTATTTCTGCTGGGCAGATCACATACAACCTCACCTCACAGGTGCTGTGCACTGTTGCTTTGTTCCAGTAAATCATGTGCTCAACTTCATGTATGTATACTCCCTGTGAATTAATGTCAACAGATAATAAACTATTTGATGCAGAAAGCTTTGTTTAACATTATTTTAAAAAAATTTGGTAGGATTCCCAGGCAGGATTTTTACAGACATTTTCCCACATAAGATGGGCAACTAGACAGTATGAAAAGTGACTTCAGTTCTCAAAGTTTCATTTCATTTTGGAGCCAATATGATTTAGCAGCTAGAGTAACCATCTGTAATACTGGGTCAAAAAACCCCCCACCCCCCCCAAAAAAAAAACCCAAAAACCCAACCTCATTGAGAAACAGATGCCTAAGTCTGGTTCAGTCCTCCAAAGTAAATAAAGAGCACAGCAAATATGGCATGAGAATAAGACACTCCTTTAGCAACCTTACTAAGTCAAACTGAGATGCAGCTCCAATGAGAGCCAAGTCAAGTGCAGTGTTGTGTATCATTGAGCTAAAGGCCAGCACAAAATACACTCTGATGTCTACTTGATTATTAAAGGCAAAATTCAGACTTCACTTATATAGCTACAACCCGACTGACTTCAGAAAAAACAGTAGAAATCCATGGAGCAGCATCCTGTGGAGTCTAAACTTCATGCACACAAAAGAAGACACTTTTAAGTCAAGGAAACAGGCATTGGCAGCATTCAGTAGGTTGCGTCCTTTGTTGACGCACATGCTTACTTTAAAGCACTGTGCGTTTTTATGGTACTCTATCAAAGAGAAAACAGTTGTCATAGTTATTGTTCTAATCTGGACACTAGCTCAGACTGTCTCATGGAAAACAGCAATGCTATTACCATATAAAGATGTACAGCAAATGGAAAATTAATCTGGCAGTTAAGGCACAAGAATAGAGATCAGGAACCCACCCAGGTTCCATTTCCAGATATGTCAGACACTTCCTGGATGATCATGTGCATATCATCAAATTTTGATGTTCCATTTTCCTCATCTACAAAATGAATCTAGCAGCACTTGTTAAAGAAGTTCTGCGTTTGAGACTGAGATGAAAAAAGGCTTAAAAGGTCTGAAGTTAAGGAGGAACTGCACATTGCTAACTATGGCAGCCTTACTCAATTCTTTTCCTTTTTAGTTAATGCATCATTTATTTAATTTGGCATATCATTGAAAACCTTCTGCAGTAGAGACATACACAGTTTAAATGCCCCTATGTGTCATCATCGGCTGAATTAATTAATCTCTTACACAGAACTCACATGGATTTTGTACTTAAAAACATGCAGAAGCCCCGTATCTTACTGAAATGCAACATGGTATGTGGAAAATCTATAGTTCCAAACAACATTACCTGCAGTGGTTCACAAAACCTAGGAACACAATGGCATTTTCAGCAAAGCAGTGTGCTATCGGTTATATTTCTTTTCATGATTTTAATCACAACTATATACTGCAACGCTGTCACTTCACACATCTACAATAGAACTAGACCTAGCCTCAGCACAGGGAGCCACTAATGTATCATTTCAGCATACAAAGAGCCTCTCATGGCATCAAGCCTAAAAAAAAGTGTATTTCTGTGCCCATATACAGTTGGCAAAGGCAGAATAGATGGGAAAACAACCTGACAACCCCCTGCTGCTTTATTTACACCTCAGAGTTGTTGCACTACTGTACTGCTGGGGACAGACCAAGCATAGATTTGGACATTTCTCAGCCCTGTGCTCTGGTGCTGGGCTGCATCCTTCATGTTTTCACTCAAAGAACTCTAAGTTTTTTGTTGATTTTGTTGTTTGGGGTTTTTTTTTTTTGGGGGGGGGGGCGGGGAAGGGAGCAGCATGCATTGAGTGTACTGACTGTGTTCCCCTAACAAAATATCAGTTCAGAAGTTATTGCTGTGTTCCCTCATCACACTTGGAACACCCTAGGAAAATTAAAACCTAAAATGTTCAAGGAGCTAATGCCATCTAAAGGCTAATAAGGTGAACTACAATGTATGGCCATTGGCCTGACAGTCATAAGGAAAACTACTGCATGTAACTGCTACAGATTTTCACTTATTCTGTTGCTGAGATCAGCACAGGCACCAGAAGGCTTTAGCTAGCATGGAAGAAATAAACAAAAAGTTCTTACTACGCAGCAACATAGTCTCATGCAAAGTGAAATGTTGTCAAAGTTTGGGCAACGAAGCTGGTGAAGGGTCTGGAGCACAAGTCTTATGAGGAGCAGTTGAGGGAGCTGGGGGTGTTTAGCCTGGAGAAGAGAAGGCTGAGGGGAGACCTTATCGCTCTCTGCAACTACCTGAGAGGAGGTTGTAGGGAGGTGGGGGTTGGTCTCTTCTCCCAAGTAACAAGGGATAGGATGAGAGGAAATGGCCTCAAGCTGCATCAGGGGAGGTTTAGGTTGGCTATTAGGAAAAATGTCTTCACTGCAAGAGTGGTCAGGCACTGGAACAGGCTGCCCAGAGAGGTGGTGGAGTCGCCATCCCTGGAGATGTTCAAAATATGTGTAGATGTGGCACTTCAGGGCATGGCTTAGGAAGCATCGGGGTGTTGAGTTGATGGTTGGACTTGATGATCCTACAGGTCTTTTCCAACCTTTATGACTCCATGATTCTATGAAGTCCAGCTCTTTGTATATGATTTTTTTAAATTTATCACTAGAGTTTTATTAATAACATAATTTATCCTGATTTTGTTTATATTTTTTCACTGCACTTTAAGCAAATTACTTTAAGCAAAGTTGATAGTAGTATAAACTCAAAACACATCAGAAGTCAAAGAATGAATATTCTAGGGCAATATGAGAGATTTATATATTTGAATGATATTTTTCCTAACTTTGCTAAAAGACAGGCTCCTCCAATCATGTACAGCCTTCTTAAACGTGAAGAAAAGTACCTGGTTTCTAGAAGATCCTGACTTTGTGCTCAATTTAAGTGTTCTTGCCTGGTAACTTCTCTGGGTCTCTAAAATAAAATAATAATAAAATCAATCATATTGGTTAATTTAAAATTTAATTTTAAAATATGATTGCTTTACAAAATACTACAAAAGTAGTATTATTACACAGTATGGACTTTCTGTTCAAGCTACACGGAAAGTCAAGCTGCTGAATGATTAATCTCTGTTGAAGTGTTAAACTAGTTTTTAACAAGCATCTTTTTATGCAAGCAAGGTGGCAGTATTTTCTTAATTTTTCTTAATGTTTATTCAACTAGTTCACTTAAATGAATTATCTCAACTGATTTTTTTTTCATTATTTCCATCCATAAATAAAAAACTGATGGACAGGATGATCTCTACTAGCCCTACACACTTGAAAGAATGAGTGATCAAGACACTTAAATTCTCTTCCTACAAGTATACTTCCATTTTTTTAATAAAACCTTTCCAATGCAAAACAGATCTTCTTAAGAAGTTTCAAATACATTTATAGTAATCTTATTTAACTAAAAGCAAGTATAGAGTTTTTTCTCATGATTTGCTTTCAAATCCCACATTTATCCACTAGGAGTTTGATATGTATCACAAATAAAAACATAATAATTATCGAGTAAAAAAAGTCCTCATCTTCTAAAATAGTCAATGTATAAAATAAAAATCCATATAAATGTTATGTTAAAGTGTGAAATGTCTCAGGTGTATGTAGATCTAGCATGCCTTCTTAGCAAAAAGAAATGCTAAATTATGCATAAAACACATTTTAATGGTTACCAATCAGTGAAAAATCAGTCTTTAAGAAAATATACAACTGTAATTCAAGATTAATCATTTAAATCAGAGTTTCCTGTTCACTGATTTGATTTAGTTTCATGATGGCTGATTTAAATCACTCCTCTAATATATGCTATTGTTTACTTATTCTGAGCTACTGAAAATACTTTTTTTCGGCTTTTGAAACAAAATACTACTGCCAGACTCCTCACTTTTTCTAGCTGCAGTCACACATTTACTTCTGTAAACAGAGTTACAGCCCTTCACTTCCTAACTCGTATCATGGACTTGCCCTGTCCACCTTTTACTGACGTCGATGTACTTGCAGCCAAGCAGTCAGCCTGATCAAGATAAAAAGATCTTGTTGAAAACAACAGCAAATTACTTTTTATGAAGGTCAATCTATACACAAAAGGAGGGAGCTGGAACAAGACTGGGCAAAAGGTGGGACTCTTTCTACGGAAGAGTGTTGTGGTGAGTTGACCCTGGCTGGATGCCAGGTGCCCACCAAAGCCGCTCTATCTCTCCCCTCCTCAGCTGGGCAGGGGAGAGATAATGTAACAAGAGGCTCATGGGTTGAGATAAGGACAGGGAGAAATAATTCACCAATTACTGTCACAGGCAAAACAGACTCAACTTGGGGAAAAATGACTTTAATTTGTTACCAATCAAATCAGAATAGGATAACAAGAAATGAAACCAAATCTTAAAACACCTTCCCCGCACCCCTCCCTTCTTTGCAGGCTTAACTTCACTCCTGATTTCTCTACTGCCTCCCCCTGAGCGGTGCCAGGGGACAGGGAATGGGGGTTGCAGTCAGTTCATCACATGTTGTCTCTGCTGCTCCTTCCTCCTCAGGGGAGGATTCCTCACACTCTTCCCCTCCTCCAGCGTCGGGTCCCTCTCACGGGAGACAGTCCTCCACAAAATTCTCCGACATGGGTCCTTCCCACGGGCTACAGTTCTTCATGAACTGCTCCAACGTGGGTCCCTTCCATGGGGTGCAGTCCTTCAGGAACAGACTGCTCCAGCGTGGGTCCCCTGTGGAGTTACAAGTCCTGCCAGCAAACCTGCTCCAGAGTGGGCTCCTCTCTCCACGGGGCCACAGGTCCTGCCAGGAGGCTGCTCCAGCGTGGGCTTCCCAGGGGTCACAGCCTCCTTTGACATCCACCTGTTCTGGCATGGGGTCTTCCACGGGCTGCAGGTGGATATCTGCTCCACTGCTAACCTCCATGGGCTGCAGGGAGACAGCCTGCCCCACCAGAGTCTTCACCAGGGGCTGCAGGGGAGTCTCTGCTCTGGTGCCTGGAACACCTCCTCCCCCTCCTTCTTCAGTGACCTTGGTGCCTGCAGGGTTGTTCTTCTCACATATTCTCACGCCTCCCTCTGGCTGCAGTTGCCCAGTTCTCCCCACCCCTACCTTCTTAGATATGATATCCCAGAGATGCCACCACTATCACTGATGGGCTCGGCCTTGGCCAGCAGCAGGTCCATCTGGGAGTCAGCTGGCATTGGCTCTGCTGGATGTAGGAGAAGCTTCTAGCAGCTTCTCACAGAAGCCAGCCCTGTAGCCCCCCCACTACCAAAACCTTGCCACGCAAACCCAATGCAAGCCTATGGTAGCATAAAGAAACTGGGGAAAGAGAACCCTTTTTGGGTACAATGTAACTGTTCACATTACCTACAGTAATATCAGTAATATCCTACACCAATTTGAACCCAGTTACTCATGATTTATCTTTATACAGCTAAAGACATTCTTTTAAATGGATATGTATGGATCTGCCATCTTCCTTCACTTCCGTTTTCTTGGCCTCAGAGCATACTTCGACACCATATAGTACTCCAGAACCCTCATCTAACTCCACAGCTACACCAGAATCCTATATTAATGCATGTAATATTTCTCTATGTATGTACCAACTACCTCACAAACTTCTCCCTGTGGTCTTCTATTCTCTTCTGATCACCCAATATCTCAGGTAACAATTTGGCTTTGAATTAATTGAAGGTTTACAGATAGACTTACATCTTCCCAATTTGGAGTCAAAACCTGACTGTGAAAGGCATTATAAACTCAGAAAGACAAACCCTTCGTTTATCTCTAATGTTAAGACTACCACTTTTACCCTAGTTTGAAAAAAAGGAAGAAAAAGAAGAAAAAAAAAGAAGAAAGATTGTTTATACTGTCTGCTTGATTATCTGTTGGTTTCATCTCTCTCACACGTTTGGAATCAATCTGCCAATTGTGAACAAATATGACAGAGGAACAGAAGCCTCTGCAATGGTAAGATTCTCTAAGTATCATGAAAACCCATATCAGAGTCAAGCAGAAAAACCCAAATTACTGTTGCTGTTGAACACTGAAGTTACCTGTCCTATTTGGCCTCCTGGCTGGATAATGAGCACATGCCAACTCCCCCAGCACAGAACCGCAGCGTATTTCAGAATCAGGCATGACACCTGCTACCTCTTGTTTGGCTAGTGCTTTGGGAGCACAGAGGGAAGACGGACGTATTACAGGGCATGTCAGAGAGCTGAAAGTCTAATGGGGTGCCAGAGCAATGTGTGTGGCATCTAGAAATAAGGGAACACAGCAGGAAGCTCATGCTGTTGTTGTGGCAGGAGCGGGATATAGGTGATGGAAAGACAGAAGACAAAAAACTGTGGGAAACCAGGACTCAGTATTTCTGCTGCTCCAAGATGAGCTATGCTTGGAATGCAATCATTCATGACTTCCAAAACCTTTTAAACTACTTTCCTTGCATCGCCTCTCAATATTTCTTGACTACACAAACCTATGACTTCAGACCAACATTTTCAAGACACTTTTTGAAGTGTTCCTCAAGGGTAGAAGGAACAGCTTTTACCACAATATGCTTTTTATCATCATTTCTGTTGTAGTGAATGGTAACCATTTGTCAAAAAAAATCTTACCAAGGAAAATTTTCTTCCCCAAATTAGAGACTGCAACAGGATATTCTGGCCAGAATCTCAGAATACACCTCCTATGGCAGCATCAAAAATACTTCTGGTAGAGAATTAAGAAATGTGACCATCATGTCACATGCAGTCCTTTTATCCCGTCTTTGTAATTCTATGTGGGACAGTGTTAATTACTTGCTCTCACAGGAATTCGTTCCACAAACTCAAACCAACCCTTCTGTTGCTTGCTCTGTTGTGCTGAGATATTAAGCTGCAAACTGTGCCATCAGCCCATTATTTTTTGGGTACTGCCCACCTGAATGTTAGGCACCTCAAATCCAATGTGGTATTAAATCTGCATGGAAAGAAAGCAGGTAAAATGTTGAGCTGGGGTTCTAGCCTTGACAAAAAACTCTCCAGAAGGCAAAATGCTTACTACATTTTTGAAGAATAATAATTTCAAACTCAAGTAGACTGCATTTCTCTGGTTCCCTGAGGTGTAATGAAAGTATATAATACTGGGAGTGTATGATCTTTGACTCGTGTATAGAACATAAAGATGGAGTTAGATATAAATAGCATGCAGAAGTAATGCAACCATTACTATATTCTGCTGTGATTGCACTGCTGTTCTGCAAGACAGACATGAAATCCAGACCTATCCTTCATCAGCAGAATTAAAACCAAGTTTGTCTACACACAGAGATCCATGAATAAAATGGATTATGCTGAAGATACTCTTATCCTTCTATATTTAAGCCCGATCCATCACCCACTAATGGCAACAGAAATCTTCCTAGTGACTCAATTAACTGTTAGGCTTAACTATTTATGCTACCTCTGATGTCAGGAAAAGTGTATTTTTTCCTTTCAACAGGCAACATAATCTCTCACTATCTCACTGTTCAATTATTTTGTATATTTTTTAAAGCTTCTGCATGAGGGGCATAACTACTTGTAGATGTCAGTATGAACACAACCTGAATAAGAAACTGTAAACATTCATAAAAAGACTCTGAGTAATCGTGACTTGTCAGAATGCACACATCTATCTGATGGGGAACCATTTTTACCACAGAAGGTTTAAACTAAAACCTTGAACAGGCTGTTCAGATTTGTAAAAAGGGGTTTGCAACAACTCTGGCATCCTTGGTCTCTCAGGTTGAAGTTTGACAGGGATCTGGCCTGGTACTACACCAGTACCAAAACCTGTCATCTCTTCTTCATCTATTTTCTCTTTCACACCTTCTTCCTCTCTTGTGCTGGTGTTTGCGCAGCAAGTGCACAACAAAATGGTTCAAAGACCACTCAAAAAAGACGACTCTCAGAAGAAGACCACTTCTTAAAGAAGAACACTCTCATTGAAAGTTATTGCAGGGGAGCGCTTGGCTCTCAGCTGGGTTGGTTTTCTCAGTGAGCTTCACTGTCTGGCACAAACGGGCACCATCAGCTTAAATGTGTACTGTACTGTAACTTTGCAAACCTAGGGCCAGGTAGGGATAACCAACTTACACTGGATTGGTTTTTACCCTACTCAGTTCAGAAGTACTGTTCACGTGCTAACTTCTATTTAACATGCACAGAAAAGGTAGACTGAATTGCACCTTACCAGAATAGCCTAATGGTTTATATAACCTCATATTCTATTTCAATCAAAACCAGTCATTTCAAAAAAGACAATCTCATCATCGACTACTAAGCAAAGAGGCAACATAAAAAGAATTTTTTTAACTGTGTCTCCTTAAGTATCAGGCTCAAGCCTCACCACTACTAATATGCGCGCTAGCTAGCTTGATTTATTTATTTATTAATTTCCTCTAAACATTTTGGCTTGATCATGTGTTTGAGTGATGAGTTCCTCACCTGAATAAGCATTTCATTTTATTTCTTTTGTTTTCCAATTTGGATTTGCTACATATTTGCTTACTCATAACCTCCCCGCTACTGATCTGCAGATATTTTACGTATTACTTCACGCCTGTTACAGCATTTCTCTGCGCTGACTGTTTCTGTAGCTGCACGCACGTACCGAGGGCACAGTTTAAGAACTTCTCCCTTTGGGGGCGAGGCCGGCTGACTGCCAGCTCCCCCCTCTCCTGTCCCACACCTGTGCTTCTGGGCCGTTAACTCATTAAAAAAGAATTACCTGTCAGAAAAACTCTTAAAAATGTTTCCCGTCGCATCCCGCAGTCGGGGAGGGGGGCTTACACCTAGGCCGAACTGCTGGCGGGAGCGGTGCCACCTCAGCGCGACCGCGAGGGTGACCGCCACCTCCCGCCCGGCCTGCGCGGCGACAAACCCAGGCACTGGGCCCTACTGGGTAGGGGGGGTACACGTTCCCCGGGCTGTACCACTGCGTGCCCCCTGCGGGAGGGGACATGAGGCGACTACCGCTCGCCTCGGCACCGTCCGGCTCCTTAAAGCCGCTCACCGACGAAGCCCAGAGGGAACGACCTCGCGCTAAACGCCGCTCCCTCCTCCAGCACCTGGATTTTCTCCCCGGCCGCCTCCAACCTCCCCTGTGCGGCAAATGGTACGAGCCGCGGCAGCCCGCACAGGTGTGGTCGATGGGACAAACCAACAGCGGGCGGAGGGGGAGCGTGGGGAAGAGTGATGAGAGGCGGTGAGGCGGGCGGACGAGACCGGGACGGGGCTGGCAGCGGCCGCATCATCGGGGAGCGACGCGAGCGGAGCGGCCGCCGCGGGAGATTGAAGTGCCTGCGCCGCCGCTGGGGCCACGGCCAGGCCAGGCGGGGGAGGCGCCGCTACCGCCGTTGCCCGGGGGGAGGAGGAGGCGAGGAGGACGAGGGGGCCACCCGCCCCTGCGCTGGTAAGTGCGCCAGCCTGCGGGTGGGGGAAGGGTGCGGGCCCCGCGGCTCCTCAGGGCGGGGAGCCTGACCCCACAGCCCCGGCGGCGGCGGCTGCTCCTCGTGTGCCGGCGCCGGGAGGGCCGCCGAGCCTGAGGCAGGGCCCTCCTGGCTCCGCTCCTGCTCCAGGAGGCCGCAGGGCCGCCCCTGCCCGGCTGCCGGTCCCCGGCCTGTGCCGAGCCGCCCAGGCCAGGCTTGCGGGCCGGGAGAAGGCTCCTGGTGAGCCGGCGCTGTCAGGCGGGAAAGAAACTGGGCGAAAACTGGTCTCCTCTCCACAAGGTTGCGGCTCGATGAGTAAAGGCGGCCCTCCTTCTTTGCTGGCCCAGGTGTTGGCACCACGCTGTGGCAGGCCGTGAACTGAATCACAAAACTGGTCTTAGTTTAAAAATAAAGCTGGGGTTTTTTGGTTGTGGGTTTTTTTAAATTTATTTTTCAGCTTGAGTCAGCTTCCTGAGCTGATTCAGTGTATGGGCAGCAGGAGCACTTGTGTGAGCAGCAGAAGTTGGTGCAGAGGATGAGCTGGTGGCTGGGGCTGCTGCTTGTGGTAGAAGTGCTGCTTGAAAGTGTTAATAAAGCTACTTGCTAATTAGAACATCTGTAATAACTCATGAGTTGTAATTTGGCCATTCTTATCTTGATGGAGCATTTACTTTAACGTTGAGGTATTCCAGATGTGTTTCGGTTGATGCATTTCTCATTATGCCTTAGAAACCATGTGTGTACAGGCTAGATTTCAGCAAGAACTTCACCTTTTTAGAAGTAGGTTACTTCTTGTATAGCAGTACTTTGGGGATTAAAATCTGTGGGTCGCTGTTGCCTGATTGACTTCAGGAGTCAGTTGCAAAAAGAGCAGGCTTTTAGGCTGCTGACAGCTATATGACTTAATTATTTTTCTTCTGGTATTCACTTACCAGAACTGCATTTACGTTCTGCTACATACTGGATGACCTCGTGTGTACAGGCATTTGTGAGTCTAACAGATGTGATGAAAGGCATTTGCCCTTCCCCTAGCCGGCCTTTAGAATCACAGCGACAAAAGGCTCAAATATGAGGGAAGATAAACTTGTGAATATGTTAGAGGACAGTTCTGCCTCTAACTGTGACAAATAAGGGGAGGAAAAATGGAATATTCTTAAGGGACTCTGCAACTGGACACTACTTTGATAGGTCTCAAAAGCATCCTGTGAAATCACTTTTATCTAAGAAGAAGCACCTCTCATGTGCAGGACTCTGCTAGTCTGTGTTTCTTTGGTGAGTATGGTAGCAGAGTCAGTGGCAGCAACTGTTCATAGTTCAGTCTTGATAGATGACCTTTCTCAAACTTCTCACCAGAAGATGGGCTTTCCCTCCAGCCCCTCGCTGGTGTTTTTACCTCCCATTCCTCCTCTCAAACATCCCCACGCTGCCTCACCAGCTTTCTGTGTCTTGGAGGTTCAGATGCTACCAGGGCTTTGTTTTCACTTCTTTCAGTTTCTATTCTCCTTGCCTACAGAGATCCCTGGGTATTTGCTTTTGTTTCTAGGACACCAACTCCTTTCTGGCAAACTTGGGCTTCTGTTAGGAAAAAGGGGTTTGATGCTGCTTGCACAGAACTGCTAGAGGACTTTCTCCTAATTCAGCCTGGCTTGTAACTTCTGCTTATTCAATCAGTTGTTATATACAGATCTCAGCTCCAGTCACAGCCCTCCCTGGGCTTGTTGCTCTTGGCTGAAAGTGAAAATCATGGTTTTCGTTCCTTCTGTGTTCGCCTTTTTTTCCTGCATCTAAATTCATTCGAGCTAAGAAGTAACTGGTAGCATTTTTTTTATCGCTGGTGCTACTGAGAGCTTTGTCACTCTCCCTCCTAGGCAGGATGCATAACCATGGTAAAAAAGCCTTACAAGTTTGGAAAGCTTTCTTTTCTTGTCACAATTTGCGCACCAAAACCTTCTAAAGCCTGTTTACAATGCCAGGCAAAATTTGGTTGTGCAGTTATAGTAAAAACGTTTGCTGCTTCTGGCCTCTAAGAGTGGTATACGGGAAAAGTAGTATATTAAAAGTGTTGAATGGCTATGGCTTTATTTTAATCCCTTTTTAATGAAAGCCTCCTTTTACTATCCCACTTTTATTTCTGTCTTCCATCCAGCAGGTGGATGGATTTCAAACAGTCTTACAATCTCATCGGGGGGGGGGGAGATGGACCCCAAAACGAGAACCCCCGCCTAGGAGTGCATTAGGCGTCGGGCATCCCCGTGCTAGTTAGGAAGCTCCAGAAGCTGTTAGGGAATGAGTTGAGCCCGACGGGGTGCAGGGCTGGTAGCCTAGCACCGCCGGGGGGGGCTCCCGCGTCTTCCTCCTCCTCCGGGACTACCGCTCCCAGAAGCGCCCGGGCTGAAAGTGAAAATAAACGCCAGGTTACGATTCTTCCCCCCCCTCCTCTCGCCGGCGGCGGCCGCACATGTCCTTTCTCTTTTGTTTTCCGCCCGGCAGGCCAGCCGTGCGCCCGGGCTGCGGGAGACGCCGCCGCCGCCGGGAATCGCCGCCCCGGGGGAGCCCCGGGACCGGGACCCCGCCGCAGCCGTGCCCCGCAGCTGCCGCCCGGACCCTCGGAGAAGCGTAGAAGAGCCGTTTTTTATGGAGCTGGAAGCCCAGACCGCGGAGTAAAACTTTGCAGTTTCTCCCCGCGATTCCCACATGCAAGTTGATAACGTGAGACCGGCTGCTTTTCTCCTTGCTGCTGCTACCTCGAGTGCTGAGGGGCCAACGCTCTCCTCTCCCACCTGCTGCTGCTTCCTTTGCCCGGCCCCAGAGCCGCTCGGCGGGCTTACCTTGCCATGTGGGGCTAGGGGAGGTGCGGCCACTCTCCCGAGCCTGAAGCGGTGAACATGGAGGCGGCGTGCAAACCCGACGGCGGGGAGCAGAGTCATCGGGGCGGCGGCAGGGACGCCCCCGGGGACGCCGCTATGGACTGCTACTTGCGATCTCAGGGCTTGTACAGAAAGAGGGTCGCCAAGGACGGATCTTGTCTCTTCAGGGCTGTGGCCGAGCAGGTAACCGCTTACACAAAGCTACTTCCCGTGAAAGTGGGGGAAGCGGATCTCGTTAGTGCCTGGTAAATGCAGGCGAGCGTAGGGTGAGGTTACACAGTCGTGTGCCAGGGGAAAAAAATAGTTCCAGTCTTGCGGGTTGAGGGGGAGTTCTGTGTGCACGGCCGCCTTCTGTCACCAAGAAATTGTGACCTGTTTTGACCTCCCACTGCTGCCTCAGAGCTTTTTTCAGTCTAAGATCTCAGCATTTGCGTACAGCTGCTTTGTACGAGACTATTTAGGAAATGGAATTTAGTGGAAAGAACTGAAAGGCCCTGTTCTTAGTTTTCTTAGTTAGTTTACTATAAAACTGGAAAATTTATTTTCAGTTCTTCCTGTTGAATTCCCCTCCCCCATTTCAGTGTTACTGTTAAAGGAAAAAAGTGACAGCGTCATCTTGCCTTAAATACAAACAAACAGCAGTGGGAGCTCTGGTGCTTCTGATTGTGGGAGCCCAGATTCCTGTGCTAATTATACACAGTTCACTTTTTTTTTTTTTTAAAAAATTGCTTTCCCTGCTGAATTTACAAGTTCAGGCAAGCAAACACTATTGATCTGAAGTAAGTGGGATTTTCTATTTCAAGGGAATAATCGATGAATAAACACTGATACTCTGATGTTTTTAATTAACACATATAGAAGGTTTCTCCCACACTCCAGTGTACACAGAACTTTTTTCAACTATTATATTTTTAAAATCCCATTTTTATTTTTTTAAAGGGAAGGTCTTTAATTCAAATTTCGCCTAATCTCTGTGCTCTTCATACAGAAAAAACGGAACTGAATTTTGAACTGTTTTAAATTGAGGGTAGTGCGTAAGGGTTGCAAGAGAGGCTGCAGCTTAAATTGGCTGGAACATACCTATGTTGTACTGAGGATGCAAAGACACGTTAGAGGTAACTCTGAACCTATGATGAAAGTAGTATTTTTCCAGTAGAGGTTTGAACAGGAGGTAGAATGCAGGTGGTGTGTTGGGATCTGAATTCCTGGTTTCCAAATCAGTGTTTGGGCAACAGACCTATACCTCTTAACTTTAAGAGAAAGTAACTCTGCGCTGTCTTAGATTTCATTGGGTTTCATTTGAACAAGTACACATTGGTAGTTGATTTCCTCGTACGCTCCTGCGGTAACTTCTTCGATCAATTGGAGTCCTTTACAAAGGAGTTGGTTAAAGAATGACAGTAAATGCTATTCCTTTAGCTCAGTAAATCCTTATAAAATTGAATACTAGTAAATATGTGAATCCTGCAGTTACTTAATTTTTGATTAAGTAATTGGTTTCACCTGCATATTGTTACCGAATGAATATGCATTTTAAATATTCTTAAAAATAAAACTAGAGTATTTCCAAGCCTGTATTTAGACAACAGTCATTAATTATTTGTGTCATCAAAAGTCCTAAGAACCAGTGTAAATTTTCTTCTGTTTCTCCTTTTGTAGGTGTTACACTCTCAGTCGCGGCATATGGATGTTAGGATGGCTTGTGTAGACTATCTTCGGAAGAATAGGGAGAAATTTGAAGCAGTAAGTATTTTTTGTTTTCTTTGTGAGCATTTAAAAAAAATGTTACTTTGTTCCTTCTGCTTTTCTAAGGCATATTCTCTAGTTTGTGACGGTATTTGTCATAGCTATATGCTACTTGATGCTTTTTAAAGTGAGTGCTCTTTAAATTAATCAGCACGTATGTGGTAGTAACTCATTTCATATGCCTGGAGAAAGACCTGTATATTGCTGGGACTGGAGGGATATGAGGTGGGAGGAGTTTTTAGTGCTTATTAAAAAACACAACAAACTTTCTTAGCCTTTAATAGTCTGTAGTGGAGCTACTAAAATCTGGATTTTATTTTAGTATAATGCCTATTTTAATAAAGGTCATAAAATGTTTTTATTGTGCTATCTAATTGCTTTCACAGTATATAAGGGATTTGACTGATGAGATAGGTGAAATTTGGTTCAGGGTCTGCAATTCATTATACAGTGCCACTGTGTTTTTTTTCTAAATATCTGTAATGAAGTTCTTCATCAGCCGTGGGCATCAAGTATTTCAATATTGATCAATATTTGGCCAAAGTTGTTCAGTGTTAACATTATAAAATCCTTTTTTGTCTTCTTCCTTTTAAAAGAACACAAATAATGGCACTCCTGTTTGCATGTCTTCTAGTATGCATACCATTTAACCCATTTCCAGAATAGCCAAAACAGGAGTGTGTGAAAGCATTTTTAACTAGAGGATTCGTACTCAGCTCTCTTCTGTTCCAAATTTACCCAGACCCCCCCCAAAAAAGGCAGTTTTAGATGCACATTGGCACAGGGAAGGGAAGGAAAGCAGGAATAAAAGGGTGTGTATTTCTGACAAAGTGCTCTATGCGCAAATGTGACTGATCGCTGTTAATGTGGATGTTGTCACAAATGAATGACATAAAATACAGTGAATCTGTTGGGAGAATGTAGCTCTTACTTGGCTATTTCCATCTGCCAGTACTGTTTGTTTCTAGAGCATCTGAGGACTTACCAACTCTTAGATCTCTCTCTCTCTTATTTTATTTTTTCACTGCTGACTTTTTCATCCCTTTCTTTCCAGAATTATCCCACTCACTCCAATATTTACTTCTGTTTTCTTGTTGCATTGTGTAGTTTTTGGAAATACCATGACCCTTCTTGACTGTAAATGTGTGGTGTTTCCCCTCGCCAGTTCTGACACCTTCTTGGCCTGGTAACTGCTTTGTCAACCCAAGCTGGTTTTATTATCTTCGTTTCTCTCCTCCAAACTCCCAGTCTCACTGTTCTTTTCCCCTCAGACATGATCCAAATGATATGACCTCTCCTCTATCTATATTTACTGTCCTTCTGAAAAGTCTCTTCTGAAAAATTACATGAAATTTTTTAGGTGTTTCATGTACGAGGTTGAAGTGTTCCGTATCTGTTCTCATTTCCTAGTGTTCCTACTCCCTTAGGTACTGCTGATCTCCTTTGCTCCCCATATCTCTTACACTACTGTGTGTTTTCCATCTGGAATATAGCATTGTTGCCTTCTCTCTCTCTTAAAAAAACCCAGACAAAAAAAAAAAACCCAAAAAACAGCCAAACCACAAACCAAAAAAGCCCCAACAAAAACCCCAACATCCCCCCCCGCCCCCCCCAAAAACTCAACAACAAACAAACAAACAAAAAAAACCCTAAACAACAAATGCCTCTTTCCCTAACCTCTTACTTCAATTATCTACTCATCTGCTTTCTTGGTAGTTACGCTCTGTTGACGTGTACTGGTGGTACTCATTGAAGTTCCTCTTCTCTCTGTCTATTGTAACCACTTCAGCTTGAATTTCTGTCTCTTTTGTTCCACTGATACTGCTATAACCAAAGTTTCAGGTGACTGTGTGTAACCATCACCTTCATTTTCACCCTCATCCTTTCCTGAAGTGTTATCTTTGATTGCTGCTGTCTTACATTTATTCTCTTCAGTTTCTTATGAGAACTTTCTGGTGCCCTTCCTTTCTTTGTCCGTGCATTACCTTTAGGTCATTTAATTTTGACACACAAAACAACTGCTGTCTATGATTGTGTTTTACTGATCCATCTTTTAACTTCATACCTGATTGCTTCTGTCTAAATTAAAAATTTTGGCCAGACTTTTTGATTCTTCTTATTAACCACACTGTCCAGCCAGGTTCAGAATGGCTAAAGCAGAACTTTTAATCTTGCTAC
Organism: Phalacrocorax aristotelis; assembly: GCF_949628215.1. NCBI lineage: Eukaryota > Metazoa > Chordata > Aves > Suliformes > Phalacrocoracidae > Phalacrocorax > Phalacrocorax aristotelis. Next base: position 18,750,646 of record NC_134279.1, read on the forward strand.
TCTGCTCAGTTTTCTTTATTACTTTGGTTCTTAATCACTGTGGGGAAAGAGGCCATCCAGATTATAGCGTAAGTTAATAATGGGAATTATTTCTTTGTTTGGACCTCTGTGGATCTGTATTTTAACTAAACCAAGCAGATTATGTCTAAATAGTGCTTTTAAAATACAGCCTTTCTGTTGGCCATCATGGCTGAAACACTTAGAAGTTAACACCTCTCAATTACTGCAGCATCCTTCTCTGGCCTTGACAAATTGTGAATTTAGCCTCTTGGTGTGTGTTAAGGAGTGCAGCTGAAGGATTGCTTTCTTAGCTTGGTGCTTACAGTGTAGCCTGATTGTTTGCATCCTTTCACTGAAAGTAAAAGTTTGAAGTGGTACAGAAAAGAGGAAAAAATGCTTTATGACTTGCCTATACTACGTCTTATCGCTACTTGGGTACCACAGAAACGACACTCCCGATTTCTGATTGTCCTTTGCTGGCTATTTCTTTTAACAAGATGCTTGAATAAGCCCACACATGCTCTGTCCAGTGATGCCGTGCACACCTGGGACTAATTGTACATAAACATATACACATACTTAACAGCATCTTTGCTTTCTCTCGGATATCCTGTTTGGCTGCTGGATTTCTTTTTGCGTGTTTTTTTTTCCCTGTTTTTGGATTGTGTAATGACTCCAAAAGCTGTGTATGTGGTTGTGTTCTGGAATGCAGACCATTTATTCCCTCATCTCTACATCACTTTATACTTAGATTGTAAGCTCTTTGAGAGCAGGATAGTCTTAAATTTCCACAGGTACGTTCCCATTGGTACAGTGGGTCATAGACTGGGGATTCCATATGCTACGCGAATAAAAATAACTAATCGTTACTATTTTTTTCTTTAAACACAGTTCATTGAGGGGCCATTTGAAGAGTATTTAAAATGTTTGGAAAACCCACAGGTATGTTAAGTTTGATTTGTAATAGAAAGCAGTACTTTTATTGAAGTTGATGGGTAATGAGATTTTTTTTTTCCCCCTCACAAATGTCTTTGAACTTAAGAGGTCTCTGAATTATGTGAATATGTACTTTTATGCAGGTACTCTCTATTGTAAGATGATTTGAGGAATTTTTTTCTGTCTTGATTTTAAACCTGTTATTCCTCAAAATTGTGTCCAAACCTTTCTAGTCCCTGCTAATGCCAGGAAACATAGAGTGGCTAGCTTTTTCTTGAAGACAACCTTGAATAAAGGTCTCGAAGTTTAGGTGATGAAAAGACAGTTACTCGTGTAAGGGATATTATGAACAGTAGCTACAGGCTCATATGACGATACTGATTTGAAGCAAAAAAAATTATTTTTTCACCCTAATTTAATTCTAGTGTTCTTACTAGGGAGTTAACAGTTTGCATAAAATGAGGCGGGGGGAAAGCGGACAATCTAGTACAATATTGCAAAATCTGTCATTTTTTTTAAGCTTTTGTACATAAAGTTTATTAAATTTTCCTCTCCTAGAAATCAAAGCATGGCTTTTGCCCCCCTGCTCCCACCACGCCTACAGCATCCCTAAGTAGAATGGCTAACCTGATGGTTGTTTATTTCAGTTTCCAAAATGAATGGTGGAAGAAGGAAAAAAGTGGATGTTATCCTGTTCTGCTTCTGTGTTGCTTTGTTTATTCCAGGATTTTTAATTGCAAAGCTTTGTTAGTCAGATCCTGAGGTTATATGCTCTGCTAAATGGCAAATCATGTTCTTTTCCACTACAACTTATTCTGCACTGAACTATGCCAACATGAATGGTTTACAGCACTGCAGTGTGTATAGCAAAATGTCTTTTTCATACGTGTCTACTAATGTTTAAAAAATATTTTTGAAGAATAAAACATACAGTAGCTTTTTGACAGATCAGATGAATTAATATTATTCTGTATTTGAAAATTCCCATGACAATTTGAAAAATGATTAAAAAACTTGAACTGCTACAAATTCCTGCCCCAAACTTAATTTCAGTCACTTTTAATTTCAGTAAGAATTTAAAAAAGAAAAAAAAAGAGAGAAATCTAGTCACATCATACTGGAAACACAGTACAGGGGTTAGGCTGTAACAGAAGAAACAACTACTTTTCTATGATTTGAGTCTGGGTTATGGCGTTACTGACATTTCACTGTTTAACAGCTTTAAAGGGCAGATTTTTGGTCTTTCTTCAGGTATTGATATACAGCTGCTTGCTTGAGAATGCAACTAACTGTTACAAGTTTATTTTGGCTGTTGGGAAGTGGTCTGTCCACTTTGTGTTGGAGCACTTCCCAAGACTGTGTCAAGACATTTGTATGGAAGTTATCTGAGGCATGAGAGTTAAGCCTCAGGGTTCTTTTTAGAGTTCATCATGGCTAAAGGCCCACAAAATGAGGCAGTTTTGAAGTTAGAGGGTAACATTTTTAAAAGCACTTGATAAATCTGACATTCGCTTTTGTCAAAAGCCACTTTTGAAAAGCCAGACTGCTGGTTGTTTAACAGAAGAAGAAGAATAAAAACACTGTATTACCTTTCAAAATCATATTCTTTAATGGTAGATCTGTATTCATGTGATTGTTTTTAGTTCTCTCAGTTTTCATACAGATCAGTTTCTACTTTGGGAAAAAAGCCCTCTAGCTTGTACCCCTTAACCTTACTGGAATAGTTACTGTTATTTCAAACAACCTTCAAATACAATCAAAGTGTCTCAGTTGAACTCTAGACTCAGTGGTGATATTTTTCTTTTTTTGAAATGATTTCTTGCTTCTCTTGATCTACATACACATGAGGAAGTATAATAACTGTATGTTTGACTGAACTTAATTTTCTGATTTTTTTCAACACAGGAATGGGTTGGACAAGTAGAAATAAGTGCCCTTTCTCTAATGTACAAGTAAGAAAGCCTTTTAATATGTTCTATTGACATCAGTTTAGTTGTCTTGTTAGTTAATCAGTTGGAATAGCAAAGATGGAACTGTATGTTATACCATAGTTCTCCAGAAAATTATAAATATGCTTTGAAAATTGCAGCTGTCAAGGTATTCAATAAAAATAGAAAAGTGAGCTTTGAAAATGACATTTAATTTGTGATTTGAATACGGGTTTGCAATAGTGTCATATATCTCATCTGCACAACTTACTGTGGGTAGAATCGTACTGTTTGTGTATTGTTAATTTTCATGCTACAATTTTTCTGTTAAAATGGCTTTTCTTCCTATTTCTCACCAAGGCTTTACTATCAACCCTATTGCGAAGCTGTGCGCTGTACCCATTTCTTTATTACCTCTGTACAAATGCTGTGGTGTAGCTTAGTGATACGAGTATTGTGGGCTGTATGCCAGAAAGTCGTTCTCACACCTCCCCTGGTATGAAGTTGTATGTACTGGTATAAGACTACCTGGTGTACTGCTCTAGCTTATTCTCATTTCTGTATAAATCTTCTGTTTTCCCCTGTATCAGTATATATGAAACAGTATGAGTTTGTCAAGGGCCGTAGCTTGCGCTGTGCCTAAGGAATGTTTTGGTATTTGTGTAGAGACAAACACTCCTCTTACTGATGAACAGTTTTGCTGATGTGTTTTTACTAAATATAAACCTATATATTAATCTTTTCTTCACAAAGTGGTATGAAACAATGTGCTGAATATTTTTAACCGCTTTCCAATCACTGTGTAAGGGAATGAGCAATGTACAGCATCTTCTTTCTGCTGTTTGTAAACCAGTTAAAGTCCATATTTCAAAATACTTACTGTAAACTAATGACTTCTTTTGTACTTTGATGCAGTTGATAAGAGGGGAAAAAACCTAGTTAAATTACTTTCAGGTACTTAGATGACCGCTAAGTGTGGGAAATTGCATGAAATTCTGTCTTTGCATTTTCTGTGGTTAATGGGGCAATTCAGAGTTTCATGTGCTGCATGGGTGGAAGAGGACTGAACTGAAAGTCAGTAAGGTTTGGCTCAAGAGACTTAGAGAGAAGGTCTGACGGATTGAGCTGGGGTGTAGAAAGACATAACTCAGTTTAAGTCAACAAAATTGCATGCTTGATTGGAACTGGGTGGTCGTGACCTTCTGTTTGTTGTATTTCTGGCCATGAGAAATGCATTCTTATGACATAGAAGCATTTAATTAATGATACACCTGTATCATGGACCACAGCTGATAAATGAATACAGAGACAAATCCTGGCTGATAATAGTATTTTTTTAGTTTCCCTTGGAAGTGTGAGGAGGCTTATGGCATAGTTAAAATTATAGGAAGTGTTTCACTGTAGAGTTGAACACATGGCAATTGTTTTCGGAAGACTGACTTCCATTAAAAAGGCTATTTAAGGGCTTTGGGAAAGTAGGAATGGTGATGGAGATTAGGGGAAAGAGTTGCTTCCCTTCCTGAATGCTGGCAGACTGAAGGAAAGTAGAAGTATGACTTTCCTGTTTGTGCCAAGTGGATGGTTGAGAGAGTTTCAGACTTTTCAGGCACAGGATAGAAGTGTAGTGTGAGTAGGTTTGTTTTCATTTCCACTCCTCAGATCTGTCAGAAGTGTAACTTAGTTATCTGGTAAATTTTCCTTGCCTCCCTAAAGCGGTTGCGTCCCTGAGCTATAACATTCTTTTCCTCTCAGAATTGCTTTTTCTGAGCTGTTCTAGAAAGTTGTGTTTGTTTTTAGTCCAAAAGCTGCACCTGTGAATATATTCAATAATTTTGCAAGACTAATTAAACTTTTGCTTGTGTGAGAGAGGAGGAAGGAAGTGATAAGCTGCTGAGCAAAGAATTCAAAGGGAGGATTACAGATAAAAGAGAGAGAAAATAATTAAATTTAAAATCATGACAGAGATTGATTATAGCAGAAAAACAAGTAGCAAAGATCAATAGTCTTTCAGTTTTTAGAAAAGAAAAAACCAAATAGCATGTCATGTCAGTATCCGTTGTGGATTTTCGTGTATTTGTCACTGTCGTGGTTTTAGCTGGGATAGAGTTAATTTTCTTCACTGCAGCTGGCACAGTGCTGTGCTTTGGACTTAGTATGAAAACAATGTTGATAACACACATGTTTTAGTTGTTGCTGGGTAGTGCTTATACTAGTCAAGGACTTTTCTAGCTTCCCAGGCTCTGCTGGGTACACAGGAAGCCGTGAGGGGAGGGGGCACAGCTAAGAGTGGATCCAAACTGGCCAAAGGGCATGACATTACATGATATGGAATATCCCAATATATTAACTAGGGGGAGCTGGCCGGGGGTGGGCAGCAATTGCGGCTCAGGGATGGGCAGCGTCAGTGGGCTGGTGGTGAGTGGTTGCATCGCTTATGGGTTTTTTCCTTTTTTTCTGGGCTTCATTTCTCTCTCTCGTTATTTTCCTTTTTTTTTATATTATTATTATTAACATTATTATTGCTACTATTTTATTTTAATTATTAAGCTGTTCTTATCTCAACCCACAAGACTTCTTGCTTTTGCTCTTCAGATTCTTTCCACTGTCCCACTGGGGTGGGGGGAGTGAGCAAGCATCTGTGTGGTGTTTAGTTGCTGACTGGGGCTAAACCACTACAGTCGCTTTATATCCAGTTCAACTTTTTAGGCTTTTTTATCTCACAAGATGAAAAAAGAATTATAAGTATGGAGTGTAAATTCTAAATTTGCTTAGAGCTTGTAGTAGCTCAACTCTTCATTTATGGTATTTTTAATTCTCTTAAATGTAATGAAGTACCAGAACATAGTTTGCAGTGATAAAAATTTACCTAAACCTGTTTTTAAAAACTATGCTGGACTGATACCCTTGATGATGAGTATCTGCCACCATTGCAACAGCATGCTATCTGCTGGTTGGGTCCAAGCTTCCCAAAAAGTTTGTTTCCATTCTTTTAGTCGAAGAGACAACAAAGGGGTTTCTTTGCCATTTTAAATCCAGCAATTTGAGTCTAATGAATACAACATGGTGTTCGACTCCACACTTGCCGGAGTCTTTATCCAAAGAGAAGGAGAAACTGAGCTTTCTGAATGTTCTCTTTTTTTTTTTTTTCCCTCCGGTGTATTATTCATTTTTAAAAAGGAGGAAAAGATTCTTCTTGCTGCACATGAAAAAAACCTGAGACACATGGAAGGCATGAGGTTTTCAGAGGTGCTGGAGGCTTGCTTGCAATATCTGATCCTCAGGCAATCCCCACTGATGATCTGTTGGGCTTTCAGTGTGCTCCTTAGCATGCCGTGGCAGCTGGACCACCATTTGGGAGCAGAAACATTGTGTGGACCCTTCTGAGCATGAGAACTTGGCTTGGTAGGCAAGAAGAGTTTCTGAGCACAGATGTGGGCTGCTCTGTTAACTGGCCTCTGTGCCCAAAAGGGTTCTAACACACATGTAATAAATCTGCTAGTGCAGGTCTCGCATAAGTCATTGCTCACCTTCTGGAAACTTATCACTGTGTCCTGTCTCTGTTCATAAAACCAGCTTTCTCTTTGTTCTGGTAGGTTTCCAAATGGCAAAGTGTAATGAATTTCTCCAGGACTGGGGAGCCGTCATCCTTCTAGACACAGCTCCAGAAAGCAGTGTCTGGAAATTTGTTTTACTTGTCATTAGCCCTGTGCACATTGTGCCAGCACATCTTATTCTAGTATTTTCTTTCATAAAAGTAAGCCTTTTTTTTTTGACCAGTGGTAGTTGTACTCATCATCTTAAGTGTTGTTTTCTACTAGGTGTTTTCTGTAGTTATTTATGTTCCTTGAACTTGACTGGAATATTCCAACTTTTCTTGATACTGACTTTTAAATGAATTATTCACTGCTACTTTTTTCTCAGGAAAGATTTCATAATATACCAGGAACCAAATGCTTCTCCTTCACATGTAACTGAAAATGGGTTTTCTGATAAGGTAAAAAAATTTTATGGCTATTGTGAAAGGCTGAATTAAGACTACTTTATAAATAGCAAGTAGTTTCATATAAGTTTTATTACTCAACACAAATAAATATTCTGAGAATTCGGTTCTAACAATTTATTTTGTACATATTTAAGGCACCTATTCTGTTAATACATGTAGGGCTTCTTTTTAAATAGATGGTCCATATTTGGGGTGGCGTATATCTTCCTAGTAATCTAAAATTCTGTAAAAATCAGTGTTACAAGCACTAACTCGCATAGCTACCTCTGTCTTAAATTCTTTTTTTATTTTCCGTCAAATTCTTTTTTTTGTTTTAAAGGACATCCACTAAATATTTTTATTTTTTTATTGATACTCTGAGATCCTGAGAGATAACAAAGCACATTGGTACATTAAAAAAACCTGAATTTAAAAGGTAGTGCTCCTATGGAAAATCAAGTGAGGTGCAAAACCTAAAATATCTGTGTGGTTTTTTAACAGGTATTGCTGTGCTTCTCAAATGGAAACCACTATGATATTGTTTATCCCATGGAGTATTCAGAAAAGGCTGCTCTGTGCCAGTGTAAGTATTATATCGGTTAGTTAAAAGCATGTATTTTTACCAAAAATCTTAAAATTATCACTATCAGGTTTCAGGAGAAGGCTCTGTATGACAGTTTATTATAGTCATTCTTTAGCAGCTTAGTTTTCCATTTGAATTGTCAAGGACTGTATGATTTTGAGAGCTGATTATATACCAAGAGGAGAAGACTTACCTGCCTTTTTGAATCTGGGTGGTCTAATATAAACAGAAAATGTTGGTGCACTAATTTATAATCTGTTCCGTTGTCTTTGGTAAGCATTCTAGTGTTAATTTTGTGTTTCAGACTATGTTAGCAAACTAGTTGTTTATATTAAAATTATCTTTACATGTGTAACTTGTCACAGAAATCATGGGGGTTACCTGTGCAAAAAAACCCCCATCTTCATGGATAATTGTTTTCTTTACTGGATTGCAGAAATGCCCAAAAGTCCTCATCAGGTTTGATGGGTCACTGTGACACTCCCTACAAGGATTCTTGTTCTTCATGAAAACTCTGTGAATGTGCAGAGTTACAAGGCTAAGGCCAAATTTGCCTGTCAGAAGACCTGATTTCTAGTAGTCTCGTGCATACCCATAGTGGCTGCAGCTGGTTTTGCTTCTAATGCCTTCACTGTTTCAGTTAATACATCAAAACAATACATCAAAAAGCTTGCTTGCTTTGATTGAAATAACTTGAAATGCATCTGTAATGGTGGTGTAAAATCTGATTTACCTTGTAACTGATTTTGCCCTTCCACTTTCTCCTCCCCTTCCCCAGCTCTGCTGTATGAGTTGCTGTATGAGAAAGTATTTGATACAGATGTAAAGAAAATCATAGCAGAACTTAGTGCTGTTGGTGTAACAGAGGAAAGTAATGGTAGCAGTGAAGTATCTGCTTCAGATTCAGATGACGACAACTACAGGTAAATGCAATTTAAAAGTTAACGTAAAATGCCTGAGTAATACATGTTAAATGAGTTTTCTGAATTTCTGGTGGGTAGTAGAATCTAACGGTTAGAGTTCAAAACCTTTACAAATTACTAAGAAGAGAAACACAAAGAGGTAAGGTTAGAACTGTGAAAGAATGAGATATGTTATCTTCGCTGTACCTAAATATGTTATCTTTGCTGGTTCCTCTGTTTTTCCTGCGGTCTAGCTTTGGGACTCTTTATGTAATGGAATATTGCCATTGCAACATGTCCCTCTTCCTGTTTAGAACAGCAGAATCCCCCGGGGGAATTGTCAGTGTGCCAGTCGGGCATGGTAAACTCTATGAGAATTACTTGGCTCACTCTTGCAACTGAGTAGAGTCACAGGAATCTAATCCCCGTTGTGTTGCTTCCACATCTGGGGGCTGAAATGGCTGCTTGAGGTGTAGCTAATGGAGAAATACAGGTGCATCTAGCTCCGTTTTGTTCCTTGATCTTTATGAAGTCATTATATTTGTGGGTTTATATTCCTTCTGCTGGACCTGGATGCTCTAGCTAGCTTTGAAATTTTGACCTGCTGATTCCTTTTGCACAGTAAGTCTTTGACAGTGCCATTTTTGCATTTACATATCGGCAGTTTTTCTTCTGTTTAATACTGTTCTTAAACCCCTGGCTTGTGTGAAATTCCATTGAAGCCACGGAGATTATGCTGTATTAGTGCATCATGTCACCTCTTCCCGCTGAACGTTGTTAAAGTCCTTTCTGGGGGCTCTGCTGTAGTCTGTGTGGCATGTGGCAGAAGAAATTCTTTGAGATGTTGGGAGCTGATTTTTTTTTTTTTAGTCAAGCTGAAAACAACAGAAAGGAAGATGATGGAAATCACCACTGAAAGAAAACCAAGTTCTGGGAAAGGGATTAAGCTTCCTTTCTTGTTTGGGGGAAAAAAAATACTAGGGAACATTTCCAATTAAAATACAAAGTATTTCTGCCTTGGGGAACAATTATTGTAGTTGAATGTCAAGAAAGTGGAAACCTTCTCTGTTCCTTTCTGTTCTTGGAGCTTTCCTGGGCTTCATATGCAGTAGCATTATTCTGTATCTTTGGGATTCATAAGAAAATATACTGCTAACCTCCACAGTACCTTTGTAAATGAAGGTCATATACTCACTTGAGACTATCAAACTCAATGCTTTTGATTTAAACCATATGTCTTATGATGCAAGAGGTAGTGTGTGTGACTCTTGACCTAGTTAACCCAAATTACAAACACTTTGCTGTGTTATGAAGTCTTAAATTTTTTGCTTGTCTTAAAGTTGACTTCAGCTTATTTCATTACCTAGCTTTCCAGAAGATCTTGTTTTATAAGTGTGAACTTTTCAATTATATTGTTATTAAATGTAATACTTTATTTTGGTTTTGGGAGAAGTTAATGCTGACAGTTGCCTACAACTGCTGTAGGGGAAAAAATACTTGTTTTTTCTCTGTGGAAAGTGATTTTCCAGCAATGTCAGGTGTAGAAAATAAGTGCAAATTAGAGTGCCTGATGCCATTTAACTAACAGTGGGTTTTGGTTTTGATTTTTTTTTTCTTTTAATGTCTGCTTTTGCTATATTTTCCTTGCAAAAATTTTCCAGGAATTTTGTTTCCGTTGCCTGTGGCTCCCCCCTTTTTTTTCTTAAGCAAAGGCTAAGCCAGTATACGTAAGTTAGACTTCCTAAAACTTGTACTTAGAAACAAATCTTACTTTTAGCCTTATATGATACAGAAATGTAGTTATTGTTTTAGACTTAGCTTTGTTATTTTAAGAGATGAAGATGTTCTGTGGTATGTTTATTGTGGAAAGATATGTAGGGAGTGGTGGTTTTAGTATTGTTATCTGCTTCCAAGATGTTTCTTACCTGATTTCCAGGCCTTATTAATACCATATTACCACAGCTCGTTTCTGTCCTTTTGCAGAAGTAAAGCTACAACAGTTAGTGATATGAATGGATTGAAGTCTCTTTCTGGCAACAAGGTATTTGTATTTTAAGATTTATTTTCTTCCTAATAACTTGTACTCTGCTATTTTTTTCCATGTTTAGTGTCCATGAGAGAATACCAAACTTCTGGTTTTCCTAACATGTAATACCTTAAAAACTATTTATTTCTTTAAAAAGCAATGTTTGCTTTGGATGTGCCAAAAAGTGGATAGTGTCCTCTTTAATGCTGTTTAGTTCTTAATTTTGTTCTATTATGGTTAAAAAAAACCCTAATGAATTATTTTTTCAAAACTCTTTATGCTTTATGTATTTTCAGCTTCTTTATATTTCAGTTTAAAGCTTGAGCACTGTGACTGAAAAATGGAAGACTGCACATCTTTGTGTAGTTGACCATTTACCACTTTGTTTTGTTTTGTACAGCACCTTAAGAGCAACGGGAATCCTGCTTTGTTGGTCCTACCTAAAAAAGTTCTTAAATCGCTCAATCCATCAGTTTACAGAAATGTTGAATATGATGTTTGGCTCCAATCCAAATGGGGTAAGTAACCAAATACTTAAGTTCCACCTCTTGCGAGCTGATGTATAAAGTGAAGCTCTCTTAAAGAACAGTAATGCAGATGGCAGCGTGGGTTTAGGCAGCGGTCGTCTTCACATGGGTCAGTTCAAGAAGGGCGTGAAATCCTGGTTTTCATTTTATCAAGAAAGTAACTCTTTTGGTATTTTAAACTAACAGCGTATTTCTGCTAATGTATTTACAGATCAGCAAAAACAAGATTTTTCTATTGCTGCTGGCATGCAATACTCAGTTGGAGATAAATGTAAAGTAAGTAGTATTGAATTGTAGTGTATAGAGACATTACATTTTGCTCAAGATGCCCATTTTCCCTCTTTGTTAATTGTTCTGATGCAAAACTACTACTTTATAAATATTCTTTGCTTGTGTCTTCCAACTGTGCATATGCTCATTATTTAATTGGTGGTGGTGTTCATGACTTAGATGTAAAAAAGACATGTAATTGAACTGATCAGATGTTCTGTTTTACTGCATTAAAAAGACACAAGGTTAACTTCAAGAGTATGTTTGATAAGATGACAGTGGGCCTTAATGTTAGGTATGCAAATACGTTTGTGCAGGCTTGCCTCCGTGGTGAGTCCTTGCTCAGTGTGGTAGATTGCTACCCTCTGTGTGAGGAGTCCGTTTAGGGCAGTTTACTTGGTTCAGGCTAAGCTCTGTTCTCTTCGTGGGCTCTGTAAGCTCGCTAGTTATACCTGTGATGTGCAAAAGTGTGGGGTACTTCTGTTTTATAAAACTCATCGTTATCTCCGCTGCACCTTTTGCTGATGGCTGCGCTTCCTTTATACTGCTGCTTGACAAAGGGTTTGCCTGCGTACAGTTGCATGCTGAAGAACAAAATTTGAGTGTTTTCTGTCATACAGGCTTTTCTTTGGAGAGACCAAAACCAACATCACAGTTCTATATATTAGTGTTCAACTCTGGAGATAATTACTACTGTTTGTCAATTGGCTTTGTTCTAATAGTGTTAGTTTTAAGTAATGGAATACAGCTCGCTTTAGTTATCATAGAATCATAGAATGTCCGAAGTTGGAAGGCACCCACAAGGATCATCAAGTCCAACTCCTGACCCTGCACAGGACAACCGCAAAATTCACACCATATCTCTGAGGGTGTTGAGTAACTGTGTAGTTACTACAGTTTGGAAGTTTTGGGTGATTTCTTTCTCTTGACATATTCAAAGTGTGTGACACAATTGGTCTTTAAGTTCTGTTAAAATTTGAGTATGTATTGCTGCTTAAGAAGAAATAACATTTGCCATTCAGTTCCATAGTAATCAAAATTTAGATTAATCTACTTAGGTGTGTTCACTAAGTTGGTGGTCCTTGGCTAAATACTGTCCTTTCTAGGACATTTGACCATCTACTAAGATTATTAGCGTGAAAATACTCAGTTAGGTCTGTGATGCAGCATGGGGGCTGCTCCAGTTTGTACTTTTTCTGTTTGTGCAATGGAATTAAGCATAGTGAATAAATTGCAGGAAAAACATCTCTAAACTTGAAAAAACAAGCAAACAAACAAAAAATACAAAAAAAACCCACCCCACCCCAAACAAAAAACCCCATATGTGTTATTGATTATTTATTGCTTGATAGTACAGGCTTAAAATTTGTTTTTCGGACTCTAAGGCTGTCTTGTGTACTATTTACAGTAGTAATATATATACAACTGGCATTGTGTGTGTATATATATTATATAACAACTGGGCTTGTTTAGACTGGAGAAGAGAAGGCTGAGGGGAGACCTTATTGCTCTCTACACCTAACTGAAAGGAGGTTGTAGGGAGGTGGGGCTTGGTTCCTTCTCCCAAGTAACAAGGGATAGGATGAGAGGAAATGGCCTCAAGCTGCATCAGGGGAGGTTTAGGTTGGCTATTAGGAAAAATGTCTTTACTGAAGGAGTGGTCAGGCACTGGAACAGGCTGCCCAGAGAGGTGGTGGAGTCACCATCCCTGGAGATGTTCAAAATATGTGTAGATGTGGCACTTCAGGGCATGGCTCAGGAAGCATCGGGGTGTTGAGTTGATGGTTGGACTTGATGATCCTACAGGTCTTTTCCAACCTTAATGATTCTATGGTTGTACGGTTTACTAAAGGGTACAGATATTATTAGTAGAAAAACTCTGGTAATTGACAGACTCTCTGTGAAATTTTACATGTATGTGGCAAGACAGTAAATATATGGGATAAAAACATGAGAAGGGGAGATGAAGTAAATAGTGAAAAGTGGAGTTGACCATAATACCACCACTGGAAAGCCAAATGTTGTAGCAGACATTATGAAATTTATTTTATATTTAACAGAGGAATGTTAACGACATGGAATGTCAGTCAGACAAGTAACCCTCTGCTCATGTCTGAACAACTTTTTGGTTTTAAAAAACTTTCCGAAGAATAAGTTCAGAAATAATTCGTGTTCATTATGTCCTTAAGCTAAATTTCACTGAAGTTAAAATCCACATAAAGAAAAGAAAAAATCATTACTAACAAGGAAAAGCTTTGTGTTTTATTTGAAGAGAAAGGGTTTTCAGTAGAGCTGAAAAGCCTTGATAGACTGATTACTTTTAACTTTCTCGTGTAGTTTTGAAAGCCATGTTTCATTAAGTAGTGTTACCTGGCAAGGTTACTGTTTGTGTGTGTGTGGTTTTTTGTGTTGTGTGGACTTTTTTTTAAACAGTATCTTATTTCTTTTTTTAAGAAGCAATATGGATTGAAGATTTGCTTTCGATATATTTACTGAAATACATTATGATTATTTCTTAGATTTTCTGTTGCCCAGAGGAAAATTTCTATTTTAACACTGCCAATATTTTAGTTACATCCTCTCATTGACATCTTTGAAGCTAATGCACCTTTTTTTTTTCTGTTTCCTTATAGGTGCGCTTAGACCCTAATGGGAAATTTTATAATGCCCATATTCAAGAAGTTTGTTCAGAGAATGGGCCAGTTGTTGTATTTGTAGAAGAGCTTGGAGCAAAGTAAGTGCTTAATCTCTTTTGGAACAGAGTGCCAAACTGAACCTTGGTAATGGCAGCATTACTTTAGGTCAGAGTTCATTTCAGCCCCTGAAGTGTATCTACTACTTTACTTGAAGCAGTACTGCCGCAAAATTGTTACGAAAACAGTATACTAAATAAAAAAGGGAAAAAGGGGTTCTGCATTCATTGTCACTTGAGACTTTTCTTTAGTGCTAGGTAGTCTGGATATTACTTGCAGAGTAAAACAGTAACTATATGAGTGGTCTTTTTTTTTTTTTGTTGCACAAGAGTCAATAAACAGATTGAGACTATCCTAGTTAAATGTTTTGTTGTGCTTAATAATTAGATGCTAGATTTGTGACAAACTTTTAGTATTAAAAGGTCCATCAAATCACCTAGTTTCTCTGTTGGTTGAGTAGCTCTGCCTGATTTCATACAGAGTGTGACAAGTTGCTGTTCAGATCAGTGTCATCTTTGCCCTACCTTGGGACAAACTAACTCTTTAAAGTTGTTGTTGGGGGTTGTGGGGTTTTTTGTGTGGTGTTGGTTGGCTGTTTTTGTTGGTTATTTTTTTATGGTGGTACTGGCGGTGGTTTTGGTTGTTTGGCGGGGGTGGGATTTTTTTGTTTGTTTGGGATTTTTGGAGGGGGAGGTGGTTTGAGATATCTTCTTGAGCTCTGCTATAAGTTCTCTAACTCTTCTGGGGCAAAAAAAACCCCACAGTTGAGTGTAGTTTGGGAAAAGTAAACACTTTCAGTCAAGGTAAAGGAGGGAAGGAAAAAGATGCCCATTAATCTCATGCAACCTCCTGCTGTTGAAAACCAAACCAAACAAAACCACCAAACTCAAAACAAATTAACCAACCAAACAAAAAAACCAAAAGAAAATGTTGTGAGATCTGAAGACTGTCTCACAGTTTGTTCCCTTTGTAAGTTGAGTTTTAACCTGATTTGAACAGTCTTATTATAGACTTGAATGTCTTCCTTTCAAATAATGTCAACAGTTGCTTGGATGTCCTACAGCATCCTCAGTTAAAAACAGTAATTGCTCTGGGATATAAACCATCAATATAATGTTTTTCAATCATGTCTGTTGCAGTGTTCGTGGTAAGTTTATCTGGGTATATTTTCTCTGATTATTCTCCTTTTCTGTCTGCCCTGAAGACCTTCTAATACCTACTTCACAAACGGCTGATGATTCTTTACTGGATAAGTTTGCATCAACTTATCAAAGAGAGTTTTATTTAAAAAAAAGAAAAAAAGAGAAAAGGTTTATTCTTCTACACATTGCTTGAGTTTAATCATAAAGAATAAAGGACTTCGAATGCAATGTTCTCAAAAATTGAAAGATCCATCAAACATGTGGTATTAATTTACGCAAGCCCAGTCTGGTCTTTAAGCTGTTTTTTCCCTCCATAATTCCTTGTTTTTTAGGCATGCTGTCTCACTGAAGAGCCTTAAACCTCTTCCACAGGCCTCTCCTATGGAGGGCTGGAACACTGTGCCAGGGAAGAAGATAAAAAAGTTTTTCCCAACATGGGGGCAGAATGCTCAGCCTGGTAGGATTGTACCTGTCTCTGTGTGGCAGAATGTTTATTGTCAGATGTTTTGTCCCAAAGAGCTTAAAATTATTAAAAAAAAAAAATCACATTGTTATCACAGATGCAGATTGCAGAGGGCCAAAGAATCAGAGCAAGTCAATAAAACCCCAGTCAGCACTACCTCCTCGTCTTCAGCATACTGTGGGAACCAGGCAGCATCAGTTCTTATGTTCTGGACCCCAACCTCATCAGACCTCAACTGAGCAAAAACCTCCAGGCAGGAATCCTTCCCAAACTGTAAGGTAAAACTGCAAATAACATCTTCCTTACCTTGAACTCTAGCTGAGCTTCTTGGAGCCCAGGTGCCTGTTTCAGATGCTTCCAACATGCTGTTTTGAAATTGCCATTGAATTCTTAAGAAGTGTTCCAAGTCTTGAATTATTTTTCCTATGCTTCTGTGTGTTCTTGTTTTAACCTTTTTCAAGATTGCTGCCATCATGAGCTCCCACTTTTTTTCTTGCATGGCAGCATCTCTCCTGGAAGCAGTGTACACAAAACTGTAGTGGTTCTTGGAAAGTGGATGTTGGGGTTTTTTTTTCTGGTTGGGGTTGAAGTAATGTTGCATGTAGAGCTTCCTGGGTGTGGCTAAGGTCATCCTCAGCTTCTGCAGAACTTAACATGAAGCAGACCTCTATGACATGACTGATCACTTGAAGGAGTATGAGAACAGCACTTTGCCTGCACCTGTTGGTAGTGATTTTTTTGATTCATTGTGCTGCTGCAACAGAGTTTTTTTGGCTTTAGCATTGCCACTCTTCTGTCCTAGCTAAAAGACCATTCTCTACTTTGCTACAAACCCAAACTCTTTATCGTCTGTTCTGTCACTCTTCTCTATCGTAACTCACTGTGGAATTAGCGGGGCTGGGGTGTCTCTGGAGTCAGCCACGTGCAACATTTTAAGGGCATTTTTCTTCCACCTTTAATCTAAATACTTGAGTATCCTAAAATGTTTAGTTAAGTAATCCAGAAAGGTGAAACACTGATGTTAATTATGTGTAGTGATGCTTCACACATTGAAAATTATAATGCATTTTACCTTTTGATGTTGTATTTACAGAAATCTTCTCCAGCTTTCTCTTGCATGTTCATAGATAGCAGATGGGGGGTGGTCAGTTTTCAGTTGGCACAGAAATGGATTGGGTCACTTGATGTAGGCATTTGGGTTTTAACTATGATCTAATAATTACCATTTGTTATAAAGTCTTTCAAAATTATATTGAACTGAATAAATCATGGACAAAATCCATTCTTACCTGTACGCATAAAATTTAAGGAAGGGAAACTTGCAACAGGCAAAGGATTTGGTGTATGTGGAATCACATAAGCAGTACTATATAATTATCTCCTTTCTCCCTTCTAAAACATGAGTTTGTATTGTGTTTGCTACTGGTGAATTTCTTCGTCAAAGTGATCCCATTTGATTTTTTTTACCTTCACAGAAAACCAGACCGGGAGAGAACCGAGGATCTGAACCACGGCAGCAGAGACTGTAACTACTTTGGCCTGTCTCCAGAGGAACGCAGGGAGAAACAGGCTATAGAAGAATCTCGTTCGCTTTATGAGATCCAGCAGAGGGATGAACAAGCTTTTCCTGCTCTTTCCAATGTATGCCTCTTTTCATTGTAATTAATAGTGCATTTTTCATACTTGTCCATGAACCTTTAATTAGCAATTGTTGTTTTGCTGTCCTTGCATTACGATACAATTCAAAAGTTAATGATATCTTCTTCACACTCACTTTCTACATAGAAATACATGCATCTACAATGCTTTATATAGTCAAGAGAAGACACATACATAGTAGTTTCCCTGGGAATAATTATGTCCACCATACACAGTTCTTTAGCCATGTAAATATGGTAGACCCGTGAGCTTTTGAAGCTATGGGCTGCTTTCTTCATGTTCCTTATTTCTTTGGAAGGCTTTGCACTCCCTTATAGTTACTCAGATGTCTTGTATGGTGGGATCAAACTTCGAGGTGAGGACAGAACTTGCTCTGAAGTACAGTTTAATTTCGCTGAGAAACAGCTCAGCAAAATGGCACTGTGGTGCTTTACTTAGTACCAGAGGTGACTAGGTGATTGTTTCTTATTTGGTTCACACAAAACCTGTTTTATTTATAAGTGAATTTTCTTACTAGCCTGAGAACTAACTTACTGGTGTGCAGACTTGCCTGGTGTCATAAGTAATGCAAATTCTTTGTCAGACTTGCTCTTTTACCATTGTGGAGCTGAGCTGGCTTCAGTGGGGTTGTCTATGTCTGAGGGAAGAATGTTGCCTTTAGATTTTAAGAGATTATTCTATTGATGCAATATTTAAAGAAAGTAGATTGGGCTCTCAGTACCTCCAGGGAGTGAGCAGCTTCTGTGGGTAAAGAGCTGCTGTCTACATACAAACGTATTCTAGAGAGGTGTGGGGCTTTTTGGATTTAAATCCTAGGGCAAACAGAAACAAGAACCAAGCTGGGAAGAATGAGTAGGTGAAGGATGGGCCTTAAATGTCTTGCTTTGTGGAAGTGACTTCCTTCTTTCAGTCTCGAGCAGTAAATACTTATATTGGTGTAATTGAGAAGAAATGTACGGCTCTTCTGTGCTGCAGAGAGCAGACTAAGACCGATGCCTAACGAACAGGGGTTGCTTGCTCTCTCTGAGCTGTGATTAACAGTACATGCTATTTGCTCACCTGCAGGAGGAGGATGTGATTTAAAAGTGGATATTGTCTGAGTGAAGCAGTTTTTGTTTATTATGTAAACCAATGACATAAATGCTTTTAAAGGACACTTTGCAAAATTTAGCAATGAATGGAGTGAGTGAATCTGAATTTATGATCAAGACTGCTTCTCCTCCCCCACCCCTCTTCTGCCTATCACGGAGACAAATATGTCTCGTGAAAGCATAATAGTATAGTATCAGGTGATGGCTAAGTGTCATCGGACTTCTTACATAAATTTATATTTCTGCTTTCGTAAACTTCTTTAGAATCAACCAGTCTGTCAGGCTGCTACACAGACTGTGGATAACTTAAACCAGAAAAAGTTCTCAAATAATGAAAGAAGAAATAGCAAGTGGACAGCAGAGGTAGAAGAGCAGAAGGATAAAGGTAAAAATAAAAATTTTTAGATCAATCTTTTTATTTGTTCGTTTGCTTGTTTTTTATTACAGCCTCAGAATTTTCAAGATGGGGCATCTGTTTATGCAGTGAGGGGAAAATTACCGTAAGTAATAGTGCCAAACTAAGCTAGGCTCAAGGTGGCAAAAATGTGGGTTGAGAAGAAAGTACATGTTTTCCTGCTTTGTGGATGTGGCTGAGGGAGCAGGATCCTTGCTGGGGTTTCTGTAGTAAATGGGAAGAGGAATGATAGAAATGAAAAGACTATCAGAGCTACCCTAAACTAGATCCTGTTGAAATTCTAGTGAGTGTGGCAGAAAGTGCCAGTGGGAGACCTATTAAGAGTGCTTACAGGAGTCAGTTAAGAGAAAAGCAGGTAAAAGTATTCAGTGTGGCACGGTTAAGAATTAGCATAGAGTGGTACAGAAAGAGGGAAGAAGATGGTGTACAGGAGAGTTGAACATACACTCACAAACACACACATCCCCCCCACACCCCAGGTTACAGTAGAAAGAGCTGTCACAGGTCAAAACTTTTTTGGGTTTTCTCCCTCCCCCCAATCTGCTATAACGCTCTTTAGCTTCTCTTTATTGACTCTTAAGTTTTTTCTCTTTTGTGAGGGAGTGGAACATGGCAGTAATAGATGAAACCTGTAGCTGTCAGGATGTAGTAAATATTTGCTAAATGCAACTGATACTATTTTTCAGTTAGTTATTTTTTGTCCCGTCGGCTCTGCCATAACTGAACACTGAATTTAATCTTGACTTTTTCCACTTTTTTCTGACTAAATAATACAAACTCTTTAGCTTCCTCTTAGAAGCTATTCCTTCCCTCTGTTTTTTGAATGTTTTTTGTTCCCTTATCTCTGGCAACAGCAAAGATGTTGCTGTTGTGTATTTATGGTACTTGTGCTCCTTAGTCCCTCTTACAACATGTAACGCCTTCTGGAATGTTGTCACAAGGGCTAATGTTACCTATTTTTCATTCTCCAAACATCTGAAAACTTGTTTCATTTGAAAACTTGTTTTATCAGCAATACAAAAAAGAATGTAGAGAAAATTCTTTATTACAGTGTCATGATCGATTTCACTGAAGTGGGTGGCATGTACAGCTGTCGGTGGTTTTTGTGACACTCTGGATTGTGTCCCCTCTTCTGAAACTAGGTTAAAAACGCTATGGGAATAAACTGTATTACCTTCTGACTATTTAGAGATTCCTGTTGGTACTTGGGGAATTGGCAGTAATTCTCATAATCAATATTGTTTTAATTTACATAGCTGTCTAGTTGTGATGGTACATATACTAAGCTTTTAAAAAATACATATCTGTCACGCAGCTACTATTAAACTTACGTGCATGAATTTGATTGACAAGCAACGGTGACCAGACTTGAACATAAGCTAGAGTGTGAAGAACTTGTACAGATCTTATTATATGAAAATTATGCCATAACTGTGTTTCAGCACCATCTTCCCCACTAGGTGTTTGCTGGTGCTCGAGAAATTAAACTTTCTGCATCAGTCTGAAAACTTTCTAGATCTTTTTAACCATTGAAATCTTCTAAACAGATCTGTCTTTTACTGACTCAAAAGTAGACAAGACTTGAAGCTTCTGTTTTCTTAAGACTTGAAATTGAATATGCAGATTAAAATATTTTCTCTTTAAGTGAAGTACAAACTTCATTCTTTTTCGCTAGGAGGGATTTAGGATGAATGATATGTGTGTTAATGAGACAGCTACACTTCTTTCCTGCTTCCCTCAAGCATCATGGAAATGGTTAACAAACATCAGTAAAGAACTGTAGAGCTTGAAAACCCAGGTTGAAGTAGCTGCTCTGTTACTGCTCTAACACTGTTTATTTTAGGATGCTTTGATCTTTGATTAAAAGTTGAAGTTTTTCTGAAGTAATCTATGCTGAGGTAGGTTTTGTTTTGAAGGTTTAACTTTGGAAAGACAAACTTGTAACTGGCTTAAGTTGTGATAGCCATAAATGGTGTAATGGTTCATTTACTAGGTTATGTCTTGGTGTTACAGAGTCAAATTCCAGACAGATCCACTTAAGTCAGAAGCTTGAGCCAAATTCATCTGAGGTAATCTTAAAGAAAAGACCAAAATCTTTTTTAATGTTATTGCTTCTCTGATACATGATTAGCAGAGCAATAGCTGCCTTTAGAGCTGTGATTGCTGCTGCTGCTTTACAGCTTTTAGTGAAATATTTCTAAGGTTGGAGGCTTGTATTGCTGTCAGCTTTCCTCAGCCCCTGTAACCTGTACTTACAGTCTATCTCCGCAATCTGAGTTCTCAAATCTGGGCTATCGAGAGCAATTAAGAATCTGGATTTGTAATTGCTTGTACAGTCTGTACTCTCGGTATAAGGGGACCACAGGAGATTTGATGTTTACTAATAGCTACTGTGCTAACAGACCATGATCTCTGAAGTTCGGTGAAGATTTATGGCCTCTTGTTGGCTTTTAACCTTTGCTGTCCTTTCAATGAGCAAAATGTTACACTACCATAATAGTGATTGGGTGTTTAGCCCACTTTGTATGTAGTGTGGTTTAATATCTTTGAATGCCTCTTTGAAAAGTAAATCTTACTATTAGACTAGCTGTGTCTGTTGTTTCTAACTTTGCTTTAGAAGAATAGTCAAGATGAGAGTTATCCAAAAGCATCATCTCCTTTGGAACAAGTAAAAACCGATTCTCCGATTCTTGCTGAGCAAGTAAGAAATGTTTGTTTGATTTCAAAGTTTTCCGGTCAGGAGACTTCAGACAAAGGGGAGCTTCATCACAGCCACGTATGTATTGTAATACTGGCTTTGAATTACATAGTAATTTCTATGGTGATAATGCTAAAATTTAATATTTACAGTTGGGAATCTTGTTATGTCCAACAGAAAGAATGTAAAAGGGGCAAACCTTGATAGAAAAGTGAAAGTATACCCTTTCTCAGAGAGAGGCGTTATTTAATATCTTTCTGCTAAGATAACCAGGCTTTTGACTTTAAATTCTTTACCTTTGCTTTTTCAGGTTTCTCCAAGGTTATTGGTAATTGTCGGTGAGGGTGGCTTTTCTTTTGGATGGGAGATAATTAAATTTAATGTTTGTGGAGGTGGTTATAACAGTGATGGCACTCTGTGGTACAGACACCTTCTGGACAGAGCTCAGTGCAGAGCTCTTCACACAGTGATGTAACATATCTCAAACCTCTCTTACGCATGCAGCCTGATATGTTACTAGTTGATATCTTGCTAAGATGATGGTGGTACTCTGATTTCTAACAAAAAAGGCTTGATGACTCAGTATTAGCCAGACACATTAAGGGTCACCAACAATGGAGATTTAAAGTAATTTCATGTGATATCTTTGTTTTTACAGAACCTGACAGAATGCTTACCAAGCATAACTCCAACACCTTCCCCAGTCTTTTCTGAGGTGCATTTACCTCCAGCAGTGCCTTCTGTACCAGCCATTGTGCCAGCTTGGCCAAGTGAGCCAACAACCTATGGACCAGCAGGTTTGAAGAAATATTAACATAAATCAGAAACTACTGACTCTGAAAGAATACTCCAACTGTCTTGCTAAATTGAAGATGCCTTCAGGAGACACGGTTTCATATAGCTTCACACTCCAGAGGCAGACATTTATAGGAATATAGTTTCTCACTGCTGAAAGCTAGTGAGAGTTCTAGTAGATCTCTGCCCATATGTATAGTTCGCTTTACTCCCTACCTGAAGGTGGGAGAGGAATGTGTATTTAATTCTCCTTTTCTCCTGAGTGGGATAGCATTGAGTTTTGAGGGGCTTATCCTGACGATCTGCTTAAGGTAGAACACATTGTCAGCATGTTGAAGCTTGGTACGCGTTTGTGCTCTGTCCCCCACGTAATTGGCTCCTTGATTCACCAAGGACTCAGCTTGGGTCTGGTATGTCTGGAACTAGTGAGGTCCATCTGGCCCTGAGCTGCAAAGCCAGTGTGATGTTTTTTCTGCGCTGTGCATATCTTCTGTTATGTGGAATTTGCTTAGATTCAGTATTGCTCATTAGATCAGGTGCTGTATTTTCTCTCCCACTGTTGTGTTTCTGTGCAAGAACTAGCTTTCAAGTCAGGTACTGTGTTCACATGATACAGTAATAATCCTGTCATACTTGCCCGCATCTGTGACAGAAGATGCATAGTCCAGGTAACCTGAGCTCAGAGTTGGAGTTGACTGTAAATGACTAGTCAGAATAAGAACTGCAGATTCACATAAAAGCTACAGTTCCTCCCTTTTTTCCCCTTCCTATTTCCTACTGGTATTCATAATTATAGAAGTAAATATTGGAAGGGTTTAGCTATTTCTGGAAGGTTCAACTGTTTCATTCTTTCTGAAAACTATTCTATACATTTAGCTAAATCTTCTTTTGTAACATCTCGACTCAAGAATTTCTTCCTGTGTCTTCCTGAATACCGTTTTTTTCCTTCTGTCTTTTGAAACTTGCTTTCCCACTGTCATTTTCTTCTGAGATTGCATATAGTTGAGATCTCCCTCCCTTCCTCCCTCCCTCCCTCCCTCCCTTCCTTCATTATATGTATATTTTTCCCTCCCCTTAGGTATTCCAGCCCAAATACCTGCTTCTTCACTGATGCCAGCCCCAGCAACGGGACCTGACTCTATTGTGTCACAGGCTCAGGTAACATCTGCTCCAGTTGCTGGAGTTCCTGTGTCGCTACAAGCAGTTAACCAGCCTTTAATGCCTTTGCCTCAGACTCTGAATCCTTATCAGGATCCGCTATACCCTGGATTCCCTTTTAGTGAAAAGGGAGAAAGAGCTGTTGCACCCTCTTACTCCCTGTGCAATACTGGGGAAGACTTACCTAAAGGTGAGAAGCTAGAAGAAACTCTGGATTTTATACCATTTTTCCTAATGGGTTGTCTTTATCTACATTTTAAGAAGAGAAAAATTCTTTGGTCCTGTTAGTCTGTGTCAAAAGGTCTAATTGCTGTCATTCCGTGATTCAAGATGTGGGAGGGAACATTGAATAGGGTTGTAACTCTTTAGTTTGTGTTGCTAACACTGTGATGATTTTAAGTGGTTACACCCGGAAATCTGATAGGATCATTTTGTGGTTCTTAGCTTGACCCACCATAACTTGAGGTTTTGTGAACGTAAAGGATTTTCTTTGGAGAACTGCTTCCTTTTACAGTACCAGGTTTTCTCTTGTAATGAAATGCCAGGAAGTTGTTGAACAGTTTGTTACTGGTCTGGGAAAATACAGGCTTTGACCTACTGCAAGTATGGACTATGCCCGTAAAGAACATATCATGTCTGACTGCACAGTGGTGTTTGTTTACTGAACTGTTTCTTTAAAAACTAGAAGTTCAGTTCCACAAACTGTGAAAACTGAAGTTTTAACTGCAGTTGACTCTAGATATCTTACTGTGGCAAAACCCCCCCCCCCCCCCCCCCCCCCCAAAAAAAAAACCAAAACCCACCAAAAAAAGCAAAACAAAACTCCCCAAAACCCCAAATAAATCAATCAAAGACATGCAAGCAGTAACCTGATGTCAGTGTTTCTCTACTCAAATGGCACTTTATGCAGGGACTAATTTTTGTATCAGATGAAGTGTAATATTTTAGGTCTTCACAGATCTCTGTTTTTTTTTTCCTCTAGATAAGAATATTCTTAGATTTTTCTTCAATCTTGGTGTGAAGGTAACTCTTCAAGCTTGCTTATGTTTTTGTTTGTTATGCTATAAAATTTGCCTGTATTTGGTAGTGCTTAGAGTGCAGAAGTTCAGTTGCTGCAGCTGTACACTTCAAGTTCATCTTTAAATTTGAAATACTTCCATACTTTGTCTGGGATCCCAACAGTGGTCCACATTGCAATTCAAGTCAATGACCTGTGACAGTGAGAACTATCGGCTTCCAACTGTGGCTTATGTGGTCAACACATTGTGCTGTACAAATTCACAGCATCTACAAACGTTGTGAGTTTGAAGATGCATTCTTTTGGAAGCAGTGTATAGTAAAAGATGGTCAAACTCGGAGGGCTTTTTCTGTCTGTGTACTGGCAAAGCCATTATGCTACAAATACCCTCTGTGTCTTTCCCTGTGGACACTCCCTTAAGCAGCCTGCACGTCTGTCCTTTCTGCTCAGGTTAAGGACAACAGTATTTTAATTTTAACCTTCTAAGCAGTTGTAGTAGTGGTTGATGTGTATATGTGGTGCAAATCTGTGTGTGTGGTTGGGGAAGAGGCTCATCCAAAAAGGCAATATTTTCCATTTCCTGGTAAGGACTAGTTGTTTGCTTTGTTTCTCCCCTCTGCACATAAAAACGTTCCTTTTTTACCTTCTCTGACTCATCCTGTCAGGCAAACTACTTTGAAAAAGGTGCTGAGCGGTCTCAGGCTTATTCCATGACTCTGGCCATATGTAATGATTTTCTTTTGTGTCTGTGTATGGAAAGGGGCAATGTTCAGCACAACTTACTAAGTAAATTTACTTTTAATAACTGTGTGCCCAATACCAGTCTCCTTGCTTAACAGAAGATCCTTAAGTCATTAGCAAGTGTAACTGCAGTATATTTAAACAGCATTTGTTTCATAAGCCTACATATATTTGGGACTTTCCTTCGTGGTACTTTGTATTATTTAGGATATAGTCTGTCATTTTGGTGCTTCGGCACCATCTACTGGTCAAGTACCATGTACTAGTAGTTGTGCTCCTCAGCTGGAGACCATATGGTATGGTAAGACTTGGGAACTACTTTCTGCATTACCCTGTCCACAGCTTTGGTCCCAGATCCTGCCATATGGGTATCCACACCCTTCCAGCTGCTTGCTGAGAGTGAACTGACCAGCTCCTGTTGAGAGGAGGTCTCCGGGGGTTCTCACTTCTCAGGATGGTTTGCTCTGGGGACTGTTTCTATAGGTGGCACAGACAAGACTATGCCAGGTTTTGGGTTCTGCCCTCGACCTACTCCAATGTGTTTTTTTTTTTTTTTTTAGACAGCCTTGTGCCTTTAGCAGCCTTGTGTGGTGTTCGATATGGCCTGAAATGTGTCTATTTGGCACACTGCATTACAAAAACATCCTACAGTGTTGCTCTTGGGCCTGTTGCTCTGTACCATAGCACAAACACAAAGCCTGTGTTTATGAACTTTAACTCTGAGCAATGTAACTGTAAGCCACTGTGTGCCAGTTAATTAACATGGAAGGAGAGGAAAGCGAAGCAGGTCGCCACCTCAGATGGGTGATCTCGGTGTTGTGAACATAGCTTGTGTTAATAACAGCACAGAAAAGGTTGTTGCTGAAAATAGTGTGTGTCCATTGTGTGAATCCCACTGGTAGCTGGAGGGTGTGTTGTATATTCTAATGAAACCTCTCCCCCTGCTTTATGAAAGGGCTTCTAAGAAAGCTGATCTGTGCGTTGTGTGTATGTATATGGATTTCAGTCTTTACAGATTGTCCTTGGAAATGATCTAACTTTGGGTCTCAGTGTAGTAGCGTTTTTTTGTTGTCTGTTGCCTATTGCAACTGCATTTGGAAGGAAAACAAAAAATGGGAACATCGTAATGGAGTCCTAGATATTTAGAATTGAGGGCAGTACCTGTAAATAGAATTAACCTTTACTTCCTGTAATTAACTGTTTCAAAATGGTAAATGATCTGTGTGCTATTACGTCTGTCTGAACATTCAAAAGACCAAATACTTATTTCTTCCCCCCCCTCCCTGTCTTGCAGGCATACAGTTGTCCCATGTGGGCACCCCATTCTTACTTGTACCCCCTACACCAGGCCTATTTAGCTGCTTGTAGAATGTACCCAAACGTGTCCCTTCCTGTGTATCCGCACAACCCCTGGTTCCAGGAGGCTCTGCCAACTCAGAATGAAAATGAAACTGCACGAACAAACAGGCACTTTCCTGTTCAGAGCGAGGCCAGATCCAACGGTCAGATTCCACAGGCTGATAGTAGATCACCATCACTCCCTCTCATTATACCTGCAGCTCCGGTGTCGGAAAGTCAAGGACAGGTCTGTGTAGAATCGGAGAATCCTGTGCAAGCTCTTCATGTAAACTATGAGGAGTCTATGAGAGGGAAAAGTATGTTCCCACAGCCACCCTTTGGACCCAATCACTTTCTGGGAGCTGTTCCGATAGCACCTCCTTTCTTTCCTCACTTTTGGTATGGGTACCCAGTTCAGGGTTTCATTGAAAACTCAGTAGCAAGACCTAATGTTGTTGTGTCGCCGGAAGACAAAGAGGCAACAGCTGGCACCTCTGCAAACGTGTATGTGGCTAAAGAATGCAGCCCTCCAGTTCCCGTAGTAAACTGTGCAGAACAGCTTCAGAAGACTAACAACAGCAGCAGCTCAAACACCACACCATTCCCTGTGGCTGGCGCCAGCAGTGAGTGCAGTGCCCCAAAAGAAACTTCAGCTAGGGCACCTTGGTTGGAGCAAACTTGTCCTTCGGCTTCTCCTGCTAAGCAAAAACCAGCTGGGCAGCAGAATCGTTCACCGCAACCGCAGGGGACCGAGAGGCAGACAGCAGTGCCCAACACTCTGCCACTGTTGGCAGAACCGCTGAAAAATGAACTGAAAAATAGCATTCCCAGTCGGAAGGAGAAGACTGATAAAGGTAGAGATTCCAAGGGAGCTGGTAACCCGCCGGCAGAGAGCAAGACACAGAAACCGAGGGAAGAGAGCTCGGAAGATGAGAGCGAAGTTTCCGACATGCTGAGAAGTGGTAGATCCAAGCAATTTTATAACCAGACTTACGGAGGAGGCAGAAGGCCTAGAGTTGAGTGGGGCTATTCCAGTAGGGGAGGATACCAGTTCCAGAGAAACGAGGAAGCCTGGAAAGGACCACCCAGCAGAAGCAGGGATGAGGGCTACCAGTATCAGCGGAACTTTAGAGGGAGGCCATATAGGAACGACAGGAGACGGGCAACGCTGGGAGATAATCAGAGGGGGCATCAAGCATAGAACTGAGAATTTAAAATGCAAAAAGTAATCTGAAGCAGCAGTTTAAGATCTTAATCTTTCTTTTTAGTAAAGTTCAAGGATATGCTTAACTTCGAGCGAGTAAAGACTAGGAGGATGTGAACTCCTACCATATGGGTTTTGGGGTGGAGGTGGATATTAGAGTTTGTTTGGCTTAGCATTTTTTCCTCAATGTCAGATTAGAAGAAAAACAGTATAGGTTTAGTGTTTGATAATTTTTCCCCCCACAAAGGTTTGGGATTGTGATAGAAGATGGATACGTACGTTTAAGATTGATATGTACGTTTACTAGAGTGACAAATTATAGCATTTGATGTGATCTAGATTCTAAAAATTGACAGTAACACTTCACCAAATATAAATGTATATTTTATCATACAATGCCTTAGTTCTGAACTGAGCTAAAGGAATTCTCAGCCTACTGCACTGTTGTCTTTGATATGCTTCCAACCCAAAGGCCTTTCATCTCAAAAAAAAAAAAAAAAAAAAAAAAAAAATCTGTCAGACTTGAATGTTTCTCTTTAGTGTTACACGTATGGCAGCCAGCTAACCCTGTGTCTTAGGTATGTTGTATATAGTTCTTTTCATATTCATAGGGTATATTTTTGAATTTTAAAAAGCATTTATTTCTTGAAATCAAAATCAAGACAAGCAGTCCAGAATAGCTGTGTATGAATTGATAGTAATGGCTGTTTCCACCAGGAATTCTTAATGCTGGTGTGACTAGAATGGTGCCTATGCCAACTGAATAATTACAAAGACAATAAAAATGTAGATGCTATGCATTTCCAAAATAATTCTGCATCTGTTATAATAGCAGAAGTTTTTTTAATGCCACTTTAACACTAATGCACTGACAAATCCTAGATATTTTGTGAGGAGAGACGCATAAAGTACATGTTACTTTTTTTTTTTTAAGTTTGTATGATTGAGCTACTGTTCAGTATTCTTTTGTTGTTGCACTGTTGATGCAAATTTATGTTTTGCATGTACAACTCCTTGCTGGAACTACTTTTAAAAGCAAGATGGAGAGTCTTGGTGTGCTCTGCTCTTCCCTACAATTCAGAAGAAAGTGGCTTCTGCCTTATATTTTTACACTGTGTGTCAGAGTTCTGATGCTGTTTCTTCTGACCCCGATAATGATCTCTGCAGTGTTCCTGTTGCCTTTGCAGTTTGGATGTTCAGCTGTCCAAACTCGGAGAGTGCAGTGTGCACAGTATTCACTCAGCTCCGTTGCTCTGTAAAAATTAACTGTTGTGTATATTTTTATATCTCTGTATATACTAATGTAGGTGATGGTACCCTTTCATTCATGTCTGAGGTTGTACACCCTTGATCAGGAAACTTGAGTGATAGTTATGTGATACAGAATTTCTTTTCAGATGCATGCCATGTATAAAACCCTACTTAAAATAAACGTTTGTCTTTTCACTTTCTTTCTAAATTATATTTACATATTTGAAACTGGCACCGTGACATCAAATGTATCGTTTTGTTCTGATGGAGCCACTTGTAGACAGCAGCAGAACTAGAGAGTTAATCCGTAGGCAAGCTGCAAACTAAGAGGGGACATAAACTGGATTTCTAGTTCTTATTCAAAATGGGAGTGGTAGGGGCTGTGCTGTGGGCTTTCTTGTGTTTTTCTGTCTGGTGGGTTTTTGTTTTTTTAAGTCTAAATACTTTTCAGGAATGTATTCAGTATTTTGAAAGGGATCATCTTCCATCTTTCAGGTTGAGAACTAAGCAAGCACTGAGGGATTTAACAGTTGATACCACTGAGGTCCTCTGTTAACTACTTAGAAAGATGTAAAAGAGGCTTCTTGTCACCTTTCCTGGGAGGCCCTAAAACATAACTCCAGTTGTAGCCCAAACCTGTCCAGCAGTTGCTGAAATAGCCATTCAGTACTAGAGCAGGCATTTAATCATAAGCTTTGTTGCCACGAACAAAGGCAGTACACTTTCTACAGCAACATTTTAGGAAACAATGGAAAAGGTGGGCATGGCAGTAACTGGTAGGGCTGTGCTTTTAGAATTTACTTTTAAAAATTGACTTAAACTATTTAAGCTGGGCCTAGGGCCTGCCTTGCTGCTGTAGGACAGATAAGGACTGAAATGTGCTGATGTGGTACCTTCTCCACCTTCACTGTTGACAAAGGAACGATGGTTTCCTCTCTTTTTGCTGAAAGACTTGTAGATTGATCGACCAAACCCTTAGGTCACAGGAACCTACTGGTTAGTAGGGGACTGTATGTAATATTTAACATGTAATGAACTGAGATATGCAGCTTCTGGTATTTGCTAAACCACCTCTTTACCTTACCCTAGTTAGGACTGATTAACAGAAGATGCAGAACCCAAGTCCAAAATGATTTGTACCCATCTGCATGACGTAACTGTAAGTTTTAGTTAGCCTTTGGAAGCCTTCGTCTGCACAGATGGTGGTGGTGTAAGGCTGTATCCATTACTTGTACTTCTTCATGGAGTGCCTCCGCTGGCATAACGTAGATGGATTTCTGTTGTCAGTTAGACATAATGTAGAGGGTATGTAACACCTGATACTGCCAAGGTTATAAAATACCCCAGTAACACACATAATGGCTTGGGGGTGGGAGACGAGACAAGCCACTACCTTATCCTGTAATTTTGAGGCAAAAATGTAAATAAATGTTTTCTTTTATCTCTTAAAACATTTTTCACATGCCAATGAAGGCAGAACAGACAACTGTTGCATGGAACATACCCTTCCTTACTATTAAGATCTATAGCTGAAAGTTATTCTTACATGTCTGCAAGACTTACATAAGTAACTAGGAACCCTTAAATAGAGGCACTTTTCCCTCTGGCTCCCTGAAGGGCCTTACTTCATATGGAAATTGATTTTTGACAAGCTATTTTTTATTTACCTTCATTTTTATCTATAGTAAGGATCTAGGCAAAAGTAATTCTTGCATCTTAACCTTGTAAAAACTTTAAATCTTTCCAGCACTTAGAGGTGGAGGAATGAGTTGGAAAAAACAGTCATTAGCCTTTCTTAAACCTACCTGGTAAAGTTACAGAAGATTGAAATGATTTTAGTTTTCTTTAAGACTTTAACTGATTATTCTCCTGTAACTAGGTCTGAGAAGATGCACAGGGACAGATGACTAAAAAAGGTGTAGGTATCTTCCTTTATATTGTTGTACTGTCTTTTGTGCGTTCTCTTCTACAGTATGAGAAAAGTTGTGCAAGACATCATCATATAAATATACATGCTTTTGAATTAGTAATTCAAGAATTTTTTGCACTGTATCACAGAAGAGCTGCATGTTAGGAAAAGATTTATTTATGAAACCCTCATCCAATGGGATTCAACCTTTTTAAGATAGGAGGTGCTTCTCTAGCTTGATGTTCTTGGTAAGCTTCCCTCTTATACAGAAAACAGCCTCAAAGATTTTTAAAATGAGGAAGTGCAGTCAGTACTTGGTATGTGACTACAATATATTGAATCGAAAACCTGCCTTAACTCTGAAAAATCAGGAAACTCACTTGCACAATTTCAAGGTGATCTATTTGGAAGTTATTACACTGAAAATAGGGCTGTGTCACCAAAATATAGAAAGTGGCAGTTTTACTCAGACTAGGATGTGCACTGCTACTGGTCTCAGATGTTACACGCAGCAAGAGATTTTTAAGCTCCAAAAGATTAAGTGTTCTAAAACGTGATTGAGCCTTCTCATCCACAAATGTTTAGATTCCAATATGCGTTGCTATATGCCAGTTAAAGATGCTCACATTCAATATTTAGTCATCCAGGAAAAAGTAGTTTCCACTCTTCTTTTGTTCCACATCCTTGGGAAAAGAGAAAAGGTCAGTGTTACTTGAAGTAGCTTTTGGCAGACTTCAGCACAGCTGAAATGAAAGATGCTTATCTAAACTCCTTTGCACTTTCTTTATACTCTTACTACTCACTTCATGTACTGTTTTCCAGCACACCAAAACTACCAGGTTAGTCTTCATTTTGCTCTTTATTTTAAAACCTGGCTTATATTGAACAGTCGTGGCTTCTTTGCAGTAAAGGTGCTTCTCTCTTACCTTGATTGAATTGAGTTTGTTTATTCTTGGTCTGTAATTGTTGGGGTCTCTTCTAAAAGTGATTTCAAGTTGAGATAAAAACTTATTCATTCCAGCCAAAAGAGTCTGTGGACTGTTAAGAGAGAAGAACATTCCAGCTAAATTTTCAGACGTTCTATACTGTGCTGATTAGAGGCAGCTTTGATCTCCCTCCTGAGCTCATTCAGGTCTGGTAACACAAATGGGAGCTGTATCTGACATACCAGGACGTGCATTTTCAGTCAAACCATGAGTCCAACAAAAAGTTTTAACTACTATGCCCACCTTCCAGCAGTATCTCAGCATGGCACTACACATCTTCAGACTGCTACCTTTACATTCTTTTTACTCTGTATCCTAATGTCTGTGAGTGAGGGCACACTTACAGTGAAAGAAACCAGAGTTGCACTACTAGCAAGACACAACAAAGATCGTAAGGTATACTGATGCTGAGAAACGGTTATCTGATAGTCATTTTTTAATTCAAATGAGTGTGTTTCTTAAGAGGAACACCATCAAAACCAGGCTAGCAGTGTGTTGTAAACGTGTTGCTAGATCAATGCATTTTACTTCATCTGACTCACATGAAGTATTTAGTAATTACTGTCTGAAAGCCTGGTTTCGAATGAAGCTGCTCATCAAAAAGTCTCTGTAATTTACATGTAATTATTTACAGGAACAAAAGTAGACATCTCAAAAGGGGCAGCTTTGAAAGAGTAAAAGTCATAGACAAGTACATTATATATTGCTGTCAAGACTTGTGCTTCATCCCTGGAGGTATTTAAAAGAAGGGTAGGCGTGGTGCTTGAGGACATGGTTTAGTGGTGGACTTGGCAGTGACAGGTTAGCGGTTGGACTCGATCTTAAGGGTTTTTTCCAACCTTAACGATTCTATGATTCACAAGATTTGCACACAGGTACCCTTAGTACGCTGCTTTCCTTTAACACATCTGAAAGTTACTTTCATAAGCTTAGTTTACAACTCATCCTTTCTTTCGTTCCTTAAAATCCATGCCACTTATTTGTTCTCCTCTGATTGTAATTTAATTGGTGTGCAGTTGCTTAAGGCTAGTTTAAGCCAGGAGCTGTCTAGTTTTTGAGAGCCTGGCTACATTCTCCAACTATGCCCCAACTCTGTGTGCCTCTAAGAGTGGTCAATCCCATTTTCTTTTCCTCGCTTCAAAACAAAAGTCAGAGCCCTCAGGACATGCCTGGATCACTTTAAATGCATCTTAAATTTCCATAGGCAGGGATGCTTCACCTCATTTTTGTTGATGCTTCTGATAAACAATTTATTCCTATGTTGTCCTCGGTTATCTTGCTTACTAATGCAAAAAAGTCTTACCTGTTCGCAACGGTGTTCTTGGAAGGAATACCATCAAAAACAATCACACGATCAGCAAGGTATGTAGCCATGATGAAGTCATGTTCTACTACAAAAGCTGTTTTTTTAGCATGCAGAATGAAACTGAAATAGGAAAAAAAAAAAAGAGCTAAATGTAAACTTACTGTAAAGCTACTGGAAGCTTCAGTTATTTCTCCCATCATGTATACTTTACCGTTTAATGACTCTAGCAGCCATTAGACGTTGTTCAGAGTCCAAATATGCTGAAGGTTCATCAATTAGGTAGACATCTGCAGGTTTACCAAGACAAAGAGCTAATGCAACGCGCTGCAACTCACCACCAGACAATGTTTGAACCTATTGGGGCGGGGGGAATAAGGCCATATTTAGTTCAGGTACAGGTAGAGAATCAAAGAAGGGAAGTGAGGGTGTTGTCTCAGGCAATTACTACCTCCTGGTCAATGATGTTTTCTATCTGAAGGGGTTTCATTACATCAGTTACAAACTGGGGGTGCGTATAGGCATCTCTGATCTTCTCATGCAGTAGCTGACGGACGCTTCCCTGTTAAAAGAAAAACATTGCCACTCAGTTTTGTGCACCACACCACAAGAAAACAAGAAGAAACAGAATTAATAGAGCTTTTTTTTCCAGGCATAAGGAAATTCTACCCGTGTACTATGAACATGCTTTTTGTAGCAAACACAGTATTTCATAAATAAGGCTTAAACATACTGTAGATTTAGGGCTGATCTTCTGTGGTTTGTAGCTGACATTTAGAACTGGAACCTCGCCTATAAGAAGATAAAATTTATAATGAAAAGAAGAACCTTTCCAGTATCTTCAAACTAGGTTTCAACTAAGGTATTAAGCAGTACCTCCTTCATCAGGTGTAAGTCTTCCTGCAAGCATTCGGATAAATGTAGTTTTGCCAGTTCCTAAAATAAAATGCAATTACATATTACTTCAGACTTTTTAGTAACTTGGGCCTCTACCAATTAAATCACTGACACAGAAAATAAAGACTTAATAAAGAATACATTTTAAAATTAGACTGCTTAGAGGATTCCTATATTCACTTCCAGCAAACAGCACTTGCTATTACTTGCTTTTTCAAATGCAAGAGACATCTGAAGCTACAATAGTCTAGACCTGTGGCTCAGCTCACCAGGTCAATCCTCCTCCTGCTGATCGATGGTCTTAAAATGGGGTAACAGACAAACACAATGGCATCATTAACATTCAATAACTTCAAGTTCCCGCTATTTAGACAGCAATCTCATGGCGTGACATCTTCACAAGAAAACAAGCAGTTCGACCTGATTCAGAATGAGTAATTTTGAAGCCTGGCTCTCAGACTGACAAAGGGCTTTATGAGTGTACTGAGGGCTGTACAAGCAGTTTCCAACAAGAACTGCACTTACCATTTTCCCCTAACATCACCATGATTTCAGAATCAGTAAATTCTCCAGCTACTATGGATAGTTCAAATTCTCCCATCTTTTTTTTCATTCCTGGATATTTGTACATACACATCTTTTTAACCTCTTCTTCATTAGCTGTCTCAGCCACTTTAAATACCAGAGATGCATCTCGAAACCTTAGGTTTTCTGTTGGAACATAGCCATCTAAGAAAATGTTTATGCCTATGGAAGGAGAAAAAAAGATCCATTAAAAAAGGTCTAAAACAAAGCAAGACAAGATGAATTTCAGTTCTCGGCTGTAAATTCCCATCAAATAAGGAGGACATTGGATTTGAAATGGCACATTAAAAGAGGCAACACCAGCTTGGATTTGAAAATGTGTATGTTACACAAGTTGAATAAAGAAAAATCTTACTAAAATTACAGAAAGGCTATAAAAGCTCTTTCTGAAAACCTAGTGTCAGTAATGCGGGCAGGGCTTAAAGAAACTGTGCTGTTGGACCCATTCACACAAAAACAGTTATTCCTGAGCCTCAGTGCTACAAGTGTGGTCAATTCAGTTGAACACTACATACCTCTGCACCGTGCAAACTGTCTCCTGCCCTTTCTCTACTATTTATAGGGTCTTTTGTGTAAATCCACTGTTTACAAGGGCATTTCATAATTAAGACATTGGGGTTGAGTTATAAATTTAGGATCATGTGAAACAGAAATTCTGCACAAAATCAAACAGTACTTTTTTAGTTACAGAACTGTAACAGGGAAAGGCGTGTTCACCTAACAGACAACTTGCATTTTGGTACCTTTTTTTCCTTCCATAACATTTTTTTTGGTAAGTTTAAAAAGAGAAATATGGCAAGAATTACCTTCTCTTACGCTGAAAGGCATAGTAACAACACCATAAGCGCTTGGCACACCATACAGGCAGCAGATAAAGTCAGAGAGATAATCTAACACGCTTAGATCATGCTCTACAACAATAATGTACCTGAAAAATAGAGCCAGAGAGACACCTTTATTTTGATACAAAACATTTTTTCTTTCTTACCTAGTCTTGCATAGCAAAAGTTATCAACATGATTTTCATTTAATATGGTTTCTTATCTTTGTACTAAAATAGGACAGAGTTCAAATCCCTGCCAGGCACTTTTTTCAGACTGTCCAATAAACAGACACTGTGAATGACAAGTTGAAAGTTCATCTTCAGTCTAAACTGGCAGCTTCTCTATGTACAGCAAGTGGAAGGATATTGATTGACTGGAGTGAAAAATACTTAGCATGTTTTAAGGAGGGGGGGAAGAAAACCAAACAACTTTGTGAGAAGGGAATGGAACAGCGATACTCTGGCGAAAATACAAGCACCCATATTTTCACATTCTTATTACAAAATGCTGAAATAGTACAGAAATTATAGGAAATAAGTTTCCGAAATGCAAAGGAATAGAGCATTACTGACTTGGAATATTTTAAACACCCATTAGCATACCACACTGCGAGGTCACCACTTCTAGGGAGATGGCCTCGATCTTCCCTCTGTAAACAGGCACCTATTACTATAGTCCAGCAAAACATGTAAAGTTTGTATTTACCTGTCAGGGTTTATTAGGGATCGAATAGTGATGGCAGCCTTCAACCGCTGCTTGACATCTAGGTAGCTAGAAGGTTCATCAAACATGAAGCTAGCCCCAAAAAAAGAATGAAGTCTTAATGAATGCAAGCTTTCTACATATTCAAACCTAATACTAACATTTTCACCATTAAATACACAGAAATAAAAAGTTATCATTATTTATATTGAGACACAAAAAATGAGAATTATGCACTGACATGTGCCTTGAATCTCTGATGACTGTCACGTGAAATTGTTAAACAGTTCGAGTTAAGTATTACTTTGCCAAAAGCTCTGACAATGTTATGAGAGAGCAGCAGTTAGGAAACCCATGCACTCAGTTCTGATTCAGCTTAAATGTAATGTGAACTGAAAAGTGCAAAAGTACTTTAGGAGACTGGAAGAAGGACATTTTCCAAAAGAGAAAAACAAAACAACAAAACAAACAAGAAAACCCACCTAAAACCTGCACCAACCAAAAAAACCCCAGCCAAAGAAAAGAACGACAACCCAAAGAAAAAATGTTTTTTTTTAAAAAAATCAAAACAAAACCCCCCAGACCCCATAACTCTTCTGATCTTGTTTTCTTGGTCATAAGGAGGCAGGAAACAGCAGAGACTAGACAGTAATTCCCTGGCTGCAAGACAGGAAGAGAGGGACACAAGTTCCCAGAGGTGGGGAAGCATCTGCCCATTTCTTACTCAGAGAGGCCAAGTGCGATGTGCTGTCAAACAGGATACATTTACGTGGGGGTGGGGAAAGGATATGAAGTTGTAATGCTGGAACTTAACATTGGCATCTGATATTACCTATTTCCAGTCAGATGAATTAAAGCATAAAAACCCCAGAGATTATATATGGAGTAAATATGGATCTCAGGTGCTGAGTTGGCAAAAACAATTTTTCTAAAAAAATCCTTTTGTTTAAACATTTCAAACAAAAGTATTAATTCTAACAATAAACATAAATTAGGGGACTATATTCTGAGACAGATTATTAGAAGCAATGTGTAACAGAAGTAAATCAAACATACATATCAGCCTTCTGAATGCAAACAACTGCACAAGCAAATCTCTGAAGTTCTCCTCCTGAAAGATCCTCAACATTTCTTTCTTTCAGATGGGTTAAGTCTGCAAATAAGTGGTTAATTTTAGATACGTTTTAACCGACACAACAATTCATATCTTTATTACCTACAGAAACATGTATAATCACAGCAGACATCCTACACAGAGGAAAAAACAGAAAGAAGTAAAGTAAGTGTTCAGTTTGTATAGAAGCATCATAATGCTATTCGTAAGTCACGCAAGTTACGGCTTCTCTACAGCATCAGCCGATTAATTTGTATCGCTGCTTCTTATCATGCAGAAGGATTACATTTCTATTTGGTTTTCCACCATATATTTGGTAAAGATTTCTGGTCCTAAAAAGAAACTCTACCAGTTTTAAAAGTGTTTCTTGTTAGACCTGGCTGAAGAGTTCTGATCTTCAGGCAAATCAAGTCCCCAAATGTTACAGCAAATGGGTGGAGCCGCTGTTTTCGCATCAGCTTTACGAACAGCAAATTTCATGAATATGCTGTTTCATTAATAAGTTAAGAGGGACTCAAAGGCTGTGCTCTTGGTGGTACAATGCAGCCCCACCTTTACCACCCAGATCTACCGAAAAGAACCCTGTTGTTAATCTAGTGACACCTAAATTAATGCCTACATTTAGTAACAACTGAATACAAAACACCTACAAAAAATTACCAGGGCTGGACTATGGAGATGTTCTTATTAACTGCATTATTCTCAGAAGTCAGTACTACTCCCATTATAATTAGCAACATACAGGGATTTTTTCTATATGCAATGGTTCTCACAAGAGGGTATGGTAAGATTCTGCCAGAGTTGTAAGCAAGCAAAAGCAGATGGTATCTGGAATTTTTCCAGATTTAAAAATAAACACTTTCTACCATGAAACAGAAACTGCATTAGATTCTGTTAAGTTGCACGTATCAATTAGTTTGCCTTTGCCACTAGAAAGTATTGTTTGCATTGGTTCAGATATGCTTACAGCAAGCCCCGGGCTTTAAGATAAAAAAGTAAAGATGCTTTCTCTTTTTTTATTGGTATAATTTAAATCTACTATCACATTAGTAACTTTTTTTTTTCAGTAAATATTAATTTCCCACTTTGAAGTCTGATGTCACAAAATTACTTACCAAGCTGCTGACATACAACAGTTTGTGTCTTAGTTTCATCCTTCCTATCCAGAATTGATCCCACTGTTCCCTGCGTGATAAATACCCCCCCCAACATCATTTCAACATTAAAAATTTAAGACAGTAGTGGATTTTTGACATTGAATTATGCTGCTCAATAAAATCTTTAAACACAGGAGAGCAGGAGAAGCTCCCAGCTTCCTATTAGCTCATGAAATTTCTCACCTTTGCAGCTTTAGGGATCTGGTCCACGTACTGAGGTTTAATGATAGCTTTCAAGTCATCTTCCAGGATCTTGGTAAAATAATTTTGTAATTCAGATCCTCGGAAATAAGTCAAAATTTCTTGCCAGTCAGGTGGATCCTGTGACAAAATTAAAGCTGGTGTTTACTTACACCATTCTAAAACCATCATAAAAACCATCTTACTTTAAAGTTCTGATCAATACAGCAAATAGAATATGCTTGCAAGATTTAAAAAAAAAAAAAGAAAAAAAAGCCTGGACAAAAGCTAGTTACGAAACTGTTATGTTGCCTCTGCAAAGTTTCTATTAAAGAAAAACAGAAAAATTACAAAACCGCAAAATGGAGGGCAGAAGTTCAGCTTTTTTTTTTCCCCAGGTGTCACTAGCCCTTTCAAGAGAAAGCATTTTAAATTTGCACCTAGGACATCCAAAACTATGTTTAGGCAGTTAAGAAGCTATGAGTGAAACTACTTCATGTGGAACATGATAGCATGGATTAGTGTAACTGCACTTACTAACTACCTGATCCAGCCAATCCAAAGCAAAACAGCTGGACTGATAAAAATCAAGTTGCACAAAAGACACAGTAAAATTTAACCATTTTCTCTGCTTCTAGCAAACATTTCCAAGGAGACAGAAGGAGATGACAAAGGGAAAATGACAAAAAAGAAACTGTTCAGAGCAATCACCCAGTAAAAAGTCCCAACTTGTACAGTTTCGTCTTACACAGCATACTACTCTGAATGGTGCAGTTAATTATTTTGATGGTAAACAGTACGGAAACAGAGTGACACAGCCATATTTCCAAAGGAAGCAAATACACAGAGGAGATGCTTCATAAGTTTTAGAGCAGAAGCAACATGGAAGGTTCAATTCATACCACGTGTTTCTGTGGTCATAATGATTTGGCTCTTCACAGGAAAGTCTGATTTTGGAAGCATGGTAATTCAATTAAGTACACATTCAGAAAGTCAAAAGTTTTGCTATTTCTGCAATACTATCACCTGAAACAAGAAGTCCACAAAATAATATAAACCAGACTTGAAAGACGATGGAAAAATGTAGCTGGGAAATGATTATTTCTTGGCAGTTTTCAGTGGCAGCCATGAAATTAATACTTTATTAAAATGTTACTCTTACAGGTAAAGAAACTGATGAAGAAGGTTTGAACACAATTGCTCCTACAAGTCCTTCCTGACGGACAAAAGTGAGCATCAGAATTCAACTGTCACCATGAAATTTGACTTAGGACAGAGACCTACCTCTGATATTTGTCTTTAGTGAGTTCCAATTATGATTAGTATCCTTATCTTTCTTGAAACATATACAGAATTTACAAAAAAAGCCTTTGTTAACAACATCCTTCTACTACTGTGCAGAGCAGGTCACTGGCTATTAACGGGAAGTGCCAACATCCTCACAAATTCTATCGTGTTCACAGATATGAAAATTCAGTGACAAAATATAGACACAGCTATCTATAATGCCAACTTGATTTTATTGCTGGTACATACATCATATTTTCCAAGATTTGGCTTCTGCTTTCCTGCTAAAATTTTCAAGGCAGTTGATTTTCCAATACCATTGGTTCCAACCAATCCCAGTACTTCACCTGGACGAGGGATAGGCAACCTGTACACAACATCGACAACTTCGGATTACATTAATGCCATCAGACACCAACATTTGGCGGTAAATGTTACAACCTGCATTCAGACTTTCTGATTATTTCAGTGTACTTTGTTAACGTGCCAATATTTAATTCAAATTAAATCCATATTCCTTAAAAACAGAAGATCATAACATTTAAGAGCACTCTGTTCTTTAGACAGGAGCTCTGTAAATCGAGCACCAAAATTTTATTTTATTACAATACTTTTTAACAGGGGAAAAAGTAATTAGCATTCAAAAAGGAAGCTACTGAGGCAATAACCAAGAACAGCTTGATACACACTATGTTTAGACTATCAAAAACTTAAATTTTGTCTCTTTTACGTTGATTTGAAAAATAAAATACCTGTGAAGTTTGAAGGCATTGGCACAATATCTATGTGTTGTTTCTTTCTCCAGGTTGCTAGGTAAGTTAACAATTGACAAGGCTCCGAAAGGACATTTCTGTAATTGAAATAAATTCAGAGATTACTAGTGCGCACAAACAATTTATTAGCAAAACGTTATGTTCTGTACTGCACCCAGCTGTGTATTTAAATATTTTTAAACGAACTTTTACCACATTACTTCACTTTCATTTACACAACTTCCCAAAGAAGTTTTATACCACATTTTTCAAATTAAGT
Organism: Phalacrocorax aristotelis; assembly: GCF_949628215.1. Classification (NCBI taxonomy): domain Eukaryota; kingdom Metazoa; phylum Chordata; class Aves; order Suliformes; family Phalacrocoracidae; genus Phalacrocorax; species Phalacrocorax aristotelis. Next base: position 18,791,442 of record NC_134279.1, read on the forward strand.
AGTTAGCAATTTACACTGACAGTCTAAATTGCTAACAGGGCACACTGCATATATTCTCTAGCTCTTTTACAAAAACATTTTTCTACTGCTAGGTGTCAACAGCCACAAACACACAAGCATAACCAAAGCCGCAAACAAAAAGTTGCAGCCCACATCCTGCAACCCAAGCAGTTCAGCAAAGTGACACAGGACTTCACTTTCTATACACGATAACAGTTAACAAAGTCTGATTATTCAGGGAAACAAAATCAGTTCTGAAGTTACAGTATGCATTAATAAATATATTAGCATAATAAGGAAATTTTATCACTTCAAATAAAGCAGCCTAATGTTTACCTTGATACAAATACCACAACCAATACAAAGTGTTTCTGAGATCCATGCTATTTTGCTCTGTGATGTGACTTCTATGCAAAGTTTTCCTGGTGAAAAAGAATAAGATTAACTCAAGAAAGTTTCTGATGAATCAGAATTCCTGCCAGTACTACTAAACCCCACAGAGAGACATGTAACTGATTAACATTCACTGAAGCTTCAGATCATCTGAAGACCTGAAAAGTGGCCTTATTACTATGAATTGTTCATGTGTTCGGTGATACTTCTAAAGGCTTTATGAAACAAAGCATGAACGATAAAAAACTAGCAATTATAAAAAACTAGTTCTTTCTAGTAGAACATTATTTAAAACTTCTCCAACTGCTTAAATACTTGGTTAAAATTACATCTCTTACCCATTCGAACCACAGGACAACTCTTTTTGCATTCTTGACGGCATTTCTTTGGCTTACACTTGTCATGGTTGACAATAGCAATTCTTGTTAATTTGTCTGCCATAATGCACAATTGAGGGTTAAAAACATACACCAATTAGGAGGAAGAATAGCGGGAATCTTCCAGATCTTAAGGGAAAAAAAAATCCAAAAGAGAACATAATTACTGACAGCACAGAGAACACACACATCTGAAGTTACTTCTAGCAAAGTCAAGAGATGAAAAAAGCAAAATTATTTTTTTTCCCCCCTCTTTTAAGCAAGATGGCAAACTGAGTAAAGACTCAGATGCAAGTAGTATGGGTACTGACGTGTAAATAACTGCACAGATCTTTAACATCAGCTTTCCATTCCATTACTATTTCTCCACTGTAAAAACTGTGACTATTTTTGAGAATGTATTTGTTTCCAAGAAAAGCATGTTGTGGTAAGAACAGAAGAATCTATACTGCTGCAAATTTCAGTTTCAGAAGCTGCTTTGTATAAAGTAACCTTGTGCATGCTACAGCATCTGGTAAAATGAAATTGTGCCTGCAACTACTACTCCAAGAATCTGATTATAATATTCATTTTACAAACTGTATGCCAACGTTCTATATTAAATGACTAAAATACTGTAAAATTTAAACCAGTTTTCAAAGTGAAAATTTGTAGTTGCATATAGAAAAGTAATCTAGGCAATGTGAACAGACATACATGATGATGCTTGATTCTTATATCTTGAGTTTCATTAGTATTTGAATAACTACACTTACATGCTGCATTTCCTAATGTGGTATCAATAACTATAACATACTCCAATAAAAATAAGTAAGAGTCTTTATAGAATTATTTTTAGAAGAGAAAGCTCTCAGAGTACTAGGCTATTAAATACTCCTGAAATCACAAATAAATGCACTCGAAGTGAAATTACTACTTGTATTCCTCTACATAACTGTCTCTTTCCTCGCTTGCCTATTTATAAGGCACACTGACAAGCACTGGATTCTACTGGAAGTTTATGTGAACAATGTTAGCAGAAGGGAGGGAAGGACAAAGAATTTTAAATTTAACTCTTGATAGATAAAATAAGGTGTAAGGTATTTTAAAGTACATTTATATTTCCTTTACCATATTCACACATAGTACTGAGAATAACAATAATAACGACTTTATCTTCCTTTGAGCAACACACACCTAAGGACAACTGCCTCCACTTGCTCCTGCTCCAGAACAACAAAGACAGCTGCATTATGAGGCTCTCAGAAGTTTACAAGATATTACAGATTACAAAGAGTTGGTTTGGTGTTTTTTTTTTTTTTTTTTTAAGGCTAACGAAAGACCATAAATAAAGTAAAAAGCATCCCCCGCTCAATACTGCTAAATACAGTGATGGCAGCCCTACAGATGATGCCAATTCAAAGCCATTTCAATTCAGTGCAGTATGTATCAATAGTTCAAAGGCGTAACTGGGAAGGAGTCTTGAAATGCTTCAGTTTTCCACATAGTCCACACGTCCGCTTCCTTCCAAGAAAAGGATTCCAACATTTCTTATTAAAGAAAGTATTCTCTGTGGCATGTCCAGTTCATCTTTGCTCCACCAAACTAAAGTATCCTGCAGTGGTTTAGAGACTATTTACTACATACAGCTGTTATACGAAGAGAGGCTGTGACTTCCAATCTCCTGAGAGAAGCAAGAATACAACAGGTGTACGGCACATTTATCACTTTAAACTCCATCCTTCCCTAAACCCTCCTGTGAACTTTAGTCAGAAGGAATCCTACAGATACCACCATAATATGAAAGAAAGGAGGAGAATGGCATCTAACAGGGAGCAAAGGTCAGAAAGGGATATGTTATTGTATCTTTAAACCCATCATTACAATAGCTATTTTAAGTGGTTCCTTATAAAATCAGTAGTCTTATTCTGCTTTTCAATTTCCAAAGTATTTTTAAATTAATGTCTAAAGATATTCTTCACCAGATATAAAAGAATGTAATACTAGTCATGCTACCAACCTTACTGTGGCAAATTTTACTTTTAGTATTTCCATTTTTTTCCTTTAATCTTTTAACATATCCTAAGCCAAAACGTCCTAATAACATACTTATGTTTTCAAATAAATGACTGAATATTTACAAATATTTAATAAGTCATTTTATAGTTCTGTATCGTCAGAACAGATTGACAAAGTAGGGTTGAACACTGCAATTACATCCACAGACGAGGCCAAAGGCATGGAATATTGGGTCTGCAATTCTCACTTTAATACATTTTTCTTAGAAAAGAAATTAAGAAACTGAAAGCCTTATTCTTAAAAACTCTAAGGATGTTTGAGTCAGGGTAATTTTCTAGGAGACAGATACTACATTTTGCCAGTGCTTCAAATAAAGACACATTCTTTGCGAATACATCCCAGTGCTTTTCATAAAAGTCCTATAGTTTGTGGTGCATAGAGTATTTGGGGGTGAATCACTCAGTCTTTGGTCTCCCAAGGGCAGTGCCTAATCTGGGTCAGCCCTTTCTCCAACAACACTGGCCAGTGTGGCTAAGTACCCTGAGCACAGAGACCATACTATCTGCTGGGCAGGGCTCTCCCTGCTAGTTATCTTAGCTCTAACCAGCATGCAAACTATTTCTGTGGGTTACAAGAGCAAGCTCTAGAAGACGAAGCTGCCGTACTTCGGGAGGTTGCCTGCCCTATCCAACCTCCCAAACCTCTGTTGAAGGTTACTGCCTGAGCAGTACAGATAGACCAGACAATCTCTCCACTCAGACACCCACCCTTCCAGCCTGGTATTTAGCTTAAAGCAGCAATGCAGGAGAACGGGACGGGGGTTGCTCTAAAAGACCAAGTCAAATATGGCTTGGAACAATCAGTTTTTGCCACCTACCTTAGCAAGCTTTCCACCCAGTCCTGGTGGGATAATCAGACTAAAGTTTACACTACTACCCATTGGTATGTAAGAAAACAGCCTAAGATTTTTTTTCTTCTAACTTACTTATATGGGAAAATGCCCATCTGTGGTGAAGAGTTTTAAAGGGGCCACAAAGTATAAGTACGAAGCAGTTATAGAGTACTTGGTAGGGGAGAATAGGACTCATGAACCGACATGGAGACATAAACTCATGCTTCCCCGCTCCCATCTACATACTGGAAGCATCAGTTCAGCCAAAACTCTCCAGCACCTTTTAACCCATTTTCTGAAAAAATACCTGTGACTTCTGTCACTTCTGCAATATTTCCAGGACTGTCCTGATGCCTATGATGATAACTGTCCATGAGAAAAAAAAAATTCTACTTAGAGCTGACAACGTTAGAGCAAATTAAACAACACTGTCCATAACCAGACTGAACTCAAGTTACATATTTATATGCAGTTACTTCATTACTACATTTAACTTAACATACTGAACAGGATCATCTGATTTCAAGGTGCAGTCAGCAGAACTCTGAATACACTGAACACAGGTCAGCAACACATACAGTATAGCACACCAGTAATTGTTAAGTACAGTCAGCAGTTTAAGGGCAGGAGAAACTGGTATTCAGAAGCATTTAAGTTCATGACTATTTCTCTTTCCAAATCAAGAAGAACAGAACAAAAAACAATGTACGAAAATAATAATTGTTACTAACTACAAGAATAAAGCATTATTTTGAATTGATAAATTCTGATGGGGTGACAACAGAAAATCTTTCCAGAATGATGGACTGATGACACAGTTGAAAGAACGAGAGAAGGAATAACAACTGCTAGCAAAGAAGTTGTTCTAAAAAGCTCAACGGTATCATTTATTGAAGCCAAAAGCTGTCCATTAAGTCCAATTATGACACAATACAAACACTAAAACTTGTCTAAAAATAAGACACAAAACACGTTATCACAAGCATTTTAAGTTAGCATTCTTAGGCTGACACAGCTGCTGCTCCTTCTGACACACCAGAAGAAATTAGAAAAAAAAAGTACATAAGCAGACCTTGCTAACTTGCCACAAAAGGCAACAGTAACGGACAATCTATAGAACAAATACAATGTACTTGCATTAAGAATTTTTATTTCTTTCACAGGCATTAGAGTTATATTAGAGTTTACTAAGTCAAGTCAATTATGATCAAGAAGGATTTGTAATTGCAGTGAATTATTCAAACTTGAAGAAGGATTAAAAAAGAAGGTAAATGAAGACTGAAACAGCCAGAGTCAATTTAATTAAAGTATATGAAGGCAAGATTTATGTTCGCAATTGAGCCATACTTTAGTTACTTTGCAGAAAAACAGTTAACATTTTATTAAATCACACTGCATCAGACATCAAGATAAATGGATAAGTGGAAATAAGTGAGGATAAGCAATATTTGCACTTTCCTCTGAAAATAATTAACCCAAGAATTATCTCTGAATCCATTGCTAACAGACTGTAGTCACTCCATAACAAGAAAGCTAGGAACTAAAATACCCAAAGAAAATTGAAATGAAAGAAAAAAACCCCAGATTTTCAAACTGCATATGGGAGATCATTACAAGTGTCAAAGCAGAAATAACAGTAAATGCTACAAGACGAAACAAAATCTTCTAAGAATTAAGAACTGGTCTATGTTTAAGGTTTTGGCATTTATTTTAGAAGCTGAGACAACATACAAAAAGAAGTTTAAACGAGCCCCAAGTCTCCTTACAGTATTTAACTCATTATATTACTCATAAGGCACAACATGAATATGAAAATAAAGACAATGTTAACATGAAAAGCATATGGTCAAATATACTGACGCAGCATAACGAGTGGGTGTGTTTAGCTGGTTCTGAACAGTATTAATTATCACTCAATCTTTAACATTTCCTTTTAACACGAAGTGAAAGGCATGAGAATAAACCCATAAATTAGCAGTCTACCAGACGAAAATCAAAGAAGTATTTTAGGACTAGAGTTTAGGAAACCATAGGAGAGAAACTTAAATTAGAACTTGAAAACTGACACAGAAACTTGCAGGTGAAATAACTAAGCTCATTCCAGGGAGGAAAGGCTACCGCGGTCCTGGAGAAAAGCCCCGCCGAGTTTTTCTTTTCGTTTTACACATACCTCGTAAAAACCAGCCTTACCCTACTGCCTTATCAAACCTGCAAGAAGCCTTGATCTCCTCGCCCCACGAGCACGTACGTGGACGTTACCTTTCCCCAAAGTAAGGCAAAACGTGACTTTTTTCCCCCTCCAGAAGAGGAAGTCCCTGCTGTCCGAGGAGAGAAACACCGGCGCCCCTTCCCCGCACCCGGCAGGGCCCGCCCGGGGGCTCCGCGCCAAACCGGTTCCCGCGGCGGAACCCAGCGGCAGAAGGAAAGGTTTTCTCCTCGCCCCGCCGCCGCTGCACGACGCAGCAGGACTGACAAAAAAAGCCAAGCACTGAAAAATGACGTACAACCCGCCGGAGACAACGAAGCGCACGTGGGGGAGCGCCAGGCAGGGACGGGCCGCCCGCCCCACGCGGGACGATCGTTACGCCCGGGCCCTGCCCGCGCCGGGAGCCGGTCACCGGCCGAACGGAGCCACCGGCCCGGCGGGGGAACGGTAACAACTCCGGGCCCCGCAGCCCGCCCACCGGGCCCGGGCGAGAGGCGGTGGGCGGGGGCGAATCGCGGGCCCGGCGCCGCGGGAGGAGGCCGGCCCCCCGGCCAGCCCAGCGGCGGGGGCAGCACAGGGAGCCGCCGCGGGCTCCGGGAAGGGAGGGACCCTTTCCCTATTCCCCCCTCCCCCCCCCCCCCCCCGTACGAGGACGCCGGTACGTAATCCCACCCGCCCCATCAGAGGCCGCTTACCGGGAGACGGGGGAGGGAGCACGGCGCCCCCGCTCCCTGGCCGGGCCGCAGCAGGGAACGGCGTGCCCTGTCCGGCGGGCCAGCACCAACGTGCTCCCGCCGCCGCCGCCACCCGGCCAAGATGGCCGCCGCCCCCGCAGGGAGGGGCCTGGGTGCGCACCATAGAGAAGAGCGAAAGGAAGAGAGCCTCACCATAGAGAGAACGTCCGTTCAGAGAGAGAGCGGCACCTCCCGCCGCAGGGAGGGGCGGGGCGGGGCACGGCGCGGCGCGGGCGGCATCAAGCTGCGCGTTAGAAGCGCGACGGGTTGGTGACGCCATCTGCTAGTGACGCCGCCGGAGAAGCACGTTACGCTCGAGGTGGGTCTGCCTTCCCGCCTCCCCGCCCTCATCCCGAGGCGCTCTATGAAGTCGGGGAGGGGGCCGAGCTGTTAGGACCCCGCACCGCCTCGGCGCTGAGGGGAGCCCTGAGGGGGCGGCAAGCCCCGCCCCGCGCCCCCAGCGCGCGCTGGGCTCCGCCTCTCCTCACCGGGTGCACGCGGGCACCTGAGGGCAGGCTCCGCCCCCTCCCGCCCCTCTCGCCGTTCCCTTTTAAACCGAGCTCGCGCAGCGCGTGGGGTCGGGCTTGGGTGCGGCGGTGGCGACTTCAGCCTCTGGCAGCCTTTCGTCCGCGCTGAGGTGGTCCCCGCGGCCCCTTCGCCGCCCCCTCACCCGCTGCGGCGGCCCCGCGGATCAGGTGGGGACGTCGCTCCGCGCCCGCCGGGGGGCGGAGGGGAGGGGAGCGGGGGGCAGCGGCGGCCGCTCCTCCCGCGCATCGCTTCGCCTCCGGGCGCCCTGGCAGCCGTTGGGGCCGGGCTGGGCAGGCCTCCGCTGGCTGGCCCTGTGCGCCGGCTTGGGGCGGGGGTTGGGGCTGGGGCCGCCAAACCGGGAGGATCCCCCGGTCTCTCCCTTGGCGCGGTGCGGTGCGCTTGTACCGACCCCCAGCGGAGAGCGGGGCCTGGCCGTTAAGTACGGCCGATGCCTTCCGTGAGTTGGCGTTGCTGATTTATTTCCAATGTTTAAGTGTTTTGTAGGTCTGGGGGTGACCTAACATACTACAATGTTGTAAAACGAAGTCATTATACTTAAAACCGTAATTAAAAGTCCTACAGAGATGTTGTAGGGGAGGACTACTGAGGAGGCCTGGGTGAAAGCAGCTCGATTTGTCAGACTGGCTTCACCCTCTGGTTACTGTGTTTTCTAAAGACTGTTTTCAGTTAACACAAGCATTTATAAGTATGTGCTTGCATCTTTAAAGAACACCTTATATCCATACTGGGCTTGTGCAAAAATACATATTTTTTAAAAAAATATATTTATTTATATGTGTTAAGGATGCTTGTATAAAATTGCTAATGTAATTCTCTTGTGCAGTTGCTCTCATTACCTTATCTTTATCGTTTAGGTTTGTGTTCGTGACAATGAAAGATTGAAGTAATTTTCACTAGTAGGTTTAAAGCAGTATGCTGAAGGCAGAGGAAAAATAGTAGGTGTTTAAAATTGTACTAAGAGAATAATCTGAGGGATCAAATGTGCAGGTGAGCTAGTTGTTGAAATAGCTTGCTGCTGAACACTTACATCGTTATTAAAGATTAAGTAAAGGTTAGTAATTTGAACATTCAGTGTTACTGTTTAGTCTTCCATCTGAATAAAAAATGGGAAGCATAGTAAGACTAGTTTCTGGATGTATCTTGAGATCTTTAAAGGCCTTAAACCAATAACGGTCTATCCAAGGAAAATGAGAGCAGGGAAAAGAGCTCGTGAGGCAAAATGAGGAGTGCAAGTGTGAAAGTCAGGGAACCTAAGGTGTGCAATCCCCTTCTGTTAGGAAGAACAGGAAAAACAGTTATAAATCATGGATGTTGTGAAAATGCTGGAGTAGTCAATGTAGCCTTTGTTCAGTTTTTTTGGAGAAGTTGTAGTCAGATACTTGCTAAAACTTATTAAAATTATATGATGGGAATGTAATCAGAGTAATAATATATAAAAAAAAGAACAAAGCTAGCTGAGCTTTGTTTTTGATTGTCTTCTACTTACTGATGAATTCTCCTCCCAAACCACGTTTCCAGAATCTTTCAGAAGAACAATGTGCAAACAGAAGATTGCCTAGTTTGGTTTGTTAAAAGCAGTCTGGATCAAACTTTTTTGTTTGCAGTAGCCAATTCAGTTAATGAGGAAGGAATACAAGTGGTTTGTCTTGAGTTTTACAGAGTTTCTGCCATTGTCTGGGTTGACGTTAAAAACAAGATACTGAAATGTGGTCTAAAAATAATTTTTGTGAGATCTTGTACAGCTCGTTGAAAAACTGCTTTTGAAGCTGACTTGTAAATAATTCACTTTTAAACAGGGATGTCATGAAGTGTCTTCTGGGGAATTCTGTTTTGAATGTATTTTCAATTTTTTTTTTTGTAATGGTGAGCACAAAATAGGTATGTTGCAAATAGAAGGATTGCAAACACTGTACAGCTCGGGGTCAGAATTCAAAATGATCTTGAGGAGACTGATAGCATATTGGAAATCAGTGTAATTAAACTCAGTTAATAAGAACTGAGGAAAGAAAATGTAGGGAGGAAAAATCAGAGGCATAATTAGTGGCAAGGGTATTGCTGAATAGCAAACAGTATCCCAAAAAAGCATTTTTGCATAGTAAATAAATATTGATAATATGAAGTCCTTTCAACTAGTCAAATATTATTTTGACATGTTGACAGGTGTGATTAAATAGAAAGACAAGGAAAGTGATTACTTTGCTCTGGTGAATAAGGGTCTTAGCTAAAATGGTATGGCTGGTTTTTTTAACCATAGTATGTAGATCTCTAGACTCTACAGGAATGTTAGGTTTATAAAACTTGGTTTGTGAGGGGAAACTTGAAAGGCATGGGCACAGTAGAGAAGAAACTAAGAGCAAATTTGATAAGTGCCCTCCCATCTATAAATGAGTTGCTATGTAAAGGCTAGTGATTAACTAGTCTTTGAGTTCTCTGTAGAGCAGGAGAAGAAATCATGTTTGTTTTTTAGAAGGTAGTACTTGGGTTGGATGTTGATGTAAAACATTTGGCTTTTAGGTTGATGAAACACTGAAGCTGGCTATCCACAAAGATTGTGAAATATCTTTTGTTGGAGAAGAAAATGGCTGGACAGACATCTGTTGAGGACAGTCTGGTCTCTTAAAGGTCCTTACAGATGTGCATTCAAGAAGTTCTGTGCATACTAATGTGGTGTAGATAGACATTTTAATCCGAGAAAACTGCTGTGGAATCTGCAAAAGTTTCCTTGAGCCTGGAGTTTTTACAGAGCTTTAGTAGGAAAGGACAGTGATGTGTGTTTCTCTTCAGTGTGTTGCAGAAGACTATGTGTGTGCTTAGTGAAGGGTTTGCTTTCACTTTTTAAAGGTGTCTTTCACTGGTATACTGAGAATGACATGTCTGTTTTGATTGTGCAAGGTAGACTGTTGAACCATTTAAATCCCTTTCACTCTGTTTATAAACTGTATGTTTGTTAAAACATCTTTAATGGCTGCTGCTTCACAGGGATGTTCTCTGGAAAAGACCAAGGTTCTTTGAGGAAGATGCTGAGGGGTAGAGAGCTCAAGGAGTGAGGGGAAAAAAAGCTTAGCTGGCTTCTTTTGTTGATCAAAGGATGTGCATACCATATAGTGGCAATTGGCAAAATGAAAGTGTGATGTTGATCATGTCATTAAGACATTAATATATTAATGTTGTTAACAAGAAAACAGCAGCCTATTACTGATCTGTTGGAAAATTAGAGGTGTTTCCAGCCAGTACTTTTGTAGATGCAGTATGTCTTTCCATTTTTCAGCTCATGTCAAGGTGAAGGGCTTCTAGATGGATTACTTGGTTTTTATGCAGCCTGAAAAAAAAAGAAAAACCAATTCTCATTCCATTATCATCTTGAGCTAAGAAAATGTTTTGTGTTTTATTTGGTGACTTAAATTACTTTTAAGTGTTTGTGTCTTGTCCAAAATGAGGTGGTACGTACTTCTGGTAGTAAAATGTCCAAAAGTGTTACTTGAGTGAACTAGCTTGCTGCTGTACTATTTCTCCCTTCCTTTCAGCTTCCTGCTTTTAAAATTCTTAGCTTTGCTGAAGCTTCCCAATACTCTATCCAGAATGTATTGTTACTACACTTGTTTAAACAGTTCTGTCATGAAAAACTGACTTGATAAATGTTTGAACTAATGAGCTGAACTAAACATTTTCAGTCTTTCGCATCACTAATGTGCAATTAGTGACTGATTTGCCAGCAGTGGTTTAGAGTTGAAATCTGGATCTTGAGTAGCTTTGCCTGTTGGATAGAAGGAAATAAGCTCAGTTTAAGACAGTGGATGGTGTTTCTTGTGGTATATTTCAGACCCCCAAAGTATATACCTCAAACTCTTGTGAACCAGTGCAACACAAACCTTGGCAGTGTTAAGTTTTGTAGGACTTCCCTGTAGCGCAGAGTTTGGACTAGTGGTCAATTTTAGCTTTAAAAGTCACTAGTCCAGGAAAATAGTCTCCCCAATGCTTAATAAACATAATTTGAATTTTGATGTTGGAGAGCCTTTGGACTAGATTGTCTTTAAAGGTCCCTTCCACTCCAAACCATTCTGTGAAAAATGTTTTCTTTTTCCAGGAGCTGTGAACTAAGTGTGTTGTAATTTTTTCCACGACTGTTTCAAATTCTTAGAGGTTTAGAATACTTGTGACATTGTTTTAATGAAGTAGCTATCAATAAATCTAAAGTTGTATTAAGTAGCAACTGAAGTTAATTATTTTCTATTCTGGTCTACAATTTGTTCTGCATATTAAGTGGTCTGTGGTGTAGCCAGTTCAGTACAGAACAGCTACGTTTTAAAGAGCATATTGTAAATACCTGATAAAAATTTTAAAACAGACAATGCAATGTGTAAATACAGTGACTAGAGAAGTTTTATGTGCTAGTGTCTAGTTGTAGGAATGACTAAATGGATTGCCTGTTTAATTTTTTCAGTAGTTTGATTTTTTTCAACAAAATTTTTCAGCACAGGCAAGGACTTTAAAACATCTTGTTGCATGAGTCTTTTTTAATTGGATGGCATTAGGATCAGTATATCTGTGAATTATATGAATATATATGATATCTGTAGGGTTAGATGTGTAGTATTCAACCCAGTTTTCTGAGAGGATGGTGTTTGAACAAGTCTTTGTGGTCTTCTGTGACACTTGCTGTTGTCAGTACTTAGGTGTCACAGCACATGTAGTTATTTCTGTTTTCTGTTAGTTAGGACTCCAGTCTTGTATATGAGAAAGTAGTAAAAAACTCTGGAAGTCTATCTCAAACCTTTGTTTACAAAATGGGGGGGGAGGGGGGGGGAAGATTCAGGCAAGGGCCAATAGGAAAAAATTTGGTGTGGACAGCAATTTCCACAGATATCCTGTGTCTGACAGAGGTTTTAGCTGCAGAGTTATTCTTACATAAGAAGTCTTGTCTCTGCCTTGTATCACTTCTGTGGTGGGTGAGGTCTGGATCCTGTGTCTACCAGCTCAGTTCAGTACCTCATTTGCTATCTAGGAGAGATACTGGAAGACTTTCTCTGAGACTTAGCAGAGCATAATATGATGTCATGGATGTAAGCAAAGGATTAGAAGTTACTCTAATTCCCTGACTCTTGAGTGCTTTACATTTAATTTTTAAGCTTTAATGTAGTTCCTTGCATGGAACTTATGTTTCCTTGGAATATTTTTTTCTTTAATTGAAAAAAGTCTTTTAAGCTGCTTCCTAGGAAGTAGTAAGGTGCTGTATACTAAATGAAAATCAGCAAGATTATGTTGTAGTATATATGGCAGTAGTCTAGGTCTTGAGACTGAGTGCAGTTACTTAAGCAGTGCAAGTCATAGGTTAATGATTCTAGATGAAGTTGTAAAGTTAAGGAAATCGACCATGGATAAATGTGTCAATAACCAATCCTACCAAATTGGGAACTATATGATTTTTTTTAAACTCTCATTTCCTATGTTTAAGGAGAAGTATCTCCGGGAGAGGAGGACAGGCTTGCTTTAGCTTCTGAATGGACTTCTGGACTTGCAGATTAAGAAAACTTCTCAGTGTGTGTGCGGGGGAAGTGAAGTTGTGTTGCTAGCTTTTAAACCACCAGGGTCTGTTTTGTTTGTTTAAGAAATTAAAACCATAAAAAAACCCCCAAATCCTGAAACCATGACTAACTGATACTAATTAGAATAACTAATTAGAATGATACAAGCAAAATATATCTTATGAGTGTTCCAAGTGTGTATTGAATTTTTAAGGATGCAAAACTTACATGTATGTGGAACCTCTTATTTAAAGATATATTTTACTTTTTACATATTATTTGATATATATAAATAAAAAGTTCTACAGACGTGCAAAAATGTATGCATATGTCTATGTGTATATGTATAAACCATATATTCTTAGATTGTTAATATAAGGCTGAGGGCAAAGAATTAAAGTGTCTATATGAACACACACAACCCTTTAATTTTCCCATCAAGCTAAAAATGTATTGACTAACCCATTTGTTTTCTCTTGCTAGAAATGACTACCCCAAACAAGACACCACCTGGTGCTGATCCAAAGCAGTTAGAGAGGACTGGTACAGTTAGAGAAATAGGCTCACAAGCAGTTTGGTCTCTTTCATCCTGTAAGCCAGGTAAAATCACAACAAATGATATAAAAGCTGAATGTACATTTTCTTCTTAGAATATGTAATGTTTTATGTTTTGATAAGATGACATACAGAGTGTAGCAGTACAACTGCTGTAGTGTAAGCTGTGTAGGTGCCGCTACAAGTAATTTTCGCCTAGTCTATATTTGATGCACTATGAAAGTATATCAGAAATCCTACAATGAAGAAATCTCATATTAACAAAACAGATTATCTACTGATTTTATACTAACTTGGTGTTTTTTTTACTTGCACAGTGAACAAACTAAATGATGTGAGCAGAAACACTCAGCACTGTGTAATTGTATGCATTTTGCCTGAGTATGTTTGATTTTTAACATTAAAAAAACCACCCATGCAGCTGGGTGACCTAAATGTTTTGTCCAAACTTTGTGTGGACCTGGCAATTAGAGTGTAGCTCCCTAAAATTCTGCAAGTAAAATGAAGCTATTGCAAATGGTCCTGAGGTGCAGTTAATGCTAGCTTACACCTGCTCAAAATATCTGAAAATCTGTGTTCTTTTCATTTGAGGCAGTTGAGTTGCTATTTCGGAAGTATCTCTTGGGAATTACATTGCTGCAGCGTAGAGTCAGTGATCCCTTTATGTCAGAGTATTGTGCTCAGGCTGAATGTCTTTGGTCTGATATCCTGATACCTTACTTGGAGAAAAATATCTAAGGTTTAGTCGCTTCAAACAGAGTGAAGATTTATTTTTTTAATTGCAGATTAAAAATGTATTAAAAATGCAGCTAGTGTGGGCAATCAATAAACGGATTTGATTGTTAACAGGGCAGGTAATGAGGGAATGGAAGAATAAACATTTGGAGTTGTTTCTTTAAATATGACAGCATTAACTTTCAGGAATACTGTTTTTGGCATGTATTGTTTATTCTAGCTACTAACTTGAAAAAGTAGAAATATTTCAGGAGACCACTTGAAAAGAAAATGTTATATTTGGCTAAAATTTTATAATGAATGATCTAATGATTTTCCTTTAGTTCAGCAGTTAGAATAAGTGGAAAAGCCTAACCATTAGGTATTGTTCTTGCAATTAGTATGAATTACTACTTAACCATTTGAAATTCCAGGGCATGTTGAATGGCTTCAAACCCCACAGACTTACTTCAACAGGAGGTAAGAATGTAAAGACACTTGAGTACTGAGTTTTGATTGACAGATTCCCATTTCACTTTTGTGTCACAAAAGCATAGGCATAACTTGGATATCTAGAAATGTTAGGAATATATCCTTATAACTTAGGATAAATACTTCCGTTTGTAACAGCTGAAGAAGAGTTATGACTGTGATGTGTGCATCGTGGAAATGGAATATTTAAGACTACCACGTTTTATTTTTCTTAGGATTTGGAGTGGATCAGTTACGAGATGATAATCTAGAAACTTACTGGCAGTCAGATGGATCACAGCCTCATTTGGTGAACATCCAATTTAGGTATTAAAAAATCCCTCTTATACGGTTAGGGTCTTTTCTATAACTCTTTATTGATTAGTGTTTACCAAGATAGGATTTTTGGAAGTGCAAGGGCTCCTGGGTTAATCCTGTTAGCGAACTGGTAAGAAGCCAGTTAGATAGCATTTATAAAAGTGAGATTTTCAAATGTTATGGTTACTAAATGCCTAAGTAAGCAACAAAAAGGTATGTTTAATAGTATGTCATTTGTAACAGTTTCACATTTACCTACTGAAGGTGACATTTTTGTCCTGACTTTTTGTCTGAGTGTAATTTGAAGGGTAAAAGACTGTTTTTAAAGTAATCTTGTATGACTTAAAAACTCATTGAGAAACCTTTTCCTGTTCTGTGTAGGATGCTTTCAGCCCTTTTTCTTTTAACCAAACCCTTGAGGTTAGATGTTTTTCACCTTTTTTATTTGCTTTCTGGACAAATAGAGTATTAGAGCCCATATTTGATAAGCTCCATCACATACATGTGCTTATTTGGCCTCTTGGCCTTTTGTGGTTTTGTTGTGACACTTCTGAAGGCAGACAAAGGAGAACAGTGAAAATCAACTCTGTGTGCATAACTTAATGTGGAAAACCACGAAGTTTAACAGTGGGGTTCTTATAAATCAGTAGACATACTTGTATTAAGTTTTAGAACATTTAAATGCTCAGTTATTACAAACTACTCATCCTGAATATTTTTGTTTATTCTCAACTCATCCTGAATATTTTTCTTTATGATGTTTACATAGCTTTTTTTTGCTTCTTGCAGAAGAAAAACAACAGTGAAGACATTATGTATTTATGCAGACTACAAATCTGATGAAAGTTACACTCCAAGCAAGATCTCTGTCAGAGTAGGAAATAATTTTCATAATCTCCAAGAAATTCGGGTAGGTCAATGATGCTTTACTTTCTGTCTTAAAATAGTCCTCTCATTAGAACATCTGACATAGTAAAATTGTTTTTGCAGGTAAATATGGGATTGTGCTTTGTGAGGGTGTAAGTGGCTGGGTTTATTTTGATGTTTGCTTTTAGTTTTTATCTTGTAAATTTACTAGGCTGATTTCTGTTTTTATCAGGCTCTATTACCAACGTGGTTCTCATAGACTTGATATATAGATGCTGTAATGGAATAAAGAGTGGGGTTTTCAAGAACAGGGCTGTTTAAAATTTGTTAAAATTTGATCTCATTTAAAATATCTGTAAACCCTATGCATTGCACACGTCAAAGGGGAGACGTAGCTTTTAAATACTTGCATTTTTTTAGACTTTAAAAAAAAGACATGAATTCAAGTTTTCATGAATGGGTTGCTCAGCTATTGAGTCTCACTAGTAATCAGAATTTAAAACTACAGGTTTTAGTTATGGCTGTGTATGGTGCATAAATATCTTTGGAGTCTGGATTTCATTTTTGGGAGGCTGCAAGTACTCTTAATAACTAGTAGCATCTGATTCAAGGCTCACTTTGAGATGCTGGTAAAAAGAAATTGGGACACAAGGCCTGATCATCAGTTATGCAAAGGTTTCTTTGTATTCTGATGGTTAGAGAATCTTCATGTGAGACGTTGTTACACATTTGCTAATAGCTGACTAGCCACTACTGATGGTGAGAGCTGGGGGAATTGCAACACTAACTTTTCCAAAATCATATACAAAGCAAAAAAGATATCAATTTAAATTGGAAATCCGATCTGAGTTACTATCAGATGTATTAATAAATTATGTTTTACTTTTGAGTAGAGTTTCTAATCTTTTGGAATGCTTTTTTTACTACTGGACAGTCAGTGAGATGTAGAAATTTTGGAACGGATGCAGTATTTTTGTTTCTAACAATATGCAAAATCCAATTTCCATTTCTGTAGATATGGCATTTGATGCTTAAGACTTCGAATGAGGCCTAGATTTGTAGTGTTTTAATGTTTTCATTTACAAAAGTGTAATAATCAAACCCAGTATTTTTTCATGGTGACACTTCTAGCCAGAAAGTTTCTTTGAGCAACTGAAATCTCAAAACTGAATGAAATATTTGAGTTGCTTTAACTGCTTAGTTTTGCTAGCCTTTTGATAAATAGTAAGAGCAGATTTAAAATAATCCATGGTCTTTGTAGAAGTCCACTGTGTAAATTAATGAAGTTACTCATGAGCAGGTGTCTTTCTAATACTGAGCTATGATAGGCTCATGTTTCAGATTCCTCTTCTCTGGAGCTCAGCAGCTACTGGCTGATATATTAGGAAGGTTTAACTTACCTCCCATATAAGGGAGGTATTACAATAATAGAAGGATCAGAGTGAGGAGAAAAGGAAGGTGCTAAATAGTCGTTTGAATTATTGTTTCGGGTTTTTTATTGTTTTTCGCTTTGGTTTTTAGTGTTTGAAGCCCCAACAAGAGCACCTTACATGTAGAAGGTTGTAAATGCAGTGGGAATATAAAGTGTAGTAAGCATGTATGCCTGTATGTTGGTGCTATGTATCTATCTGTATCCTTTCAAAGATTTGTGATGTCTCTGAAGTTTTGACCTATACTTTTATTCTAAATCTTAAATGGAAGGGTCTTGACTCTTCTTTCAAAAGAATATTTAAAAATGAATCGCATTATTTTGACTTCCATCAGCTGCAAATTCTGTCTTTTAATCTTCTTAATTGCATCGTAGTAATTTGGGAGTTGGATGCTCTGTAACAGTAATAGCAGCTGGATCTTTTCCTTGTAGGCTGTGGGTCTGTTTTCCGAGTGTCCACTAGATGTCATCGTTGTCCTTAATTATCAGTTTGGTTTTGTGCTTGTAGTCTACTTGTCCAATAGCTAAACGATTATCCTTTTATAATAATGTTTAGTACAACATTATACATATAGCTGCAATAACTTTCTTACACAGTGGTAAATGTCCCCTTTTGAGGGTATATGTGTTATTAAAGATCTATAGAAACAATAAAATGTATAATAAGCTATTGGTCTTCTGCAGTTTCTCAGGCAATGTTTCTTCAGCTGTTTTCTTGCTAAACACAGGATTCTATACATAATGTATTTAGTTAGAAAAGGCACTTCTAAATGAACCAAGTTACTGGTGTCTCTTATAGTACAATAATATGACTGTAGTATGTTGCATGAGAGCAGTAATTCTTATGTGTGCCACATGCTCACATGCTTTTTTACTTCAAAACTGTGATGAAAACATGGCCAAGCTGCTTACTAATGAGGTACAACACTCTGATGCTGTAAAATACTAGTGACTTTGTCGCCACTGTGATGTTAAATATTGCTATAAATTTTCATATTTCCTAAACTACTTGATACTCAGCATGTGTTTCTTAAATTTTCCTTCAGTCCTGAGACTTTTGCTTTTCTTCAGCTTCTCTGACACATAGGCAGGTTATTAAAGCAGTGTGAACTGTTAGGAGCTCTTTAGAGAAATCTGCTTAATTATACAATGATTCCATTGGCTTCGGGACTGATTAACTGGGCGGAAAAATCCAGCTAAATCATTTTATATTTTTCCATGGATGCTTGCCCAGCTCATAGTGTCTAATGAAAGTCCTATGATGCCTCCATGTGTTCTCCTCCTGATGGTCTAAGTTTTGCAACAATGCAATGTGCTGTTAGGCTAGGTTTTATCACTGATATAAGATTAGCTTTAATTTGTGGTCTAGTATGTTGGCATGTCCTTTTTGGAACCTGGGATGAAATTATTTTCTGAATAAAAGTTAGTTGTGATTGGTTTTTTTTCTTCCTCTCTGAGAAATGAGTCACTTGTATCCCATCCTACGGGTGAGAACAGCCATCATAATCTGCAGTATTATTCCGTTGCTCAGCTGGAGGAACTACAGTTGTGTGCAGTAAGCCTTATCGTCTGACTTAAGTGTTTTTTTTATCATAGCTGTCAAGCTTGGAGAGCAAATATTTTCTCATTTCCAGTCTCAGAGTTCTCCCACATAATGGTGCAAACAGTCTGGATGGACAAGATAGTATATAGAGGCATTTTTGGAACAGTATCCAGACTCTTAGTATATGATTAAAGTTATTACTCTTTCTCACGATATGAAGCTAACCCACTGCAACAAATGTGAGTGAAATGTTGGCTGTGAGAGATTTCTGGTCTGTTCAAATAATGCTCACCTGCTTGTTGTCTTTGTACCTCTCCACGGCATTTAGGTCATCAGTAGTTCATCTTGCCATGAAAAGATTAAGTGTTATGATGCTAAGTGAAGGTAGGAATTCAGGTTATAGTCACTTAGTAGTTTCAGTGTCTTCTGCTGTCAGCCTGTAATGCAGCAACTTTACACAGCAAAGCAAGACACCTGTAAACTCTTGTATTAGCCAGTTCTACATCTTTGCATATAAAAGACACTCTGGGAAGGTGTGGGTGAGACTTTCTGAAAATAGTTATTCATGTGTTGCATTAGTTCACATCTGAGAAGCCACTGGTGTTTAATCCCAAAATTAAAGTTGCTTTAAGAGGCAAAACCCTCCTGAAAGAGACCAAGTCCTCTATTCTGCTGTGCCCTGCAGAGGACTCAACAAGAGAATATGGCATACATGTTGTGGCTGTATCTAGGTAAGATGCAACTAGACAGGTATAATTTGCTTCCTATTCCAGGAGGAGTTAGTTCTTCCAGCACCCATTTTGGACTTTCCCATGATTTTTGGTCTGGAGTAGGATGTATTTTTCATTTAGTTGTTTGTGTATTTCAGAGAAACTGGGAAGCTTTGTGACAGGACCAAATGATTGCTAGTGCATGGCATTGCTATATGTACTCTGCTTTTCAAATTGCTTAAGGCTAGTAATAATCCCTATGGCAGAATGGATGTACTAATGTTCAGGCCTAAAAGGGAATGATCAGAAATACCCCTTTGGAGGGGGATAGACAGACATGGGATGGGCCAGAGGCTTCTGACTGTGAATGTGCTATGTCTATGCAGTAGGGCAAATCTGCAGACAGAGAGCATCATGGCTTTGTGTAACCTCAGTAAGCAAGGTGTTTGCTCTGTGCTTCTTTTGGAAGCTGTTCAGTCTGAAACAATGCTGCTGGAGCAGGGTAACTTAACTTTCCTTGTTAACAGCCTTTATAGTATGGAATGATCTATCACTGGGCAGCAGTGGATAGCCGTAATGTAGGGAAAAGACACTTTGTTACTGGAGCTCCTATGTAGCAGCTTTGCATCAAAGAGTGATACTGACTATTGAAGGTTGCTTTGGAAGAGGCCTGCTTTAACTCAGTTGCTTGTACACTTTCCACCTGGAACAAAAGCCTGCTTCACCTTTTCAACAAGATGCAGTTCTCAAGGTGACTTTGAAGACACAGGTGAAAGCCGTGTTACCTTAAGTCTTTGGCAATGGTGTGAGTCCTTTGTTTTGACTTTTTGTTGTCTTTTGTTGAACTGCTGTCTGTTTGTTTTCAGTTTTTCTAGCCCTTTTGGTCTTGGTGCTTTGTAGCCAAGTGCTCCAGAGCTGTCAAGAGCAGAGCAGTCTCCCCGGTGGTGTGTCATTGTGGCCGAGCACCACGGACAGGGCCACTTCTTCACTGATTTGAGAGATTCTGCACTAGAGCAAGGAGCTGTCAACCAGAGGAATGCCCTAACTGGGGGGCTTCTCTGAGAGGCAGTTAAGGAAGTCTGATCCTCTTTACTCCTACACTGTCCAGTGGTTGTAATGAAGAGGCTGGACTTGTCTAGACATTTTCTGAAACTCAAGAGCCAGCAATCTCAACCTGTTTTCTGTAAGCGGAGTAAACTTAGATACCGAGGAACAAGAAGATACTAACTTGTCATAGGACTGTTGCAAGCTAATGAAACAAGAAAATGGACTGCTTCTGTGTCTCTGATCAGACATCTCTAAGGTGCATTTTAAACTTCTTTCCTTTGAAGATAGAGTACTGAGTTGTTATTGCTTTATTTAGATTCCTGACTAGGCTTCAAGTACTTTGGTTGGTAACTGTTCCTCTGTGTTCTTTCTACCATATAAGAAAAGATGCATTTCTGACCCCTAATTATTCCTTGGGTTCAAAATGTCCATTAAAAATATTCAGTCTGCTTTCTGCAAACTACACTTGATGCTAAGAAAAGACTGAGTAAGCTTTAGTTTTACAGAATTTCAAGCTGTAGTCTTTCTCATCTGTCTCTAGGATGCTCTGCAGGTGAGGTGGTCATATCAGCTTGTTCACTTTGATTTTTTATCTTGCTGCTATGCTAGTTGGACATGGATTTAGTTCATCAGGATGCAGACAGTACCTGTTCCTTACACCTAAAACTTACCAATACTGGCAATCTGCACAGCAGGGGAGTAGAGTGATCCCCTGGTATTGGTTAGTTATGTGTTGTGATGGATGTCAAGGGTAGGAGTCAAGTTTAGGAAGCAGGGTTATTTCCACTTGATGCAGTTGGTACTCCATAATTCCACTTTCCAGCAGAGAGGATATTTTTGTGAGTCACCAGCTGGGATGTTCACATGAACCCCACTTTACAAAAGAAAGGCTAATTTAATGACATAACATCACTGTTCCCTGCCAATGTCATCATCACTGTAGATTATATGACCTGCCCATGATTCCTATGCTTATGGAAATCAACTAATATATGCTTCAAACTGTGGAAATTATGAACAGGCTTGTGATTTCCACCACCCCCACCCCACCCCCTCACTTTTTGTGCTCTGGAATAGTAATACATTGAAATGGAGCTTACTATGTAACTATAAGAAATGCAGTTACTGCAATAGCCTTTTTTGCATACAAAGTACGCATGCACAAATCATGAGATCCACATCAGATCTAGAAGAATTCTGAAGAACAGAACATTATTTTGGTCCACACATCATCATAAAATTGTTAAACATTTTTCTTACCTTGCTCTGAAATGGTATTTTAAGAGAAATAAAATCTCTTCTGTTTGATCTTAGAAAAAAAGAGGCAAACTAAACGTTTTTATGCTGTGGCATGTGTTACATGTAGAAAGACAAAACAAGAAAAAAAATGTGTCCCAGCATTCAAAAATGAATCTATGAAGGAACCTTTTCTTTCCACAGAGGGGCTCAATTAGGCAAGGGTACATTAAAGAGGCCCTGTATTTTTAGTACTGTCAGTCTGACTTTACCTTCTGAAGCAAAGGAAAACCCATGTGAAAGAAAGTAACAGCAGTTCTGTGGAAGGCAGGAACTTGATGAAGCACAGAGCTTTCCTCGAGGGAGCTCAAGTATATAAAAGCTAGGAACTGATCGAAGCACAAAATTTTACACATATGTGAAAACCTCATCTGGAATTATAACCCTTTTCATGGTTATTTGATCTAAGTTCTACCACAGAAAAGAAATTAGAAAATGTGTATGACTTTTCTTGTAAAAATGAAAGAGCTTCTCTCTCCACTGCCAATGAGAAAAGGCAAGATAACTTACTAATCAGTTTGACACTAATAAGATGTGTTATGCTGTGTAATACCTGTTCTGTAGCAAGTGTTTGGTTACATGGTTTCATCTTTCTTCTGTGGATGAAGTTCTAGTAGGAGGATTTGATTAGATTTCTTAAAGCTTGTTCGTTATGTATTATACTTCTGAAAAATTTTTACAGGTATGGATGGTGTAAAACCTGAGGTTTAAAGAAAAAGTATGTTATCAATGCAGGGAAACTGTCCTCCAATATGATGGGGGAATTTTTCAGAGGCTTTGATGCAGACCTCCACTAGCATATCCTAATTACAATACTATCAACAAATTCCAGTCCTTTCTATGGCAAACAGGGGCAGATTGCAGATAATGCTTTGTATGTGAGAGGGGGAGCACCAAATACTTGAACTTTTTATATTAGTTTTTTTTTTAAAAAGTAGGGATAAAATTGTAGCCTTAAAGCAAGTATAGAACAGTATAGGAAACCAACTGCAAATTTAGATGAGCGTATTCTCCAATACTCTTTTGAAGTATGTAGGATGATAATGCTCTTGTAAAATGGTAATAGTATCAGTCGTCTTGTAAGAAGGTTAAGTGATTTGCTTGTAGTCTATGCAGTTTTTCTATGCTATTGAACCAATATCCCAGGTCAAAGTCAATATCGGGTTGTATCCAGTTTACACCTGACTGATTGAAACTTGTAACTGTGATGTTCGTTGGTACCAGGTTGTGAATGCTTGACACTTTTGTTCAAATGAATTAGTTCTGTGTAGATTGTATAATTTACATCTACCTAAAAAAAACCCCACAGAACCAAGGTAAATCACCATATACACACTTATGTATAAAGTTCCTTCTTCAGTTAAGCCAAAATAAAGCACTCCCCTTTGCAGTCATTCAAATCTATTTGTTCATGACTTTGTTATACTGACCCAATTTTTCTGGGTAACATTTTTCAGAAAAGTTATTTGTTTTCAGTGGTGCTTTAGTATTGATTAAATAGCTATTAGAGGTTCAATATATTGTGTATAGTCCTGTGTTGTTCACAAAGTTTATTGCTTGATGGAATCCATATTTCCTTATTGATTATCTCTGTCTCCTGTACTACAGACTTCCCAGGTGGTTTCAGTAGGCTTTTCAATTTTTGTAGTTTTGTATAATAGCCAAAGTGGTAGAATACAGCCGTGAAAGATTGCTGAGTTTCCATGATAGTTTTCTTACCTTCTTTATATCCCTGAAATCCTTCAGGGAACACTTGAATAACGAAGAGAAGTGTACTAATAGACAAACCCCTTTACCATTCTAATTAGGAATGGTAAAAATGAGGAATCTCTTCTTTGCAAGAAGATTTTGTATGAAGGGAGTACATGTGTGTGTTAAAGTTCAGTGAGACTATGATCTGTCATTTTTCCTCCACACACATTTTTGTCAGGGCCATGGCTGTGTTGCTGACCTACAAAAATTCTCATTAGAGCTGTGGAATAGTCTTTTTTTTAGCACTACCAATTCCTGCAGCTGATTTCTAGCCCCCCCCTTAGTCCTGTGCTTCTGGCTTTTGTGAAACCATTTTATGTAGCCTTTAACCCTTAGCACTACATATAGCATCTCTTTGTTTCTTTTAAACCATGGCTTTTTTTCTTTTTAATGCCTGGATAGAGCAGAGATGCTGATCTGTCTCTCTTTGATAGCATTACCAAATTTTTGGAGGTCCTAGGGAGATCAATTAAATGTCTGTGTTTTTCAGCTCCTAGGAATTGGTCCAAATATGTATATTTAGGTACAATAGATCATATATATTTAAAACAGTAGCGCCCCCGCCCTTTGCTCCCTGAAATTCAAGCTGTAATCAAACTTATGTGCTATCAGGCTGAGGGAAGGAAAAGCATGTTTTTCTTTTACATGCCCAGAATGTAGTGTAAATCCCTGTGGACGGTCGTGTTTACAAGGGTAACTGTCTGCATTCAATTGTGGGTTATAAAAGTGCTTGCTTGAATAAATACACTGAGCTATCAGACAGAACAACCAATCGTTCGTTGGACTAATTGACCTTGTCAGTAGAATAGAAACACTTGCAAATAAAATTCCCATTGCCAGCAAAGTTGCAACCGAAAACCCCTGAAGAAAGTGTGTATGTCCTCTAACTATCTTGGAATGCAATGATTCAAGCAGCAGACATGTGGGGTTGGGGGTGGGGGGAATCATTAACCAAAGAAGTTTTATATACCAGCATTTTTCAGTGATCTTTTTTTCATAGCATGAGGTTATATGCGTTCCTAAAATCATTAAGTAGTTCACTTTCCACACTGAGTTATGTTTTCTAACAATTGTTATTACTTTACAAGAGTACCTGAGATATTGTATTATTTGTTTTGCTGGTCTGCTTTTATTATAATGTACCCTTTTCAGAAAAGGCAAAGATGCTGTGGTTACTAGCCAAACATGTTGTAATGAGGGTGGAGTATGTTTGTCATTCTACAGTGATGGTTGACTTACATGAATGCCAGAGTCTATAACCACACATACTGTGGCAGTTTATCTTTTTGAATATATTAAAATTGTGTAACAATGGAAAAGAATCACAGTAAATAACAGAATATCTGGTCTTCTAATCAAAAGCATGATGGAACCATTTCTTTTACTTTACCAGTGATGAGTCATGTATCTCCTTATTAAAAAAAGGAAACTATTTCGCTCCAAAAATAAGTCTTCACAAATGAATTAGTCATATATCAGAGATTTCCTTTGAAAAAGTTGGATAATATCACACAGGTGGAAGTAGTATTTAAAAAAAAAAAAAAAAAACAAAAACAGTGAAAGACATAACAGGCTTCACTGTGTACTATAAAAACATGATTTTATTTTGGTTAGAAAACAAAACAGGAAAAATGGCATTTGGAAAAAAAAGTCTGAAAAACAGTCTAGTTAGCTGCTAAATAAACTTCAGAGATGAAGGTTTAAAAAAAGCACCAAGATTTGTAAAAAGGGGGGGACAGCGTATTTCACCTTAAGTAAGGGACAATGTGTAATAAGGGATTTTGTGGTTTTACAGCTCGGTGCATGTGTTTGAAAGCTGTTCTCTCAGCAACGTGGGTGGCAGGTTATGCTACCATATAATGTATTGTAGTTGGCTCTCCACACTTGTCAGGGTTAGCGTTCAACCATTCGGAAAATTTTCCCATTGTTCTATCATGTGAACCGAGGCTAGTGTTGAATTCCCAATAACCTTCTGCAGGAAAAAGAGGTTTAATTAGAAAGTTTGAAATTTGATTACTTCTGTTATTGTCTTAATGTACTTCTCTAAATTAGATACTTATCTGCAAATGCAGTCAATTTTTGCTCAGAAGGATGAAAACCAAACTTAACACTGTACTGCAGTTGCTTCAACACTTTTAAAAGAAAACTTGTATACTCAATTCTGTCTTTCTTCAGCATTAACACTCTATTTCCATCTTAAACATGTTTGCTTTAGATGGATCATAGCTTTTGGCAGCTACTGCATTTTTAGCAAATAATACTGTTTCTAGTAAGAGTTGCAAAAAAAAAAAAAACTTTGTGTGAGGTCCTTGTAAACTGAACCTTGGGAACGTTATGTTATTTCTGTATTTTCCCTTCTTTTGTGCTTCTTCTCTATTTGAGTCATGGTTATAAATTACATCGTTTGAACTAGAGAATTAAAAACATTTTATTTTGTGATTCCTGTAATTTAAAAAAGAATGTTTTATGTGTGTGTTTTTTTTTTTCTTTTTACCTGTTATTTCAGAGGCTGGCACACAGAGAAATAAGCAATTATGGTATTGAAATTCCATTGTGCCAGCACCTCCAGGGCATAATCCAAAAAAAACAGAAAAATCGCCTGCTGGGTTGTATGCAGTATGCTTGTGTGAACATCAGTGTCTGCTGTTCACACATCATTTTTTTTTTTACTGTAAGTTCCTGTTGGAATAAAGGTTCTGTGTTTGGGGAGTGCACTGGGGTATTTGTTGGTCAATGTTTTTTTGAAGTTTTTAGGGATTTCTAATTACAGTTTACCAACGTAGGCTCACTAGATTATTCTTGCAGATAATCATTAATGGCTTAGAATTAAGAGAAGGAAGCAGAGATCTGGTTTTGGCAAAATAAAACCCCTATCAAGAAAGAGCTTGATGCTCTTCCCTTCGTTTAAGCATTCTGCTTGAAGATGGAACATGGGAGTGAGGAATAAGGAGGGGGTGTGTGTGGAGGGGGAGATGATGGCCTGACAGAAGACACTCAAATACTTTGTTTCCCTGCTTCAATATTTTAACCCCTTCCCTTCATTCCCCCTCCGCCTGCCCTCCCTCCCTTTTTAGTGCAAACAAGTGGTCTAGTTTTCACTTTATAACAGCACAAGTGCATCTAGCATTACAGCCTATACTGGGTTTCAGTGTGCAGGCTCATCTAGAATGTCTTCATGGTGCTCAATCAGATCACCTCCCTCAGTTGATAAGAATTCATTTTAACTGTAGTTTATAAAATATGTGTAATACTATTCACTTGCAAACTGTAGCGTGTACTTTCTCTTATTTTTATTCTCTTCTCTATTTGGGCTTATAGTTGGAGACCTTGGTAAGCAAACTGTTTAATGCAGGGGCAGATGATTACAGTTTCTAGGCTTTTGCTAGATTCATAAAAGTGAAGAGAAAAGGAAGTGATTATAAACCAGATTATAAGGTTCATGCTAGGTAAAGTGTGATAGTTTACCTTGATACTTAAGATAGTTATCTATTTATCTGACTGAATAAACACTGCTGAAGTCCTTCTTCTAGTATGATTGCCAGTGGCAAATGATGTCACTGTGTGCCTGCCAGTATAGAAATTATGCTTTTGGTTATCTGTTTAAAAAAAAATTACAGACTGACTTCACTTGTGGTTTTTTTTTTTTGTTCCTGCCCCCCTCAGTTGTGGTTAAGATCATGTCATATGACCACAGAACTATATATGTGTGTCTCTCCTTCAGTGAAGTAATTGCAAAAGTATATGTCTCTCCTTCTTACTGTTATCATTATGGTAATGGGCTAGTTCTTACGTACAGGTTATCTTAATTTCTATTTCAGATTAAAGCATAATGCTTTTCCACGCAGGTGTGGTCCTCTGTTACACAGCAAATTATTTATGAATTTATATTACTGTTCTTGTAACTTCTCGTGAACAAATGTGCTAGAATCCATTGTAGAAATTAGGTCAACAGGTTGTTTGGGCACAAAATGAGATTTTTTTATTTTCTTAAATCTTTGACAAGGGAATGCCTGTGCTCTGAATTTCCATACAGTGTTAATGGCTGTAACAATGTCATGCATCTCTCTGTTTTCCATCCTAGTAAAGATTTGAAGGAAAGCTTCTGGCAACAATTTAATTGCGTGTGTCCCCAAGGGGAAATTGCTGTGTGGATTGTCAGTTAGGTTTTTTCTTGCCTGTTTGAAGATGCTCCTGGTCACACAGGCTTCAAGGTTTGACCTGAGGAAAGCCAAAAATGTTTGCTTTCTTTGTTTGCCTGGTGTATCATTTGTTGGATTTTGGGAAAGTGTGGGGGCAAATGAGGAGTATTCTGGGAGGAATCCAGACACCTGACTTTACCAGTTATTTAGCAGAGCAAAAAGGTAGGTACCATTGAAGAAACTGGAACAGGCTACTTCTTAATCTCTAGGGAGGAGCATGCTAGGGAGGAGGTCCTGGGGAAGTGCTTTCTGATATCAGAAGACCTGTATATGGAAGGAAAACCATGTTTTGCTGCAGCAAAGGGCCCTGCATACTGCATGGAAACTGTTAAACAGTGAGCTGTTTACCTATCTCCTCTTATTTTTCTTCCCTCCCAACACATTCTACGATCATGTTCTTTCCCATCCTTGAAGTTCCCCAGACCTGAGAAGTTATCTGCTCTGTTTTTGGATCCCATATGTAAAAGAACATTGTTGGAGTCCAATACTGAACTCCAGCATCTTCCTTGAAAGATTTTAAAAAGAGTTCTTCTGTGTCAGAGATGATAGTAAGATGTTGCTTGCCCGCTCCTGCTTTTCTCTTTCTGGAGAGGTTGCTAGCCAGTTGGATATACCTTGCAGTGGCATTTGAGGCCCCCGCCCAACTGTGGATCAGGATTGGGAGGATAAA
The DNA here is from genome assembly GCF_949628215.1 of Phalacrocorax aristotelis. Classification (NCBI taxonomy): domain Eukaryota; kingdom Metazoa; phylum Chordata; class Aves; order Suliformes; family Phalacrocoracidae; genus Phalacrocorax; species Phalacrocorax aristotelis. The sequence continues at coordinate 18,819,684 of NC_134279.1, forward strand.
GTCAGTGAATTATAAATAACCAGCTTTGATTTACCTGATTGTCTTCACAGACTTAATTGTGGAAAGTAATCCTTAGAGGGAGTACTAGATAATATCAAGCAGTGAGAAGTGCTCAGTATGTGCAGAAAGGTCAGATCAAAGACTGTTTCTGATCCCTCTGGGTGCTACTACTAACACACTATTAAAATCCTTCAAAGAGGAAAGCCAGCAATTGACATTTAATTTGGGTTAAGCATAAGAAGATATGAAAGGAATGAAGAAATGGGAACTTTCTAGGATACTTAAGAACTAAAAGCCTCGTGCTGTCTTGTCAACTGGTGCACCACGCCTTATTTTCTGTTTCACTTAAACAACTTGTAGGCAACAGCAGCGGGGAACATCTTATGATTATCGTAACCACTCTTCTTTAACAGCTTAGCAGCGGAGTGGGGCGAGGAAGTGGCCCCAGTATAGAAGAAATTAGCAGCCAATTGGTTCACCACTTACTATTTTCTGCCCTATGCATGGCTTCCATGTTGTAAGTATCTTTGAATTAGTTTGTACTGATGCAAATAGATTTAACTATTTGTAGTAGGTATTACCTTGTGGCAAAGTTATCAGGTGCTGCTACTAAGTAAGACTTTAAAAAAAACCAGTGCCTAATACAAAACCCCAAAACAAATCCATGAAACGCCCTGGGTATGCCATGCTTTGTCAGGCCAGCACCAAAACAAACAGCCAAAACTTTCCATAAATTTATAAGTAGTCTTAGCATTTATAAACAGTAGTAGGAATAAATTATTCTATATCTCCAAAAATGAAAAGACAGACTTTTTCTCCAGGTAAAAGTAGATGAACAAATGTATGTCATGTAGGTATATGAGGGGGTTTTATCATTACAATAATTTTTTTAATTCCTGAGACTTAAGATTTTAGTGGAAAACTGAGAATTCATTAAGAAAGTGGTTATGGAGAGGAATGTTCTTCACATGACAAGTTAAAGCAATCCTTGAGGTTCAGCAGAAAATACTACCAGGCAAGTGATAGAGATGTAGAACAAATACAAAGTTCTTGAGCAAGAGGTTCAGTTGTGTCAGAGGTACCATCATGACAGCCCTTCCTAGAGTTAGGTCTTGTTCCCTTGATGCTGAAATGTTGTTTTGGTCGGGGATCATGTGTCTGCTAGGAGCTTTGAGAACACTGCTAGACAGTGTCTCCATCTAATTCTTTCCTAAGTGGGGGCTGGGGGTGGACAGAAATCTAATGTGGTTTTATCCTGTTCCTTATCTCAAGTAATACATGGTAATGTTTCTATAGATCTGAAGTACAATTTATTTGTTTCTTAGGACTGTTCTCTGTCTTATTTTGTCATAAGATAACTGAGATCATGCATTTGAATCAGAAAAACCTTTCCCAGGTTTTTCCATTTTCTACAGGGACACACAAGAGAGGGTGGAATGTAATAATGTAGCATACGTGTGAGGGCCTGTGCCCTTCTTCATTCAATTCCTAGAGTAGGTTTATCTCACACTCCTATTTTATTTCAGAATGAATTCTGGAGTGTTTTATGTCTCATGTTAAAGGAATGTTAACAAATACAGCTTTACTGAGGTTTTTTATGAACACTGTTCTCGGTCATAGACTTTGAGTGACTCATGAGAGCCTAGCCCCTAACACTTACTATGCTTTTTAAATTTTTTTTTTTAAATTTTCCCCTCTCTTTATTTGTCAGAGGTCAAATTCAACTATGGGTATGAAGGATTTTTTGGATAATTTCTACTAGCAAATGCAGAAAATCCTAATCTGTTTCTCTTATGTTGAGATTCATTTGTTACTACTAAGCAAGATGATGTTACTGAGGATAATTAGTAAGGTTAAATCAAATCGTATTTTGTCGGAGTTTTTTGGTGTTGCGAAAAGAGTTGCAGTTCTGTATCAGGAGGAATTATTTAGTAAAATTTTCAAGTAGGCTTCCCTCTATTTGAACAGGTCTTTGTTGTGATTGTGATGGTCACTATGTTTAACAGAGGTTTTTATAAATTGGCTTTAGGTAAATCCAGGACTGCTGGGGTAAGAACTTCTATTGTGGAACTATTAGATTTTCTTCCTTTTATTTATACTGTCTGTCATGAGGAGATAAAGATTTACTTGCATAGCAGAATTAAATTAAGCAGAGGAGCATATGTAGCCACAGGACTTAAGATATACAGTAAGTCGCATACATTTGTAATCCAATTCCTTCAGCTTGTTACTGACTTCACGTCTCTAAGCAGTAAGATGGTATCTGACATGAGCTTTAGATTTAGGACTTAGTAGGCCTATTGGTAAGCAAGTTTTCAGTTATGTCATTCTTGTTTTGTTTCTTCCGCTGCCCCCTCATCCTTCAGGAGCATACGTGATGTGATTTTATTTTGAATCTCATACAGTTTATACTGAAGAGCTGATATTCTACATCTGTTGAATGTAGCATTAAGGCTATTCCAGAATGCTGTTTGTAGTAGACATGCTGTTGCAGTAAGGTGGTTATTAGCCCGGCACTGTATGGTTCCATCTGAATAACTTTTTGAACTATATATTCTTTGAGCGGATGGTGACTTGAGTAGTCTTTGACTCCTAGAGAGAAGTCAAGAAATAGAATTCATCTAGACTGAGAGAGGCAGACTCCAGAGTCTGACCCCCACATTAAACAATGAAAAATAGCCTTGCATTTTTCTGGACATTTTTACATACGGATTTGTAAGAAATCACAAGCAAAAGGTAAAAACTCTACTGCATATGTTCCAGGACGTTAAAGAAAAAGAAATTGTGTGTAGGTACAAAACTAAATGCTTCCATTGGGCAACAGTCCCGATTCCAGCTTTGCAAATTTATGAAAGTGTATTCTGGCTCGTATAAAACTACCCAGATGAACCTCTGACAGATATATTCATATTTCTTCTCTTTTAAAGTTCATTCTTACAAAAATATATCTCCAGTGAGACATGTTTATGAATTTGGGATCTTTCTCAGATGAGGCATTGCATTTTAAATTTACACAAATAGTTTTCACAACAGTCTTGCATTTGTTTCCAATGAGTAAATATTCCTTGAGTCGAGCATTACATCTGCTCTGGATCCTATGAAATGTTACTCTGCATTTGCTTATTGAAACCTGGCATGATATAATGAACTTGAGTAATGTTACAGTTTATCTGGTTTTGCCCCTCTCACCTTTAGAGTATCTGCATCCACAGAGTCCTTATCCAGATGCAAAAATGTTTTATTTGCTTATATACTATACATCTGCAGGATTATTTATATAGGTTTAGGATCTTCAGATTCCTTGATTTTAGGATAGGCAACCCTCCTTCATTCTCTGCTTCCTCAGAAACCAGTCTTTCCCATGGAACCAGGAGAAATGCTTTCACTTAACCCCAGTGGTTTTTTGTCTTACAAAGCAACAACTTGTTCTTTTGCTGGTAAAAAGCAAGTAGGATTTTTTAACTTGGTAGCACTCAAATATAATTCATTGCAGTCTTTTTCTAACAAAGTCATTCAGGAAGTAACGTTTTGTCTAACAGATAAGATGTTAGAGCCGTGCAGTTTTGTGGGTCTGTCTTCTGGTAGAAGATCAGAACTAGTTCTCTGCAGCAAGCCCTTTTCAGTGAGGGGAATGTTTTTCTTTTGTTTTAGATGGACTTTCTTCCCCTCACCTATAAAGGGTGCTTGAAAGTTAGCAGCTGTGTGCTACTGCTATTGACTTCTTTAAATCTTGTCATATTCCCATTTCCTTATATTTATTAATTTCCCATATTAATTTTCTGAAGCACTTCAGCATTCTCTGGGATGCAAAGTACAAGGCATGTGCAATCAGTAGGCTATCTCTGCTAAGTTAGTCAAGATTTGATACAGGATTAACTCAGTGTGGCTAGATTTCAGATGCTTAAATCTGTAATATTCATTGCATAATCTGATTTTTTTCAAATGCTTTGTTTGTATAATTTAACTGTAGCTATGTCTAGACATATTTCCTGGATATGGCTAAACAATTTTGAAGGTAAATTATGAGCTGACTTATTTTTGCACTTTCAGACAAACGTATTACATTCCATTATATACGTTAGAACGAATGGGAACTGCAGACATGGGAAGTACAGTTTTCATCCATTTTGCAAACCTCTGCACCTTTGTAAGATTAGTTATTTCCCAGTAGTGTTTTCAGTCATTTAGCTTCCATTTGCAACAAATTTGTGCAGTGCATCCATACAGTCCACTTATATTTGTTTCCACTTGTCCTCATCGGTTCTGGTTTGGAAGAATTGATGGGACACCTTCTTTTATGCTCTTCTCTCTCCTGGTTTCTGATGTCTTAATTCTATCTGCCTTAAGGTCATCTTGTATAAGGCCATCGCTTAACAAGTAAATATTGTAGGATTTCCTTTTAAAACACTTGTTTCTTCGCTTACAGGAAATTCTGCTTATTCTCTCCTTTCTTGTAAAATTCTGTAGTGTTCTTCTACCTTTCATAAAAGGCAGCTGCCAATATTAACTCCTTGTCCCATTCTTAGGTCAGTAGTCCCATTTAGTGTAAATTCACCTGAACTTCAGAGGGTTTTTTAATATATTTTTTTCAGATTTTATTGCTGTAGCATGTCCCAGTGCTCTTGTTCAATCTGTGTATTCTTCTCTTTGTATAGCTGTCTGCTCTTCACTTTCTGCTATCCTACTTCCTGATTTCTGCTACCTCTCCAGCAGATGGTTGAAGTGCTTCTATCTTCCCTGAGAGTAGCCTGATGCACCTGCAAGTAGTAGCAGATGATGTCCTTATTTTTGATGGATACCTCTTCGAAGAGGGACTAAGGCTTTTAGATCTTAGTGCAGGAATTTGAAAATCTTAGGGCTTTTCCATGCTTTTGGGGGAGGACAACAGACTTAGACTCATGACTAAGATAAGAGTTTAAATAAAAGGGCTAGTCATGTGTCATTTAAAGTAATTTTTAAGGAATTTGTGCACCATTTCCTTTGTTATGAAAACCTTATTCCACATACTTAACCAGATGGGGTTTTTTGGTATTGTGTCGCTATTTTGTGTTGTGACTTGAAACTTTGAATGCAGGTAGTGCCATTTGTTGGAATGTTGTTTTGTTGTGCTTAAAGCTTTTTTTTTTTTTCCTAAAGCAGTCTCCCTTTTTTTCTTCTTGTTTTCTGATCAGGTAAAAGTTACTTGAAGGGTTTTCAAAGGAACAGCTCTGAGTCACATTTGCCATGTTTATGCCATTGTTTGCTCCATTTTTTACAACAGTTTATCCTATGAACATAGAATTGTTAGAGAATCTTCTGGTTCTATTCTGTATTGTCACAGAGCATATAAAAATGGCTTGTATCAGTTGGTCATCAACTGCCAGACTCCTGCTTAGTAGGATGCTTACCCATTGCCTTGCATATATGGGACCTCCTCCTTATTTACTTGTCTGTAAAATGAAAAAACATTGCCGTGAGAAGCTTTTTATGATTTGAAGTGCTTCCTAAAAGGTACAAAATGTTTGATTTCACTAAATGAGATTTGCACTTCTTTCTAAATGCGCAGTGTTGGCTAGATATTTTCTAGCCATTTTCTTGTGGGACTCTTTTAAAATGTGCTGTTTCCTTTCTCCTGTCTACATCTATAATACTCTGAGCTACTGGTAATTTTAGTTGGATAGTACCCTGGGTTCTTTTTTTTTTTTTTAAATAAATAAAAAAAATTTCCTCATCCTTCTTTCAGAATGCTGGAGTCTTGGAAAGTTTAAAGACTGACAGCAAACCATGGCTTTTCTACCGTTCATTTTAGGACCAGACTGCCCAGATGCAGTCTGTTCCAGTATGTCTGCAACTTAGACTTTAAACAGCTTGGGTACCAGAAGTAGGCAAACTGAAGCAGAAAGTTTGTTTTGGGCTGCATTACCTATTTTTGACACTGTCAGCCAGGCCACCACTCTAGAGCATAAGCTCAAGAATTTTTTTTGTTGCTTTTTCAGCTTCAGCACACTATCTGCCAAGCTCAAGGGAAGTAACTGAGATTCACATTGGAGCCAAATCCCTGTAGGTCTGAAGGATTTCCCCTGATACCAGAAGTCTTCTCAAAGCTTAATAGCAGTGCACCTGCAAAGGTATGGCATTCCCGTCTATTGTGACAGCTGGTTAATGAGACATAGGTCCCAGCAGGAGAATGCTAATGAGCTTAGGATATGTTTGTCTTCCCTTCCTCCACCCTTGACTGATCCTTAAATGAATTATGAAAACCATTTTTCATTAAATCACAGATCCAAAATTTCACAGCTGTTATGACGGATTTCAGTTGGAGACAGTATTTCTTCTGGAGCAACAGGTTCCTGTTAAGATGGAATCTTGTTTTAGCTGAAACCAAACTAAACTTAGATGACTTCCTGCTGTGGGTTGAAGAAACCTTTGGAGTTTTAGGCCTTATTTCTTATGTGCACATATGAAACTCCATGCTAGACTGAGTTGTCACTCTATATTTGCTGATTTGATCACTCTGCTTTCCAAAGGGAGACAGGGAGAAGGTTTTTATATTTTTCTTAAGTTCTAGTGGATAGGTTGGCGGCCGCTTAAAAGATACACAGACAGGCAGTTCTTCTCTAGTGAGATTTAATTTATGGATGTGTCAAGCATAAACTCTGTTATCTAAAAGTTCAAGTGACCTCGCTCAACAAAAAAATTGGATTTTTAAAGATGTGGGACCTGAGGGAAAACTGTCCAAGCCTACTTAACATTTTTTGCCTTCTCTGAGTCATTATATATTGTCTTGAGACATATTTTTGTAATGAATTCTACGCTGCCTGTGAGTTTCGTCCCTCACAGAACGTATTAAAAGTGTATATGGCACAACAAATGTGAAAACAGCATTACTTTCTTTCCAGAGAGACTTTTAGCAAAGAATTTGTGACAAATTCCTGATGGTTTCTGCAGATGCAGTTTCTAGAATGAAGAGTTGTTTCCAGCCAAATTTTAGAGGATGAAGTATTCAAAGATTGTTGTCTATTTTTTTCTTTCCTTTTGCTTGTTCTTTTTCTCCCACCCAGAGTTAAGCAGACAATGTTTTCTGAATTTACAATTGAGTAAGACAGTCTTGGCTGACAATTCGATGGTAGCTGAGCATTTGGCAGGCTATTTATTTGTGTCTCCGGCTGCATGTACCTGAGTGTGCAAGTGTTGTCATCAAGTACTGTGAGCAGATGCGGTAGTGTGGGTGTGATGGGCAGGGTGGTGGTTGCTTAAGTACCACGGACAGGGGCCCCTCCACATGTCCCCAGACCATCTGTGTAACAACCTGTGGGACTTCCACCAAAGTGACTTCATCTGTCAGGATTTTTTTTTAAGTGGGCAGTTCAGCACGGCCTTGACCCTTTTGCAGGCACCAGTACTTATGATTCTTTGTAACTTGATACTTTTGAAACAGCTGGTTTTTCATGTGAGTCGGTGTCATGAAATTCTTGGTGCTCCACAGCATGTGTAATTGTACCCCATTTCTCCCATTTGACACCAGTCTTACGTGCATACTTACTCACCAGAGGCTCCCCTCATGTCTAAGACTTCAGAATGGATCAAGATTATTTTTTATGTAGGGGACCGCTAGGGAGTATAGGACTTATACATGATGCTGTTCTGAGAAATTCCAGTTCTTCAAACATATTTTTGTGTCCCTGAGGAGATGCCCAAAGGGGATGCCCCTGGTGATTCTGTATTACAGTATCTGTTGGATAGCCATGATAAACTCACACTGATGCTCAGGTTGGTAGTGATGGCAATGAGGTGGGGGAGAGAGGAGGGGCATGGTTTGAAAAAATTTTGGATCAGACTTCAGACAGGTTTGTCGATAGTGGCTATTTTGTGTTGTATCAGTGATCTGTCTGCAGATCTCCATCCATCCAGTTGCATGTGTCGTGGAAAAGCTACTTGAAAGTTTTCTGTGATACCTTTGTAGAAGCATTACAGTTTTAGTTCCAAGCATTATACTAGCTTCCAGTTCAATGGTTTTATGCTATTTACCAAGTATTGTTTAAAAAAAAATAAATAAAAATTCTGTGGATCGGATCCTTTTTGCACCTCAGTCTATTGCTCTTTCACAACTTGTCAAGTTATTTAAAACTTGGCCAATCATATTTTAAAGGATGAGGTCCTCATAGTGGAAGCTGATTCCTTCCCCATCAGAGGCTGTAAACTCCATTTTTCAGATGCCTGCCTTTTACCAGGAGTTCACAGTGCAAGATCCTCAAGATGCTGGTGAGCTGCTTTTGCTGGATGTAATAAAGCAGAAGTGTTGCTTTACAGGCCATTTTCTAAAGAATATTTAATTCTTGCCGGACTTCTCACCACTTCAGTCAGCAGTTCAGAAGTGAGTGAAATGAAGATAAGCTACAGGTGATTCTGGACATATATACACTGTCACTTACAAACAGCTTAACTGCATAAACTGAATTGGCACACTTGATGGGTTTAATTATTTATATGGGTGCAAATGATTCCGAGAGAAATTCAGCAAGATGTGTTGAAAACTGATCTGTACAAAATGAAGTCAAATTTAGTGCATTCATTAAAATTTTGCCTAATATATTTTGTCATGTTTTTCATAGTGTTTCCCTATTGAGCTGATTGAGCACTTCACTAGTATATTTTCATTTTTCTGTAGTCTAGTTGACTTCTATGCTACTTCTAGGTTCAGATACACATTCTGTGACAAATATTTATTTTGGTAATCTGTATCAGTAAACTTTACTTACTTTCTGGCTTGGCTTGTGTGTTTAGTTGTCTCTTTTAATCGGATACAACTTTCTAAGACCCTGGGCATTGGTTAATTTTTACTGTTTTAATCTGGAGCAGAATAGTCTGAAGAAGGAGACTCTCTAAAACTTTTTGCAAGGATCTTTCTGACCTTTCTCTTCAACCTTCCCAGAAGTTATTTTTCAGCTCATTTGAACAAAAAGCTTATATATGATAGGAATGTTTAGTATTTGCAGGTTTCATTGCCTAATATAGCTTATTCTGCAACTGGTCTCCTGTCTGCCCAAATCCGTAGTTGAATCTTCCTGACGGATGGACTCTGCTGCTCTAGACTCTTCAGGAACTGCTATTTGGAAGAATGGAAAACTTCTCTTACCTAATGGACTGAAGTTAGATTTCTTGACCGTTTAAGTAGGTGACTGATTAAGACCACAGAGCCACCTCCTTAGGTGGTCGTTGCTTCGTTAGAGCAAAGAAGTGTACTTTTCACAGTGGGTCCTTTGAGCATGTTTCTGTGTTTCTTGTTAGGCTGCTAATGTGGTGTCCCTCCTTTGACTCACTTGGAACTTGCAAAGTTTCTTTTGGACACGCTTCATTTTTCTGCTGGAACTGGTGCATCACTGCTATTAACTGGTTCTCTTCCTTCCTAAGTGAAGTGATGGCTGAAGCCCAAGCTCTGCTACTTCATGTGTTGACAGTTCCAATACTTGGAATTATGCAGAGATCTACTGATTCTGAATCCTGGTAGCTGTATGGTAGGACATGGCAGTTATGGAAAGAGAATTTTGGAAATTAAGCCAGCCTTCCTTCTTGTCAGTTGTTGTGAAAACATATTTGGATAGCTGGGGAAAAAAACAAAACAAAAAACCACACAAAAAAAGGCTAAACAGGGAAAAGCTTTTCCCATATTTCATAGCTGAGCTTGGAGAAAGTCAGTGTATTGATGAATACTTCATTTCTGAAAATAGCATTTATTTCCTCTGGAACTTAGTTTTATAATCTTCTGCTTGGAAGAATACATTATTTATTGAGAACACCTGCTTTGAAAAGCTTAGGATTTTGATGTGACTGTATGGTAAGAACTAGTTAAGCACATAGAAAGGCAAAATTGTATTTGTGAAGAAGAATCTAACCATGATTTTTATTTTCAAAGATGGCTAAAATAAAAAGAAGCAGCTTTAACAGTTTTATGACAAAAGTAGAAGGTGTAAAATCAAATGCTGTTTGGTTTCACAGCCTGTTTTAGAGGCACTAGAAATGTGTGTTACCATTTGGATCTAGTAGTACAGCTGATTAAATGAAAATGTGATGAGGTACCAACATCTCGGAACCACATTGTACCCCACTGAAGCTGTGGTGGCACCAGTAACTCTCAGCTTTCTGTCAGTGCACGTATACAGAAGAGGATTTTTTTTTTCTCCAGGGGAAAAAACAAACTGTTTTTTTCTGTGCATGTATATGAAGAAAACTTATTCCCCTGAACTCTGGGGGTCCTGTGCAGAGTGTATTTTGGGATGTGTTTGTAATGACCCTGAGTATGAAACTGCTTACAGTGGGGCTGTCCTTCCTTTCTGTGTCTTCACAAAAGATATTCATAGGGCAACAAAAATCATGTATTGTTTCAAGGATGTTAGTCTACTGTAAATATAGCAAACAACTTGGGTTGAGTTTATAAGCCTAGTTTGAGTTATATGCCACTTTGAAGACAACACAGAATTTAAGCCAAACATCACTGAGTATAGAAAACAGGCCAATATGCAGTTTTAAATAGGATTAAGTACAACAGAAAAGCCTTCTTTGGATAAATAATTTCCTGTCCTATATGGAGGCCAGCAATACCAGTGTAGAACAAGATTCCTTTTAAAAGCTTTGGTCTTGTGTTCAGTCATCTTTCTGAAGTGTAGCCTCAAGTTGCTTTGGCCTTGGTTTTTTTTTCCCCCAAGTTTTTTAACTTTGTTATGTGGTTTTCATCTTCTATAGTAGAACACCTGTTGGTTGCAATAGTAGCCTTGCCAAATGTGTATGGAATTCTGTAGAATCTCTGGACTATATAATAAAGGAAAGAAACAGGGCTATTAAATTGGCTGGGGAGATTTCCATTGAGAATGTTATTTCTGCTTTGACTTTCAAAAAACCATGGATTACTGGAGTGGGAGTGTATGTCCATAGATAAAGCTGTAGCATGCAGAGGACAGGAAAAATAAGAAAGCAGTGGAGAGAAAGCAGGAGAAGAGATAGATAAGAGTATGTAACAGCAGCAAAGGACAGGTGAGTGACTCTTCCATTTCAATTTTTATCCCTTTGTTCCTTTATTTTGACTCTCATGTTCCTCTTGTTTACAATGTCACAATTTCATAGGATTAGAAGCAAAAATTTTTTAAAAAAACCAACCAAACAAAAAAACCCAACAAAACCCTAGGCTTTTAGTCTATTTTATGTACAACCAGTTTAGAGCCACAGGAACTGTCCTGAGTTACTAATATTGAGCTTGCATTGAACTTTTCCTTTGTTTCCCTTTTTAAAAAAACCTTTTCTGGTAAAACACAGAACAGAAAAACCTTCCAATTTTTAATTTCACTCTGGTAATTAATACCATAGCTAATTTTTAAAACTTTCCTGGAAGCCAGTTAATAGTGACTGATTCTTAATGACCTACGTAGGAGGAAAAAATACAGGTGGAAACTTAATCTGGCATTTTCTCGTAGTGGATTTATGCTGTAGAGTTCGGGTGAAACATACGTATACACGTATAGAGATATATACATACACACAGTGGCTAGTGCTTTTAAAGAATAGGTTTGGCAGCTGAGTCAATTGAAATGGATTTAAAGTATAATATTTACTATAGGTAGAGCTGCTAGTGCCACCTGTACTATAAGGTTGTGTGACCCTTTGCATTTTAAGGCTTAACTCTTAGATACTTTATAACTTTTGCCAACGTTCAGTCCAGACAGATTTTTCCATGCCAGATGTCTGCTTTGGGCTGAATTTTTTTCAAAGTTTCAGCCAACACAGTTCTGTTCCAAGAATAAGGCTAGTGAAAAGTATGCTATTTTGCTTGTGTGAGAATATTCTGGTGTCCTTCTTTGATGCTCCAGTGCCCCCAAGCTCTGAAGCAAGGATTAAATTTGGCAATAGTTCAGCCTTTGTGTTGAGGATGTGCCTTTTGCCTCCCTGTAAAAATCCGCCCAAATTTCCAGACCGGTTTACAAGGCTTTGAAAGATTGCTATTTGCATGGGCTTAATAGGAATTTCTTAAAACTTCACAGTAAGTTTCCTTTAGATTCTGTTCACACTGGGAATGCTCCAGGCAGGGTAGAGCTGCATATTTCATTCCACTTCTGCTAGGAATTGTAATGGCTGGATCTGGGTGCTGACATTGAAATAAGAGTGGGCAGCATTTTCTTGTACCACACTGCCTCTTCCCATGTCCTGTTCCTTCTCCCTGGTGAAGGACGTGGGCCCTCTGGAAAAAAGAAACGGATTCATCTGACAGATGTGGAGGAGAATAATTTAGGAGCGTGTGTGCGCATCTGGCTTGTACCATTCCTTTGGTCACAGAAAATGTGCATATCATGCTGGCAAAATACTACTTCCTTTTCTAGTGCATGTTCAGATAATAGTCGTTAGGTTTTACAGTGTCTAAACTTGAGTAGTTGAGTGGGTCTTAAGCTTTTAATAATTTTAGTGAGCTATGTAGGCATCAATTAAAAGTCTCAAAATGTCACAGTACAATAATGTTATTTAGAGGCCAAAAATCAAGAGCTCACTTTTTTCAAACATTTAAGTTTAACTCTGACCTATTGCACTTAATACATTATAGTACAGCCTCTAACTCATCATAAGTGTCACGTGCTTTGCCTAAGAGGCAGCTATTTGATTGGAATAGGGAAAGGGATCTATTCTGAGTATGAGTCCAGGATTTGTACAGTACAGGATGTGTATTTGTCTGTTACAGAAGTTAGAACATGTGGAGTAAATGAAGCAGAGATTTCAGGGCTTAAAAAAAGGGGGGGCTTTGTGGCTAAGACAATTGAATGCTGCTTGATGAATTGTGTGGAATCTGTGCTTAGTCATGGTGATTTTACATGATGCACTCAAATAACTGTTCCTAGGTGGCTGTTCTTACTGTGTGTTCTAGTGACTGGCTTTGAGAACTCTTATCAATTTGCAGAAATGCAGACACTTACAACTGCAAGTGAACTCAGTGGGAGCTAAACCTCATGTAAAATACTGTATGTGACTAAGAACAGTAGAAATCAGGTTCAAAGTATGTGAAATTTGACATCACGAACTAGAATATTTTAATCTAATTAACCTAATGTCTCAGTTGCCTGTTCTACAGATGTAGAAATTACTTGTCTCATCTCTGCAGAAAGGCTTGTGAAGAAATTGGGTTGCCTTTGTAGCAGGACTGAAAACTAACATGCTATAAATAAAGCATATGACCATCTCCCACTGATCAGGGATGAAACAAAGCACTGATTTTATATATGTAATCAAAAATTTGTTTATGTAATAACACACACATATTATTACATTAGTAAAATTACCTATGTAACTCTCAACTTTCCTGTGCTTACATTTATGACCCTAGTAATTCCCTAAAATAAAAGGTGTGGTTTTTTCTTTGTAAATTTAATAAGCATCCAACTTCTTTTGTACAAAATAGTCCAGTTTTGCTAATCCCTTGGTAGCTCCCTTGGTTCTGGAGGTGGAGTCATTATTTCACTCTTTGCAATTTGTTTCACAATAAAAGCATGCAAACCTGAACTAGATTGGATCTGTCTGAAACCAGTGATGTCAACCTATAGAAGGTGGTAATTTCTTTTTTTTTTCTCTCATCCATTTCATACTGATCCAAGCATAAAGATCCCAATATAATAGCTCTGGAACTTAAATTATCCACGTTGAATCAGCAGTCAAAATTTGTAAACTGTGAGAGTAATATTAAAATGCAAGTTTAATTAGCAATAACCTTTTATCTTCTAACTCACAGCTGCTTTATCTTACTACTGATTGAATACAATATTACTGGGGTCCTCATCTTTCTGTTTCCTGTGGAGACAGAAAGCATACTTGTTCAAACAGCTGACTACTACCTCACTGTGATAAACTTCCTCTTTGTACAGCTGATTCAGCAGTACATAACTGTCATCACTTTGTAAAGCCAACTGTTACCTGAAGTTTCCTATGCAAAAAAATATTTTGTAGGTTTTTTGAAAGGGACAGGATTACAACAAATGAGTGAATGTGTATTTGTGGAAGTGTCTAGCTCCTGGAGTGAAAAGATTTGCTGCTAAGGTTTAGTGAATTATTGCTTTGGAAATTATTTGCTGGAGAGCCTGCAGCAGTGGAGAGTTTTGGGTTGTGGTGTTTTGGGTTTTTTGGTTTTGTTTTTCTTTTTAAGATGGAGGTGTGAGAGTTTGGTGTGTTTTTGTTTGTTTGTTTCTAAACTTAAAGTAGTCATCAAACTTTTTTACTTGTTTCTTGGGTTGTTCCCTCAAGGTGTTTGCTGCCTCTAAAACAGGAGATCTCAGATGGGTCTTTTGAAAGCTTCAGCAAAGGCAAAGCATTTGACAAGACGTTTGTCATGCACTATTTTCAGGAGAAAGATGGGAATTCTGAACTGCTCAAAGCATAGATCATCTTTAGAGGAATTCAGCTGCTACGAACAGCAGTCTTATTTGCTTAGCTGTGTGAAATCCGCTTGCTTGTGGACAACTGTTTTGGGTTTTGGATTTTCTTCCCACCCCCACCCCAAAACTTCCACTTGTGTGCTCCTCCATATGTGTTTTGAGCTGTGCTTTGAAGTTGGGCAACTAGCTTTAAACAAAAGCTGTTACCACACTTCTGCATAGCATCTAGCTTGATTTCAGCGTGCTGATGTGTCAGTGATGTGGTTTAGAGTTAACGAAATGCAATTCTTCGCTTTGACACTGGTTTCTGTAGGATTAAAATTAAAGAAGAAAAAATCATCATACTACACTTGGTTTGTTTTATAAAAGCCAAGTCAAAATGGACCTTAGAATGTGATTACATGGCTGTGCAGCAATTATTAATTGGCCAGGCATCTGTCTTGACACATAGGTGAGATGAAGTCCGTGAATTATCCTGTATTTTTTTCCTCTGTCACCTTCCTCTTTCTCCTCCCCATCCCCCTAATCTAAGGAATTTCTGAAAACCCAAACTTTGTGTGGATTTAGTTTCCTACATAGGTCATTCTAGCATATTGTAGTTCAGAGTGCCTAGATAAACCAATATAACTTTAAGGTACATATTTTCTGTCATCTTTGAGCGGTGTACTTCAGTAACAAGATCCAAATAGTACTGCTTTGACTTTCTTGAATTTATACTTATCTGTATTTTTTTTTATATTGACTTTTAAAGTTAAGGCACAAAATAAGGGGTAGATTCTGAAAGGCAAAAGCAAACACAACTGTAGTCAACTGTATGAATTTGTATTGAATTACACCAGCAGTCAATTAGCTATGAGTATTCAACTGTACTATTTCAAATTCATTTGAAAAAGTAACTAAAACCTGATTTGCAAGACTCTGCTCGATTTAGCAGGTTTAATGTGTGATCATTTATATTAAGTATGTTAACTGTTTCTGAACGTCTTGCTTTTTTGCCTTGTTTTCGGCAGCAACTTGAATTAGTGGAACCAAGCGGCTGGATTCATGTTCCTTTAACAGATTCACATAAGAAGCCTATTCGCACGTTTATGATTCAGATTGCTGTTCTAGCTAATCACCAAAATGGAAGAGACACTCACATGAGACAAATCAAAGTGTACACCCCGGTGGAAGAGAGCTCTATTGGTAAATTTCCTAGATGTACAACAATTGATTTCATGATGTATCGCTCCATAAGATAAAATTTCTTAATGAGAAATAATAAAGGCATTTTTTTTATGGCAGTATTATTGCTTAAGTATACAAATACTTAAAGAGCAGGGCTTAGTTCAGTGTAATTATATATTTATGTTTATACTCTGTACAATTTTGAAATAAAGATAATCTTGTGTTACAGTATATTGTAGTCTGTAATTTTGCATTACTTTGCTTGGAGTCTTTGAGTGCTTTTGTACTATCTGAGAGGGGGAAGAAAAACCTCAGCAGTTTAAAAGAACGTATTTATGACCTGGAATCAATAATTGATTTGATATAATACAAGGTTGGTTGGGTGTTTTGGGGAGTGATTTCTTTCCCCTAATGATCATGCGTGGAAATTGTTCTATAGCGTTACCGTTCATTCCTTTACCCAGAAGTTTTTAAAGAGCATTCTTTTTGAACAGGTATGGTTTAAAGGCATTACTCATCGTATTTTCCTGTCATTGCCTATGTTTGTGTTGTAACCTCTTCTGTACATTTTTTTCCTGCCTAATGACTGGATTTAACCTTCTTTGTAACTGTGAAATAGATCATAGAGTCTTAGAATATCTCAAGTTGGAAGGGACCCATAAGGACCATCAAGTCCAAATTTCTGCTCCT
This sequence comes from Phalacrocorax aristotelis, assembly GCF_949628215.1. Taxonomy (NCBI): domain Eukaryota; kingdom Metazoa; phylum Chordata; class Aves; order Suliformes; family Phalacrocoracidae; genus Phalacrocorax; species Phalacrocorax aristotelis. Next base: position 18,835,919 of record NC_134279.1, read on the forward strand.
TGCAGGACTACCTAACGCTAAACCATATGACTAAGAGCGTTGTTCAGATGTTCCTTGAACTCTGACAGGCTTGGTGCTGTGACGACTTCCCTGGGGTGTGTGTTCCAGTCATTGATAATGAAATGAAGGTGACAATGACATGAGGAAAAACAAACTGTTCCAAATTACTCAATATAGTATATACATTAATATAGATCTACTGAGTGTAGATTGCCTAAATGTGATAGCTGTTCAAAACAGGAAGAGAGGTAGGAATCGTACAAGAACAGTACGAATGAATCTGAAGGTCAATGTACCTTCAAAAGTATTGAGAGCTCAAGTGTATAACACAAGGTAACCTCAGACTCATAGCATGGAGTTTCTTTAACGTGTGTGTTAAAGTAAAGAACATTGCAAGGAAAATGTATGCTTTGTCTCCTTTCTCTGAGTAGGAATATTTAACACCTCTATTAATGTCTCATAATCTAATTACTAGTTATTTCACCTTTTAAAAAAATTGAGCAGACTTTAGAAAGAGAGGCTGTTGAAGTACAAGGGTTTCTTTTAAAATGTTCAGTACTGATCAAACCCATTCTTCCTGCTAGCACCATAAAAAATGATGGTAAATCCAGACTAACCTCAGCCAAGGAAAACTTTTGACACTTCTCTGTGTTGTGAACAAGGAAGGGCTAATAATAGTGGAGCCTCATCAAACAATGATACAGCATCCTCCAGAGGAGGAGAAAGAAGGTGAAATACAAGAAAATGGGAAGGTTGTCAATGAAGGATAAAGATTCAGCTGTTGAAATCCTTTATACACTTAATGAAGTAAGCTGTTGTTTACTGAACGCTTTTGTCTTCTGGCTGAATTCCACAATCTTCAGGAGGGTAATTAAAATGGGCATTTCCTGATAATGAACCTTGTAGAGAAGTCCATGACTACCCTGAGTTCTCTATTTAAATGTGGATTCAGTCATTTCAGGAGGACCTTAATGTTACTTTACCTTTCCATGTAAAGGATGTATCAACAGCTGAATTCCTGTTCAGCAGAAGCTGGTTGAACTTGTGCTTTTCACCAAGTCTGTCAGTGCAGTGGATTTTATTATATGGTGTCAAGGAGTTGTACATTCTTATTCATTTATTTGAAGCAGAGTTTATACTTCTGTTGTACCACTTAATATTTTTTCTGTCAAAAGAAACCAACCCAAACAAAAAACAAAACAAAAAAACCTACAAAACCCTGGATTTATCTGGTTACTTTGCTGATAACAATCTCCTTTCTTTAACATCGATCAGTAAGTTAGGTGAGCAATTTTCCTGTTTTCCCTCAAGAAGATAAGATTGCAGTTATCCATCCTAGCTTTGTGTTGTCAAGCCACTGTTTCCTACTTGGTTCTACCATGAAAAACTGTGATAATTTGGAACCCTGCTCGGTAATACTTAAAATATTTTGATTCAAAGAAACTTTGAAGTATTCCTTTCTCTTACATGTCAGTCTACAGTATTTATTACATACTTTGATAATATATGCATTTATTTTCTCATCAGTTCACAAAAGACCAGTCCTGGAAATGGACATGAATACATTCTGCATGAACCATCCCCAAGAATGGTTCAGGTAGGAGCTCAAGGATTCCATAAACAATTAAATGTGTCCAAGTTAAGGGTACTTATTTCAAAGCAGCACTCATTATCTTTAGGCTAATGAAGTCAAAGTAGTATTGCTCTATGGTGAACATTATCCAGTAATCTAGGAACAAGCCTGTCAGCGCAGCCTTGTTTTGCTTATTTCTGCCCTGCCTCAGTAGGCATAATTTTTGGATTTTTAGGGAGCTATTTCTGCTTTAATTGATTTATTTTTTTTTTAATTTTATTTTTTTTTTCTTCAGGGCTCCTATGTCCATGCAGGTTAGGTGCTAGTATTTGTCTTTGAAATTTGGAATTGTTATTCCTGATACTGTAGTTGAATAAGCTGAAACCTAGTTTGACTACTTATCCTGCTACTCTGAAATCACAGGTGGTGTTCAAGTAGCTTTAAGATCCTGTGATGCCTATGTTAAACTGGACGATGTTAAGCTTTACTGTTGTGGAGGGAAACTGTACCTAAAAATTAAATTTAATATAGTCTTTTAGTAGAGATTAAAGTGCACAAAGCTCTTTAAAGTTTAAGGCTGTAGTTACACTTTTTTCTTCTATCAATAGCAGATCCAGTCTGAAGCTGCATATTCCAATATTTTGTTTCTACTTTATTGCCAGTAATTACTACCTCCATGGTTGAGCCTCTTCAGATGCTTCCATGGCTGTTTGCTAAACTGCATCTGTGAAACAGATCCTTGGTCCTTCCTTGGCCCTTTAAAATAAGTATATTCTTAGTATTGGGTTGGAAGCAAGTAACCTGTGGTAAGACTGTGGGAGTGGACAGTGAGTCATGATGATGAGGATGGGAGTAGATTAAAAGGGAGAGTACAACTAGTAACTCCTTCAACTGCTGCTGACAAAATAATATATGACCATGCCTGAAAGGCAGTATAAAAATGCAAGCTCGTTAATACTGTTCGCGTCTTGCTCTTTGATATTGTGTTACTTGAAAACAAGTGCAGTGACCATTCTAAATCCATCTTCAATCTCTTCTGGGTTGTTTTGTAACAGTTGTAGGTACATTTCATTGATATTTAACATCTGTGCAACTATGTTTATTTTAACATTTTTGGTGCTTATTCACTTAAGGCTGCAGATTCTTAAATGATATCCTAGAGGATTGTGTCTGAAAATAAAGCAAGTTACTGCACTTGTGTATTAATATAGTACTTGGTATTTGAATTGGGATAAACAAACTAGCCTGCCAAACCATTGCAGGAAGTTACTACACATACGTTGTGTTTAGTTGCTACTTTTTTTCTTGCTCATTTGGCTTTTTTCAGGCACACGGTGGTCTGGGATCTTATCACTTGAAAGGCGATTCTATGTGACTAAGCATCAAAATCGTTGAGCGTACAGGTTTTTCCAAAGACTGAGTTTGAGGAGAGAAAGTTCTTGTAACGTTAACTTAGTTAAAACTTATATATTGCCTAGCCACGTGCTCCTTTGGAAGGTGTCAACAAGTGCTGTAAATTACAGGTAACTGCTAATGTGTGCTAGAGATCCAAAATTGCAGACCTAAAGAAAAGCCAGAATGAGTTACCTTTGCAGTAAAAGCTCACAAAAATAAATGTTCTTAGACTCATGTATAAGTAGTGCTGATGGAATACTAGAACCATTTTGATGTTGATCATGAATTTGCAGATTTTGAGTGAAAGTGGGAATAATGTTCTAGCTCGCTACTCTTGCCTCTCATATTCACTTCCCACTCACCCTGAAAAAGAAATTTCCTTTGCATCCTTTAACAATATTTTACATTCATAACTATTTTATTTTTCCCCACATGCACACTTTGGCAGCTGTTTGGAAGGAGACAAGTCCTGGGAATCTGAAGTCAGCTTCTGAGTAGAAATGAATACAGAGCTATATCTCTAAAAACTATGAAGTCAACAATTGACCTATTTGCCCTACGAGGTGGTTTTACAAATGTTAACTTCAGGGGAGGCTAAGAGGAGACAGGTTGTCAACTTGTTGCCAGCTTAAAGGGTACTTTTTTTTTTAAAAATGAGCAAACAAGACTGCTTCTTCAAAGAGGTGAGGAAAAAATAATCAGATATTCATAAACATGGCTTGCTAAGCATTATAACTCTGTGCCTAAACCTTAGGGTAGTTATGTGAGTATTCTGGCTTGCTTCTCCAAATATGAAAGAGTAAGGTGTACTGGTTACAAGGACAACTGATGTTAAATAATTTTGATCCATGGAAAAAAGAGAGCTTTTATAAAACTTTAAAAATTTTACAAGGTGTATGCCCAGAAAATACTTTTTGCTATTTGTCAAATAGAAACATACAATTTTAGTATTGTTTTTGGGAAGTTGACTACTAGCTAAAGATATTCAAAGTTTAGAATTGAATTCATATCAGTGATGTGTCCTATCTAAAGGTTTTAGAGAGGGGAAGAGGGGTGTATATTTGTGTTCAGTAATGGCCAGTACTTCAGGCTAATAAAGGTTAAATGCTTCCTGAGTAACTGTTTGTACTAAAATAATGCTCTGAGCAGTATACTCTAGGTATATCCCTATGTGAAAGATGTTTCAGTGGCTTTGGCTGTTTTCCCCTCCCTGAAATCACAAGACTTTCCCAGCAGACCCATAAGTAATTTCCCCATTGGTTTTTTTCAAACCTTGTCTATAAAGACAGGTACCTTCTTTCCAGCTGGAGAAGAGCACCAGTGTAGACCTGAGATTATAGTGGATGGTTTTGTGTTACTGCTGTAGCAGTATCAAAATTGGCTAGTTTATCAAGTAGCAACTATCCAGGAAACTGAACCAAGGGAGCTCGGAGTTGTTTGCTTCTCAAGCATTATAAAACTTCCTAGAGCTGTACACCGAGAGTAATGCTGTCAGGGAGAGGAGAGGTAGCTGGGAGGCCACCTTTATTCTGCAATGGCCTATTGTGTCCATACTTTAAAATGTTTGATAATTTATAGTCCCTTTTGACTACTGTGAAAAATGGAGGGAACTACAGAGATATTTATAATAGCTAGTAAGGTATAAACTTTCTCTTTTGTTTAACAATGAATTACAGAAAGATTCCAAGTTAAGACTCAGAGCACCATTTCTAAAGCCTGCTTTGCTTTTTTGAAAATGCATTCTGGTATGTGGATGAGCACTTAATTTACTTCTTTTCTATTAAAGTTGATGGAATGGTGCTCACTAATTTCAACAGAGTATTGGGTTAGATCCTTTTGCTTATTGAATAACAGTTACTTTTAAGTCTCAGGCTTTCAAATTTTTCTTGTAGTCTAACTAATTGTGTTATCTCATGATGACTTTACCTCAATCTTAAATTTTGCATTTTTTTTTACTTGCTAATATTAAGGAAAAAGAGGATTGTAAGTTGCACCATGGCTGAAAAGTTGGCAGTTTTTTAACTTCAGGCAAGGTATAAAAGTATATCCTGAACTTTTATGTTTAATTACAGTATCAAAAGCAGAATTATAGGGTAGATGAGAAATGAAAGGTAGGAATAATCTTGTTTTAACTTGTGCAGCGTGGTAGGTTTTGGGTTTATTTGGCATTTTTTTGGTTGGTTTTTATTTATTTGTTTTCTTTATTCCCCCTGTAGCTGGAGCATTGTCCCTCACTGTCGAAGTAGGCAGCAGTTTATAATCCTAAATGGAATCACTGGAAAACTAGAGTACCATAAGAAGGGGTAAATAACAACAGACTATTAGTATATTATGTGTGAAGATATTATATAGCAAATAATCACTCCTTGATGACCGGATTGTGTTTTCTATACCGTTTGTTTTGTCATCTGAGATGTAATTGACATGTATTCTTCCTCCTCTTCTCTTGTATGAGAAACATCTGATAAATATTAGGTAATATAAGAGTAAGGTAATATTAAAATAAATGGGAGACAAAATGAAAGATGTATTTTTTCTAAGAAATCATGACTTGGCAGTGATCTGAATTAACACTTAAAATAGTAGTAGTTTAGGGTTTCTAAAACTTTTTTTTGGAAGATACCACACTAGGCCTTTCTGCCTCACAGAACAGAAATTTGATTCCTACCATAAGTGAAAAAGCCTTTCTTTCATTTAAACCTTGGCTTAACTCTCTCTGTAGACACTAAGAAGAGGGAGGTAACTGAGTGACCAGGATCTTGAGGAACTCTATTGAAATGAATGGGAGTAACTGTGTTTTGACAAAGTCATGTCTGTGTGTCTTCTCAGTACTGTAGTGTAAACAAAAAAAAGGCAGATGACAGGAGAGGGAGAAAAGAGGTATTTGCTGCTCCTGGTTTCTAAAATGGAGAACAGTAAAACATTTATGTTTTGCTTAAGCTTGCATAGGGAGTTTTTGGCAGAGCTGGAAGTTGAAGCTGTATCTCCTTTGTCTATCTTCTCTTTCGCTGTGAATCAGATTTTCAGTTAATGATACTGTTTTAAAGACAAATTTTGCAGTAATGCAATTTCTGTATGTAATTCCACTAAAGTTTAAACTACATTTTGGGTTTTGCTCTTCTAGGTCAATCTGTCGGGGAAATACTTTTGCAACACTGTGTCTTTAGGTGCACAACTGAAGCTGCTCATTTGCTGCCTTGGCACTTGCTCTTACCTTACCAAAAAGGCATAGCATACTAGTTAGTGAAAAAGGGATAAGCTATGTTACATTTTATATGGGATACTTGACATGAGATTCATACTAGCTTGCAGTTTGGCTTGAAGATCTGTATCTATGTCATTTTCCACACTTTGTTTGGTGTAAATATAGAATATTGGACTTCTGTGGATTATTAAATATTTTCTGTGTAGCTACTCTGTATGTTAGACTTCAGATGGTTTTTGCCCAGACCCTCAGTTCCTTAGACATGAGTGACCTGCTTAAAGCATCACTTGCTACCTAATTCTGTAGTTGTCCTAGCCTTCACAAATAGATGTGCTACTAGGCTGTGGGGTGCTTGGAGATCTAATTCAAGCTCAAGTTGTTGATAACCCAACATGAAGACTGTCAGACGGGGTGTTTACTGAACAGTTGGTGTGTAGGTAGTTTTCTGAGATTCAGAGGCTTAATCTGATACAAATGAAGTATGAAGGATCAAGAACTGAAGTGAGTCTTACTCTTAAAACTTGTTTTTCTTAATCTATGTTATAACAGTTTAAGGAAAGTAATTGAAACGTGATTGAAATCTGTTTATACATTGGCGAGTGCCAGATGTCCAGATCACCAGTACTGCTGGCAGCAAAAATGCATGAACCTGTGTGTAATAAATGAAGTGATCGAAGAGACTGAAGGACCATGGAGAGCTACCGGTTATTGGGAAGGCAAATCATTGCTTCACCTAATACAAAGTGAGCCACATCTCTAGGCAGCAGGACATTCCTTGAAAGATCCACACCTCTCACAAGCGATAGCCAGCAATAATTGTAATTGTTCTGAGTCAAGAACTCCAAGTGAAACAAGTGCTTGGGCAATTTATATCACCACCTTGTGAAGCAAGTTGGGGTAGCTACAGAGCAGAGTGCCACTTGCAGTAAGTCAGGGTGACAAGACTGGACCTAGTAATTACAGCTGAATCACATTACGTCCTATAAAGAGAGAAGGAGAGTCAGAAGCTAATGTGGGAAATCCTGAAGACTTTGTCAACCATAAGTATGTGTCTTTGTTTCAAAATGACGAGTGGGTTTTTCTATAACTCCTATTTTCAGGATGGATTTGGATTAGTAATACAAAAAGTGGAAGTTTGTTGCTGTGTCAGGCAGAAAGAATAATTGGTCATCATTGCTGTTACTGTGTTTTGGTATGTGAATGAATAATGGAGATAACTTTTAGTGGATATTTTTCTTGAATTTACCCTCTAGCTCTGTATCTTAAGTAGAATGCATCAGAATTCTTTGGGACTATTGGAGTGGCCCCAGATTGCACATGCTTGCCTACATGGGGGAAACGCAAGTTTGGGGCTCTGAAGAGTATGTGGTTATAATGTGCAGTAGAATGCTATGCTTGGAGAGCCTGACCTGTTTAATCAGTGGTAACCTTTGGGCTCTTATTCCTAAATTTTGTCATTATATTTAAATGGTTATTAAACACTGATTACAAGAATGCTTTGCATTCCTTTGCATGTATACATGAAAATAGCTGTTTACTTAATATCTGACTACCACATTATTTTACTTCTTTAATTAAATGCATTAGGTTTTTGCTGGAGCATGAGATAATAATCTAAATGCAATTAAAATGTTCATAGTATTTGCACTGCCCTCCAAAGACAGGACTTCTAAGACTTCCAGGCAAAGGTATTGGGTGGTCTGCTGGTGGTTTGGAATACTTCAGTGTTCTGTTTTAGATCAGAAAGGTGTTAAGGTGCTTTTAATAAAACTATATAAACCATCATTAAACATTGTTCATTGAAGTAAATTTTAAGTAATCCTTCATGTGACATATTTGCTGTAGTTCTAGGCTGACGTTTCAACAAGCTGTTTTACGTCAGCCTAACAATTACCTGTGACAGTTTCTCCATTTGCACCAAAGAATAAACATTTCTTGCAGCCAGTCAACAGTATTAGCGTGGTTTAGTTTAATGGAAGGGGGTGGGGGGGAAAGATGGAAATGGGAGAGGGAAAAAGTAATGAAAATGATGCTAATACTGGATGCAGCTAGAGGATATAATCCAGACATAATTATGTATTAAATGAGAAGGTAGGTTTGGGATCACTGAAAGCATTAAATATCTGAACTCTGATCCCGCTGAGGTGAATTACCACTGTTAATTATAGTAGGGAACAGTTAAGCCAATATTTAATATTTTAATTCAAGTAAATTAAAGGGGATCAGTGACTTCCCAGTTATGTGGATAAGAACGGGCTGACCTGGAGCAGTTTTGAGAATTTCTGTCTCAAATGCTTCTTTCAATGTACAAAACTTCTCTAGACGTAAATTCCAGAGACATGCAATGTAGCATTGAACATGTAATTTGTTGAATCTTTTAAAATCAGAATGTAAAAAATTCCTTGTGTAAGATGAGAGCATCAGAGCTCTGCAACACTTAAGTTTTGAGATGGTTTATGGCTATAGATTTAGTTCCAGCGTTGACTGAAGATACCTGCCATTGTCACACTGTTGACTGGTTGTTGTCTCCCATCTTCAGAAAAGCACGGTGATGACTTAGATATGGCAATTGAGCTAACAGTGTGATTTCCAACCCCCAGGCAAGAAAGGCTGATTTACAAACATGATTTATATAAACTGTCACTTGCTTTTGATTGAGTTAGGAATCGATCTCCAATGTAGGGGTGATTCACTCATGTAATTGGTATGCCTGAGGCGTAGTAACTGCTGGTGGGATGGCTTGTGATGTGTGACTTGGCTTACAGGTGAGGTAGGGCATGGATGCAGTGGTCTTCCTGTTGCTGCATATATAGCTAGGAGGTGTCTTTTTTAGCATTAGTAGTGATTAAATGTTTCACTGCTACTTGTTTGAACTGAAGTTTGGCAGTGGAACTAACAAGTTGAGAAGGAAAAGCGCTGCGTTTGGGCTCCTCAGGGAGCCTGATATGTAATATCAGTAAAAAGCTCACTGAGAGAACTATGGAATTTAATGCATTTCCTTGAATTGATTTTGGTTACTGAAACTAAGCTAGTAAGAACAATTTAATTCTTTCATTTTCATCAATTTATTCTTTAATAATTAAGGGAAATAATCCCCCCCCAAATTAAAGCTAGTATAAGTTTAGCTAATTAATCAATTCAAGCAAAATGAGATTTGTGATGAAAAACTCATGCCCTTCTAACTGAAGCTGCTGCTAAACTAAAAGGAATATTTAACAAAAGGAGTTACCTAGGTTTCTTAAGACTGTAATAGTGCCTGGGGGGCAATATCTAGCTTACAGAATTGACCAAGCAAAATAGTTAATGGCTGTTTCATTTCAATATTTGCCATATTTTTGTACTGAAGTTTCACATAATCTGTAATCTGAAGCAGCAGAGGAGAAAGCAGTCCATAAAACTGATTCTTATACGCCCTAGAACAAGCACTATCATGACAAGCAATGAATTTATGGAAAAGTAATGTCTTGGCATTTTAATTAGAAAACCTCATGAAAGGAATTGTCTTGTTTTCTGCATATGTGCATTTCCTTTAAAAATGTGTTTCTCTGTTTAAACTGATTAGAAGTTTCAGGTAAAAGGTGAACTACAAACTCTTACTGCTCTTTCACAAAGGAATTTCTTGTCTGTTTTTCTGTACAACTGCTTCAGGTTGCAGTCCTGCTGCCATTGAAAATCAGTTGTAAAATATATAGGTGTCCATTCTGGTGCTTCAGGGTAGAATCTTTAATCCTGCACCACACATCTCTGAAGAGAATTTCTGCTCGTGGGAACAAATAAGCCCACCCGATCTAATCCTTCAGTTGTCTTTAAATTAATCCTCATGTTCTGTTTGGTGTGATTTTATTTTATTTTTTTAAAATTTTATCTTTAAACCTAATGTCTTATTTAATATAATACTGCTAGGCCAGGATCTTGTGATAGCTTGTATTTGGTATTAAAGCTTATTCTCCTGCTTTTAATTAAGACTAGTCTTAAATATTCCAAACGTTATGCTTTCTGTTCTTTCTGTTGCAGATGTTATTTCCCGTTATTTAGCAGGTGACAGTAGAAATTACAGCACTTTCTAAAGGTACATTTTTCCATTGGAAAATCACCAATGTGATCAGTAGTTTAAAGGGGCAAAGATTTAAACCAAAATCTGTGCATGGAAATACTTACGGGCTATTGTTAATCTTCTAGCAGAGCTAGCGAATCTTTCAATACGAGTTATGTATACGTTCATTATGTTTGGTTTTTCTGTCCTTCAACATATTGGAAAAACCAGGAGAGAATCTTTATTTTGTGTTGCTTCTCAAGTCTCCAGTTATTCTACATTTTCCTAGTATATAGATATGTAAAGCTCAGTGGAAGTGCATGTACCACATCTTCTTGCCATACCCTACATACCCAATCCTACTGTATTTTTATACTTTTATTCAATGTGGGTTTTTTAACCCCACAATAAAGCAGTGATGTAGGTAATAAAAAAAATAATTTTCTAATAGTTTTTGTCTTCTTCCCTAACCTCCCTTTTCTACCCCAGTAGCAATTTGCTTTTGATTCTTCCCTGTCTGTGATTTTTTTTTTCTCCAGTTTTTATGAAGGCTTGTTATCAAGCAGTGGTACTTCTAAAAGGAGATAGTTTATCTGGGTATACCTGAAAAAACAGCACATGATTTGTCTTTGGTATTTACCAACAAAGTGTTTGTGTCATTCCTGGATCTCTCAGAAGTACTGAGTTATATCATTCCCATTGAATATCTGTTTAGACTACTTTCTTCCAGACACTGTAGTTTTCATTTCTTCCAGATAGAAGAATTCATTGTGCTCTCATGTTAACATAAAGCAAGGGCAATCTCATTAAACCAGTAGATCAGTGTGAGAGGAGAAAGTCAGGCCTTGCATATTAAATGACAAAGATTGATACAGATGTCTTGCAAAGGTTGCAATGACAATTCGGTTTATCTCTGTTGTCAAATATAAGGATATCTATATTGTCCAATCCTCTTGTTCCCATAAATTATGATGTGTTCTTTATTTAATTATGTATTCTTTTTTCCCCACCTTGTGTTAGGAATGAATCAAAATAGCGGAGTGAAAGGAGTCTGTTACCTCTGCTCATCTGGAAATTTGAAAAGTGTAGAGTGGATGAGGTGAAGTCTTGCAGAAAGGGAGGACATGGTTTTTTGATTAAGACAGATTGCTCTTCTGGAAAGTTGGAATCAGTCTTTAGTTTCTCACACAATTATTCTAATAAAGTCACTTGAATATTTTCATAGGTGATCACTAATTGTCTGTTTCTTGGAGGATTTATTCTGAAACCCCTGGTTCAGATCTTCTAAAATACTTAGTGTTCTCAGATGTTGCTGAAGGCAGAGGATTGCTTTCATCATCATTCTATTCCACTACAGAGTTGGTCTGTTTTTAAAAAAAAAAAAAACAAAAAAAAAACCAAACCCAAAACACAACAAAAAGCCAACTTTGAATTAAAACCAATGTAATTCACTCATATTAGGGACAAAAGCTTCTGTTCTCTGGCTTCTGGTGGCAGCCCTAAATTTCTTGTTCTAGAAGTCATCACCTCTGGACCCTGCGTCACTCATTTGCAGTGCTTGTTTCCTCCCCAGCCTTCAAACTGGGCCTAGACTTCTCTCCAGGACTGAGTGCTTTCCCACCTTTAGTTATCCCCTTGCTCCCGTTCTCTTTTCCCAGAGCTCTTATCTTTCTCTGTCCCTTTCCCACATTCGCTGTTGTAGCATTTTGTACCCTGTTTAGTCATATTTTTTCTCGCCCTGTACCCATTTCCTCAGTTTTCCTCCCAAATCCCCTATTCTTCCCCTTTCCCCCCACCCCGCAATCATGAAGATGTTCCTTCTTTTCCCAGCTAGTCCCAACTAATACCACATGCTTCCTCACCATGTTACATAATACATGTTCTGCCTGTCAGCTCTCTTCCCATCCTGCTGAAGAAGTAGCAAGATAATGAGATTATTGAGAGCACAGGGGAGAGATTTTTTTTTCTGCTTTTGATTGTAATAGTCAACCCAGCCCAAGGATCCAATGCCTGGAAGCAGCTATTATAGCAAAAGGTTGACTTTACCCTATAGCTTCATACAGGATAGAGTTTATATTGTTCTGTGGGGTGTGCACATTTTTAGGCTTGGCCAAAATTGGGCAGACTTTCATAAATGGTTATAGGTATATCTTCTATTCTCTCTCCCATCTAATTTCAGAAACTCTACTGTAAAGCATTAGAGTGCTAAAAGTTTCCAAATAAAAGATTGTGAGAGTGTTTCTCTGAAATAGCTGAATAGTTTTGGCTGGAGTTTTCTAAAATAAATTCAGCCTGAGGCAGACAGCTGGTGTGGGAAATTTCAGCTAAAAGATTTGCAATTTGGCTAAGTTTTGGGAAACTCAGAAGAGATTTGTGAGGGAATTAACCCTGGGTAATGCTTCATGTTTCACCAAATGTCGTCATCTGGGCAATATGCTTTGTCACTTTCTGTGGACCTTCCCATTTAGTTTAATATTTGTTCTCTATAGTAACTAGGTAAGCTTCAGTACAGTAGAAGAGCTATTTTTATTTGGAGTTTATAGAGTCAAAGAGTTTTTAAAATAATTTATTTGCTTACCCAGACTAGCTGAAGTAGCTTTCTATATAGGTATAGTCTGTCAGGAGCACTTGTATTGGAAACACCCCAGTTCTTTTATACTTGTTTATGGCTTACAACAGGGATTTGTGCTAGAGTAGCACTGTCACGGCTAGCTCTCCTAGTTAACCTACCACCGTCTGTAGCACCATGCTGTAAATCCGCTTCCCTAGCGTGCAGTCTGTATGGTAATAAAAGAAGCAAAGTATACTCCTCCTGCCCAGTTCTCCTTAACTACTTGTGTGAGCCAGACTTACTCACTCTTGTTTTTCAAGCTCTGTTATTACACTTTTCTGTCTTCTTTCTCTCTGTGTCATGTTGTTCCCGCCCTGGCCCCCCTCAAGCTTTTCAGTGGGTTTCAACCCAGGCTTACCTTCATTACTGCAGGCCTTTTTGGGCTAATTGATGGTTCTTGATTCCTGTCTATGGCTGTGACCTGCCCAGTCTATTCAAAACTTCTAAAAAGCCAGTGTCTTCTGCCACGCAAAGTTCTTTGCCAGACGGATGTTCCAACCATCTTTATTGTCTCAAAGTACAAACCTCATGAACTTCATCTGTCTGGCCTTCAAGTACAAGACTTAATGCTGGACATGAGGACTATCTCTAAACTCTGAGTCTCCTAAAGCCAAAAGCTTTGCTGAAGGCAAGGAAGTACATGTCAAAGACAAATCTGATCATATGGAGTTTTTCTGTACTGGGGTGGTCCTGGAGCACTAAAAACCTCTCCCCCTCTGCCCCCCTGCCCCAGATGTTGGTTCACCCTGGAAGATAATTAAGGCATTGAAAGTCTTTCCCCTTCTATTTCACGTATTTCATGTCAGCTCCTATCACCATCTGGATGGGTGAGTTGGGGTAGAGGAGTGCTACCTCAAGACAATCTCTCCATTGAATGTAAGTTATTGTTTCACACAGCTGTCAAGCAGTCTGCTAAAAAATGAGCACTGTCAAATTAATTGATTAAAATCATTAATGCCATGGAGTAGAGATTGATTTTATTTCCCCCCAATGTCTCTCTCCAGTACAAGAATGAGGGAATACCAAGTTATGTCAGCAGATGTGAAGTTCAAAAATAAAAGAATGTTGTTCTCAAAGCTGTATTTAAGCTGTGTATCTCCTGACTGCAGCAGGTGGTAGACATTTAAAGCTTGCATGGTTTCTAAACATGACCAAACAAATTTGTGAGAGAAAAATCCATTGCAGATTATGAAATATAAAATACATAGGCCATACATTGTTGGAGACTTCCCTAGTACTGGGTGAAATACCATTACATGCTTGTCCTCTTATGCTGTTCCCTAGGCATTTACTTGCTGGCATTGGTTTGTACCAGCTCTTTCTTAGAAACAGGATGGTGTCAAACCCTAGCAAGACCAAAGAACTTTTGCTTGAAAAAGGAGGAAAGGATAAGGGAAACAAAAACTCGGAGAGATGAAGTGACTGCAGGGGACAAGAAATGTGATAAAAGGAAGGGCGATGTTATGTTCAAAATATCAAAGATGGAAGAACAAGGAAGTGGAGGGGATGCTATTCAGAGCACCCTCCAAAGCACTAGAAAGTGCTTGAAAATATTTAAGGACCCCATGGACACTTCCCAGGGTCTCCTATCAGGGGCAGATTTTTGAATTAAATGGACTTTGTGGTTTTACTTGATGCTGCCATTCATACATTGTTCAGCAGTTTAAGCTCTTGAACGTTTGGCTGTTGGCAAAATTTGCTTAGAATGCGAAGCCAACTGAGAGTAGAAATGTTATTATTTGAGAATTAAGCAGTGCCTTTCTCTAACCCCCCAAAACAAACTTCTGAGGGAGGAGTATGTTTAAGAAAGGGCGGGGGGAAGACCCTAACTGTTTTCTCATCACAGTACACTGAGAAAATGTTTAGACTGATACATAACCTTCATAGTGTTATGTTCTATAAAATTGGCAAGAGCTTAGTTCTTAGTCTGAATGCTATGCTTGTTTTGAAATTTAAATAATAAACAATTTATATATGTATATATTTTAGCTTAAAATCACATTTTGTCGGATTTGGCTGTTAATAAAAGCTTAGGGTGGAATCTACACTCTGTCCATCCAGTGAAAATATGAACAGGACCACACAAAATGCTTCCACTGTGTCATTTCTTTTACTGCTGTTCCATTAAAATAAACTCCTTGCCACAGAACGTACTTGTCATTTCCCACTTCTCAAAAATATCACAAGTAGTGTAGTTTCTAAAGCTTTTACACTTCTAGCTTTGGTATCTACTTGACTGTATTTGCAGAAGATCCCTTTATATTCTTCTCTGCCATTCCTTTTCAACCACATACGTTAATGGGTCTTAAATATACTGTATTAAATGCAGTTTTTGGCCAGCGCTGCTTACAACTAAACCTAGCCTAGTTGGATAGTGTCATATTCATGTTGGTTTCTGTCATCACTGAATGCAGAAAGAAAGTGCTTTTGATCTTAATGTATGTATTCTTCTGTCCACGTCTACTTTAGCATTTACTGAGATATAGTCTTCTTGCATCTTTGGTTATAGTATGCATTTTCTTCTGGATTTTACAGCTTACTGAGCTTCACTGAAGTAAACAGAAGAAAGAGTTTAACTTTATGGGCATTTGTTGGATTGGATAATTAGCTTATCTTGCTTGTATATTTGTGCTATCTCCTGGAACGTGGCCCTATGTCATTATCATGTCTGCTGGGCTTTCTTAAATCATAAAAACCATTGGTGTATTCTTATTCAACTTCCTTGATTCAAAACTCCTTTTTGTTTCATCTGACAATGGTATTTCCCCCCCTTTTTTACAAAGTATGAGAATAATTCTTTAATGCGTGTTTTCGGTACTCCTGAGGTTTTTCTGAGTTACTTTTCTGAAGGCAAGTGTATAACTAGGATTTGTTTAGAAAGCAGAGGAACTGGTTTAGTAGAGAAATACTTTGATTTCGGCATCATATGCCCAAATGAAAATTCAGAAAATTCCTTTGAATGTCATCTTAAAACCCAAAAATTTAGATAGTGACACATTGAAATCACTAATATCCAGCAAGTAGTGAACTGGGACTCTGGAAGTTTAGGACGAGTTGTTGTCATATGAATTTATTATTCAGTACCACCAACTTTGGTATTTCCTTTGGCATTATAACACCTTCAAAGTAGGTAGGTGGAATTGTAAAGATTGTCTCCGTAAGACTCAACTGTAGCATCATGATTCAAAGATGGTCTCCCAAATAATAAGAATACATGAGATTGGTGTCTTAATAGGCCTATAATTCTATTCTGGTAACAATACGCTGTAAAACATTAGGTGTGCAGTTAACATTCTTAACAAAAGTTTTTAAGTGTGATTCAGGATCCGTTTTAGTTTGCAAATCAGCTTACTTCATGTCTTCAAATCCTGCGATCAAGTAACAGTGCTTGCTTGCTCCTACGGTTGATGAATACTCACAACATTTTGTTACATTTCTCTATGCAGTTAGTTTCCAACACCTTCTCTTAGTTTACAAGGGTGTGAATAATCTGCATTTACGTGCACTGCCAGTAGTGTTCACAAGCTGGCAGGCAGGTAATACTAACTCTCAGGGCTGTGCTTGAATGCATCACTTCTGCTATGCTCTTACCCTCCACTGTGCCAACAGCTGAGAGCGCCGTGAGTTTTCCCTACACTCACATCTTTCTGGCTCATTGTCAGTCAAGCCATGCCAACTGCACCAGCCAGTAAAAGCATATAGGAAAAATAAATTTGTCATAGGAAAAGTACAGAAAAGTGATTACTTTCATGCAAGACTACAGTAAAGGCACTGTTAGGCTACACTTTGCTAATGCTGAAAACATAGCTTTCAAAATCTAGGGGTTTTGTCAGTGATAGTGTGCTTGAGGACACTTCCCTTCAAAGGGTTAGGTCAAAAACTTGGTGTTCTTTTTTTTTAAATTGCTATAATGTAAACATTTTTAATAACTCTGAGTGGATGAGACAATGCAACGTGATATCATTGTGCTGTATCATTCTCAAAGAATTCTGTGTAACGACTAGTAAAAGGATGTGCTGGAGGATATGCAAGAAGATACAAGAGATGTATGTAACAAAAATTACGGTTGATGAACTGCACTTTCTACAGTGTTTTATTCATTACGTCTCCAAACATAGGGTTTTTCAGGTTATTTATATTCTAATACAAAATCATACAAAGTAAAATAGTTGTTGAAGTACATTTGTGACTGTTGAAGCTCAACAGACTTTGGGTTTTTTGTCTTCCCTAAATACACACTTACCATTTCCTCTTGTTATTACAGGGAGGCTGCCGTGGTTCAGCCTCAGTTGGCAACTAAATACCATGCAGCTGCTCACTTGTTCCCCCCCATGCCCCTCTGGGATGGGGGGAGAGAATTGGAAGAGCAACAGAAAAAAAACAACAACTTGTGGGTTAAGAACAGTTTAATAATTAAAATATGATAATGATGATGAATATAGTAATAACAGTAATGATAATGTAAAGAAAAGGGAAAAAAACAGAAACACAAACGATAAAACCACTCACCACCCGCTGACCGACGCTGCTGGTCCCCGAGCCGCGATTGCTGCTTCTCTGCCCCGGCCAGCCCCTCCCAGGTAACATACTGGGCATGACGTTACATGATCTGGAATATCCCTTTGGCCAGTTTGAATCAGCTCTCTTGGCTGTGCCCCCTCACCTCACGGCTTCTTGTGCACCCAGCAGAGCATTCAAAGCTAGAGCAGCCTTGACTAGTACAAGCACCACCCAGCAACAACTAAAATGTTGGTGTGTTATCAACATTCGCTTTCATACTCAGTCCAAAGCAGTCAGCTGTTGTTCCATTAACTGAATGTGCATAGCACATGTGAAGCTATATACCACTTATGGAAAGTTACATATGGGAACTAAGAAGACAAGAGAAAAAAATTAAAACTATTTCTGCAATACCAAAATATAATTAATTACAGAAGTAAGATGAAAAGTAATATTAACATATTTAATGTAAGGTACTCTGCAGGCTAGGCTATTACCAATGTAGTTTATGACAGTCTTTCTTGAGGAAAGGAGACAACGTTCTTTTTGGCTTCAGAATATAGGAAAAAAACCGTGTTTCTATTAACGACAAATCAATTTTGTTCAGCTGATCAGAGGGTCTTGTCTCTGTGTGCTTATCATGCATGGGAGGTGAACCTGAGAATGCTAGAAAGATGCTGTTTTGCTAGATGGCCCTTCACATACTTTAAAGTTATTTTTTCTTCTGTGATAATTTAGAACTTGGCAGAAATGCTATATAAAGTGGGTATAACAAGAGCGGATCAATTTCTCCATCTTTTGGAACATAGTTTAGGTGAGCAAAATTCCAAGAGACACATGTACCAGATAACCTGCAATGGTTTTCACTGGGCTTATCTGAGCCTTGTGAATTCTCAGGAACTTAAGTTATTCCCATATCTATGTGAAAGCTCTGGCCTAGATCACAAAGTCAATTTAGAGGCTTAAATCCTATCTAAGAGCCATCCTCTCTTTCGTAATACACTTTTTTGATCTCCAGAAGGCTCACTCTGTTATCTGGCTCTATGAAGAAAAATGTAGGACCTGTATTTTCACTGGTTCATTTCCTGTGGATATCTGTGGAATCACCCACATCTGATTTTAATTAGCAATTATTATGAGTCACAGGTGTGTGTATTGAAAAAGAGCAGAGGAAAACACTCTAGTCTAGTTGTTTGGACTTGTCTCTAGGAATGGGGAAAAATTGTGTTCTCTTCCCTGTGCTAGCCCAATGAGTGTTTCCTTCAAGTGGGTCAGTTTAACACAAGAAGTCAATAAACTATTTTCCTTCCTCTGCTTTCCTCATTCTTGCATCCTCTCTGACCTGCCATGCAAGTGATAGATGTGGATTTGAATCATTCTGGATCAGAAAGGTTAGTGAACTCTGGCCCTGCACATTGGTGGTGGGTAAGGGTGAAAGGCGAGGGAATTCCACTGTCCAGCCAAAGCCCAGGGCAGGCCCCTTCTCAAGGAGTGCCCCTTCCTGTAGCCCAGAGTTAGGTGTTGAAGACCATAACTACACCACCATCTCAGGCTCTGGGCTGGCTCTGTCTGCACACCAATCCTGAAGCTATCAGTACTGGAAACCACAGCACAGACACTGGTGATGTAGATTTACTGTCTGGATTTCTGTTTGCATTGCGTAAACATACCCTAGTTCCAGGAGAACAGCAAATTCACCTCTAATGCATTTGCTGTAGTCAAGTCTTACACAGCCCCAAGCTCAACTTGCTCCTTTTGAGGAATCTCTTCTGAAGTGCCTGTCTCTCACCAAACGTTGCCAAGGGAACTGAGATAGCCAGCTTGGGACTGTGGTTTTCACTGAGCGGCAAAACAACAAAGTTTTGAACTATTTCAGTGAGTACCTCTGTGATATAACTCTGTTTCTCTGTGAAAGCTCTGCGTTGTTGCATCTTTATGTTTATTGTGACTGAGGCTCAATGTCATTGTCTTGCTAGCTCTAGTAAGCTGGGAAAGGGAGAACAATTTGAATGTTCTTGACCCTTTTTTGATTTAGAGCCCTGAGGAAAGGTGATGCTACTACAGTGGCCCGTGAAACCTCATCTATAAATGAGCAGCATACTAAGCACAGAAGGTCCTTCTCAAAGATGGATCTTGGGCATGGTCTCCACAGCTCTATTTGCAGGAGAAAGATCTGCCAAAAGGGAAGCAGGAAAGCCCCATCACAATGACACTGCAATTTGTGGGCCATGCCAAAATGACTTAATAGAGTTCATGTATTTCCGAGATTACTGTAATGATGGCTGCTTCTCCTGAAAGGTAAACAACATGTTCCTCAACGTGAAATCCCACTCAAATGGATTGAGCACAGATTGTGACTTTCACTTATGTTCTCTTTTTTTTTGCAAATAATTCTAATTTTTCCTTTGAATTGGCATAAACTGTTTTTGAGCAGCTAACTTCTTTTCAGCTTACTCCACCCTCTTTTTCTGGATTTCTCATGCTTCTAAAGGGCAGTGGGAATGCAGTTAGCCATTTAATCAAGTAAGAGCCTTTTAAGTCCCTGGCTCTATGAGTTTTTGATGCAGATAGGTTTTCTTCTTGGGCTAAATAAGCTTGAACTTACCAAGTTATCATCTGTCCTGGCTTTTTTATGTACAAATAGAACAAGTCTCTCAATAATTAAAAAGAACCCACTTTCTTGCTGCAGAAGACCCAGATGACTGAGATTATACACTTGAATCAGTGGGGATTTAGCTGCGTCACTCATACAGAATTTGGTGCATCAATACTACTTAGTCTAATTGATATCAATGAAGAATTCAGAACATGGACTTACATTTGCTTCATTCACAAGTTTATTTAATATCACTAAAATTTTAGGTATAATTGATATTCAGGTGAGCTTCTGCAGTTGTAGACTCTTCTCGTTCCCACTTTCAACACAATTGTTCCAAAGCTCTAGTCAGGTTCTCATTTTATAGAGGAGTAATATTACTAATAGGTGGTGAATTTTTAAACGTTAATTTCCTTACATACTCAGCAGACATTAGGCCTGCTGATAAGCTGCTGGACACTACCGTGACATGCTTTATGCAGGTGTAAAAGCTAGACAGATGTTCTCCTACATAGGTGCCAGAGTGGCCCCTCCATCACCTCATCACAAATCCTGCTAAGACTTGTTGCTGGTGAAAAGAGAGGTGGTATGGCATTCAAGCACAACTGTCACCAGCTGCCAAAAACGGCTTCAATTACTGGTGGTAGGTGGAGTGAGATTGAATACTTTCTATTTAAAACTAGATTTGCTTCCTTTCTTCAGTTGTGTGAAGTGCTGTTCTCTAGCAGTTCAGAGTTTGGGATCTGGGTTAACTGGAGTAATGAAACATTGTTGAAACTGCAAGACTGAGCTGGTGATGCTACAGCAATTATTCAAGCTGTAATTTAATAGACGAATACATTATTCTATTGGGTGTTTATTCTTCTTTCATACTCTCTGAAAGAATGGCGTTCTCCATTTTAATGTAATCTCAAAGATGCTTTTGTAGAATCCTTCTAATTGGCTGGTTCTCAACGAAGCAGATAGAACCTAAATTAGAATTAATAATTCTTTTTGTTCCTATCGTTTGTCATTTTTTGCTAACTCACAAACCAACATCATTAAATATTAATTTAGAATTTCATTTCACAATCATAGTCATATAAGCTTTTTATTGTAATGATAGAGATACAGCATTGAAGACACCTTTTAAGTCATCAACTCTAGTCCTCATTTCTGTCTTCTATATGCCTATAGAAGTATGTTAATATTATATATACTAATAATATCAATTTACAGTTGCTTGAAGGAGTTTTAAGCTAGACTAATCTTCTCACAGTTGATACCAGGTTTACATTGGTCTAATTATATCGGTTGAAGTGGCTTCGCTGACTACAGCAGAATAACTATAACTTTCAGCAGCCAAGGAGATCAGGTACAACAGTCACATATTGTAGTGCTGCTTATTGCACATCAATGGAACAAAATTGGTTACTGAGAATGGTGATTTATTTCCTTCAGGAATGCTGTAAAATGTATTTTAAACTACACTGTGTGATTTCTAGAATTAGTAAAATACAGTTTTGTAAATGACATTTATTTTGATAGTAAGACTGATATTTGTGCATGGTCTCTCTTTGCTCTTGAATACACAATAAAAAAACATTGCTGACCAATTTTCTAGCTGTAGCTTATGTTATTTAGCTTGAAAGAAATCTACACATAGTCTGCGCTCGGAAGTTAGGAGTTCTGCAATCTTAATAGGGTGCAAAATCTCTCACTTAAAGGAGATTAAACCCTTTAAGGCAAAATGTATTTTTCCTGAATATCTAAGTGTTTTTATTTTTGATGTTACATTACTTTTCAGATTTTTTTCTGGCAGCTCTCATGGTGTTTCATGATTAGTATTACAAATGCTATTCATAAATTTTTCAGTACAGAAATGATAATGTATTCTGTGCTACTATGAAACATTGGAGTATGCATTGCTCTAAGAAGCAACTCACTGATATTCTGTCTTAGAAAAATGAGCCCATACTTTTGTTGCTACATATATGTTAATCATATATTAGAGCATACCTGAACATAAAATTATTTGTACTCTTTCACTCTTGAGAAAATGTTAAGTTAGAGCTGAAAAAAGGTTTCTTTTTTATGACATTTGATCCATCTTTCTAATGAGTGGGCATTTGCATCATATGCCTGTACGTTGGTACTTGACAGCAGGTAGAAAAAATTCTGGAAACATTTTGAAGTGTGCTCTAAGTGGCAACTAGTGAGAACGATTCTGAAACGCAGTATTCAAGTCTGAGCCAGGAAGTGGGATAAAACATAACAATAATGAAAAGAAAAATTCATCTAAGCAGCTTGTTTCTACATTAGATAAATATATAAAGGGTTCCAGGAACCCTTTATAAAAACCCTTTATAAAGCTTTACTGAAGATGCCGTTTTACTTATATGGGATATAAAGAACTTACTGAGCTTGCACTGAAAGTTTTAAAAAGTGGCCTCTCCAACAGAAAGTGGAAGTCAATGGCTAATTACTTTTAACCTCATTTTAATGAAATGAAAAATACCAGTTTATCCACAGATAAGAAAACACTGTGATTGTTGCCTATTAGGAAAGTTAGCAATTTTTCCAGATAACTTGAACTTACATGACTATAGAATTAATTAAGATGTAATAGTTGTGTTGTGCATCAGCCACCCAAATCTTTAGAGCCTGATCTGGCTCACACTGAAGCTAACACAAGGCTTCTCAGCTGACATTACATTTTAAATTAAGTTGCTGTGAGTTAAAAGTTGTGAACTATACCTCTCCTTTACAGGACCATAATACCTTCACAATTTCCACTGAATAGAGGGGGAATTTTTGTATTGTATTATCTGTTGACTTTGATTTTATATATATATATATAATAATGAAGTGTAAATCTCCTATTTCCAGTCAGGAAATGGATCACTGTAAGTTGTTCTATACAATTCTTAGTAGTATACGAGCTGCAAATTGGTTTTAATGGTCCTTTAGGAAGGGAAGGAGGATGACATTAATAGCCCAGAAGCTGACTAACACGTGACTAGATGTTGGAGAGTGTGTCTGAGAAGTATCACTTATGCTTGCCTGTTTCTTTTTTTTTTCCACAAACATTCACCATGACTGCTTTCAGGTAGGGTACTGGGCTATATATATGTGCATTTGTATATGTCTAATGACTTGTTTTGTTCTGTACACTAGAAGGTTAGCCATGATGTATTTAAAATAATCAGTATAGAAAAATTATATGGACCCTAGAAAATCCATATAATTCCTCACTGGCATTTCAAATCTTTTAATGTCAACAAATGTAATTTAAAGCTATTGTATATGTAGCCTTTGTCTTGAACAGAAGCTTACCTTGGAACTGCTGGTCTATGAGAGACAATAATAACATGTTGACATAAATCATTCTCTTAGCAGCCATACCAAGAAGTGATTAGGAAAGAAGGCGTGATGGCAACGGTACTGCTAAGCTTTTGTACTCCCAAACCAGCATACTGGTTCCTTGAATGTCTTTATAAACTGGTGAAGCTATGAATAGTCCAGAACTATTTAAATCCTTGTGAGAACCATACTGGCAGTGATCTGCCTAAGGGACTGAGCCGAGATAACACATTCACTACGGAGTCCAGCTAGGGTAGCTCCCAAAATCCTAAGACCCAGAGCTTATTTTATGGGGTCTTATACTGTAATTTTGAAGTGTGCATTATCTTTCAAAACCACTGAAGGAGAAATCGGGCTTTACCAATCACAGGCATTGAAAAGTCTTCAGTCAGAACTCCCAAAAGTAGATGTTGTGAATGTCCCTCATACTCAAACGCTATTGCACCCAGGTCTCTCTGTTACTCTATAAGGTGTAATGGAGAGCTGTTCAGTGAAGCACAGAGCTCACTTGACTTTGGGAAGCACAAACTACTGGCTGTTTAAGAGGAAGAGTCTCAAAGAAGAGCTAATCCTGCTTCATTAGATTTTTCAGTAGATTTGTAAACAAGAAATACTGTGTAAGTTTATCCTTTCATATATTATTCAAATTGATCTGGTAGCTGGGAGAGACATAGCTAAGTTATTTAGAGTTTAGATGTCTTCAGCACGTTTTTTAATACATGCCTTGTTTTATCTCATGACAGCTCTGAAAAATGTTTTCAAAATTGGGAAGAGATTGCTGTGTTTGAATTGTTCTTCAGGAATGAGTTAGCAGCCTAGAAATCAGCATTACATGCAGAATTTTTCAGGCATTCATCCCCTCCTCTTTACCCTGTGCTAGAATACTCTTACTAACAAGATGTTGCTAGGAGAGGAAGAATAAGCATATAATGACACTTAGAGACTGGCATTACTGCTTAGAGAGTTTGGGCTATTGCTGCTGTTGGTCTGCACCTTTGTAAGGAAAATGTGATTTTTAAGTTAGAAGATAAAAGCTGGAGAGAAAAGAAGTGAATTAACAACAAAGCGCATGGAAGTTTTCAGTATTCTAAGATAGTATCTGTTCACATAAACCACCGGGCTACAAAGGATTTCAGAGTTTTACAAAGCTTCTGCTCAGCTTCCAGCTGGCAAAAATAACCATATTTTCAACGGAAAGGTGGTGGTGGTTACGCTGTTTTGCATTGCAGAGTGTTCCCTATCCCATGTTGTGTCATGTCTCAGAGTAGGTCAGTATGAAATCAAGAATGAAAGAAATGAAACTTTGAAGATATTTGGTTTTTCCAGCTCAGTAACTTAATATTTCATCAGGGGCCTTCTGGGAGCTGATCTGAATATTGTGAAGTGAAGAGAGCAGTCAGGGAGGAACTCTAATGAGTCCTCAGCATACATTCCTGACTGCCTTCAAACAGTTTGGCGGCCATAATTTTTTAAAACATTCCAAGTGCTCATCTCTCATTGTCTTTTGTGGTTTGGATGGAGGATTGTTGATTGTTGGACTGGTTTTGAGGTAGTCCCTTGAGTGAAATTGTGGATCCTACCTCACACATTATCATCTACATTTGCATATAATTGAGACATAAGTTTTCTGGCAATCTGCAAAAGGAATGCTGTAGAGCTGTTGTTAAATTTTCTAAGAACAAACACAATAGGCATGCCAGCCTAGGATGTAGGTCAAGAATTTGTCCGTGGAATATTCTTTATTAAATCCAGTGAAATCCTCTGGAGGTTGTTAGATACAAGTTAACGGAAAGACCTGTATCCAAGACTTCCTTACTATGGGGAATAAGATAAAATGAGAATTTGATCTCCTTTGCCTCTACACTTGTTTGTTTGAAACTAAAATCATTCCAGGCTTGTTAATTTTTTATTTTTGACCTCCACCCCCCCAAAAAAAAAAAAGCACCAAACCACCCCCAAAACTGGGGTGTCACTTTTGTAAATAACATCCATGCATAAGAGTGTGTGGGTGTTGGGGGTGGGGGGTCAGTGAGACAGAGAGTGAGAAACCACAGAGGAACTTTATACTGAACATTGCTCCTGCAGCAGCTAGTAGGGTGAGAGGTGACTTTAGCAATGACTTACATTACATAATACCTCCCATCTCTCTGCAGATGTGTGAGTTTGTTTAAATGTTTTATGAGGTTTTTATTACACTGTAATATAGTCCCAACCCCTCTGCAGTTGCCAGTTTGGTCACAAAATATAATAAATTTTCAAATACCTAATGCTTCAGCTATTCAATAATTTTCTGACAGGGCCCCTGCTGCAATTATGGTACCACTGTGTCACTGAGCTACTTTTGTTTGGGATGTGAGAATAGCAGTTTTAATTCTCTGTTCCTATTATACAAAATCCCTGTGTTTAGGCAGATTTGAATGCTCTGTACTCTTGTAAAAAATTACTGTTCTCTGTCCCTATCTTTCATGTCCTGTGATATAATAGCAGGCTGTGTAACGATAACCAGTGCTTTCATATGTTTTTGGGGTTGCCATGCCTTGGTGATTTGTGGTGTAAGCAGCACTCTCAGCTATGATGTTTTTCAAGGTTCTGAAACAAACTGAATTCATGGGAAGCATCTGTACTGTATGCAGATATGCTGCTTTTCACCCGTACGATAAAGTTTACATAGGAGGCCACTGAAGATTAAACACCAATTCATGAGAGGTCCGAGTACAGGCTGGTGTAATCTTTACTTTATAGTAGAGCATTACTCCTCAGTATCCCCTTCCCACGGGAGAAATTCAATTTCTGAAAGGAAAAAGCCCAACCCTACACTTAAAAAATATACTTAATTTATAAGCAGATGATAATTTTTAACTATTTCAAAGAATACTAAGGGAAGAAATATACGCATAAGGAAAGTGATTCCCTCTTTCCAGTTTCTAGTCCAGTGAGGCAGCTTTCTGCTAGGCTGTGAATTGCTTATGGAGGGCCAATGGTCAGATCTTGAAATCCCTCTCAAGAAGGAATGCCTCCTGAGATGCAGAAGCTGGCAAATAGAGCCTGAGTACTTCAGCAGAGTTCTACTCCAAAGGAACTTGTGTCGCTAAGTGGCAGATAGTGCGTTGGAAAACAGCAGCCTTAACTTTTGTGTGAAGTCTCTGAATTTGGGAAGATGGAAAGTGGCTGCATTTACAGAACTGTGAGGAATATGAAAATTCTGTACAATTTCTTTGTATGATTACATCTTTAGGGATGACAGGTAGGAGTAGAAACCTTTTGTTTCTGGCATTCAGACCCAAATGGAGGCCCAAAATTCCAGAAGAGGAAAGATCTGTGGTTTTCCGTAGTTACTCTTCAGTGGGCTTTCAGTAGATAAATGACTGTCTTCCATACTAAACTAGATTCTGTACGCTTCCCTGTTAAGACAACTTCTATTAAAAGTACATTGACAAGATGCAATTAAAAATTGAATTATATCTGTGAAGTGCCCAATTGTCAGAGACATCTGCCATGTAGAACAAATGGTCTTACTTTGGCCTACAGATTTCTGAAGGGTCTTTGTAATAACAGGTTCCTCAAAGAACGGATTTGGGTCTCAATATATCTAATCTATTTCCTCTAGATAGATATCTGTCTATCTGTGTATTGTTTAGAGATATAAAAGTTGTTTCCCTAACATAGCTCTGTCAATTTTAAACTTAATTGTAAATTCCTCAGGTCACCTCAGCAATAACAGTATCTTACATTTCATTCCGAGGTCACAAAAAGTAGTTTTTTACTAATAGGGATTATTACAGGGATTGATAGACTTTGCTGATTTCACACAATTAGCCAGTGACTCAGTAGGGATAAAATAAATCCCTAGACCAAGCTGTATCATCTGAGCTGTTAAAAATTACAAAATAAAAACCTACCGTTTATTATGGTGCACTATTTCATATGTCAGATACCTCAAATTCAACAGGGTACTGTCAGATCGGTAGCAGGATGGGATGTTCTGAAGAACTACAAGAGTTAATGTGAAATAATGCAGCGCGTTTTTTTCCTCTGGATTAATAATCCCATGCCTGTGGCCCTTTCATGGTATTAGTAAAATATGAAAGCATTGCCCACATTTCAAACATTTTATAAATATTGTGTGTATGCATGTGTGCCAACTAAAATTTTACTTTGAATAATTAGATTATGCTTTTGATAACTTAGGTATGATATATTTCCATTTTTGTTCTGGTCCTCCGAGGTGTCTTTTGTGTGTGTAAATAGTTATTCTCTATTGGTTTGTAGCTACCTGTGTTGATTGAATACCTGCATATTTGTACAGTGCCCTACTTTGGGGGTATAAGATGGCATATACTTACACTTTTTTAATGTTAGTGGATAAAACACAATTATTCTTACGTGGAAAGGAGTCAGTGAGATGTTCAGTTCATCGGAGAGTGTAACATAATATGAAACACTTTGGTAATTTGCTGTTTTTTCCCCCCTCCGGAGATGAAATATTAGAAATATCGATCTAAGCTGAGAAGAAAGAATTTTAACTTAATTTTAGCCAGATGGAAACAGTTTATAAGCAAGGGTGAGGTAGGAGAGATTTTTCTCTAATTATGGCTTTTGTGACCTGGGTGAAGAGCGAGTGTGCTACCTACAGGGAAAACAGCTAAAGCCTACAAACCTCACTTCCAAGGTGTCAGGATTGAAGGTACTGAAAGCAGGTTGTGAAGGCGCAGTCAGTACCTTGGGGTGGATGCTGGTTTGTGAAACAAATGTGAACAGAGTGAGATATTCCTGTCCTTAGCTGGTATAGTTCAGTGGGAGTTAACTGCAGCTGACACAGGGGTTGGGAGGAAGCAAGGGCAGCGAGTTTTGGCTGGTGCTTTATTTTCTTCTGTGTAGCTTTGTGAAGAAAGGAGCCTAATTTTCTTAGAAGCTTTACTCAATTCAGAAAAAGCCAGCCATCTCCTGTGCTGCTTTCCACCATCTGAATAGGAATCGGGCAGAGGGCCCAGGAGCCACATTCTCTACCTTAACCCAGTGACACCTGAAGAAGCCAAGAGTCCTCTTCCAAGCATTTGCAGTGGGAAAGCGCCAGCAGCTACTTAAGAGTGCCCCTTACTCACTTCCGAGATGCTTTGGGGGTTAGAAGGGAAGTAGTAGAAGGCAGCTAGGAGAGCTGCCAGGTGTCACACTTTTGGCAGCTTTGTCACACATTCCTTTAATTTAGGATTTGGCTCTGCCGCAGGAAGACTTGCAGGTCTCTGCTTGAAGTTTTTCTTATTTACCACGTGGGGCCACTGCGGCACTCCTGAGCAGGAAACACAGAGTGTCTCCTCCCTGTAGGATCCCAGGCAGGAAGGAGATCTTGGGAGGTAGAAGTTGCAGTAGCATATAGGCAGGACCATTTCCCATTGTCCTTGTTGCCTTTGCTTTGCTCCAGGGGACTGAAACAACCTCGAGCATCCCAGGAACTTCTTATCGCTCCTCAACTAAGAAGGTTCCCTGGCAGTCCTGGCCTGGCGCTGATGGATTCCCATTCCAGTTCCCCATCCATCTGGGAGCACCTGTTCCAGGTGCCAGGGCTGTGTAGTTCTTTACTTTGCCCTTACCCCTCTTCAGGGAGGGTGTGCTGACAAAAGGATTAGGTATTTGATCATCAAAAATTACACTGGGTGGCAAACTGAAGGCAAGATAATATGGAACAGAATTGTTAAACAGGGAGAAAAAGCTAGGACAGTGGAACAAGTTAAAAAAGTCATATAATCACTGTTGAAAATACACACGTGTTATCTTGAGGTAGTGAAGTTCTCTGATGCTGGCAAAAACACTGGAGTTTTAAATTTGAAATATGATTGGAACAGCATGTTAGCTCTTACTTTGTTAGGCAAATGCTTCACTATTAAATTCGGTACAGTTAAACTATTGGTTTTTTCTATAGCAGTACCTGAAAGAAAGTATCACTTTATTTCTGCCTTACTACATTACTCTCTAAATCTGTAGTTAGGTCCGTAATTTCCTTGTTCACTTGCATTTGAAATATTGTGGAGTTCAAGCTAAATAACATTCCTTTTTCTGGTTGGATCAATGCTCATAGAGTGTTTTTTATAATTTTGCGTATTATTAGAGTAGCACTAAATTGGAATGCTGGGAGTTTTTGTACAGATCTCTATACATTTCATAAAAATTAAAAGGTAATTCAGGAGTCTTCACATTGATTCTCACTGCTTTCAGCTTCCTTCAGAGAGAACAGGCAGTGGAGATCGCTTCTTTGAAGGGTTTGAAGGAAAAGATAAGCTTGCCATTCTCTCGTTTTAATGATAGTGAGTGACCTGCTTAGTCCGGAGCAGCAAGTCCCTTGGGCCCAGGCATCCACTGGAAGCAAAACTGACCACAGTGACCCACCGCAGCTCTGCTCCTCTGTTGCGGGGGTGTGGATTAGTATTGGTTTTCAATTTAGACAAGATGTTGTGTGAGTCACCCTGCCCCCTGCCCTCCCACCAGTGCTATGAATAATAAACTCGGTGAGAAGTTGCAAGCCAACTGATGTGCTGCCAGGGCACGGCTCCTTCTCCCTGCGGTCCTTTCCCTCTCTGCACTTTGCTGGACCTGCAGGGCCTGTTGTGGGTGGAGGTGAAACACATCTGGAAGGGGCTGATTCAAATAGGACTCGTAAGTAAAGAAGGAGGTTCTAAATCCGACCCACCCTGGGGAAAAGGAGCTGAGGTCATAGGAGGGCAGAATGCAGAGTATTATTATGATGAAAAAGTGAAAAAAAATTACATCAAATGTTTGTTTAAGGATCAGGAGTCCTGTCCCAGCCCCTTCAGTTTGCCAAATATTACATGAAGCTTACATAAAAACCAACTCTAAACTCTTACAGCTCTCCCATAAGGTCACATTAAGCTTTGGCAGGGAGGATGGTCCTACTTGGTGGTTTTCTGATTTGTGGTTTGAATTTGGCCAACCTTACTTATTTAAATTTATTTTATTTTGTAAACGCTCAATGATAGAGTAAAACTCTAGAGTAAACTTGTTCTGGCCAACATGTATTGTGGAAACATTCTGTATTATCAAGAGATCTTTGCAGAACAGCGAACAAATTAAAACAAAGCCTTTCAAGCACATATTGAAGTTCTTTTTGTAAATGAAGGAAATGTACTGATGGCTTCAAGCCATCCTTTTGGTTCTTATCCACTTCTAGCCCTCTGGGCTTTTATAAAACTGGTGTCTTTACTCTCCCCATGAGGACAGCAGTCGCTTTGACTGTGGTGCCACCAGGGGAATGAATCAAAATATGTTCTCCTCCTTTTAACTTTGTTAACTTTTTAACAAGTTTGTCTTTACTTCCTTTATGAATACGTGGGTGAGCCTGTTAGGTCACATGGAGGCTCAGTTAGACTGTTGCCATTGAACTATGAAGAGCTGATTCCAAGTAGGAATTTTCCTAATCTGAGATAATGTCAAGTACGCTGTAAGCAAGCTATATTTTGCCCACTGAAAAAGGGAATTTAAAGTATGTGGAGAAATACCTACTCTTCTTTTTGTCTTCTGAATGAAAAATTTGGTTTCTCTATCAGTAATGTTTTCTTTACAGAAAATACCTTAACAAGAAATGAAAAAAAAAAAATTCAGTTGCATTTTCCTTAACAGGACATTTCTGATTTGTTAAAAATAATGGAAATGCTTTAGTTTGCCATGAGGTTCATAGGTGACTACCTGTGTAGAGTAATAGTCCTATTCTTTCTGAGGACTATGATCTTGTGACATACCTTCTCACCTTTAGAGCTTTTTCTAGTGTGGTTGCCAAGCTGTGTCATTGAAATATAATCTTGCCACAGATAAAAATTTGTACTGCGTGGAACCCACATAGCTAGAGCTGTGAAGCACTTGAAGTAGCCTTGCTTATGAACCTACTGCCTTCTAACTTTTAGAATTTGGGATCTTGAAAATTTCATTTAGATTAAAAATATGCAAAGAAACCATTTGAAATGTTTGTAATATTTTTTCAGATCTTCAGGATTTGTGAACTTGCTCGATCTGAGGGGTAAAAATGGCACACTACTTTTCTCTTTGAAAAGAAATTTGCAATGATTTTAAAAATAAGCGATAGTGGTGCAAAGGGAGCAATTATAATTTTGAGTATAATATATAATCTATATACATAATATATATAATATATATCATTTTATAGGGAGCCTAATTATAATTTTACATACAAGCTATATGTCAGAAATATGTCTCTTAAAGCTTTTTAAGAAGTATGACTACAGTTTTGACTCAGCAATTACAATTCTGTACCTTGTGTAGACCAGCTTTTCCATTGTTTTGCATATGAGTTTAGGCTCTGCACGTAGCAGATTGACAGCCCTGTAATCTGGTGATTGTCCAGAACAGGTTCAATACACATAGCAGTGTTTGTACAATGTTTCCCATATTGGCAGGATAATTAACCAAATGCCATGCTCACTGATACCTCAGTGGAATTGTTTCTTGTCCTGGAGTTAGCTTGTTGAAACAAGTTTAAATGTTCTTATACTTAAACTGTAGTGCTGTCAGCAGTGTAAATTTAAAATATATTACAAAAGTAATTTGAAGAAATATATTCTCTGGGGTTTTTTTATGCCCATGCAGTCTTTGAACTCTTGGCTGGCTGTTTCACAAATGCTGGCAACTATAGCAATAGTTTTATTGGTATGGCCGATTATCTGCTTGTTACGGTTAAAACACCAATCTGTTCTACAGGAGTCACTGTCACACCAGCTAGCGATGGCTTGGCTGGAGGTGAAGAGTGACCTAAAGATGAAAAACTCCTGTATTCTCTGAAACTCTTGAAACATTTTGTTCACCGTAACACTTTTTTCTCTTGATAGTGAAAACATCTTTACATACCAAAGCCATATTGTCATAGCTATCACTGACTCTACAATACAGAGCTGGAGACACTTTTTCACAAGGAGACATGTCAATAGCATTTGTATTGTTGTTGAGAAGGATATCGAATTATTAAAAAATTGCAAAGCTCGAGAATGTTGCAGGGAGAGTTTTCCAAGTCTGTTCATTTGCTGTACAAATTGGCTGCCATACAAAGACATTATTTCCAGTTGTTTTTAAAGTATCTAGATAAATTTGACGATGAAAAGACCTGTGCAAAATCTCAATAATTTGTTGGATGCAAAACATCTGTCTTGGTCATTAACAGTAATCTTCTATTATAGTTGATTATTCTGCATTTATGAGTTTGTAGAGCTTCAAAAGTGACAGCAGAGATAGTATGTGTTGTTTCTTATTGCAGGGTCAGCCTGTGAATATATCAGTTCCTCCAATTTGTGATTAGCTATGCTTACTAGCTTGCCAGAGGTCCAGATTAAATTCTTAACCACCATTAAGCTAAAGCTGAGAAGAGGTCATTACTTCCAGTTGTATGAATGAGTAAAACCAAGGAATCTAAATAGAGGTTTTTGGATCAGTACTGGCGACTGCTCCCAAGAACTGCTACAAAATAAGTATCATGTCAATCTGCTTATGTCTGGTGTGTTTTTGGCATAGAAAGCTGTATACTTAGCTCCCTCAAAAATCTAAATAGATATCAACTAGGGAATTGTGCAGTTTTTCCTCACAGAACACACTACCCCATTTGCATTATTACACTGTATTTTGATTTCTCAACAAGCTTCTACGACAATAGTGTTTATACTCATCTTGGCTTTTTTTTGTGCTCTGGTCAGATTTAGACACTTTTGCTTTATTTAGTATAGACTGGCTGATCTCACAAACAGCAGAGTATAATGGCAGTATCCTAAATTTAGATCTATTGCCACTCTTCGTCTAGGGAGAGCTGCTGTGTCTTTGCCTCGTCCCTTAAAATTCTCTTTAGCTAACCTCTGTGTTACAGTTGCTTATTGGTGTGTAGGCATATATGTAAGCTATTATAGGGGTAAATGTATCCAATAGTAAGTTGCAATGCCAGAGCTCCCTTTTGTTATTTGACTCCAGATTGGTTAACAATACTCAATTTATACTGATATAAACATGTAGTATGTATGTTTAAGTTCATAATGCTGAATACAGTATAAATAATTCACTGAAAGAAGCTAACAGAAGAAAGAGGTCTTCCTAAATTATAATTAATGTAAAAAACACAAACAGCATTTGGTAGAACTGGTTGAATAACGTTGGGAAAAAAGGACTTGAGAAGTTAACCAAAAAAAAAAGAAAAAGTAAATGCCACTTATTCAAGCAAATGTCAAATATTGCATTGGCATTAAGATAGGCACAGAAGTATTCATCCCATTGCATGGATACATTGCTGTGATGATATACATCCATGATTTGAGAATTATCATAATAGGTGCTGGTTTATTTGCCCTGGAACACTTTTTCATGCTTTTCAACCTCTGGTACATGTATATTGCAGTTCAGATCATGAGTACGCTTTTGAAACAAACCTCACAGTGGCCTCCACTTGCTGCATTTTTGGTTTGTATCACAGCGAAGCCCCAGAGGACAAAAGTTAGATTCCTTTCAAGCAAATTTTGTGCTCCAGGAGCGCACCTAATACACACCAGACGCTACTGGTGTTCTATCCACAACCCCAAATTCGAGCAATTTTAAAACAGAAACCTTCAAAAGGCATATATATGCAGGGATGTCAGGTCCTCAATGCTGTCAGTATAGTAATTGCTACTTCAGTAGATACTTCAATGTTAGTTGCTTCAGTAGACCCATTTCTGTTGTACCACACTCCTAATGCAGACGTAGTTATAGTATCTCTTACCTTTCCCTCATGGTGTATCTAGTTTATTCAGGGTATGCTCAGTGAGGCAGATAAGCTGACAAATGCACTTTCCTGTGTAATCATTCTCAAGCAACGATGAGATACCTGCACAACGCTAAGAAATAGCCTGAAATTCCACTGAGAAACATTCTGCTCTTACATGAGTTATGTATGGTAGTATTTGCTTTTTCTTTGAATGTTGGAGCTACCACTTTTCCCTTTTAAGACTCCCCTGTGGTGACAGTAAGCATTGCCAGTCACATGGCTAAGATTCAGCGCTGGGAGAACTGCCATAGTAAACTGAATTTGAACTCTGGTCTTCCCATGCCTCCACTGGGATCTATAACTGTCTAAAAGGCAGGTCTGGCCAGAAAATTTTTGTGTTGCAAAATTACTTTTGATGTGCAGCTGGCTATGTGAAATGCTTCTTATTTGTTTGTCCAAATCCCAAAGCTGATTTAAACCACACAGTCTAATCGATAATGCAGGTTCTTTTTTAAAAAAAAAGATATTTTTTATTAGTTGATTTGATGATAATTGAACGCAAGCTGTTTTGAACACTGGATGCAACCAAAAGCTCTCTTAATTTATTATAGATCGGCTAGCAGGCTACTGAATCACTGTAAAGCCATGTTGGGACAATGACAAGCCTTAGATAAGTTGCCCTTGTCAGGGTTTTGTATGTATTCCTAAAAAATGCATATCATTTCTGTATTGTTACATGTTAAGTTAATGGTAACAACATTACTTTTTAAAGCACAATGTTCTGTGCACAACATCTCAGATCTGCTGGTGTAAAACAGTGGAGCTTCATTGTATTCAAGCATTTGTCAATTTAAACTGAATACCCTGTCCAAACTCCTTAATTTCAAGAACTTTGGTTTAGAAAACTGGTAACACAGGAAGTGAAAGAAAGAGTGCATAGGAAAATTTAAATCAATGACACATGTACTCATTTTGATGGTGCATTGGTTGGCCTAATTTTATAATATATATTCTTGGAGGAAATGTGAATAAAATCTCATGTTAGACCAGACGAAAACAATTGAGATTAACATATTTTTATTCTGGATGCATTTTAGCATTCAACTATAAATTGCTTAGTGTACTGTTCTTTAAAAGTTGTGAAAAGGGTGCCCATAGAGTCCCACAGCTCAAAGAGCTGTAAGAATTGGAGTAAGTGGCATCATTCTTCTACCAGATATGAAAAGAAGGCTACTTGTCAGCCTGTTTACTTTCAAATGTATAGTAAAGACTACCAGAATGTAAAATGCAGCCAGAGTGTGTATGAAATGTATTTTTCTATGCATGGACACAACCATTTGTACATACTACATTTTTCACTATTTCCACAATTTAACAAATGTATTTTTTTTTTAAACAGTAACATTTAAAATCAATTTGGCAGAAAGATAGAGGTTTGGAGGATACTAGGTTCCTATGATCTTTGTGGAAATTGCTAACTGGATGGAGACCACTATTAGTGCTCTCACTGAAAGAAAAGCATTTGTTTGAGCTTGACAGTCATTTGTATTATTTGCTCCAGTGGTTGATCAGTCAGCAAACATGTACTGACTGGCCAGGCAGCACATCCGTACCTCCAAGCCAGCCGTAGCATGTGCTGCTGTTCAACCAGCTACTAATGGAAGTTGGCGTGGGAGGTGTGATGTGTCTCCAGTTACGGGGGTGAGAGGGATAGGAGAGAAAATTTTAAAAATGCTATGAAAAATGTTCTGAAATGTTTAGGAGAATAAGAAATCCAGGGAGGAGATCAGAAGAGGGAAAGTGATGAATGAGAGAGGAGAAAGGGTATAGGAGAGACCGAGAGCCCTGCACAGGAGAGGAGAATGGAAGCGGGGTCAGGGGGCACAGACCTTGCAACGATCAAAGCTTGCTTTGCTTCGCCAATCACTGAAGACAGTAGGCTATGTTGGGACTGGGACCTCAGATATGTCTGTCACTGGGTTTATTCTCTACGTCTATCAGTATGACCCTTAGCTTCTCCATATCTTTTACTTCCTCGTCTTCAGCTATTTCAGGTTTGGGGACATAGGACAAGAGAAGGCTGCAACTGTTTTTACTCTGGGAAGAAATTCTTGGAAAATATGTGGGGAAAAGAGCAGGTGGAGGCAATTCTAGTTTCCCTGCATGACTACGGATGTCTCTTGGCCTTGCAATCTAGATTTTAGATGGGTCAAATATACTGGGGAAAATTAATCAGGGGTCAGAGTAAATGGGCCTCTATAGTCAACCTTACTAGTTACAGACATTCTGCCACAGTGGTTTTGAGCTTTCTGGTTCTGGTTTCTGCTATTTATAAATGACAATCCTTTGATGGCACTTTATAATTTTCCAACAAAGCAAGGGTTCTCTTCTAGTTTCAAATGGAAAATGTCACTATAATACCTAAGCTGAAAAGTATCATCCTCTTACTTTCCTTTCCCAGTTACTTTCTTACTGATTTTGTAGGACAAATATAAAGAAATGGAGTATCTTTTCTTGAATTTTTTTGTTAGAGCTCAAAGATATTGGACAGATTCAGGATTTTATTTTGGCCTGCTCCAATGCTATGGTCTGACTGCTGGGCTTTAGTCATATTTTCTTTGAATATTTTCAGGATTTTCTTTTTAATTTATGAGGCCATATTAAAAAAAGGGAACTGTGGAAATTAAGACTGTAATTTTAAGGTAACCTAAATTATTTTCTAAATAATTATTTTCTAAACTGTGTAGGCTGAGTTGATTCTAAATAAAAAGAGAAACTTTCCCGCAGGGCTAAAAAAACCCTTTGCCCATGCTCATGCAGCCTCACTTTTTTTTCCAGACAACCTCGTGACTCACATTTTTTAAAGCTCTTTATTCATTGATGTATTTTTGCATTTACCAAGTAGGAAATAATTGGTGAGCTACCCATGATAGCATGAAGTATTCAAGCGTGTTATGCATAAACCAGTTTTCCTTTTAAGTTTCCAGTGGATCTCTCTTCCACTTGAATACTGTACAAAATAATTATAAACCTGACCTTGCTAGGACCCCTGAAAGGTACCAGCATGACTCTTCAGCTGCTGGTGGAACCAGATGCAGTTTGATTTAGTATAAATTTTGTCCAAAGAAGGTAAAAAAGACACACCCCCCGAGCCCTGTAAGTATGTGGTCTTAAGAAATGCACACAGCTGCAGGAAAGAACGGCCAATTAATGTAATTTACAACAGGTTTCAAAATCTTGACTTAGATTGTGAGTTGAATAGTGGGGGCAAACACAGAAGGGAACAGTGTAGAAGTTCAGGCAAAGGGTGCAGTGTGGCAGGGAAAAAATGGGTAAGCAACGACATCTGGAAACTAACTTGAAAGAGGAAATGACCAAAAGTGCAACTAGTAAGAGAGAATCCAGACTACAAAAGATTGGAAAAGATCAGAAGTAGCCAAGAGGAGAGCTCTGCGGTAATGTGGCACACAGCAGGACGCAAACATGATTGTTCCTTTTGACTTGGAAAGTTCTGTCACTTTCTTTAAGTATGATACCTGCGTAATTAGGTTGGCATGTTGCAAGGTCTGGGATTTACAGACATTTGTTTTCAAAGGTGGGAACTGAGTAAACTCCACTACTTTCTTCACAGTTCTGCTATCTGTGATTGCATTGTGGCTGTAAAAGTTCTTTCCTTACATGAGTATTGAGGTGATTTTATAATCACCTTACTAAACTATGTGTTTAACTACCGTGTGATGTGCCTCTAGAGGAGCATCTTTGGTTGTGTACACGTAATATATCGCTAGATAAATACTTTTTTTGGCAGGTTTCTCATAAGTCATGTTATCATCACCTTTGCCAGTCATATGGAGCCAATCACAGCTTTCCCTGTTCATTGCGAAAGAATGCGGAGCAACCCATTCACAGCAGGCCATGAACACTTGCTTTAGCTGTTACCAGTTGCTTTGCTCATCCCTGGTTAATTAGCGATGGATGCTCTGCTCCACGTTCACTGCAATGTACCTGCACATGTCTCTCAAAGCACATGCTGACTGTGGAGACTGACAGTAATGGACAACTCAGGGCAAATGTGTATGGGGAAACCATTAGAGATGTGATGATTAATTTGGTAATTCTTTCTCATTAAAATTGCCTCTACATTTTAGATTAGACGTCTTTTCCAGTTCCCACAAACTTGTGGAATGCGTCACTTCTCATGGGAGAAAACTGAGATCCATGAAGTTCCAAAAGGCTGTGGATCTGGTTATACTTAATGCAACACTGAATATTCTTATAAGAAGAGGAAATCACCACTTGATGACCCGGAAGCAAAGGAAATTAATCTTCCTGAGACTAGTTGGGTAATTTTGCCGCTGCCATAGTATTACAGAATATCTTACTCATATTTGCATCTGCCTAAAGTGAAAGCATTTTACCTTTCCAATCTACCGGTTAGGGTCCTGGCAACAAAAGTGCATAAGCTTTTGAACACAGAAGAAAAAAATAACCATCTGAATTTAATTTTTTACAAAAAATTACAAAGATAGCCTATTTTTGTTCCCCAGAACATGCTGTATCTTGGAGGTGGAGTGAGGGGTGTCACCAAACAAAACCAACCTTCTTTTGCAGGGGTTTTCTTTTTACATCAGAGTGTGAAAGTATTCTCCCGCTTTTCACCCAATGGAGCCTTCTAGGCTATCTGGCTGCATGGCAAGGTTCTTTTTTTTTTTTTTTCTTCCTTCTGTTCATTTGAAATAACTCAGCTGCAAATCAAATTGAGTGTTTGGGCTCTACCATAGTATAGATGGCATGATGATAAAAATCTAACTTATGTTAATATTCCTCAGCAGATGCTTAATATCCATCCCTGTGATCCTAACACATGGATGTTTTCGCAAGTGCCTGGTTTTCCCTGTTATCATCAAACGTAGTCTGTTTTCTCTGAACAAACTACTCCTTCTCAAAGCATAAACAAGAAGAGTTTAACAGACCACTGACGGGGCCTGTCTTGGATCTGTGTTAAAAACCTGTGCACTGCCATAAATCTCTGACTGGTAAAGCGAATGTCTATACTTACGTGAATGTATAGAAGCACGTGAGAATGCACATCCACACACTCCCGTATACATACACACCTCTTCTGAAAAGACAGAATGATAACAGTAATTTGTTGGACTGGGGTCCCAAATCACTTCATGCAGTGCTTTGTGGAGGGTAGGTTATGTTCCTTTGCTTCTTCACTGCTACTTTTACTTACAACTAATTGCAAAGAAGAGGGGGAATATGGCCTATAAGTGATTCTTGTAAAGTCTGTATGGCTCTTGTATTGCTAAAAATGCAAGGTGGAACACCTGTCAGAGAATCTCAATATGTAACTATATTTTATATTTCTCGGGACTTTCTTTTCTACTTCTGTTAAAGTTTCTTAGGTTTATTGTGTACTGTACCTTCTACTACACAAAGATACTTCAACTCAGAAAATTTTGTGTGAAAGAAAAGTCTATGGTGAAATTACACCTCACTATCAGTTATTTTTAGCACCTTCAAGTTCTGTTGCAGTTAGAAAAGACGTAAGGGCCTGTAACAACTTTCTAAGTCTTTTAGGATCTATGAACATGCCTTATATGTATGCTTCTAAGAAAGATTCAGCAATGAGGACTTTATAATTTTAACTGAATATTGTTTACAACTCATAACTTGCATATTTTTGAAGTCGTATAATTTTTGTTTGTTCCTATAGTGCCTTCTATGCTGGACTATTCATATAACTTAATACAATTACACTTTATTACAAAAATTCCACTCTGAAATTATAATGTAAGATTAAAAGGATCCATATATTTTGGTATTCAAATGCAAGAAAAAAAAATCAAATAGTTTTTGATGAAAGGTGAAGGTGCTTGGGTTTGTGGTGTATATTTATAGGAGTAATTAGCTAGTACTTCTATCTGAAGTGCTGTTTTTTTAAAAAAATAAAGTAATCCTTTGGAAAATTGCATGTTAAAGTAGTCTTTAGACTCAGAGGTTACTCTTTTCTAGATAGCTGAAATTGGTTGTTATTTGGTCTCGCTTCTCTTCTTCAATCTCCAAATTATTTTTCCTGACTGTTTCCTAAGGCATATGAGTTATCTGTGTATCTGTCTTGTTGTTTAGCAGTGGGTAGCTCTTTTCTCATCTTCTCAGCTGTATACTTCTGCTGGTTAGGGGGAAAAAATCAAGAATATATTGGAGTAACATCTCATGCAGATTCCTTTCTTAGCTAGACAGAGGAGAAAGTGCTGTATCTGTTTACGTATTTTCTGTGCTCAACTCATTTCTGTCTTGGTTTAGGGTACATGTTTTTAGTAATGAGTATTAGGTATTTTAGAAGACTTTTGGTTCAATTCTAATTCTAAGCAGAGCAAAGTTTGCAGGGTGGGCTAAGGCGAATGGGTGATGTGCAGTGTGAGAAATGGTAACTGCAAAGCTGTTCTTCCAGACAGGAGCTGGAAGGTTAGCAGAAGGCTTTACTGGACTGCAAAGCTTGTGCAGGTACAGAGCCTGCTGCTTCTGTATTGTAGAATTTATTTATGTGCTCCACTAGGTGGCACATTTTAGGAGACTTGGTGTTGTCAATACATCAATAAAATGGTATGGAAAATTTTTACTTTAATCAATGTACAGCATGCATTGTATGCCTTTACAAGTCGTAAATTTTGCTCTGGAGATAACGTTATTAATCCTGTGTTTTCTTCCGTGCAATGGAGGCTACGGTTTCAGAGCAGTAATACATTCAGAATGTGTTCATATGCTTTAGACTGTCGTACGCTGTCCAAATTGAAATGTTAGCTGTTTTCATACCTGATCTTTAAAGTGAATCCCCTTTTCTTTACAATCTTCTGAGGCTCCACAGAACTTTAGCAATGCTCCATTTTAGCTTTCCTTCATTTGGAATTTGTTTGAAACAAATAGTATATGCAACGTAGGATAAAGAGATACAACACTTGTTTTTTTTCCCTCAGGATTTTAGAAAATAGAATCATAGAATCACTTAGGTTGGAAAAGACCCTTAAGATCATCAAGATCAACCATTAACGTAACACTACCAAGTCCACCACAGATAGTCCTCTGTCACTCCTTTAGCTTTAAATAATTCACTAAATCGTGTGTATTGCGTAGGAATTTTTTTTTTAATCACATCAAGTTAAGTTTTCAAATTTTAGAGAGGGTGACTTTTAATATTAGTTCTAAGGGTAAGAAATTTGAGGATTACTACTTGCAAATTAATTTGACTAGAACTACTTGGCATTAAATACCTTGTTAAACCCCATCTCAGTGCTAAGTGTCACAGCATCTTAAATGTGAACTTATTATATACATTATATTGTTTTGAGTATTTATACGAAAAAGTCCAATATAATGATCCATGATATAAGAATGTAATTAAATAATTACCTTTAAATGCATGCATCTTTTTAGGAAGTTATACCCAACTGCAATTGCTGATCAGATAATTGGGGAGTAAGTTTTGTTGAGCAGGTTAGCTGATGGGTGGTCTTAAGAATGTTAATGTTAAAAGATAAAATCAAAGAATAGAAGCAGATAGAATGAAAATGGTTAACCTCCCACTCTGTTCAGAAAAGTATTCTGTTTCAGTAGAAGCTCGCTTATTTAAGACCATTTAAGACAGCGTTTGGGTATCTCACCAGGCAAATAGTTTGTGGGCAT
The DNA here is from genome assembly GCF_949628215.1 of Phalacrocorax aristotelis. Lineage (NCBI taxonomy): Eukaryota > Metazoa > Chordata > Aves > Suliformes > Phalacrocoracidae > Phalacrocorax > Phalacrocorax aristotelis. The sequence goes on from NC_134279.1 coordinate 18,877,601, forward strand.
AGGTATGACAAACTTCCACAGATGTTTAGAAAAGCCTTCTGGTTCACCTGAGGTCTCATATTAAACTTATTGTGAAGAGCAGTGAGGAATGCAAGCACAAATTAATAAATATCTCAAACCTTTTTCCATAAATCATGCCGCTGTGCTTAGGGGAACCTTCAGTGTGGAGTGGGACAGGCTTCTGCAGAGAAAACAGATTCTTTTCAGATAAAGAGGGGTTGCTCCACAAAATCTGTCTGTGAGTGGTGGAAGCTCATACAGAACTGAGTATAACGTAATGATTAAGATAACACAGAGAAAGAAAAAGTTACTGGACAATGCAAATCATGTTTTTTTCTGGATCTGTTGGGCACCATTTTAGTGTATATTTTTCAAAGGTGGAGGTTTTTATTCAGTATCTATATTCATATTCTTCCAGTAACAGAAATGGTGTGTTTTCAGAGGTTTGAGTAGTCAGCATTGAAAATCAGGTTCAAATTTCTTGTGCCAGCCTTCTTTTTGGTTCCTTTTCTGTAAGATATGACTAATATTTATTATATATTTAGAGGATTAATTAGCCATTTCAAAGTTACCTGAAACTTTGGGGGGAAGGTAATATGAAAGTACAAATTGTGAGTGTAAATATTTAATTTTAGAACATAAAAATTGGCCCAGAATTTTTTGGTAGCCAAGTGCAAAGGAGAAGCAGAAGAGAGAGGGCAGTCTTAATGGCCATGCTCTTGAGGAATATTGTTTCTTTCTGATATTAATGGTAGTTTTTATGTGCAGGAGGCAGTGATGACTTGCTATTAATTTATCTCAATAAAGCATCTGTACAGTAGCTGTGGAGGCTATTGAGAGGTAATTAGTTAAATCTTAAATTCTGCCCATGGCTAAGATTTGGGTTTGTTGGCCAGTGATACTGGAAACACTGTAGCCTTGAAAAGATTTTGACAGAGCTCTGTCACTAACAGTTGCAAGAGACCTGGAATTCATTGGGGTTTTGTCTTTTTCCATCTGGGGTCTGGGGCAGCAGTCACATTTTTAAGAGATGAAGGGTATTTTTGACAGTCTCCAAGACCATCAAGAGTGAATCCCTTTCCTGACTACTAGCATAAATGGTTCCAGTAATCTATCGTATTCTGAGTTATTGCCTAATGCTTTATTTTTAGGTAGTTGATGTTAAATACCCAATCATCAGAACATCATTTTGCTGCAGGGGAAACATAAAGACTGTGGAAATACATACATAATACAAGAATGCAAGAGGTAGATTTCATTTACCATGAATCAGTGAACTTTTGAGTGTAAAGCTTGGCTCAGAATAACTCTTGCATTACTTCTTATGTGTGCAATTTGATATTCGATTAGGGTCTCAGAAAACCAAATAAATCTTAATGCTTTAAAAATATTAAAAAGACTGTAAATAGTAATATCTAAGCTTTCAAATTTCTGCAGTATCATTTGATAATGGTGATTTAAAGTAAATGGAAATGTACTAAATCCCTTCTAAGAGATATGAACACCTATGAACAATTACAAAACCCTGTGTATGCAATTAACATGAACTTCATAGGCTTCTGTTATCATTTTACTGGAAATCAGGTTAATGTTTGAAGGATAACAGATTCATATGAGCTTAAAAAACCTCTACAGTCTATCAAATAAAACCTGGTAAAATGCAATAAGTGGTTCCTGATTATTTTAAGTAAGGCTACAGCCAGTTTCTGTAATTTTCATTTTTATGGACAAAGTTTTCACTTTAATATTTTCCTGATGGAGAGTATAAGTATGTATCTTTGAATCTAAGAACCTAAAGATTTATTCTACCCGTTATTTTCATGCTGGATTGAAGTTCCTACAGTGCCTGGAATTAATTAACTAATTCTCTAATGGTTTGGGGTCTACCTTTACCTGAAATCATTCACCACGTATTTCATGTCATGCTTTGGTCTAATTAGTTCTTTAATTAATGTAGCATTAGTATAGACAAAGACTTACAAGTTTCAGTAGTTTAATGAAGGTTGTTGGCTGGGCATCAAGAGAATTTAAATTTCATCCTTAGTCTTGAAGTGTGATAACTCTGGCTGACATTGCAAAAAACGGATATGACAAAATATGGTGAATACTTTGTCAGTTTTGGAGTACTTTTTTTACACAATTACTGCTTTCTCAAATATTTAGCTAACAAGACATATTTCTTTCTTTGCCAAATGCCTCTTCTGTAATGGAAAACACGTTGGTGAAAGACTGAGATGGCTCTGCATAAAGTGTTGTGGGATAATGTCACGTGACTGATATACTCTAGCCAAAGCAAGAACTCTTGTGCCATGTGATCTTACAAGGCAGGAACTGGTCCAGAATGGATGTAATGTTAACTGAGGGCAAGGATGTAAAGTTAACTCGGGAACTTGCAACAGTACCTTGACCATTGCCGAGTGATTTCTTATTAGGGGGTTTGTATTTGGTATACATCACCTTTTTGTCTATTTGTGAATGAGTTCAAAGTAATTCTCAAAATTTAGACGTTCTCAAGCTTAGTGGTTGAAGTGAGTCATTTAATATTATTTATTCATTTAATTCAATGTAATTAAATAAGAGATGTGTAATTAAATAAGAGGTGTGTAGTTAAATAAGAGATGTGTAATTAAAGACAATAAACCAACAAATCAGTGCAGTACTTATTTGATATATTCAAACTTAGTTCTGATAGATAACATAACCAATAAGAGAAGTTTCTAATCTAATGGATGAATACAATTCTGAGAATCTAGTTTTGTGTTAAATACATGATTCAGTTTCTGTGAATGTTCATCAGTATCTGCTTAATTTTCTTTCTCCAAATCACTTCTGCAAGTCAAATGCCAGTATATTGCAAAAAAATAGTTCAAAGTCCTGAGCATAGATACAGTAAATCCATTAGACATTTAATATTTTAGGAATTATATTCTTCTGCACACTAATTCCAGTATATTCTTATCTATTTACGCACATAATTTCTTTTTTAATGATAATGTTCAATGATTGGGGGCATGCATGGTAGAATAGAAACAGGTGAGAGAGCAAGGCATACATTCTAATAATTGGCATAGAAGAGTCATATTTTACGAAGATTTGGATTCTGATAAGAGGGAATAGATAAACTTAGCTAAGGGCCTGGATAGCTCTGTGCAAACTAGGTAAGGAACTCACAGTTGCTGCTACTACAGCAACACAGTACTCTACAAACTGGCTTCGAGTAGTACGTAGTTGACACAGGTGGAAACTGCCACTGCCAGTGATCCTCACTGCTGTTCTACTACTGGTACTACCCAGTGCGATGGCCAGCAGTGATAGCAGCAAAATAACTTCGTAAAACACCTGGGTCGAGATAGGTATTAAAAAGTATTTACATGTATCATTATTCACAGATAATTCGCAGCAATGAATTATAAGGAAGACTGTTATTGCTCATATCCCTAACTTTCTCTTCAGGGCTCATTATCCTATCTGTCCTTCTTTCTTTATAATCCTTCGTTCCACTTCACATCTCTGCCATTTTTCAGACCCCTAATCTTTTCCCATCAGCCTGTCTGCTTCCAGTTCCACAGTCTTTTTACTATTCTATCCTGTCTTTTTTACTTTGTCCATGAATGAGGAGCTCAGGAGCTCAGGAGCAGTACCCTTTCCTGGAATAAATAGGAGAGATTTTAATATAATAACAACAACAACAACAAAACAGAAATAGAAGTTAGAAAGAGGAGCCTTCTCATTGTAACTTCTCCATGGTCAGAAGAAAATGCAAAGGCTAGTCTTGCTCTGCATTCTTTCCTAGAAATTTTGGAAGGTAGTACAAAGGTTACCCAAACCCTATTTTTCCGAGAAGAGTTCTTTTGTTCCCAGGTTGGATGTAGTGTAGGAACTATGTTCATTGTACTTAAAAGCTATCGTCTGTAGCTGGATTAAATTGATCACATCAAGTGATCTGTGAAAATCAATCAGTTCTGTGCTGCTGCAATAGCCAGCTTGGTGATGATTTGCAGAGAGCAAAGCTATTTAACGGCCATGACTTGTTTTAGGGTGTGGACCTCAATGCTGCATGGACACAAAATGCTAAGTCATGGAGTGTATAAAAACTTAGTTTCACATTTTATTTCCATTTTTGGAAAAATGTCTGTTTCTTTTTCAGCTCAGGAATACAAGCTTTGTTCACAAAGTTTCTTCTGTTACTGTGGCAAGGATGAGTTTCAAGGTATTATTTTTATTCAATACATATTCCACACACACTGTTGAAGAAGTAAAAATAAGCAATAACATTTATCGATTTATCTTGAGGTTTGAATCTATAATGTGGAAATGTTGAGCTTTTCCTTATATTTGGTCTCTTCTGATTTTGCCCCGTTTCTGTTGAAACAGTACAACTATTCATTAAAAAAAAAAAGTCTACAACTGTCACAACCAAATTAAAGCTGTGTTTTGATCAAGTTAAAATGCATGTGTAAATTGCAGCACTTGCCGTTCTGTGTTCTGAGCGTGCCATTGCTTTCTCCACTAGTTGAGACTCCAGTACTTAAAATGCTCCTATTTTTCATGCATAAAAATGTGCCTCCAGCCCATCAAACTATTTCCTTGGGAAGTTGTGGTTCACTACAGTACGCCCAAGTTAGTGTTCTAACCTGGAAATGAAATGAAAGCAGAAGCTGAGCTGTTTGAGAAGCATTGGCACGGCAAAGGATTACCCTGTCTCATTTTCCCCAAACCTCATTTTTCTGAAATTACGCTTCCAGCGAGAGTCCCCACCCAGGCAGTGCTTCTCCCAGATGAGGTAAAGGAAGCCACCATCAAGCTGAGCTAGGAGCTGTGTTAGGCTTCTCTGAGTTGGAAGCCTCTCTTCATTACATCACACCTGGCCGTATTTCAGAGATTAATGAACAGCATCTTGTCAGTTTTAATATATCGCAGTGCTTTAGTTTACATTGACGATGTAATCATAAATTCCCTGAGCTGTGAACTACACCTTAAGGACTCGCACAGAGTTCTAAGAAGGCAAGAAAAAGAAATAACTATAAACTAGAGAGTGTGCCAGTTTTGAGAAAAACCTGCAGATTTTCTAGGACATTAGGTTTCAAAAGAAGGATTACACACAGACTAAACAGAGTAGAAGTCATAAAAATTTAAAGACATCACAAAAATAAGATCCTTTTTAGGTATGACAGAATACTACAGGAAATTTATATTGAATTATACCACCCAAGCAGAGCCATTAATTAACGTAATGAGAAAATATGTTCCATTTCCATGGACCTAAGCGTGTCAGCAAGCATCTGACACTTTTAAAAGGGGGAGAGGTGAAAGCATGCACTTCGCCACTCCTGAAATTCTCAGATTTTAGCTTATCTATTCACGTTCATGTTTGCGCTGCTGAGGCATTTGGATATGTACTAATTGAGAGGAAGAAAAAATTACTGTAAGTGACCAATATGCCTAAAGAAATGTAAACACATTTTGTGCCCTGCAACTTTTAAATTTGCATCTTATATCTTGAACATTGGAGAGGTTATGATATCACACGAGGAGATCATGAGTGAAAAGAAGCTTTTTATTGTCAAGATATGATTCTGAAAATTATATACATGTGAAACTTAAATCCACAAGCAGATGCTGTGCGTTCATTCCAACTGCTTATACTTCTAAAGCTGGCAAGTAGGGCAATGTGAAGGGTCAGGAAATAAACCCCACACTTTCAAGGTTGTTCAGACATCAGTTTTTCTGTGCAAATGATTTTAAGAACCTGAGAAAAGGAATTATAACCTGAGTTTGATTCCATTCCTGTTATTAAAATATTCCCCTCTGTATTGCTTGGAAATTCTTTTGGTCATTCCTTGATGGAAGCAAACTGGAAGAATCAGTTTGATCCTTAATTTTTTTATCATGCAAAAAAGCCCTGGGACATGTTCTTTCATTTTGTATTGTGACGTAATGGCCATTTGATCTTAAGAATAGGATATTGTATGTTCTGCAACGTGTCATGTAATGTTTCGATTTGGGCAGCACCTCCCAGATGTTTCCATCCCTGTTGATTTGAAGAATTTTTGATAGATGTGACTACCCTCTGCAGATATGTTCTTAGACTTAATAAGTTGATCTGTCTGTATTCGAGTGAGGCACCACTTTAGTGTATTTTTATAAATGTATGTTTTATGCGTATATAGCTGATGCTGAAGGATTTTCTAGATTACAAATAAGGACAATTTTCACGCATGCAAAATTTTAAGTGAATTACACCTGTGTTCGTAAGTGTGCACATCTGATACAGTTTAGTAAATTCTTTGATTTTTCAGATTAAACTTTATGTGTCTTTTCACTTGTTAATGGCAGGAAATGGGCCTGCAGATCCCTTTTCACTTTTGTACTAAGCAGTTTACATGCTGTGTGTGCAATACTGCGCTCTAGCCAAAATAATATTTTAAATATTTGGTCATCATGAATCAACAGAAAGAAGGCCAAGACTCATGCTTTTATGACCACATTAAAAAGCAGGAGGTAAGTAATAATAGCTAACCTATCTGTGCTGTTGAAGTGCAAGGTAGCAGTTGTTTTATAATAGTAGAAAATATAGGATATTTGTTAAGGCAGAAAATGCAGGTGAATGCTATGTTTAATTGAAATCTGTGAAATATTTTACAGAGGCGAAATCCAGTTTATTTACTTTAAGCATTATCATATATTGCACTGCCATTTTATAGGAGTGCTAATTACTACCCTGATTATTTTAATAGGAATGTTTGCAATGCAGTGAAAATTCACTTGTTTAAACTCTTTTGTCTCTTATAGTTGTTGTGCGAAGTTTATCAGCATTACCTATTTCTGATGAGGAACTTACTGGGGAAAATGTGCTAATAATCCCATTACAGATAATTGCTAGAAAGCTCCTTCTGAGCAGGTAGCTTTCAAAATAGGCAGAGGAAGGGATCTGATTTGCATGGGTATACTCTTTATAAAAGGGTTAACATTAATTGTAAATTAATCCCTGTTAATTTGCGTGGTCATTTTCTGATCTGTGGAAGGTTTTACTTATGTCAGTAATGACACTAAAGATGAGTCGTTGGCCGTGGCTGTACTGCAGTTAATAGTGACTGCAGCAAATAGCGCAAATTTCTGAATGAGGTGTCAGTAAGCACTTTAGGAGACTGGCTGCAGTTAAAAATAGTCCTTCAGAGCTTCACAGGCTTACCTGAGATGTGTCTTTGCTTCCCTAGACTTCCTGATGACACTACTAGACTGCTGCTCATACTCAAGCTGACTTGCTCAAGCTATCTCCCAGATCTCTGTACAACTCGGTAGTCACTAAAAACTTCAGCCAAGATATGTCTTCGCTTCCATTTGCTTTTATAAGATAGAAAACACTTCAGTGCTTTCTGTTACCTGTTCAAAGGATGCTTGAAAGGATTCATTTAATCTTGTGGTTTTTTCAATGTCTCGGTGCCATAATCTGAGAAATCTTTCGTTTTGAGCTTTTTTAGGGGTATTCATTTGTCAGGGAGCAGAAGCTCGAAACTCACAATGATAGCCACACGCTTCACTGAAGCCCATTGCTGTCTGAACTTGCCTTCCTAAAGACTCTGTTAAACTTCATCAGATTTTAATCTCTCTGTGGGTTGGTATGCTGGCACCACTGAAATCACAGGCAGAAATCACAGGCTCCTATGGACATCAACAGATCTGGATCTACTCTGTGATCTTTTTTGGCAGGTGGATTTTGAAAAACAAAAGGGATAACTTCTAGCTCTCAGATGATAATTTTTACGTTGGGGCTGTTTTCTTAGCAGTTTGTGTGATGGCTTTTTTGCTTTTTTTGTTTAGTCTTTTCTTCCCTGTGAATCTATGCCTGAGATATGAACTGGGGGTTTTATCATTTTTAGAATAATAATAATTCAAAAATCCCTGATTATTCCCTCTAAACAAACACTTTGGGTCTTGTCCCTAAATTCTTTTACAAAACTTCTCGGAGATTTCAGAGATGCTCTGCCACAGGGAGAGGTAAGTGAAGAAGTGCAGAAGAAGAGGCATTCTCAGTACTGCCTGTTGAAAACACCAGTCAGAAAAGTAGAACATAGAGGCAGAAAAGGGAGTTTGACTCACCTGGAAGGAGGAAGAACTGAGGTACTGGGTCCTGCTTCCTGGACTGTGTATAACTAAATTGGTAAGCAGAACTAATTTAGTGTGCCTTTCCACTTTCAAATAAGCTTTCTAGGCCAGAAGGTTCTGACTCCATTCTTTTCTCTCTTATTCTGTCCCACTGATTTTTATCATTTCTGGCTGCTTTGTAGCTTGGATTCAACCAGAAGGACTCAGTCAAAGCAATTTCTTGGGAAGTAACCAGAAGAGTTAGATCCACCTCTTTCTGAATTGTAGTAGTGTTCTTATCATTAAACTGGCACCACCACCCATGAAGTTAATTGAGGTGCTGACTATGACTAACTTTTCAGGATTCTCCAAGGTCTCAAGCAAGCTTTGGCAGTTGTATGTCTTATCCTGGGTTGCTTTTAGAAGGAGATAAATATCTATCCTCACATTGTTCGGGTACTTCAGAGGACGTATGCCAGCCAGAAAAATTTCTAGCCAGATTAAAAGGAACGTAGTGAGTTCAGGTGCCAGGAAATTTTAGTAGTACTGGAAATTGGGTAGACAGGATTGCTATTTGGGACTCAGAAGGATTTATGTGCCTGGGACACACTTTGGGTAGACATCAGCAGCATGTAGTTTTTCAAACTTCCATCTTCTTGGAAGAAAAAGTGGCCCAAAACAAAACAAAACAGTCCAATCCATGTATGACAGACATTAAAAGTGAGATATCAAGAGTGTAATTTCAGATGAATTCCACACTAGGTCAATCTGCAGTGTCAGCTACCTGAGTATTATGTGATGTGTTTTATTTCCAGGCTAATAAAAGAAGTGAAGAATTTTCAAGGCAATAATAAGTTTAGAAAATATTAAAATGACAGTTCACCTGCATCCTGTAAACCTGATAATTCCATAGAAGTTCCATCATTAACAAAAAGCTGTAATTATAAATGCAAAGTAAATGTGATTCTAGAAATTCACAGAGGGCCTCTTAGACACAAATTCATCTTACTACTAAGGAATTTAAATAAGAAAACCCAGAAAATGTCAGACAGCTGTACTCTTTGGAATAATTTTAATAAGCTAACATGATAATGAGTATACTGGTTGCAACCTGTTGCCTATATGCAAGTCTCTGTGCAACTCGGTCACTTCACTATATTTTTCCTCTTGCATAACCATCTTAAAAACTATCTAATCTATTGTGTACCTTTTCATCCCTTGTTTGCATTGATCTAGAAGCAAATAGCTTTGAATAAGTGCACAAATGATGCATGAGGTATTACGCATGTGTGCGTAGCTGCAGGTTTCTGTTACAGATATAATAAGCAACAGGTATATGTAGACTGTACGGTTATACATCTTGGAAACCTCAGGCTTAGGCTGACATAAGTGCCTTCTGATGGCTTGCTAGGTAAGAACTAGCACGAGGCTCTCTAGGGATGAATTTCTTAAAAAAATAAAAGTGTGTTTGACCACATTTATTTGATATTACATTCATAGGTGTAAAATAGCAGTTTATAGTTTCACTTGTCCATTTCCCTTGCCTCCCTGATCAAGAAATTCAATAGCTATTAAAAGCTGCAGCTGTACTAACAGTCTTATGCTTTATAGGAGGCATTTTGCAGCTATTACTTTAGAACAGGCACTCCGTGCCAGTACAGATGTTGTGTCCACCTTTTTCATAAGCACTTTATCTGCACCATGGGCATTGCATTTCTAATGTTTGCTTGAAATTGCTAAACATGCTCCATAGCTGTAATTTATTTGGGCTGGTGTAGTTTAAAGACCTGAAAGCTATATCTGCACCTGTTCTATTCATCTGACCAGAAAAGCCCTAATTTCGCTGCATGGGAGTTTGTAGAGTTTGGATCTTGTCTGTATAAATCTCCTGAACCAAATGCAGCCCTTTGATTCACATGTATGTACCCTTCCCTGAAGTGGAAATAGTTTGCATGTATCTATCACAAAGTTTCAATTTTCTAACACTGAAAGGAGAACACACCTCTTGATCTAATGGAGGACCGGCATGCACTCCTACATTCCCTCCCTCAGTCAGTCCATCTCTGAGTAATCAAACATACGTAGTGAAAGGTGAAACATGTAGAACGGTGGGTATAACTGGAGCAAACTCCACTAGCTTGATGACACTGGTTTCACTGTGGAATGATATGACAAACGCTTCTGAGTGTAGTGTATTAAAGTGATATAAAATGAGTGAGAAGGAAAAACAACTACTTAACATAACCTGATTCACCTCCTGATGGCACTGATATCAGTGAATCTGTACTAATGTAAGATAAGCAACAGTTAAAGAAGGCTGCAACATTGGCAATAGCCTCAGTAATAAATGATAAATTTTAAATATTGAATGTTGAACGAGTATAACATTCATTCAATTGTTTCAGCCCCAAATTTTGGAATTCAGACAAAATCCAGGAGCAGTCCTAGCTTTGAAAGACAAAAAAACTAAAAAACAAACCAAAAAATCTTTAAAAAAACCCAGAAACCACCCCAAACCAAGCAAACAAGAAAGCCAGTGTTCAGTGAGGTTTTTCAAAACCAAAGCTATGTCCCACTGCCCAATTCTGCCAGAGGTGTATGTCATCCGTAGACATGTCATCAAATATGACTCAAACCAACCCTTCCCCCAAAATAAATAAATGCAACCACATAGACCGAAATGATTCTTTGGCATTTTAAAGATTCTACCCTACTTACTTGTGGTGCATTTCTAATTTAGAGTTAAACCAGGGGCTGATCCCTTACTTAGTGTTTTTGTTAAAATAAAATAGAAAAAAGCACACTTGTGCCCAATCAATCTTGTTAGAAACTTGCAAATATGTAGTAAATTTAGTGCAATAGAATGGAGAAGCAGCATCTCTCTAAGAAAGCAAATAAAGAAAAGACTTAAAGCACTGAGCTATATGTGGAAGTAAAGAGAAGGCAATAAAAGGACATAAGCTTGTTTGAAGTATACATTTTGGGAATAGTGATTAAATACTGAAGCACAGGCATTATTAGTAACTATATTACTAAAATGAAATGCTCCAGAATTGTGCATTTATGCTTTGAATTCCTTCTGAAAGTGCTGATGACTTTGACAAACCACACAAGCCTCGTTCAAGAGGCCAGGGATACCGCCTTTCATTCATCTAAAGGCAGAGCAGAATCTGGCCCCTCAGTTTAGGATGCCACCAGAAGCTCTAGAAAGAATTACAGTCTTGCTGTACACAGCTCAGTGTATATAATTCTTTAACTAAAATTCATGTCTTATGTGTTGTAAAAGAAATGAAAGGTAGCTGTTAATTCCAAGGCTTATAAATATGTCAGTGGGTTTTCATAATGTCTTAATAAATTACAAGAACAAACTCAATGACTCATGGTGTGACCAGAACTACACGCTGCACTGTATTTATTGTAATTATGTACTATACCCCACAGAGTTCTTTTACTTTCTACATGAATAGATGGGTCCCACTAAAAAATCAAAACAATCCTCATTGATTTCTTCATTCATTTTTATTTGCTATCTTTCAGCTGTTTTCTTGTTCTGAGTCCTTCAAATGAAGATCTTTTTTTAAGAAAATGTAATTAAAGGAACATTGCTGCAACTGCTATATTTATTCATTGAAAAGCTGAAGTAAAATACAGTTTTCAAATATCCTCAAATTTGGGTGAAGTTCAAATTTTCTTTGGATCCCAGTTCTCTGGCTGGCCACCAGCCCATATCACTAATGGTATAACTAGCTGAAAAATGGAAAAACAATTTCATGAGAATTTCAAGATTATTTTGGCTGAGATCTGAAATGTAGAGATACCATCAATATTGTAGTGTCAGTAATGCTTCATTCTTTAGTCTAAAAAATAAACACAGGACGAGCTAAACACTTTAGGTAAGTTAAATGTGCAAGACTAATTTAACAGCATTTCAAAACCACTAAGGTAAACTTAGTGTGTGAAGAAGCCTTGGCTCTTTAGTGCTCCCTGTCCAAACTGGTTTTTACTCTCACAGATGTAAGCTGCAAGTGTAGTTTGCATATAAGTGTCATGATTAAATCTTCTTTTGTATCAAAAAAATATAGTGAGTTGATATATGGCATTGGCCCTGCTCCCACATATATGCTTAGGTGTTGATTTCAGTGGAACAGAACCTGTTACTTAAGATGGGGAGAAATGGAAAGAATTCCACACCGCATTCATTTTTTATGGCCCTTACTTAAATCACTGGAAATGGTACATCTGAATTTAACACACGTTGAGTTGATGACATGCTTCTCTGAAGATATTAAGTAAACAAAACAAAGAAATTACTCCCCAATGTTTCTCCCATCGTTACTGAACTAATTCTCCAAGATATCTGTACTTGGAAAGCCTGTACATGAAATCCCCTTGTTCAAGCTGTATATGCATTCACGTATTGCTTGCAAAAAGCCAGGTATCTTTTCAATATGGAGGTCTTAATTTTCACTCTCATTTATCCAGAAGCAAACAGGAAACCCCATACCAAACTTCCCATTCCAAAAATAATAGCAGTGTTCAGTCACATTTTATGAAAGCATCTTAGAATTTATATAAATAAAACTAGTGTACATTTCAAAGAATATATAAAATGCTGGCGTTCTGCTTTTACTGCAGAGATCAAAGAGCTGATTAAAATTAAAATTTCATTAATTTTAAATTATGCATTTAGTCATAACAGAAATATTTAAAAAATTAAAGCAGCAGGTGTACCTTATATAGTAAGATAAAGTTTAATATATTTTATTAGCTTAAGGGACACAGAATAACTACCTATCCAGAACTTCAGGCATGCATTTACATAAATATATTAAATTAAGGAAAGCAATTATACACTTAAACGTCCTTTTGTCTAGAAAAATCATTAAATCCACAGATTAACAATAAATCCAACTCTATGCATTTATCACTTCCAGATACAACTGTTCCATTTCTCAGATATTACACAAATACATTTGTTAGAATTTATATGCATTATACATATATTATATATTACATAATAGTGTGTATACATACATGGTGTTCAATAATATAATAATAATTTGTACTTTTATAGCACTTTTCATTTGAAGAGCTCAAAGCGCTTTACAAGGATTGATTTCACTAATTTTCAGATGGAAAGTAGAGGCACAAAGACGCAATTATTTCAGGTTATATAGAACTTGTGACAGACAGTAACTGAATTATCTTCTCATGAACTTCAGCCATGCTGTCCCCCCTAAAAAGAAATACACATGTAGCATATGTAGTCTACATAGGTAGACTTGCAAGGACTTGTAAGGTCTCAAACCAAGAAAGCACTTAATTATATTAATAACGTTAAGCACATGACTTCAGTGAGACTCATATGCTTAAAATTACTCGTGCGCTCCAGTGCTCTGCTAGATTGGTGCCTGCGTATCTTTAGTAGTACAGTACAATTTATAGAAGATACTTAACCATATTTTGAATGATACTCTCTAAGCTATTTTCCCACATTTCAAATGTACATACAGTACCTGAAAGCTACTATAAAATAAAACTAATTGAACAGAGGAATATCACAACAGTAATGTTCTCAAGTGAAGAATGTTATTTCTTTTTCCCTTTCTGCTTGGCTCCCATTACAATCTAATTGTTCTCAAAAGGGAATTGAAGTTTTAATTCTGCAGTATATTTTGTGGGGGACAGCTAATAGCATTTCTGGATAATTCACAGGGTAGGGTTACTGCTTCTGGTATTAATGGAGATCGCTGCAAGATACATCTGGTGACTGAATACCAGATGGTTTCTGGTCTCAGTATATCTTGATACAAATTAAGTTCATTCTGCACACTAGTTTGACTCTGCCGAGAACATTTTCCTTTTAGCAGCTCCTCCTAGGAACATTCAGAAAATGGGGTTTGTTTGTTACTGCCTTGTGATGCAAACTACCTTTTTGTCCTACAGCAAAATGTGTCCTACATAAAAAAAAACCAAAAAACCCCAAACAAACCCCAAAACCCCCCTCCAAAACAGCCACCTCTCTCTGCCTTCTTTCCACCCAAGAATATTGTGAACACAGCCACTGAGTATATTCACGTGCTTTAGCGGTGCCTTCTTTCTGAAATTTCCTGGGAATTTAAGCAACTTTTAATTTAAATATTTTTTCACTTGTGTTCTCATTGCAAAATGAAAATAGATGGGAAAATCTCATGCACAGTAAAAGGAACTTAGCTATTTGAAATGTGGGACCCTATTGATCATCTATAACAGATGGACAGTTGTTTTTTATCAGTAGAAATAAAACTCTTCTCCCATAATGCAACTTGCTATTTGTGCAGATTCTTAGCAATAATTTCTGCCATTTTTGGTTGTGGAAGCCAGCATGTATACAGTAGACAATAGGTAGAGACATTAAATGTATATAACCCAGAATATTATTTTTTTGTGAATTCCTGTAGCATGATATATTTTCAATACTGATTGCTCTGGGAAGCAGGTGTGTCACTTGGTTTTCAAATCAAACTGCAGAGTGTAATGTCAGGAAAAGTTTCCTGTGGGAGTTTTCTTTGGGTTATGGGACAACATGATAATCCTTTGCTAATATAAAGACCGAATTAGTAATTATTAATAACTCGTGAGTGAACTGAAGGAAAAAGGCTGATGCGTCAGTTGAACCACTTGTACAGTGCCATAAAATAGTAATGTTTCTCTTTTCCCAGATAAGGCATTAGTAACACTGGCTGATTAGTCAGCCTGCCCAGTGTAAATCTATGCAGAATTAATTGCTGTGCTAAGGTTGTTTGGATGTTGTGCATTTTATAGCATGATTAATTCTGTGTGCAGAGTTGTAATTGAAATCAACGAGTACAAAGGCGAGTGGCTACTCCTTTGCCTAGCATGTGTCTACAGCATGCCTGCTTGTGTCCCACCTTGTAACGGCTTATGCCTTTTGTTTCAGTACTGAGGATTCTTATTGCTTTCGGTCTTACTAGTCTTATTAGTACGAGTGACAACAATATTTTTTGTTTAGGATATAGTCTTGATTGAAATATTACACCATCCCAATTTAATACAGGAAGAAAGGTTTGAAAATGTGCCTAATGCTGCTGAATTCAGCCTTTGTAATACTGGACTCAAAAAAGTTGAGGAAGCTTTTGTAGATGTTTGTAAGCATCTGTGGGGGCAACTTTGGGCCCTGTCTTACTAACGCTGTTTCATAAAATGGAGCCACAGACTTGGTATTTTAATTACTTTCCTGCTTAATGGCATATGCTTACATATTTAAAATAAGCGTATATAAGTGTGAAGGAGAAAAAATGTGAGCTCACTCCTCAACATCTTTAAAGAAGTATCAAGAAGCCTGGCAGATTTACTAGACCCCTTTTGTAACTGTTGGCAATACCTATAAGGACCCCCAAGAGGACCGGATACAGCTTTAAGCAGGGCTGAATCTGCAGTCTTATTGCAGAAGACCTTGGTGTGTCTAATGACTGCAGATGCAGACACAGAGAGGTCATGTGTGCACTGATGTCTGAAGTTAAGATCTTCTGCCAGCTAAGTGGATATCTTTTAAGGACTTAATCCTATAACTAATGAAGTCAATAGGAGATTTTCAGTTGACATCAATGGACTTGAAGTCAGGCCCTCAAAGATTAAAGTAATCCCTTACTAAGCTTTCAGGTGGCTTCTGCTGTTTCACACCTACATCCTAAAAAGTACATGTGTCATATTTCACTGATTTTCTCTGCTGTTGAAAACAATGAGCATATTAGCAAAACAGTCTTTTTTTTTTCCCAATGTTTCTAACAACAGTTTGCCCTGAAACTACTTATGGAAATATTTATTGTGTTTTTGTAGCCAGAACTGAGATTTTTTGGTACATATTTTCTGCAAATTTGGATTAGAATAAATTTAAAGGGTTGGTTCCCTTTTCGGTGAGATTCTTAGTTAATTTTTTTTTAATGACAAAAAAAATTATTGGTCGATTTTTAATATTGCAAGATGGGAAGAATTAGATTTTATTTACTTCATGGCTTCCTTCTATTTGTTCAGAGACAAAGATCACCTTTTAAGTTGGACAGAAGATCAACAAGGTAGCATTCCTAATTAAACTGTTAAACTAAAGGATAGTAAATGAAAATGCATTAATGTCTTTTAAAGGATTTCCAAAATTAAGGAAAAATAAGCAAAGCGGGATGTCCTCGGAGTTGTTTTTTCCATGTAGACCCAATCTTATAAATGCCTATTTCATGGATGCAAGTATAATTGCATGTATGAATATTTATTTTCACCTTAATGGGACTTTACACTTGTGAGAAATTACTTGTTTGTGTTTTCAGAATCTCCATTTTTGATATTTTACATTAAAAGATCCTAATTTCTAACCCCAAATTAGAGAAAAGTGCATACCAGAAAGCAAATTTTCATAATCCCAGGAATATAATTCTGCTTTTTACTTGAGGCATCTGATTATTGGATTGAAATCAGTAACTTTCTGATAAGCATAGTGACCGTATAGTGACCAAGTGCTTTCTCCCTTCCTCCAGCTTCAATCTGTCTGTGGCTGAGCTTCACAGCCGGAGGCTGAGCTGCTCGGGGCTGGTACTCCTGAACTGTAAATGTCCAGCTAAATTACAGTATTAGAAGTCACTATAAAATAACAAAGATCTGTGGAATGATCAAAAGATAAAAACCTCAGCCTGCTGGGAAGCCACTTTGATACACACTTCTGTTAGGCAGTTTCAAAAATAATAAGCATCACCTGCAGCAACCAGAGGTTACTGACGTTTGCTGTGGTTCAAGAAAGGAAGGAGCTGCAAAGCCAAAATGTCAAGAAGTGAATGAAAGAAGGAGATAAACAGACGTGTCATGTTGGTGATATAGAATTTACACTCTTATTTATACCTAACTTAGCACTTTGCATGGAATAGAACAACCTGTGAGGATTTAAAGGTACAGAGGGTTTGCATCTTTGTCCCTAACTGTTAATGGAAGAAATTTATTTTCTTGAGGGGGAGGGTTTGAGTTAATCTTTCTTACTGGATGCATTAGAAAAATGAGTTTACTGTTTTTCTGAAATGGTGCGCAACAATTTGGAGCTGATTTTACATAACATCTTTTTGTCTCCCTACTTATCTATGGAGTAAAGACGTTTCTCCCTATATTGCAATAATATGCTTTCTTTCTGATCAGTGGCATTTAAAAAGAGAAAGATGAAGTTTTTCTGTCCCAAAATAATAAAATGAGGGTTGAAAACTAGCAGACATCAGGAACAGAGTTATGTTTCTTGCAACAGGTATGTTTGTTCTCTTTTAACAGTAGAAAGCCTCAAAGAATGCTTGAAATGTACAATGTGTTGGGAACAGAGAGGCAGTATCTCTGAATAAAGGAAGAAATGAATGGAATAAAAGATTAGGAGAGAGAGAGACAGAGACAGAGACAACTTGAACACATACATAAAATCCCTTCTGGAGGCCCTTATCTAATTGCCTCATTTATCTAGTTTCATTTATAAGCTCAGTTTTATTCTGGGACACTCTCAGAGGTTGTGTGAGAATGGCTGCAGAATGACCTAACTGGCAACGGGCTTTCTACAGACCCCTTTTTTTTTTTTTTTTTGTATGCCAATTCTCAGGGCAATTACTGCAGTTGCCCTTTTTATATTAGCATCTTGGGTGGCTAGGTCTAGGGTTTGCTCACTCTTTTTAATAGTATAATTTCTTTTGATAAATAAGCAGCTAGGATTTTTTGTGTCCTTTTTTTTTTTTTTTTTGAGAATACTTCTTTTCCACTGGGACATCCTATGTACCCATGTGGGCTTAATGCAGACGCTTGCTTTCACATGATAGAAAAGATGATTTAAAAATGAAGCAAAAACACTTTCCACAAACTATCTCCACTCTCCCTCTAATCTTCACCTAGATTATTTCTTAGTTTTGATGGAATGACTCAAACAGAAATTTTTTTTTTAAATAAAATAAACTCAAGTATTTTGCTTAAATTTTAAAAGTGATTTTCTGGGTGCAGCACAGCTGATGTGAGTTTTTTGCCAATGATTTGAATGAGACCTGGATTTCATTCTTAGATTTTACTAGAGTTTTATTTTCTGATTTCACTAGTAAACTAAATTGTCTTTATTATTAAGGTCAAGACTCTAAAATCGTTGTTTTCCTTCCTCTACATGACTGTGGCATATATATTACTGGGGATCTTCAATTTAGGTACCATCTGCGGTATATTTTGTCTCCAGGAACTAAGCAGTAAGAAAAGAACTATCACATCTCCCCAGCTGGTTGTTGAAAATAATGCATCACAGTGGAGTTCAAGTTGGGTTTGTTTTTAAATATATTTCCTTAAAGAAAGTGTTAAAGCTGTTATCTCTGTCAGATATTTAAATGTTGCTAAAACACTTCAGCGACTTTCTTGCTTTGCTGATTATGAAGAGTGTAATAAAACTGCGCTATTTGACAGATTTAGACAGCTGGCTCATTCATGAGAAGTTCACGTTTTTGTCACCCACGTTGAATAAGGAAAGATTAGATGCTAAGGTCAATTTACAAAAATGGTTGTCAGGACATTTTTTAATTGTAAAACTTTTTGTGATGGAATTCAGGGAAAAGACTAAAGGCAGAAAGCAGCGGAGACAAAGAGCTGCTATTAACCTACAGATGCTACCGCAGGGTTCATTTTAAGATTGGTCACACTGCTTAGCCAATGAAGTGTTCGTGTGACTATAAGGGACCACCCTTTTCTGGGGTGAGAGGGCAATTTGGTCTTCATGCTCATTTAATCCCGAGATGTCTTTCAATGGACTGTCAGTTGAATCTACATTGTGCAAAATTATGCAGGCACTTTTTAATGCAGACCATTGTTAGCTGAGCACTTAACCAAGATTTCTCAACCAATTTCCATTTTGCGTGAGGTCACTTGAAACCCAGGCAAACATATATGGAAGGCAAATGTAATTTTCTGTTCCTCTGAATTGGAATGCATAAGACAGAGAAATGCAAGTATCAGTCATGCTGTACTTTCAGATTTTATACTTAGTAAATGAAGACTGACAACTTTCTGTGAAGAAAAATTTTGTTGCATGTCACTGCCCCGGAGAGGTAATTTTGCTACTGGAGAGTAGTATGGCTAAAGTATTTTGGATCTTATTGCCTAAAGTGTTGTAAATCGTTCACCAGGAGGAGCTGCTTCTAAGAACCGCAGGATGTGCACACTGTGGCTACTCTGCTTTCTTTTCATAGGCAAGATTTTATAAAAGCCAGGTAGTGCAAAGGAAATCTGATAGTCCGTAAGTAGTGAGCAAAGAAACGGCCAATAACGTCCTAAAGCTGAAGGTAAGAGGGCACCAGTTCTGAAGATACATCTAATTAGACTATTAATACTTTAGAAAACCTGACTATAGCATGTACACCATATTTATTGATACATTTACAAAGACTCAATTTTATGTTAGCTCTTCAAGGAATATTTACATTTAGAACCGCATTTGGCGAGAATCGTTATATGTTTTGTACAAGTGACATCTTACACAGCCAACACGTGCTCATGTGAGCTCTCGTCCAGGGACGTTCCGTTCAGTGTGAAATCGGCAGCAGTCTACTCGTGTATAATCTGGCCCGTCCTGTTACAGTGAAAATCACTTTATGAACACTTTTAACATATGCTGGAATTTTATTATGATTGGTTGGCAGTTGGTTTTTTCATCCGTCGTAAATGAATACAAGTTGACACAAGGATACATTTCTAGATTAGATCCACAACACATTAGAGAGTGTGTTTGGTCTCTCTTTCCCCGTCTTTCCAATTAAGATGGTGAAAAATGTAACTTTAGTATTTTACAGGACATGGTAAAGCTGTCTCATCTAGGTGATGTCTATATTATAAAAATAAAATAAAATAATATAAATATGTATCATGAACCCAGTGCCCATCGTTAAATAAAATATATGATAAAAAGCAGACCTTCTAGGATGACTGGTTTTGAAATATGCGAATATAATTTAATTATTAAACACTTGAAACAATCTTGATATTAAGCTGCAATAACCAGATTTTTGCATCTATGCTAGATAAAGAAATGCATAACATTCTGTAATAGAGTTACATTGATGAAGGTGAAGGTTACAGTCTTACAATGAATTGCCTAGATAGGAATGCATTAAGGAGTTCTGAAATACTGTCTCATGATGTAGTTCAGTTCACCTTAGAAACTGTTACAACTGGATTTTATTAAGTCCAGCAGTTTATACGGCGATGTTTGAAAACTGCTCTCTTATTGCTATAGTCAGATAGGTATAGTCACGAGATTTCTGGGATGTCAAAGAATCCATTAAGACATCTCGAAAGTCCTTTGACGAAGAGGTGGTTTACAGTGGAATTACTTTGTAAACTATTTCTCATGACGAAATAAATATAAAAAAAATTCCACTAGCTGTACAACCGTATTTGTGATAGTGCGTGCATGTGTGTGTGCGCACGTATTGGATATTGGTACGTCTGTGGGGACGTACAGAAATATTTACACACACACAAAGAATTTATCTGCACATTTGTGGATATTATACTTAAATTAATAAAGTAAATCGAATCACCGGTATTTGATGCAGGATAACAGTCTTTTGAAAATGACAGGATTGAAAACAAATGCCCGTTGAAAGTGTAGTTTCCAAATAGTCCCAGAAACTATACAATATAGCTGGTTAGATCCAGCAAATAGGATGTCATGTCTAGGATCTGATCAAGAATACCTGCCCTTGTCACTCTTCGGATGTTTCTATCCACTTGTTCACACTGGGGGCCGAGATAGCCTTTTTTACATAAGCATTTATTAGGCCTTACGCAGACACCTCCATGTCGACAGGCTGGGTCACATTTTGCTGTGGGGAGAAAAACAGCGATTTTCTAATTTGTTTAGAACATCACAAACCAAAAAGATACAGTACCCATTCATTAAGAGCTTTTCTAAACTTATATCGATAAAGCACATAAAGTAAAAACAAAATAGAAAGGACAAAATATTCGAAGTTTTGAAACTGTATTTCTTAAAGTTTTTGGATGTTAGGGAGAGGAAGTAATTTTGTGTGCCTGAGAGGACGTCACCCAGGACAGACTGCGAATATCAAATAGCAGATTTTTGAAAATGTCCAATTCCCATATTCATGCTTGATTTCAGAGTGCACAGAAGACCCATCTCAAAAGACTTTAGGCTCCCCATTACTTATCACTTGAAAACAAGACACACAGCACATCTAAATCTTTAAATGGTGGTCTACCTCATCCCATTCCTTATGCTAGCAACCCAAAAAAGTCCTGAAGTTGGTGAGACATTTTAGCACCCACCCATCTCCAAGCTAGCAAGAATCTCAGGTAAACTCCTCTGTACATGCAGAGTTCTGCACTACACGCTTTCCTTAGCAGAGCAGACTACAGCTGACCACAGAGATGTACTCCTTTGGCTCTTAAGTCACTTATGCTTGGAACAAAATTGAATTCCCTTTAGAAAAAAAAGAACCAGAGTATTTTTTTCAACAGCTTTTATCAGTTAGTTAAGTTTCAAAAGTCTTTCCCTCTCTCTTTAGCAGATGCCTGAGGATTTACTTACAGAGTTCTGGTTTAATCAGCTTCTTGATTTTATTTGTGAGTTTCTTATGCCTCGTGAGGTAATTTTTCTAATTTAAATTATAACAGTAGCTTGAGGTCCAGCCTAGAACATCTCTGTTAAGTGCTGCATGGGATACAGGGAAGAAAGATCCTGGGTCTACATATTTTCTGTAGCTTTCTTGTATGTTGCATCTATCACATTATCACCTATCACAGAGCTGTAGTTTTTTAAACAAAACAGATTATTCAAGACCTGTTTATGTTTACACTGGAGATGCTTTTTACTTTAAGTTCCACTTGAAGAAGGGCTGTAGAATGGGCCTCATTCTCTAAATGTAGGAAATCTCTGACTGACAAGTGCGGACAGTTGAAGTTGGGTTATTTACCCAGATAACCTTATCCATTTCTCCCACTTGATTTTTTTGCACAGCTGTGATGGTCAGCTCATGAATCTTGCCAGTAAGATATATTATTAGTGATTTCATTAATTTCATTTCAGTCCAAATTAAGTCACTCCTGCTTATCGTTAAAATCCTGGAGGTTGCTGAAATTCACACCCCAGGCTATAACGACCTCGTAGCTGACCCTGCTTCAGCAGGGCCCTCCGGAGTGCAGTTCCAGCCTGAATTATCCCTTGACCATCATGTGATGCTTGCTATGTCTTACTCTGTGATTCTTTTCCTCTTTTGGGTTCTACTGCCATTACGTTAACCTTATCTCTTTGTATAGGCATCTGGTCAAACTCGCTGAGCAAATACACTCAGTCAGAAGACCACGCTGATAGACCGATAACACCTCCTGGTACCCAGGCTTGCTCTGGAAGGTCTGCATAGGCCAGAGTTATATAGCTCAGACATAACCACAGCCTCTGTGAGACAGCGATAGCACGGCTGTGGCACTCCAAGTTCACTCATCTCACGCCTTTGGTGGCATACCCAACATCTAGTTTGATCAAAGACACTTTTTCAAGTGACTTAAAAGATGATACACTATGGCAACAAGATAGGACTCAATAAAAGCACTGTCATTAATAATGGATTACAATGATGTTCTGATTATTAGGGGCTTTCTGATAAGCTGTACAGAGAATTCTCTTTAACAAATGAGCCATTTTATTTTGTGGGATCAAAAGTAAGAATCTACCAAAACTAAAGTATTTGCATTACATTAGCAAAGTGCAAAATATGCAATAGTGACCTGCAGGTCTGATTTATCATCTTTCCTGACAAGGTACTACTGTTTGACACTCACAATGATAATACTGCAGGTGGAAGCTGAATGTCCAAACAGAGAACATGTATTGATTGCACTTCCTTTCATTTTACAATTTTGGTGAAAAATAAGAACACTGTTGTCTGTCATATTTATGCTATGAATTGCATTCTATAATGGTTCCCATTGCATTAGATGTACTAACTGTTGCACTCATCTAAAGACTTATTGTCCTCCCACATTTGTGAGATCAGTACTTCTTTAACGTTGTCTTAGAACAGATGGTCAATGCCATATATTGAAAACTTCTCTCAGCAAATAATGAAAAGCAAATGATGACATCACTGCTTTTTTCACTTGGTGCTATGAATCTATATACAAACCCGTTCTGCAGAACTCTCCTTCCCAGCCTTGATTACAGCAGCATTTTCCTGTGGGAGTGCAGTGCCCGTTCCGACAATGCCTTGAGCATTCAGATGTCAGTATCTGTGCAGACTGAGCTGTTCTTTTGCATTCTTCAGGGATTAAAGGCCTGAAAAATAAAAACAACAAACCAAGCAGTTAAAAATTGGGGTCGAGGAGAAAAATTTTGGTTTTTTATTAAAGGCCTGATTCTCTTTTATGGTATTATCAGTGGGAGAAATCTGTGTTCTAAGGGGATTGCTTTTTTTTTTTTTCTCAAAAACACCAGTAAACATAGAGATGATATGTTACATTACAGAAAAATACAGTGTGCTTTGCTATTCTTTCATATAACTGCCTTCAGAGATCTTCTACAAGATTAAATAATAGTCCTTGAGAATTCTTGAAGCTTGAACCTGGCAAAACCAGCTTGCTGAAGAGCTTATCGCAGGCTGCACATATCTCTAGGTAATATCATTATTAGATGTGCTAAATTGTACTGATTGTGTGGCTTCTCTTCATAGAGTGCAAACAGTCGTATAATTCAGTCCAGAATCTGATGGTGTCTTTTTGCTTTTCTAGATGATTTATATTTCCAATTGTATGCTGGGAAGAGTAATCTGAACAGCACGTTTTATGTCACACATTATGACATGCGTAATAATTTTGCAAACGTATTACCTCTATGTATTCAGTTTGACATTGCAGATTTTTTATTTCCAAATTTTCATGAAATCATATTTGGATTATGTATCCCAGATGCTTATTTAAGCATGTGAACACCAGGATATGAGAGTGACCAAGCCCTGGCGCAGGTTGCCCAGAGAGGCCGTGGAGTCTCCATTTTAGAGAGGGTCAACCACTGTCTGGACATGGTCGTGGGCAACTGGCTCTAGGTGACCCAGCTTGAGCAGGGGTGTTTGGACCAGATGCCCTCCAGAGGTCCCTTCCAGCCTCAGCCATTCTGTGGGTGATTCTGCAAAATGTATGCACGAAGGAAATTCTAGCTCAGCTGACTTAAAATATTTCTGATACTGTTTTTTTGTTGGGCTTTTTGGTGTCAAGTCTTACCTAATGCAATTTTTTCCTGTCAGTTTCAACAAAATATTTTGGATGTCCAGTAGCCTTTTTTATTTACATAAGCGCAGCATTATCTTCCTTAACAAAGAAGGAACTGTAGTGTTCCTTCTGTAGTGTTAAGTGTGTAAAACACTTAAGTGTTTTAACTTAAGCATGTCCTAACTGTTGATACGACTTCCAACATTTTTTTAGATGTTTATTGTTTTGGGTTTTTTTTTAATATAGCTGGATGTCGTCGTGCTGACCGCTTATTTTATTTGCTGTCTGAGTTCAGCAGCTAGAGACTGATAGGATCATCACAAGGCTACAGGTTCCCAGTATAGACACCATGTTTTGTCTCTGCTGTGGGTTTGATTGCACAGGAATAAGTTGAGAAAAGAATGTCAGGATCTCCCAAGAGATCTGAACAAGTAATTGCATGGGAGCATAATGGTAAATTAATGACAAATACATAATTATTCATTCTCAAGGAAATAATTTGAACTACTGCCATACATTCCTAGGGTTGAAATTTGCAGGACAAAGATTCTAGTAGTTTTGTGGAGAGCTCAGAGGAACCTTGGCTAAGTGTCCAGCTAGATTCCAAACAGACCAAACCAAAATTATATGCGATAGACTAGAATAGAAAATAACATTGTTCATTATACTGACATCAGTATTAAACCCCCGATTATTTGCAAATCGCTGGAATAGCAACTTGTGCTCTGATTCCCTGTCAAATATTAAAATCCTAGATTGATACCCCTGTGTGGAGAAAAGGATAGTCTTCGTAGCCTGAGAAAGAAGGGGTATGATGGAGGTGCAGAGAACAGTGAAGAAAAAAAGGGGAGGAAAATTGGGCATTCTTGTTTATCTCCCATGTCAATATCAGAAGACAAAATTAAGCTAAAGAAAACAAAATTAACTAGCTGAACTCATGGCTTCTAAGATATCAATGAAGCCCATGTTCTGGTTGGATTTTAAAAAGATATTTCTATGCACAATGGGGCCATTCAAAGTAATATTAGATAGGGTAAAAAATTTTTAAGAAAAATAAGCCCTCATACCTAATGTCATAGAAGTCCCTCACTAGCTGACTGGACTTACATTCCTCCCCCCGCCCCCCATTCTGGCACGCAGCTTGTTAATGGTACATTACAGGGCTTCTTGCATTTTTCTTTGAAACAGTAATAGAGCACAGGCTCACTGGTTTGTTTCACCACAGCACTTTCTCTGCTACGTCTTAATTGCTACCATGATTATTTAAACATCCGTACAGAAGAACTGGTTCCCCAAAGATGTTAAAGACAGAAAGAATGCGTAGATGCGTCTTTAGTGTAGCACCAAGTTCTGATTTTAAAAGCACTCCCGAGAATCAGACTTGAGGTCCTGTATTATTTAAGGGCTTTGAAACATGTTTTGACACCTTTCGTGCAGCATATTTGAAACCCTTTCAGGTTTTGTGTTTACATATTTCCACAGCTGTCTTTTAAATATAAGGCATCATTTTTTTGACCTGTAAGGAATTCCAGTTCTGTAGTAATGAACGCATTACATATGATCTGGTTAAGAAAGTTCCTACACTTAAAAATTATGTGTGAGATTCACAGGCAATGCTGTTCTGGAAACAGTTCTACAAAATGGTATGATTTGCAGTGGAGACTTGTTCAGATTTAAAGTAAAAAGATCTGTGTTCTAATTCCTACCCCTGGAAAAAAAAAAATCTAAATTTGAGTTGATTTCTTTATAGCCAATGCATAGGAGACCACATTCTTTCTTCATCTATCTCTGTTAAAGCCCATTTCTTTTAAGTTACTTTAAATAGGAGTCTTCTCTTTTTCTTGCTCAAACACAAGTACAGTACTGCGTTTAGCAGGAAGCATAACCTCAGGCTCCTGGAGCATCTCTTGGAAAAGAGCTCCAGTGGCATATCTTCAGCAAAGAATGACCTTGTAAGTCACAGAGATATGTTATTTGTGAAGATATTGATTTCTTTTATTAATAGATGTATTTATCTGTGATAGCCCTTGAATATAAGGTTCTTTTTTTAGTTGCATTTAATTAGGGAGGTAGTCATCATAGGGTTTTGTATCCAGCAAAGCATGGCAGGTCTCTTTTATGATTTAAAAGTTTCTAGTGCTCTTGGTACTTGTGACTATAACCTTGCCTTTTATTCTACCATCAATCAATAACTTGTGCTCATCAGCCTTGGATAATATTTATTAATGGTGGGGTGGAGTAGAAACAAAGATGGAAAAAATTCTGGTTGGCAGCATGCCTTAGGGGAAGAGGAATACAAATGCAGCTGCAGCAGAATCCTTCTTGCGTGTGAGAAGAATTACTGGATTTCCTTAGTTGTACTATGGGAAAAGCTGCACTTCTTTCTCAGGATTTGATATGGTACTGACACGTATCAAGAGAAAGTGTCTGCCCCACAATACTTACGCTTTGCATTCTTAAGGCTTTAAAGGGGTGGAAATTTTCAGGCTCAGCATAAGTTGAACTGAATCTCACAAAGATAACATAAGTCTTGAAACTGACTATTGGGACTTGATCTTTCCAGCACTTAGACAAGCTTATGATTTTGTTTATATAACTAGTGCTTCGCCGTGTCTCTTGATGTGGAAAATGGAGGGGAATTGATGGAGCCACGCTGTGGGCCGGAGAGATTTTTTTTCCCTTGTCTCCCTCAATCTATAAAACTCTAAAGGGTACAGCTTGATTACTCTTACAGTACGCACTATTTGGTCCACAGAAAGTCAGCCAAAAATGTAGCTGATAATGACTATTTATATGGTCTGTAGAATTCTAGTTATCTTAAAGAGCTGTTCATATATACAGTACAGTACAGTATATCTTGCTTGTTAAAACATGCTTTCATGGAACTGTGTAACAACTCTAAATGTATGGAACATGGAGGAAAAGTTGTACTGGGGGCTGGGGCCCTCGCTAGGTCCCTTCACTGACGTGTGCAGTGAGCTGGGAATTCCTGACTCTACGATGTGTAAAATAATTTTTGCTGCATTGCTGTAGCTGGTATGAGAAAGTAGCCTCTACTGTTAGTTTAGAGGCATATAAAAGTCTAACATGCTTTAATAGATTAAAACTCATCCTGGAACTGCTTAGGGTTTCATGCTTTCTGTAGTGCATCTCATCACAGTTTCACTAAGCACACAGAGTGATTTAGTTGCTCTATGCACTAGCTGGTAACTCAGACATACCTAAATCAATGCAGCTGGAGAGTCATATTCAGCAGTAATACAGTGATACTGAACAGAAAGCAAGACTGCCATCGTGCCTTTGACACAATATCAAAAATCTTTACTTTCCCACTAAAGTGAGAAAAAACCCAGGTCAAATTCGAACAGGAGATGCGGCTGTAGAAATCCTGATTGTGGTACAAAATATATAGAAAGAATATTATGCTTCAATTAACTGCACACAAGATATTAGATATTAGAATGATGCTTAAGGATATCACCAAAATTTCAGCGTTAGCTGTTTGGTTTTTTCCCTTAATAAGGGAAAATGTCAAGAAAAAATAATTTTGTTTCACTACTTGTCATAGACTAGATTTACTGTTTGTCATAGAATAAATATAGCATCTCTTCAGGTACAGCTTCTAAAATTAAAAAGTATACCTTTAGTCCTGGGAGAGATGCCAAAAGCTCGTTACTTGTCTCCAGATTTACTACATGAGAATAATGTGGAAAAAACTCACGGCTTTTAAGATTTAAACTCAGCAGCATATCAAATTTATTCTTATATGGTATACTTGTTCATGACCTCTAGTCTTAAGAAATTCTGTCATGTTTGAAAACTAGTCCCTAGTGAAGCCTGTATCAATGTTAATAGCTAAGAGGTCAATGCAACTGCTAAACAGTTTGTATTACTGTCAGGGTGGTCATGAAAACAACACCTGCTGCATGAGCACTTGGCAGCTGGGTCAACAGGCACTGTGGGAATTTATCAATTTAGGGGGCCACTTGCATAACACTTTGACTGATGAATTGGGAAAGACTGGCTTACTGGGCTAAAGCTGCTCGATTATGTATGACTTTCTTTCGGATGGCAGAGGCTTCCTGCAGGCTCGAGAAAATAAGCAAAAGATAAACTGAGCTGTTTTTTCCTTATAAAGCGATAAAAAGTGAGAACTCCTTAATGGCCAATGCTAGAAAGGCTAAGAAAAAGGGGAAAAAATCCCAAACCAAAACAAAAACTTTTACAGTCAGCAAGCTGTGATGTGATTGAAAAAAATCCTCAGGTTTTTCCATCGTGGTTACAAAGGAGTTTTTGTGAAGTACTTCTGTAAAGTGAAACTCTCTAGACTGGTATTCGCAAAGAGCTCTAATTTCTCTTTAGTGTCTCTTATGGGAATAGTAACTGCATGTGGGTTGGTAAATGAGATAAGAATTTTGCATGCTCTGGCTAAACTAAACATAATTAGACATTAATTCTGGCTTTCCATTCCCTTGAACGACTTAAGGGATAGTAACTTTCTGAACAGAAAGAAATCGTATGGCCCACCTGGGTTGGTGAGAGCATGCACCAACAAAATTGGCTTATTCTACAGAGAGTTTCCAGTAGTAGCTGCAGAGTATATCTATAACCCATCAGAACTGAGTATCTCGATGCAGATTAGTCTAATATTGTATGTTTCCGAGTTTCCATTTCAATAGTAATAAAAGTCTTCAAAAGGGCTAGGCTTTCATAAATGCTATTCTTCTATCATACCATCAAACACTCTTGACTCATACTAGAAAATAAAATCATCAATTTTTTTTTTAAAGAGGCCAAACAATGTCAAAATGCGGTAAGATCTAGATCTTTGCCTTAGCATTTGGAATCGGTCTGTTTGGAAATACTCTCGGGTAGCAGAAATCCCAGAAGGTGATGATGGAAAGGATGATAAGTGGAATTACACACTCTGGAGGGGCATGAAAGAGGAGTGAGATGGTTTGAATCAAGTTCAAGTTTCAATCCAACGGAAAGTGGCTATTCTGGCTGTTGATACAAAACATATTGAAATCCAGATCTAGAAGGTGTTAGAAGGAGAGGAACAGGAAGTCTTACGTGTGCAAGGACACTTACTTAAGCTCTGCCCTCTTTCGTAGATATCACCTGCTGGCTCCAGTGAGCCATCCTGGTCAAAAGAATAATTCATCCCCTTTGGAACTGTGGCATTCATTTGGAATCACCGACAGTGGCAAACACTTGAAATTTCACAGGGGATACAGCACTGCATGACCGCCCTATGAAGTGTTCTGGGTTTAGTCTCACCTTTTAAATGGAAATCTTTTGCATTGTTGGTCAGTTTGAGTACTTTTCTCTGAGTCTCTTTCATTTTGTCTATAATTTGCTTAGAGATAAAAGTGCTCATAATAGAAGTGTTCTAAAAGAAGACTTACAAAGCCACAGTATGGCTGTTCTGGCACCTTTCAAAGTTTATTTTCTTACTTCTTGATGTGTCCCTGTCTAGTTTGCAAAGAACAGCTGGTAATGATGTTTAAATTCCAGCTGATATGGACCTATCAACAGATATTTCATATTTAAGTATACATTTTTAATATTGCCTACAGCTGATTTTCTCCTCTCATCGTGCTAGATAATGACTACTTTTTCTTTTCTAATGGGCTTGTCTCCTTTTTTCTCTGTTATTGACTAACAGGAATATTTGGACCTATGCACATTTTCTATATCACTGTTTACCTAGTTATTTTTCCTACGCATTCATGAATGGTTTTGTCATTGATATTAGTGGGTATTGGTAGAAACAGAAAGAGAGACAGAATTATAATTCAGAAAGTAGAAAAGTAGAAAAGAAAAAGGTTTTCGTTTTTGGTCAGAAAGACAATTTATAAAATGCTAGTATTTGGGCTGGTCTTCAGGGCATCTGACTAACCCTACCTTCTAGTTAAGACGTATGTAAGTCTCTCTCCCTATTTTTTCTCATTAGTTCCTAACCTTGGAAAGTAGTTTACTTGTGATAACATCTTTTTTATAACCATTACAGAATAACTATATTTTTCAGAGACACAGTTTTAACTTCAGCAATTCTTCTTTTGTCTGTTATTTTAACTAATTTACCTAATTCTGGTTTTATGTGCGTGTAATCTTTAGGGTTTCCCACATCTCCTCCAGTCTCAAAGCAAAACATGCTATTAGCTGTCCTCTTCACTCCACTTGATTTTGGCAACAGATAGAATATCTGTATTTTGCAGCATCTCACATACTTGGGTTTACATTCATTTTTAACTTTCCTGTTTCTGATTTATCACTTCATTATCTAAGAGCTCCCAAGTACTAATGTATCATTATAACAAGCTTGTTACAAAGAGAAGGATTATTTAATTCTGTGCTTTTGATGTGAGGCTATTTAGTTATTGAATCAAGTATTTGGAGGAACTGAACAGAAGTTTCCTGTGGTACCTTGAAGTCTATGTTTCAAACTGCCTTAATGATAGAGGGATTCAGAACATCTGTGCTGATCATATTTATCAATTCGTCATACATCACCTCAGTTTAACACCTCATTTTTATTACATGTGAAGGACTGTTTTAGGATAGGACTTTCCCATTGCTGATTATTGAAGACTAATGCAGAAGGTTCTCCGGATTACCCTCATCCTCTGATATACTTAGGTTTTAACTTGCCCACTTCTTTTGAATTTTGTTTTACTACTAGCAATATCAAAGTAGTAGGTTTCTTTCTTAAGCTATATTTAAGACAGGGAAATCAGGGCCATGGTTGTGTTCAATAACAGCTTTGATTATGCAGTAGTTTTCTACAAGGATTGAAAGAAACTAAATTCTGCATCTTCGTGTAACATTTATTATTTAGAATAAAAGAATAATTTCACAATCTTGCAGCAGCTTACGAATGACCACTAGCAGAGGAAGACTGTTTTTTTTCTTTAAGTTATTAATTTCCAGCAAGGGGCTAGCACAAGGAATGATAATTTTGTTCTTTTACATGGCCCCATGCATGGAAGGCTCTCTCTGCATATTGGTGAGTCTTCCAGGGGCCACCGTCACAGGGTTTTGTTAGTAAGTAATGAATGTCTAAGACATGACAAATCAATACTTTGATGACTTTATTTATATCTGATGCTCATAGCCCACCTGTAGCATCTTTATTTTGTGTTCTAGAAAGCTTACTGTGCTAGGGTTTACAGCTATATTTGATGTATTTGTATGGCGCGTACCATGGGGAAGACATTAAAATGAGCAACAAAATATTAGCATGCAAAGAAATATTAGCATGTGAATAAATATTAATACTTTGTTGATAAAGCTTAACACAAACATTTGCCAAAGCCATGAAACTTTTAAATTGCTTACATGTGTGACGTGAAATTAGCGTGAAATGGTAAATAGAGCTGCAATGCTCTATTGTGGAAGTAACGCATTATCTTTCACTTAAAAGCCTGCAATGGTGTGAAACTGAAAAACAACAAAACTTAAAACTTTGCCTGAATGAAAGTTATCCCATGTTTCTAAAAAGTGTTACCAAAAACTATATCCCTTTGCCACAGCCTGTTTAATTTCAGCTGTGTGCCAATTTACAGAAGTATTTTATAGTTTTCTGGTTACTTTCACCAGTAACCAAACACAGTCTTGACCCTTTTCCATACATGAAAACAGCCAACCGTGAGTGCAGCAATGGGAGGTCTGGCCTTTCAGGTATGTCAGCTGAAGACCACCCTACTGGAAGAGGTAACAAGAACAAAAAGACGAGGTCAAACAAGGCAGCCCCATGTAATTAGATACTAATAGTGGATTTAGGGTGTAAAATTCACTTAAACCCATACACCAACAGACTAAACAATCCCAGTAAGAAAGGCAAGTTTTGTTCTAAAAAAATGTTTTTAATACCAGAAAGCATAAATAAAGCATACATAATAACCTTGACTGACAGGCTGCACTAACCTGCAGTAACACCTGCTTTCAAATTATTTGCAATAGGTTTGGGGTGGTGTAATTACAAAACACTGAAACTCTACTGTAACTTACAGTACAGCGTGCATCCAATCTGATGAAGTTGCTATTGAATTAACTTGTTGTCCCAATAACAATTTTTAGAATTTCAATTCTGCCAAGAAAACAAATTCCTCTCTTAAGCAGCAAGCTTAACTGTTTGTGATGCTAAGGGGGAAACACACTGAAGTAGATGCTGAACAAACAGGCAGTTGCTTGTGTAGGGTATGATGGGGTCAAAGTAATTAATACAACAAACTTCATTTCTGTTGGCCATTTCATTCTGTGTTAATTGCTGATTTTTTCGCAGGGTGGGTGTGGTACCTTTACATGCCACAGACTTGGTCTGATAGAGCAGCAAGATCTGTCGTGAAGAAAATTATATTTCTCCAGTTAAAGTGAGTATCTGCTAGTCACCTTCTCTTATGGTTGGTGGGGTCCCTTGGTCATGTTGGGGACTGGCTTTTTGCAGTCTTTCCAGATTCCCTAATATTTTCACAGCTCTAGCTGTTCTGCAAAGAACCTGAAAGTGATCACATCTCAAGAAACTCTGGTTTGATAGTTTTCATTTATCCTCATTTTACAGCTGCTAAATTAGTCTAAATAGTTAAATCAATCATATTAATTCTGTGTCGTATAAATCATTTGAGTGGGATTTATAAGCCTTTTGGAACTGCTTTAAGAACTGTTAAAAAATTTAGTGTGTTTTTGGCACACAGTCCAAGGACAGAAGGTTTCCTTCCTTGGTGCTCCCAACCTCCACAGGGAGAGACAGGGAAATGTAGGGGCATGGAAGGATGTTGAAAACTAGTAAGCAGTGAAAATTCACACCCACTGAGGATTCAGTCCTCCGTATTCTCCTTCATTGGTTGCATCTCCTATACAACAGAAGAGATGTTTGGGAAAGACTGAATTTGTCCTTCAGAGATTATGGCAAAACTGAAATTGAGGAAGTGAGACTAGAACTGACCAGGGATGGCTTGTCCGCTAGCTAGTACTGTCGAATTATTGTCTGTAGTAGCTTTTCAGTACACAGAGTAGGTATTGTCAGCCAGTACTAACTTTTTCAGCCAGCTCCCGTTGGCACTGTCCCACCGCAGTGGCAGGTAAGGAAGCAGTAGCGCTGGGGAGAATTCCAGCATCTTCCTTCTACTGATGCTGGCATAACCTCTGTGGTACCTACAAGTCATTCGGCTTCAGAACTACGAGGAGCATCTTTTACCTGTACTGGTCCATGTGGTTCCACATTAAGTATGTCTACACTTCTATGAAAACATGCAAAGAATGTGAACCTAGGTGGGAAAGTGGGCAGCATTTAGCGTGACGTCGAAGAGCAAAAATTTCCAGAAGTTAGTGTTGGTTACACCTCTGTGGCTCTGCATTCACTTTCTATGAGACAGTGATTCCTTTTAGTATATCTATTCTGATGGCTGCTGATGGTACATTTGTTTTTAGGAAGCCCCCTGCACTTTGGATTTTTCTTCTTATTGGATGTCAGTATTGCATAATTCAGCTACCTGGAAAGAACTACGTTTACCTTTTGTTTTTTAACCTGATGAAGGAAAGACTGATCTTAGTGAGAAATGTGGTGCTCACCTTTTTGGGTCAATGATCTTGTAGAGCTTTCCACTGTGAGGCTGTGTCATACTTTTACTGCTTGATAATATGTAAATCTCACCTGTTAAAGAAACCAATGCTATAAATGAGTTCTCCTTTTCTAAGATATCAAATACATGACTTTTGTGATCTAGCTGTATTTGCAAGATGAGATTAAAAAAGCTTCAGCAGAAACACTCGTCAGTGAAATATACCACAGAATCGTTGCTATTTAAAAACTTAAATAACCACTATCCCCAAATTGATGGTAAAATATGAAAGATACTTTGTCACGAATGTTTTTTGTTTCATATTGTATAGAATTGGTCAAAAAAAATTGGAGAGGAATGGAGAGGAGGGGGATCATCGGTCTGCTCATGCAATATCTTTGCCCCTTAAGTCTGTAATGTTGGGAATAAAAGTGAGTATATGACACATTGTGTCATAGCGAGTGACACAGTTCACAGAATGTGAGAGCCAGTAAGGAACTTTGCCCCTTCCAACAACCCATTCTCTTCTCGGTTCTTCTTACAAGGCTGCTAAGGTGTAGCTGAGAGCAGTGTAGACAGCTTTTGAAAAGGAAAGATAGCCTTTTGATTTCTTGTTTTTAAACATTTATGATAATTTTGAATAGTTTAGCAGGCATTATGATTTAATAACATATATATTTTTCTATTTACCTAATTCGTCTTCACCAAATCCCAAGACAGGGCCTGAAAAGAAACCTCTACATGAACCAGTGTTGCCAAGACAGAGGGGCTTCTCTTGCCACTGTTTGGTTGCAGGACTCTGTTGCAGTGTTAAAAAGTTTCTATATTCAAAAACACATAAAGCAGATTGTTACATTACATTTTGAATAGAGAGCTTTCACTGTCCAGATAAATAGGAACACTTGCCGCAAGTAGCTCCATAGATACATCTGTGCAGTTCATCATCTTATGATTTCCTGCCTGTTATTTTTCAGATGCTCTTAAAAGCACAGCATTTCCCTTCCTGTCATTCAAACATTGCAAAATTGGGTCCAAGCTATACTATATAGCCATTTGTGAATACTGAGCTATTTGGCATGGGAAAACTATGGGTATTCATTAAAAAAACATTCATTTTGCTCCATCAGTGATGCTTCCACAACACCGCAAAAGTTGTCAATGTCTTACCAGTTAGACCTGTTTGGGAACAGTTCCACGATTAACATTTATTCCCATCATAATGTAAATGATGCATGTGTTTGTAGAACCAAAATCTTAAGAGTGCCGTGATGCGAGTGTCTTTGTCTGTACCTTTTCCCAAGCATCAGATACGTTACATATGTCGTCATTCAGTAGAATGCTGTGCTATTTTGTTTCCAAATCTAGAACTTAATCTGAGTTGTCACACCACTAAATGGGCAAAGTGACACAATATGCAAGACTGTTGGTGTCTTACACAGAAAGCTCAATAACTAAATATACTTCTATGCATTTTTGTTTCAGTGAGTTATAAGAAACTTACCCATTGCGGTCTCCAAACACGTAACTTCCATAGAGTCTTTCAGACTGGCAGCCTCGATAGACAAATCCACCAACCAAGGATCCACTGCTGAACGGTTTGAATTCTAAAAGTGAAGGCTCACTCTCTAAAAAGGAACTACCGTAGCATTAGATCATATGCAGTTTCATATTTTGATTCACATTAATGAAAATGTTATTACTTCAAGAAAAGAGGTTAATTCCATTTAAACATTCGTCAAAATTCAAGATGTGTTGCTGGAAATGAAACATGAAAAAAAATCAGAAAATTACAACAAAGGCTGTTTGTGAAACAATCGGTTAGGGATTTAGATAGGAGAGGCTATAATTACTTTCTTCCGTGTGCACAGGCTGGGAGAATAAAACTATATAAGGATTAGGTCGGACTTTCCTTGAAGTTGATGTGATTACTGCTATTAACTTTTAAGTGTCAATACAGTCTGCAGAATGGACCTCTTGAACTTCAGGAATACAATTAACCTCCCTTCACTGTAAAGTCCTTCCAGCATCTAAAAGCAGAAATTCGAGTGATTTTCAGCAGAACTTGTTTTCAAGGCCATCCAACGGTTTGAGAAACTGAAAATCAGAGTTTTAAACATGGTACGTGTGGTACGTCCCATAAAACACCAGTATTGCTGGCCATAGCTTCTTGTGGTAATTTATTTTATGCTGCTGTTATAGTTGCAGTTCCTACACATACTTCTTTCTTTTTTTACAAAACTGCAGAGGTTAGCCATATCAAATAATGTTTTCAAGGAAGTTTCAGTGTAGATGTTAATATTCATGCAATCAGGTGATGCTCAGGGTAAAAGTAGGCCCATCGTGACCTGCTAATGGCATTATTTTAAATTAAAGCCACAGCCAATAGGCCTTTTTCTTTTATAGGAACTTTTTCTTAGTTGGAGGGCTATCTGCAAATCTTTGATAAGTGAATTTCCCAGATTATTCTACAAGAGTAAGAGCTGAAATTTTATGTGGGAGAAAAGGAAGATGAGCTCTTTTCACTGAAGCGATTGACCCACAGCCTAGTATTAATACTGGCAAGCTGTTCTGGATAGACACAATATTGCTTAGTTTACTCTGCAATAAAGATGCAGTCAAAATTCCATTGGAGCAGTGGTTTACCAAATATTATTCTTTGGTTTGCCTTTTATAAAATGAACACAGAAAATACATGCAATAACTGAAGCAGAACAATTGCATTACACCATTGTGTACTATCGTACTAGGCAGCACAGCTGCTTTGGTTTTAAGCGAAGTACAGGTGGGAGAACTAGGGATGTGAATAAAACCCGAAAGTGCTACGTTCCAGGAGATAGACCAGTTCTTGATGCCTTTACACACCTTTGGCATTTATCACCTTTTACCACCATGAATTTACAAGCTGCTAAATGGTCAACCAAGGTAGATGATAGCTCAGAGCAACCGTCACCTGGATTGCCTGAACTAGTGAGCGATCTTAGTGAGTGTCGTTATATATTATAGTATAGCATGAGTTAAACATTAAACAGAAATTGTGACTGACATTCATGCTGATTCAGAGAGCACATAAAACACTTCAAAATTTCAAGGCCCTAGTTGAGTACGTTTATCTTTTTGTAATCTAATCTAAACTAGTTGTTTATTATGAAGTAGTAGCATAGTGCATTTTTCTAAGTTTTTCATTTTTAGTAACATCTAAACAGAGCTTAGTCATTTCCCTGTTTAGTTGTGGTCTGTTGTTGTCTATCTCACTTTTTCCATTATAGGAAGCACATTACATGAGGTTTCCATTCTGTGTCTTAAAAGGTTATTCGTGAATGTCTAAGAATACATTTCATATTTCAAAATCTTTATGAGCCATCATATGCAGAACAGTGAGATCTCTGACAGACTAGCAACTCGCATATTTCTTAAATCTTATTTACATTAGATTCTACACCAACAACAACAAAGTTGAGTCATTTAAATTTTGTTTTGCCTTGCATCTTCTGTCTTCTCGTACCATACTTTTCATAAGTTCTGTCTTTTGTAGGCTGCCTATACTGTCTATGCAGTAAGTTACCTATCATGGCTATACAGTGCTTTATCTATTTTTTTTCCTGCTTTCTATTTATTTTTCCATGGGCATGGAAACAGACTGCTCCCAGTAGCTTTACCCTGGCTGGAACTTACCATAGTCTTTACCCTTTACTATTTGTAAGATTCGTGCTGAAGATCTGTTCTTTCCATTTGAATCTGAGCAAAGTATAGTTAAATTGATGTTTACATCTGTTGGGTGGCGGTCCACAGCACACCTGTAAAACAAAAAAAGATAAGAAGGTCCATGAGATAGATGAGGTTATAATGTATAATTCTCTATCAATAGTGTGAACCATCCCATTTTGAAGGATTATTGTTTCTTTGTGGTGCCTATTCATTTGAGGGACCTACTTCATGCTGACCCAAAATACCTGAGAAGTGCGTCAGATTTGTATACAAGAGGTAATATAACTTTCCCATCCCTGCACCATTTTTCATATAATGTAAAGTAAAACTATTTTTTTCCTACTGCTAAAACGTACACTGCTCAATAGCACCTGAAACGAACAGTGCTTTAACCACGCTAAATGAGTTGACTTATATGGTGTAGGAATTTTGGACTGTTAAGTCCAAGAATCAACTCCTTATCTGAACAACTTGACTTTCTGAATTTTTTCAAACCATGACTTTAAACGTCACTTCAGTACTACCACCCACCTAATTTGTTGAATTATGCGTTGTTTAGTTAAAGCATTGTTCTCCTTGTTATTGTTTAGATATCACCAGATGTTCTCATTTGTTTTCCACGTGCCTTTTCTTCTCAGTCAAGATTCTACTCCTCTAATTTCTCAGATTCCCATCTCAGCTGTACTTTACCAGCTCTCTGCTTTAAGTTCTCTTCTTTCATAATGGTGATGATTTTATTATTCATTAAAACCAAAAATCATGTACTTTGTTTCTGTCATTTAGGGTCTTGACTTGTAAGAGTTGCTCATTCCTTTCTCCTTCCTCTCTGCCAATGTACATTTGTTTCTGTGACATATGTGTGGAGGTGGAGGAGTGGAAGTTTTTAAAAGTTCACAAGTGCCTTTCTTATTAAAATTTTTGTTACCCGACTACATAAAAGATCTCTGGTTGAAAACCAGTATCTCCTCCAGAGTAATTCAGTTTAATTGTAACTTACTTACCGTCCTGGATTGTGGAGTCCATGTGCAAAAATCTCAGGAGGTTGGTTTGTGCTATTAAAATGTGGGTTGCTCCGTGGTATGGAATAAGGGACATGGCACAGGTCAGTATTTACATCGAGGCGCAATACAGAACCTGTAAAATCACTGAGGAAGTTGGAGCATAAAATAATTGGGTTTTAGAAGTATTTTACAGGTAGATTTAATGCATATAACACTACAGTGAACCAGCAAAATAAATCACCCACTTTACTGAATAATCACATCTAAGTTGGCTTTATGGTACATGCAATTCCAAAGAATAGTAGCAGAACCTATCAAAGAGTCAGTTTGGCCAATATGTTGCCTTATTATGTGCGTACTAGAACACCTCTGACCACGCTGTTGGGAAGCAACTTGATAGCAAGAGCAACTTTCCATACATCAACATTGTCTTATGGCTTCAAACATAAGGCTATTAACTCTTTTATACCATATCTCCTCTAGAGTAACTATGGATATAATCACTGTGTAGTTGCATAATGCTTTTTGCTAACACTTTGAATCCCACTCTTGAATTCAGTGATTTCTAGTCACAGTGCAATCCAAAGATTAGTTATACATTGATCAAAAAGAAAAAAAGAAGTAATTGTATTGGTTGCATGAAGATGTTGTTATTTTTGGTAAAGAATCAGAACTTTCTTGTTACATGAAACAGGACAGAGTAAAATGTTTCATCTTACATTCATGATTGGGATGGAGGAAGGGAGAAGGACAAGCACGTAGGATTGGAAAAGCATCAAAACGCTTTCTACAGACATTAATAGATGTGATATTTAAATTGATTCCTTTCTGTCTTTCTTGATCATGAATCTGTTTCAGTCTCCCCTTGTTTTACATTAATTTAAAATCAAGTATTAGAATTGCTCTCTGGTCTTGCTTTTAAGTATATCCTCACTGCGAAGAGCAGGACCACCTGCTATTCTGCTGAGCCAAAGAGGCCTTCGAGCATGGCAACTCCTTTTAGGTCTGCAGAGGCTCAGTCCACACTTTCTCTGAATTAAGGCAAATGTTGTAACTCTAACAGAGCATAATGAAATGAGGGAAAAAGCAGGCTGAGAAAATTGTATAGGTAGAACCAAAGTAGGATTCCTTCATATGTTCTCTAGACATTTTCCTAAGTGATACAGTTTTGTTATTGGCTCTGGTATGTGTTTGTAGACACTTTTTTAGAATGTTTGCTCAATAAAGTTGTCCTCTTTGTAGAGTAATAGTTTGAAAAAAAGTCTAGCCTGTGCTTAAATACAATTGCATCTACTAGTGAGGGCTCCAATATTTAAATGGTTTGACAGCACACAACTACAAGAAGATGTATTTAAGTAGTAAGACTGTTCTGAAAATCAGCAGTTTGGTAAACCCAGGCACTGAAAATAGTGGCATTATGTTGTAAAGGAAGGGTTAGTAAGATTTGTCTTGACAACTGCTAGTATCTTTTCATTCTGACCCCAAATACTGTGCAAACCCAGAAGACAATAACAGAAGTCTATCTGTTGGTAGTTTTTGTACCTTAAACCATCCATCTCCTCCATATCATCTAGAGTGATCATGCCATCTCCAAGAAAAATGTATAGGAAACCATCCGGGCCAAACAGAAGCTGTCCTCCTAGGTGTTTTCGATGTAGTTCTGCTACTTCTAAAAACACTCTTGCTGTTCTCATATCAACTTGGTGAGGATTTTTCCTGCAAGATAAAGATATGAAAACAGTTTTCACAGTTCACTATCATTATTTTTCTTTCTAAAAATGAACTTGAGTCATTCAAATTATACTTTAAGATGTGGATGTTGTATATAAAATCGTTATTTCTGAGAAATTTCAATTTTCCAGCATTCACAAAAATCCTTTGCTGCTTATGCACAGTAAGCAGGGAATAACTATAATTAAAAAATGACAGAATAACTAAAAAAAGTCTTAAAAAGAATAAACCAGTGTACTTACTGGCATTCCAAAACTACTGTTTGAAATAAAATCAGCAATAATTTTTCTGCAAGTGCCCAAGTATACACATTATAAATCTAATAGTTCATTTTAGAAATGGGAAATACTAAAATGAAATGGTTGCTGAGAAATACAGAAGCTGTGAATTTTAGACTTGTACTGATACCTGGATACTGTGTATTCTACGACCCTAAGGATGTGGTCATGAGGTCCAATAGCCCACCGTTCTTGGTTGGTGGTATAAGACACGTACAGCTTTCCATTTTTCTTGTAATTGGGATGGAATGCAAGGCTTAACAGTCCTCTTTCATCTCCTCCCTGCAGTCAAATGAAAAACACAAAGAATTGTGAAGTTAATTATGTTCTTTATTGTGTTTCAGCTGGAACCCCCCAAAAAAAAAAGAGTTTCTTTCTTGTGGATAATCTTTGCCCAAACTCTTTTATTTCTTTCCTGACTACTGCACAAAAAGGATTATAAAACATTTCACT
Source organism: Phalacrocorax aristotelis (assembly GCF_949628215.1). Classification (NCBI taxonomy): domain Eukaryota; kingdom Metazoa; phylum Chordata; class Aves; order Suliformes; family Phalacrocoracidae; genus Phalacrocorax; species Phalacrocorax aristotelis. The sequence goes on from NC_134279.1 coordinate 18,918,680, forward strand.
TTGGGGAACTCTTTAAGAGTTAGAACAAGACAATTGTCTAATGTAGTTATCTATGCGCAAGACTCTTACGCCACTTTTTTGGAGTGATTTGTGTATGTAATCTTTGGGAAGCCATGAAGACAAGTTTAAGTGCTGTGAAGGATTCTTTGCTGGGTTACTAGGTTGCTTGTAATTCGTGGAAGACAAATAAAAAGGTCTATAATCAGCAGTCACTTCTAATCCAAGTATCCAAAACCTAAAACACAGTGCTGGCTGCCAACTCCCACTGTCTTGGCAATATGTTTAGAAAACAGTTAAATTGCTTGTGTAATATGTAAACCTTTGTTTTACCCTGGAGGCAGCAACATCAGTTGTCACAACTATGGTGGTCTGTTCATCATAGCTAGTATACTGTAGGTAATAAGCGGCCTTGCCTCTGTGCAGAGAAACCAGAGTTTTACATGTGGTCCTTCAGTGGAAAGGTTTTTGTTATTTTTTAAAATAAAAATAGAAAAATTTCCAAACAACTTTCTTTTGTTATTATGTTTGCCATGAAGAGTAGTACAGTTATATGTTAAGCATCAAATCCATGTAATGTACTGTGACAATGCAAATACCCTGTGTACTTAAATAGAAAGCAATTTTGTCTTTGGCTTCTAAAAATGGATGTACTATTACTGTGCTTAAAATTGTATTTGTATAAATGAATAAAACCTAGATTCATTTGTTGCTCTTGAGGTTATACAGGGGAGAGAAACTAAGGCATAGAAATAAACAGAGTACATAATTAACAATTCAAGTTCAGTTCATAGAAGTGGTTATTCACACAAGCTGATAGTTGCTTTGCAGTTTAACTCAGCCTTTCAAAACTAGTGACTCTTGTAGATTCAAATGCTCCAGCTCTGCAGCCATAAGGAGACGTTTTGTAACTCTAACCACACCCATGATAACTAATGATGAAATTTGAAATTATAAGAGAGAATGAAGCTTTTAAAATGTATTTGCAATTCAGAGTGATGGATGGGCCTGTCTTCCTGTTGAAAGACATCCCACAAAAGGCCTAACTGGGAAAGTGCACAGCTTCAATTTATTTTAATTCAACATGATTGCCATACTTCCTTTTTAATCACAACCACCAAAGTGAAACCTGAGTCAGAAATGGAGATGTAAATGGGTCAAGAGATTTCCATACAAAGAGATTTATACAGTGAAATCTGGATCCTACTAATTCAGAGGCGCCCAGAATTTGCTAGTTTGTTTGCTAGAAAAGTTTAGTTTCAGGGGGTTATTAGAGAGGTTAGTTTTGAAAGTCTACTTAGAGCTGCCAAATCAGTTGCAGTCATCATGGGTGAAAGGACTGGTAATCTAGCTCTTTCTCCTTTCCCCAAAAATAACTCTGCAGCTGACTGAACTGATTGTAGATATTATTGTATGAGTGTCTTAAGAGTTTCGACCAAGTTGCTCTGATAAAGTCTGAAGCGAAGGGAGGCAAACCAGTTGCTTTGGGAACGGTAAGGCATATTCCAAAGATTCCTGATGAATGATTCTATCTGTTGTGCCCAGACAAAGATAGTCCTATTTCTTCTCCTGAGAGATGAGTTCAACTCATTTAAGGGCCCAGGAATGTCAATGACTCATGCTAGGCCTGCCGTTCAAGGTGAGTTATTGAAAGTATTAGTAAGAAAAGATCTTTCTGTTACTAAGCTGAAGATTTTGTTTAGCACTTGATGTCATGGGAGCAGTCTCAGTGTGCAAGTGAAGTTGTTGAAAGCATAAACAGGTGAAAATTAAGAGGTTTTAAAGAAGTACATGTGAAGCAAGAATTTGACAAATGAATGAAACACGGGACCTGCAAGGTAGTAAGTATGGCGAGTTGTATTCATAGGATCAGGCCAGTATTTCTACTAATTGCTGTCTTGCGCGATTCTATTAGACTGCAATGTATTACTTACTTTGTAGAGTGTATCTCTTGCTTCCTGAAAAGTCACGCTGCTGTTTTTCAAAGTGAGCCAGACACACTAATGTTCTAAAAAGTCTATTTACTCTTGCATTTAATAAAAACTTGGGGAATGTCCCTCTAAGATATAGAAATCAATGCAGCATCAAGCCATCAGTTGGCTTATGGTCAACTAGAAATCCAGCTGAGTTTTTCCAAACTTCTATTTTCTGGTTTTGGAAAGCAATTGTTCATGTGTACATTCAGCTTCATCACTAACCAGCAAACCTGTTGTTTCCAATTAAATCACTGCCACAACTTCCATAGCTTTTGAAATTATCTCTATGCTGCTGGAAAGTATATAGTTTTCTGTAGTGTTATATCTCTTATGTTGTGGGGTAAAATGAGAAATATCCAGCAAAATCCCTTATAAGCAGTCATTTTGGTACTGTGTACTGTCAAACTGAATAATTATATACCAAATTTCAAAATTTCTGATTTTCCCTATAGAATAATCCTCACTTTTATTTTTCATTAATGGACTTTTGATGTCTATTGTGAAACCAGCATCCCAGGCTTTATTGTCTTGTAGCTACCATGCGTCAGGTATCTATATCTTTCTCGTGGCAGCTTAGTAACTTCTTGACATCCTTTCCTTTTTAAGTTTCCCCTAAGATGAAACCAGCACCAACAAACTGTAGATGACATAGTAGCTTGTATGAGATTCTGCACTACACAATTTGATGGAATAACCATTAACGTTTGTCAGTTGTGTAAGGAAGGGTGAGAAGAATGAGACAAATCTTTGTCTTCCATTGGGAAGTCTGTTGAAGACAAAGAATGACAGTTGGTTAAAACAAGTGTTAATTATGTAAACATACTGTGGACTAGGGCCAGTGTGAAATCCCTGTCGTAACTAAACCTGGAAGTTCACACTTCCTATGCAGCTCTTTAGCTGGAACGCTCCTATCTTCTACTCGCAGTAATTGCACGTTTTGCACCAATGCTACGCTTGTTTCAAAACTGCTTTTCCTTGGGCCAGATCATAAGCTTCAGCTAAGATGTTCTGCAAAAGGAAAAACATTCCTTTAAAGACCAGTTTGGTCTAGTTTAGGACCACAAGCATGAAAATAATTTAATCAGAATTATATTAAGTCAGTTCGACACCAAGTAAAGATTAATTGTATGCGTTAAACTTAAAGTGTTTCTTTACTTTTGATTTTTAAATGGTTGGTTAGGTACATCATGTCAGTTCTAAAAGTATATTACACCAGTAAGTGTTCTCAACTGCAGTATATTTTCAGTATTTCTTTTTGCATTGTAACTTCTGTCATAATATATTTATACTTGTAAAAATCTGAAACAACTGCACAACATGATCTACTTTGTATTTTGACTTCCACTAAGAACAGTAATTGTTGCACGTGAATGCTGAATTTTTATAGAAAGGTGCTATTTTCATGTAAGCACTCCTTAGAAGTGGGCTCTACTTTCAATCTCTGTTTCCAAATGTACTCCGCTGTATCTCTGATATTATATACAGATATATTATTATATTATTAAGGCATTATACCTCTTCTATAATACAGAAACATATGCTGCAGTTATTTTTAAGACATGCTGCCATTTCATTAGGTCAATATATGGATTATTTCCCTTAGTAAATATAGAGAAATACATGGGAATGCCTTAACTGGTATTGTTAACTATTTCATTTAAAATAGATCATATTGTAAGCATGACTCTTAATTATGTGACCTTCATAGTAATTAATTTTAGCACGAAAAGCCAGACATGGCCATTTATTTCCATTGCTCTGTGTGGCTTAATAGTAAACAATATAGGTAGCAGACTGTGAGTTTTCCTTAAAAAATTATTTCACAATTCACTTGCATAAAATAGTGGGATTTATGCTTAACAGCTTTTGCATCTGGACAATTCCACTCTTATGTTGGAAATGGGCAGCAACTTTTTTTAAAAGGGGTTGTGCTTAAAATACATATATTCAGCAATCATTTGTGACTCAAAATATTAAATCTAATGTAGTGTCTTTACATCATTTGTTTTCATCTAATATTATAGAGTAAATGCTGGGTAACTCGTTGAGGTAGTATGATCACCCTTAATTTAGTTTCTTTCCTATCTAATAAATACCATAACTAATATGCATTACCATGTGTTTGATCTTAAGGAATTTTATTTGTAAAAAACCTAGGGGAAGGGGTCATGGAACATCTAAAAATCTCTTATCAGGCAGTACCATATGAACTCTTCAGAAAGGGATTTCTAATTAGGAGATCCCAAAAGAATCTCGGCTTATTTGAACCTTCCATTACCGGATCTTACTGTAGGGCTGAAGATTAATGTCAGGTATTTTTCTCAGCAGGAAGTGTTTGCTGAATCGACATGTTTTGGAAATTTGGTCCCAGCACAGGATAGAAACTTGACTACAGCAGAAGCAGAAACCAGCAAAAGGTCTGCTGCAAGGGCACACCTTGCCTTTCAAAGCTGCATCGACTATTTTGAGAAACAGAGGGGGGAAGTGCCTCCGACAGGTGAAAGGGGACGACAAATACAGAATGAGAAAAACAGAAATTGATTGGGCTGTAGGTATGGTATAGGAATAGAGCTCCTATAGACCTCTTGGGTGTTGAGAATTCAAGTGCTTTGCTATCTGAACATCTGTGGGGCCTGAGGCCTCTGGCAAGGGAAGAATTTGTAACATAAGACATTTACCTTAGGGAAAAATAATTACACTGATGTCATGGCTCAGTATAGTATGCATACTAGACCCTATCTCCAAAGCATTTCCTTTTTGCTGTTGTGGCGCAAAGCTTCAGTGTTTTTTCTCATTTATAAAGGGCTTTGCAGTTATCTAAGGATTTTCTTAAACATTTTCAACATTTTTTACTGATTTTAACAAATGCACTATTTTAATACTTCATTTTAAAATAACCTTAGATACAGCAATGCTTTACATTTATACCTATAAATTTTATAACTATAAAATCTGTTTTTTAAAATTTATATTTATATATTTATAAATTTTTGTTTATATTATATAAATTTATACAGGAAAAATACTTAGAGGGCCACACTCTCACTTGGAATTTAAGCACAAATCCTACTGAAGTTAGAGGTGTGTTTTGTTCAGTGAGGCGCAGGGCAGGATTTGGCTGAAAATCATTGATGGGTAAAGTAAAAGCACATCACAAAGTTTTCTGCTCTGATGTTTGCAGTGACATTTAAATGCTCATTTTTTACAGGACAACTGAACTCACAATGAAGTAATGATGTCCCACTCCTTTAGTGCTCAGTGGGTCCAAAAGTCAGACCTATTGAAGGGTAGTAATAAGGTGATTCATAAGACCAGTTCTGCATGGATTTCAAAGGGGGCTTCTCTGCACTTGGCAAAAAGTCAGAGTACCTATTCACAGGAATTACGCACACATATTTACTATGCAAAAGTTTTCCAGCAAAAGAACTCTGTGGTGGCCGTAACTTGAACAGAAATAAATAAAAATGGTTTGAGATCTAAAGATAGCACTGGAACTTGAAACCTAATTCTTTTTTTCTTCTTACTTCTGTTGCAGCAAAGACAAAATTTTGACATGGCCTCAATCACTTTTTCTTTTCCTTGCCTTCATAGTCCTTTGAAGATACCAGTCACTAAATGCAGGACCTTTCACTGCTAGTCCTAGTCCTCTGTACTTATGTTTTTTAATTCCTCAACTCCAGATTTTGCTGTTCTGCTGGGCAAGTCTTTAGTTTAATCCAAATGACAATCCTCATCCCCTGATAATACAATTCATTCTTCCCGTCCTCCTAAAGAAAGTATATGAAACTTATAAATGCAGATGCCAACCCAGCATAAACCCACAGCTTGCCTCCTTCACACTCTCCTAGTAAGCCATGAATCCTGCTTTGACAACCCTCCCAATTATTGGTTAGAAGGAGCTAAAAGCTTTGAGGCTGCCAAGAGCCAGCCAATAATTGAGAGGTTTTGGGCAGAGTGACATACGACTGTGAGTGTGCTTGCAAGGAGGTGGCCATGAGCCCATGTGAGGTCCGCATCTGGCCTGGGAAACTTTATGTACTGCACCACTTTAGGAGAATTGGAATAACAGAAGACAGTGGAAATCAGTCCCGGAAGAGGGAGATTCAAATAAAGACCAGATGATTATTGCATTCAGTAAAGCTGGCTCAAGAAGGTGTGAATTACACACTTTCCTGCACCACAGAGGCCTCTTGAGCTGTAAGCAGCATTTGTCCCCTGGGAACACAGGTGGTGATTCCACCTCTGTCCCCAGCTGGATTTATTTTCAAGGAAGCTTTACATTCCACCAGCAATTCAGTGAGTGGTTCACCAGCGGAGGCCACTAAGGGAAGGTAAAAAATAAGCATGTTCCTTCTTATTTCCCTGGCATGCCTCCACTTTCTGGTATTTATTTGTTTGTTTGTTTATGTGGCATATCTGCTCTCCTATACTTTTCCTCTTCAGCATTCTTCCACTAGAGACTGTCTTCCCCTGACAGCTTTTCAGCTGCATTGGTTTGAGGTCTATTGTGTTGTAGAATTAGCCTTCTAGGAAAGCGAAAAAGCTTCCTTCGAGTGAATGAGAATGCAGTTAAGTGCTAAGAAATTTACTGACCATGAAAATCCTTCATTAACAGGGAGAATAGACTTGATGACCTTTGTATTTTTTCTCCTACTTTCTGTTGCTTTTAAGCTTTACGCACCTTTCCATGCCATTTCTGTAATGAAGGCAAATTTTACAACTCTCTTTCAATGGGCAGTCCAACAAAATTGGCTCAGATGATACCCCAGAGAGAACAGACTACATTACATTAACGTTCACAAATACATGACATGATGACAAGGGACTAATAATCCCTTTTTCATTCACTAAAACCATGACTTTGCCTCTTCCAATCGAGAATGATTTTTTTTTTTACTTAGACCCTATTTTAATGCTACCTAACATTATTTTTCTGTACACGCACAAACAATACAAATTAATCTTATTAGTGATTACTGTTCTAGCAACGCTCTAATTTGACCATGGTCCCCTCAGTCAGCTACTGTGGTTTTCTCATGTTCTCATTCCTTAACTATGTATATAAAACGTACCTTTATTTTTCATAGCATGTTTTGTAAAATTTTTCTTTTTGGTTAAAATACAGATCTAATGGCAGAGATTTGTTAAGAGTTTAAGAATTATAATTCTATATGTAAGTTGCTTTTACATGGCATGACATTTCAGCAAATATCTGCTGCATTTGTCATTGCTAAAGATAAAAATATGCTATGGAAAACCAAAAATCTTACTATGGTGCAAAGATCTGCCTGGGCTGCTAAATTAAGACTTTTCATAAATGTCCACCAAAAAAAAAGTCTACAGCACTTTAAAATGACTTTTTTTTTTTGTGCTGAGGGAGGGGAAAAAAAGACGACGTATGGTGACACATAGCAAATTTGACAGTGCTTATGTAAAATGAACCAACCTACAACAAATTCTATACTCCGATAATTGAAAACAAATTCATGCTGTTTTACCGTGACCACTTTATATGGAAATTTAGGGATATAATTCAGAACAGAATAACAGTAATTATCATATTCTCTGCATTAAATTAAAACCAGAAATGTTGATCTGTCTAATTGTAGGCATTAAAAAATCACTAGTTTCTAAAAAAGAGAGATGCAAATGGAAAGATGCCCTGATGACATTACTCTGTCTTACCCACAATTCTGCCTTTCTCCTTTGACTCTGAGGAGTGAACAGTTGTCTATCAAAGCAGATACTTGCTGCTTCTGGTTGCAAGGGGAATGTTACATTCACTCGAGCTATGTATTTAAATGTTGTGGGGCAGGGGGAGACAGCATCAAATCACACCCAGCTTGAAGGAAAAAAGCTACAGAATTCTTCTTAGATTGGTCCCCATGTCTTTGCTGGTGGCTGTATGCTAATGGACATTAAAACTTGCTCAGCAAGTGCTAAAAGTAAGTGACTAGCAGTCTGCATCTTGGGGGAAAAAAAAAAGCACGCCTTAAACAGGATACCTTTTGCCAGAGACTAATAAAGGACTAGAGGCACTTCATTCAGTCGACACCGTTTGTATTTGCAACATAACCTAGATTAAACTGTGGGCCTTATGAGCCTGGCTCTGTCACTGCTTTAAGAGAAGAGTGGGTTCAGTGGCTTATCAAAACGATACTAATCTTCACTGTAAAACATAGAGGTACTCTTCTCTACTGAAGGTTATTTCTTTAGCAGATTTCTAGCTTTAGTCATTAAGGCTCTGAAGGTACTTAGCAAAGGTTGTAAAGTGTTTTCAGCAAGATATTTCAAATCACCTTTTCTTATTTTAAGAAACTGGAAAATCGTATTATCTGAATAGTTGTTGGCAGGGGAGTAGGAGACAATCTGAAGGATAGGAGTGCAGATGACATAAAAACACAGGACAGAGACAGGAAGCATATGAAAGGTTAACGGTAATTGATGCTTATATTCCACCTATCATCTTGTCTGGGATTCTCTCCTGAAGGCAGAACCACCATGTAGAGTGTGAGGCTTGCCTGCAGGCACCAAAAAATGGGAACACATCACCATTTTTCAGTTGTCAAAGAACGTGCGTGCAAATTCTAGAGATAAAGCAAATGCTGTTCTGTTCCCTGATATCCAAAGAACCTTCGGACTCTGAAACCTGGAAGCATGAAGAGGCATATTTTAGCCTATTTTTAGCAACAGCATTCAGCATAGTTTTGATAATGATGTGTCATATCTTCAAAGCAAATGCTGGTTGCATGTGTTGGTGGTTTTCTCGGTAGATGATTTTGCTAAACGTAATAGGCAAAATCAGAATTTGTATTCTTAGAAGTTCTGAAAGTATTCTTCAACATTTCACAAGTACACATACAACAGTTCTCCTGGATGAAGGCTAGACAACTATGTTATGTCTATTTACTCCAATTTTAAAATTGTTTGTACCTATGTTCTTTGTCCATTCAGTTGTTCCAAACAGTAAACAGTCTTGTCCTATTGGCACAAATGCAAACAGAAAATCAATTTAGGGGTTCAGCATCTGCTACTGGGTTTTAAGCTTCCACATGTGAGCACAAGCATTGGAAGTGTGTTTGTTATCCAAAATCAAACTGTTTGAAATCTAAGGACTGCCCTTGTTGGAGTCCTGATACAAAGGCAGCTAGAAAAAAACAGAAAATGCTATTATTGCGCTTTTTTTCAACAAAAACTGTGCATGTGCATCATGTTTTGTACCTGGGTCAGAAACATATTTAAGCACCAGCAACCTCACATTTCTGAAAAAGCACTGAATGGGAGCTGGGAAGAAAATAATGTTTGAATTCTCTGATACTGCCCAAGCGTTTTTCTCACTGGTGCTTTGCCAATCCCTTCAGCCTCACGGTGCCTCAGGAGCTGTGCAGCCCGAGGGCAGAAAGGCTAGCGTGCAACTTACCTGCACTGCTGCAGTTACACAACAGCTTGGATTTCAAATACTGATTTGAGTAATCAAATAATTTGAGTTCTTTCAGTCAGTCTTAAAAAATATATGTAATTTTCCAGCTACCTGAAAACAAGGAGTAAATAAATCCAGAGAAATGCAGATTTTTCCACAGGCATTTTGCAAACACCAGAGGAAGCTAAAATAATCAAGCATTTTTGTGCTTGATCTCATCTTTACCTCTCAACTAAAATAGTGAAAAAATATTAATAATTTGAAGAGAGACATGAATATTTTTATGAAATGTGCCAAGTGGAAAAACCAGGGTGGTGGAGGATATACGGTTTGCTCTTCATGACTAGAATCTGTATATAAGAGGAGAATGATGGCAATCCGCAGCCGTGTTGACAATTCAGACATACAGGAAATACCCTTGTAGGAAACTAATACCATCTGGGTTTGGCCCAAGATGTGTGAATGAGAAATATGTTTCTTGTTGAGAATGCAAAGATAGTTTTGGACATTGCAAAGAAGGAATGCGTTAAGCATGCACAGTTATAAAAATGAAATAGGGTGAGGCATTGCATGCACATGGAATAATTAGAGGAATATGTTTGTGTGCGTCAATAGCTGATGCAGACTTAGAACTTCAGTATTCATTTGTCCTAAGACAACCAGTAAATTACTATGAAAAATGTCTTCATCATAAATGGCCAGGAGCTTTCTGAATAAAGACAGTATTTGAAAATGCTGATTTGTCTAAGCCACTGCGTTCCCTGATAGAAAGGGGGTTTTGCTTGTGACACGTTGTATTTTGGGGGAAAAAAGTAAAACAGTTTTGAAATTGTTGAAACATCCAGTTCTAATATTTGTAAAATTGGGAATTTGGATTATTTCAGTGAGTTGTTTTCAGTTTAGAAATTAGTTTTAGTTAAAAGAATGTCAACACTGAAATGGAATATTTCATTTGGCCCTTCCTGAGAACCTTTCAGTCCACACTTGGTAAGAGTATGTTTTCAAAATCTCAGAATATTCTCACTCCTCTCTATATCCTGTTCTTGCATTAACTGTCTGAGATTTTAGTGTCTGTTCTTGGCATAGAAAGGCTCTTTGGTTTCTAACGAAGCCATTGCCAGCATTCTGAGGTTCCTGAGACTCGCTGCCTGCGGGATGGATTTTTGCCTCTCCCTTGACACCCTCATCTACTTGTGAAAGCCCCAGCAGTGCTGATTTTTCTGTTATTTGTGAGGCTAATGAATGCCTTGCATGGACAGGAAAAAGTTCCAGGCTCTCTTTTTGGTGCATATTTGACGACTTCTCCAGACTAGTCTTTAGTACTATCGTCCTTTCTAAGTTCAGGCTCTAAATGCTCTTTTTAACCAAAATTATTGAGAAGATAAAAGGTTTGCTAGTCCTTCATGTCTGTCAAGATCCTGGATTACCCCTCTTCCAGGTTCAAAGACACTCATTAGACAAATTTCCTGTTCCTTTACTAAGCAACACTCATATGATGACAGTAAACTGCCTGTTACGTATCTTGGTCTTCATTCGTTTTTCAGCAGATTTTTGACATACCTGAACAGAATTATTCTTATCACTGCTAAACGCTGTCGGAGACGTTTACTTAACATGCATTAATTGTTTTAGTGCTTACCCAGAAAGCACGATGCAAAACAAGATGGAAAATTAAAGTGGCCATTTTGATTCTTTTAGTTTCCATTCTTTTTTAGTACGCGTTGAACATGCATGGCACCCGAGATCTTTGGACAGGATGATCGAAGCCTATTGAATCAAATGTTATTAATACACTAATGGCACGCCATCGCATATTTTTGATTGATGGATTACATTCAGCTTGACACGGGCTATCTGAAGAAGCAGGCAGGCTAGAGGTGTGAACAGCAGCCCATTACAGAGTCCATTGCAACTGCAAGTTTGAGCAGATCATCAGGGGTCTGTGTTTGCTAGCTAATAGACTATGAATATATGATTTGATGGTAAATCCATTCCTTGTTCTTTGAAAATGAATTATTAGTACCTCTTTCAGCTTTATTATAGAACTGTGTTATATTAGTTCCTCCTTTGCTAGGCTGTACACAGAGCATTGCTTTCATTTGCATCTACTGTGGAGCGTGCACATCTGCCTTTCAGGTGAGAATTTATGATTGTGCAAGACTTGAATTTTCCAAGCTGTTTATGCTTGTGTGTTATGCTTATAATCAGTACCTACACATATAAACATACACATGCATCCAGCATTTAGATGAACACAGATTTCCTTGTCCCTGTAGTTTAAATTCTCATCAAACTTAATTCTTTTTTGTAGCCCCAAAAGCAGAACGAGTGGATATAAATGGTGCACGCCTGCTTGATTTGCATATCTTAAGGCTTCAATAAATGGTGTTTGAACTACCTAAAAGAATTTATTTTACAGTATAGAGTAAGTTAATATTGTTACGCCTACACTGTTCAGTTCCAGTGTTGGGGAAAAAGGGTTTTGAAAAATGTGCATTTCATGTATGTGCCTGTGTTTTTTAAAGAACTCATTAAATTATGGTTCTACTACGTATTTTAAATATTGACATTTCTGAGTGGGGTTTAATTTTTATTCTGCCAAGCGCTGTAAATTCCTGTTTTGGATCCTGAGGATTTTGGTGGAGGTGGAAAACCACTAATAATTTCTTCTTGTTCACGCAACTTGTATTCACTTGCACGTTTTAACTTCAAGCAGACCTTTTCTGTTGACGCTGATAACACTGTTCTGAGTATAAACCAAGCTCCTTTGGAGCAGGAAAGAGTAAAATTTTCCCTAAGTAATGGCAATGATAACCGCCTTAATATAAAATTTTGTTTCATAAGGCCCTAATTCAGCAAGTATTTAGGCACGTGCCCAAACTCCAATGATTTTTCTTCCTAGTGCAAATGAGGATACCACGAGGCTGCTGATTCTCTCCACATCAGAGTTTACATGGCTTTTGGTGTCAGTAAATGAGATCTGATACAATGGTTATGAGGGAATTTATCAAAAATGGTTCTGATTGAGGGGGGGAAAAATTACTGAAAAACATGGAGACTTTTCTCTTAATGAATCTGACCCTGAGATTTCATAAAGATTTTTTTATGGCCTGTAGCTAATGTGGTGGTTATGCAGCTAAAGGCATTATCTTCACATCATTATAATGAAACATAACACTGGTAGCCTTGACTTTATTAGCCAGGCTTCACTGGTGTCTGACGTTACATATTTCCTTTTATAAATCTAAATAAGAACTTACACTGACCTGCATTAGACCAAACATTAAACAATTTACTAAGATTACGACTTTGAAAGGGAACTTGAAAAAAAAAAAAAAGAAAGTCTTTTAGACCACCAAGAAACAACCATAAATTTAAGGAAATATGAGGTTTCCACCATGTGACTTCCCCTGCAGAGTTATGCAACAGACTGCTGTTACTTAAAGGTCATACATAAAAAATTTATGGTACATTTTAAAAGAGATTTATAGTGTTGCTATTTATACAACTTATATGTCAACAATTTAAAGGTATAGTGTACTAAAATAACAAATTAAAGCCTAATCCCTTAGAATCCTTGATAAAATAGAATGCTCTAATATGTCATATATAAAAGAGGTTTAATAAATGTATCCGTATTAATTGATGTGGTACCTGTGATGTAATAATTAGCTGTTTATTATCTATTACAGATCATCTGTTCATTTTTATCCTGAAAATAATTTGCAAGTGGTGTTGATTAGGGGAGCATTCTTTGTCACATAGGCCCATTACGTGGTGGTGCAACTCTCTTTAGAAGAGCTTTGCAAATCAGTCTCAGAACTAACGTTCTTTCAGCGATGAGAGGAATGATGCCATTGATACTATCTAGACTCACCCAAGATGTTAGTGGGTTCCCTGGAAGTAAAAATTTGTAGCTCTATATGAAGGCACCACCTCTTAGTTATTTGCTGAACTTTATTTGCTTTGCACTGACATGAAGTGGGAGCAGTTACAGTTACTCAGCCTTAGCTGAGGCAAGAGAATGACAAAGACGACTGAGAGAGGATAATTTCTCAAATCGCTAGAGCTGCTTTACCAGTACGGTTTGAACTCAGCCATAGGAATCACATTCTCAACCTTGCCTTTGCACACTTAACGCGTATACTTATTTACGTGGGAGCTGAGACCACAAATGCATCATTTTCTGCCAGGAGTTGGAGCCGTATGTGCAGGTCTGGCAGTGATTATTGATGCTAAATTAATCCCTGAATTTTGCATATTAAAATAATGCATGAATACAAAGACTCCATTAGGGTACAGTATTTAAGAACCGTAATGTGTGTAAGCACTTTGACACCATAAATATTAATTTCTTATGAAAACAAGTCTTCATAGATAAACAAAAGTCCTAGCACACGAAACGCCTATGAACATGCTCAACCATAAGTGGTTCGATAATTTGATTGCCTTTGAGGTCAAATATGAACACAGTACAGAATGGGACAATAGCATTTGGACAAAGATATTAACATAGTGATGGTGATTTGTCTCTACCTGGTATTGTGGCCTAATCTTGTCCTCAGTAAAGAACCTAAGAATGCAGTCTGGTGGTGGTGAGTTCCTAAAAATAGGGAGGGGACTTCTCCACTAGAGACAGTCTTTTGGGTTGCTGTGCCGCCCACCACGGAGTCTCCAGTGACTTGAATTGTCATATGTAGTCCTTTAATGTTTCTCACAGTATTCTTATAGGGATGCCCTTTGTCTGGGCCTGAAAAATGTTTCTTGCCTTGCTGTGGGAGATAGTGCTCTATTGGTCTCCCTGGCTACTGCTATCTCTAGCTCTGAAGATAACATACAATGCCTGAGTGGCCCTTCAGAGCTGGAGCTGGTACAGTACTTCTCGGTAAGAGGTCCTCAGCAAAATTACCCAACATACCTTTGCAAAAAGTACTTGTGCAATCCTGGATTACTGCGGTTTTTGCTGTAAAATAGACTTATACTGTTTCTGCGGATCTTGGATGTTTCCAAAGTTGAGGCACCTTGTGATTTGCCTTTGCTGACTGAAGAAACATATCACTATTCCTAAGCTGGTCATCACCCCTTCATCAGCATAATTCATTTCCATAGTAAGAAACTGTTGTAAAGAAATTTGGCTGCAACTGTTCCAGCAGAGTTTATAGGTTCATAGGCCAACCCAAGCAGCAATTAATTTAAAAGATGTGATCATTTCCTATCTTTTATGAGCATTAAATAATACTTTTTTTTTTCTTCTGGACAAAAATATTTGACATGTCAAATGACTAGAATAAGAGTTGATAGTATTTATGGTATTTTAAAATATTAATATATTTTACAAATAAGAAAATCACAAAGTGTTAGAAAAGAATAACAGGTATGGCATTTTAAAAGCTGTTTCTCTTTATAACTCAAAGTCTAGAGTTTCAGAGAGAAAACACTAATAAAAATTAGTCAGTCATCATTATGATGTCATTCTCATAATTTCCCTTGAAGTAAACTAGCAAGTACAAATAATATTTGTAATGTCTGACATCATCTATGTAGCTTTCCATTGCTCAGACTTTGGGTTAAATTTAGTGATGTTTCCCGTTTGTTAGAGAACACCTTCTGGGCGGAATGGATTCCATTAAGAAAATCTCTCTGAAGTTAAGCCATCTTTGTAACTTGTTCAAAACAAAGCAAAACAAAACAACTCCAAACAGGCCAGGAGTGATAGGAATACAGCAGTAGCAATTTGTAAAACATGTGATCATCTGTAAGAACCAAAGCTTCGGTCCTGAGTCTGAGTGCTCGCATGAAAAAAGGAACCTCGCTTTTCAGTGATGCTCTCTTTAGCATCATCATAATTGTTTTACTCAGGGAATGCTATTCGCTTCTGTGTGATATATGCCCATTTATCATAGTTTGACCTGCAAAGGCTACTTAGAATCACTCAACCTTTAAAAAAATGTTTCAGAATAGCCATGGACTCATTTTTTGTTGCTTGTGCTTTGAGATGTTAAAGCATCAAAGGGCATTTCTAAAAGTGATTCCTTGTTTCTAAGATTTAACCTAAAACAGCTAAAAAATGTATAGGAATCACAGAAAGAGCAGTCAGTATTTCCTCAAAACTAGTCTCGGGTTGACCACAAGCACCAACTCACATTTGAAAATCTTAGTCTTTTATTTACATTAATTAGAATACTGACTATTAGGTGCTAATTTATGCATATAGAATAGCCAGCCACTGCCTTTCATCTTCCTTTTTCTTTTCACTCTGAAGTTTTCTACAATTTTAAAAATGGGAATTTCATTTCATTATTACTCTTTTATTAGCGACAGGAGATATGTCAGTACCACGACATAATCACAATTCTATGCAATAGCATATGCTAATAACATATGTAGAAGATGAGAAAATTGTATTTCACATGAAACAAGTCTTGTTCCACTTGTGGAATAGAGAGTCTTGCTTTTTCTGTCTCTTGCCCACTGTGTCCTTTCCCAGATACAGGCCAATGATGTCTGAGCCATCCCTCCACTCCCAGAAAGGAGCAAAGGAGCAGGAGAGGTGGTGGTGAGACATGATCCCCATTGCCTTCCTCAAAGCATCGGTGCTGTTCTGCTCCACAGCATGACCGGCTCATCAGCATCTTTGTCCTTAACATACTTTTGATCTAGACAAATATGTACCAATTGAGTTAATTTTTAATTAAATCAAGTGGAATTATAGTTTTCATTTCTAGTCATCTTTCAAAGATAGGCAGTACACAGATGATTTGGGCCAATTTAATCCTAAAACCCCTGATAAATTTTCAGATCGTACGTTGCATTACTTAATATAAACTTGAAATGTAAGTAAATATTATTCATTATTCCTGATTTTTTGCTGTTGTTGGAAGACTTGGGCACCTGTTTTAAATGGTACTATTATTTACACATGGCGACTTCTGCTTTTGAATGGTCATTAGCTAAATGTGACAGCTATTCAAATTCAAAGTAGAAGAAATTACTAGAGTTGTCAGAATGTTGTGACACACTGATTCATTAGTCCTTGATAAATACCAACATTTTCTATTACCCTCCCTCCCCAGAAAAGGAACAAGGAATTCACTCATTTACAATCTATACTTAAGTACTGCATGGAACATTTCCTTAAAGAAAAATAGCTAACATAAACATAATTTCTTCTTTAGAAATACGAGGTATGTAATAATTAGCAGAGCCTCACGGAGCTACAAAAACCATATTCCCTTAGGAGAAAAAGAACAATAACTACTGAAAAAAGTGACAGGCGATACACAATTTGTTGTATCTTAAGAATACAAATATAACTGCTTAAACATATTTAAAAAGTGGTAAATTCACTTCCTCTACAAATTCATAAACTCACAAATGTTTCCTTGCAATTGTTCTTGGAACCAATAGAGGAAAATGTCCCAGGGACACATGAAATATAATAAGTGCAATATGAAAATTGCCCTTTCTCATATGAAGATTAAAACAAAAACAGATATTCTCCAGAAAACCAGCAGGTTCCCTGATTCTCTGCTCATATGGGCTCTTCCCACAGTCTCACTGCATGAAGGACTTACAAACTTCGTCAGAGCTGACTGTATGGAAGGAATGTGGACTCGAACATTTGAAGGCATGCCACAGAACCTCAGCAATCCAGTTTCTTGTTAATTACAACTAATATTTCATTATATTGTGGAATTTTCAGCTACAGAGATGTGCGTACACATCTTTGTAGTGTAGCCAGTGCTCACAATTGTATTACAAGACTTGTAAAGTATAAGAGGTGTATTGAAAGCTGAAATTCGTAGAATAAAACATTGCAGTAGGTTTTCAGCTTTTGGATTTGAAACCTTTAGACTTTGTGATTGCAGGAGGAAGTTTGAGAACACAAATCAAGCTAAAAAGTAAAGAGGCAGTGAATTTCCACTCCTCCTGTTTCCAAATGGATTTTTTTAAGCACATGGCTTTTAAGCCAATTTCATGATTTTGGAGTCTGCCTCACGAGTGTCTGAATGGACAGGATTGAAGGTACTTCATATGGCTTATTTAAAAATAACATCCTAACCCAAGCTATAAATCATGATAAGTATTTAATGCCTTATGTATATAATAAATATTCAAGTCCAAGTATCTGGTTACAGCAGTGATTAAGAGTCCTGAAAATCAACCCCTTAAAAGACGCTCTTCAGTGGAAATGCTGTTAGTGGTGAGGCTTCTTTCACACCCTTCTGTGCACACGTACAGTTCACAGCCATTTAGTCAACAGCATGACAGCATCTGTTATTTCTGAAGTGTTGTATATATCTATACACTTGCAAATCTTATTTGAATATTGTTTATTGAGAAATTTTAAAAATTCTTAAGAGAGGGAAGGGAGCCAGCCTGATACGAAGCTCTATACCTTATAGCGGGCAAAGCAACTGGATGGGTTTTGTGGTAGGAAGAGGGACAGAAGGATAAGAAAGATACCTCAGGGGAGGCTATCTCTAGATTAAGGTTTTAATGAGACCTTGATCTTCATTGAGTTGGGGATGAACTACCTCTGGCTGGATAGCCACAGTCAGAAGGGATGAATTGGAACTACAGCTAGAGATTACGGCACTTCCTCTTTTTCAAATCCTATCACATTTGTGCCAATATAGGCAGGGGACCTACCTGCTGGGTGGGGACAGCTCTGCTGAAAGGAACTTTGGGGTCTCGGTAGACAGCAAAGTGAACGTGAGCCAGCAGTGTGCCCTGGCAGCAGAAAAGACCAACAGCATCCTGGGCTGTATTAACCAGAGCAGAGCCAGCAGAGCAAGTGATCATCCTCCCTTTACTCTGCACTCACAAGGCTGCACCTAGAACACGGTGCCTGGTTTTATAGGCCCCTCAGTACCAGAATGATATCGATACACCAGAATGAGTTCAGTTAAGGGTGGTTGGCGACTGCAGCCCTTTCCCCGTGTGGAAAGGCCAAGAGAGTGGGACTTCTTCAGCCCGGAGAAGAGGAGGCTTTGGGAGCTTGTTCAGCAAGTGAGGCAGTTAAGCGGGGCAATGAATACAGAGAATTACATCACTAATGCTAGTCTAGGATTTCTGGCAAAATATTTCTGTGGCAGTTATTGTTGGAAAAGCCTAATCACTAAAAAAAAAATCAGTTCACACATCCCATGTAAAGGTCTAACCTATCAAGCTATTGCTGATCTTGTTAATGAATTTCTCTCATTTTGTTTTTCTGTTTTTACTAGAACTTCCAGTCTTGACCTGAAAAGGTTTCCAAACAACAGTTTCCTTAAAATCAGAAGGGAAATTCTGCACTTGATTCATGGCAGGGACTGCAATCTCTAACTTGCTTATCCTGAATAACTTCCCTCATCATCTGTATAGAGCAATGGGTCTCTTTTACCAAACAATATTGAACTACACACAGTAGCGTAGCAGGTCTCTTTATGAGTACCATTGACTTTATACGTGCCTTTGGAGCTGTTTCTCTGAGTTTCGTCTGTCTAATCGTATATTGTGTCCAATATTTTACGATTTTATAACCGTCCCCTGAAGTATATCTTGACAACCGTTTGTCACTGTCAATAGCCTTGGAAATGCTTATTATTGCATCCAGCCCTTACATAAAGCAGAATTTACATGTGAGTCTGATAGCCTAAATGAGTTCCCAAGTCACCTAGCTTTGCAGCATATTCAGAGTTTCACATAAAAGATAATTTTGAGATGTCTTGGTTCAGCGCCACACAGAAAAGAAACAAACAAAATTAACACTAGGATATTTCTGGAAAAGGAATCTGAAGCAAAGATTAAAGGTGATCTTTGTATAGACTACAACACCAGCAGGGCTAGGACCTACCTGCCCCCAGTTCTATTGACACATGGCCTGCTTCCCTATCAGGAAAGCTACATGGCTGCTGTAATTTTTGTAAACAATTGGATAATAAATTATAGTAATAGGAAAGCTACAGGCGAATCCTTCATTAATTGGTGTTGAATCGAAACTATCAAAGCAGCAGCATGTAACAGACAAGTGATTATGTTGCTCAAATGTCATTCTTTTTATGTGAGACAATTCAAGTTGTTAAACTTTTTCATCAAAGAAAAAAGAGAATGAAAAGGCAATATTGCCTCCTCTGAAATGTATTACTTCACCTATTTCTGCTAGATCTTTTTTTTTTTAAGTTAAACATAATTTTAGATGCCACCAAACAAAAACCCTTTTCAACAGTATTTACTCCAATTGTGTCTTGCTGAACTTCTGAGAATGCTGCTGGGTTATATAGTGACGGTGTTTGTTCACCAAAGTAATTCAAACCCTCTTTTAGACACTGCTTAATACTTGCTTTTTTATAGTTGGATACCTACTCAGACTGGTCACTGAGGCTTCTTAAATATTTTTCAGGACAGAATAGAATAAGGTGAGAGCTCTCTGTGTTTAAAGATTCTTCCTGAGGTACGTTATATTGAAGTGTGCTGTTTCATTACCTAGATTTAGAAAATTTCTCTTGACTTCCTACCCATGCACTCTCATCTCGTATCACCAGCAAATTCTGCCATTTAGTTATAATGAACTCTTCAAAGTAACAGCTGATTTTCTAGAAGCAATACTAGATAACACATATTAAAAGGATTTTCAAGATGTCGGTTATTTACTACTTCTATTTGGTTTTCACCTCCTAATGTAGCAGTAGTATGCCAGAGGTATGTCCAGAGGCACTGGTACAGAGCGGTTCTTCCCTGAGTGCATTCTGAACCACAACAGGGGTTTTTTTATTATCTTAAGACTAGCAATCTCTCATACTACTTTTTTCAGAGACACTATATAAAAACTTTTTAGAAATGTAAACTCTTTTTTCTTCATTATCTTACTAATTCTTTGACAGCATTCTGTTTGTGGCAGCAAATTAACACTTATACAAGATTCTTTTTTGAGCTAATTTTACAGTTCTCTTCATTTTTCTCACCTAGGATTTTTCTAGGTTCTCACTTCTCTGTAACGTGCAAGATTCAGAGCCCTTTTATAGCCAGTCTCACAGATAATAGTTCATTTTTTTAAAAATAAATAGTACAACTTCATTATCTCAACTACTTCAATTTTCAGTTCTTTCAGCGCACTTATTTTTAGGGCAATTTATGCTGATGCTTTCCACCACTTCTCCCTCTCTTTTTTTTTCCCTCAGCCTACAGGTGGAGAAACGGAAAACGTTAAACACCAACTACAGGGTGTGTCTCTCCCAGTCTCTTTCATGCAAAGGAATCAAACTTGCTTTTATACTCTGTTGGTCTTGCTAACCGGCCTCTGCCAAAGACCATCACCTACCTTGAGGAATTTCTTTTTATCACAATGTATTAAAAACTTCTCTGTATTTTTCCCTATTTGTTCTTTAAATTTCCTCTCAAACCTCAGAATGTTGTTCTACCATAAATGCTTCTGGGAGACTCCTACTTACTTTGCCAGTGAAACAATGGCAGGATATAACCCTTACTCTGGTGTTCTGAATTTATATTCCGCTCTATTACTGTCACTTGAATTAGATTTCCATTTTATTATAGGATTATTGTTTTTGGGGGCCTGAACATTCCCTCGTACCTTGCTATATTTCTCACCTTCTTGATTCCTAATTGTTCCAGTATATACATACTTTCTCTGAGTCTAATAAGGTACTTTTAAAGAACCTCCATGCTGCTTCTATGGATTTTAATTTCCTAACTTTCCCCTTCAGGCTATTTCTAACTTCCTCAATATAAAAATCTTCCTTTTTTGAAAAGTACTGTAATTTTATTACCTCATGGTAGGATCCCATGGGAGGATGTTGAACTTAATTATATTACGGTCACTTTTATTTAGTGGCTCAACCACGTTAACTTCCTGAATCAACTCACATATTTCACTCAAGACCTGCATCAAGGCTAGATTCGCCCTTTCAGTATTCCGGAATTCTTGTAACAAATTCTTGTCTTTGGTGTCCACACACTATTCCAGTATTATACTGAGGGCTTAAAAATATGTGCCTCTGATATACATGAAAAAGTAACCAGGAAATACTTGTTTATTCAATACACTTTTAAGTGTGCCTAAAGTCTAAAGGGCCTAATTGTCAGTGAAACCACATGGAGTTTTCTGAATTCAAATGTTCCTTCTCTGTGCATGAATCGAACTGTATGTTCAGGAGGTCAGTTACACATCTAACTCTGCGTGTGTTGAAATTCATGTTTGTGCAGCACGAATTCTTGCAGGTTAAATATCCTATGGTTATTTAAAATCGGCAAATGCAAATTACTGGTTCTCCTATGGCTTAAGAGCCTCAGCCCATTGAAACAGCAGTTCGTTCCTTACGTTACCAAAAAAATCCCCTGAAACCCAAACTGTAAATTAATGACTTTGTGTCCTGACGTAAAGAGAAATTGTGACATCTTACAAGTGAAAGCACATGATGATGTACAGTAATATACCTCAAGTAATCAGTTGTTAGGCTAAGATTCAGCTGAAAACAAACTTTAGTAATGAACTATATGGTAGTTTTGGAAAGCAGATTGAAATGTGGTTTGTCTTTGAACTAGATCCACTGCTTCTCTGAACTTATAAACATGACTTTGAAAGAATGTACACTGTTTTCCTGATTAGAAGTCCCTTTTTTTCCATTACTCATTTATTTCAATCCCAATTTTAAAATGTAGCTCATTAGAAAAGCATTCTCAGTAACAAAAGCCGAAACAGACGTGTGTATCCTTGTTCAGCAGTGCAAGACAGCTACTACTATTACATGTTATAAGAACACTAATATTTGTCTGTACTAGACTAAATTTCTGTATTATTTTTAATCCTAAAGTGATTACACTTAAATCTAACTTTCTTCTTAAACTTGCCAAATGAGAAATGTTTGCTTCGTTAATTTTATAATTTGTCGTTCACATTTCGAAAGAAAGCTAAAAATAATTTCTGAAATAGCGTGCCTTGCTGACAGAAACACAGTTAACTTATAGTTTTGCAGTTTCCAGGATTGTTTCACTTGTATAAAGCAGTGAAAGTATTCTGCTCTTTCCATTTTTCTCGTACTATAAGAACTAAGAAAGCAGGAATTTGTTTAGCTCATTGGCTCCATTTATCCCGAGCCAAGACTATGATCTTGGAAACCCTTTAACTTGGCTGAATCCAGTACAAAGTTCTTTTCAAAAAGCCAGTGCAATTAGAACAACACAGTGTATGTTCAGTCTCAAAATTAAGACGAAAAAGTTTCAAACAGCTAGAACTGAAACATGGAGTATCACGGACTCAGACCTTTAATCAGGATTTAAACACAAATCCTAATTCCACCAGTTTTTGATCAAATGAAGAACTGTGTAGTTGAGGACAGCCGTAAGAAAACGCTACTCTACCTTTTTGCAAATGAGCAGCATTAACACAGAAAACAAGGGAACATAATGGAAGAAGTGTGCTTTACACAGTCCAGCCTCGGGAGCTTCTCTAAGGACTCCAGACAGAGCGATACTATAGCACAAGCAATACCTTACGCACTTTCTATTTTATCACTGCTTACGGCTCAGTGATAATACACATTTGCTAACCAAACTGGCACATTGCAGAGTCTGTTTGGAAATCCAGTACTTCATTTTTGAAGCTGTTTTTTTCTAAAAACCTCTCCTTCACTGAATATCTAGTACATCAAACACTTCAGTAAGATATTCTCTTCATTTTCTATGAAAACATCTATAATTGGTATTTTGATGAATTACAGCACTTAAGAAATTAAAGAAATCAAATTCAGTACTAAGGATTCTAGTTCACTTTGTTTCATTTCACCTTCTAAACCATTCACTGGTTGTTGAAGGTACATTTTTATTTTAGTGAACAAAGGTAGGAGTCTCAGGCCTTATTAAAAGATTATTTTAGCAGTGCTCAGATTGAGAGCAGAGTAGTAGTTTCTTTCATGCATTTCGTTGGGGCTTTTTTTTTTGACCATTCATATAAAGTGATCTCAGAAGTTACTAGTTAGTGAGTAGCTAATTAAGTTCATTTCCCTTAGTGATTTGCCACTGTTTTTTCCTTAGAATACTTACTCCTGGAATTTGAAATATTTATGCAGATAGTAAAATATAATAAAATTTATACACATTGATAAAACGTATATAAAATCTGTACAAAATAGAGGATTATAAGAATTGCATTGAACTATGTTCCTTTTGTTCTTTTATTTGTGCCACATATATACTTAACATACTATTTCAGAAGAGAAATTATTAAAAGGCCCATACAATTTGTAAGGAGAATGTATCTCTACAAGAAGTGCAAAATGTTGCAAATTGCAAAATACTGACTCATTAAACTACAGCAAAACCAGAGTTTTCAATGCTTCTGCTTCAAGAACTGAAATTACTTTTAAATTAAGTAACCAGTTACACTATTTTTTACCAAGCATTTGTAAAGAAATGGTTTGATCCAATTTTATCTGTGGCCTTCCCAGCCCCACAGGCCTTTGGAGAAATATGGATACTGTCTGTGAAATAGTTTTGATTTGTCCCAGTGAGGGGCAACCTGACAGAGGCTAGTTTCTATTAGGCAGATCCCTAATAGTCTCTACATTTGGATTTGTCTGTTGCTTCAAATATTTGACACGACACTTGGAACTTCACTCTCTTTGGCATGGCTGTGACTTGTAAGTAACTGTAGGGGCATATCTGAGTAATCTCATAGGAGGCTTGTTAAGTTTTAGATGATCTTAGTGACTTATCTACACACGCTTGTTAGACAAGGCCACTGACTTCTCGCTCTTTCCCTTAAAAAGTCACTGTAGTCTCCTGACAGTATTGTCCTCTCATATCCTGTAAGGCAATTATGGGGGAAGAAAACAGCAGTCATGGAAGCTGCCAACATTTTGCACTGCCTTTCTTCTAATCTGAAATTCTATTTAGTGTTCAAGGTTTAGTGCGTGCCTTAACATACCTAAACATTGTCTGATACTTGATAAGGAGAGTCAATAGTGCTTAGTCACATCTTCAGCTAGGCCCCTATGAGGTGTACAATATTATTTTACATTCATTAGTCACAATTAAGCATTCCATTTGTAACTGAAAGGTATGTGTTTTCTTTAAGAACGAGCTTGAAATGATGTCCTGAAGGAAGTTAACTTCCTTCTAATGTGGTTCCTCATGAAAACTGACCACCCTTCCAAAAAATGATACGGATACTTCAAGTTTAAGTAAGTACTTTTCTTACGTAGTTTGATATAAAAAAGATTTCTCTTTCACACTACAGTGTGACTCAGATCCATTCATCTACTAGCACTCTGTTACACTGTCTCTAGGCTGTGACAGTGATTGAGAATCACAGAATTTTTAGGAGTGTCAAAAATATTGAAGCTTTTGGTGATTTACTCCCTGTTTTGTTTCTTTTCAAGGCACCAGTTAGCATAAAAATAATGATTTTTACATAAATTGAAGTTGTTGCAATTCAGCTGTAGGGATTGCGATTCAATGCCAGTGACGATAGATCAAGGTTTTAAAAAGTATCTGCTGTAAATTAAAAACAAATGGTTGAAAGTATTTTGCAGACCTCTCTCCCACAGATTGTATATTCCATTTTCCAAATTAAATCTAAGAGAGAATATTACTTTATTGAGATTTATGGAATAATTTCTTTAAAAATTCCAGCAATATGAGAATGCAGGCAAACACTGACAGTGAACAAAAATAAGTGTCAGTTATTAAGTGGTTTCATCTTTTGGAGGGGTTTCTTTTGGGTAATGGGAAAAATTAGTTCTGACTGGTTTATAAAACTAAAATTATATATAAACCATTAAATTAGGGATAGATCATTTGTCCAATTTTAACTGCAATGGGGATAAAATGGGTGGAAAACATGATAATATACCAGTGCTCTGTTGGAGGAAGTGTTCCTCCCTCAATCCAACTTGCTGATCCTGTCTAAGGAATAGGACTTAAGAGCTTGTGAGAAAATGTGTGTAAGAGGATATAGAGGAAAATTGTTCTGTGGCATCTAGGGGGAAGTATATATAGGAATAGCAGTTGGGATGCATTGACTATGGAAGTATATAAGTTATTAGATTTTTAATCTCTTTCAAGACAAAGACATGACCCATTTTGTGTATGGCATAGTACAAGGGATACAACACCAGAGGAAATCACGTAGCTGTGATAGACAGGAAAGTACATAGAAGTCCCAAGGATACCGGTACTGTTTTTGAGAGCTCCAGCACTTCATGGGTTCCCTGAAGTGTTCTAGGACCTCATTACAGATTTTGGGGTGTCCAAGAGCTTAAAGAGATGATGAATCTTGGAGCTTTAGTGGACTGTTAAACCTCCTCCCATTAAAGAAAAACATGTGGTTGAAACTGTGTTGGCTAAAAACCATGGAATTTTCTGCGTAACTTTATTCCTTCTTTGCCATTTTGTGTTGGATATCATGATCTGCCTGTTATATTTCAGCAAACGCAATAATTTCCTTTTAATTAGATAATTACCATGTTATTCATTGGTTTTGATCACTTCTAAATTCAGCTTTTGGTTTTAACAAATGCAGTTTGAGAAGATGATGGATTTTTACATTTTTAAAACCGCTAAATGTTCAAAAAGGATTTGTACACATAACAAAATTAAAGTAGGGATTATCTAGCACTGTGTGTGGGATACAGCTATAATCTATACAGTGCATGGAAAAGAAACTGGCATTCTCAATTGCACTGCACACATCTCAGTAATAACAGGGTATGAGGCATACAATTTCATGGAACACCCACAATGAAAATTATTCTTTCCAAACAGAGAATTGTTTTGGAATAAGTTAGGTTAATTGGCACCATGGGATTCCTTTCAAGGAAACACAGAACATTAAAATCTACACATGTGCATGTAAAATGATAAAGTATTATCTTCTTTCCCCTCTCAGCTCCTCAAATCTAAGACACGCTACCCAAAATCAACAGAAACGATTACGTTTTGTTGATTCAAATTTCCTTAGAATAAACTGGCAATTCTTCATCTGGTCAGCTTACAACCTGAGAGTCACTGTACTGTTCCACAATTGCTAGCTGGGGTATGGTTATCTAGTGCAGTCTCTCACACAAAAATAGAGGTCTTTAGAGCTTTTGGCACATGCTTTTCAGAATTTTAAGAATCTTTATTTTCTGTGCAAGCAACAAAGCTATATGTTGGTAAGATACAGCCTCTTTCAACAGACTCTTGTGCCCCTATTAGGATTAGAAACAAAATCTGCAAATGGTTAATGGGAAATCCAGGCTTATTTCACTGTCATCATATAGTCCTCGCTTAAAACACTGATTGTATTTTCAGTTTCTGAATACAGTTGAAGCATATTACGTCTTCACAAAAGTATTGTCACCCTCTCAAAAATCATAGAGAACTTATCGCTAATAAAGAAAAAAAAAATCTTCCTTTTCAAGAAGAAGGCTGAATTCTCGTGCAGGCTGTTGCGCTGTGTGCATTGTGTCCATTTCATTAATGTTTAAGGACAAGGACATTCTACTTGGTTTACCTTTAAAATGTCCTGTATTTTCACATTTGGCCATTTGCACACCTTAACCATTATTTCTTTCCTAGTTTTCTGCCCCAATTATGTCAAGATATTTAAAACCAACTAATTGTGATTCCTAGTGGGCAGGTCACAGGTGAGGCGTGGCCTCGGAAATGATGTCTGTTGTGCTGCAAGTCTGACTGCAGCTCTTCTGACCTCTTGAATGAGTGAGAAACCCCCGTGTCCTGTGACCCCCACATGACTTCACATGTAAGTCCTGTGCTGAAGAATAGTCTTCATCACGTCCCTCTCTGCAGTCTCCAGTGGAAAGCTGAGGTGTGTATTGGCAACCCTTGTCATTTTTGCAACAACATAGACAACACAGCATTTCAGCTTCTCACCAAAGACATCCTAGAGCCTCCCCTTTCACACTCTGAAAGGTGAGTTCCAGGACACCACAGCATACCGCAAAATGTATCACTGTTTTATGCCAATAGTTTTATTTCCCTTGCTACTCTGGCTGGGCCTATGCACATATCTGAAATGGACTTACCATTTAATTAGTCTTAGTTAGAAGTACAGGAGCAAGACAGCAAATACAATTTGCACTCAGCTTTGGTGGAATTAATCATAGAATGAAATGAAAATGAAATCTTACACTGTCCATAATAGAGCATATGCCATATTTATATTCTGTACTCTAACATTTTCGTTTTAGAGGACTATCCCTATTCTTCATAGACAGATGAGAACTTGGTCTGGTAGAACTAAGAGGCTTTACTTTCCAGTTTTTGTAGACAATGTTTCTTAATAACGCTGAAGAGTTACAGGGTGTTAGGTTGAAGAAGGAAGAAATTTAGATAGGATTCTCCCAATTCTCCTTCCAGTCCTAAAGCCTGGAGAGAAGGACATCCTTCCACTGCTCCCCCTTCTCTCCATGCATCAAAAGAATCGCCTGTTTGGGAGTAATTGGCCATAAATTTAGTAGCCATTCTAAGTTTAGCTTTCTAGAGAGCAGAGACCAGAAGATAACCTTTGCTGAGGAGAGCCCAGCTTGCTCTGTGATGTCAAGGCAAAGAAGTTGTTCAAGAAAGGTTCATTGATTTCACCCTCATCCACATAAGAATTCAGAGGAAAATAAGATCACTGAAATTACTGGACTTGGATGAAGGATTAGCACGAGCTGTGTGAATTGTGGATCTTTTGTCAGTAACATAAATCCTGCGGGTATCGATGGTCAGTTTATGTGTTAACTTAGGTCTGTACATCAACATGATAAAAAACAAATGTAGATATCCGCTGTCAAGAGGAATATGTGAAAAGTTTTAACAGTGATAGAACTGAGCATACAATTCAGCAGAGAACACAAACAATCTGATTCTATTCGCCCACTAAGTTTTACATAGATTTTATCACTGGTTTATTGTAGTTTTCCGTAGCAGCACTCCTTACTGCAAAGGCTGCGCAACCTATTCTAAGCTCCTTGAAACATGCTGTGCTAGTGCCAGAGGTAGTGGTATTTCAACAGTTTTTAAATTTGTATTTTATAGTGAATGATTGGAGTCATATGTATTCATACGATTACATGTTATGTTGTGATCCAAAAAGGAAGGCATAGAAGTTTCACTACTAAGTCTGCATTCCTGCAAAAAGGTGCCTATCTGACCCTGAGAAGCTCTGGAATAATTGGCTCGTAGCAGCAGAGTTAGCATATTTAATACCTGACAGTCTACTTTCACAGTCTTATACTGAATATATAAATTGCTGTGTTCCACAGCACTCTTCACGGCATCACAGGAGATCCCTACCTGACTCACTGGATCACTCATGAATAAGACTTTGCAGGACTAAAAGTATTTGTGTTCTGATATAAAAACTAGCTAACATACAGTAAGGAATATATCTAACTTTTAACTCTTCTTAAGACAATTATTTGGCAATTTGCTGAGCATACACTTAAAATAATTGTTGTCAGATATTTCTGTATTTTTTCATGGCAAAGAGAATTGGCTGTTAAAATATTTACAAGGAATTATATAGGAATATAGCATTTAAAAATTTTGGGGAATTAAAAAAATATATATTAAAAAGTCTTACTGATTAATTTGAAAGTAAGATGAAATAAAAAGGTGATTATGGCTTAGGGGAAGTTTCTGTTAAAATGTAAGTGTTTCTGACACGGAAAACCATACTGTCAGACTAGAGATGAAAACGACACAGGTTAACAGTGATGTCCAATACCTTTTCATTGAGATTTTCTGTCCCTTTTCCCTTTCTTCCCCTGCCTTGCCCTTTCCTTCCTCCGAGGCTTTGGCCTTTATCACAGTATTTCAATGAGATGTACTGAGAAGATTTTATTACTAGCTAAGAAAAACAAAAAGATCGCTACACAAGTACAAGTGGTAACTCCATAACAGCAGTTTTAAGGATACCCGTTTTGTAGGGGTTTCTACTCTCGGCACTGTGTGAGGCAAAGTGCAACAGAACGCAGCCATTCTTGCTGGCTGCACAATTTATGACCCTGTAGTCAGCAGATACACACCAGAACTTGGTCACAACCAAAAAAAGTAGCAATAAACTGAAAATAACTTAAGGATCAGAGATGACAAGCAACTGAACATGAAGCCCAGCTGCAATGCCATACCTAAAGAGCTAATTCAGTTGATGGATTTGTAAGTAGAAGACTACCATGTAACTACAGGGACTTGTTTTTACCATTGGCAGTAGTAAGATGTAAACTCAGCTACTTTGTACAGTTCTGAGTTCCTTCATCTTAAAAGGATGTTGAGAAGTTGAATGTTTTTAGGGAAGGACCGCAAAAACGATTTAAGGACTCACAGTTGCAGCCATAGAGCTACTTAGCTTTTTAGAAAGTATTCTGAAAGGTGATTATAGCATTTAACTCCCAAGAGAAGTTGTAGGCTCTTCCTTTTTTGCTCTTGCCAAGTCATACCTTGATGCCTTCCCTTCTGAACAATATATTTTAGACCAATATATTTTAGACCCGTACATGTTTGGGGGCTTAGGAGACAAGAAAGTGAGTGGAAAATTGATGTAATAGGTTGTGCTACATTTCATGGCGGCTGCTACTCATCTAAAGGTTTCCAAATCTTAGGAAATAATACAGTTAATAAGATAAAATACAGCCACGGGAGTACGGAAATCTGGACAACTGCTAGAGCATTCAGCATTTTTCTGTAAGTTAGATACACTCTTGAATACAAGGTGACTGGTCTTGTAATAACATATTCAGCGCTGCTACATCTCACGAAATAAATTCAAGTATTTAGAGTGTTTCAATCCTTTTTTTTTCTGCTGAGTGCATTATGGAATAAACTCATATTTGCCCAATTCTTTTAAAGCATTTAATTATTTTGCCTAACTTTTTGACAATAGATTCAGATACATTTAACAAAAAGGTAAATAAAACAAAAAGAAAATAGCGGTAGTGAGAATCAGTCCGAAAGAAAAAATGGGTACTAATATTTTCATTAAAAAATTGGCTTTGCTACATAACTTTGAAGGCACAACTGTAAAATGTTGCTCTGTAACTAACAACTCTTTTCACCACCACATAATGGAGCAGTACATCACCAGAACAGGGAAGCAGACCCGCAGAGGTTTTTTTCTGGTAAATGCTTATTCTTTTCTTCTACATACATGACACATACTCAGGGTACTTTGTAATATTAATGGGCACAGGCGGTGGAATCAGTATTTTCCCACTACACTGGTCTATATCTTCCTAAATAATTGAAATAAATAATTGAGCCCAGGTGCATGTCCTAGCTTCGAGTTACAGATGCATGTCTCACTCATGTCCTTACTCAACTTTGGGCAGGACTGAGGTGCACAGCTTCCTTCTTTTCACCACCTCTTGAGACAGGGAAAGCTAAGGGTGACAGGAGGGACTTGGCCAAGTGTCCAATCCACCCACACATACTACAATACTTATGTAGCCAGTGTGACATAAAATACATTGGAGAAGGCCACAGATGTTGAATTAGCAACATCTTCTTTAAGATCCATTCATGGCTTCCAACAACTAGGTTGAAAAACAGAAGATCAAAAAAGCATTGCTGCTAACTGTGCTATCAAAGAGGATTAGAAATTGGGAAATGTGCAGAGAAAAATTGTTTCTTAAGCTATTCAGAGCTCTTTTTTTTTTTTTTTAATCTTCAGGAATCCTGCATCTGATTTTCTCTTGAGTAGGGCCTCCAGGAAGCACAAGATATCATCATCCATTTGTGTCATCTCTCTCTGTTATGAAATACTTCTACATGCTTGCGCTAATTCCTTCTGAGATACTGGCAGCATATAAAATTACCACTATCTTCTCTTTCATTTGAACTCCTTAAAATTAAATCATATATCTGTCGGTAGATTTTACTGCAGCAACAATTTTCAAGCAGAGACCTCAATGACTTCAATGAACGTTAAAAGCCAATGGACCAGTAAAACATATGCATCAGGTTGTACAACTCTTCTTACTTAATTTCCCTGTATACCCAGAGACCTTCACGATCAGTTGGGAGTCACCAACAAGAAGCAACTCCAGATAATTGTACTTATGTGCTTAGGTTCGCAGGACCAGTGAAGAAGTCCTACAAACTCACTCACAGCAACGTTAGGGGCTCCAAATGAATTTCACCAACACAGGGACCGTTAGTTCCATTAGAGGAAGAAAACAGCATCTTTTTAGGAGGGTATAATGGCTGATCGCTACACAATGCAGTCAGCTCTCTTCCTCTGTTTTTGTATATTGTTTTCCTCTTTATCTGACTGCCAGTGCTGTGATGAGCGAAATGATGTTAATGAGATCAAAACTGAGGTGCAGGATTATTTTTATGAAGGAAATACGTCATTTCTGTTTCTTGGTTATATCAGTCTCGAGAGAGTTTTAAGTATATTCTTTGGAAAATCATCATGCAACAGATTTCCTGCTTTGTGACAATATAAAAATTTTATCACTCCTAAATTTCCTCTTTACATTAGAAAATGAAGAGAAAACCATCCACCATTTTACTCCATCTATCAACTTTAAAAATATCTTATTGGGATAGCTGCCCAAAACACTTTTCAGAGACATCAGTTTAGATTACCTTTCCTTCAATCACAGCTGTGTTGTTATTGTTGTTATTATATTATTATTATTATTATTATATTACTATTACTATTATTTACTGGATACAACATGTATCTATAAAAGCTTGAAAAAATATTTTTATCATTGTCATTAGAGTTAAGTATTTGTTTGTATTTCAGATACAGACAAAAATTTAACAGAAACTGCTATTTTCAGACACGGGTATAAAAGAGAAAATTTTTACACTTCTTTTTGGTGAAAAAGAATTGTTTGCCTTTTCTTGCTACCATTGCTCCAAGGCTGGAACAGAGGTGAACAGCTTTTGTTCACTTCAATTAAAAGTCTCTATGTTAATTCAAGAATAACATTTTGTGGATGATATTATACAGGAAATTACTAGATATTTGGGTTAACATCTATGAATCTGTGTAAATGAACAGAAGACTCAAAAAAGGCAACACGTTACCTTGGCAAAACACTTCACTGGAACATATGGGCCTTATTTTGATCAGGGACGACTAAAAATTCATTGATTTCATTTTACTTTTTCACTTACACCACTATATGAAAAGAATCAGGCACATCGAGCAAAATGTATACATACAAATTCATCTACCTGACACTACAAGCAATTCTTGAGTAAGCACAGAGGACACATTCAGCAGTTCTCACACACAGCATGTGAATGCAGTGTTTTAGATAGTTTTTTAATTGGCTGTACACTACCTGCACTTCCTGCTGGAAAATTATCTATCCACATAGTATTCTCCATTCCTGATTTCTAATTTTAAAGTGTGTAACAGGTAAGTAAAATCAAATACCCTTCAGGTACTCTATTTTAATGGAATAATTGCTACCATTGTCACAGTGATCTTGCATCCTTGTAGGTAAACAACCATGGACAATGATTATAGGAATCAGACTGCAGGGGATAACCATAAAAACGTTTAAGAACCCTTATTTTAAAACTACCATTTGGATTATGTGGGTTTTGTTTTATTATATTTATTTATTATTTTATATAATGTACTCATTCCTCAAATTCCTTCCCCTTTCTATTTAAGAGCTGGAGTATTGCTTCTAGGCACATGCCCTTTCTCCTTACCTGTAAAGTACATAAAGCGTCTGTTCTTGCCAGCCTGCATTAAACACTGCAATACAATTATCCTCAGTCACTGGACTGTTATCTCAGGGAATTGAATTAGACTTTCTAGCTTAGAGAACATCAAATTATTTACACAAAATGTTATAGCTGAAACAGATCCAGGTTAGAGTATTATATGATGGTTAGGCTAGTAGACTAAAAAGATCAGGTCACTGATTTAAAACAGAACTAGAAGTTGAATCTGAATCTAAGGGTAGCTGTTGAGAGTCTTATCAAGCAGGCTATTGCGTATTCAGAAGCGTGGAAGACGTTTTCCATTTAGCCTTGTCTCTAAGTTCCAGCTGTCAAAGTTTCCTCAAGGAAGGTTTGTTTGGGACCGATAGCAGTTCTTTGGAAAGTTTCAGTGTCAATTTTTCACAAGTACAAACTATCAGAATTTTTGGTTAAGAAATACAAAACAGCCTTAAATTGATGTTCAAAAATACCCCCGATAAGTCCCTTCTGTTTTGGTATCTTGAACATGATGGTTACCTACAGAGGCAGAAAGGGAAGTGTTCAGGAAATCTCAGAATCATATAAATTGGTTCTTTTCCTGAAAAAGGTGTAATATATTTAATTTCTCTCCCTCTTTCAACACAAACCAAAAAACTCTGAAATTTCCTCTCAGAAAAGACTACCTTAAATTGGCTTACTGGCCTTATAGCTGAAACATAAAATGATTAGTTAGCATGTGCTATTCATTTTAAATCAATATAGTTTGTCACAATTATTATTTAAGATTACCCTGTCAAGAGAATGTCAATATATTTTTCATCCATGAAGACTTTATGATATATAGTCCTGACTGTTCTAGGCAAAATCTGATTACAATTTAAATTTGCTTTATATAGCTGTGTTTTACTCGCATTACCAATCTGAAATGTGACAAGAAATCAACATGGAACAATACTTCTGACGTTTCAAAGTAAAATATTCCCCACTAGACTTATGAGTTTTCCACCAGTACTTACCCCATACCTAGATGTAACTTCTTACCACCACCCTCCAATGTATTCCCATCAGTGCCCATTCACCATTCACCCCCGACCATGAAAGTCTTCCCAAAAAACACGGTGAAAGCTGTTGCACCAACCCGCCCACATGTCTGAATTTAGAGGGTCGGTCACTTTTTATGTGCATCTCAAGGATATGCCATTTTAAAGCAGCCTCCCACCAAGGGCAGCTTGTGCCACATTAGAGGTTGAGCCAAGAGGGAGCGAGCAGCACTGCCCCTCTCCCGGGGGTCCCTGAGCACTCCCGGGCCCCCTCCTGTGTCTGGCTCCTGGGGCATCACTGAGCACCCGCAGGTCAGGGGAGGCCCTGAGCCAAACTTGCTCCCACTGGAATCACAGCAACACTCGGCTGAATTCGGTGGGATGGAAGCGAGCCCAAAGGATGAAAATCCAAAGATAATGCTGTGGGATGTTGGTGTTGGATAGTTTCTTCTGAATGTAAAGTGAGGAAAAAATGAAGGGAAATAGAAAAATGTGATGACAGTTATAAGATGCTATGTTTTCCCTTCCCGAAACAAGGAAGTTTTCACTTCTTTGCCAGACAGAACTATAGTGTCTGTTGTCATTACTCTTTTATTATATAAATTAAAGTAATTTCTGAAAAAAATGTTTCTTCCCTTGTTCCCCATAGACAGGCTAAAGTATAAACGGGTAGAGATAAGTATAAAATCCAACCTTTATTCCACTTTGAACAAGCTTGTGTATATCCAAAAAAGGTTCCTTGAGTATGTCTCCTTCAGGACTGAAAATCTTCACATATCCTTCTTTCTCAAGAATAAAGAGGCGATGGGATCCATCCCCACAATGTACTGCTCCAACAGGCTGCCTTAGTCCACTCACAACCTCCTGAATACAGAAGCAGTTGTGCTTGTGTTTTCTAAAAAAATAAAAAAAAAAAAAGTGAGAAATTTCTTCTTTCTCCTAACCATGACAAAACAATGTCCCTAAAAGATAAAATGTTTGTTCTGCAGTGGTATTAAAAACACAGTTATACAGTCCAGAAAAAAATACTTCCTGGAATGCACGCAAGGAGATAATCCTGAAAATAAATTTGAATTTCGTTTGAGCAAAATTTGGTTTGTGTACAAGAAAGAGAAAATGAATTCATCTTAGATCTGAAATGTAGAGGAATAGGAGAGAAAAAAATTGATAAAAAAAGAGAACAAATGATAAATACAGAATTTCTACTGTACAATAAACACAGTAAATTCCAGCAATTTCACAAAATTTGGCTTCTCAGACCCACTTAAATATAATGTTTTATGGTGGGACAATCTAATGTAGTTATTTTCACAAAGAAAAAATACATGATGAAATAAATGAAAAGTCAAAAAATAAATATTTTACTAATAAGCTTATTGTAGTTTTTTAGTAATATTCAGGTAGAAATTACTTTCTAGAACTATGTATGATCCACAGAGTGGATCAAACCAGGATTCTAACACCTTTCCAGCAACTCAAATGGTACTGAAATATTGAAGCTAATGTAACTTTCTCTTTTGACACACACTAGCAGCAGCAAAAGAAAGTAACATCTGGAAAACACAGCTGCTGAGCATGAGCACACAGTGAGCTGTTTCCCTGTGGAAACCACAGGCTTTGCTAGGGTTTTTTTTCAGATTAAACAGCATTTATCTTTATGAACCTGCTGATCTCTTCCTCTTTGTCATATTCTTCCATGTGGTCCAGGGAGTTAGAAGCTGGCCCTCGCACTTGTTTTCTTGGAAAATCTGGAAAGCATACACCACCATCTTTTCTTGCATAGTAAAAGCAAAACTCATCAGCTGTAGTTTGGAGAAAACCTTAAAAATGCAAAAGAGCATACAAATATTTAGTGTGCAGTCATGTCTGCAGTTTTGTGCCATCAAACTAATATTTAAATAGATTATATATCGAGTGGAAAAAGAAGTCATTTTAAACAAAGTGCTATCTGCAAAAAAAGGCCTGCTCTAAATAAATACAATCCGAGTATTACCTTTTATGGTTTAATTATCTGTATTTGTATGAAACCTTATTTTCAGTGTGCTTAAATAAAAATACCAATTCATTCAAAATGACACTACAGGTACTCTTTAAAATATTAAGAGACACAGTTCAGAGGTGAGGCTGCGATATACTTTTCCCTGATTTTAACCCTGTTAATGAAGTGTAGCATCTGCTGTAAAATAGCTTGAGCAGCTTTCATTTAACTTTATTTCTTTTAAGTGGCTTGTAAAAATTTCAGGAAAGACTTTGGTAAAAGACGTGCAGTAAAGGCTTTGTGGAATGCTGGCAGCAAAGGACATTAGTCGGAGAGGTGAATAATTAGTTGCCTCACAAAGCAAGAAGTACTGCTGAAAACTGCACCGTGTTGACGTGCAGTTGGCCTCTGGTTGACTCCCAGCATTAGAGTGGGTGAACACAGTGTTCCATCGGGAGGTCTGCTTCCTCAGCCCCCGTCCCCTGAAAAGGAGGATATGCCTCATGCTGCATTGGAGCTGGCTTTAAGCTGGCTTGGATGAAAGGTGGTCTTCAGGTTTCAGGTTAAAATGGGAAGACGCAGGGAAACAAGAAGTTGGTAAAATGAGAGCCTTTAAGGAAAACCCTTGCCACTGCTGATATTACACAATGTTTAATGACAGCAAAGGTATCTATTTCTGTCCACAAACCTACCTCTAGCAATTTCTAACCGATTTTTAATCACTGGTATTAAATCTAAGAAGGTAGAATTTGGCTAGTTATGTACGTACTGTTTTAATAAAACATTGTTAAGGTAATATGTCTTAAGTTACCTTCATTCCCCTTTGCATTATTGGCATACTGTGTTAGGATGTACTACGGTCCAGGCCATAACTCATAGGATACACAGTATTAGCACTTAATTGGAATTAGAGGCCTAATTTATGCATGGCTTTACCACTTGTGAATAATGCAGTAATCCATAGATCTTGGCCATAAAACCTCTGGCTTACAACATACAATAAGAGCTGATCAGGGACAGCTGTGTTTCATTGGAAAATGCCAATTTCTTAAAAGCAAAGCTTTTTCAGGAACATTATCAGTTTTGACAAAATTTTAGTTATGTTTCTGGTCCAAACTAAAACTTCTGGTCTAAATGGAAAAGAGAGAAACAGACAGCAAACCTCGTATCACTATACTCCAATGTTTTGTAATTAGAGTGTTTCATTAGGAAGAGGAATATTCAGGTCAATGCCCCTCATCTGTCAGGCAAGAGTTTGACCCTAAGTCTCCCATTTCCCAAGTAAATGTCCTAACGACGACTTTATTAGCTATCCTGGGGTGGTCTCTCTGTGGCTTTCTTCATGGAAAATTTCGAAAGAGTTCAATTTCTTCCGTATGTGGAATAGGAAAATTTTTTAGATCCCAGAATTTTTGTGGAGTGGAAAGCCTTTCCCACCCAACTATACTTCTTTTCATATGCATCTTCCTTCAAAAATATTGGAAAAATAACATGACAAAGCCTGCCTTTGGTTTCTGTAAAATACTATCTGGAAACACATGGTAGTGTGTTGTGGTGTAAAAGTTTAATTGCCATGATTTGGAGCTTCAGTAAATATCATCTCTGAGGACCTGGTTTTAATTTATAGTAGTTATTTGGAGAAAATGGGAGATATAATTTCAAGTGGAACAACTGAAGAGGAACTCCGATATAATCACGGAGTAGTATTCCAAGGCTTGTAGATACAGTGCCAAAATCAAAGGTAATCTAAAATCTTGCTGTTAAATTATTTGACTTAAGAATAAATACACGAATTTGTCTTTAACAAATTATTTCTCTAGGCACAGTGGGTCATTCAAGAAAATGCAATAGCAAATTAGAGGTGTACAATTTCTAAGAATTTCTAGAATTTTCCGAGTATATCATCTACTATTTACTGAAGATAAACTACTCTTGGTTTGAATGTTATCTTTAGTCAGAAAAACTGAGAGCATATTATGATCATATACATATACATTACTCGGTACGCGTTCATTTCAAATAACAATCAGATGCAAACTCCCTTGACTACTGCCTAATGCAATCCCTTTTCTCATATGCAAGACTAATCCCATTTCCTTATGAAATATTTTATCATGCCCTTAGGTACATGTTGCACTGCAGTTGCGTTTTGCTATTTAGCAAACCCATCAGCAGGTTCTACCAAAGGATAAGGCTTATGTTCCATTTTCCTTAGAAATGCTCGTGAAGTGTGGGGTTTGAATTAACTATGAACATCAGTCAGTAAACTGGTAAAATGCTGCGTTACTGGAAGGAGTGTAACCTCTGTAAATACAGTGTCACCTGTGTATTAGGGATGGAATTTTGTTCTATAAAAAGCCCAGTAATTTACAAAAAAACAATACGCTTGTGTTCTATATGCTAGATTCAACATACTGACAGTTAGAAGAACATTTGTTTCTACTCTCCTATCTGTGTGTACCATTTAATGTTTTCTTTCTCATACTTAGACTGTAAGGTCTTTAGTGTAGAGTTTGCCATTGTGCTCAGTGTTTGTACAGTGCCCAGAAGAACGGTCCCTGACAAGTGCCCCAAAGCACTAGAATTGTTTGGAGAAAAAAAAAAAACGACCATTTTGCTCAGGCTGAGTTTATTCAAATTCAGCTCTGTCACTGTCCTCTGTGAGAACTATGCCTAATAAGGACTGCAAGATTTGGTCCTGTGTGAATTTGTGTACTTATTACTTTATTTTAAAAGACTCGTACATACCATTACAAATTTCCTACCAGCTGCGTATGTGTTGACAGAGCAGTGCCCGTGTTAACAAAGAAAACTCAAATCACAAAGGAAGATTAAACATAATGTTTAAGTATTGTACATGTCAGATTTTGCACAGGCTTGCATTTCTATGCTTTTAAAACTTTCTGTCTTGCAAACAAGAATCAAACTACAGACTTTTCACTTAAGGCAGTTACAGTGAAGGTTTTCTGTGTTTGCCTTTATAAAAAACTGTGGGAATAAGTTGCATGATTTCAAGCCTTTCCAAAGGAAAACTTCTGCTCTCAGCAGACCCTCACCTCCTCTCTCCACTCGTGTTTGCGGTCAGTTGTTCCTCACACTGTATCTTCCTTTCTGTCCTACCTTCACCAAATTCCACTCTGCTGGATTCCCTGCTTACCCATCCCCCTGCCTCTTTTCTGAAAGACAACTCAAATGTCGTGGTAGCATTTGTCCCGGTCTTTACAGCAAGTCAAGTTCCTATTCGCTCCCTTCCTTCTTTGCACTGCACACAGGATTGAATATCATCCACTCATCTGAGTAGACCCACACTGGCTTAGAGAGCATCTGGAAATCAGGCTGATCTGCTTTATTCCTGCTATGACCATAAGCATACAGTTCAGTATTGTGTGAAACAAGCATTTTCCTGGGCTTTTGTTTTTGTTTTGTTTGGTTTTTTTCTGATCTGCACTTTTGACAGCTAAATGTGAATTTGTTCTCAAAAACCACATTCTCCTCTCAGTGGTAGCTCACATCATTTGCTACTGCTTTCCAAGTGACGTGGGGCCCTCTTCTCACACCCACACATTGCACATACCTGAACGCAGGCAGTGCCAGGGTTTTATCCCCCTGATGCTCTTGTTAGCAGCAGCAAAATTATGAGCCGCTACTGTTTTTCTGCAGGTTGACTATGTTGACTGTGACTATTAGTCGACTGTGTTAGAACTTCTGGAAGCGTCGTGTGAGTTGCAGAATTTCTTAGTTTTCCAGCATTTTGGGCTGGGGTGCCCCTGTTTGGAGTTAAAAAATTTCTATCAAACATCTGTTCTGGTGATGCCTGGATTCAGATCTGGGCCTGGATCTGAATTCACCCACAGTCATCTGGAACCCATTTCTTCAAACGAAAATAATAGAGAGCATGTCGTTCAAAATCTGTCTGATGTCCCTGGATGGCAGAATGCACTGCGGCTGTGGCACAGGTGGTTTCTTAGATTATGTCACTTCCAGCGGCATGGATCAAGTTTCTGCCCATGCCTAAAGGAAGAATCAGCCATGCCTTTCTTTACTAGATATATTAATAATAAATATTAGACACTTATGACCTTGGAAAAATTAAAATTCATATTGATTGAAGATGCTTCATTAAGTCACTTAGCGCCAGTGTCTCCATCAGTAACCACTTAAACTGAGGCTTACAGTAAAGATCAGATGAGAAATAACGAGAAGAGTCATCTGGGATGAAGCAGGGAAGCTCTAATCTCATAGACGTTGTGAAACATTACACCCTGCTGTATTAACATATCCATACAATCCTAACAGCTATTGTTATTATTGTTTGAATAAAGAATCGGGTCCACTTTTTCTTTGGATATTCCTAAAGAAGTCAATGGAAGTTCTGATACAGTCATAACTGGTGGGCAAAGTGCTGTCTTCAAAAGAGTTAATCAAGGATCAACTAGAGTTTTCATCTTCGCAAAGAGACAGAACAATAAATGAATTACTGGAGCTAACTCATGACAAAAACTGATGTATAATTTCTCAGTCTTCTTGGTTACTTAATATGTACTGCTAAAATTTCAATCCCAGAAAAGATGCTTACTCTCTTAAATTGCTAATAATATTTCCCATTTGTGCAGGACTTAAGGGATAAAATTATTTTTGTAGTCAGCAATTTCCTTGAACTCCTTTGTATTGGTGTTCAGAAACAATTAGCACTCCCTAATGGAGGAAGAGTAATGATTTGACTTTTTAACAAATGCACAGTGAATCATTGTCAGAGACCTTGGGTTTGGGGGCCTGTTAATTTCCAGCTCTTTGTTTAATCCTCCAGGCTAAGTTGAAAACACAGCTTCCACATTTTCTGGTTTTTTTTCTTTCTTTTGCAATAAATATTATTATGGATATTACAGGTCTCACAAGTAAAACAGAAAACTCAAATAAGTTGTTATTTTCATTATTTATATTTTAGAATGCATAAGACTATTAAACTATATTGAAATCCTAGAGGCCATCTTCTCAAAAAGATAGACCTGAATCTTACTTAATACCTTCAGGAAATCCTAGTAGAGGTATCAACAACCACACGTACCAGTCAAGTAACCAAATTAACCCTGTTGGTGGATGTAAGTATGCACCAACTTTTTGTTAGTACAACCCACTTTCAGAACAAGTATTTAGAATGATTATTAGCATCTGATTGATGTAGGAAAAATCCTATTTTAACTGACGCTAAAGTATGTAAGCTCTTCCCTGCAAAGCACAGTGCTCTGTCCAGTGCTAAAGTTATGCTTTCATCTGGTTATCTTTCAAGGCAACCTGGGTGGTCACAAAAAGCACTTGACATCTTGATGCACTTCAGCAGTTTTACATATACACAGACTTTGTAGAAAAATAAATTTGTCATTCGTCACCACATATGTTGATCTGAGGAGTGAGGTTCCTGTAGCTATAGCTCCTGTGCTGCTCAGCCCTTTCTCATTCTATCTCCCTCCCTCCGCCTTCTCCTCCTTTCTCCCTTTTCCCTCTTTCACTTTTTCAAATTAAACAAATTGTTTCCTCAAAAAGACAAAATTTCACAAAACAACTACGAGGGACTTGCTCTGCAGAATATGCTAATTGTTTGCACTAGCTACAAACTCACGTCAGAAAAAGTCTTTGTGCTGACTTCTTATATGGGCCAAACATTTAGAATATCTAATCTGTTATCGCTGTTCAGCAGGCAGTCTTGGCAACAGTGATCTATTCTGCTTTGCTTTGGGGAATGTGATAAAGAGCAAGAAACAGCTGCTTTAAGAAAGCCTTAGAAACATCTCTTAGTTTACAAAGACAATAATAATATTTTCATATTTGAATGGTTTGAGATACATGTTAAACCACAGTAAAGAGGAAAAGTAAGTAAATTCAAAATGTTTTCTCAAGTCAATAAAAGAACACTGCAAAAAATCCCTGTGCTCTTGGGATTTCAGAGAAAACAAGTACACGCTGTACACACGCAATTAAAAAACCCTCCTCCAAATCTCATCCACTTCAATTATCCCCTTTATTCAAATGTTTATATTCTATCACAAAGCTGTGTTCATACGTCAAATATGACTACTCGCAAATACATTTTTCATAACGTTATCAACTCTTTTCCAGTCTGTGTTGCTAGTTTGAAAAAAAAAAATCGTAACCACTTTAATTATTTTCTCTTGTGTGGCATTATTTATAAGTAGTGTTTGGACAAGGAAAAAAGCATAGTTTAAAAATGAGAGTCTTAAACATATAAATAATTTACTACTGAGAATACCAAAGATGTTATTTAACATAATAGTGTATTAAGACAGTATTTCTAGAAGAGCCATCTTCTGTGGTTATTTTGTTGATATAGTTACAAGTGAGAGCACACATTTCATGACTGCCTTAGACAACACAGGTCAAATTCTGGTTTTGGTTATGTCCAGCTAACTCTACTGACTACAGCGAGGAAGTGTTAGGTTAGTTAAGAATTTGGTTGTTAACAGCATGTTGGAAGTGATTCAGAGATCATACAAGTCTATCAAATAGCTCCCTTTGATTTCAGTGGGCTTTAAACCCTGTGGAAAAAAACATCAGTTTCTAGGGTAACAAAACCAGAAAAGAACACTTTACTCATCAGCTTTTTAGGGTCAACAGCAAACAGACAGCATCCTTTATTTCTTGCATTTTAAAGCTATCTATCATTTAGAATAGCTATTTGGGTGGCCAACTGCTTGTTTACATGGTTTGAATGAACACGCTAATATTTCAGCAAAGGTAATAGTTTCAGGTGCCTCTGACAACAAACAGTCCCGTTTCATGGAGAGTTTAATAAGACGGTGGCGAGAAAGTGCTCAAATTATTTGCCTCACTACGTAAGATGCGCTGTGAAGACCCTGAGATATTCTGTCTTTGCTTGGACAGAATCCCCTGGGTATCAATAGGGAGTTTACCCAGTGAAGAGCTGGATCTAGAACCGCTCAAGCAACATCAGCATTTCAAAACAAACGTCCTTTAGCCCCATATTTTGTTATAGGATTTACCTGGTATGTGACCTCTGCAAGTATAATAGAATTCTTTACAATAGTCTTTGCACAGGTAGGGAAGAGTTAGTTCTCTTTCAGGTGTTTCCCCTTTCTCAGGTGAGCGGAATAGGTTCTGAGCGTGAGGTGAGCAGTGTGCACATTTGATTTCCTCCAGTAGCTTCGCACATTCTGTGTTGTTGGTAACAGAAAGGATCTGCAAGCCACAAAGCAGAGACACATAAACATATGACCTGTTTCCCCATCTTACACAAAAAAATATCGCATGATCTAATGTAATAAATAATCCTAGCGGAACCAATACAGTTAGTATAAATGCATCGTGTTTCATGTCACCGTTCCAGAAGTGCAAAAATTACTACTATGAAATGGCAATATGTCATCAGTACAGTTCAGAATAATAGTACTCAAGTTATTTTGTGGACTTATGCCTGCAAACTCTTAATCGCATAGGCAATCTCTGAACTAGAGGGATCAGTTATATAAGGAGGAGCTACAGCAGCAGGCCTTCTACCCACTTCCCTTACGAGAAATACTTAAAAAACCTAACTTGTAAGGGGACCTAGCCAAGTATTTAGAGACTAAAAATTAAAATTCTACCATGAAAATGCATCAGGAAAAACATATCTAAGTAGTTGTTAAATGGGTGTATCTTGGACGATACCGCAGTCCGGCTACTGAAATTGCTGTGGAGTTCGGCACGTGCTGTGGATTTTTCATGCTTTAAAGGCTGCTCTGCTTTTTGCTCTCTCTAATGCAAACTACTTGGAGTTGGGAAAAGCTGTATGCTTTCAGACATTTCTTTTTAAAAGTGAAAAAGGAGAATTTGTTCGTAACATCTTGTTTGTCTCAATAGTGAAACTGTAACTTTGTCCTGAAAAAAAGAGCATATATTATGCATAGTACTTGAAGAAGCACGAAACCACGATTGATGATGTGTTTAAGTAAACACAGGAGCCTAAGGAGCACAATGTCATCAAATCATGAAAAATAATGGAAAACAGCATAGTCGTCTTTATTAGTCTTTGAATGCAGCGCACTTTGTTAATCTATTGTTAACCACATGGATTGTTTTTTGATCATTCATCCCAATGGTGGGTAGTGGGAAATGTGTTCTTAGTTGAGAGGGACTGAATCTGATCCAATGCAAAAACAAAGTTCAGGTTCTTTCTGCTATTTGTTGAATGCAGTTATAAACAAAGACCGTGAGGCACATATATTAAGAAATATTAATGCGGTAAATATTTGTAGTCAGTAAAATTTGTAAATATTTGTAAAAAGCGCCTTTGAAAATATTGACACAGTTTTGCTATAGCTCGTATCTCTGAGTTAATTTGTAGAAGGACTTTCCAATATAACCCTTGCAACATAACATTGAGGGAATTATCTAAATTACTTTCTATAAAATAAGTTATTCAATGCATGCAGACTCTTGATGTGTTTGAGAATGCTGTCTCATAGATCGGCTCTCTTCTAGGATGCAGTACTTTGATAACAGTTCTGAACTCAACATTTTATTTGCAGGTCATAATTACATAAACCTCAAACGCTTAAGAGAAATGTACTCTCCATTGTTTTAAACAGATACATATTTAAAATATTACACAATATATGGCCTGTACAGTTACACAAAATCCTATTTAAAGGAACCTTAATTTAGAAGACAAACTCTTTCCAGGAAAATTTAGTCTTACCATACGTA
The DNA here is from genome assembly GCF_949628215.1 of Phalacrocorax aristotelis. NCBI lineage: Eukaryota > Metazoa > Chordata > Aves > Suliformes > Phalacrocoracidae > Phalacrocorax > Phalacrocorax aristotelis. The sequence continues at coordinate 18,963,464 of NC_134279.1, forward strand.
TATTGTCAAAGGGCCATGTGAAATGTGTAGTAAAGATTAGTGGTGTAAGTTGGACCATTGATTAGAAGAACACCGTTTGGATTCTACCCTTATTCTGGAAGAGCTGCCATTGGCTTCAAAAAGAACTCCAGATTTGCCAAGATCGCTAAATGCTTTAAATGTTCCATTCTTTAGACTAGCTGTTCTCAGACTATCCTCGCCTTCACAGCACCTGCAACTAAGTAATGTGACTAACATCTGCCACATCTGGTTTATTATCTCCTTCAGACCCTTCTAGGGAATATAATTTTCTCATCTTCTTTTGGAAAGGGTTTGTTTGGTTGTTGGTTTTTTTTTTTAAACCTCAGAGACAGTAGTCAATTAATTAATTTGCATGCATGGCAAACTGTTAACCTTAGTTTTCTTTTTGAGTTTCAGATGTTCTAGATACAGTAGATCTGGGAAAAAACACCTTGAAGACAAGAACTAGAAATATAATGTTAACTATAATAAACTATAACCAGAATACATGATAACTAAAACTTCGAACTTGACTTAATACTGCCTAGGATTGCAATCCAGGTAGTAGAGAACAGACTTGATATGCTTGCAGTAATCCACACTGCTGAGGCAATCTTCTGCATTAGCTGGACTTTCTTAAGGGATGATAGCATCCTGACCTTGGTACTTTGCAGTGCTGTGGTTCTGATGGGAAGTGCCCTGTATAATTCAGCCAAATAATTGCCTGCCAAATAGCACAAAGTCTGAAGCCAATAGGGGGTGATCGAAAGCTCTATCCTTAAATGCTTATTTTAAGAATGGTTTGTCACCAAGAAGCTGGGAGATCTCCGAAAGTAAGGATGAAATTACCTACTCTGGTGTTTCCACCAAAGGAAAGTGCATCATGACTACAGACTCTTCAAAGTACTTGCCTACATTCAGTAGTATCACCTGCTTTGCAAAAGTCTCAGATGTTCTCATCAAGGCGTTGATCTCAGGCGGTAGGCTTTCTTGTGGTAGCAGTATGATGGTGTGTTTAGAAGTACAAGTAAACATAAAGTATTACTAGGTAAATATTCAGTGTGTTTATTGAATTAACTCCACAGTGATGCAGATAGAAAACTGTACTTCTACTGGAAGACTCCAGAACACATTGTGAATGGGGCGGGGGGGGAAAGCAAAACAGGATAGCAAAGCTAATTTACTGTTTCTTGTGGAAAACGTAATTGACGTTGCCTGGTGATACAGGAGAAGTAAAGCTTGCCAACATTTTAGTCCTCAAAGTTAAGACAAAAGGATCCTAATCCCCCTGAGCAGCTGCTATCCAGGAATTAACCACAAGAATTCACCCCCTCATGTCATTTCTGGAATGAATCTTGGTCATATAATAGCAAATCGGAAGATTAAGGAATGAGAGTCAATCAATTATCTGAAAATCAAGTACAATGTTATTTAACTTTTAGACTGCTCAAGGAAAATAGAGTGGTAACATTTGCTCTGTGTGAGGTCTGACGTGTAACTCTGTCCTGCTTAGGAGATAGGACAACCGTTCTATTCTGAATTTCAGTAAATCAATAATGTATTTATCCTCGGGTATATTAAACCAGTTCTAAGCAAAAAGCTGAAATACTTATTTGAATGAAGCTTTTTCTGTTGGATTTCTACTTTGAAAACGACCTTAAAGATGACAGTGGCTTTGGTCTTTTGAAGAAATGTAAACTGATTTCCTGCTTCAATTTTTAAAGTCGTATGTGAAGCCATCAAACTGCAGTGGTTTAAACTAACTGTGCTCTGGAAAATATGTAAAACTTCCAAACATTTATTGCAACATGCCTAATAATGATTATGCCTGCTGCTGACTAATTTACAACATCTGTAAGATCATCCTTTAATCTCTAGCCACATGAAAGTAAACCGGGTAGACTAAAGGTAAGATAAATCCTGGAATGCACAGGAAAGCATAGCATACTAAATTGGTGTATCAACAAAAGGAATAGTGCAAAGAAGAAGAAACAGAAGACGACACAATAGACAGAAGTTCTTTACGTTGAATATTGTCATCTGTTTTGTGTACTCTGTCATATCTAGTTTGAGACAGGCAGTATAATTTTGATGTTAACAGAAAAAAGCCACTGAAGTAAGTCATTGCATTAAGCTGTATTTGATATACAAGCATTTATGTCTAAAAATCATATGCTTACGAGATTGTTCAGCTGTTGGGTTGAACATATGCTTCTTCTGTATTATAGTGCTGGATTATGTCATTAAAGAGTTCGGTTTCAATTTTAGAGTAATATGTAAATAGATCATTGTACTAAGGCAGCTGTTAAAGGGACCCCAAGATGAGTTATTTGTTTAGTTGGATGTGTTCAACAATAGCCTTTGTTCGTGAAAGAGCCAGAGCAAACAAATGATTGTAAAAGGGCACACTTGAAAACAATTACTTTTCACCCATTCCTTGACAGCCTTGGCTGTGAAACCATCCAAGGTAGAGAGGACTTCTTTGCCTGTCAGGCTGTAAGAAGACTTTTAGAAAAATTGATATTACAGTGTTTCACTGGGCTGTAGTAGCCCTTCATAAGCCAGGGGGTGTTGCAGAAAGCTAGAAGACAAAGAGTTAAACATCAGCAACAGGATGCAGAAAGCTTACTTGAGGCAGTGCAGCGTTGTATCTGCTCAACATGGCAGCTCCATTTTTGTTCCCAAAACCGCAGGCAATGGTAGTGTTTTCATTATAAACACAGATCAATAAATTTGGTCAAAAAGTCTCAAAGACCTGGCATCTTAACCAAGAAGCTGTTATGAAAATGTCTACTGAGCATGCTCAATTTTTTTTTTTTTTTTTAAAAGAAGCTAGCGTTCAGATGTCTCTGAACGTCATAGCCACTCCATCGTGTAGGTATATGGTGGTGTTTAAAAAAGCTGGTTGTGGAACTGTAGGAGAACACGTTTTTTTTAAAAAGTCCTTTTAGAAAATTCCATTCAAATGCATTCCATAATAGTTTGCCATGTCTTTTATGGAATGACCACCTCGTTCTGTCAAGTGTAAATGACATATATTTTGGCATTTTTTCTAAATGTTATATTGATACGATAAAGCAGATTTGTGAGTTTCATAAATGTCTGATTTTAAAACCCTGTAGAACAGTATTCCTTAAGAAGTGTAATTTATATTCAAAAAAACAGGTTCAACACCTCAGAAATAGCTACTGTAGCATATATGGTCAATTCCTCATGTTTGTATCAGGTTCTTAGTACCGTTAGTGAGAAAAAAAACAAACCAAAGGGAATTAAAAGATATCTTCAAGGAATAGTAAGACTAGAATAAACCCTTCAACTGCCTGGAGATTGAAAACTAACCAAAATTCAAGTTCCAGTTCCCTGCATTCAACCGATTACTATCAGGGTCTCCAAGCACTGAATAATCTCAGTAGCGTGTATGCCACCGAGACATTGCAAACAGGGTGAATTAAGGACATATATTCCAGTCCTTTTTCTTTTTTTCTTTTCCCCAGCTAGATCTTTCAGGTTATCTGTGTGTAGTTAGTTTATAGTTTAATTCAATTATCACACAGGAGCTTAATGACACTGTCTCTAGACAACCCGAAGAAATATATCTGCCTTGAATCTCAAACTGCTGCTGCATATGGTATGAATAAAGAGAGATCTGCAGCTGAAAACCTGCAGTAAGACAGTTCTCACTCATCTGGGAATAGAGGGGTAGGACAAATGCTCCCTCAAAAGGCATGAACATTTGGACAGAGCTGGGGACTGAAGGAGAATGATGTTCTCCAGTTTCACCCATTAGTGAACCAACTAACAAACACAATGGTGTTGTTGTTATTCTTTTGCCATAAGCAACAGGACTCTGTGTGTGGGCAGCAGTTTAGTGGGGAGGAGGATAAGTCGACCCCTTTTTGTCCTATTGATTTTTTCCTATTTGCATGACTTGAGCAAATTAAATGATGCAATATGGCTTTTTGTTACAAAACAAAGTGAGAGATACCACCCAGACACATATGTTGATTCGTAGAAGCTGTTTACATGAGAATGGAGTGAAATCTACCGTGAACTGAGCATAAAAATTCGATTCAGGCTGGGTATTTTTTTTTTATTATGCTTGGGCCAGCACGACTGAAACACAAGTTTTCCAAGAGTCTCTCAGACCTTGACAACTACAGAGTTGTAACTGAGGAATTCTTAATTAAACCTAAACCAGGATGAAAAAAGGGAAAAAAAAAAAAGGCAAAATAAAAAGACACCTGATTGTTTATTTCACGTGCACTGATTCTTAATGACATTATTCAGGAACTTCCCTCCCTGCGCGTACCCCTGGATGCAACACCGGTCGTCACAGCAGAGCTTATCACACACGGTCCTGCAGGGTTAGGTACCAACGCTGTCGAAAAATCTGAGCAACAGGCTGATAAGCAGAATTTAACTTGCTAAAGGGCGCGGAGAGCTGACAATTTTAAGAAATCGGTGAAGCAGAGGAGGTGTTTCCCTTCACATGACCGCAGCTTGGAACTGGGCTGCCAGGTAACGTGCAAAGGAAGCCCGTCTCACCGCACCTCGGGGAGAAACCGGTCATGAGCGAGAGCTGTGGGACCGGGGGTCCTAAGGCGCAAACTTCGGGGGTCTTTTGCAGCCGATCCACGTAATCGTGAGCAATGCGGCGGCCCCGAGGAGGCTGGAGATCACCGAGTTTCGGTACACCGGCACCACCGACTCTCCAAACCCCGTCCCGACTAAGCACGTGGGGCAAATTGGACAAGGTTTTTCACCCCAGAAAAACAAACCGGAAACCGCCGCCAAGGGAAGGGACGGCCCCGGCGCTGCCACCCCCCGCCAGCGCCCAAAGCCCCTCCGGCTCCTCCGCCTTCCCCGGGGCAGCGGTACCTGCGGGCGGCCCGGCCCCGCCGCACCGGCCCACCGCGGCGCCCCGGGCCGGGGGCTGCAGCCACCGCCACCAACTCTGGCGCTGCGGCCAAAAAGTAACTTCCCCGCAGCCCCGTGCGCTTGCAAAGCGCGCTCCCCGCGGAGCGCCCGTCCCCTCCGGGGCAGCGGGTCTGCAGCCGGGCTCCCCGCGACTCCCGGGGAAATAAATCAGCACCAGTGTCATGTTTCTGCTTCGCCCGCACCTCCCAGGCAGAAACGGTCGCCCCCCGCCGCTGCATCCCCCCCGCAGGGGAACGCGGCAGGTTAGCGGCTGGTGCGCGGCTCCCCGGAAAGAAAAAAAAAAAAAAAAGAAAAAAAAAAAACACCACCCCAAACCTCACCCCAACCCCCAAAGCAGCCTTAGGAGGTGCCTACCTTAGCCTCGGCGTGCAGCAGCCCCTGCGCGTCCGTGCGGGAGCAGCAGGACAGGCGGGGGTAGAGGCCGCGGCACATCGCCTCCCCGCCGGCCGGGGCCTCCGGGGACAGCACCCGCCGGTCCCGCTTCTTCAGCCGCCTCGGCGGGGTCCCGTTGAGGCACCTTCTCCTCCGGGCGCCGCTTTCCCCAAACTTGGCATCCCCCTCGAAGAAGCACAGAACCACGGCCACCAGCAGCAGCTTAAACGGCAGCATCTTGAGCATCATGCCTGAGGGAGCGTGTGAATGCACCCAAAAAAGGGGGGGTGGGGGGAGAAGGAGGGGAATCCCACTGACTTTTCTTTGCACTTCAGATCAGGAAACCACCTCCCTCCCCCAGAAGGGGGGAAAGTCTGGAGGAGAATAATAACAGTAGCAATTAAAAAGCCCGGGGAGGAGAAGCGCTTCGTTCACCCCCGCTTCCGAAACAGGCGGACGCCGAAAAGGCAGGAGCGGGGGAAGCAAGCCCCCGCGCCCCGGCTCGCCGGGAGGATGCTCGGAGCCGGCGAAGTTGTGCAAGTGGCACAGGTTTAGCAGCTGCCGCTGCCGCGCCGAGGCGCCGAGGCTCGGGGCGGGCCGGGCAGCGGGCAGCGGCGGCGGCGGCAGCCCTTCACTTGTCGTCCCATAGGAAGGGTGTCCCCGAGGTGGGGCGGCGGCGGCGGCCGGGCCGGGCGATGCCCCCTCGGCTGCTGCCGGCGGCGGCGGCTGCGGCTCACTAGGGCTCTCATGTTTCGCTCCCTCTTTTCTTCTTCTTTTTAAGCCGCGCGCGGGGAGGTGCTGCCACCGCGCGCCCTTGCACGTCACCCGGCGGCACCGGCCGCGCGCGCCGCCGCGGGGGCCCAGGCCTCCCTCACACACCCCCCCTCCTCCCCCCGCGAAGGGCCGGCCGGGCGGCAGCGGCGCGGGGCGCGCCCGGCGCGAGGCGAGGCGCGGGGCAGGCGGCGGCGCCCCGCCCTGCAGCGGTCTGCCGGCGGCGGCCCGGGGGTCGCCACCCCCCCTCCCCCCGGTGAAACGGGAGCCGGGGGTCCCGGAGGGTGCCGTCCCGCTGCTGGCCGGCCCTGCCTCGGCGGGAAGCGGCGAAGCCGCGCCGGTGCCCGGTGGAAGGCGAGCGCTGTAGGTGGGCGCCGCTTGCCTGAGGGCTGAGGCGCCCGCCCCGCGGGCCCGGAGGGAGAGCCCCTCGGCCTGACGCAGCCACCCTCTCAGGGCGGCTCCCCTCGGTCTGCCTGGCTGTGCCCGCCTGTTGCCCCCCACGGCTCACCCCCAAACGCCACGGAAGGTTCCAGACACGCAGAGCGGGCACCGACGGCCGCAGGCGAGGGCGGTGGTAGGTGCCTTCAAGCTCCCAGTGGATTTTTAGCGGAGCTCCGGCATCGTTGCTTGCAGCAAAGGTGCAGTGGGCTGGCTCCTTGGTATCTGTCAGCGCAGCGACCCTCGCACCTGTGTTCTGAGACTGCTCACCAAGGTCCAAGTATGACCCGTTGGCAATTGCGGCGGTTGACATGGTGGCTGTTGCGTGTGGTAGGAAGGAGCCGGGTGTAGAGGGGTGAGTGTCCTCCCGCTGTGCTGGGAATGGGGGACCCATATGTGGGAAGAGTGCCCTTGTACTCTGCACTGGTGAGGCCTCACCTTGAATACTGTGTTCAGTTTTGGGCCTCTCAGTGCAATAAGGACATTGAGGTACTGGAGCGTGTCCAGAGAAGGGCAACGAAGCTGGTAAGGGTCTGGAGAACAAATCTTATGAGGAACAGCTGAGGGAGCTGGGGTTGTTTAGCCTGGAGGAGGCTGAGGGGAGACCTTATTGTTCCCTACAACTACCTGAAAGGAGGTGGCAGTGAGGTGGGTGTTGGTCTCTTCTCCCAAGTTACTGGTGATAGGATGAGAGGAAATGGCCTCAAGCTGCATCAGGGGAGCTTTAGATTGGATATTAGGAAAAATTTCTTTACTGAGGGAGTGGTCAGGCATTGGGACAGGCTGCCCAGAGAGGTGGTGGAGTCGCCATCCCTGGAGGTATTTAGAAGATGCGTAGATGTGGCACTTCAGGACACGGTTTAAGAGACATGGTAGCGATGGATTGGTGGTTGGACTTGATGATCCTAGAGGTCTTTTCCAACCTTAATGATTCTAGGAACCGAGTATCTGGCACCTGGTGGCAAGAAGGCACCTGGGAGACCAGGAGCCAGCTGGAAAGGGAAAGGCCAACCCAGTGTGAACAGGCGTGAAGTGAATTTCAGAAGGAGAAAGATGCAAGCCCAGAGAACACCAGCCCAGGGTGGAAGCTGAGCCCTGCAGGTGGGAAGAAGGAGCTAGTGCATAGCAAGGAGGTGTTGGCTTCTTCCCATAAGGGAGAAAAGGGAGTAGAAGTCCTCAGAGGCAGCTGTAGCGTGGGTGCAGCTACAGTCACTGACTTGGGGTTAACGGGCAGCTGGACAAATAGAGCCCTGAGGTCTGTTTACCAGGGACTTGCTGCTAATCCCTGAAATAGAGGAGAAAATGCCTTGCCCCCAAAGAGCCCCCTTGGGAGGGAGAGAGGGAAAGAAGTATTGCATGGAGTTCCTGATGTGTGGTAGTGTTGTTACTAAAGCAACTCGGGCCTGTTACTGTTCTCCTCTCGTTTATTTTTACCAAAGAAAATGAGTATCTTCAGATTTACGCTTGAGCTTTTATCCTTAAACAGTCTGCATGGAACTAAATAGGAGCGTGGCATGGACAAACAGTGTCTCAGATAAATCATTGAGTAGACATAAAGACTGTTTCCTCTACCTTTAAGTGCATTTCTTGAAGGCTAGTGGTTCCTAAGCTCATGATCACCACTTGTCTTACAGCTGACTCTCATTTGGCTGAAAGTGTTCCCAGCCAAGGCTTGAGCTGTATCAGCATGAATGAGGGAGGCTCCTGGTAACAGCATGGGCCCCAGCACTCGTGTTGATGAGTGAAATAAGGATGGCACCCTTAGGATATCAATGGCTCAAGATACAACACACTTGCTTTGTAATTTTAGAAAAAAGTACAGCATTGCAATACATGAACTTGCGTCATGAGCAACCTGACTGGCAGAACTGTAGCAGTGTAGTTATACTACAACAGCTATGCCACTTTTATTGCTCTGGATTATTGCATGGATTATTCCAGAATAAAAGTGATTCTGGTATAAAACAGAATAACAGTGCCAGAATAAAGTCACTTTTATTGCCAACAGACTACTTACAGAGGCTTACGCTGGCAGAATTGTAGTGGCAAAAGGACGAAGCTGCAGGTCTGTGTGCCTCTTTGCCTTTGTAGGCAGGTGCTCATACTTTTCAAGTAGATTGCATACTTCTGCATTGCATCTCCCTTACAGGGGAGGGAAACTGGAATGCAGTGGAAAGAAGTGACTGTGGGACAGATACCCTCTTGAAAAAAAACAAATATTCAGTGCAAATGTCTGTTGAGCAGTTGTGGCCGCCGGTCCTTGCAGTTCCCGTCTTGCTGAAGGAGAGAGGAAGTGAGGAATATAAATCTATATGATCAAAGTAATACAGCTATTAGTAAATAACCTTTCTTCCTCCTTCAAGTGCTGCCTGCATAAATATCCCTTTCTATGTATACCTGTACCAGTTCTCAGAGGATGTGAGTTTGAGGTGTATTAATTAAATAGAGAATGATTTCCTGAAATGGGATTTAGATCAAGTTGCCAAACGAAGAAAGAGCTGACAGTTTGTGAAGGTCAGTTTCTACACAGAAATTTTACACAGATCTATGATGGAGACATTTCCCAGAAATTCTGTGGAATGTACTGTTGACCTTGTATAATATAAAGTGCTCAAAACTTCAAGCTCTGTAGTGATAGAGTGACATAAAGATGTATAAGCAAGACTTGAAGAAGGTTGAATGTTCTTTAAAACCTCCAAATAGAAATTGCTGATTCTTGGGGTTTTGTGCGACAAGACCTGATTTAATCTTGTGTTCCTTTCCACACTTTAAAAGTACATGATGGCTTCTTTAGCAAAGTATTTTTTTTTCAAGCTGGTTGATTATATTTATAAACCTTTTTAATAATGCAAAGTTAAGGTCAGTAGTATTATATGTCAGCTCAGAATGTCAACCTCAGGTGAATTCCAGCCTCTGATAAACGGAGGTAAGGGAATACTTGTGAAGTAAAAACATATACATAGGAAATATGGTTAATAAACACATTAGCTTTTTAAGGCAACCTGGATTCTGTCATATGAAGCTCATTACTGGAAATGATTAAACATGGTAATGCCGTAAGTGAGCTGAATAAATTCTGTAATTTGTTCCACGTATGTAAGATGTAGACGAGAATCTTTGGGTTACAATGCAATTAAGTGTCAAAGGGCTAGAAAGTTTTAAAAAAGGAAGCTATTGCTGCCACGGTGCTTGAACATGGGTGGATAGGTTTTCTTCTAGTTTTGCCTAGGAGATAAGCACACTGTGCTTATTTATGCCATTACCTTCATTATCTATGTTGTTATCTATATCATGATAAATAATGGTACCTGTATTGTGTGAATTAAATGTGTCAGAATACCCTTCAAAGAGTGTAAGGCTGATTGTGGCACGCACTTGAACTTATTATTTCTCAGATTATTTTATGTTTGTTCTCAGACAGTCATATATCTTTTGCAAGGGAACTTAATTGCACCAAGAAACCTGCTTTAAGGTTTAAAGTTAGTGAATTCCTTGGTAGTTTGCACAGAAGAGGAAATGTGTACTTCTGTGTAGCAGCTAGCATCGAGTTTGGGAAATACAGTTATTGTACGAGTTTGCAGATAGAAGCAGAAGCTGGGCAAAGTGATCTCTTGGCATCAGGTTTGACAGAAGCAAACAGTAGCATCAAATCATTCCAAAACTCCCAGCAGAGGTTGTCTGACAGCACACCTTTACGTATTCTTGTGATTCACAGAAGAACTTCGTGTGCAGTCGCCTCACTTTTACAGCTAAGCTCATGCACTATGAGATGTGTCTTCTCAGCAGTGGTATCAGGGCTAAATTCCATCCTTCCACACTGCTGGCAAATACCTGGCATGCCATGAGGAGGAATGCTGCAGTGTTGGAGCAGGCTAGGAGACAAACCAATGCTTGCCTCAGTCTGCATTTGAGACATTGTGGTATTTAAGTTGTAGTATGGGAAGATCACCCCTTTGTATCAGGAATGCTTTACTAGGTGAAGCAGGTGGACTTCAGGTCTTGGAGAGTGGCTCTGCTTTTGTTTTAGCTGGCATTTGAGTTGAATTTTGGAAATGCACTTTTGCCATTTATTTTGTTAAGAGAAAAAAGCTTTTTTTTTGTTGTTTTTTTTTAGAACCAGTTCCTTGTCAGATTAAATGAGGCTGGAATCTCTCCATATCTCATCACTATTACACTTTTCACTGAGTCCATTGTGACATTATACTTGTTACTTCAAGCACTCTCCCTCAACTGTGCAATGTGTTATGAAGCCAATGATTCTACTTTTTTAGTTTTGGGTAGTCATGCGAGGAGCAGGGTGTTGGACTTGATGATCCTTATGGGTCCCTTCCAGCTTGAGATATTCTACAATTCTTTGGTTCTGTGTTCTTGTTGGGGCCACTCTGTGTCATCAACTAGTGAGGAACACTCAATCATGGATCCTCTGCTGTAGATAATAAGAATTGGAGTTCCATTTCAAGATGCAATTCTGAAAAAAGGCCTTTAATTTTGAATTTAATATGTTTTATTTAGAAAGGAAAGTAGAAAAATATTTCTAGATCAGTCACATAGTTCATTTAAATTACTTTGAAACAAAACCGAGCTTGAGAGTCCGAGCTCTGAGGCTTCTGCCTCAGCTGTGGCTCCTGAAACTTAAAAAGTCCCATCTCATTTTCTGTCAGCTAGATAGACAGAGACCCAGGAATCTGGGCATTTGGAATGAGGACTTGCACAGGAATCTCAAGGTTTGGCAGTCTGGGCTCCTGTCCTTCTGGCTTTTTTTGGGTGAAAGCCCAACTGTCCTGAGAGTCCCATTAGAAGTGAAGTTGAGAGTTTTTTCTGGCTCTCTGCTGCATCACTGGGGCTAGGGTTCCTGTGGCTTCAGGGCAGAGAGCTGGAATATCAGGAAACCCTGACTCCCGGACAGTCTTTATGGCAGGAGTTCCCCACAGCTGTGAACTCTGCAAGTCCATTTGCTGTAGCAGCTCCTCTCGTAATTAAGAAGGAAAACTGCTGGAATGGTTTCATTAAAGCATCTTGTGGTTAGTCAGAAGTTTATAAAACCATTATATTTTTGCTTATATTTCTGTTTGTGATGTAACAGATTTTTTTTAAGTTTGGTCAGAACATTTCTGGTTGGTTCTATCCACCATATACTATAGCCCACATCATTTCATGGGGTTGAGAATAACATGTTGCTTGTCTTTGCATACCACAAATACGAGGTGTGAAAGCTGGTATAACATGAATGAACAGGACTTGTTAGGATATTTTTTATGGGAAAATAGGTGCCCAGACAGTCACAGACAGGTTTTTAGGGTATGTCTTTACCACAGATTTCCCCATGGCTCTTAGAAATCCTCTAAACCAGCTGAAGCCACCTGGACCATTTGGGACTGTAAACTAATGTGTCTACTCTCTAAACATGACTTCAAAAAAACCTAAGTCCCGTCTGGGTACAAAAGCGGTATTGGGCTGATGTCAACTCCACTTGATTGGCCCATCAGGGAATATGAACTACAGATTATTTTAGCACATCACGTCAGCTGCTAACACAAACCGTCAATTACGTGTGTTCAATTTTGCAACATAGGCTAGGCTAACTAGAAGGCAGATAAAGCAAGCCATTTTGTGAGGGAATGAAGACTCAAGAGGCCCTCTTGCCTATGGTCTGCATACTTTCACTACCTGCTGTAATTCACCTCAACAGTGGGTCTCTATTTATGTGTGTTACAAAGACACAAAGGAAGCTGCTGTGGGAAAGTCTGTCTTTCCTGCCAGGGACTGTAGTAATCCCACTGCCTACTGCAGTTTACCAGCCATGTGTATGCTATCCCTTGCTCTGGCATTTGAAGTATCCTTGACTTGCTGTAGGAACAATTTGTATGAGATGTCATCAAGGAAACTCTTAAATGCTTGTAGTAGTTATCGCAGGAATAAAGGTCTTTCTGATGCCAGAACTAAAGAATGGCCCTAAATATTTGTGCCTAGTATCCTTTGTTGCCTGCTAAGTGTGGGGATGAAAACTGTAGCCCGGGAGTGTTAAAACTAAGTGGTCACAAAGCTCTGTGCTGAGCTGCTCAGTGACTGGGATGTTGGATAGGATTCCACAGATTTTTCTCTCTGTTGATGCAGTGCATGTGCATTTCATTCTGTTATATAAGTCAGCATGAGCCAGTTCATATTTGATATGGGAGCTTTTGGAAATTCTTCATAGTAGCTTTCATATAATACATGCTAAGGCACCACGTACAACATTGCTGCATATAGAGCATATATGCTATATTAACTGTGCTATTCGACGCTAGTTTCCAAACACTAACAAAACATTTTTCCCACAGGTGGAAAATAATGATGGAGTCAGTGACCTTTGTCATATATTTTCGTAGAACAGCAAGTGTCTAATTAATACATGTACCATAGCTTTCAGAGAGATGTTTCTAATTCAGTAGCATAATTTATCTTTCAGAAAGTAGGGAGTTCATCTCAAATATATATGCTTCTTGATCTGTCGTTCTTAGAACTACCAAGTGCCCTGGCATACAGAGGAAAGTACCAGTGTACCTAACAATCATTCTCAAACACATGCGAACAGCATGCTCAAAATCAGTCATTTTGGCTTGTGTTAAATGACTTCAGAATGGTGCCGAAAGCTGCCTCACGTTTCTGGCATCACATGTGCTTCTCCAGGCTCATGTGGACTTCTAGGCTGTCTTCTCTGTGCCAGTGTAATGCATACATAGTGCCATCTTTTTGAAGTGTCTGTTTAGCCTCCACTGACCTGCAGTTACAAATTTTACCCTTAGCAGGTTTTTCTGTCTTGCTTCCCTGAAGGGGTGTTGGGAGCACTGCGTTATCAGCCTAAATCCTGACCGAATGAGATAGGTCTGGAGAGGATTAAAGCTGCAGTCTGAGGTCCCAGTCATGCAAAGAAAAAGTTGGAAGAAGCAGGTGATTTTGTAAACAGCTAACTCTTACACAGACTGTTCTTTGGGAACCCATCATTGAAGTGACAGAGTTTGGCCTGCTCGCCTTCCCTCGTGCTCCTGTGATGCACAGCAAATTTCAAGCATGAGGTTCTTAGATAATTTACAATAGTCAGCCTTTAACTAAAAAACAGTGTTCAACTTCACTGTAATTAAAATGGAATGTAGACACCAGTTTGGCTAGGAGTTCAGGATGTGGTCATAAAGCTACTTTATCTGTATGGAGCACTATTGAACCATGAGGTGTTGGGACTCCCTGGCTCTGCAAGCTGATACTATTTTGTCAGGAATGTGGTCTTCAAAGACAGATTGGACCGTGTACGTTGAGGTGAAGAGTCCATTAACTTTGGTGAGAAATAAATCTAAGTAGGTGGTAGGTTCACACACAGGTGGCAATGTGTGAATAATTTCTTTCATTTGACTGTAAGATGTATGAACAAAGAAGATCCTTGGATAAAGATGTAAACTGATGTGGATGCCAGATGAACTTTGACTGAACTTAAGGCCGAACCATATTTTAAAAAACAAATAAATAACCCGAGATAAGGAGACACAATAGCAGATGCTGGAACCATCTGTTCCTGGACAGCTCTAATAGAAAACTTCTTCTAGTCTATTGTATGTTTCCCCATTAGGTAGTGGTATTCTCTGTATGAATGTGGCCTGCCTGTGGTGAGATGTGAACAATAACGGCCCTGATCTCCAGGTGAGTTGTCCTCAATCCCAGAACTTATATGTGCAGCCTGACTTCTACAGCATTTGAAATTCTGTGTGTAATCAAGTGATTGAGTTAAGCACTCCATCCTAACCTTAAGGCATGTATTACAATCACTATCAAATGAACTTTAAGGATGAGCTGTACTGCTCCACGTAATTTGTTGCAGATGTGAGGGAATCCCTAATTTCCCAAGGAATGGTCACTGCAGACTAGATGCTGTTTGAATGAGGTAAACAGACTGCACTTAACCCTTAGTGTAGAGGTTCAGTTCTGATTCTGGCAAAAACATGATTTATAGTAGTCATGATTCCAGCATTTTAACCTTTCCTACTCCCCATATAATTTTTTAGGGCAGGACCTAAATGGTTATTTAAAACAGCAATCATAGCATTCCAGGGACGGTACAAAGTTACAGACTACTTTCTATGTCTGGGACAAGATTAGCAGGTATAGGTCACCACTCAGATATGATATAGCAATCAATGGATTAAGTGTTGACTTCCATAAAGGATGATAATCGGGATCAATTTTTCAGACCCATTTACTGGAATAACGATATTTAATGATTTTTAATATGGAAATACATTGTTTGCAGGACAGTGTGTGTATCATGGACTAGGTGAATTTTGCTAGCAAATCAGTAGTGTATGGGTGGGAGTCAACTGAGTTTCTACTGCCATTCAACATTTGTTGGAAACTCAAGGGTCAGTTGGTTGTTCACAAGGGAATACTTTGTTCCATCAGTCATTTTTCCTAATATAAAGCCTGGGATGCTAGCACTGTAGTTTCAGTGGAACTGTTTATGATAAAGTTATCGGAATATATGTAATGGAGGAAGGCCCTGAGGACATTCGAATCTTCTGGCTCTGGCAGCTTGAAGGAGCAGAGGGACTGTGTGGGCTGTTCTTTCTGGACCCATGTGTTTTTTTTTTTATATAACCTCACACCGAATGTTTAGTTCTTCTGGGAGGCTTGTGTACCGCTCCACCAAGCATGGCTTTCCAAAGGGTTTGAACCTTAACACCAAGGGCACCTGTATGTCTCAGGAGTAGATAATCTGTACAGACGAAACTTTGGGAAACACTTCTAAGTGACAGCTGTATGTTCCCTGAGAGTGTTGTTGTACCAAGAAATCGATGAACTAGTCCAGAAATCTGCAGAATTAAATTGTTTTGACAGAGCTGAGTGGACAGGTAATAATTCTAAAGTTTCCAGTATTTTTGGGTAGGAGACAGTTTAAAAAGTTTTAGTAATAATTTCTAACACAGTGTTAAAAATGTAATTTTAAGGAGATAACATAGTAATTATGAGTTATTTATCTTTCTGGTTTCCTACAGGGAGGGAGGCATACAGGACACAAATAGGACACTTCTGGAAAAATAACTTGATGGGGAAACAGTCCTGTGCTTCTCTTCTTTCTTACTGATCCTTAATTTAGAGATTTCCTGAAGAAGATTCCACACTGTATCCTGAGATCCACCTATGTACAGCCATTAGGATGAGATGGAATTCTGAAAAGATGTAACATATAAATGGGTTAATTATGATTTTTTTGCATCCTTTCTCAAAGTAGGCAGCAATTCACCCATTGATGGGTAGACCTAAGTAAAGATTCTTTTATTTGAAGAAAACAACAATTTATGACTAAAAGGAAAATAAGGCTAGCACTGAAAAATGGGGGGAAAATGGATAACAATTAATGATAAAATAGAGAAGGAAGATTGAACAATGAAATCAAGGTTCTTTCAGATATGCTTTACCCTCTCTGTTGTGGCTTGATTTAGAGCCCATTGAACAGGATCCCCTAAATTTATCAGTTCTCTATTGATCATCCCCTTATTATGTACATCCTTCTGGCCTGGGCCTGAACTTCAGCATTACACCACCTTGATACTTTATTTCTTATGAGCACAAAGATGTTAGCTAGCTACAAACACCATATCTGTTTACTTACATACTTATGTTTATACTTATTAATATTACATTAATATGGAATGTTTTCAGTCATGCATTGATAGGACAATAAAATTGGTTCAAGTACCACTTAGCTTTTGAACAATTGAGGAAGCCATGATTTCTGGTGAGCTCTGAAACAGAAACCATTGCAATGTATTCTGATCCTTCTTTGAGAAAACATTTCTTCTTAAATCTTTCTTAGAGAAAGGTGCCCATCTCAGTGACCTTGCCTGTACAATACACAATACTTACATGCTTGTTTGAGGAGTGTGGTGAAAATGCAAAGCACTTCGTAAGTGCCAAGTACTGTTTATAGTAGGAAATTTTTCTTGCATTGCCAGACTACCTAAGATCATCTTGGTAAATTATTTAACCAGGCTATGCTGGAGCTTTTTGTAGTGTGTAAATGAGGAAAATATTTCATTGCTTCATTTGCTATGTAAGATATAGTAATTGTATATGGCAATCCACAAACTAGAACTGTACCACTGCAGTTTGCGTTATTAAAATATTATATGTGATAAACATTCATTTTTCATTGGTATCAAGTGCTCTGAATAACTGTTTCAATATAAAGCAACAAAAATGGAGAGATCTTATGCTTTGTCATACAGGTTTAATGATTTATGAGTCTGCATATTCATAAACATTGTGGAATATTTATTATTGACCTGATGGAAAAGAACTGAGCTTTTGTTGGATCGATATGTCAGAAGCACGTGAATACACTAATATTCCTGTTCAAGTGAATGATAAAAATTCCTCTTTTTTTCATAGTTATAGTTTTACATTTTCAAAACATGTAAAATACTCTGGAGCTGCAATTTCTTGAATTTGCTTTGCTTGTGGAAATACAGCTTTGCAAAGAGCCATATTGGTTGATACTATGATTTTGTATGACATATCTTTAGAAAGGAGACAACTGGAAATGATGATATCACTGTTTTACAGGTAGCCAACACCCTTGGCTGTGTGAATTTTGGCTGAGATGGTGAGGAGTGCTGCAACCCAAGTATGATTCTACCGCCAACTCCATCCATGTTTCATACTGAGAATGGGTAATTAATTTTCACTAAAAAACTTTAGTTGATACTAGAAAATACAAGTATTGCTACAGAACACTATTTGCAGGACCTGTATTGGGTTTGTGGTACAACGTGCATCAAAATTAATTTTATTTTCACATGGTGGCATGGGTAAAACAGTGCCTGAACCCCCTAGCTTTTGGAAATTTACTGACCACAATGATGATATGGAATGAGACACATAATGAAATAGAAAGCTGAATACAATTATTTTCAGAACCTGTATTATTTAAGTTGCTTTAATATATCTCTAGTCTTTTGTTTTAAGCCCCTTGGAAGTTACTCTTCCATGTGTATTTTATATGTATTTATACATTGCCCTGCACAGTGGCAATCTACATTTGATTTTGTCATCTAATTCATGTTACAGTAGTCTACAGAGAAATATTAGAGTAAATTATAAGAAACTATGGAAGTGTAGAGATTGTAGAAAGAATGTTTATTAGAGTAGTGTTGTATATGGAGAAAATACATGCTTTCTTCTATTAAGTTAAATATCTGTAGGTAGTAGTTGAGACTTGTTGAACTCTGGTGTGAACTCTGAGCTATAGGTAATATTCAAAACAGTGATTTTCTGGTTTTGTCCTATTATTAATTCTAGGTAAATGAGTAAGGATTGCATGTTTAAAAAAAAAAAAGGGGGGGAAATTAGATTAATAGGTTGATTCTTTTACAAACTGGTTGTCTAGGCCTTCAGGTATATTTTAAATTTGGGAAAGGAAAACATAGCCCATTACTTCTCTAAGAGAAGATTTCTAAGTTACAGAAAAAATGAAAAATTCAAAGCTTTTGAAGTGTCCATGCTCTAACAATTAAAGAAGTAAAAATAGCTGATCTTCATTAAAACAAGTAGCACATTTGCCAAAACCTGTAGCGGAGGCAGATTTTTGTCCTTGATGTCTGAGGCATGGAAATTCTGTGATGGGATTTTCTGTGATCCTTTTCTGGCCACATTCAAGACCCACTCATAAAAGAGAAGAGGAGGCTGTTTGAAAGTGTTATGTCTCTGTTGATTTCAGTTACAATAATTTCTACTACCTAAGAATCTGCCCCAAGGTCTTACTGTAAAGACCCTTCTGTGTTATTTTCTTTGGAAGGCAAAAAAACATATCCATGAAACAACAACAAAATACTTTGTGCTCTATCTTGTGTATTACGGTTTTAGAATATTAAAGTGTAGTGGCACTTCAGTAGCAAAAGAAAGGAAGGTGGCCTGCCAGCTAAAGTAGGATGCAGTTTTTACCCACCATCTTAGATGGTCTTATGATGTCCTCTTTGCTAACCAGCCTCTCCTGTATTGAATTACTGTCTTCTCCTCATTACTTTAAATTCCAAATATAGAAATATAGTTAGTTCTAGTAAGGCAGAATGAACCTGAAAAATATAGTATCATTTTCAGGTTATACCTGTAGCATTAGGTCTTAAAAAAACCCCAAGAAACCTAGTGCTGTTTCATCTGCAAACTTAAGAGCTTTGGTACACTAGCACAAGCACTGAGAGATTGTTTCTGTGGTGCGACTTCAGAGACAGCTGCCTAAAAAACTGTCTTCGAGATGCTATGGAAATACCTAAGATTCTGACTGTGTTGCTGGCCTTAACTGTAGGGAGAGTTCACCAAATCCAAAGAACTCCGCAGCGATACTTCTGCAGTTTGCTGTCCTGGATGCTTCACTTTCCATTTGTTCTGCAGGAAAGGAATATCTCTTTTTTTGATGTTGTTTTGTTGTTGTTGTTTCCTTCCTCTGTCCCCACCTCCCCCCCACCGCCCCACCCCAAACCAAGTGTTCTTCAGTGGAATTCACCTTGCAGAACAGGACGACTTTTTAAGGCTCCCAGTCTGCTGCACAGACATGTGCTGCATATGTTGTTTCAGTTAGCAGTTCAAGTATCCTCGCAAGTCTTACTTAATAATCTATCTGATAAGGCTTGATTGTGCTTCACTGTGTTTAAATTTTTTGGGGAACTGTTTAGATAACGAAAGTGCTCCAGTGCCTGCATTTGTGTAAAACTCAAAAATTAGAAAATACAGCCTTTAGTGTTCCAAGGTCTCAGATGAGTGAAGTACCGAAAGGAATTCCATATTGCAGTATTTTAGTCAATGTCTCAACATTAGCATACACAATATATTGTGTAAATAATATCTGTTTATACTTTATTTTCTGTATTACATTTTGTTAGTATGAGTGTTAAATGGAATTGTCAGAAAGCAGTTTCATAGCTCTTTGCAGTAACGGAACCTGCAGAAGGAAAAGGTCATGTATAGATCATCTAGGTTTTATCTTGGCAATAGAGGATTGTGCCCTGTATTTTTTGAGAGATTCTTCTGACTTTTCCAGCTTTAAACGGTACTATCAAATTGTAGGTGGTGTTATTTCTCTTTGGCATTATGTTTCCATTAAATAACATGTATTGAAAATAATGTGTCCTCACAGACTGACAGCCATCTGGAAAAAAAATCTGCGTTAAACCTTAAGAACTGATCCTGACTAACTAGTAAAGTGTTGTTGTTATTATGCAGTAACTTTCTCCTATCTAATTGCTTGTGCTTATGCAGTACAAGTGATAAATACAAACTTCCATTATGTACTTGGCCTGAGTCTTAATATCTCAAAGCTATTACTTAATGGAAAGAAAATTTCTAGCTACAGACCATGGCTGCTGTGACAAATAAGGAATTCCAAAGGAAGCTACGGGAACCTTGTTAAAGTTAACATGTTTCAGACCTTCAGAATCCCGTACTACTGGACACGTTCCTGTACCTCACATCAAGGATATCCATGTGCAGTGATAGTGATAGTGTTATTGTAGCTGTGGTTGTTTAGGTTTTTTTGTTTAAATGTAACTCTTCCTTTCCCTTCTGCCCTGGCATTATTTTCATTATTCCCAGTGTTTTTATTTAAATTCATCATTTAGATAATTTTAACTGGACAATTCTATTTCATGTACTTATGGCACTTCACATGAAACAGTTCTGCCTTCATTTCCTGTTTATTTTTAGTCACTAATTTTCGGGCTTTTTCCATCCCCTTGGGTTTTTTAAAATCCTGTTTGGTACAAACCAGGGTGGTCCAACTGGCAGCCCAAGGAACAGTTCCATCTGGCCTGCTGCATTTGCCAAGGAGGAGCTAGGAAATGCCTGTGAGGGCATGCACTGCCCTCACAAGCAAATGTTACCTATTGCTCAGATACATAACCATGATTAAAGCCCAACTGTTGTGCCATGTCCACCCAGAAAAGGTGATTGGCACTAGACATCCCTTTTCCCAAGCACAGCCAGGTGTCTAGCGGGGCTAGCTGCCCTTTCAAATCAGTCTTCAGAGAGGATGCTACAAGTGGAAGCTAGCACCTGTCCCTAAAAAATACTAGGCTACTGTTGTTTTTCCTGGCTAGGTTGATAAATTACTAGAGTGGCAGGAAAATTGTGCTTAAGCCCTGGGACAGTTGGAGCAAATTAGAATTTTAATATCAACTTTAACAAAGCTCATGTTATTAATTCATGGTGACGTTGCTGGCTTTCCATCTGTCTTCCATAAGCACCCTCTGTCAAGTCACTATATCTTTTTTCCTTACAGAAGGTGAGCATGATGATAGTAACCAAGCACCAACCAAGCACTGAAAGCACCATAAGAACCAAGTATATTTTGTCGAATTGACCATGTAATTTCAAAGGATTTAATTTGTTTACTTTGCACTTTCCTTTTTGTTGTAGAATATTCTACCTTCAGATGGACATGGGTGCCTCACTTGAAATCAGTGCATCTGCCAACTTGCAATTCCTTGTAAGAAATTATCTCAAATGCTGAATTTATCATGTGTACTCCATTATGTTGTACAGTAATAGCCTTCCTATAGCAAAATGAGCCCAACTAAGCATGAGGTCTCATAAAACAATAATATCACATCTTTTGATGTATATTCAATTTCCATTAAAATATTTATAATGTTTAACAGGAATGGGGCAGGCTACAGCTTGGGAAAAGGCTGAAATAATCAGGAGCAATACACCCAAATGTACGTTTACTTTTACCATGTGTTGTTGTGTGATCACAGCAGAGCTCTGCTAGTTTCAGTATCCTTATTGAATATACTGTAGCACATAGAGTTATCAAAGGAAAAAACCTACCATAATACATCTTGGTGTTATGCTGATGCCTTTTAGCATCCTGCTTACCTTTTAAATTGTAGAGAAACACCAGATTAATGTTCACAACTTATAACCCCTTTCCTGTTTAGCGTGTACAGCAGCGCAACTGCTCTATTCACTCTGTGCTCATTTATTTTAAAATATTTCTTCTGTTTATTGTCCTAGGCCCTCTACTCTGGTGTGTAGTCTTCCCCATTATATTGTGCATCTCCAATTTTGGTTAAAAACACCCCTTACTTCTGATACAGCTCATCTCTCCAGGGCTTTTTTTTTTTGGTCTTGATTAATCATCTTTGTTTTCTGTCTCCTCTTTGTCTGTTCTTTCTTATTGTCTACTCTTTATGCTATCTATAACTATGGTGTTTTCACCAAGTCTTTCTTTCCTTTTCCTTCTTCTCCCCTTTCATGCTCAGATTTTTTTCCCCCACACTGATTATCCTATCTTCCTTTGCTGTTCCTCCTCCCTCCGCAGTTTTCTCCCCGTATCCTTCAGTCTGTCTTTTTGTTCTGTTCACTTTACTGCACTATCCTACACCCCTCTTTGTTTTTCTTTCTCTTCTGTAATGTTGTCTTACATCTGGGAGATGACTGATGATGACAGAAAAGAGGAAGGGAAGACAACAGCTGAAGGAATTAAGACATAGGCTAACTTTCAGAGAAAACTTTTGTTCAGGAATAAATAGTTGAATGGGAGCATCAAACAGGAACAGCAACAAAAAAGCCTGATTATGTATGACTAATTGTTCATTAGTGAAAGTGAATTTTACTTGAAAATTACAGTCAGCAAAGTTGTAGGAGGACTATGTGACAGCATACTTAAAAATAGATAAAGCTTAAGTAGAGGCAAAACATAGTTACAGTTATTAAATATACTTATTAAACAGCTGTAGGGTGCATGTCTCTGGGAATGTTTATGGAGAAAGAAATGGCACTGGAGGGTAAGGAGAGGCTAGTGAAAGAAATATATACAGAAATAAGATGAGGAAACTACGCAGTCATACATGAAGTATGAAAATATGGTGAATCAGAGGCAATAAAGACCTGCATCAAATATTTGGAGCAGGTTGAAAACCAGAAGTAGCAGCACAGAGCTGAGAACAAGCAGTGATTATTCTGTTACACAAGACGGAAAAAACAGGAGCAGTGGAAATGGCAGCAGAACCAGCTTACCGAGGGTACCAGACACACTATTCATTAAAGTAATTTCAAGCAGGACGCAAAACTTTCTGGATAAGACAATGAAGTGGTAGGAAGCAGACGATTTCAAAGAGGATATGGTTCATACTAATTAAATTCTTCCTTGTTTGGACGGCATAAAGTGCTCAACTAGAGGAATTTAGGTCATAGTTATTCATTGGACAGTGGTTTGTCAAAATTTTTACATTTTATTGGTGATATTATCCAAAGTTTTTTCTAGATTTTGCTACTTGCATTCATGTTTTCTAACAGATATTTAGTCTCAGAGTTCTTACCCTGATTTAGTGAAATCACAGCCACAGGCAGAATCTAGTCGGTCACAGGCATAACTGGAGTTAACAGTCCTATAAAAATGTCACAAGCTTTTCAATTGCAGTATGTGCAGGGACTCAGTTTCCAAAATAAAAGATCACTTCAGTAGCTTTGTCAGCATTTCTAAAATACTAGTCACCCCTCATTGTCTATCAAAGGTTATGATTAGGTGGTGTGTATTATAACAGTATATTGCTTGTTGAAAACCTGATAGTAATACCAGTGAATCCTCTGAGGTTTGCCAGCACAGTGAGCAATTGGATAGCATAATCTTTGTAGCCAGAACATTTTTCTGCTTGAAAGTTACATTTCCTGGAAGTATTATGCTAGGAAATGGTATCACACACTGGAGTGCCAGGAGTTGTGTTAAATTAAGGTGAAGGAAGCATATCCTTAACTAAAATATCAACAAGGTATTCAACATTTTATAGAAATTAGGTTAGGGATGGCTAACATGGCTTCACCAAGGACAAATCTTCACCAAGGGCAAATTGTGCATGACTAATGTTGTGGCCTTCAGTGATGGCGTAACTGCATCAGTGGACAAGGGAAGAGCTATCAGTGCCATCTGTCTGGACTTCTGTAAGGCCCACAACATTCTTGCCTCTAAATCAGAGATATGGATTTAATGGATGGACTATTAGGTGAATGAGGAATTGGCTGGCTGCATTCAGAGAGTTACGGTCAGTGGCTCAATGTCCAAATGGAAACCAGCAACAAGTGGTATCCCTCAAGGGTCTGTACTGGGACCAATACTGTTTGGTATCTTCATTAATGACATAGATAGGGGGATTGAGTGTGCCCTCAGCAAGTTTGTGGATGATACCAAGCTGAGTGGTGCAGTTGACGTGTTAGAGGGAAAGGATGCCCTCCAGAGGGACCTGGTCATACTTGAGGGTTGGGCCCATATAAACCTAATGAAGTTTAACAAAGCCAGTCCCCAGCATCAGTACAGACTGGGTGATGAACTGATTGAGAGCAGCCCTACAAAAAAGGACTTGGTGGAGGGAAAATGAGGTAAGAGCCGGCCATGTGCGCTTGCCAGTCCTCCAAGCTGATTGTTTTCTGGGCTGCATGAAGAGAAGCATGGCCAGTAGGTTGAGTGAGGTGACTCTCTCCCTCTACTCCCATGAGACCGCACCTGGAGTACTGCATCCAGATCTGGGGTCCCCAGTACAAGGAGGACATGTTAGAGCAGGTCCAGAGGAGGGGCGCAAAAATTATCAAAGGGCTGGAATACTACTTCTATGAAGAAGGGCTGAGAGAGTTGGGATTGTTCAGCCTGGGGAAGAGAAGGCTCCAGGGAGATCTTATTGTGGCCTTTCAACACTTTAAGGGGCTTATAAGACAGAGAGAAACTTTTTACTAGGGCCTGTAGTGATGGGGCAAGGGGTAATGGCTTTAAACTGAAATAGGGTAGCTTATGATTGGACATAAGGAAGAAATTATTTACCATGTGGGTGGTGAGACTCTGGAACAGGTTGCTTAGAAAAGTCATGGATGTCCCATCCCTGGAAGTGTTCAAGGTTAGGTTGGTTGGGGCTTTGAGCAAACTGATCTAGTGAAAGATGTCCCTGCCCATGGCGTGGGGGGTTGGACTAGATATTCTACAAAAGGTCCCTTCAAATGCAGATCATTCTGTGATTCTCTGAAAATCCAACTTACAAAGACAGGTAGAAAGGAAGACAACACAAAATACTGTAGCCTGTGCTCATTGTATCTATGGGGTTTGCACCTAAAGAATGAAGAGTAAAAAATGTTTTATATGGTAATTGTTTTCAATTATTGTCTCAAGGAAGAGAAAAATTAGATTAAAATGTTTTCTTTATTAGAAAACAAAACATTTTATTTGGGAAAAGATTGCTTATTACAGGTTCATTACAGTAGTTTTATTTTAACATGTGAATGATTAATTTTTATAGCAATTTAGAGACAATAAGGGAAACGAACAGGCAGTACTGTACTTTGAATGGATATGGGCACTCAGTCTCCAGTCTTGTCAGTTGCAGTAGGCATAAATTGTCTCAGTATCTGATTGAGCCATGCATGTATGTCCCTTATAACTATAATGTATATACCTAAACAATTTTCATGCCAAGCTAATCTGTTCAAGTCAATAGCCCCTTGGCAGAAAAGAAAAAACCTTTCTTAGCTTCCAAGCCACAAAGTGACTGGGGCAAGTAGAACCAAGAATGGTTACAACAGCCTTTGGATGTCCATGCTAGTCTGTCCCCTTCCTTGCTGTGCATTAACTTGTCTTTGACAGTGTGCAGGGAGTGGAAATTGCTCCAGCATGGCATTGAAATCTTTTTTACACATATAAATGAAGACAGAGAAGATGAGCAAAATGTAGACTCATCCTTTAGATTTGCCTTTTTTAATATTGTTTCTGTTACATAGTCATAGTTTTAGGAAAGAAAGGAAGGGGATTCTCTCCCCCAAGGGAAGCAGATGCTTTACTGAGCCAAGTCTGAGATTTGTTCTTTGCAAGGAAGCAGAGGGAATGCCTATTTATGGTGTTTTGCAGCTGCACTGAAGGAAATATTCTGTTCAGATTATGTTGAGTGGCTCCATAGTATACAACGTTTGTGGTCCCTCAGTTGAGCCAAGAGCCATGTAAGCAACTTTTACGCAGACTGGACCTTAAGAATCTGATCCTCAGACACAAAGACAGTCCTTCATAAGTTTAATGTTCCGTGAATTCATGTCTCTTTGCAATAAGCAGAATT
The DNA here is from genome assembly GCF_949628215.1 of Phalacrocorax aristotelis. NCBI lineage: Eukaryota > Metazoa > Chordata > Aves > Suliformes > Phalacrocoracidae > Phalacrocorax > Phalacrocorax aristotelis. The sequence continues at coordinate 18,989,089 of NC_134279.1, forward strand.
TACTCCTGTCTGAGTAACATGGGTTACTAAATCAATTGCTGGTTGTGCTTTTCAAGTGTGACTCCTGTGAGGAAATTACATGTAATTGCAGCTCTCCAAAAGAGATAGAAACCTATACTGTACCTCCAAGTTATTCAAGGCATAAGTAACACATGTTGCAGTTTTATGTTCTGGTGCAGCAGGTTATAGTGGAGGGCAGAGAGTGAAGGGTTTATCTGCTTCCCAACTAAATGTTCAGAAGAGCAACAGGACACTATTGAGGACGCTATTCTCCTGGCTACTTTTGAATTGACATGGGATTTGGGGATGTTTTAGTCCTTTTGGATTCCTGTAGCCCTACATCCTGGTTCCTGGCATGCACCTGTTATTTACAGGAATATCAATAATTTCTGGACAATAAGTTAATTTAAATTCATTCAGGAATCTTTTATCTTCATAGCCCTTTTGAGCAGTAGGGTGTTTTGGCCCAGAGGGAGCAGTGTCTGTCATTCAGAGCAAGCTTGTCTATCCGTATATGGTACTGTGTTGCTCCAGTTAAATATACCTCAATTGAGTTGACAACACAGCATAGCTTCGTGGTTGCATAATCAATGTTTTCCCCTTTTGCTTTGTTTGTGACCTCTAGCCAAACCCTGCTTTGAGTAACTAATTTCCATGTGGGATTTTATGTGTAATTATTGCTATATTAAATTAGTTCCCTGCAAGCAAGAAATAATTTATTTTGTGAAATGAGCTGCTTTCTGTGCCCCCACAGAAATATCAGTGTACTTGAAACACTGAGAGAGCAAATCCTGTTTTGTCAAAGATGCCTAATCCTCAGAATGTAAGAGACTTGAGGCCTGACTGCTCAATATGCTTTGGAGCTGCTTATAGAGCTTGAAGTGTTAAAAATAGAGCTGCTCTTGACCTATGCTGCTGTTGTAAGAATTCAGGTCTTTTGGCAGACTTCAGAGGCAGGACACACTTCCAGTAAAGCAGCCTTCCATTGCATTAGTGAGACCTCGTTTTCTCTTCCCTCACCTTTCTCTTGACACAGTCTACTCCCTCAAGGGCTGTAGTGCTGAGCCTTCCATCTGGATTCCTCCTGTTCAGCTCAACATCAACTTTTAAATTCACATTCAGAAGAGAAGACCCATCTTTGACTTTGCTTGGTCTGTCCAGGGTACTGCCTGCCTCCTGGAGCAAATGAAGCAGAAGTCTAACGACAACATCCTTATTCAAAACCTTAACCATTCCTTAACCAAAGCCTTAACCATTCCCTAAACACTGTACTTCCTGACTACTCAATGAACTAGGGAACCGGGACAGATTATATTCACCTAAAAAAACCTGAAATAGAATCATTATGCATGCAATTAAAGATTGCACAGGTGAACTTAATACTGATATGTTCTAAATTTTGAATAAGACTTTGCAGCATGTATCATATTTAATCCAGATTTTAATGTACCATCCTATCTTACAAGGTAGGATACAGTAAACAAAATAAGAGTTTCCTGAAAAAGAGAATTGTCCTTAGGTGGAACTACATAGACTACATTGCTATTAAATAGAGATTTTAGGGACCGGTAGCACAGACTCTTGCATGTCTCCAAATGAAGTACTTGGCAACAGCCATAAGATATCATCTCTTTTGTGGGTTGGCCACAGCGTGAAGAAGATGCATGTAGTTTAGCAGTGACTTTCCTAACCGTATACCTACAGCTGAGGAATCAAAATTTGAGAACTGTCTGTCCTATTCCAGGTTCTTGTGGGAAGTAGTTGTACTTAGTACTATAAAGTTGTAATTAGTAGTACTAATTATTTTTTTGCACACTCTTCCCACCAGTTTGTGCCCTCTGCTCTTATCCATTAGCATATCTCACACAGCCAGCAGTATTTTCTGGTAGTCCTTTTTTTCCTGTCAAGTCTTCCCATCCACTTTCCAGTCATTTTTTTGTGAGCACTGCATATTCCAACCCAAGTGATTCTTTCTCCGAGCTGCGTGTATAACAAGAAGAACACTGAGAACACAGGAAGACTGTTTGCCTCTTTTCTGTTCCAGTGCCCAGTGCCATAATTGTTTCTGGCAGCCATGAGGAGCTGTTGCAAGGAAAAGCTCTGCTCAGTTCTGGAAGACAAAATGTGAAAACAGACTCAGTAAAGAATGTTGCTTGATACCCTCTAACGAGCTTTCATCAAGCACGTGCAAACTCTTGATTTTTGTCAGAAGTTTATAGCTTGTCCAAACAGGGTGATGTTGCATAGTGACAGTGAAAAGCATGCTGCCAAATTTTAAGTCATTTCTTCAAAGAAAGAAGGTTAAATACCCTCTCAGTGAAACAGCTATTAGAATTTTTTAACATGAGCAGAAGTGCATAATTAAGCTTCTTTATTTGTTCTTTTACAGAAATGGGGTTAAATCCATAAAATCAAAGCATGTAATCACACAAAAGTTTAGAAGACTCCTAGAGACAACATTATTTGTCTAACATTACAGAAAGTTCCAGATTCATCTGTAGAACAGGAATTTCTAGAAAAAAACCTTTTTTTTGGAGGGGGGGGAATCAGTGGGAGTGTTAAACATGTGTATCTGACTCTCTACATGAAAAAAAGGTTGTCAGGCCAGCTGTCCATCTGATGTAAAAATAACATAGTTTCACTAAATACTAGCTGACACTTGGTCTCATTTCAAGAAAGAAATCGAAAAGGAATTACTTACTCTGCTGTTCAATAAATACAACTGTAAATTAATTCTTACATAGAAATGGGACCACTTTGCATTCCTTGAAAACTCTTTGCTGATTCATAGTGTGATCAGCTTCAGTATCTGCAGAGAATGTATTGGATCTTGAGTATTAAGCCCCTCTTTCCTCAAAAGAGCCACGCAGCACTTGAATGATTTGTTAATCCCTTCCGTGGTTGGCCACTGTTCTGAGAGCTCTCTTTGATAGCTAGGTTTATTGGTACGAAAGAACTTCAGAGGGAATAGAAGAGCAAGTCCCTGCCTATCTGATTAATAGCTGGGGAGAATGAAAAGACAAATTGAATGATCTAACATCTTCTGCTGGCCATTCTGAAACCAAACTGGCATTCGAGAAGAGACAACAAACAAGAACCCTGCCTAACGGAGCCTGAAATGGCAAGACCACTACGTCATCTTCTATTTCTTCTGGGAACAGCGCAACATTACAGTAGCCCTAAAATGTAGGAAGGGTGGGAAATGAAGATTACTGAATTCTGCCACAGTATGACCCTGTTTTTCCTCACACCCAGTTAAATTGCATCCAAATGTTTATTATTACCTCCTTTTGCTTGGACTATTTCCTTTTCCCTATAGTGTCATATTCTTTGCTCTCTAGGCTCCAGGTTCAGTCAGCTCAGTGTGCAAATGGTTCAGGAAGTCATGTGAAAGCTATGTGCTCATTACTACCATGTAAATTAGCTCACAGTTTGCCCTCCAGATAATTTGGATAATCAGGTACCTCCCTTTCTCAGGTCCTAAAGGAAATGTATCATTTTAGATTGTCTATCATTAAGAAGATTATTTATTCTCTGTTTGACTTTGAGATGTTTTTAGTAGGTTAAACACTCTTGATTTGAAGAGAAATTTTAACTGGGTGGAATTAAAGCCAGATTCTGATGACTAGCAGCAGCAGCAATCTGTGAATTACTGACGTATATGCTTAATACCTCCCCTGAGAGTAGGAAAGTTCTTCAAATGTTGAAACTGGCTTAAATAATTTAATTCATATGAGTGGTGAAAATTATTTGGCTAATAATGTTAGCCTGATTTTTTCACTTCCAATTTAATCTAGAATATTTTGTTGTTAGTTGTTAATAGTATGTTGATTTGTTTGAATATCTTATTCAACAGAATGGTTTACATCCTTATACTCACACCTTAGAACTTAGATTAATGTTCTTACGTTGCTTAAAACAAATACATTTTTATCAGCAGATTATTCTATTTCTTGACATACCTGGTTTTGCTTGGTGCAGTTAGAGCAAGCAAAATGCCTGGTTATTTTCCTCTTTGTTTCCATGAAAGCTGTAGGGAGTGATAAAATTTTTTGGTTTTTGGTTTTGTTTGGGGGTGGTGGTGGAAATGCTAATTTATGAACACTTTTAGGAGGAATGAAGAAGAAAGAAAAAAATGAATTAAAAATATGAAAAAGGAAGGGGGCACTGCGACTGGATTGCAGAAGGCTGTTTCAAATCCCAGCTCTGACTTCAAAATAAAGGCACTGACAGTGATGCCTTTTTGCTGTTCTGGAGTATCTCTTCTTTGCTTTTACGTGGAAAAACTTTGAAACTTCTGGGGTTAATCCTAATGTGGGGAAGAAATATTTTTGAGATTTTGAAGTTTCACAGGAAAGGAGCTATTTACCACCCAGCTACAATGTCAAGAAAAAGCATGAAACGAAACAATTGTCAGCAGCAATCATTCAAATAATTTCTTGTCCAGGTTTGAAATTCCAAGTTCTTACCCACAAAATACTCAGGTTATTAATAGGAGGGTGCTTCTGATTGCTTTATAGCAATGGAGCTATTTGGTCTAATGTTAATGGAGTCTTTAGGAATAAGAAATGGAATTTAACATGAAAACTGTTAGGTAGTACAGACAGTATATTAAGCTTTCATCTTTTTTTTCCCTTAGACCCATCTCTTCTTTCTACATAATTTGAAGACCTCATATCTGTATACTTCAATATGTGTGAAACATTGCTATCCACCTCCTTGCAGAGAGAAATAAGCAGCACTGTATCTCACAGCCATTTGATTCTGGTGGTTTATATTAATTTCAAGTTCTGCAACAGCTTGTTTTAGGACTTTACTTCAGCCTCTGCACTACCTGTCAGCCCTCCTTCACTTTCTTCATATACTCCTCCTTTAGCCAAGCAGAGATCAGGTCTTTCTGATCTATGTCAGGCCACATAGCTGCAAGTTTGCTTTACTGGAAATATTGTAAGGAGGACTTCTACAGTGTTTCTTCTTCACTTGCTGTTTTCTTATGCAGCCAAAACCAACTTTTCCTTTCTTTACAAAGTAATTGTTCAGCTTCCTTACGAACACAATCATGTTTAATGTTTAGCATCATAAAGTATTCTGAATTATACTGTTAAAGGGACACTACAAAATAAAAGACATCATCTTGTATTTGACTGTTCAAAGGAAGAGATGTGAGAAACCTGCCCCAATTTTAATCGTGATAAACCAGTAATGCACCAGTGTTAGGTAAAGTAGGGGAAAAGTAATGCTTAGTGTATTTATACACTTTAATTGTGTATATGATCCAGCTATCAGGATTGCATACTAGGTATCTCCAAGATAAAAGGGAATCCACTTCCCAAGTTTATAGTAGCAGCAACATGGCAAGTGCTGCCAAATTAAGAAGTCTTGTTAAATTCAGATGGGACCAGAGATGTGTAAATGTAACCTGCACATTCAGTACAATGTAGAGGTACCCAAATACCTGTATGAATAAGAAAGTTTAACCACTGGAAGAAGTCTTGCTGGGGAAACATGGAATTTTTCTGAAGAAAATAAGCCGATACATTCCTCCATGACCATACAGCAGGATGGCTTCTTATAGCTGGTTAAAAGTAAGCTTGGACATCTCTGCGCTCCGGCCTTTTATACAGCCTTTCCTGTGATGTAAATTAGCGGAGGCATACCAGTCTTACATGTTACTTTATTGCTGTGTAAAAAATAATGCATTAGAAGATTACCTCCAGAAAAGGCAGTAAATAAGTACTACTAAAACAAAGCATAATTTATTGCATGTTTTGATCAGCAGTCAGGAACCCTTTAAAAAGCAGAGTTAATCAGATGCAGAAACTGTTAGATAAAACAGTTCTTATGAGTCCCTCAAAAAGCATAGCTAGCAGAAAGCTTCTAGCTTGTAAGATTCTATACCTTTTCAGTTATCAAAGAGAGGCAAAATCGAATACAACTCCTGGGAAGGATGGCTTTTGACATTCAAAAATTTTGAAGCTCCTGCCCTGTAAGTCAATATTTTTCTGCTCGTTTTGTGTTGCTAAAGATATTGTACAGTAGGGTCACTGGTTGTTAACTACTTTGCGAACCATTGTTCATGTCTTATAATGTCATACATGATTTATGTTACAGTCTTTAGTTAGCTACTTAAGGCTGCTTAGTACCAAAATGGCTTTAATAAATATGACAGAGACTATCACCTTCTGACAGGCAGCATGTGTCATTGAAATGAAGGCAGTCATCCAATAGCTTTAAAAGAGGAGTGCCACAGCTGAACAAGCAGCTTTTATGTCCTTTTTTTGTTGGACCCCCTCTGGGCGCAGGGGTAAGTTTAGTTCATTGCCTGAGTTTAGCTTTCAGTTTAGCGCTAAACTGAAATTTTCTGGCAGAAAGCTTGAATAGGATCTTAGTAGGATAATCTTCCAGAAAACACAATAGAACAAATGTAGTCAAACATGGCCCATACACAAAACATAGTAGGCTTAAATTGCTTTGTACGCTCTCCTCGTTATAAGGTTTGAGTATGAGGTAACGTGAATATGAGTACATCTACATGTATGACTGCATGTATAAAACCTGATATATGTGTGTGGGTATTTATCTGTATGAAAAGAAAGCAATAATATAGCATCAGATTAATATGCATCAGAAATAACTTCACTGAAATCAGAGTAGTTTTGCAGTGTAAAGCAGCGTAAGAAGAGAATCAAGCCTCCTGTGTATCAAGGGCATGGATCAAATTCAATTTTACTGTAAACTGAATCACATGCAAACACAGGCACATGCACGCACAGCCTGTATTAAAAGATCACTGTTAGTGTTGTCAAGTTCAGCAATCAAATAATAGTGCTTCATATATTTGCATGACCTGTGCCGCTCGTTTTGAGCTTTTGTGTATGCACCATGTTTAATTACATGAACTCACACATTTTATTCTACAGTGCTCAGAACAGACAAAAACACACACTAAGGCATGACTTGTGCGGTTGCAGGCAAGCTGATATTGCATATTCCTGAAGTTGCTCAGTTCAACCTATGACAAAATCCAGTTTTCAGTTATGTTCTTCTTTAGATACGATAACCTTGAACTGAACTCTTGCTTTGCACATGTATGTTCCTGCAGTTTTAAACTGGATTGGATCTAGGTCCACTCATTGGAATAGATCAGGGAATCTGTTTTGCATGTGGTCTTTGTTACCCCCATGGAAACATAGAGGAGGAATTGCCTTTGTGGAATGTAGAGGAGAAAAAGGCAAACATATATAAATAAAAGGAACAAATTGGAACATGAACAAGAGAGGGATGAACAGTGGGGATAACAGAGCTGCGATAATAGCGGAAGGAAGGAGAAAGTCTGTGAGGTTTTGATGGAGTAAACTTGGTCCCTCATATGTTTACATTTAATTATGAGATTACACTATTTTTCCACAGGATTTCTACCTCGCGCAGGATGAACTTAATGAGCACCTATTAAATATATTGCTTTTCCCATATCACGCATGGCCTCGTCTCGTACCTATTGTAGACATTTCATATCCTTGTCCAAAGGCAGAATTATTAATTTTTTTCAGAGATTTTTGTAAGGCCTCTGTCACTCTTAACATTTTAGGTAGCGTTGTACCAACAACACTACTTCCAGTATTTCCTAACTTTTCAGTTCTTAAAGTTGTGGTCTTAATATTCTTTTAAATTTTTCATCTGTATAATTACACATATGTATTCATGTATATACAATATAGTGTGAGCAAACAAATTGATGTGTAAGTGTTACTGAAGAACATAAAGCTGCTTAAAATTTTATTGTATAAGGACAGAAAGTTATGTGAGGGCATGAAGAACTCTAGAAATGACTGACAATGAAAGCAAGCAAAGATACTCCTTACTATTTTTAACCATTGTGTTACATCATGTAGTTCTGCAGCAGATTAGTCATCACATCAAAATGTTGATGGAAATAATAGTGAAAAGGACTTGGCGGACTTTGAACATATGTGAGGTAATTCAGTAAGAGTGACAAATGACTTCTGGCATTTTAAGGTGAAATGGAAAAACTACAGCCAGAATACCAGACTCTTTTCTGATTTTTTTTTTTTTTACTTGGCTTTTCTTTTAATGCCTAATTGCAATATGCTGATATCAGTGCTGGTTTTGTGGGTCTGTCCAGGTAGAATAGAAGGATATCAGTTACAGTGAAATAGTTTTGTGGTTTTAAGTATTTTAGGTAGCGTGGTGTAGAGGGTCCACGCGGGGAATAAACAAGACAAAGTTCTTGCTGGAATAGCTAGTAATATGTTATTTGAGAAAACGAAGCCAGTGATTTCTTAATCTCATCATTATATTGGGACAAATTTCTCCCTAGCGGTATATAATAGCTGACAATAGTCTTTAATATTCTTTGAGAAAACTCACTTTGCTTTTTCAACAAAGCTCTGCAATAGCATTATGCAGTGCTTACTTAAAATTATTGAATGGCTGAAATTGATGGTCCAGAGCTGAGCTGAGGGTCATTAACAACAGCCACTAGTGCATCCCAGGAAATGCTTTATGTCGAACATCATATACTTAAGACAAATAAAGGCAGTTTGAACCAACTTTTTTTCTTTTAGAAGCAAAATAGTTTTAAAAGATATGAGTAGCACATTTCTGGAAAATGACTGCCATGTATCCTAGTCAATTACATTACTTGATTTGTCTTTCTTGTTTCACTTAGGCAACATCCATTTATGTTTACCTGTTAGGATCTTCAGTGGGGCTAAAAAGTATAGAAACAAATAAAGCAAAACAAATGAACAGTGAGGAGGCAGGTGAAACTTGTTCATGAACATATGAATTATTATTGGACTGATCAAAACTATATCAATTTTTTAAAAAGATATAGCTGGTATGTGTATAGTAATGGTGGCAGTTATTTTTACGGGAATTAACGTGACATAAGGTGAGGATAAAATTTATTTAACATTTCCATTGTGTGATGAAAGGGCAATCCTGGAGTTTTTGTTAGTTAAGTATTAATACGAAGGTATAAATGTTAATGTTTGTGAAGCAGAAAAAATAGCTGAGGAGCAAAAATGTATCTAAAAGGTCCCTTTTCAGGAAGATGCTAAAGTAAAGATGAGTATAGAATAGTATGCATTTTTATAAACAAGTGATATGGTGCTTTCTAGTGTCATATGTTAGTATCTAGTTTATATAGATCGTCCTGTCACATTAACCACTATTTAATCAACTATTTAGTATTCAGTGTTTGCTCCAGTTTTATTTATTAGCCCTCTGTATTGAAGATGATGGTGATCTGTATGTTCATGTGATTTTAAGGCTGCAGTTTCACAATTGGTGTAAACCATTTTAAGTCTATTCTGCTACTGTCCCACCACTTTTCTGCTCCAGGCAATGGGTTATAATGCCTTTCTTCTGCTGGCATGAACATTCATGCAGCTGTGTAATTGGTTGGATCAGAGAGCTGATCTGCCTGAAAACTAATTAATTAATTTTGGTAGTTTTCAGCTGAATAGACTCAATCATCTGATCCCAGCAATCCAGTGCTGGCACAAAGGAGGGGCCAAGGGCTTAAGGAATTAGGGAGAACTTTCCCTTTTGGTGGCAACGTGGATGTGGGTTGTGAAACTGCGCCTGAATTGTGATGAACAGCATGCTCTAGAGAGGATGGAGAAATAAAAAATGAACTAACAAGTTGTAAATGGGTACTGCATAATCAGTAGAAGTGCTTGTAGGAAACAGAAAATTCAGTTCTGAAGTTTGTAAACTGTATCATGGAGTGAAGAGGGAATATTTCTTCTCTGTGGGCCTAATCCACTTCTTTTAAGAGTCCATAGAAAAACTCATGTTTTCAGTGTAAGATGGATCAATTCCTTTTTGATGCTAACATGATTCAAATTGAATGGCTGAAAGAAAAATAGTAGTGAAAAGTTTGCCAAGGAAAAAAAAGCTTCACTGCATATCCATAATCCAGTGAAATGATCTTAAATATAGCTATTTGAAACCAAAACTGTTAACAAAACATTTCATAAATATGGAGTATAATATGGCTTGCTGTTTGAAAAAAAGATTTTAAAAGTTTATTTTATTCGACTACTAGTAGTCAGAAAACTCATACAGTATTACTACTGTGTCTTGGTCAAAGACATGGTATAATTCTCTTAAATTCCACTTTCTGATGCAAATGCTTAAAATTAGTGGTACTTAAGTTTAAAATTAGTTTCTTGGTCATAATGGCAGTACTTGCTGAGGTGAATGCAATATGAATGTTATCACAAATAGTCAATTTCTACATTAACTGTATCTTCATGGAGGTAGGGAGATTACAGTATTTATTTATCACGGAAAACTGCAGCTTACTTCTAAGCACCAAATTCCCAGAAACCTTGGAAGGTGCAGTAAAGAGACTAGGCTACAGAAATATTTTGAAAGATGAGATTATTATATTTTCAGTTTTCAGAAATAGTAATTTGTTTTCCTGGCAAAGATTCTCGAAATTAATGTTAGGATTCTCTTTCCCATTTAGCTAGGTAGGTGAAGGTCAGTAGCTAAGTCTTGCTGTCCGTGTCATCTGCCTTCTTTTCACCTCTTTTCCTTAACCCCACCTCCCAAGGATGCACTACTCAGATGAGTGAGATAGCTATCCAGAATTAGATTTATAAAGTTTTCTGGCCTTCTAAGTTGCTTTTCCCACATTCATCTGATTCTCTCCTGCCAACTTAGCCTTCTGTCCTCCACCCATCCCTGTTTTGATTCATTTCCCTCATGCCGCGTGCCTAAATATTGCCCAACCCATGTGGAAAGTCCTTAATTCTTGTCAAGACAGGGTCATGACTAGCCCACCCAGGAAGATCAGAACCAAGGCTCCCAAACTGGGAACAAGGCTTGCCCACCAGTATAAAAGCCATTATTCCCTCATGCTCATCCAGGCCTTTGGGTTAGCAGACAGTTTGAGCAGAGGCACAGAAGGTATGTGTTAGGAGAGATGGGATAGACTGGGAAATAGCAACAGATTTATAAGGGACATGAGAAGGCCCATGCAAGGGACAAGTGGGGTGGTAAGACTGACTGTGAGACTGGATACAAGAGCAGCTAAACTGAGGTTAAAGGTAGGGGACAGGGAGGGTCAGTGGGTGAACAGTGTAGGGGGAAGCAGACTTGGTAAGTTAGCCGGTATGTTTTCCCTTAATTATGTCTGGACATTTGAAGGAGCTGGGGAAACAAGCTTGGCAGAGGACTAGCAGGCCACCTACTCCAGCTTTCTCAGCCCCATGGGGGAGGCTTGAATTGAAAATTACTGAGCAGACTGAGGCTATGCAGTGCTTAGTTGTGGAAGAGGCCCACCCTCAGTTCTGTGATGCCTTTGGCCACCTCCATTCAAGCCTTTGATGAGTATTGCCCTTGGTCCACTGGCTTCTTTAACTGCACAGCCTATCAGTCCATTGACCAATCATGGCCCGTAGGATACTTGGAGTATTTTAAAAGCTAATAAATAGTAAGAGGAACAAATCAAGTTCCTTGGGGATTTGGAAAACTTAATACTGACCATACAAGAATTTTCAGGAAAGGCAACATTTTGAGAGTGATATGGACATATAGCAGGACCTGAATAAATATAAGAAAGCTCCATTAATCCCAGCTGTGCCTTCATCAGATGATAGTGGACATATGTTATGAATATAATTACCATCTCTGATACCAGCCTCTATTTTTTATATCTGTGTCAGGTTTCTGGGATCTGTGTACAATCTGGTTCCAGCCCAGCCTTGAGATATGCTTGAGCCAAGGACAACTATCTGATAGCTGACATCTTTGTTAGTGCTCTCCAGGCAGCTACCCTATTTATCTGCTCTCAGGTAGCAAAAATGTGTTATGCATAGTGGTGTCATTTCATAGGCACATTTTACTAGACGGTAGCTTCTGTAGCTTGACTTGAACATATCTGAACATATCATTCACCAGAAGTAGTATTCTCAATACGCTTTCCTGGAAATGAATGGGAGGAGGCTGGGGAAGCAGTCGTCATTTGTTAACTTAAATCTTTTTGGTTTACATAAAGTAGGCCAAACGATGTAGCTACCTGTACCCATGGTGGTTTGCAGATGCTCCTGTTGTTACCTGAGAGAAAGGCCATCTAAAACATGGGAAACCCCAAGATCTGTAGCTTCCATCTTTCTTCTTATGCAGTCTTCAACTCTGTGCTATGAAGAGTTGCATTTCCAGAGTCTAGTTGTCACAGTGGGCTTTACAAAGGGCTGCAAATTTCTGGTTCAAAGGCAGTTACCTCATTCCAGTCAGGCTATGCTATTTACTCCTTTCTAGAGTACTATATCCTATGGCACCGGGCCAAGTAGCATAAGTTCCTGTGACACTTTTTTAAGTCCTTGACCTTTCTGATGATTGCTATAGAGTGTGTAATTAACTGGACCAGCTGGCCCTAAATATTTGGCTCTCCTACATGCCTTTGTGACCTGGAGTAATCAGCAAAGTGGCTTATTTAGCTATGAAGTGACTAATCTCAATTTGCTGTTGTTGCTATTGGACAGGCTCCTATATAGACCTTCATTTTGGTCATCTTTTCAGTGGTGTTTGTGGAGGAGGTTCTTAGGAGTTTGTATATTTGGAAATTTATTTCAAGAAATGTCTTAGGAGAATGGCTCCATGTACACCAGAGATCCTCTTGCTTCCTCTCAGAGCTCGCTGCCTAATCCCCCAGTTCATGTGGAATTAATACAGGGAATGAACCGCAGAAACCAGAGCAAGACAAGGATGTATATAAGAACTGTGCATTGTATAGACGTAAAGAACAGCTATGGAGAAGAAAGAGTGTCCACGGCTCTGCTCAGAAGCAGTGGTGGGCTATGGCTTTCTGAGTTGACTAGTGAAACAGCCTGGGAATCAGACTCTCGTGGTAATTCGTCTTGGAACTGGAAGACTGGGAAAGAAATTGTGGGTGGAGAAAATAGGGCAGTTAAGAAGTGGCCTGCTGTCTTATCTCAAAAGGCTGTCTTGAGTACATAAATAATTCATTCAAATCATCTCGAATCCTCGAATCCTAACTGTACATTTAGAATGCAGGATAATTTTCAGTTACGGTATTTTAGGCACAGTGGCCTAAGATGAAGGACAGCCCATTACCTCTCCTATATAACAAGCAGTTGTAACTTGTTTGATGCAGTCTGGGGTACTGATGAGGCAAATACTTGGTAGAGTTCATAAGGTCATCGCTCTTGTTCTAGGCTATATGTGTGAAGTGTAGTAAGAGAGGTATAGAGAGAGTTGTACCTACTTGCTTCCCTAACACCTAACACCCTGATCATCAAGAGAGAGAATCCTAATGTGGTTGCGTTCAGTAGAATTTGCATGCAATGCAAAGTAACTGTCTTAAAACATGGACACATATTTAGAGAAAATGTCTTGTAGCACTTGAAACAAAATTAATAATTAAACATAGAAGTTAATCATAACACACAATGCCATAATGATGAGCAGAATCTTAAGAAGAATGAACAGGAAGTTGATGCGGCATCTGATAGAACAGAAGGCATGAAAGGTGAAAATATCAAGGAAAAAAGAAAATGCTTCCTAGGAGCCTATAGAATAAATTTCTGTAGGAATTAGGAGAAATCCTATTGCTTCAGTCTGTTCATGGCAGAGTATAAGTGAAAGGGAAAAAGGAATTCTGAACAGACAAGGGCTGGATGAAGTGAACTTGTAACTCTGCCAGCGTTAATATCTCATAACACGCAGTGCAACAATGCTGGTAGGAACTGAAGTAAGAAGAAAGCTCACTACAGCCATTCATGACTGGCTCACCCCTGTTAAATGTTGGAACAGAAACACATGTAGAGTAAAAGCTAATGTGCTTGACCAATATTTCTGGCACACTCACTGAAAGTATCAAAAGAATGTTGCTCTCCTTCATTGCAGTTATCTGTAGTATGTTTGGGTTTTTTTTCTGCTTATGATGTATTTATCATGGAATTGAACGTCCCATATGGTTTATTTGGAACTAGGGTGTGAAAAATATTTTAAGTCATATTTTAGGCATGATACTTCTCCCAGTTAAGCTGTTGACTAGCAAAGTTGACTCAGTCCTATTAGGCTGGGCTCTGAGATGGGAACTAAGAACTGTAAAGGGCTTATTTTGTTCAGAATTAGTTTTGAGACATGAATGTAATGTCTTCCATCCTTTGGCATACGCCTGGAGCTTCTCTGTTTATATCATAGGACACACTGGTACTGTTTTGATTTTTTTCTGGAAAAGTAATTTCTGTTCCTTTTGGCGGAAATTGAACTGATGGAAATTACTGCTTGTAATGTCATGCAATTATTAATGGTGTAGATGATGAGACAACATTTCTCCAGTGTTCAGGAGCTTGACGTACAGTCATGTCAAACAGTAAGTAATACTTCTTGTAGCCTGTTTCTCTGTTCATGCTAGGAGATTTGATTACTTTGAGTAAAACACTTGCTGCAGCAATAGCATTACAACATCCAGGAGTTTTTAACCTTTTACTCTAAATCTTCATGTTATGATTTTTAAGTAAATTGGAGTAACAGAAAATCGCTTAGTATTTGTGTTTCTTTCATTTCACTGAGAATGCTATTTTAATGTGAACGTTAAAATCGTTAATACTTGCTTTCAGAAAGAGTATTATATGATAAGCCAAATTATTTAAGATAGTTGGAGACACTATTTCAATTGACAAAAACTGAGACAAATATTTATTTGGCTACGTTATAAACAAATGGGCTCCTTGCTCTACAAACTGTGGGTAGGCATAAGCTGATAATACCATGTCTTTGACATCAGTAAATGCTGCAATTCTATTTTAGTCCTGTTGCTGAAAACTTGCCATTACTTTCTAGAACATTGGTGTTTAAACACAAAGGATGAGATTTCTTTGTAATACAACATGTACTTTTGTGGATGGCAGTTGGAAGTAAAATCAGTTGTTTCTGTGAATGATGACATTCAGCAGTGTAATTTTCTGATTGTCCTTGTACAGTTTTGGTCTTTAGTCCAAATAGACTCGTTTGCACCCAGGTGTTTCCAGTATGCAACATGGTGCTAACTTAAACAAATTTAATTGAAAAACATAAGGAAAAAAATGAGAAGATTCTGATCACCTTAACTTTGATCATGTTGTCAAGCCTCCTACTGAAGTCAATACAATTGTTCAAAGGAAGCAGAATATTAAAGCTATAGAATCAAATTGCTTTATCACAAAGAATGAAGGGATGTCATCACAGGATCAGAAATGGCCACTTTGTTTTGTTATGTTCTGTGACCCACATGGGAATCACTGTTACTTCTGAAAGTCACCTCTAGATGTGTACAGATGTAGTTACACAGGAGACTGAAATTGCTTCCCCCCCCCCCCCAGGGTGTACAGTAGTTGTGCCAGTAAGCGTAGCATTGAGCTGTGAATTGATAGCCAGAGACACAACTGCCAAAAAGCAAATGTATTTTATGTCCAAAATAAGTATGTACATACACAATATATGCCTATGTATATCTTCAAACATATTTCTGCAACTCTGCTGAGTATTTTCTATGATCTGCTAAAGCTATAAACCAGCTATATATGGCCATAGGAATGGTTCTTTGTGTAAATTATAATTCTGTAAGCTATTGTCTTAGCCTCTTTGTATCTGCTAGCGTTTTGGAGCTGTCTATGAGGGAGCTAGGAATAGTTTCCTGAAAGTGCTGAACATCTTTAATTCACTTTTCTAAGTTGGCCCAAAAGAATATGCAACCTCTGAGCTCAAATAGAAGTGTATATGCAACTTCAAATGTTCAAATAAAATATATATATAGGCCTACCAGAGTAGATAAAGGGTAGACTTCAGCAGCACATGCTGTATGTCTCAAAACATGGAAGAAATCCAGTGGCAAGTTAGTGTTCTTTGTTTTGGGGAAGAAGTGACTTGAATGTTTCCTAAAGAAGGACAAATTTATATTTTAAGATGGATTTCCTGCACCAAATGGTTGCCAGTAACAAGTGAGACTCATTTGCAAATTTAATGGCGGCAGTTATTAAATATGTTTACTCGACATAAGAAGAGGTATTAGTATATCTCAGCTGTTATCAGTACACTTGCAGTGCAATTGTATATGGAGAGGCCAATCAAATGTAATTTTTATTGTATTGATGTTTTCCGGTGAGAGGAAAACATTCAACAAATTTGTAAATATTGTACTGGAAGAAAGTGGGGAGGTTGACTTTTGATATCTACCTCTGTGACAAATATGAAGTATGTAAGGTATTTAGAAACATCACAACTCATGTGAAACCCATCATGTTTGCTCAAAAACATTTTCATGGAATGTAATGTTGCATTTTAAGAGAAGCTGGAAAAATCTTGTGATTTTCATTTGCATTTAAACACTAAACCGTATTTCCTGTATTCTGGTGTCTTGAATTTTCTAGTTTGATTCCTTATGTGTGTTCTTTTCCTAGGTGATGCTGGACTGAAAAAAAGTTTTGATGGTTTTTTCTCATTGTTTACGTTAATGGTTTGAATGTTTCATAGTATCCTGTAATAGCTTATTTTTGAAAAAAAAGTCATATTAGCTTAGAAGTATCATTGAAAGAATGTATGTTAGGAGAAAAATTAAAGGATATATCAGCTGAACTATTTCTTATAGCCACATTTAAGGATTTTTTATAGACTGTTGGAAATACAGTACTAAAATACATAAACAATTAATAAAATGTGGAACATCCTATGAATGCACATCAGTGAAACTCTGGAAAACGTTAGAATGAATTATTTTTGTGCAGCTTGGTGTGGCTTTTGCTTTGGAAATCAAGCATCAATTTTCTAGTTTTGACTGAAATAAGGACCACCCTGAAGCCAAGCTTAATTGAAATAAATCCCTTAGGAGGCTCTATTTATCACTTTGTTATAAATTTGGCAGCTAAAAAGACATAACAAAATATGCAAATTAGATATTAAATAACTTTTACATTAAAACAAGCACATAATTTTGGGTATTGAATTCAACACTGACAGCTGATTCTTTGGGGAGACAGAAAATTACTTAAAAGTAGTTCTGAAAAATTGTCAGTCTTAACCAACATACTAGGAGATACAGGGCTATACTAAATTTTAGTCATTTTTTCGTAATGACACACTTCTGGAGAGACATAAATATAACTAGAAGCCTAAATCCATTAATATTTACCCACATGCACAACTCTCTTCATCTGTTTCCTTGTGTTGATAAAGGAGATACTCTATGAATAATTACCTTGTAGGAAAAATATGAATAATTATCTTGTAGGAAAAAAAATCATGACCTCAGTATGTTTAGTATTAGCTATTAGAAGAGTTTTGAAATACTGAGCCAATCACTGTCAGCCAATCTTTAGATTAGCAATTGATATGGAGTGTGATGTTAATCTCTGTTGGAATGCCTTTATAATGAATAATTGGAGTTTGGAACTGAAGGAAAATGTTATTAAAAGTATGATATCACTCTGACTAAATATCAATGCGATGTTAGTAATAAATCGTTCCAACTTTTGTATCAGTTTATCTAATGGATGACCACAGGACAAAAAGGGTTCTTGCTGTTGCTGATACATAATGTTTTCAGAAGCAAGTTCTCAGAGCACTGAATGTTAGTAGGAAAGTATTTTTAAAAATGAAACTATACATTTTGTTTCCTTGTGTCAGCATGATTTGGTAGATCCGAATATCTTTTACTGATCACACATGCATTTTGTACTTGGCTTTTGTCACATCAGGGAGATGAAACAAAGTTTTCCCCCTCTTCACTACTCACAAAGCAGTAATGTAACAGGTAACTTGAAAGAACACATGCAAATGAGGAAAAGCACACAGCTCAGGTGCTCTGATCTTGTTCTGATCCTCAGAAAGGTACAGAAGATGTGGAAATTCTTGTTCTTCATTGCTCAGTAGCTACATCCTGAGCTACGTTGCTCAGGTGCTACATCCGTGCTGCTTTCAGCTTGCAATGTGGACATATTGTAGTTTCTTCTTCCTTTCCTCGCTCGTCTTTCCAAAGTGTATCACTATTCATGACAGCATTCTTTCCTCTTATCTGATAGTTAATAGAATAATTTTCCTTTGATTCTCCACCAACCTCTTTTCAAAAACGTGTGAAATATTTAAATGCGTGGTCCATGTAAAAGTACTTAAGGTAGGCATTTCAGAGTACTTTCAGTGATTCTTGGCTCTGCCTGGGTGCTGTGTTTTTCTCCATGTGCTTTGTTATATATTGTCATGTTTTGCACCAATTTACCAGCAATATGTACCTGTACATTTGCTTGCATGCAAAGCACAAGTTTTGCTTAATGTTTTGATCTATTGACCGCATGGTTACCAAGTAAAAAACAGATCCTGTATACGATTACTCCTATAAAATATTAAAGGATTTAGTAGCTCAAGAAACAGGAACTAAAGTTGGAAGAAACACAGAAAATCAGTTGAATTTACATGGTTGCTGCATCCATATCTGATATAAGTGCATTATAAATGTAATTTGATGAAATATCTTCTGAAGTGCCACACACAATAAGAACAGTCATAGGAACATGCGGCTTCAACAGACACAGTCACAGTCAATGTGGTAATGGTCCTGGGTGTGGAGAATTGAGAACAAATAAGGTTCTAGCCCTATAAAGTGACAAGCTGCTGCTTGCTTGTTAAAGACAGGTAGATAGAAGCGGCCAGCTTCACAACGTCCCTAAGAGACATACATAGCATGGTTTAGGAGTTTGATTTATAAAACTCCCTTGAATTCTGTGATGAATACATTCAGTACATGTCCCTTTTGATGCAAACTCTCCTATTAACTCTAGTGGCTTCACGTTAAAGTACAGGACTATCTAATTCTGAATCACCTCACAGAAAGAAATAGCAATTGCATTTCATCAGACATTGCTCTGGAGGAAGGAGTGCTATAAGGAGGGTGTACTGCTAGGGGCAGGTTATTGTGAGTATAATGCATCTCCTGAGATGTGTGGTAAATAGCATGGTGAGATGACAGACTTTTTACGGCCCACTCTTGCAACAGCTTGCAGTCGTCATTTTTTGTGATATTTCATGGCCTTAATAAAATGGCAGGATTAAGCCCTCCTGTGCCTTTCATTTCTTGCCGTATTTTAAAAGCAAAGTGCTACACATAGTACTATGTTCAAATTACTCACCCGGACAACATCAGTCCCGTCAGTTAAAATTCTGTGCAATGAAATAACAACCCTAACTCTTGTCTATTTTTAATATGTAAGAGCATGAGAACTGGTAATTATTTATTCTTACATATAAACTTATGCTTGGGGAAAAAAAAATTTAGAATTGTACTACAGTGATTTTAAAATTGTTTCAAGATTTATGTTCACTGAAATTATAGAAGCATTTTCAAGGAAGTCATTAGTTTTTAGAATTTGCCGTCAGTTTATCCCTGGAGTACCCTGCATATATCACTTTTTATTCTAGTGACAAAACATTATTTGATAGTTTATATCAGCAATAAGTTAAGTTCCTATATAGTTGCGCTGCATTGACTGACAGCTGTTGTCCAGATCAACCAAGCAAAGTGTGAGGGTGGGCTCTACTCCTCAGCCAAGTTAAAGCACAAAGTCAATTTATATTTGTAAACTTTTATCATTATTTTCCATTCCTACAATTCCACTAGAACTTTAATTTATTAAAGTGCAGACTTAGAAATAAAACTAAAAGCAATTTAATTAATCCATTTGTTACCAGCTTCTTAAGGATGATCCTGGTTCATTGCCAATGGTAAAATAGTGAGATTAGTCAGATCAAACAAATCCTGAAGTACCATCTTGCTATAGCTCAGCTGAGTGAAAACCAGCACTGAGGTAGACAAAGATTCTCAGGGAGAGAATGCAACTCAAAAAATAGTGAGGAAGCCTGAACTGTTTCTATATATGACACCATGTAGCATATAGTATTCTTCAACTCCAGGTTTCTGATTCAGTTGAGCGTGCTGAGTTTGGGCTTGCATGATCAGACCAGGAAGAGTGTATCTGTGTTTTACAGAGGTAGAACATAAAAGTGAGTGGTTTATGCTAATATATAATGAGAATTAGTTGAAAAATGTTCTATACCTCCGTGCTTAACCACCTGTACTTGTTACTTTGTGCAGCAGGTAGTTCCACAGTATTTTGTTCATTTCATACTATTTTAAAACTTCATCTTAATAGCCTGATTTTCATAGTCTACTGGTTTTTGATAAAGCAAATGGAATCACAGACTAAGAAATATTAATTTAGAAAAGTCATAAAATGTTGGATCCATGTCAGTTGGATCTGTGTTAACAGACTTGTATTTATTGGGAAGCGATTACATGAACAATCCCATTATTTATTATTTCTGCATATTTAAAATGCTGACTAGCCTGCAAGCTGCCTTCTTGGAAATCCTAATTATACAGTAATTCAGTCTGTTTATAACATGTTTTCAATTTTCACTACATATTCTACTGTCAGAAAATCCTCTGACATTTGGTTTTATGGAAATATTTAAATCGTAACAGCAAGCTACTGCACTGGAACTCTGGCTTTTGGAGACAAGGATGGGCTGGTGAAATTGTTCTCTTGTAAGCAGGACATTCAGAAGAATTCCCAACTGATTTCCATAACAGATGAGTTAAGTCAATGTGGAGAGCATCTGAAATTTCATTGTATTTTAGCAGCATTTGTAAAATGGAAGAACCATATAAAAATGCTGATGAGAAGTGTTCAAATACTGATCTAAATTGATGCTTTGATTTATTTATTCAGAACTGAAATATATTTTTATGACCCAAAATTTATTAAACAATTCCTGATGCTTCAACATAGCTGCTTTTCAAATATGTGTTATCAGATCAATCTTTGGTGTATTTTTTATATTTCTATTTAGAAGGCTAGTTTTTGCTCACACTAAGTTTCAATGGAAGCACCTAGAGAAGTCCTTTTGCGTTATATTGCAAATTGATCTGTCTTTTATAATCATGTATGGTTTCTTTCAAACTTCTTGCTAGTTAATAAATAAGCATGTGTGGCAGCAGCATGCAATATTGACAATGTCATTAAAATAAGGCCTTAAAAAAAGTACCTGTAGACAAGAGCTGGGCTTGAGTACTCTCCCAAAATCCATCGCTACTGTCACTGTTGAAGGCAGAACAGTGGGCTAGGTGGACCATTCTCTGACCCAGTAAGGCATTTATTTTCTTACGGTGTTATGGTGTTAGCAGCTCGCTTTTGTTAACTAGATGTGAAGTTTCTATAAGCAAAACCTTTAGCTTTTGCTACTGCTGACAGCATGTAATGCCCATAGCCACTTGAATTTTCCCTTCTAAAATCTTCTGAATATATGCTCTGTTCAAGTCTAGAATTGCCTTTGTCTTGACTGTCCTAAAGAAATAGCTACATTGTTCGTGCTAACATCCCATCAGGATTTGTAAAACAGGCATTGCTCTCTCTGTCCTGCTTGCAGGGCCTGAGAACTGACACAGTTGTAGGCACGGTAGGACTGGAATAATTTCCTTGGTGAGTTGCTCTTAGTCTCTAGGATTGTAGAAGTATTTTTTCCTGACTTTAATACATATTTAAATGTCAATGCAAGGTGGAACATTTTCAGTGCAAGAAAGCTGACAAACATTCAGACCTTAAAGGCTGGTAACTAAAAAATCTTAGGGGATGTAGATGCGTGGAGAGAGAGGGACATAAAGGACTGAAACTGGAATACTTTTGCTGTCTTTATTACATTTGTCAAAGTGTTTCTTTTCTTCCAAAGAGCTTCTGAATGAGAACATTTGTATGTATAGTCTAGGGCTACAGTCTCCAGTCTTTTCCGTTACTACTTGGAAGGAGTTGAACATTGCTGACCTGGTGTTAAATGAGCAGTATGCTACCATTTCTCAAAAGCTGATAGGGTGTGTACTTCAGAAAGTCCCTGGAGAGTCTCAGTAGTCTCTTGAATGACCAGACTTTGACTCCCAGTATCAGAATAATTCGTGTAAATAGCTTCCGCCTCATCTCTTAGTGATTTTTCGGTAACTTCCAAGGAGCAAGTAGAAGCCACTGCATTTCCTCAGTGTCCCTTGGTCCCTATTCCATTACATGACTAGAAATATATCCAAAATAACAATTTAACTTAGGATCCTTCCTGGCCTATTGCCCAAAAAGGGATGCCAGGAGTGAACTTTGTCCAACTGAACACTGCATAAGATGTGCAGGAGAAGGGTTGGGCATTCTGATCTATCGATAATAGTATGAACTTGGCACATGGTGCTGTGCTGTGCAGTGTATTTTACTTCATACAGAGGAAAATACAATTTTATTCCAAGATACTGCTTGAGTGAACTTGCAATATCAGAGGGGTTGCATATGAAATGGCAGGAAGCGATTAATTAGCTTTACATGACAAATAAGATATTTTCTTGAGTCTGTAGGTTTTGCATATTTTTCTGCTTCGGTGAGTTTACTCACATGCTTTACATGCTCTTCCTGTCCATAGTAATACTAACTCTTACTCTTCAGAAATTTCCAGTGAGATTCCTGTCTTAAATACACTATGGAAGCTAGACAACAAAACTACTTTTTGAGCTTACAACATACTTTCTATCCTGTGTTTATTGTTCCGCAATGCAAAATGCTAAATTGCTGTGATGTAAAGCATTACCATTTGTTTTGCTATTACGTAGCCAGGAAGATATGCAGTAGATCACTGTTATGCAACATTGTGAGACTCTAGCCAAAATTCTGAGAAGCCATACTTTGTGGACGTGACAATAATGATTTTCAGTGAGAACATTCAGTCATTTCCTCAGTCTAGAGCTCGTAATCTCAGCTGGTAGTTATATGGGTGATGTAGTGCTAGCTCAGGGGCACAGCAGGCAATATTTGCTTTTTCATTTTTTTACCTCTGAGATGGCCAGCATTGGGGATCTTATGGTGATAAGGACAATGTAAATTCACTGACAGACATGCAGACATCTCTATCTAAAATCCTGTTTTCATACTGTGCATTCCTTTGCGTTGTTAATCCACACAGATTTTTCCTCTGACCCTTTACTCCTTTCAGTTAATCTTGCAGGGCTGAAGCCACTGCCACCAAAATTGCCCTCTTCCAGGTTTTACTTCCTGACACTGTTCAGATAAATACATTTAAAAGACTTATACCTATGTAATAAACAAACAAAAATGCTCAAGTTGTATATGTGTAGTAGCTCATTAGTCCCATTTTCATCTGATTTTCTAATAGCCATGTACTTCCATAACTATGCCCTGTTCTCTTCAAATCTCTTAAAGCTTCAAAAATTTACTTTAGATCCATGATGTAACAGACCATCATTCAAACAGAAAGTCTCACTATTACTTCACAGAGTATTTTGGAGTAAGGGTTTTCTTCTTCCAAATAATTTACGTGATCAGGGCTTAGATCTATGAACTTTCCATAGCTGAAACATGTCCTTTTCTTGCAAAAACATCACACACCAGTTTTTTCCATGTTAAAGGTAATATTGATTTGGAGAAAGATAGGGACAGAGCTGAACTGAAGTTGCAATGAAAACCAAGTGTTCACAACACTATACTATATTAAAGTATTTTTTGAAATGTTGTCTTCTTTCAAGAGATATTTTAAGACTTTTCTCTAGTTTCTGATTTTTTCAAGCAATAAATAGGAATTACATCCACTGAAAGAGTCTTTGGCAGTCAGTTTAATATAACATGGTATACATAATTTCTTGTCATACTTTTTAGGACATTGATTTGTTCTCAGTAGAAGTTCTCGCTTTATGGAGCATCTAAGAATCTGGAAATCAGGAAACTAATTCAGATGGTTCTGTGTGATCTCAGAAGAATGCAAGTTTTCAATGTCATAACTCTGATATTTAGAATTTTTTCAGTGTCAGGATTTAACCCATTTTCTAAACATAGTAGAAAGCTTGCCAATAATAATAAATGCTAACAGGGCTATTATTTAAAAATAAGTAATGCGTTGGTTTATTTCCAATTTCAACTAACAAAAATCTTAGTATTAAAACAAAGCTGTTTGTAAGGTGGTGTAACACAAAACAATACTAGGCCAGGGATGTCAGTTCAGCTCTTTTGAGCACGTAAAATTAAACTACTGGGTTTATGTATTGCTAGCTTTCCGAGTTCTATATTTTCTGTTGTAACAGTAAGTACTGTTAAAGTGCTGTTGTTCTGGGGAGGGAGGATAAATCTATTGCTTTCTGTTATAACAAAAGAATTTTAACCCTGTTTGCAGTGCTAGGTCTGAATGCAACTTGAATCCAGTTTCTTCTTTCCCCCTCAGTGGGGTAGATGAGGCCCAAGCAGTAGAGGAAGAGCACTTCCACTATTCCTGCCCCTACCCCAAGATGTAATCAGAGTAATGCTGATTTCAGTGATGATTTCAGGTCTCACGTCTGAATCAATAGCAAGGTCAGTCCCCTAATACAGTGCTTTTGTAATCAAAAGGCCATATTCAGTTTCCACCTGAAAACGGCTGGAATTGCACCCCTTTAGATAACAGCTGATTCAGATTTCATCGGTACTGTAAACTGGTGGTTTTCATTATATGCAGTTATTAAACTGTATCTACAAAAGCAGGGGGATTAATTGTGGCCGAGCTCCAGGTTTGACTCGCCTGCCTGCATCCCCTTTTTAGTTTCAGTTAAGTTTGGTTCTTTACTCTGCTTCTTGTCTAAACTATAAAAGTGTTTCTGAAGCTAACCACTGTTTAACAATTGCCACGTTTCCTCCCACAGGCAGTGATGTTTCACTTGTGGTTTAAGTAATCCATAACATGTTATTGGTTACTATGAGTTTGTCAAAGCATTAGTATTTCTTTGAGTTACTAATATCATTGAGAGACAAAGAAAATCTCATTCATTTCCAAAACTGAGTACTACTGGCATAGAAACTCCCTAAATGCTAGTAGTTTCTCTATGGCAAGGGACTATTAAAAGAGAAGGATAGAGAAAAAGAAATATTGTTCTGGAACGAGATCCCGTACTGCGTCACTGTTCTGGTATACCATGAGAGAGAAACACAGCTAAAATACAAACAGAGACAGATTTTTTTGAGAACTTTTGGCCACAATAAATTTGGGTTTGGAACTAAAAAAAAGAGGTGGAAAGAGAAGACATGCATGCCTAATACTGAAGGAGAAATTGTTTGTATCTAACATATTGGAGAAATTGTTTGAGAACAGTTCATTCTAGTGAAAATATTACTTTTGTAACACTGCCAAGATCAGTGTTTTCTCATTCATGAATCAGAGTTCTTTGCTCATTTGTGGTTGCTTTCTTCTCATCCTCTTTCTTTTCCTACTGTCTTTTTACAGCAAAAAGCCATCAACAGTTGTCTAGCTAAGCACTTGCTCCCATATCAGTTGTGAGGGGTCTACAGAATGAGTTAGCTGGACCTCATCCATTCACACAAAAGCACTGATGTGCTCTTCTTATTTGTGCAGTCTACACAACCCTTCAATTTTGTGCAAACACGCTAGGATTCTTTTGCAGTTATTTAGCTCTACTGCAGAAGAACTTGTATGTCTTCTGGCAAGCAGTGTGAAAAAGGTGTTGAAAGGCTGTCCTTACTGCAGGTGGGGGGGGTCCAGCACCAGCAAAAGCGCAGTGTGGGCTTTAATTCCTGCCACCAACTGCGAATTAAGTGTGGGTTCAAAGAGCAAATGAGCATATACATTAAGATCTGGAGGAACTGGGCAAAAATATGGAGAACTATACAGCTAACAGGGGCATGGGTGTCTCTGTCTTAGAAACAGCTATGTAATGACTAAATGTCAGTATAGGTCTGTCACTACAGGTACCCAGGGCTTCCTTTTCTAAGATGGATTTGCTGGTTCTATCTAATTCTGTGCATATGAAACCTAGAGACTCCTGATGATTGCATAGTTGTCAGTGTTCTGTGCAGAAGAATATAGGCCGTTTCATTATAACAAATCCAACAAAAACAAAATGATAGTTGGGGAAGGAAGAAGGGAGGGAGGGAAGGGAGGGAAAGGAAGGCATTATTCCTTACCACAAAATGTTCCTCGCTTTCTCTTCATCCCCTAAGCAAATTAACAGAGTAGGTCCTTTGTGCATGCAGGCCTGTGCAGGAAAGTTACTGAAGTACTGACACAGAAGGAAATCGTACAAGATATTGTACCTGGCTCCAGTAAAATTTGAGTGTGTGGGTGGCAAGGAGCTTAGTTCCATGTGCTTTCCACCCCACAGGCAGCTCCACAACTTCCTGTTGTGGAGGTTTCTCCTCTTTCATATGTGGCTTTGTGCAGTAGGCTTGCCTTTCCCTTGGTTGACGTATTTGCAGCCTGTGTACAGTAAGTAGCCTTGTGCAGTTTGCTCATCCAGAAAGGCTGCTTATAAATTTGACTTATGTACTCTGTAGCATGGTGTTATGAAGAATTATCTCAACTAAGAATAATTTTTTATTAGTTAAACAGGAGATGACATAGTGCATTATTTTTTTTTCCAGACTTTCAATATGTCCCATTCAGGAATCAGGACCAACGACAATGTTATTTTAGTTCTTTTTGGAATATATTTACTCACTCCCAATGTGTTCTGTCCTTCTTAAAGTGACACATGTTTACTCAGAAAGGAGTATACCAATCACTGTAATTGTATCTTTTCTGCTTAAATATGAAGTGTTATCTGGCAGGCTGAAAGAAAATTCTGAGACTAAAATCGGAGCTCGCAGTCAAAAGTAGTAGGTCCAGGCTTTAATGATTTACAAGCAGAATTAAACACCTACTCCCTTTGCTTGTGAGTTTTCGAACTAAGGGTCAACATGAGGGCAAGCTGTATCTTGTGAAACATAGACAAGTGTGGCTGAACCATTAAATTTATTCCTTTTCTGAATCCTCTTGATTTATAACGGGAGAAGATAGCAGAATGAATGAAAGTGTAGATCAGGGCCAAGATTTTCATCTTCATTATGGATCAGATCTGGATAGCAAGGTATTTTGTGATTGAATGACTGTCAAGGAGTAGCTACAGCGATTTAGTAGCTCGATGTAATGTCAATGTCAGTAATTTTTTAATGATTGGAAGTCTAAGTGTTTTGTCCACTGAGATGAAGAGGTACAGAAGCCTGTTTGATGTAATAGGACATGGGTAAAGAGGATGGAGGGCTTACAACATTTTATATTGGAAATATTTATCTTTATCTGTCAGTCATCATCAACAGGCATCCAGATTCTGTTGACACAGCAGTATTAAAGTTGTTTCAGCTTCACTAATGTGAGTTTGTTTTACATTTCAAGGGGTTTAGCTAAAAATTAGTAATGAAAACATGATGCATATTTCCATTTACCATTTTGGTTTGACTGGTACAGGTCAAACAGATTTGTAGTTTATTGCCTAGAATGTGTAGAGTATACTATGGGTGTGATATTTCACAGTTAAGACAAAGTAACGTTTTCCAAATTGAAGGCAATCACATTAAATTTTTATAATGTAAGTAGCATCAATAAAGCTTGAATAGGTACAGATGTCAGTTGCTTCATATACCAGATAGTTTACCCAGGGTACTCAAGTTAAATAACAGTTTGGCAAACTTTGAGGAAACTATTTCATAGGTCTACAGGATAAGTATACAATCTTTCTGGGAAACTACAGATTTGATTTGAACATGTGAACAATATAGATTAAATACTCTTTTACCATTTATTTTATTAGCAGAGTTTTCACTTGTCTAACTGGAATCATATACAATTTAAATACAGAATATAAAAATTATCAACCTCTGGTTTAATAGTGATACTAACTGTATGCTACTAAGTCTATTTTTTTAGCCCATTAAGCCTTTATGTAATTCAAATAGGCTTTATACTAAAAAGTTTGGAATGAATGAGAAAGTTTACAGATTTTGATCCTCCATGCAAACCTGTTAGAACATTTTGTTTAGTCACAAACTAGACTGTATTTGGTGGGTCCAAGTACCAGGCACATGAATCCCAACTGGCTAATTTGTGTGGGAGTGTGGGTCTTTCATCTACACACCTCATTCCAGGCCACTATTTTTCCCCTTTATCCAGTTCTCAATGAGCAGCTGCATGCACATTAATTACTCTGACGCTTGGAGAGCAGACAAGTGGTCTTTTTTGTTTCTACCATAGATGCCACTCAGTGAACCAGCCACTAGGTCATGCTCAAGTGCAATGGAATCTTGTTTTTCCCTCCCAAACATCTAGCATCACCTCCACCGTGACTTCAGCTTCTGTCAGGCCAATGAGGTTGTTTCACAAATACACTCATTGTGGTTGGTATAAAGAAAATTTTTATAGATGTATATATATTAAACTTATAAACATTTACAGGAGCAGGATCTAGAGATAATTTCCCCTAAAACTTCTCTCATATTTTTTAAAATTGCTCATTTTATCATTGTGGAATTAAATAATACTGTAAAAAGCCTCCTAAGATTCAGCTTTTCTGAAACTACTGAAGGGGTTGTATCACCAATATCTTCTTCCTCAGGAGGAAAACAGCAATTGAAATATAATTTTTTTTTTGTCTTTCTTTGTAAACTTACATAAACAGAGATTAATGGATATCTTCAAATTTTGTTTAACTAGATTTTTATTTTTCAGGAGTATATTTCAGAGAAAAATGAAATAATATTTAATGAAAGTTGTTGTCTCTGAAAACAGATAAAAATGTTCATTTTCATACCTACAGAGTAAATATAAATTTTAATTTAAAAAGATGTAATCAATAAAGTAAGTTATTAAATTGATGCAAAACAAATAGCAGAAGCTTCTGGGAGATCTCCATGCAGAAGAAATTGTGGATTTTCTGGGAGGAGTTCCTGAGTCACTAGTATGAAGAGAGTCTTTTGTTTGGAGAAGATCAAGAGACATATCAAAGTGAAACATAAATCCATTTACTTCATATGTGTTTTTGTAGCTTTTCCTACAGCCTTTCTGGAAATTAGAGAAGGCATTTGCTTTTAAATAAGATTCTTTCTGATGGAAGACTGTTAAATCAGGAAAATGATGCCTTAACATTTTAACCTTATTTGAAGTATGCTGCACATCTAAAATGACTGAGAACCATTGGCTTAAACAGACATTACCTAACCCTGAGAAGTCTGTGTTTGTGGAATTTGATGAATATATGGACGAATACATTTAGTGCAACACTCTTTCCACTGGCTTAATCAGTCCTATGGAATTACCTCACCTTGATGATTCTTTCTCTAGCAGCTTCCCTTTGAAAAATTTCCTTGCTTTTGGGCAATAGATTGATTGTGACAGTACCAATATCTTCCAGCAACTTCTGCCTCATTTTGTAGCTTATGCCACTCATTTGTGACCTGTTCACACTATGGCACTTTGGATGCGATACTGGAAACTGTAGAAAAGTTGAAAAGCCAGTTAGATCAGTGTTATCTGTTTAAGGCATGGTACAGAATTTATGCTTTGGACCAATTGTGGAAGAGGGAGCCAAGAAACAAGAGCCACCTAGCAAATTGGGTATAGAGCTAGAGGGTTTTTTTGCTAGAATGTAAGTCTGCTGAATCATGATTTTAGGTTCTTTTTACTATATCATACTTCTTTTCTAAGTTCTGGCTAGTCTTTATCAAACGCTGTCACTGGCATGCAGCTACTTGGTCAATACATTGCTGAGCAATTAAACAAATGTACATTAGAAAGCAAGGTGAGAAAACTATTAAGTAGAGTGGTGAGTTAATCATATTTGTGTATAGGATTGTGGAAAATTAAACTTGTGGTTGGTATTTATCATAAAAAGCTTCCATACAGGCCGAGCTGGGTGCTAGGAGTCGCCATGGAATAAGTATTTGTCTGACTGCCAGCATTTGGTTGAGGAATGGCAGAATAGAGTTGCTACCCTTGGAAATTTTGCTGATCTTTATTGGAGGCTGCAGAAAGGGACTTTTAAGAACACTTGAGGCTCATCTGTTAAGGACTACCGGGAAGATTGTGCTGAGGAAAAGATCAAAGAGCATAAAACCGGGTAGCTTCTGAGAAGGAGGATTCAACTGAGATCTGCAATAAAACTTTTCTCTGCCTGAGAGGTTTAAAGGGAGGTCTGCTATGAAATTAATCTAGTCATTACTTCTTAGGTGTGAATAATTAGTAAAAATTTACTAAATCACTCTAAAGGCTATACACAATGACAAACTGTGACTGGAGACTGTCTTGAAATAAGGTACAGGATAACTTAAAAACTCTTATAAGCAGCAAATATTCTATAGGCATTCTTTCTATTCGCAGTTACACTGATTTCGTTCTGCTTAAGTTGGGGTCAGACCTTTGGACTGAAGCAAAATTTTGCCTGTGTTTTGAGTTTAATCATAGTCTCATGTAAGACCTCAAATTGAGGTAGGATAAATCACCCTGTGTAAGTGCCCATGTCTCTGAATCTACTAGAAATGGAGTTTAGCTTGTAAATTTAGTCTAGCTGCAGTTAGAGTTAGGTGAGGTGAATGCCATTCATAATGTAGTAACACATTTTTAATGGCCTTCAAAGGTTCATTGTTATCACTTACTGGATTAAAGTATACCAGATCATGTTCTGCTGATCTGAGACCTTAGAGGCAGGATTTTTTGTATTTTGTTGTACATTCGGTACTGAATGTGTATGTGGTATTTAATAAACACTGTCTGGGGCTGATGCCACACATTGGGTAATAGATTAGGTGTTTTTCTTAGATTTACACAAATCACCCATGAGCAGAATTAGGCAAATACATGTAATAATTGATAGAGCAGTTTGAGAAGTGAAGGTCACATGAAATTAGTTGAAAATTAGTGGTATTGTTCTGTGACACAGGAACTAACTGTGCGCACCCATAATTTGTTTCATGATAAAACAAAGTTGGCTTGCGTACTCCACCTTCAAAGCTTTTTCATCAGTTCATAACTTTAGCATGCAGTGATCCCTCCAGTGAGAGACTATGATATTGTTACTGTGTTTAAACTTCAGCCTACTGATGACATGTCACTGTTGTATTTTCTTCAGGTAAATTTATGGGACTTGTGGAGTAAATTGCTACTGTGTTACTAAGGCCTTCAGATTTTAGCTCAAACATATTTGGTTTGGAAAAAACACACACTTGCTCTTTCTACAGCATTTCTTTGAGCCAATTACTGTAAACATTTCAGATTCAGTATTTAACTACTAATTCCATTATTTTAACTGCCTTGCTTAATGTGCTTTTTTGCATTATAGCACCATCGAGGTTAATTATGTTAATTTTTGC
Organism: Phalacrocorax aristotelis; assembly: GCF_949628215.1. Taxonomy (NCBI): domain Eukaryota; kingdom Metazoa; phylum Chordata; class Aves; order Suliformes; family Phalacrocoracidae; genus Phalacrocorax; species Phalacrocorax aristotelis. The sequence continues at coordinate 19,020,315 of NC_134279.1, forward strand.
ATTCAGTGCTCTAAAGCAACATGCAGTAGGTTCTCTAGAAACAACAGATGTGTAGAGGTAACTCTTTTCACCACCCACATTACGTTATGGGTACAACAGGGTACTCTAAATGCTTTGGCAATGAACATGAAAAAAAAAAGCTGATCCTGAAAATACCATTAACATTATTTATTTTGAAATTGACACTGCTCAATTTTCAGGCTAACACCCAGATTTATCTGTGTATCTCAGATAATCCAACACATACACAAATCAGCCTAAAATGTCTTTTCCTTCATCTCTGTTCTATGCATTTAATTTTTGGAAAAGGTGAAGAAAACATAGATCGAGTAAAAGAAATCAACTAAGGAATTTTGTTTATTATGATTGGACAGCTGCAGTTGGTCCACTAAGGATCACTTTATGTTTTATTTTGATTGAGGAGATACCAGTCTGCCAACCATAATTTGTGAAATGCTGCTATTGCAGTTGAAAATAGATGACCTTTTGCAGCTGACAGTGGTACTAATTAAGGTGTCATTGCTTGGCAAAATTTTCCATCTGTGACATAATCAGTGGTGGGTTTTTTTGTTTTTATTTCTGCATATTGATATGTTGCCAGTTTAATCAGTTAGCCTTTGTCAAGAATTGTATTGTCCCCCCTAATTTGTGTGAGGTTTAATTCTAATCTTCTTATATTAAGTTAATCACATATTTAGTAAATGTTGCTGAATAACTTGCACACATGTTCAAAGTTAACAATTTTGCTGAATCAGGATTATAATTTCATTTTTCACAACCAGACTTAGTTGGAGAATTAATATTTGTCCAAACAATATTTTTAAACTTTCTTAGGAAAATGAAGGTGCTCTTTTTTCAAGTTTCCGCCTTCATATTCTTGGATCTGCAGTCTTTGCCCATGTGGCTATGCACCTTTTCTACCCTTTGTACTATCTTTTCATCCTGTAGGAAGGCATAGTCATCCTATTAGTCTTCAGTTTGTTTCTCATTTCATTGCCTGTTTTCCATCTCAGAAGACAGATACGGAACAAAATTATACTGTCTTGTCTAAGTCATAGCTACTGAATCCAGTGATCACCTTTTCCTTTGCCTGTAGCTCTACCACTGATTTTAAGTATAAAAAAGTGGAATGCCATTCTACAGCCATCACGTAGATTATGTCATGTGTCTGGATTATGCAAGTTTATTTTGTCCTGGGGAATGATTTCACTCAAACTAATGCCCATACATCTGTTTAATTTAAGAAAAAAGCAAGAAATACACCACTGGATTTCAATGAAGAAAGTAATATACTCGGTTTGATTTATAAAGGCCATGTTTGCCATTCCAGTACCTCTTATCCATTGCTGACTTTCTCCAAATCACAGGAGGATGTGAGATAGAAGTATTTCAATGTCCATTTGTTTTTCATCAGACAAGTCTCAGAGCTGAAAAAACAGCAGGATCTAGCCTTTCATGAAGGAGAAACAGTTAGCAACTTGAAGGATTCTGGTTCTGCAATTTGCCCAGATGGAGTTCAGATTTATTGGTTTCTTGGTCATGCTCCAAAAACCATTAAAACATACGTTATGCATATGAAAAGTAATTGTTATGGGGGAAAAAAGGACAGTAGGTTACAACAGGCATGGTGTAAGGTGCTCTCTAATGGGCTTTATTAATTGTCAGTTCTAAGGTAATATTCTGTTGCTATAAAACAATTATTTGAAAAGGCTATAAAACATTTACAGAGTAGCAGTATAGCCTCATTGCAATTGTATATCCAGGCCAATTGAGAGGTAAAGTGTTTCTGTAGGAAAATACATTTTAAAATATCAACTTTTAAGGTGTTAGTAAAGGCTGCTCATCTAATTTTTACTCCATTACTGAATTTAGTGGAACTTGTGCTTGTTTTTATAGGATTTAGACTTACTGTTTCATCAATAATTATTTCTTTTTAACTAAATCTTGGAGTACTTTTCAGTTTGTTTATTTTTTAAATTGCTGACTTCAGCAAAATTCACACAGAACTGTGAGTTTTGTATCGATGAATACTTAGCAAAACAGTAAGATTTCAAATTATTATTTTAAAGAATTATAGCATGCTCTTCTGCTTCTTTTGTAGGATACTAATTTTTTTTCTAAGTACTAGACTCATTCTTTACCTGAAATATTCACAATCAAACATAAACCAGGGATGCATATTTTGGAGAATGAAATAGGAAGGAAATACATGACTTACAAATCCCATAATACTTTTATTTCTAGTATCTCATACAGCAGGCACTGGACTATATGGATTTCAACACTGAAAAGTAATAAACGATTGAAGACCTAGAGGAGTACCTCCTCTTCGTTGCAGTATACAGCCTCTGCCTTTCCTACGACTCTGTCAAATAGTTGTATTTCAACCAAAGGTATCAAAGGTCAGAATTAAAACATCTAGCTTTAATACTTCCTGGAGAAATAACCAAGATCCTCTCTTCAGCATTGGCAAAGGCCATTTAATGAGGCATACTTAAGGATGGAAGTAGCTCCACTTATATCACTAAAATCAAGCCAATATTTACTTGCTTAACAGAGTGGGTTTCTGAGGTAATCTGATGTATTTAGATCTGGAATTTGGACAATTTAGATTTAGTCTAGTTTTGAGGTATTTGTACTGTGATACTGTGAAACAGCCTATTTCCGTGCAATTATTTAAAGTGTATAGCTTGTACAAATGGCTCACCTCTATCTCCCAGTTTTAGAGATAACTGAAACAGAACTACTGTCTCTCACTGTCGTCTGTGCAGAATTGCAATATATTGTAAATAATTTTACAATGCAAAATATTGATATGAGGAATTCTGTTTTTTATTGGCCATATGTTTATAATTCTTCAAGTGCTAGAACAACAAATCTCACTTGTCCTTATTTTGAGACATTATTTGATACGATGCAAATGGAGCTGACACAACAATTTAAAATCAGTGACATGGTAGCAGCTTTACACACACTGGGTCTAGGGCTGGCAAAAAAACAAAACAAAAACAAAAACAAAAAAAAAAAAAGAAAGAAAGAAATGCAGTGCAGTGGTGAGACTTTCAAAGAGGGAAAGGCAGCTGTAGCTGGAAGCTTGCTATAGTACTTTCTTCAAAGGTCTGCTTATGTCCTTGCATAGACTGTTGTCCATAGCTGCATCATGTTGCAGGGAGAGTGACTGACTTAGTAATCTATTTTCAGTTTATTGTCACGTCTTTGCAACCCATCAGTTTTCGAAACTGGCTGTGATTAAATGGGAGCAAGACCAGTCCCTATGCCTTTCTTTATATGTTTATTCAGTTCACTGCAACTGGTTCCAGTAGGTTTTTGATGCAAGACCTGTAATATAACAGGAAAACTATTCAAATTACAGCCTTCCTTGCTTTTTCTTAGGAACGTGCTGATTTCCTCCAATCGTGTGCTCTAGTGTAGTCTAGTTGTGTAATCGGTATTATGTTTATTAAGCTTTGATGAAAATATTGTGTAGTCTTGACTTCTGTATCAAATTACTGGGGGAAAAAAGGAGATGTCTCAGCAATCTAAAGGGATTATTTCATGCCATCACTGAATTCAGTCTTTGGCACTCAAAGAAATCTGCAGTGATGACCAGTTTGGACAAGAACTCTGAATTTTGTTTGCATAATTTTGAAGAGGGATCTTGTTGAAAATAGCACTTACAAAAGAAGGCAAGTTAGCTGTGATTGAGAGGGCAATGAAAATGAAATGATATATCAATAAGATATTGTTTACAGGAAATAATGGATTATATACTGCCCTGTTTCTGTGTGGGGAGAAAGATATAATGAGATTGACTACAGCTGTGGCTCACAAATTTGGCTGGAGACAAGGGGTAAAATTACCTGTTAGCAAGAGATTAATTGATTGGTTTTGCTTTCAAGCAACACCATGGTGATCTCTTCCCTTTCCTCTCTAATTATACCAACGTATCTCTTAAATGTTGGTTCTGTTCTGGCTGGATGCTGTCCCAGGTCATGTAGTTGAAAAGCCATGGTGTTACTGTGACAACTTGTTTCTTCATTGTGGATGGCAGATATTGTCGACGTACAGGTTATTTTCCTCCATATGAAGTAATAATGACTGCTACCAAGATATTTCATTGGAATTGTGAAAAATAAGTTTGATTCAGTGAGACAACACAAAAACAATAAAAAAGAGGTTAATGATGCCTAGAGTCAATCGAATTCATGTTCTGAATTTGATCGTCTTTAGTGCACAGAAACAGTCCCCCATGATGTGCTTCTGCTGTTCTGGGAGTACCTTCCATCATCTCTCTGACTGACCACCCCAACTGCACTGTGCATTTCCCCTTTTGGGACCACATCTGTCAGCCGGCAGAACACTGAGAATAACAGTAGTTGGTGGTGGTCAGAGAAAAAGAGACGTGTGTTAATGGACCCCTACCAACAACTCAAGGCAATGTACACACTGAAATATCTACACTTCTAAAACGTCAAATATGAGGAAAACCTGGGAATGAAGAGAGTGCTCCAGCTAGTTCCCGATTGCCATTAGATCTATTATCACTCGTTATTGCCCACCCAGTTTTCACTGTGCACTTGACAATTTCTTATTAGTATTCATAGAACTACATGCAAGAGTCAAAACCACAGATCACTAGGATATTTATTAGGAAATGAGACTCTTGAATAAGAAATGTGATTCAAACAATCTTCTAGCAATATATCATCCTGACCTCTGCAAATGCTTTTGCCAATTTTATGACAGATCAACGTTAAATTGAGTGGGTGGTGTAAGCTAGGAAGGATTATAGGGGCCAGAGGGAACAGATCCTGTTACTGTTGCGTTCCAGATATTTCTAATTTAAGGGTTTTCATAGGACAATAGTTTTGGAATAGTACACACAGTACTTGTTTACAGGAGTTAGTGAACTTCACTGAAACATATGTTCAACTTTCCCTCTTTTTTTTTAATAAACATTTTTGTTTCTTCATCCCAGTTTCTGTAAAGAGGCCCTAGATATGTGAAGTGAGTTACGCATAGGGTATGTGGGAAGACCCACAGAGGGTATGTGGGAAGTCCTCCATCTGAGGCCTTTCAAAGCAGGTTCTTCCACAGGAGAAGTGTGGTGGGTTGTGGGAACAGAGGATGGTGAAAGGGAGCTGGCAGACATATATTCACATGGAATATATTAAGCACATTCCAGTCGCTCCTCTGGGTTTCCCCAATAGCTTGAACCTCTGCATCTGACTTGCTTGGTTTTATGACCTCTTATTGCCCCTCCTTTTGTGCTCTTGATGTTCCTTCTCCTTCATCATGTCTTTGTCTGCCCACACAATTTGTTTCTGTAATGTGCTTCATCCTTCTAGTAGTTGAAAGCAATGTGCTTTCCATCCACTGTTCATATACCCTTAGTCCTTTCCCCTTGCTCTCTACTGTTTCCTCCACAGAATTTCAGCATATTCATATGTTAATGGATAGCTGTGCAGTGCTTTTATATTAAATGCCTTTCCACATGTGTGCCAGCTGATTCTTGAATTATCTTAGAGTGTGATTGTAAGTATTATAAACTCTACTGGGCTTCCCTTTCACATTCTGAGTTGAACTCGGATGTTCCCAGATTCCTTCCCTGTGTTTCTATTCCTCAGCTTTTCTAAGAATACTGAATAAACTCGTAATCCTGCTCCACATCGAAACTGTGAGATGCATTTCAGAATACCATTTGTAATTACGTTTGTCATTCCACAACATTTGGCATGCTGCTGCTGGTGGCCTACTTGTTGACAAGTAACAGATTTTGTGACAGGCCACACAATATACCATAAAATACTGAGTATCAACACTGGGCAATCAATCAAACTGGCTTAATAATACAAAGAGATTATTATTTGAGGAATACTAAGTATTCATAGGACCCTACCCAGGGATGAAGGTGGTTTTGCTAACTCACGCTGCCATTAGACCAACCAGGCCTACTGTTTTAATATGGGAGTATAAAAGAACTTCTGTGTTTCTGTCTTGTCAAGGTAGATAGGGGAAACCCTAAATAAGGGGACGACGGACAAAAGTGCCTGGTCTAGCAGTGAAAAAACACATTGAGCAGCCAAGCTCAGAAGAGAACTTGCACTTTGATTTATGCTTTGTAGCCACTGCTGTGTGTTTGCAAAAAAGGCAGGGCCCAGGGAGGGAAATGTTTGGACTATATTCACTGTAGAAGCAGTGTGGGAACTAAGCACTTCTTTTGTTAAACCGTTATTAAAGGAGGATAGAAATTAGTTGCAGTCTCTTAGCTAAGCTTCCATACAATTAATGTAGCCCCAAAAGATATAATTTTTCAGGCAGTTAGCCGACTTGAGAGCCAGCAAGACATTCATTTTAGTCAAAACTTTATTTTCAAAGATTGTGTATTTTATAATAATTATGTGCTAAGAAGAGCTTCTTACACTATGAAAGTTCACATGGCTCTTCTGAATAGAGTGTTTGAAAAGCTTGAATATGATGCTATACTTGGAGTTATGTATAAATTAACCTGCATTGATTCCTTTACTGCCATTTTTGGAGTGCTATCTGTTCTCACACTAGCTTGTTTTAAGGCAAGCTTATACTATCTGCAGTGCAGTCAATAGCCTTTTTGTAAGATGGCATATGATTTTTGCCTTTTCAAGCAGTAGGTATTCAAGAGAAAGTTTTAACCTGAAAGTTGATTTAAAAAAAAAACCACACAAAAAATGGTGGAGGGCACATCAATTTTAAGCTTGTGGATAGGGAGGCTGAATGATTCATTTTGTAGTAGCCTCTGTGGAGGGAAGAGAAGTGTTAGCTATGGAAGAAGATCACCATTAAAAAACAATGTCTGTCATTTAGTCTGAACTGCAAATGTCCACAATGTTTTCATGTTGGATCACACCCTGACTCACTTTAAAATGGAGAGAAATGTACGCGCTAATGGGGATCTAGTCCAAACTCTGCACTTAGCAGCAGTATGGAAATAAGCAACACCTAATTGGCATTGTTAGCTGCCTCGCCTTATTTTCCAAAATTATTAAGCAAGATCAACAGCTCCGAAGAAACAAGTTGGTCTTTGCTCATGCTACTGTGAACACCTACTAAGTCATAGTAGGTGCAGCCAAGCCTTCCCAGATGACCCAGAGGCAGTTGCATTCTCCAGCTTTGGTGAAAGGAACTGTCTCTTTCAGGAGGTACTAGAGGAAAAAAGCCACTGCTTATGGTAGCTGGAACAGAAGGAGAGAATGTTAGAAGTGAATGACTGAGGGAGAGAGAGAGGAAATGACTGAAGACTGGCAAGGAGCAATGCTTCAGGGCATGATGGCCTATGTGTTTTTTACCTAGGTACCTGTAACAGTTATCTGGGGCAATGTAGACAAGTTCATCCTCATAGAGTGTGCTCTCTTTGCAGCTAGACCGCTTCCTCCAATGGTGTTGACTACATGAGGGTAGCCCTAGGAATCTTTACTGCTGGTACTAGTTTTGGTGAAATGGCCTAGTGTGCTAGCGGAACATGAAACAGACTGTGTACAGTATTTTGAGATACCAGTGCCCAGGTGCACAACTATTACAGTTTTCCATTTTCCTCTAACAATCCAAAAGCCATATGACCACTTTGTAGGGACTAGAGTTAAAGAGCCTGTGAGAGTTACTCTTGTTTAGCCAGGAATGTGTGACAGTTTCCAGAAGAAGCATGTATATATTGGATCCAGTGCAAAATGCTACCCACTGACGTTGCTGTCTGTGCCAGTCTGGCCAAGGATGAAGAGGCCCAAATTGTCATTACAAGGCGATCTTTTATATACCCCATTGTACTGTCCACACAAGGCCCCAGTGGTTGACTAGAGCCTTTATTATGATGTAGTGTGGAGTCCCTTTCATTAATATCGTTATAGTCCTTTGGGAAATGGTAGACATATACAGGCACAAAGTTGATAGAAACAGGTGGTAAACCCAAATGGAGCCCTGCTCCATATGGATATAGCTGATACTGTAGACAAATAAAGCCTAGTGATATGGAAACTGTTGGTTCAAGCCAGTAAATTCGAGCCTGAATTCTGACACAGCTTCTTATAAGAAAGAGAACTGTAGCCAAGAAGACCCTTTAATGACTCTATTTAGACTCAGTCATAAACTTTGGACACAATTCCCTAGGTTATTTTTCTTCATAGTTCCCTTTAAAAGTATTCAAATAGAAATTTTGGAGAATTGGTACCTTATGTTGGTAGCTGTCTAGCTTAAGATCTATGGTTCAAACCAAGCCCAGATAAATAATTGTCAGTGCTAGTTTCTGCCTGGCAGTGTTTTAATTTTAAATTCATTTAGAGGTGACCAAGAAAGAGGACATTTGTACAAGAGGAAATTTTAATAGTTCAACATCTTTGTTCCAAATCTGATGGAAAAAATGAAGCACCAAGAATACAATTTTGGTTCCGTGGTTAACTACAATGAATTAGAGTTCTCAGTGAGAGGACCTTTATGAAATTTCGATTTTTATAAAAGCACTATGTGTTAAACGATTTGAAAACTCAGCTCCTTAATTTAAAATATCCCTTTCCTATATTTAAACTAAGCAAAATGACATATCCTCGTGGAATTTCTGCTACAGTTTTCAATTAAGTTAAAGCAATATCTCCTACGGGGCAAAACAAAGTCTGACTCATTTATGTGTACTTGTATGCTTGCCAAAATGTTGGGGTGTTACAAAATTTTCAAAGAATATTATTTATTTTATATTTTTTAAAGTAATTTTTATGCCAGTATGAACCTGACTTAATAAATGTTTGGCAGTTGGCATGGAAAAAAGTCTGTTCTATTGCAATTACATTCACACAATATTATTATTATGTGCTAGCTTTGAATAGAAGGACTCCTCATGTTTTGTAAAGAAAAAGTTCTAAAAGTATTTATTGGGATGCTAGCACTGAGGCAGGTGTGTGCTTACTGTGACCTTGATGACACATACATTTTAGAAAGCATAAAATCTGGCTATTAAAATATTGCTACTAGGCCATCAAGTTTTTAGTGAGTGGCTTAGATTCTCATCTTATTTACAGATTAGCACTGGATGCTAGTGTAATGGTGTTTACCTTTTCCTGAACTGCTGTGAAAAGTGGAACTGTATTTGTCCTTGGTGTTTCACTAGGCAGTCATCTGTTAGTAGAGAAAACAGAGGTCACCCGTGGGAAGGAACATAATAAAAGCCTGTAACAAGGACAAACTGGGAAGTTGGTGATGCTGAAAGATAATTCTTTTAGCTACACATTTGCATTTACATTGAAGCTTTATAAAATGATCAGCTAATGCAGGTTTCTTCCTATTATTTGATCTCAGGCTATAGGATTACTTTGTTTCTTAAAAGGTCAAATTTAGAATGTTTACTAAATACCCAGAGAACAGGCTTGCAAAGAATAAGTGCTATCATTTTATAAAGCATTTCTTAAGCAGGGAATTGGTTACTTTAAGAACAGAAATCAAATCAACACTATTGTAATCTCAATACACTATTCAAGAAGCCCTTGGCCAACGCCCTCAGTGATATGATGTAAATATGGGGTTGTCCTGTGCAGGGACAGGAGTTGGGCTTGATGATCCATGTGTGTCCCTTCCAACTCAGGACATTCTATGGTTCTATGATTCTATGAATAATTAAGGGTTGGTTTTTCTAGCCTGACTCTTGAAGGTTTGCACTTAGTTCTGTAAATGGCACAAATGAAACCAATAGGTCTGTCAACAAAAAATACAACTCTGAATAAGTCACAGTAGGAGATCTAAATTTTTTGTTTGCTAGTCATGCAATAAAAAGCCATCTTTCTAGTTTCCTTAAAGTCATTGTCTCTTGAGGTTAGTAGAGGTACATTAGTAAAGATTAGCAAGTATGTATCGGAGGAGAGACTGTCAGAGCTAAAATAAAGTTTCATAAAGAACTCCCATGAGAGGCCAGTGGGAAACTGGTTGCCATTTTGTGTCACTATTTCCCCACTTTGTTTTTTCTGTTTCCTTCATTGTGAATCAGTTGCAAAGGTTGTTTTCTTTAGTAGACATAGGAGTTACTGCTGCTTTCGCTGGTAGACAGGTTCAGCAATCCAATATTAAAATTATATTAAAAAAATATTGTTAATAATTTAGAAGATCTGGGAGGTTTTTCATTGTACATAGCAGAAACACGAGCTCTCAGTATGTATTGTGAATGAACAAAGGAGAGTGATCTGTACCAAGCCAGTTATTGAGTAGGCCTCTGACATGACAGGCACTCAAGCTGGAGTCATTTTCTCAATGAAAACGTGAGCATCAGTTTGGGGTTCTTTCAACCAAAGAGAGCTCCCATGCTACTAGACCATAGAGTGTGTTTCTTTTTTCTGTCCCCTAATGAGTATTTGCTTTTTCCCCGAAAAGTGAAAAAAATTTTGTCAGGAACAACTGATTCAGTGTCCCAGTAGTTAGGATGTTCTTCTGGGAAATCTAAGGTATGTCCTTGCTTCAAATTTAATAAAGCAGAGATTTGAATCTGTGCCCCCCACATCCTGGCTTAGTGCCATAACCTCTAGGATAGGTGCAAATTAAAGGTTTCTGACCTTAGATTTGGCTGGAAATTTCTGTCTGGCCAGGATAGAACTTCCTTGTGAAAGTTTGGTACGTTTCCATGAGCAATTGTTGTTTAGGTGCATGGATATGCTGAATTAGAAAACCAAAATTTATGGTAGGTGAGGAGAAATGAGAGGAGGAACAAAGAAATCTTGACTGGTTCTGTGCAATATTTATCTCAGTGTGATTATTTAGGGCATTTACTCTAGTGAGGCATGGTGCATTCTTCACCATGGCAACTCACTAGTCCTCATAGGAGATTGCACCCCACCTTGTGTGTTGCTTCCAGATGTGATGATTCAGAGAACATAACTTAGCCTGGCTACAGGAGTGGAGGAAAGAACTTTTAAATTTGCAAATCTGGTTGTTGTTTTTTTTTTTAAACCTGAACCTCTCTGGCATGACTAAATGATTCCTGTAAAATACTAGTGGTGATAGCAGGGGAGAAGGTAGCAGTTCAGGTTTTCAGGGCGACCTGGATTTATACCTTGGAATAGCTACCAACACTTGGCAGTAACATTTGACATTTCAGTTAAATTGCTACTGACTTCTCATCTTAGTGCCAAGAATTCTAGAGTGCTTTCCCAAATGGAGATGAGGAAATTTACAGACTACTGTTCTTGAGACTTTTTTCTCCTTCAAGATAATAGGACAGGCTCTCATCAGTTGCGGCCTCTTGATTAAAAGTAATTGGACTTTGGCAATTTTACTTTTCTTCTTTCTTGGACTGCTGGGTGTTTTGCATGCTTGCACGGGTTATCCACTGGAGGTTAGCACAGTAGGTTATTTTGTTGCCTGATGACTGTACACCAGGGGTGGCCAAACTTTTTTGATGTGTTGGCTGCACAGTGATTTACAGATTAAGGCTCTGGTCTGCAACGGTGCCAGCAAGGCTGCTGTTCTCTCTCGCTGACACATTGCACTGCTTTAAGCCGCAAAGTCTTTGCTTACCCTTTCAGTCTTATTATAGTTCTTATCCCACATTTCCTTTTGGCGCAAAACACTCCATTATTTCTGCTTTGTGCTGGGCTCCACTCCTATCTCTGTCTCAAGTAACTCATGAAAATGACAGAACAAATAGAAGCAGCTGGCTGTGGCCTACCTGTCTTGCAAAGGGGCCACAAAAAGGGCCATTTCTGCTGCAGTATTGAGTACAAAACTGGGCCAGATGTTGTCCTTAGTTTAAAGTGTGGCTATCTGCGAGGAGTTGTGTTTAAAACAGGTGGTCTTAAAGGAATGCATATGTGTTTTATTCTCAAAGATTACATAGCTAGATGGCCTTACATTTAGCATACAAAAAAAAAAAATATAAAACCCAAACATGGAAGCACTGGCATCTCTGTGGGCGTATCATTGAATTTCTTGAAGGAAGACCTGTAATTATAAGGAAACCTGAAATGTGAGAGAAAGTGTCATACCATTTTTTTCCCTAGTTTTACTCAGTAAGTACTAAGAACAGTTTTACCAGTTCAGAGCAAAGGGTCCATCTGGTCCAGTGTTCTGCTTTCAAGACAAGCAATTATTTCAACAGTATTTTGCTTTTGAACAGCAGGAACAGGAACAGTAGGAACCTGTGTGATCCCTCTAATACTTTTTTCAGCTAGCAATAATTCTTAGCTCAGGGGATTTTGTAAGCCTGATGTGACTTGTCTGTTTAGCTACCTGCAGCAGATCTTTCTCTCAAGTACTTATCCAGTCTTCCTCTGAGTACATGAAAACATTTTGCATTCACATCCTTTGGCAAGGGGTTGTATAGAATTATTGTGCCCAGCATAAAAAAAATAATATCTTTTGGGTTTTTTTTGTTTGTTTGGTTTCTTTGAACCTGGCTTTTACTAACTTTTTACCTAACAACTTACGTATCTGATATTTGTGATTAAATATAAGCTGGCTTTTAATTTTTTTTTAATTTTGATTGTCTTAAAGGCCACGGAGGACCGTGGGCTATGTTCATATTACTATAATTTCTCTTGGTAGTTTTACTTAATTTATCCTTGACCTTTTAGAATGAATCTAAATTCAGGTATCCACGTAATGAAGGCAGAGCTATCACAGGACTTTGTAAGAACTAATTAATTGATTTTTTAAAATTGTGATGATGCATATGGGGAAGAATTTCTTATTAAGTCACTTCACCTCTTGCTGAAGGTGAATAGAGGGAATGCTGGTTCCAGATACCATTTTCTGTCCTTCTGAATGAAAAATGGGCAGAGTGTGTGAGTATGGGTCCAGAAGAGACTGGTCAGGGCAATTAAGGCCTGTTGGTGCGCTCAGAGCCCTGCCATACTGCATGCACAGTATGGCTGATGTACTAAACACTTTTGCAGAGGTAACTCTCCAAAGACATTTTTGTCTTAAGTGAATTAGGAAAGGGTGAACTGATTTAGAAAAACAAACAAACCCAGTCTGTTGTTTTAAAATGTTTACAGACTAATTCCAAGCCTTTTTCCAAATGTTTGCATTGATTCAGAATTGTTTCTTTATTTTATTTTGCTCTGTCCCTTCTGTTTGGGTCTGTTGTACTGCTTTGGTGGTCTTATGTTGGTGGTAAGAAACACTATAATATCCGCCACCATGTCTGTCAACCTACTTCTGCTTCTTCAGTGTTCCTGCTGAGCTTCTGGGGTCTTTTCAGTTACTGCAGGAACTGCAGTAAAGTTACTTAAATGATTTAAAACTTACCAGCAGGACACACAGGTTTTAGGGAACATCTTCCACCCAGTCTGAATATCCAAATTCAACCTAAACTTTCTACTAGCTTGAAATGTGTCTGATTACAACCAGGAATAGGAATGCCTCCTACAGCAAGCACAAGAAAAATCCCTTCAAAGTATTATCAATGGTGCATTAGAAAGAAGGTGGTGGCAGCAGTTAGACAACTGAAGGGACCAGCCTACAAACAGTTGTGCTCATAATTAGGTATTGAAGGCTAAGAATGGTTTATATTTTCTCATTTTCTCTTGTGCATCCATCTGGTTGCATTAAGGTCTAGGACTGCACCAGAGTCACCAGAGTTCTCTACAGGGCCTTAAGGCATGACAAACTTAGAGACTACAAATAAAGACTTAAACCATTTTGTAATGTGAAGTTTGCTTGATATTCTGTCTATCCCCATTAAAAAAAAGGTCCCTGGCTTTAGCTTATAATGGGGCCAAAACCACAAAGAATCAGCAGATAACTAGTAACTTATGACCACATTAGAAAGGGATGTTCTCATCCTGAAAGTGACTGTGATGTAATTATATTTATCTGGAAATCCTATTTTATGAATAGTAATGAAAAAATTGTTTTTCAGTGGAATAATTTAAAGATGTATCCACTGCATCTAATGTGCAGAGGTGTCTGAAATTCATCCAGGAGAACACGTGAGTGAATCAAATATCTGGAAGGCTAATAAAGACTCCAGGAGGTCCTCAAATTTAAAAGAAATACCAGAAGGACTGTAAACAATAAGTGTTTAACAAGTGCTGACTTAAAGCTACTGAAGATATAATAGGTTTAAATTTACTGTTAGGAATGGTAAAATGTAGAAGGTCTGGCTTTGATGTATGGCCAGAACCACCAGTATGATAATTCCTGCCACTTTGATGTGGGTACCTGGGCTACCGATTTTGGAATTCTGTGTGGTTTTAGTCAACCCAGCTTCTGCCAGGGCCAAAACTGGAGGGGAAATGTGCTATCCATAAAAGTCAACCACAGAAAAAGTCAACCACAGGAAAACTAGTCAAATAATATTAAGAGTCTCAATTGAATCCAAGAATGTCAATACACGTAGCATGAAATTACATCCTTGACATGATTTGTTGGGCCTAAGTGTAGTAGTCTAACATGATTTATAGCAAGTTTTCTTCAGTGCAACAGAAAATAATGGCCTCTGACACATTGCTTAGTTTGCCCTTGCTGAGCTAAGGTACCTAGAACAGCCATCTTAATGGAGGCTGCTACCATCTTGATAGGAGAACAGTGCTTAGGGTTCCAGTTGTTTCTCTTTGATTTTTATTTCTTTGGGGCTATGGTGGGCCACAAGAAAAAATAAAAATCATTATAAAAATGTGTGCTTTGCAGCGTTATTATATGCAAGTTTCTGCAGAGGTCATTCTTGAAACGTACAATGGACTAAGAAAGTTGGCATAGGCTTTCTTTTACAGGTGTGTGCTCATGGATAATAGTCAGAGGAATTTTGAGACCTGAGTAACTGTATCATTTAAAATGCAATATGGTAAAGTAAAGCTCATTCAGTAATGCTTACATGAAGCTGCATCAGGACAGGCAATTACATCTAAAGAAAGAGAATCCATAGTCATAATTGAAAGTTCTCTGAAATCACCATCGCAGTGTGCAACAGCAGCAGAAAAAAGCTGATCAATTGCTTGCAGGACAGAGAGCCTAATTATGTAAAACCCTGATGTGCCCACATGCTGAGTACTGTGTCTACTTCTGATTTCTGCAATTCAAGAGGAGGTAGTGGAGGTAAAGAAGGTTCATAAGGAGGGCAACTTAAATGATAATGGGGATGGAACATCTGCCTTCTGAGGAGCAATTGAAACAGCTAGGACTGTTCTGTTCGAAAGAGAGGAGGCTAGAAAGGATTGTCATCAAGGTTTGCAAAGGCATGAAGATGGTAGATAAGATGAATGCAAAATGTTAATTAGCTGCTAACATGGCAGTGTTAGAATTAGAAGGCACTTGTTGAAACTAACAGGAGATCCATTTAAGATAATCCTTTCTTACAAGGCAGATAGCTAATATTTGTGTGTGTTGCCACAAAAGAGTGAGGAGACAGTATCAGTGGGTTCAAAAGGGTTTAAAACGAATCCATCAACATCTGGTCCATAAACAGAACTAAACAAAATAGACAGGGGGGTACTCTTTAACACCCCTACTCTGGAGAATTTGATTGTTGGAGAACAGAGGAATGACTCTAGATAAAGACCAGGCTGGTGTATTCTCCCTAGTTAGCATCTCATGTTGCCACTGTTCAGGATCACAGGCTAAGATGGAACATGGATCTGACCCAGTATGACATTTCCTATGTTCTTATATTTTTAAATGTAAATGTTAGTACTCAATGATGGGAAACCTGCAATAATGCATTACACGTCGTAGACACTAACTGTGGTTAAATTACATATTTCCCCAAATTAATTGAATGAAGAAGTTAGATTGCTAACCAGAATGCTCCTTATATATCAAATAACTGAAGTTGAAAAGAGTTTTCAGAAGAATTCATGATGTTACATGGCAGTTATTGATATGTATATATTTGCTATAGAATATTGGTGATTTGCAACAAATAAGTCACTCCCATTGCATTCACTTGCCAATTTTAGCTGCTTTTTTATTATTATGGCTATATTACTCTTAAGTACAGAGGAGAAAAATGCTCACAGAAAAACAGAACAGTTTTGGTTGTTCCAAAGTTGGATGGGAAAAAACGTTTGCTTATTTGAACTCCTAACCTTTTGCTCTGGAATTCTTGCATCAGGGTGTTTCATGAGTATTCTGGCTTCAGACATGTCAGAAATATCACTGAGATAGTCTCTTTTGCAGATATTTGATACTTCCACTTCCAACTGAGATCGGAAAGTGTGGAGAAGTGTGATTTTTTGCATGTTTGTTTCAGCTAACCCAAACTCTTTGAAAGTTTGGAAATAAAACCTGGTTTTGCCACTCAGCTTTGTGGCACTAGAATAATTGGCATTGTACTGATTTTAAAGTCCCAGTCCAGGTAATGCAAGGGTTTTAGCATTTTTCTTTTATCCAAACTAACTTGGTAATCTGTAGTAATGGAGACCTACAATAGCTTTATATGATGTACTAAGTAGCAGAAAAACACATCTACTGGCTTTTATATTTGTAAAAGGTTTGTGGAATTTCTGTAAGAGAGTAATTTTAAAGATGTTTTTACAGTTTTTACAGTTCAGCCAGTAATTGCCAGCATGACATCTTTGTCTGCTGGAAGGAACTTTCTTTTCAAAAAGTATGTACTGTGGAAATAATGAAATTGAATACTGCCATTGATCATACTGCATGTTGCCTTATGGCACTGCTTGCCTTACAGTACTGCTGGTGTTCTCTGACCATGATGTGCAAAAGCTGAACTTGATTTCATTACTAGAATGCATATATTTTTAATATTGAGCTTCAGCATCCTATCTTCTAATTTATTGAGGTGTTTATTCATGAGAAGCAAAAGGGACAAGATAAACAGTAGGAAGTTCAAGAGGCATTTCTGTCAGTCTAGTTGCTGGCTCTGCAGATTTTTTAAGTTACTACAGGATCTCTCCACTATATGCAAGAAGTAAGTTTCTAATTTAAAGCACTTCTGTATCTAAATTTTCAGTTTGAGGTTTCTGCTAGAGAAGAAGTTCCCAACAAGAAGCAAGTTAGCTTTGCTACTGTGCAAAAAAAGAGAGTTGGGGCTTTTGTGGGAAGAAATAATTTGAAAGCATTAAAAGAAGAGTAGTTATTTAGTAGCATTAAAATAATGAAAAGCTGTATGATTCTTTTATTTCCTGCTAAAAGAAGCTGTTTCCCTTTTTACCCCAATTACAAGAAATTGTGATTTCCTTCTTTTGATGGAGCATGGCATTAAGTTGTCCATTCAAACGTGGGGTGATTCTTGACCATAACCCTTTCATGCCTTGGCACAGAAGGCGGAAATTTGTTTCGCATGGTACTTTGACAAGGCAGTGTCTAAAATATTTTTATTTGATTGGTATACTAAGATATTTTTCAAAGAAAGTTGGTGAGTTTTATCTCTCAACTGGAGTATCATCCACAGGTTTTCCCCCCATTTTTCTGTACTCCAGCAGAGTGCTGCTCTTCCTGGAGGTTTTCCAGTACATGCCTGAAAGAGATTAAGGTAGTCTGCAGGGCTGGGAGATATTTCATCAGAATTTATTACTGTTCAAAGCCACCATAATGGTTTCCACTTAAGTCTGTAGTGTTAAAATCCATGAAAATTGCTAATACCATGACAAGTTAAAAATGTTGTAGGTGTTTTTCATGCAGTATTCCAAAAGAGACCACAGAGCAGCTGAAAACTCAGCTAACGTGCCTTTAGTCTATTGCCGTATTGAAGCCAGGTCATAATTTGTGTTGTGCAACACAGAGATAAACTATGAGTCTACATACCTTCTGTTGCTGTCAGTTAGCATAGCTTAACTTAACTGAGTGGACTTTCTCAGTTTTTCTCCAGCTAAGGGCATGGCTCAATATAACATATCAAGAAGCTCAATAAAGCAACCCAATTATAAGATTTTGAGCAACGAAAGCTTTTTTTTAAATAAAAAAAGGAAAGCAACATTTTAAAAAAAACAACTACCAAAACATTAGAAAGCAAAGGGATCAGCTTTCTTAGCAAACATGACACAGATAGCTGTTACATTCATCTCACCACTAAATATTTGTACTTTGCTTTTAGGAGTGTGGACCAGCTTCTTATACCACTTCCTGATGTAAAGATGTGAAAGGTGTTTAAGCTTTTATTAAACAGTAGAGTAAAAAACCCTGGAAAGGCCACAGTAGTGCTTAATTCTTTTTGATATAAGCACCTGATTTCCTCTCACCTCCCAAGGGAATGGTCCAAGGTAACGATGTAAAATACACTTGGGGAGTTGCAGATAAGGTATGAGAGATCCTATGGGTTTAAAGAAATAGGGCACTTCTATTCTGGCCATTAGTTTTAAGAGATTTTGTAATGCCAGATTGCAGGTGCCAGTGTGAGCATGGAGTTGTTTAGTTAAAAGGGAGTAACTGATAATTCCTAGAATTAAGGAATAAGTACACACAAACCCTTAATGCAGGTTTGTGGGTGTTTTTTAATTAACAAGCTAATATTCATTCCAGTTTAATGGGAAAGAAAAAAACTTCAAAAAGATTCACAGCAACAGGAGTCACCGCTGCCATGCCATATATCACATAAGCTATCATTCATATTTATCTCTGCTCTACGTTTTGTTTTTTTCTGGTTAACTCAAATATTGCTGAAGTCAGTGGGACTTACCAGTAGCACAAAGAGTGCATCTTTTCAGACTTCACTTCAGGATCCATCCTGATGTTGCTGTGCAAAATAGTAGTAAGAGTCTAGCCTCCAGGATATTAGCAAGATACCACTCCCAACTGTCATCTGGGGAAAGGTAGCATATTATACAAGAGAGTCATCAGCAATCACTTAGAAAGCTGACTGCAGATTCTAATTCAGAGGGTTTTGTCGTCTCATATGCTGAATCTCCACCAGTCTGCTTTGCCATTCTGAATGAGGCCAGTTGTGTTCTGTGTATCAGCTGTGAATCAAGGCAAATGCTGGCACATAATTATTTGATTCAAACCAGTGAGAGCACAAACATTCAATATGCATTTCATTTTTTTGATGGACTGTTAATGATCTTGTCGTGGGTATTTTTCTGGGGTTTTCACTGGTCGTTAATTTTAGAGAAAATGTTTTCCATATAAATTATTATACACACAGTCATTTAGAGTGATACAGTAAGAAATCTTAGGCTGTCTCCCAATATGTCCTCTTCAAGGAACAAATTATTTGCAACTGAATGTTCTTCATTCCTTTCTGTTGTTGGCAGTTTCAAAAGTGTGAACTCCTTGAAACCAGTTTTAGGAACAGGTGCAGAAACCTGTGAAAATCAAGCGGCTTCCAATTCTCTTCTGAGCAGGGATGTAGAAACTGAGAGACTCAGGTTGGTGTTGAAAATAACAACCCTGTTTTCTGCAGTTGGTTGCATATCTGAATACATCTGTTTCTCTGAAGATCATGTAACACAGTTATTCTTTATATCAGGCATCAGCTAACTTGGGGGAGTGCTCAGACAGAGAGAAAGCGAAGCTGTGAGGGCAGGCTGTGTGTCCTTATTACCATCTTTAAGATGTGAATCAGATGTTTGAATCTCCTGACTGAGCCAAGGGATTCTCTTCTCAGCTATGCTAGAAGGAAACATGAAGTCTGTCTCAACTGAAAGTCAGTCTGGAAGACCAGTGAAGGATGGTGATACTATAATTTACCATCTTTGCTCATTACTGGTTTCCTACAGGATAACCAAAATATTTGAAAATCATTTAGTAAAAACTCTGTTCTTTCTCAGAAATGGATGACTGGAAGAATGTTCTCATAAACAAGGAATTGCTGTCTGTTTCTTCATCCTAAAATGATACTCAGTGATGAATATCTTCTTTTTCCTGGCTTAAGTCTTCTCCAAATCTGTATTAACTCCCATCTGTTTTTGCTGGATTCTGTATATTCTAATGAATTCTTAAAGTGCCACAAAACCAGGCTTTAATGGGCAAATATTTTGAACCTGTTAATAACTAGGCTTATGCCTTATACATTTCCAGTGCTTACTCACTATAAAGAAAAACAATAACTGAGAATATTAAATGTTAGAATGGCTAAGAATAGTTTTATAATACTTAAGACATTCCATTGCAATGCAGGCTGTAATAAAGGCAATAAATCCAAAATATTTATATAATTTTTTGAAAGAGGTTTTTGTATTAGATTCCACCTACATTGCTGTCTTATCCAGAAAAAACAAGTCGTGCTAATATCAATTTAAACATGTGAAGAGGTCTCTTCCAAATATAAACAAATACATTGCCTTGTACATTGAATGATAGTGAAAAATACAGGTGGTGCAGCATATGAAGAAGCTCTACACAGGTCTTGGCATGGGTATAGTTTGGCAAAATCTGAGTTCCTGTAATTCACTGGAATTTAAAGATTTTTGTACCTGACAAGTTGCCTTTCACTCAGAGCTAAGGGATCTTACACTGCAAAGAGGTATTCCTTTACATATAGGTATGCCTTTAGCCTCAGTCTGGTTTTCCTTGAATGAATCAGGTCGCATAGTTGTGGTGTACAATTTTAAAACTTCCAAGTGTCTTCCTTTCCTGCCGTAACAAAGCTATTAGTCTTTCTAGGTTAATTGGAAATGTTTAGCAGTGGAGCAATGTCCCACACTACCTTTGTTGCATATGTACATGCAGGAGTGACTTTCACAGCTTTGGAAGTACTCCCTTTAGACAGGTTTTCAGGAGAGTTGTTGCGTGGCTGCACTTACCTCCAGGACCACTGTAACTCTAACAGCTCGTGCGAGTACAGTATCATTATCGTGCCTTTCTGTGTAGAGCCCCCTTCACAAGAATACTAAGCAAGCTGCTGTACTAGGTATGGCACTTTCTGGAATACAATAAGGTCTCCACATTAATATAGTTGTATGTGGCGATACGGATACCTAAACACATGCATGTTTATGTTTTCCAGTAGTTGCATGAATCTCACAAAGATAATACAAGTCTTGCTCAGGAGAGAGATCCTCTTATTTGCATTTTACATACAGTATTTCAGAGACTGAACCATTACAACGAACCATTGATCTGAAGTTGAATTAATAGTTCTGTTCAATATCCTGCTCGATATCAATTGTTTGTTGAAGAAGTTTCTCTCCTATGTCTACTTGATATAAACACTTTCCAGAGGCATTTCTTACACATTGCAGTTTGGTTGAACAGTAAGCTGCAATCCGTTCTACTTTAAGGAGTCCTCACACAGTTTCCAGCATTCTACTGAAGCTACTTGAACCTAGAGGAAAGAACACTTTTCTATTAATGTTTACTATTGTTCTGACTGAAATACTGCTTCAGAATGTACTGCTCAAGAAAGTGAAATAAATACTCAGTATTGTAACATGCAAGCTAATGGAATCCCTGAACTGGATTCTTCTATCATATCAAAGTTTTGCCTTTATGACTTATGTTCTTTAAATTCATATGCTCTTGTCAAGACTGAAATGATTTGTGATTATATGCATATTTTTATAAACCTATTTTATAAATGTGCCCGGAGATTTAAAGCAGTATCTTTCTGAAAGTTCTTAAAGAGCCCATGGGACATTTTCTAAAGATAGCGCAAACTTCCCTGGGCCTTGCTCATACAAATGACATTTGCACCAAAAAGATGACTGAATGAAGTGAACAAACTTTGAGGCTATAAAATTTACAAACTTAAGAAATAGTAATTTCATTGCCAAGTCTAGGACAAAATTCCTATCATTTTAGTGGTGCCAAGATTTCATCCTCTCATGCTTTCTAGAGGAGCTGGGTGAACCATTTCTTTTAGGACACTGACAGAATAAGCCCCTCTTAAATTCAGGGTGTTAAAAGCTTAGGGTTTCTAAGTTTGGCTCTAGATCCAGCTTTTGCACAAGTTCAGAAGGGTGTCTCTGAAGGTCTAATTTAAGGTCATGTCTACTTATAATTTAAAAACATACTAAAAACTGTAATACCTTAAAGGACACTTTAAGAGGCTTAGGAAAGAGGACAGAGTAATAACTGCTGGCTTGTCTTTCGTGATAGTTAACAACAATGAAACAGTTTCATCAGTGATCAATAATAGCGAAGAATATTATTAGGCTGAATCAGTTAAAATATGGTTTGTTTGGTGGGTTGTGAGGTGTTTTTGGTCAATAAAGTTTTCTTGAGACATGTGCATCAAAATATAATATCAATGTATATGTGTGTAGGATCGTAGGATATTTCAGGTCTGAATGTTGCCTGGTCCAGTCCCCTGCTTTAAGCATGCCCAGCTTCTACGTTGTATGAGTTTGCTCCATGCCTTGCCTAGTACAGCTTTGAATACATCGAAGGATGGACATTTCACAGCCTCTCTGTGAAAGCAGCTTGTTCCCTGCATAGCCACCTTCTTTTCAACCTTTTTGTACTTACATGCAATCAGAATTTCGTTATCTTTTCTTTTACTTGACATTTCTGCAAAGAGCCTGGCTGTATTCTAGATAGCTGCCTAGCAGGTAGCTGAACAGTACACACCCTAAGACTTGTCTTCACAGACTCGGCTCTCAGCCTCCTCTCTCACATCATGTGCTCCAGACCAGTTTAGTGGTCCTCCTCTGGACTCACTCCTGTTTGTCTTTCCCTCTTTTACTGGGGGCTGTGGACTGTGTGTGGAGCCTCTATAAACTGTTCAATAAAATAATATACTTTCTGCATTAATAGCTTTTAAAATAGGACTTTTTGTCTTTAAATCATTATACAAAAGAGAAGTTTTAAAATTTCCTGTATGAGGTTACTTTTTTATTCCCATTTAAGAAACAACTACACTGAAGTATATAACTATATAAAGGTTGCTAATCAGGATAATGGCAGATCTGAAATGACTTCAGAAGTCCTCCTGCTTATTTTCCCATCCAACAACTGAGTAAAATTATTTATTTTCTTTTTTCATCCCTGAAAAACTGTCTCAGTGTCCTTGTGTTTATATTTAAGGAAGTTCAAAGGCTTCTATATAAATTCTAGGTTTTTGTATCTCTGTTATTTTCTAGGTTTCTTTTGGCATTTTACTTCTTTTCTCTTAGTACAACTAAAAGGAAGCTAACTTTTACTTCTCTCATATCATTCAGCTTATTTTCCTTTAGGTATACCTCCTCTGCTTCTTAATTTGAAAAACTTTTCTCCTTCTGATTCACTTTCCTGTGTTCAGCATTCAAGATGTGCTGCACCCACAAGTAGTCTTACAGTGAACCACAGAACTTAGGGAATTTTAAGTTACTGTTCATTTGTAAAGCCTACATAAATAATTTTTCAACTACCTTAGGTCCTCTCCTTCACTGCAGTCCCAAAGAGATACCATGCCATGCTAAAGAAGAGCCCGGGGTACTACTTGTTGGCTTTAGAAAGTTCATTTCAATAGGGGTTGGCTGTATTAAAGAGCCATTTACACTTTGTTGTCAAGGGGAACTTGCCAGGGAACCTAAAGGGTCATTAGCCTCCACTTAGCACCATACAGTGTAGCAGATGCTTCATGACATGTGACAAAGAAAGGCTTTAATGGTGTGTCAAGAAATCCCAGCCTCATCGCTTTATTTTTTACCAATGTGTTGCTGTCTAGCAATGAGTTGCCATTTTATTGAGGAAATTAAAGAAGCATTGAAGGTGACATTGCATATTTTACTCCTGCTTTTAGTAACTCACCCTTCTAGGAAGAGTGAATTGGTCCTTAGCCAAGAATTAAACCCAGAAATATAAATTCCTTGAGCTTTTAAAATTCCATTTGGCTTGATAATTGTGAGTGCATTTATTTTAGAAAATACCCAAGAATTTCGAGGAGCAACATAATTGTCTGCTTCCTTTATGCACTACAGTTACTGAAGTGTTACGATGCACAACTATCAGATGTGACCTACATGCAGTTTTAGGACCCTTCCTCAAAGAGAACATGAGTAGCGTCCCAGGAACAGAAGATACAGAGGGTAGTATCCTGGCGTGCTTGTTACAGAGAATGTTCCTTTGCAGTTGTAGTCTACTGTGATTCCTTATGTTTCAAATATACATAGCATTTGATGCAGAGGAAATATAAACTACAGCACAGGTTGCCTGGAGAGACTGTGGGTAAAGTTTTAAAAACACTAAAAAACCCAACAGAAAGGAAGCCCTTAGAACAATATTCACTGGGTAGACAGTATGTGACTATCTCAGGTTTTGCTTGGTAAACAGGACAAATTTTTAAGATACCTTGTTTGATTTTAGCCACTCTTTTAACCATCACGGTGGCACTACAATGTGATTTTCCTTCCTCTCTCTTATTTAGACAACTGTGTCTTCGGTGCTATATAAATCATCTGAGTTAATCTGAGAAGGTTTCCAAGTAAGAGCGGCCACACCCTGAAGGCATGGCATATGAGACAGAATGCCTTCTCTTTTAGGAATTCTTCCTTTCATCCAAAGAAAATCCCTCAGAAAGTCATGCCTAGCCATCAGGACCCCCTGGATAAATGGGAATTTATTATGTCATCTTGACACGAAAAAATACTAATCTCCATTCTAACTGTGGTTACAAAGTGGCGGTCAGGGTGGACAAATGGATTTCACTACCACCCAATAGCTAAGGAAATCCTTTATCCCAAGGAGAACATCTATGCCTATTTCTTATTTGCTCCATTTGAATGAGGTAGGTTTAATAGTATTTACGCTGTGAGAGAATGGAAACTTCTCAGGGAAAAAAAGGAGCAACAAAGTAAACTACGATTAAAATTCCCACTCAGGGAATGCTTTTTTTACAATCTTTGGGATTTTACTAAGCAAGATTTTCAAGATTACTGATACCTCTGACTCTTTCTAAGGAGAAATCTTTGCAGAGGTGTCAAGCAGTGCACGGCCCAAAAAGGCCAATTGGTGTGCATACTGCCGAGAGAGTTTATGCAGATGCAGACCAGGTCTACAGCTAAGGTTTCCTTTCTCTTCTTGCCATCTGTAAGTATGTGACAAATCATCAGAGCCCATTTTGTCAGCCCATGCAAAATTTACAGCTGGGAAAAGGGTGTCATGGCTGGGAGAATTAAAATGTGCAGTATCTCAGCATTAGTTTCAACAGAGTAAGTTAAACAGAAATCAGTACAAATTTTTTTGTAGACACTAGAGTGGCCTTTGTACCACAAAACAGTGAACTAATGGAAAGTCATTCAGTTTTTCTCTAAAAAGGTCAGTTTCTTTCAAACTGTCTTTCTTTACAAAGTCTAATTCAGCCTACCTCAAAGTGCTTACAATTCATGGTCCATTCTCCTACCTCAAGGTTCCCAATCATTTTTAGTGTGGACCACATCAAAATACAGAGATGGTCCTACATAGTACTTTCTACATGTTTGCATTCACACAAGGTATGTTTCATCTGGTTCATGATCACAGTGGGACCCTCCAATTTGCAGCTGTGCAGAAAGGATCTGCTGTTTTAACAGCATTTAACTGTGGTTTGGTAGATAGAAATGGTGAGGGGGTAGGACTGTATTACTGAGCAGAATTTTTGTGACCTGTGAAATAAAGATCTGTGAATTAACAGTGCTCATGAGCCAAATATTGGAATCTATCAGGATAGTTCTGTCAGGGTTATATTTTTTATAGTCTTTTCTGAGGACATGGGGACGCTTGAGAATTTAAAAATGAATCGTCTAGAAGGAGGACCGTAGAAGACTGAAACAGAGTGCTTTAACAATGTATTACTTATTTAAGACCTGCATTGTATTCCCATTCATTTTGACATATGTACGTTTAAGTATCTTGAAATCCAAAGTGTATGAATATGTAAAATATCTTTGGATGTATCAAAGGCAGGTTTCCTAACATATGCTTTCAAAGTAATGTACCTTTAAGAAATTGAGTACTTCTAGAGCAGTTATATCTTTCTCATAGAAGGGATCACTGTAGTTACTCATGTCACTGCCTGTTTATTCTTGTCTCAATCAAATGAATTTGTTTTAAAAACAGACCAAAAAAAAACAACCCCCAAACCAACAACAACAGATCATTACCTGTTACTGAAATATTCAGCTACTCATAACCTTATTGAACGATTCATTATGTATTATTTTAGTAGTGAGAAGTGAAGTAGATGTACCATTTGAAGATTAGAACATTTAGGACATATTCACAAGTTTCTTCACTTAAATATGCCTCAATCCCATCTTCACGCTGTTTTTATTTCAGTTCTGGAGTGAAATTCTAGCCTGGGTAAAACAAGTATTTGTACTGCTTAATTCACTGGTGTCAAGACTCAGCTGTTACCACTTGAACCAGGACTGTCTTTCTCTAGGGCTGTTCTTTGATGGAAGCATGGGTTCATGATGAAGTAGAACAGATCCAGTGATTTATTACAAGGTTCTGACGGAGGATAGTAGCTTCTTACAAATACAGATACTTTTTTAATAAAAAGAAACACTATATCTGAAAGAAATGAAGGAGCCATTCTCGTTACAGGAATCTGTAACATAACTAGAAGGAAGAAAATCTGCTCTGTAGAAAAGCAGCAAAAAAGAGCAGAAAAATCGATAAATCAAAAGGTAATGGGATCTGAACAGGCTACGGAGTCATATCTAACAACTGCCAGCAATGGAATGTTTGAGAATAATATTGTAGCTGTTACCTGGTAAACTGTAAGAAATCTGAGAAATGAAAAGATTGAAATATAGCAGCTCAGAGCAATGCCAAGCGCCATACTGCGTGTATCTGCCTAAACAAGGAAAATGTAGAACACTAATCCATTAAAAGCTCCCATAATGATAATAACCTAAATTAGAGCAATGATTCCTAAACTTTGGCATAAACCCTGGAGCCTAGTAGATCTCAGAATATGAGAATGGGCTTGAGCTGCAAACTGAGCATCCAGACTTTGAACATGTGATTTTTCTGGATCACCTCCATTTCAGCTATTGGAGTAACATGCAGGAAGCAGAGAATAGATCCCCTTAGAATAACATTCACTAGTGAAGCAAAAGCAAAGTCAAACTAGATGTATTCTTTATTTTGCTCCTCTGAGGCCTCCCACAGTAGAAGAAAACAGGGAAAAAGCATGGCTGGTACTCCATCCAGCTGACAGAAAGTCCCCAGGGTGCGTCGTCAGATGACATATGTTTTCTTATTACCTAGGGTTTTAGCTTTTATTTGGGTTTGATGATTTTTTTATTTGTTTGCTTTTTGCTCTGGAATGCACAAGCAATTTTAAAACTGTTTTAAAGAAGAGGGGGGAGTACAGTTTGAATTATCTGGATTTTTCTTTTTTCTTTGCAAGAAAGCCTATGGAATTTGGCATCTTAACCCAGCCTTGCCTGATGTGATCGCAAACACAGTCAAATTTTTATTAAAATGTTTTGAATCTTTCAAACATGATATTGATAACTGAAATGGAGCAAAGAGACAGTAGCATCTGGTTTTAATGAGTGTGGTCTGCTTATACTTGAAAGCAAAACCATGCAGGAAAAGACTGGAAATTCTTGTTCAGAGAATCAAAGTGCAATAGTGTTTTTCAATACCTGACATCTGTATGCTTCGAATGACCTGGGTGACTTCGCTCAACCAATTGTTCATATTTTTTAGATTAAAATGCCATATTTGGATCTGAATAATATTTGATGCTTTTTCTTTTTTCTTTTTTTTTTTTCTTTTTTCCCCAGCCTGTTGGTACTTATTTCCACTCCTACAATCTTAACACAGCTCTTTGCGTTGAGCTCTATCATACCTTTTCAACTTGGCGACCTTCTTCAATATAGTGTATCTCAAACTACTTTTATGTAAAAGTGTGTGTGTTCCCATTACTATATTGTAGTTTAGACAATAAGGCAACGCTTTGTGGAGATATTTTTCTCCTATATGTATTATCATCTGAAAGAACAGAATTACCTGAAACAACCTCCTAAACGGCAGACCAATATAAAAGCCAGTTTAAGACATACCCTGTCTTTCAGGGGAGAAAAGAGAGGGCATTGTCAAAACAGATTCTGCAAGAGGCCTCCCTGCCCCACTACCTTCAGGTCAAGTTTATTAGCAGCATTTCTGGCCAGGCTCTTCATGGACATGCTGCACACCATTAGAGTTTGAATGCCTTCTAGCAGAGTAATAGTAATAGAATATACTAATACAGCTTCCTGCATCCTTTCTAAGAACTAATATTGCTTATGTGAGGTGGGGAAACTTGTTCGGAAATGCAGCCTAGGTATCTGTTTAGGTTTTGTACTTTGAGTTCTGCCCAGTCAAGATGTTGACAATGAAGAATTTTTGTTACCCAGCCTCTTTCTCTGTCGCTGTCTCCACAACCTCCTAATCCTCGTTCTCTTGGATTCAGAGAAGCAGTCACCGAGGTGGCTAGCACAGCAATGTAAGGCTGTGAATAATCACAGGAAAGATGTAGTGGTCGCTTTTCATACCACAGAGAAGTTTCATGCATGGTAAATGCATGTAGCTGTGCAGAATACACCATGTACTTGAAAATGGTAATTTAAATTCCATTTATGCCACTTATTCCATTCCACTTATTTTAGCATAGTATCATTCTTATACTAGTATTTGAATTAGGAGTAAATATTTGGAAAAGGAAAAATGCTTTTGACCATAAGCACCTACCTATTGTCTATATTTTGAAGTTTTAACTCAGTTTTTCAGATGAAAGGCAGAGGATAAGTGCCCCAATTAGTTAGCAGTATCTACATTCCTACAGTTTTCAGCTTTTAAAGCTGTAGTAAAAGTGGCTTTCAGTTGCCACCAATAGCTTCTTTGAATCCTTTTGTTATAATCCTAAAGCTGAGAAATCAGTGAAGTTGGCCACTTTGATTAAATAGTTTTCTTAAGTCAAACTATAGTAAAGTTTGCCTTTAAAAACAAATAGGCTGCATTGCCTTTGACCATTTACAGTTTTTCTTTGGCTCCACCAAGCATGTGGATGTCTAATCAGGGGATTATCAAGTAGACTAGAGAAATATAACAAAGTTCTGTTCTCCAGTAAATATTTGTATAGCACAAGCCTGGAGAAAGTCCATGTTATATTTTACTGTTGATAATTTAATAACTCTATGGCACGCCTGAAATTTTACAGTAAATGTCAGAATTTGTCAGATGAGATATCCTGTAAAATTTAATAACCTTATACTTAAGATGAGGTGCATGCGTGGGTAGGTAACACTGTCATTGGAAAATGTGTTGTGCAAATAATGTATAGGGCATTTTTTTGTATTTTTGCCAGGAAATAAAGTGAGCAATGGCCATCTAGCTTATAGTTAATAGCAATGATGGTGTAAGTGGCAAACAGAATAACTCTTGCAGAAATAGTCCAGTCTATCAAATCATGAGATCATGAGACCAACCAACAGATTTCACAGAACAGTCAAAAGATCTGTGATTTCCTCTTGCTACAGAAAATAGACCATAGTGTAAACAATTGATTAAATTAACTGAATCTGTGTTGCTTGTGTTTAAGCGATAACATATAGCATGCTGTCTGCCACAGTAGTTTGTTTGCACTGAAATTAAGCAATAATGATTGAGGCACAGAGCATTTCCTGGGGATTAATGACCGGCTGAGAGGAGTTGATGGCCCAAAGAACAGCTCCTGGCCATTAACCCCAGCTAGTCATTAATCCAAAGGAAATGCCCTGCCCCAAGATCTTTATTACTCTTAGAAAATGAAAACGAAGAAAAACAAACCTGTAAGGACCTAGGTATTTGTTCTGGGTGGTGAAGTTTCAAATCGTTTTGTGTGTGCAGATTTTGATAAAACAAATACCTTACCAGTTCTTTAGCTGGAGTGCTTGGTTCTCTCTACAACATCCTGATATCATCTAGACCTACAGAGTTGACAAGAGGCTAACTGGAGAAACATAAGCTTGTTTTCACCTTTATTAATCTTTTTTTCTCAGTATGGAATGCATCTTGTGTGATTCTTATGTGATTTAAGTAAGGTGACTGTGTACTTTAAATAAGTATCTTTAAGTAGTCTGTATCATGTTAAGCATTTAGAATAAGTGCTGGCAGAGCACCAAACAGACCTAGACACTGTTCTTGTTATATTTAAACTCTCCTTTTCCTAATTTTGGAAGCTGGACCATCTATACCTTTATAAGCAAAAATAGTTGTAAATGTGAAAAGTGCAGAATAAATTATAATTTAGAAAGTATATGTATTGGATTTCTTGAGGTACATTGCAGACCAAGTTCATGCATGTTTGTTGTTTCCTCTGTATTTTCCTGAGCTGAAGAGCACTTAAGAAAATGTAAAAAAAAATGGCTGTTCTTCAAATAGAAATTTACTGTCTTACCTACTGTGAAGCAGAATAACCTCTGCTTCACAGCCTTTAGGAAATCTGTAACATTTTTTTTTCAGAAAACATACAAACTATTGATATATATACTCCAGTGATATGTATTCATTAAGAAAATTCATCCAATGTTAACATAAAACGTGAACGTAATGTATACATTTACAGACAGAAATTTTGCTTTCTAGACTATGCTATCATTAAGATTAGATTGTTCAGTTTATTCTTCATGCTTGTAGCATTGGTGGATCTGGGGAACTTAAATCAGTTGGGACTGATCAGACTGAACGGTCTTACGTCCAGCCACTGCTAAAGGGAGGAGAGAGGCTGGGATAGAAGTTGCAATGAGGCAGTTTAGTTTCACGTCATATACTGACCTATATAGGCCAGAGATTTGCTGTACAGTTTTCAGGTTTTTTTGTGGAGATATGCACAACTGAATACGGGAAGATTTTTTCCTTCTTTTATTAAAAGGCAGATTTATGTAGTCCATATAGTTAATAACAAATAGTTAATTTACAGATAAAAACCTCTGTATAGGTGAATGTCCAGAGTTTGGCAACAATTTAAGGAAAACAAATTAATGAAGATAAAGGTCCACAGAGAAGCTGAGGTAAGGTGCCTTTTTTTTTCATTCCAATGTAACTTCAATACAGTCCAAATTAATTTGTTGTAAAGATACATTGTGCTTATTTTTTTACCAAAGGAATATGTATTATGCATTATTTTCAAAAGTCAATATAAAACTATACTTAGCTATAGTTATGGGAGGATGTCCCAGGGGATTATAGTGACAGTGGCTTACTGCCAATCAGAAGGAAAACTGAAATTCTGTTCTTGCATTTTCATCCATATAAGTATGTATATGTGGAACAGAAATCTTCTGATAAAGAGCTCTTCATTCTAGCAGGCAAAGATAGAAGTCAGTGCAACTGATAGCTAAGCTAGAAAAATTTTGACTTCAACTAAGGTGTTATTTTGAGGAGAGACAGTAATTAACCTTTGGAGTAGTGCACAAAGAGAACAGTTGTGATAGATTATCTGACACTGAAAGTTTTCAAATTATACTTTTATTTCTTACTTCTATTCATTTATTTCTAGAAGATATGCTTTATTTAAAACAGGTTAAACTCTGGAGAGTCCTTGACCAGTGTTAGTCATGAGATAGACAGGACAATTGCAATGGTTGGTTGTGGCCTAATAACCTGCTCCTAGCTTGTGTAATACTAAGAAAATTGCCTTCTCCCTATTCTTTAGCATCTCCATTTCTAAAAAAAGGTCTTATAAATAAGTCTGTTTTATTTGGAATTCTTCAAAAGAAAAGAGCCATATAATGTAGGAATATTTTGATAAAATAACCCTTGTTGTATATGTCATTGATACAAGGATTAAGCCATTAGTCAAACAGTGCTAAGAAAATATTGAGTCATAAACTTCAGTGATTATAGTACTGAAGCTAGGGAAAAAGGTTTTTGCATAAATATATTCTTCAGGTAAGTAAAATTTGCAGTGACATTACTGGGACCAGTGTCCCAGTGTTTACAACGTTGTACATTAATGAACTTTTCATCTTTGATTAACATGGAAAAGAACATCTAAATCACTAAAGATATTAGGACCTGATTAAAAACCTACTGAATTTGCCCTTTTTGGTAGGGGGTCTTCCAGTTAAACTCACTGGGATTTCGATCAAGATCCGACTTCGGAATCGTAGTGTGTGAGTTTTAGGGGCCCTCCCAAGCTAGTATAGGTTATTGCAGAACCTGGCTTTATATCAACTCCAAAAGGAATTACTTCTGTTTGGCTACTTGACATCCCCATTACTCCCTTTAGAACAAGAGCTATTGTAGATGTAGAAAGCTACATAAATCAGCTTTGTAATAAGTATAGTTTACATCAGCATGGAACAGATAGTATAATCTTTCTAGCAAAAATAAAAAAAACTAGCTTCACTTTAAGCTCTTCTTCCTCTCCTATTCAGGATACTATACATTAAGAAAAGGCGACCTTCATGTAATACTAAAACCAGGAAATCTATCGTGAATGATACCTTGGCACTTGCAAACCTAAACAGGATGTGCAATGTTTCAAAAACCACACAGATACTAAGGTACAGCAATGTCATTCCGCACTGATGGACAGATCTAAAAAGGGGCCAGAGATCCTTAGTTCATACTGCTATTCTGATGTTCTGCAATGTGTAATGTTATGTATGGGGCCAGCACAGTAGCCTTAAAAGAGTAATATTATGTATAGGGAGAGAAAGACCTTGGAAGGTACCAGAACCACTGAGCGTTCAGTAGAGTGGTGAAGGCAGAGGTGAATGTTGAATCCTGCCTTCAGATGTTTGAGAGATAATCACTTCTGTTAGAACTTCGCAGCAGATGTCCCATTCCCAATACAACTTCCTAAGTCCTCACAGAATAAAGTTCAGTAGATTTTTGTCTTTTTTTTTTTTTTTTAAAATCTTCCAGTGGCCATGACCACCTCCAAAACAATGAAGTGTCTGTTATTAGTTCTCACGTGCCATGCATGGGAAGAACTGTGTCCTTCTTCCACTTTAGAGGACTCAAACCTGTCCTCTGCTAGGAATTAGTATAGGTCATATTTGGCTCAGAGGGATAAAAGGACGCTAACTTTTCTTTTGAATCTTGGCTACTATAGACGAACTGCCTGAAGCAAGTATGAACAAAGTTGTTAAACTTGGTGATGAAACCTTCAGTCAAGCAGCAGGAGGCATAGGACCTTACCAGTGCTAGAATCATCTGTTTATGGACTTACGAATTTTTTTTCCATGTAAATTACATACACTGTTCTTGAAGCAGGAGTCAACACTCCAGTTCCGCACCTTTTCCTGTTGTGTTCTAGTCTTAGAACAGAAACCTTGAAACCTTGAGTTTCAAGAACAGCTTCAGCACAATGCTGCTTCTTGCTCTCCCCACATACACATGCCTTTCTTTTTCACCCTGCAACGGTAACTTCCCTTGCAAGTGAGCAATCAGGATTTGAATCCTTTTAGGCAGAGCATGGAGTTGAAACTCTACCACCTTCATATATGGGGGATTCTGTAAGTACTGAACTGTTAATAAAAAAAAGTAGTAGCCTAACCCTTTGCTATATGTTACAAAAGAAGAAAAGAAGCTGTAGTTACTATTGCATTGGTTTTGGAATCTGATCTAGAATGTCTACAAACTGTGTTCTCAGAGATCCTTGGGATGTTAGTGGTTAGGCAGGAACTAAGGTCTGAGCTGCTCTGCTCTGTGGTAACTAGTGTGTTTAAAGGCAGGCATGAAGGCAGCAGTGAAGGCACTCAGGACTCTTAAAGAAGAAAAGTGAGGTGCTTTATTATATTTGTGAGGTGGTTTATTTGGCAGTATTTATTATATTTGGCGGTAGCTGAATAGCATTTTCATAACTGCCTAAATTCTACCTAAATTTCAATTACATTTCTGCATCTTTTTTTGCATCTGACCATGGCTGTTCACGGGATAAAGACCAAAATCACACCTTGCACAGTTACCATGTATGGCCAAAACCCACTGCTTTTGATTTTCCTTTTAACATCAAAGTACTAGAAAGAGCGTCTTCACTGAGTTCACTGACGTTCTTTAACAGGGTGGTCTGTAAATAGTTGAAAGGTTTGCTTACTGTATTAAAGTACGAGGCTTGTACACATGCATTCAGTCTATTTCTTTTCTTGCAACATATTTTGGGAAAAAAAGGGAAATTTAATTTACCAGGTGGTAATTTTTGTCTCAGAATGAAAAGCTGTGAGTCTAAACTGTGCCTATTGGTACAGAACATACTGACCCTCTTAAAGGTCTTTTCCAGCCTAAATGATTCTATGATCCTATGATTCTATGACCTGAAACAGTTTGTCACTTTGTCTTCAAAGTAACAGAACAGATTTGAAACCCATATTGCTGTTTTCAAAATAGGTCTCATTTATGTCAGTCACACAGACAAGGGAACTGTAAACCAGAACAAAAAGAGACCAAACCAGTGTGAAAAACTTGTGTTCTGCATACACAAAGGAAACTGGAAGTGTAGCCTTTGGAATAAGAGGTTTCACTGAATGTGTATGGGAAAGCTGAGAGAGTCAGAGGAAGCAGCAACTCACACACTGACCTTATTGCACCCAGAGGAGAAGGTACATTGTGTTAATTTTAGGTTAGCAAGATAAAGACCTAAAAGTACAGATAGATTCTATTAAAATATGTTCCAACTATTTATCAGGGCTAGAGTAGTTGTAAAATCCTGCTAGAATTTTCTCTCAAGTAAACTCTCTCATCATCAAATAAAACATTTACAGGGACCAAACTTGTAGCCATAAATGTGCTCCTGTGTTCAAACATATTTACCCTTTAGAACCATCTCAAGATACTTCTTTCTAAACCCCCATTTTCAAATTGTAGTAGGTGTTAGGAACACAAGGCTATCTCTTTCTATATATATTAATTCATGTGATTCTGCAAGATGGCACAAATTTACTCATGGGTTAAGATTATAATTGCATTTCAAAGCAGTTCTCTTGAAACATTCTAAAACAGATTATGTTCTTAAAAACTCTGTTCTTTACTTTGCATGTTTTAGTACCACATCCCATTAAAGCTGTGTTTGAAGTTACTAGGATTTGTTAAAAATTTGATAATGCCTAAGCAGATAAGAGATTATATGCTTTATGTATATATTTGAAGGATTTGTTCCAGCTTGGATACAGTGTATTAATTGGCCACCTACAGTGAACAGCAGTGTTTAATATTTAGAACCCTTTTCCTCATTGTTTTCCAGGCAGAAGAGCATGTAAGTATTCTTTTAACTAAATTTGCTAACTTTCTGGAACACATTTAAACAATGTGTGCTACTTGTGTCATATTACATTAACTTCACTTCTACAGACAGGTTGTATACATATGTAATAAATAGCCCCTCAGGGATCAGATCTAGATTAACTGAGAAAAACGTACTCTGCTATACGTTAAGTAATTTACAATATCTCAGTAAACATTGGAAACGACATGTTTGTCTCACCAGAACAGGTTAACAGTGCCTGCAGACTCGGTAATGATTGTAGAATGTTAAACTATCAAGTGGAAAGTTATAATCACTTTAAATAGTCTAATTTTTTCCCCTAAAACATCAGACTATCTGGAGTTTGATAACCAGGATGTCTGTAATAACACTGAATGTTTATGATACAGAATGAAAGTAGTAAAGAAAGACACCAGTTCTGCAAAGGATGTAAACAGAGTGACTTAAAACTGAGAGAGGGAGGCTTGGAGAGAAAACTTGTTTAAGTGGGTAATCTTTTATTTAAATATTATTCCTTTTAAATTAAATTGCAATATCTGCAATTAGCGATGAAACATATTTTAGGCATGCCAGTTTTATTTACATATCACAGAATCCCTGTAACCTCTCTATTTCTATCAGCTCAGTTTTGCCTGGTAATTATTTAAATACTGGTATGGTAACTGCTATTGCTGGCTTTGGTTTTTATTGCCCCAGTCTAAATGTAATTAACAGACAGTGTTCTAAGTAAGCCTATGAAGGTTATTTCAGAAGACTTCAGGTGCTTAACATGGACATTCATTGCAACTCTAGAACCTATTTGTTAGATTTGCCAGGTGTTGGGGAAAGTAACATATACATATATATATATCTGTAGTACAGCAAGAAATAAATATTATCTTTGCTTCAGGTTAAATCAATGCATCTGTTGGCTGCATTGTTTGGATGTGTAGCTGTAAGTTTTCCCAAGCCCTAAGAAAATAGGACTCACCACATAGCACTCGTGTAAGCTTAGGATAAACCGTGTAATATAAGAAGTGCAGCGATTTCAGGATTTACCCTGGCTGCCTTGTCTTTGATACACAGAAGGAGATAGAAAGTAGGCTAAATTCCAAATGAGGAAGCATGTTTAGAATTCTGTCTTAATTGATCATTTAAGGACAATCATTTTAATTGTTTAATTACATTATTTAACTGTCTCAAAGTCAGGCAAGAGGCCCACCAGCATAGAGAAATAACAAACTGTACTAGGAGAGTGGCTGGAGCAGAGGTCCATAAGCCCTGGATTCTGGTGAAGCCATTTAACACTGTTTGCTTGTCCTGAACCAGAAATAATAAATACTTCATTATACTCAATTATTGGAGATCCTAAGACAAGAAGCACTGTATTACAAATAATCATTATTATTTCATTATATATCAGCTTTGCAACAAAAACAACTAAAGACTTCTGTACATGGAGTAAAGGTAACTTAATATACATTATGTAAGAATGACTTAAAATATATACTAATTACATATGAGAATGTTAAAGTAACTGAAAAGCAGTTGATGCAAATGTTCATAAACATTGTGGCTATCTGTAGAAGAGGTATAATTAAGTTAAAAACCAAGGTGTAATATTTACTTAGTCACTTAGTCTGATGTTACATGAGTAACTTCATTCATTGTACATGTACTGTTTTGGGGGAGAGAAAAAATATTTGAAAGAAGACAGCAGAAGTAAGAAGGAAGAGGACTGAGAGAGGGACAAATGTTAAATTCAGAGCATGGGAGGACTGACAATGAATAATCCTGTAAAACTGGTATCAGCTGGGGTCAGAATCCCTGAGTACACTTTGCTTCAGTTAGGTCTGACTCTATATGCTGTTCTGTTCAATCTGTCTGTAAAGAACAATGGAACAGGCATAATAATTTTTTTTTTCAGTTGAGGACCTGACATAATGACAAATATGTCAGGTTTTGAGAGAAGCTTGAAAATTGAGTTCAGTGGAATTTCCCTACCAATCATACTTTGTACTTATCCTCTTCAGATTAGTGAATTCTGTGCTCTCCTTGTTTACCTACTCTGTTCTATCCAGGGCATAACTGGAATCCAAGACACAAGTGCCGTGTAATGCCAATAACTCAACATACAGATTAATCTGTAAGTAAATACAGTGCCTTTATTAAAAGAAAAAAAAAACAAACAGACAAGAAAAATGGAGAGAGATAGTGCTGTTTAGAAAGAAATTAATAACTTTAAAATTAATGACATTGATTTTTAAAGAGTGGGCGTTGTATCTTATCGTACCAAAAATAAGAAAGTAAATTAAAAACCTACCATGAACTCAAGAATTATGTGGACACAATCCCTGTTACTTTAAAGTGAGATATAAATCCAGAGATTTCTCATGCCATCATTTTGTAAATAATTACAGTTCTGCTGAATCTGTTGTATAAAGTTTACATGGGAGGTTCAGTGCACCCTCGCTCTTGTTTAGAACATTCAGAACCACCAGAGAGATGTTGACATATGGCTGCACTGTTTTAGTGCACGAGACATCTACTACATGGGAGCATAATAAACAGGAGCATAAAGACAGGTTTGTGCAAGCAGTTTGGATTGACCTTTTTGGCAGCTGAAATCCATCTTGAGTACATGGTGCTGATGTGGACAGACGTGTAAACCTCATCTTGTTACCACAACTACTAGTTTTAAAAATATACTCCAATGCTCAAAATGTGTATCATTCTAAGTAAAGTGATTTTAAATGGGAAAGAGGATGGAGCAGCAACAATTCATAATAACGCATGGCAGAAACTGTCTCTTAAGTTTGTAATGATACATGATACTTCTTGATAAATAAAGAGTTAGATAAGTATGTTTTACACCAGTAGGATTTCTTATGATAATTTCAGGGAGATGGCTTATTTCATGTATTTTTTCCCTAGCAAAATATTTGACCAACTGGTACAGTATTTAAATGATGGCATTTAAAAAGAATAATCTGCTGGTCTTACCATGAGCAGTTCTTACCTCAGCGTTTTCAAAATTAGGAATATTTGTATAAATACTTTTTACTCTTGAATAACAGTCTCAGAATCTGGTCTACAGCAGTATTTATTCAAAACCTGTCTGGACACAGTCCTGTGCCTCCTGCTCTAGGTGTGTCTGCTGAAGCAGGGAGGTTGGACAAGGTGATCTCCAGAGGCCCCTTCCAACCCCCAACATTCTGAATTCTGTGATTCTGTGGTTCTTAGAAACGGAATGAATCCAACTGTATTGCATTTTTAAAGAAACATAACACTTTCTACCTTTTGACAAATATCTAACAGATAACCAATTTAGTCTTGTTTTAACAAGTCCTAATCTACTGTTGCATACCAAGGTATAAGCCGCCTCTTATACCTCTGGTAGCATTTGGATTCAAGAATATAAAATAATCACTCATTGTGATAATAAATTTTAAGGTCTAATCTTCACTGGTGGGATGTAGGCAAATGGCACTTCACAGCTTTATATGTTCCTTGTGTTCTTAATAATTTCCTATTAAATTAATGGAAGCACTGTGCATGTTATCTGTGGGTGTTGCCCACAGATTCTAAGTGGTTATGTCACAATGAAAGAATACACCTATATACTGTGCACGTACCTACCTATAATAGTGTGAATAGTATACTTTTAACAGTTTTCCTAAATTTATCAATTCACCAGTTAGTAAAATCCTGAGATCAACAAGAGTAAGATGAAAAAAATATCTTACTGTTGTAATGTTAAGGGGGGGTGAAGATGCAGAGGAAGGTAGCAAAAGAGTAGTTAAACAATTAGACACAATAGAGAAGCTGTTTGGCATGCGATACTCTTTATCTTGGATATTACAAGTTCAACATGGAATAGGTATCTTTAAAAGAGGAGTGGCTGGTACTATCTTGTCACAACCACACCCCTAGCTTTACCTTTGTGTTTTCACTTTTCTGGAAGGCGAGACTGTATTTTATGTGCATATACTTGGGCATGTTGGAAAACAGTGATGAGATAGTAGTAGAGAGTACTTGCACTTTAGCATACACCTAGTCACACTTAATACAGAATTATAGAGTGAGACTTCTTATATTGAAGTGCTGTTGCAGAGTCAGCTGATTTTCATCTTATGTTATGCGAAATATGCACTCTTGTTAATCTCTGATTTAAAAATACAGAAAACATGAACCTTTAGTGACTGACTTACCCAAGTCATGCAACATGTGGAATTGCACTCTTTCATATATCTTCAGTGTATTAGTAATGCTATGGTTTTGTCTAGAATTTATGGCCTGAAAGTGGAAAGGTACTTAATATCACAAATTCAACATGGAAATTTGAAAATTTCAGGGTTTTTTGTTTCATCAGCATAAGCACAGAATGGGTGACGTTGGAATGGACCTCTGGAGGGCACCTGGTCCAACCCAGGGCTCAAGCACAGCTACCTAGAGCCAGTTGCCCAGGACTGTGTCCAGACAGGTGCTGAATATCTCCAAGAAGGGAGATTCCACGGCCTCTTTGGGCAACCTGTGCCCGTGCTCAGTCACCCTCACAGTAAAACTGTGTTTCCTGATGTTCAGAGGAAATCTCTTGCATTTCAGCATGTGCCCATTTTCCTGTCACTGGGCACTACTGTAAAAAGCCTGGCTGCATCTTCTTTGCACCCTCCCACCAGGTATTCATACACATTGATATGACCCCGGCACCCCAAGCCTTCTCTAAGCTACGCAGCCGCAGTTCTCTCAGCCTTTACTGGTGTGGGAGTTGCTCGTATTTTTTCACAGAATGTGTTATGTTGGTTGGGTTGCACTGCATGAAGATGTAAGTTTTAATGCATTTATGCTATTCATGGTATTTGATCACTGAGGATGGAAGACCCCATATTTACTCAGGAAAAACTCTTGTCTCCTAGGATTTGTATGATTGTGTTTCACTGTTGATGGTACTCATGGGTACAAAAGAAACCAATGGAGAATAAGTTGTCAGATACTATTCTTCCATTTAAACATCCTGAATCTTAAGTTCATTTGCAAAGGTAGAAATAATAGTATACAACGGGAATCAACGTGGTTGTTCTGGTTGATGTACGCTGTAACCCTTGATTTCTCAGACAGTGGTCTGAGATACAGTACATCTGAGGGCAGAGTCCTGGTAGTGTGTTGCTGGTAGCACATATTAAGGATTACACCATTTCCCCATCTCTTTTTTTTTTTGCAGAAGGGCAAAAATACATGAGAATTTCTGTATTCTGAGAATGGCAGAGCTTAACTCAATTGAAAGCTTTGAGCTATGCTTACTCTTTCCTTAGTATGGCACTCTGGCAGAGGGGGAAAGTGAGAGGGGAAGATTGGCCTTTTCTCCCTCACCTGAACCTTTTAGGTTCCCTTTTGCTTGCCTTGAGAAAGCGTTTCTTCCCTCCCCTTACACATATTGTGTTACCCTATCCTAGGCTCATGCCAGATTCTGTAGAGCATGTACCTATGCCAGATCCTGGAGAGAGAATTTGGCCTCACAATGTTTGCATTGTGTTTGCTTTGAAAGGAGCCAAGTTTGAATCTGTAGCTATCCTTGTATTACACAGGCCTATGAAATGTTTTATGTTGCTGATGTTCATACACATTTGGACAAAACAAGTATATTTCTATGTTTTTCATTTTAAAATTATTGAAGTTGTATCCTTGGTTCTTGCTGCTGGTGGAGTTTAATATTGCTGTCCTCACTTGAGCAAATCTCCCAGTGAGATCAACACAAGTTTTGCCTGAGGAAAAGGTTAAAAATTTGGCTTATAATGGCCAGAAGGGAGCTGTGCTTCACTCAGCTTCTTTTGGTAACTGCATCAGTTTGAAATTTCAAGTATTAGAGAGACCTTTTGAGCACTCCAGTTTCAGGAAGGATGAGCTCCATCTGAGCTGCCTAAGAATGTCTTATACTCTTACTGGTGTGGAAAATACGTGCATGAAGATGTTAAAAGCTAGCTGTTCCACTGGAATGAGTGAAGTCCTGAATTTTACACAGATCTACATTCTTCCACTGAGGGCTTTTTATTTATTGTTATTCTGGTTAAAGTGGTACTTAATCCATCAGTAAGAATTCCATGATAAAATTCAGGCTGTGCCTTGGGTGACCTGTCAGAAACTGTATATCTTATTACTAGGAATCTTTTGAGACTTAGGATTTGATTTTCCTCCTGCACATATATGAGATGTCTTTGGCAAAGGTCAGACAAGTTTTAACCCACAATATTAAGTCACAAATGAAATGGATTTAAGTGGTCTTGCCCTACTCCCTTGTGAGTGCTTGCTCACATCTCAAAACCACCGTATAATTTGTCACAATTCAACATGATTATCTGTCTTTGCTCAGGAGGACTATAATAGCTAAAGAGTAAGTTATATTGCAGGTAAGGATATAGGATTACTGGTAGAGCTTATTGAAAGAGCTTTCAGAACTCTAGCCTAAGCCTATCTGACCCTAGCTGGTGCTTACTTTCTTTTATTTCCTTTTTTTTTAGTTCTGTTGTCCTTTGGGCTTTTTTGTTGTTTTGTTGGGTTTTTTTTACAGTATTTTTTTCTGGTTTGTTCTTTTGTTGTGCTAAAAAATATCCTAGATTACACCAAAAATGGCAACACAAAATAGGATAGCAAACAAAGGTTCAGCTGACAGTGCGTAAATAGACCCAGCAATCTTTGATTCAGCTGTCCTCCCTGCTCAAAAAAGTTTTTCAGCATGTAGACTGTGAAGCATGTAAATGTTATTTTCTAAACACCGCATGTCCAAATGATCTAGACGGGATCATGGAACAGAACATAGTTTGAAAAGCAACCCTCCCACACACTCCCCCCGCCCACCCCATCTGGGTTCTTTGAGAAACGGGGCATGTTCTAGTCGCCAATCAAGCTGTTATGTAAAGTGTCTCTAAAGTTCAATGCACTTTTAAAAATATTTCGGGGCTTGGTACATTTTAAAGAAATGCTCCTTAGTATAATGAGCTGTGCCTATCTTCATGTTCATTAGTTGCATGCTAATGGCTATGTTTAAAATTCCTTCTTATCAAGTTTCCTGATTGATGGGAACTTGAACCAACCTCTAGACTTCCAGACCTTGCTCAGTTACTGTCATTTTCATTGGCAGAATAAATCATTTGATGTGAAAAATATGCACTATTTTGATTCCTTGTTCAGTCCTGTTTTATGTATTTTCTATCAGCATCTATTTTGTTTTCTGTGGGTATCTGACAAGGTCCTATAGTGTCAGACAGCCTCTATTATTTAACAGACTACCAGGACTTTTTACCTTCTGCTGTTGCAGCATAGGACAAAGGAACTGCATGCTGTTCTTTTTATTTTTCTCTGCTTTTCTTCTTCACTGTAGCTGCTTGGGTTAAAAGACAAACAAACAAACAAATCTCTGTGGACTTCAAAAAGATCAAACTAAAAAAAGGCAAATAATTTCTTAAAGCTAGGCTGTTTTGCTGTGTTTTCTCTCCTGTTTTTCTTTTCTTCCTTTTTTTTTTTTAATTCTGAAAAGAAATAGCAGGCTGTAGGCACTGCCTGTGGCTTGCTAGCCTTGCTTCTTGTGTGGTCTGTGCAGACTTTATGATTTATTCAGCTAATGGGAAAGGAGCATGACCCCCAGTGGCCACAGAAAGAGAGCTGCATGTGGGTTTAATGCTTTCACCACAAAAATGTCTGCTATGACTAAGCTGTGTGGCTGAAGTCACTGTCTGAATGGTGCTAAAAAGGAACTTAGGCATTAAGTGTGCACTATTTACTATAGATTGGCTCTTGGGATTAGGCCAAGGGTTTCTTACTCAGTTTCAAAGAATAGCATGGAAGCTGCTAGGAAAATTAGAGCTGTGCAATTTATTTTTACCAGTCTCCCCAGTGAGTGACCCAGTGAACGATTTGCCTCATAACACTTTTTTTCATCAGTTACCAAAGAGCAATTCAAAATGTACTGGTTTGTTCGTGAGTTTTATGGGGCTTATTGTTTACATTTTCCCATCTCCTACTTTTTTTCATGTTAACATGTCTTTCTAATACTGTTTTTCTTTATATATTGCTTAGAACTATAAGGGAAAACAGGTTTGGACAACATTGAAGCATTATTGCTTGAGACTAGTTAAGCCACTGTCTCTGATTTAAAGGATGAAACTGTGGGCTAGATTAGGAGTCCGCCTCCATCCTTACTCAAGAGAATGGCAAAAACACGTATTCTTCATTGGGAAGAAATTGAAATCAGTCTGTTTTATTATGGCAATGCTGCCACTAGTTTTACTTGGTTTTGCTGACTTTTAAGGGCAGGTTAAAGTACTCTCTGTCTGTTTGCCTACTGATAGGTAACTGTGTCTTCACATGGTTATATTAAAAACAAAACAACCACCAGCACCTATATTAAGAGAAAAAAAATCAAGGTGTTTTGTAGCCTTTAAAAAGTATTTAGAAATTCTGTGTTTCCAGCACTATCTTTCATCATGCTATGTATGAAAACTAGTGGAACATAAAAAATTAATCAGAAACACTTAGCTAGTGGCGTTGTTTGCTTGTTTTCTGAAAAATATTCTTTGTTATCTGAAAATGGTGAGCACACCTTTTAAAAAGAGACCTAGAAGAAAATTAGGAAAATAAAAGAAGATACAGAGCTCTAGGAACTGACATTCCAGATTCCTTCCATCTTCCCATAGTTAGATTTTGGTTAAGTATAAGGCAATCCAGAATAACTGAAAACAAGTTAGTATTTATTTTAGTTATTGAATTATTGGCAAGCATGTAGAGAAAGGAAAAAATATCAACTGCATCATGTATTATGTATCATATTGAGAATCATACCTTTTAGTATCAAATATCTGACAGAG
The DNA here is from genome assembly GCF_949628215.1 of Phalacrocorax aristotelis. Lineage (NCBI taxonomy): Eukaryota > Metazoa > Chordata > Aves > Suliformes > Phalacrocoracidae > Phalacrocorax > Phalacrocorax aristotelis. The sequence goes on from NC_134279.1 coordinate 19,064,133, forward strand.
CAAAAGTAGCCATTTTTTGTCACTAAGTTTTGGAAAATGGGAGAGATTAAAATATAATGGATTTTGTGTAAATAGCAATACCTTGTGTGTATGTCTTTGCATTTTGTCTCGCAGTCCTGTAGACTTTGTCTTGTAGCCAAAATTTTGAAATCTAGATGACAAATGTTAGGATCCTAAATCATATTTCTGCATTTTTTAATATTTTATACATTCATTTTTCTATAAATGCTGAGAACCCACAAATCAGAAGTAATTGAAGTGAAAGAGTGCTGCAAGTGTTTCACAGTTTTGAAATTCAGGCCATTTTTACTTATAAATGTTACTGGAAAAAAATCACGCAACATTTATATTTACAGAAAGACAAATTTGGGCATCAAATGAAAAATATATATGTCGGCAAATATGGTGAATTATTTGGTGGAAAATACTTGGTTGAAAAAGTCCAAGTATATTATTTTTACATTTATTAAAAGAATACATTTCAGGTTTACATTTTGAAACAATCTTGTCTATGTGTAGTACTTCTTTTGTTTTAATGAATTCCAAAACATTGGTTGTATCATGTCAAACGAAACCCCTGAAAGTAAGTTGTTAACGTGAAACAGTTTTTTAAAATCCTTTTCCCCTTTAGACAGAACTGAAAGAAGTTATTCATACAGTTCTACTTCATAATCTTAAGACACAGAGGTTTGAAATTTTTGCTTGACTCTGAAGTTTATCCTTTCTGTCCAGTTTTCTGGGATGCCTGAAATATGGTTAAAAATCTCAAGGTGAAAGACTTCCTGCTGTGCTTAGTTTACTCCCGAGTATATTGCACAACCGGGAAGAAAAAATGTGAAGAAATCAGTAGTGACGCTGTTATCTAAGCACTGAGAAATTTGTGAAAATGGAGTGAGGGGGTTCTGTAGTAGAGGATTAGGCCTGTTTTTAACCTTATAAATGTTTGTGTTTCCTGTTTAGAGGAGGGCTCTGACTTCATGCTGCCCTGTAACCCAACACTAGAATGATGTGGTGATTGTTCCATAAGAGAATTTGAGAAGCCATTGCTTTGGGTTATACAGAGCATTTTTGCTGGGCTGCTACGCATTGTGGAGAAGTTCCCCTCTTCAGGCTATGGGGGATGGTAAAGAGAACTGTGCAACAGCAGTGGGAATATAATACTAAAAGTCGACTTACCTACAGCATGCAAGCTGGTGTGTGTGGCGTGCAGCACAGATGCCTTGTCAGCAAGAGGCATGGGAGAGGACAGTGCTCTGTGTCTGGCATGCAGGTGTTTCAGCTGGTATTCACACTGTCTACTGGCAAACAGATATATTTTTTTTTTTCTGGTGGAGGAGGAAGAGACAGTGGGAGGTAAAGAAAGAAGAGGGATCACCCACAGTCATTTCCCAGAATGGAAGAGGAGAAAAGCAACACATCAGTTCAACCCCTGTTTACACATATAACTGGCTTAGCTTTCCTTTGCAAGTATAAATCAAATGGTACGGACTTGGGATGTTTTTCTCTCTCCTGTGAGGACAGCCTCTTCGTTTTTTGACTTATGAGGATTGTGTTAGTACTCCAGAAGTTTTAGGTTGCAAGCTGTAAACTTGACTCTGGCATTCCCTGACTGAAAAACTCAACTTCCTCATCAGTAGGTTTCTTTTTCCCTGGGAAATCACATGGTGACTTCTGTCACTATGAACTGCTTTAGCCACATAAAGTGGCTATACATTCGGCAGCTTTAGGTCCTTCCTTGGGAACATCTTTTCTGAAGCTAATATTTTCCAGATATCATGACAGCACCTGCCTTCTGTGACTAAAATGTGAATAACATGGAGAAGTTATCTGACTTTCTGAAATTCTTAGTAGTTACTGACAACTGGTAAAAGGTAGAGTAGCTCTTGGGATATTCTCACCTAAGTCAAGATACAGACCAACTCAGAGAAGTTGTAGGCAGTTGTGTTCTGTGATCTACTGGCTTAACTTCTCTGTTTTGTGCAGTTTAGTCTTTTGATAATGAGGCCCTAGTAGAAATTACTGGGGTCTGCCTGTATCCACAGAAATATTACAGTTAAAAGCTGGTTTTCCTCATTTCTTTTTTTTTTCTCCTCATATAAATGTAGCAGTTGGGAATCAGGTTTTTCATCTATATTGGAATCATGTCATTTAGTCCTACATCTGTTCTCTGACAGTAGCCAGTTTCAGATGCCTTAAAGGGGAGTATATAGAAATGTAAATTATTATTACTGTTATTTTATTTGCTATAGTACAGTATTACTACCAGATGCCACTTGGGGGTTGAATCTATCCTCGTTTGGGATATACATTATACTGAAATCTCATCAACCATTTTTGAGTTTTGTCGAAGCTGCGTTGGAACCATAATCCCCCAGTGCTTGCTTAAGGAGGCTATAGAACTGGGTGGGCATGTTCATGGCATACAGAGTTCATAGGGTAAAACAAAGAGATGTGACCCTTTTAATCAGCTTTCCTGTCTCCTCGTGTAATCTGTGCTCTGGCTTGACTGGAGCTGGGTAGTTCATTTTACTATCTGCCAGCCCTTACTGGGAGTCTCGCTAAATGCTCAGTTTGCTTTTGCTGTCTGTACAGTGATAGCTATCACTTACTTACAGTAAAGAAACTTATAACGTGCTCCTTCTGTCTGTTCTTCTTTGGTTCCCATTCATTCAGCATCATTTCCCGTATCGCTTGGTTCTGCTCTTGAGTCATAGGGCAGAGTTTTCTCATGATTCCCTACTAGCTAGTCATAAGATCTGAAAGATTTTGATCTGTTAGTTTATGGGAGCATTAACTTCCATGTCATTGAAATCCAAGCTAAGATGCCTTTGCTTGCTGGGATTTCTGTTAAAATTTTAGGGTTTTCAGTATGGTTAAATTATTATAGCCAAAGTCAGGCTCTAGCCTGTTTCTTCATCCTCAAGGATTACTTTCCTTGTCCAGAGAGCTGCTCTATTAATATCGTGCAGTAGTTTGTTGAACATGTTTTGCGGGCAATCAGTCTCTATAGCACAGAGATTGCTGTATGCATCTTCTTTGACCAAACTTTTTTAGTAATATGTAGCATATAAGCCAGTGACGCAGCTGTTCAGGAGGTTTTCTAAACATTTGGGAATTTTGCCCTTCACCAGTCAATATGCTGAAATATTTAATCGTGTAGATATTATTGTCTATCGTATAATTGCTTGAATTTGTATAGGTCTTCAAGAGGCAAGTGGTTTGGGTTTTATTTTTGGTTCTGTCATAGAATATTATTGGGCATGTCAGATTCTGGTTGGTATTTAATTTCTTCTCATTGAAGTGTGTATATGAATATTCCCTAAACAGACAAGTGATGTGTGCATCTTAATTACTTACTACTTGCCAAACAATTTCTTATCCTCAGATGAAAGTCACTATGAAAACTAATTTATGTGGATTTTTACCCAATTTAAAATTACTTTTTTCAAATTTAGAATCAATTATTAACATCAGCAAATGCTAGATGCAGATGCTGACACTAAAATTTCCACACATAGCTTATTGCTTCTTTTTTGCTTTGCTTTTTTTAATGTATTTTCTATTCATTGCACTAACTCTTGCTTTCATCTGTGTTTTTGTATGTAGACATTTATCCTCCGTATGGTGATTTGCCAAATGTATTCTACGGTCTCAGGGTAGGATGATCAGTTCATTTCCCCTATCTGCCCTTTTGACACTCTATTCTGCAATACATAAGAGTAGAGCTTTGTCTGAAAAGTAGATTATAAATAGTCTTTGGAAAAAATGTTCTAAGAATTCACCTTGAAGCTACTTAGATCTTAACTCTGTCTCAGAAAACTGTAGTTGGGATGGAGGTCCGACGCTCAGAACATTCTCTGTTGAATTAATCTTTCTAATCAATACTATCTTTCTTTGCCAAAATATTTTACAAGAAATTGCATTAAGCCTACCTATCAGCTGATTCTCATAGCTGTCTTCAACTCTGTACCTTGACTAATTGTCTTACCTGTTGCTCATCTACTTGCTGCTTGATGTTTTATCTTATCTGATCTAACTGCCCACTGCTGGCTGCCACCAGAAGAGGAGGTCCTCCTGTCATCTTCCTTTCACTCCTGTCCAGGAGTTCATTCTCCCTTACATTAGGTCTAGCACATCGTGCCACTGCCAGTGTGTCAGTTCAGCAAGCATCATTCATTTCTTCATGGGGTTTCCATTGGAGCAGCTCACGGAACTGATTCAGCCAAGAGCCTCGGGATCTTTACTTCTAAATGGAAGTGAGGGGAGGGAAAGAGCATTCAGCTCATGGGCTGGGGGCGTAGGGGCAGTGGGATTTCCCTTTTTGGCAGCCACCTGCAGCTAGACCAGATTATGTACAATGTCAAGCCACAGTCTTGAGCAATTCACAGCGTTTCTGATCTAGTGAGACCAGAGTGTTTGATGTGCTTAGTGGAGATCTGACTTTTCAAATAGGTCTGGCAGCAAGTACTAAAAAGCAGGTGTCCTCCAGATTGGTGTATGACTTACATAGCCAAGAGAAGGCTTCACAGAAGAGCAGCTACTAGAAAAAAATCAGTCATAAAACAAATAAGACACCATTAGTTTAAATGGGCAAAAGTTCACAAAGGAAAGGACCTGGCAGCTGACATCAATATTATTATTGGCTGAAAAGACATTTGAACTTCTTGGCAACAACAAACGTCAGTGTGTTGGATCTGAACAGGTGAAATTTATTATAACCTTTACACACAAGTAGTCAGAAAAAATCATTGTGGGTGTTCAAGTGATGAGGACTATCTGCAGCAGTAGGTAAAGTAGAGACTTAGAGTATATAAAGTAGTCATTGCTAGAAAGTACAGGCTGAGTACAGGAAAGTGCAGGAAAACAGGTTTTCCTAAGAATATGCACCACAGAAAATCAGTGGGAACTGGGTGCCTTCTTTTCTCTTTCAAAAAGCCTCCAGCCAAGCTCCCTGAAATAACACTACTAAGGAAATGTGATCTTTCTCAGATCTTCTAAATGCAGACCTGTTCAAAGCCCAGGAAAGTCACATATTTCAGGGCCTTAAGGGAGGTGAAGGAGGACAACTACCAAAAAAGTTAAGATTTTAAGAGAGAGATTGCTGTTGTGCTCAGTAAACATGAACCTTGGGTTTACAGAACTGATGGTGAACTGTCAGCTGAGACTTTAAAACGACATTTTCTCTTATCCTATCTAAAAACTTAGGAAAACAATGGCATGTTTTCTAAGAGCAGGGTTTCACCTATTTTTCCTTGTTGAAAACTGTTCTTTTCCTGTGTGGTAGGGAAATGTGTCATGCATAAACCATGGTTCTGCCCGTCCTTTTCTTCAAAACAGAATTTATCCAATCCATTTCTAGATACAGAACTATATGCATTGCACTTGATATCTTATCTGATGAATATGCTCTGCACCCAATCATAATAAGAATAGATGAAAATTACTGTGTATGGTAATAGAACTTCATATATTGAATAGAATAATATATTGCACTGAATATATTTCAGCTGGGCAGAATTTACAATTTCTGTTCCTAAGAAAATGCAGTATGCAGCTGTTTTTAACATGTTTTCTATGTTGAAATGTATACTGATATATATTCCTGTCTTGATTTTGTCCTGCCCTAGGACATCATTGGAGATAAAAGATTTTACCTGAATGGATCATTTCCTATAGAAATACTGAAATAAATACGGAGGAGAATGGCATACATGCAGGCACCTAGGCTAATAAATAGTCACACACAGTTTGTAGTTTTGTTTTCCGAGTGGAAGAAAGATTGTAATATATGGTCTGCTTTTGAAATAGTGGTGTGAGTTTTTGTTTGGGGGGATTTTGTTTGGGTTTGGGGTTTTTTTTGGTGGGGGTGTGTGTGATTTTTTTTTACTGTAGCGTTGCTCAAACACTGGCACAGATTGCCCAGAGAGGTTGCAGAGTCTCTGTCCTTGGAGATACTCAAAACCCAACTGGACAAGGTCCTGGGCGACCTGCTCTAGGTGACCCTGCTTGACCCTGGTCCACCAGAGATCACTTCCAACCTTAGGAAAGGTTTCTTTTACCTGGAGACCTATCTACATTTTTTCTAGCTGGGTGTATGCACAGAGAGAAAACTATGTCAAGTGAGGTAGGGTTTTATAAAGAGTTTAAAAATTGAAAAATGGCAAAAAGAAATGAAAGTCAGCAATGCACATCCGACTAAGCTGAGAGTTGATAGGCAGAGTAATAGTGAGAGCCTGGAAGGGAAAGAAGCACACACTGGCAAGCTGGTCTTTCCAGTATAGTGAAAGGTTTCAAAATGTTTCATAATGAAGAAAATATCCAGCAATAATATCTTTGTTTAGTTTTTTATTTAGTTTTCTCTGTGGTTTAAGATTTTTCAGGGACATTTCTTTCAACAACATCCAGTTTTCTGTTTTACCATCGGTAAGTCTTGTTTTTCTTAAAAGCTGGAAATGCTACTGTACACGGATTACTGATATTTCCAAAGCTGTTGACAGTCTCTGACATGCACAGATCTGCTGAGTGGGTCATAAAGCCCAGTCAGCTGTATCTTTTGCTTGTACATAGATGAGATTTTATATGTACTGGCTCTGTAGACTTTGAAAGCTGGCCAGGACCTTTGACAAAAACCAATCTGACTGTTGCTGCTAAAAATCTAAAAGTAAAGCAACATTAAAAATACTTCATAATCTAAAATGTATTTTCTGCTGCAAGCAGGTGAAATGATGTTTTCAGGAAAGCCCTGTCACTAGTATATGGTGAGATTTGTAATTAATAGAAGGCTGCCTTTCGAAATAGTATTGCAGTGGCATGACAAAGCCCTTAATTTTTTGTTCTTTACAATGAGTAGAATTTGCATTGGGAGAAGACTTATAACCTACCTTAAGAAATCTGTGGGTCACCCTGGGTTGAGGTATATCACACAATTTGAATCCTCTTTTTTCCGCTATGCATGTCTGTAACTATTCTACTAGGGATTTAGTTGGAAACATCTTTAAAGATGGGTGTTTTCTTTGATGGCAGAGTAGGAACCTGGCTAAGTCAGTTACAGTAACAACAGCTCATATACTTCCCAGGGGTATGAATTTATTCTGCTAGAAGTATACTTTGATTCTTTAGAGCAAATGGTTGGACTGTATATTGCTTGCAAATGCAGAGGACTTAAGCTGTTTCTATATAAGCTTCTAAATGTTAACAGTCTCTTTGAAAGGCAACGGTTCAGAGGATCTCAGTTTTGAAACCTTTTAAATGAGTGTCCATGTTCTTATCATTCTCTGTATATCCTTCTTCCTTTTGTTTGAGTTCCAAATTTACTTGTAAGCATTTTACATTTTGGAGATTAAAAGCTAAGTGCTTAGAATTAGGAACTTCATTCTGCAGTTGGCACAGCTTTGTTTCTTTGAACTATTAAATTACGATAAGCCTGATTTTTAGAAAAGTAATCCATGTTTTTAAAATTTTGGGCATCTACTACTTTTTTAAAAAAACCCTAAGCGAGCAACGTTCTTGACACTAATTGACCTCAGTGGCAGTTAGGCCCTAACCTGCAGTCCTGCAAAGCAGCTATTTGTGTGTCTAGGCAAAATTTTAGACATTATGATGTTTTATGTATTATGACTCTGGTACCCCAGTGCATTGTAATGGAGACATAGGTTGGTCTTGCAAGGGAATGAAAGAGGATACTATTGTAAATGAACATGAAATTGAGCTATTTCTTTAGAAGTCTTTGTTGTTCTTTGAGAATGCTTTTTAATAACTGTCTGGATGTCACCTACACATACCAATAGTTTCTAGATGCCAAATACTTTTACAGAATAAAAATGCAGGAGATGGCTAAAGGTTCAAGGTCAAGTGCAAAGTAGGACAGGAGAAGGAGGACATCATTTTCAAGTGCCTCTTGGTAAAATAACCAGAGAAGACAGTAAGCCATTCATAAGGATTAAGGCTAATGGGTGAAAGTAAATTGTTTTAATTAGGTTCCTGAGTTTTAATCCAAAACAAAACTTGCAAGAGGCATATTGTAGATATCAGCATTTGATCCTACCCTATTAAATACATTTTCGGCATCTCAAGAAAAAGCAGCAATGGGATCGTCATCATCTCTCACCTCTCATAATATCTGTAGCACTCTTCTTAAATTATCAGCTGCCTCCCTGCCTGGCATGAAACTGCCTTGATCTTGATTTACAATGGTGGTAATGCTTTTGTTTAGTCTCGTGGTTGGCCATTTGGTAAATATTTTTAAGACCACATTTAACAAAGATACAGAACGATAGTCCTTACATTTACTGAGACTTTATCATTTCAGAGCAAACAGATCCTACTTAGCTTTTCATTGATAATGGTGTTACACCTTTACCTGGTTTTGTGCAAGGCATTTTGGAGACACTGTTTTAGGTTAATGTATGGTTTCTGACATACATCCCCTGATATTAGCCACCCTGTTCAATCCAATTGCCAGACTGCAAGTTCTTCACTGTACTAGTTGTTTAATTCAGTATGTACAAGTACAGTTGCATATGCATTTCAGTTTGGCTAATATATGGCAGCAGATAACAATGCCCCAGCTGAGTTTAGAGACAGGCAGGGAATAACTATAAAATTAGGAAGAGGCAGAAAAAGAAACATATGTCACTTTTTTTACCACTTTCCATAGTGGTCCTAAATATGGTGTAGGCAAAGAACAGAACTTCTCTCTCCCTTCTGGTATTGCCAAGGAACTCCTCATGAGTCTAAAATAGAAGGTGTGGGTGAGGACGGGGTCATCAATTTAGCGCTTTCCATACCTGGAGTTGTCCACTAAATAAAAGACAACAGACGTTTTTCTGAAGTGGGCAGTCCTTGAGAGGCCAGGAAAAAACAGGGGTTTATTCATCTGCTTATCTTCTCTTCCTGTGTGTCATTATTCAATGACACTTGGATTAGTTTTGTTTGCTCTCAGTTCTGCCACATTTAGAGCAAACTCCAAATGTGCATGTCCTCAAGTATGGTAAAAATTCAGTTGAAGAAGCATAAAGTGAATACTGAAATTTCTGAACATTTTCAATAACAGTTTTTAATGGAAGTGCCATTGCATCTTCCAGGGCAAGTGGATGCAAAAAGTGATGGTCAGGTTTGTTATCTGAACCCTACATTAATGAATTCTGGTTTATAACTGTTGGATGTTGGGTTCTGAAAAATTCTAGAATATTTGTTGTGAAAACAACAGCTTATGCACCTGAAAAGTTTATATAATTTAACATTTTAAAAGGCTTAAGGCCTTTTAATATAACTCAGTTCCTTGTAATGCATCTCGCTGTCTGACGCACATCTGCTTCGTGGACATACAGGAGTTAAGTGCCCATTCACTGAAAAAGAGAAATGTGAAATATCTTTTTAAAATTGGAGAGACACTATTGAAAAGTGTGTACATAGTCTATCTTTATTGAAATTATAACTTGAAATAGGATTCCCCCAAACAGGGTGATTTAAAGCTTAGCAAACACATCCTTACTCAAAGTACCCTTCAGGACTTACTCCTAGGGATGATCACACAGTTAGTGGTTCTTCGAAGAGTTAAACCCTTTACCTCTCTTTAGAAGACAAAGGGAGTACATTATCTTTTAGAGTAATTTCTTATCTTTCAGCAGCATTCAAGGAAACTGAGAGAACACGTTATAATTATGGATGAGAAGGAGCTAAGGGGAAGCTTCCTTAATTTTGTTGCTTTCCCTGCCAGCCTGCACAGCAGCTCCAACCTTCTTTTCCCTGGCAGGAAGGAGAAAATAAGAAAAAAAGCAGTGGATTCTTCAGCATAACTTCATCTGTTCCTTGAAGTTTAGCCACTGGTCTAATCTCTGAAAGTTTTTCCTGGCTTGCATTGACTCGCTACTCAGACAATGAGCACTGTTTTAACCTGTCAGGACCTGAATTGCTTGGCCTGCCATTGGGCTGACAGTGTGCTGCTGTTTCTTAGACTGCTCTGTTTCTGAGACGCAAGGTTGACACAAATCTGTACAGGGGCTGATTTTGTGAGTGCCCCAATGGAATCCCCTTCAACCACTGTCTAGTTAGTAAGGTTCAGTGAATACTCAAGGGGAGACTCATTGGCACTGGCTTTTGCCTTTTGCAGGAACTCTGTGTTGCAATTTTTAGCATAGGATGGCTCTGTTGGACTGTGTGCACTTTCAAAAAAATCACTCAGCTTGCAGTTAGTTTTGTTTATGTTTCTGCAGTGTTTAAAGTTGTTCCTTATCTGTTGACTATGCCCTTTATCATTCATAGGTCTGAGTGAGATAGAAAAGACCTGCTGTTTAAATTAACCCGTCTCACATAAAGGGGAGCAGGCTGGAGGGCTCCGATGAGCATCTCTGCTGGCCAGTCTTACGGTCTAATTAGATTCCTTCAGGGGGCAGTGATGAGGAGCTGAGAACTCCTTGGCTGGCTCAGCAGAGACTGGGGAGGGCTTTGTATGCATAACCTCAGCATTATTAGTTGTATATGTGTGTTCTATTAGCCTTTGAGGTCAAACTATCAAGTACCAGGGACTGGGGGCAGGGGCAAAGGCAGGCAGGCAGGCAAGCAAGCCAGGAGCAGAGACAAAGGTATGCCCAGTTCTTAGGAACAATTTTGGATTGGCTAGATGAAAGAGTGACACTTCCTTATTATTCTGTTTTTCCACAATACATGTGCTCCCTATTGCAGTATTTTCAACCAGAAATGCATGCATATGTATGCACACATGTGTATGTAAATGCAGACTTTATGACTGTTGAAAGGCTGAAACTTGAAGGACTGTGTATATTGATGTGGTTTCAGAGGTTGAATGTCATCCCCAGTATATGTGCGCTCAGAAGATTACGCACCACCACACCGTAACATGCTTAATTCATTGCAGCATTAGACAGCTGACGTCACACCCAGACCGAGACTACCCCAAGCAGTGCTCACAGGCTGCCTCTGCATCAGGCAGCGTTGTGTAGAAAGTGACATCCATAATAATTCCATGCAGTATTTGCTTTGCGTTGAGCTTGTTGGCTCCAATCAGCATCTGGACCTCATTGTGTTTAGCATTTTCCAAACACATAGGAAAATCTGTGCTCTGAAAATTTTATTTAACAGTATTTGGATTTTACTCTCATGTTTACATGTACTTACTTTGGGTTTGCAGGTCTTTTTAACCTCTCTTTTGGTCTGTCAGTAACAATATTTTGTCATATCTATAGTAAGACTGAAAAGATCACTTTTCCAAAAGGCGGGGTTGTTTTGATACTTGCCTCACACTTACTGTTTGATTTCCTATTTCACTGATAACTAGTGGTTTCTTTAAGGACCATGTTGTAAAGGAAGGTTGGGCTTATAATGCTGTTTTAACTTTTATCCTGAACACCTTTCATTTCTCAATAACTTGCAGGATTGGGCCCACGCTGTAGAATTTACACAAAAAGCTCTATCAGATTTGCTGGGCACAATTGTGAAAACTGTTCAGTATATCCTGTTTTCTAAATGTCAGCTTTTTTTTTTCTTTCATAGTGGGTGGGCTGACTAAACAGAGACTTTTTTACATGGTACTTTGCTGTTTTCTAAACAGAGCAGCTATGTATGCTATCTAGTTTATATACAGCTTCTTTTTTTTTTTTTAAGCAGGGTACCCTTATAAATATGTTGCATTTAAAAGAAGCTAGTCCTACAGAAAGTGCTTTGTTTGTAATATCTAAAACTTTTCTTGATTTTTTTTTGCATATTTTATTCGTTACTTTTCTGTGTGCCGCCTTCTATGTGTTTTGAAATAATTATGCATAGGTCCTACAATACAGTAGGGCCAATGTTTTTAAGAGTTTTTGTTCTGACACATAGCATGGAATGGAGCTAATCAAAACATAAGTGTTTACTTTGCGCCACTCACTGCAGTTTTTAAGACACATATTAAACATTATTTTGGGCCTTACTACAGCATATGGCTTTAAAGCATTAACGAAAGACCATTCCAAATTAGGAAAATTAGAACAAAGAGCCATTCTAAAATAAATAATTAGTATTCTTAAAATATATCAGCATGTAAATACTTCTGGGATAATTCTGCCACTGTGTTGTTGTTTCTTTTTGGCTTGTTGGAGAGTCAAAGGAAAGCATGCTTTTGCTGAAATTAATGCCTCTAAATGGACCACATACAAAATGATTATCCTAAATAAGCTGCATAGCTACTGCCTGGATAATCCTGCAGGCAGCATATCAGATCAGGTTTGAGGTACTGTGTGGCAGAATTCAGAGTGGAATTAAAGGCTCTTCTGAGCAAAACTTGTTCCCAGACCCTCGTAAGCAGTAGGAAGGTCAACTGAAAGTTGCCACTGGGGATGATGCCCAATTTTTTCACTCTGAATCTGAAAATGGGTTTCTCTGGATCTGCTGGGTACAGGGTTGTGTGTGCCAAGAACTGATAAAGTACGTGCTGATGTCTCATCCTACACCTCTGCCAGCATAGCTTCATCTTTATTTCCGTGTTGTTCTTTTTCTTCGTCTTTTCTACTGTTTTGTGTTTTGGGGTTTTCTTTCTTTATTATTTCTTGCCATCTTCAGTATTCTGCCCATTCCTGGAAGAAGAGGGAACAACTCTTGGAATCCGTAATGACTAGAGCAAGACCGAACTCCTTTTTCTAGACTACAGCTCTGCCCCTGCCCCATAAGGGTTCTTGACTATGATACTTGATTTGATAATGCCTGTTGAGTGGCATATTAGAGTTGAAGACAATGATAACCAAGCAACTAGCCAGTTGAAAGCTTCATCTTAGGTTTACTTTTGAAAATTATTAGTTACTGCTGCAACAGTGTTCTATTTTGTTTCATAGTACATTGCTGTTCTGTGTCACTGCACCAAAGCATTTTACAAGGATGTGTACTGCTCTTAGATTAAACCTGGTCTTGATCTTATGACAATGTCAATGGTTCTGGCCTTGATCCCAAATAACAGTTAACAGTAGGAACATCAAGAGATTCTGTGGGTTAATGGGACGAGTATCATGTTAAATGTTCTGCTTCACTGATGGAAAAGTGTTTATCCAGAATTATGCATTGGAGAGAAATTTTGTATTTGGTATGATCCAGTTTAATCAGTCATTTTTGTTGTGGAGGTGATCTTTGATGCTTGATTTGGTCATTTGCACTATCACAGAAGTATTCCTGTGGAGTGATTGAATTTTAAACTGGAGGCAGCAAAAATGCAGCCTGTTACGTTGCTTCCCAGGTTCCCTTACCCACAAAACAGCATCACTCAGTGGGGAAGTAGGAGGTTCTAGCATTCCTTTGGACGTGTGGGAAATAGCATGTGTGTTTATATGGCCGTGGTTTCACCTTACACATGGACCACCAGGTTTTAATGACACACTTGGCCACAGGAGGTTCAAGCCACTGACCACGATGTTTATTCCAATGAGCCAACCCGTTGGCATTGGGAAACCTTTTACCCCAGTTTACACCAGGGCTTATAAATCAGACAACAGATTTCTTGTCTATAGTCACATTTTCAGTATTGGCACTGGGGATTCCTTGGGAAGGCATTTCTTTTTTTCCCATGTGCTACCTGTTAAAGGGAGATGGCATGGAGACTGTTTTGTCAGGAGGTTGTAGCACAAAATCAGTATGGAAAGATTAATTTACGCAGAACATCTTTAAAGAAACTTCAGGAGTATGAGTAAAAACAGTCTAGCTCCTTGTGATGTCCTGTTTCTAATGAATGCTTCGTTCCATATCAGATTCTTGCTTTTTAATGTAAGTAAAACTGGATGCTGGTCTTTTCTTCAGAAACATCATGCACGTTAAGACTCTTTGGGGGTGAGTGTGGGGGAAGAAAAAATCGAAAGGGAGCTGAGCTATTAATTTTAAAATACTCTCCATTGATTTATTTTTTTATTAAAATCCGTTCTTAAAATTACTGGAGAGAGAGGGGGAAGTCAGATGTCCCAGAATTTTCAGGCAGACTCTTCTCTGTGCAAAGAAGGTTGAATATGGGTCCCCTCTGATACTGATGAATACTGAAAAGCTCTTACCTATGGCAATAATAGTGACTGACAAACTCTGATGTAAAGGAGGGATTAGATGAAGGCGGAACTATGTAGATCTAGTAATAAAGTGGCGTACTATTAAAGTGTTATAGAAAATTATCTTAAGGAATTGGTTTAAGTCTGGATATGTCTCGTACTAGAACTATAAAGCTTAATCTGTTCTTGATTAAGTCAACTAACTGAAATATCTAGTTGGAGGGATATGTATATTTGTTAATGAAGTCAACCCTGAAAACTTCTTGTGGGATTGGTGAAAGCCTGGTTGTCTTTGGTTACCATGCATACCACAAACTACCTAAAATATAAAGAGTCTCCTTTTTACTCAACCTTTTTCTGATATTACAAAATATAGGCTGTTTGGCAGGTTGACATGACAGAAGTGCCCTCGTACTCACTTATATGGGCTATGCTTGTGAAATAATGGCAAGTTTCAATTAAATACTTCACAAGCTGTTGTTTGTAATTATTTGTTTTAAAAGGTTTGAAAGATTTTGCTTGCCCGAGTCTAGTTGTTTTAGGCATTGCCACAGTAATGAGGCTTTAGTTTTTATAGTGTACTTTCAAATTTGCTTCTTCCCTATCATTCTTCCTCGCCTCCTGTTTATATTGTTTTGACCACTAATAATACATTCTGCCTACCTACTGCATGTATTTATTTTCTCGTTCTCAGCATATCACCAACAATGATTGAAATGTAGGCTGGTTGCTATGAATGCACACGCAAACACAGAAGCATTCACTGAAGTTCTCCTATTGACAAGAGGATTTTTTTTTCCACCATTAGCACCTCTTTCCTATCTGCAATTCTGCAGTGCAAGAAAAATGAGACAGCTTAGGAGGTCTGCAGCTACATTTTGTAGCACAAACTAATTAGTTACTACATGAGTTATTAGGCAATCTCCACTCCCACTAGTTGCATTTAGAAATGAGACATTCCTTGAGAAGTGCAGTGAGGATTAATTAACATTTGGTGTATTGAACTTGTAAAGTATAAAGGCCCTAATTCAACACTATTTAAGCATGTGATCAACTCCAAGCACATCTGCTTTATTTCCATCGGAATCAATGGAATTTAAGCATGTGCCTAAAGTTAAACATGTAGTAAATCACTTTCCTGAGTACAAACAAACTGCTGATTTAGAGCTTATAAAAGCTATCTTTTTCCCCCCGAAATCTATAGAGGGCATTCCTAATCAGACTGAAGATAAGAAACTCACTTTATTTCCTAAAAATAATGTTCCATTTTATTTTCAAAATAACTTTCATTTATTTCCATCAATACATTAGCTTTAATGCCCATATTTTCTTGTAGGAAATACCTTCCATCTTTTTTTAAAAATTAATAAATATCTGAAAGAAAAAAATGGGATGAGCCACACAGCTTGTCCCAAACCAGCGCAGATTCTCATTCCTGTGCATTCCAGACTATACTATGAAAAATATATGAAACAGTTTTTCAGAAAAGTGGCTTCTTCTGATTCATATTCAAAATGATGTGCAATTAAGTAAAGAAGTCTACAAAATAAATGGTTTGCTTAACAATTAAATAAAAATGAAAATCTGAAATTTTAGTAGCTCTAACTCTTCTGTCCAAAAAGACTTGAATCATTAATCCCTGGTATCAACTATATTAATTATGTACTTGATTCTTGTGATATTTATAGTTTGTGAATAGTTGTCATGTAGAACTCTGGACAACAGAGGTAACAGCAAAACCTGGCAGACTGATAGAGCTTAGACTTGATTGTCTCTCTTATAAAAAACTTCCCATCATTGCTTTCACCAAAACAGATTTCTGACAAAATCAGTGATGTTATGAGACTTTTCCTTGAGCAAGAATCTAACACGAACTTCTCAAAGTGAGCTCTATCCTCTCACTCTATACAGCAGTAGTAACTATTTTACCAAGAACAGGCAAACCCCTTCTAAGCTAAATTTCACTATTTAGGAAGTGCAAAGACTTGGTCAGCAGTTGGGAGTCTCTGATATCCCAGGACTTTGCAGGCTTCAAGTAGCAGAAATTTCTGCAAGAGCAAACACAGCTTTTCTTTTCTCCAGATGTTAATCCATCCCAACAAAATGGGAAATCTGGCAATGATCAATCTTCTTTGTGAGAACTCTAGTAAACATATAGCAGCTTCATTTCCAGATGGTGAAATCCACATTCATGGGGCTTTCCCCCAACCACTCACATTCACCTGAATGAGGCTCTGTGTGTGCTCGCTCTGTTTCTTTCCTGCTTGTTCACGCACCCCCTCTTCACTTTTGTGATTGTTCAAAGAAGTTTTTACTTGCGATCAGCTATACCCAAAATGCTAACTCATTGACCATCATCTTATGTCATAGTTTACCTGTAATACTATGCACATGGGAAATGACGGCTCAACCATTTAACTCTACTGTGCAGTTCAGACAGTGACATGTAGTTCCAGGAGTCATTTTTAACTCTGAAATCTTTTTGTCCCTCTTACTTTTCCAATCACTAATTCTTAAACATCTTGTGAGTTTCTTTTTTCTATATATATAACATCTGCAGTGGTTACCTGCAGAATGACATCTAGAATAACCAGGGAATAAATGAATAGTGGTTTATGGATTTGCTGTTCTTTGGCACAGCCCCACAAATCCGTGAGGTCAGGGGAACATGACAGAGGTGGAGAGGAGCAAAGGGGATTCAGAGCCACTTCTAAAAAGGATATTCCAGAGAACAGCCAACTTTCATCTATGCTCCGAAAGTTGACTACAGTAGAGAATCGTGTTCAACTAGAAAGTAAATTAAGTAACATTTAAGTAGGATGTTTTAATTATCATCTGAAGTCTACTACCAAAACCAATGCCCGTGTTTAAAACATCTCTGTTTACTAGTACCAATACCTTGGGTTAATGTCTTTGAAAAAATCAGTTGGATTTTAGATTTCAGGAATTTCATTCCTGTTATCACTGGGAAATCTTAAAGTAGTTTGAAGGTTCATTTGAAATATCTAAATGATAAATGCGCTTCTCAGTTGCACCCAACTTTTTCAGGTCCTTGAACAAAAATCCTATATGAGTAATAACTGACTGAAATAATGTAAATCTTTCCATTTCCTGTCCCTAATGTCCTTTCATGGTATATGATATGCCCCAACTTACAAGTTACATTTTCTAGAAACATGGTGCAAATATGCAACAGTAGCTGAGCTGTATTAGCAAATGCTATAATTGTGTAACATGCTTTAAAAAGTCATGAATGCATATTCTGCTTCTGTCTCATGTTTGTGACTGTTACTGTAGCTGTTAGGAAGAGAGTTTAAAGTCATATTTTGTTACAAGTATGAAATGTTTTCAAATAGTAATGTTGCCAGTCATGAAATTACAAACTAGAATATAGCAAAATGACGTAATTTAATTTTGTGGCATTTCACAAATTGAGAATGGCTAAATGTTGTGCTCATTCTTCATCAATCAAAGCAATAGAACATTTACAACTATCAAGTCTTATCAATGCAGAATTTTCCCAAAAGGGTGTCTGAAGTTGGACATTTGGAGTGGTATTTATCTCACCTGATTTTAGCCATTTCTAAGTTAAGACAACCAAGCTCAGTTAGTTATCAAGATTCTCTATATCCTGGGGTGGGATATCTATAGCACTAAACAAATTTCTGTCCAGTCTTAAAACCATAACGTGGATAGATAAGGTGTTTTGCATCTGAAAGTATGTATTTCTTCTACTCATTGTACTGGGAACTGAGAGATAAGATGCCTGATTTTTAGGTGGCTAGAATTAGTTGAGATAAATTCTGTTCTCAGGGTCATTGTTTGGTATTTAAATTTAAGTGACACAATTGTTGAGGTGTTTACCTCAGTGAGGTGATTCAGTAACTCCTCATTCAGAGGAATTTAGGTATACCTCATTCAGAGGTAATCAGTACTGAGGTATTGATGCAACGCTTGACTCCTTTTAAGAAAAAGATACACTTCAGTTTTTTGTTATACTTAGTATCCTTATTAATTCTAGATGAGTTCTCAGAACTTGCTTGGCTTACCCGGGTTGGTAACAATCTGTGCAGGTGAGAATCTGAATGTACGTACTTGAGTCTTGACCTACTGCCCATGGAGTAAATGTAGAGGATTGCAGTTGATTCTGGCAGGCATTTACACAAGTCCATGAATGGTTAATTTCAACATTAGTCCCTACTCCAGAGCGTTCCAGTTGAGGTTTTAAGTTAGTATTCTGATTGCTTATTATTTTATCCAAGAAAGTTTGTCCATTTGAAATTTCTCCTTGTCTCTCTTGTCAGATAAGTACTGTTCTGCATTCTATGAGTTAGTGAGACATTAATAAGCAGTTCAAGCAAAGTCAACTCCAAGCTGCCAGTGGTGCTACTGATAGCCTCCAATTTTGTTTAAATAACTGTTCAAACTAAGTGCAACACCCTATTGAAATAGTAAAGTTTTATTGTGGCAGAACCAGTGGTTACTAGGAGTTGTGGAAACCCATTCAATCTAGACCGCCAGCTGGATCAATGCCACACGACGATCTATTAGACCAGCAGGGTGCTCTCATTAAATGACCTTTATGTCTTGTGTTAAGCCAAAACCATTGCCAGTGTTAAATTACAGTAATAAATATCTACTAAATTTCAGAATCAAAGTTCATATACTTTTAATGTTAGTTCTTGTTCTAGTTATTTTTTCTTTTATGCATGCCTCTGAACTTCCTAGCTGTGGATGAAAACAACAGCAACACCACCAAATATTTGGCAAAAACTTCACAAATTTTTGGCCCAGTTTTAGACTCAGTTGGCTTAGTTATATTCTCAGATACATGTTCACAGCTCCCAGGGACTTCAGTGGCTGTTATATATCTCATGTATTTGAAGACAAAGCTGAGACTAAAACACTTAGCTATTGAACTATCCTTAACTGCAGTGAGAATGCTTGCATGTAAAATAATTGCATTCCTGGAAAGCTTATATTCTTCCCACTGTCCCCAGTAAGGAAACCTTGTTATCTTTTTCTGTCTTTCTTTTACAGTACTATACTGCTTCTGTGTAAAAATCTATCTGGGTTATTTCTAAAGTATAGCTGCCTACTTCATAATTGCTTGCCTAGTTGGCAATACAATATCTTTTTGTAATTTTTTATATGATTCTTCTGACACTGATAATTCCCCATCTGTTTTTTTCAGGAGAGATGCTGTCATCTTTATTTCATTTGTAAAAATGTAAAGGAAATCGCTTTCATTCATATATGTATATATAAACCAACATACCAAAAACAAACCAAACAACCAAAACTAACACAAAATAAACAAACAAAGAGCCTAACAATAAAATGGATTAACTTAAATATGGATTTTGTTTGGAGCATTGAAGAATGGTGGTTTATAATAGTATCTCAATGTACAAGCCAAGATTACTGGCCCACTGTGCTGGGTGGTGTAAAATGCCCAGTGGGATCATTCCTGCCCAGCAGAGTTAACGGTCTCTATCTAAAACTGAAGAGTAGAGGAAAGAAAAAATCATTATCCCCATTTCACAGCTGGGCGAACCTAAATTCAAACAGGTCAAAGCTCTGTCTAGACTGAGAAACTAAGGTGAGTTTAGCAGGTTGTTAGCTAACACCTTTTAATGAATCCATCTTTAGTCATCTCTTGATGACCAGAATGCACAAATGGATTAGTATTTAGAAACAGGCTGTGGTCAATGATATATCTACTATTTTGTGACTAGTGGCTTCTTTTTTTTCTTAGAGCTGCAGTTTACTGGCGCTGTAGTATGTGTATGTTTTGAGTTAGTTCTGACATATTGTTAACAATACGTAATACTGATCTTTGCAACTGAGATTTTTGTAAGACCATATATTCTGTGCATACATTTGAACTATCTTTTGACCAATGGGAATATGCTGGGAAAAGTATGAAAATTATAATACAGCTGTTTAATTTAGTACAGTATGTTTAATTTAGTAAAGAGGTGGTCCATATACATCAGATTAACAAAAAGAAAACCAGATTAAATGGGTTTGCCTGATGCTTTGATTGCATTGGTCAGAGGAGTTTAACAGATGAGCTCCTTTTTTAGGAATGCTATTATACCAAAGAGGTTATTGAGAGATGAACAGCTATACAATTCTGAAGCACCTGAATGACTTAAAAGTGTAACTATGATTCTCCAGAGCAACACAGAGTCTTGTGAGCCTGGTTTCCACTGGTTTTTAAGGAGACCTCTGCTCTTAAGTGTCCATGATGTTTTTTAAAATGTGGACTCTAAAGAAGGACTTCCTAATGGGTCCCAGAAGAAGACGACGACACTAAGTTTGTAGTTGTTAGGGTCTCTTCCAGAGTAGAATTCTTCTGAAACACAGCTGTTCAGAACTTGCTAGGAAAGTTTCTTGTCCTCTTGGGTTAAGAGTTCTCTTCTTCCAAACAGTTTTGCTGAAAAGCCATAACTCGAGATAATTCTTCAAATAACCATACGAATTCTGTAAAAGATGTTGGATGTGACTGTCAAGGCCTTTCATTTGTCTTTGCGTTCAGCAGAAAGCCAGTGAACAGACAAGCATAGTGGATGAGATGTCAGATGTATTATTATCTTTTGGCATAGTTGTTTCAGTGGCAATAGCTGAGATCAGTGCCTGAGAATTTTAGCCACTCTCCGTGCATTTTCTGTTCGGGACAGTCCCTACGCTGAAGATCCTGTAACCAAAATAAAGAGAGACAAGGGATCATATAATATACAAATGAGAACCTGGTGATTAAAGGATTTGCCAAAGCCCATAAACAAGTGAGACAAGATATTAGATCCCTCACAGAGGTGGTTTGGCAACAGCAAAGTTGAAGTGCCTCAGTGAACAGCAGATAGAAGAATGTCCAGCACCTGCCATTTTGCATCTACATCCATTTTACAGACTAATATGTGATTAAATCATTAGTCCCTATGCATCGATGGCTATATTGCCACTGACGTAAGTGGAACCAAGATTTCAGGCAAGATGTCTGTCTAGAATTGTTGGTGTTGTCCGTACTTTACTTTTATGTTAAAGTAGAAGTGTCTACTTTAATGATAAGGTTAGATTCCTTATTCAAGCATTCTTTTTTCCTTCCTGCATTTGAACATTAGGGCAACTGATTGATTTTTAGAGGAGCAGATGTAACCAAAGTCAGCCAATTGCACCTTTGGATAACTTAGTTTTTAATGGCTTGAAGCCTATCAGTAAACCAACCCCAGTCAGAGAGCTGCAGAACCATGGAAGTTCAGTGCAATTTTCAAGTCAGGTTGTACTTTCACTACTAGTTTCATTTGTGCTTGATGGAACATAACAGTAAGTTGGGGTGTGTGTGTGTCATTTTTTTCAAGTCAATAAAAATCTAGCAACTCCATAATAACATGGAATAAGTAAAGCTTTTCTTAAAAATGTCTGTCAAGTGAAATGAATGATACTTTACCAGCAGTTTAGCAGAGTAACTACTATGACAGGATCAGTGTCTTGTGCTTTAAAAATAAACTTCTTTGCTCTGAGTCAACATCTGCTTTGCCTTGGCCTTCATTTAGCAGCAGGAGACCATTATCCTGTGATGACTTTCTATTCCACTGACATCTCATCTGGTGCACCGATATTCTTAGTATTTTACTCCCCTGCTGTGCCCCTTCCCCTCAGCCACACACACACAAACACTCTTTATCTCAGCCTGTAGAATGCTATGTTCTGCTGTTCCTGTGAATAGGAGATTGCACATAATGTAATCAATCAGTTGCTTCCACCGCTAAGGAAAAGTGTGTCCTTCCAATTAACTTCCTATATCCTTATAAGCAAACAGCAACAGTCTTGGATAGGTGCCTAAAATTACGAACATTTATCTAAACTGCCCTGACATTCAGAATCTGAGGTGGGGGGCTAGACCATCTGAGAAGGCAGTCTTCTTGCAAAAGTTCCAGCCTTTCAGATCTGGTCTGGTTAGTACCAGGGATAGGAAAATGGAAAATAATGATGAAATAAACAATGTGAATTTTTACAAAGGTGAGACTTGTTTTATTTTTGGGGCAAATATTTGGAGGCAAACTTGTTTCCCCAGAGTTGAGATAAATTATCATTCAGATTTACTAAATCTGTTAAGTTTACGGTTTGGGGGAAGTTAATTTGTAATGCTGTGTCCTTTAATACAAGAGAATACATCAAAGCAGGAATTTCTTCAGCTTAATTTCACAGGTTTTTTCTTCCACAAAGGAAAAGAGAAGAAGAACATAACATCAAAATGTAACAATGCTTGTACTGGAGCAGTCCAGAAGTCTATTTAACCTAAGATGTCAACAAGAAGATGCTTAAGGAATAAGTGTAAGAAATATGGCAAGAATTGTGTGATTCTACAGCTTTCCTGCTTTTATGATGGTGCAAGGACTGGATGAACCCTGGGGGCAGGGCAGGGAGGGAAATTGCTGCTATGGTTTGCAGAGCTTCTGGAAGCACTCAGTGCCTAATGGGGTGAGAAGTTTCCTTCTTCCGTGTCCTTTTCTCTGTCTCCTACACAGACATGCATAACCCCACATGCGCTCAAGTAATGGAGCACCATTATGTGATGGGACATGTGCACGCTTTCTTTAAGTTTTTGGTTTTTGGATGCACACAGAAAGCCCTCTGGATGAGTCAATCAAAATGCGTCCAGTTTTCCTGTGTGTCCTTTTGAAGTGCCTGCAGTGAGTACCAAAGCCAAAATCTATCCTTCGGTATTATTATTTTCAATCTAAGTAGGACTAAAAGAGGATGTGTTATATGATGGGTTTACAGGCATGGTTTGAAACTGTCACCAGCAGCAAATTACATCTCTCACATTAAAATACAACCTCCTCAATACTGTTTATTATACCTGAGTGTAGGCTGATTGTGATGGACCGTGATTGTCAACTGATGCAAGTAAGCAAGACAAAGATGGCTTTGTTGAGTTTTCTTTTTTCTTTGAGAGGTTTAAGCTAATGCGCCTGTATGTGACCAACTGAAAACCTCTTCCATTTGCTTTTTTTAAATGTAAAACTATGATCTGTACATTTTCTTTTCTATCCTACCTTCTTTAAAGAACTGCTGTGGGAACTTGCAAGATAAAACTGCTATTGCTGCCTCCTGCTTCAGATTATTTAGTGCATACTGCAGAACCACTGTGTGTATTTTTCTTGTTCATGGGTTGTTTCACTGCCTCATACCTAAACAGCTGGAATGAACTGGCATTCAGGATTAGTAACTTATTCTAGGTGAAGTTAACACACAAGTCTTTACAGTAATTTAAACTAGTTTCCATTGAAACAGCATTTTCCTAGTTCTGATTTTTGGTGGTATTGTAGATTACTACTCTTCATCTATTGCCAAATGTAGCTGATATTTTTAGGGAGGTAATTAAGATGGCAAAGGAAGAGAAGAGTACAGACTTTCTCACAAATGCATCCTGGATTTGTTTGAAATGCTTTCAGAAACAGTATTTTAATTTTGTATTTTTGGATGTCTGCTATCATGTCACGGTATATCGTCTGCCAGGTTTGGTGACTTCACCAGGAGAAAGATCACCCTAATCATTCCCTTTTATGCTCTACCTTGAGGGTAGATGTAGACTTAGTATGTGGTATCTCTTGAGATTGCAAGAGATGTGACAGGAAAAACTGTTGAAAAATGCTGATCTGTGTTTGAAGACAACTGAAACAATGTAATCTGAATCAAAGGCTACATTAGAACTCCATGTGGAATCTCAGGCATCTGGTATTTAAGGCTGCCAAGTTTGCACCTGAGTTTTCCAGTAGAGGAATATGTGCAAACACAGTTTAGAGCATTGGTAAAGCATATAGGTCAAGTATTTGATCCAATGCATGGACACAGCAAAGAAGTGCACACGAGCAGATCTAATATATTTGTATAGCACTGTGCTTTATTGTGCGTGCACAAATCAAATGTATGGTGCAGGGACAGTAAATCTGGTACTTTAGAAAATTACACACCTCTCACGTAGTGTGCAGTAGAAATGTCCATTTGCTATGGAAATGTCACTTACAAACTGTACAACAGCACCAGCTGGATTGCCAGCTATCCAGAACTCACAAAGCTAAAACATCCTTGACTGCCCCTAGAAGCAAATTTTCAATGCAGAAAAAAGAGGTTGCCTAGAAAAGCAAAAATTTGGCATAGCCTATATTACACTTTTCCTTCAGATGCAAAACTGACTCAGAATTAGACTCTGCTCTGTGCTTGTGTGAGAAGTATTTTCAGAGGAAATTATCTTGCCATATTTACTGATACCAAGGAAGACAAGCACTTATTCTGTTCATTTACAAAAAAGTCCCTCAACTCTCCCTGTACATCAAGAATAAGAAAGGAAAGATGAAGAGGAATGCAGGGAGGCTATCCCAGTGCTTCAGGGAAATTAATGTTGCTCTGTGGGAAGATACGTTAGAATCCCTCTCATGGGCTCTGTGACCTGCTCGTGATTGCGATATTGTGTCCTCCGAGAATGAGATTGTTTCCTGCCTTGTAAAAATGATGCTGCTTGTGTTCCAGAGAGGTGCTACAAAGAAAAGATGCAGAGAAATTAACATGAAAAAACCAGTGACCTGTAAGGCAGGAAAAATTGGCAGCATGATTCTTTCTTAGTGGAACACTAAGAGTATTATGTCCAGAAAGAAACTTTCTATCCTCAAATATTTGCGTGTTAGCATATTTCCTAAAGTACATGAGTTTATACTGTTTCTAAAAAAAGTAAAATTTAACATAAATTTTTGATATTTTCTTTATCCATGGACATGTCTAATCTTGCTCTTTCCTGAATTCCCTGAGAATGGAGTTATTTCTAATTCAGCAACATTGTAAGGAGGATGACATCTTGAAATACTCCAGCAAGCTCTTTTTCTTTCAAGGGTGGGATGGGACCTCTTTAAAGGAGAGGGTAGGAGATAGTCAACATAGGAAATTTTAAAGGTTAAAAATGCTGAATTTGTGAATCCGTTAATTTTAAAATACATCTGTTTAAGAAAGATACATTGATGAAGCACACTAATTGTTCAAGGAATCAGGCCAGCGACGTTCAGGGTCCCATATGCACAGGATACCTTGTCAGGTATGTTTTGATAGCTCTATTAATGCCTTTGGCCTTGATCTGTGGAATGAGGGCGTGCTTACCAAGACAGTAGAGTACTGGATATCCGTTAGACTGTTCTTTGAATGCTCCACTGAGGCAGTATTTGCTCTCCAAACAGATAGTGAGCCTGCAAGTGTGGGAGCCAGCATGTGTAACATATATGGTGGCTCGCTCTGTTATTAGGTAGTTCAGTATGCCAGACAGATAATTATGTTTGCAAGCTATCTGAAGAGGTGAAGGGTACATGTGTGGA
Source organism: Phalacrocorax aristotelis (assembly GCF_949628215.1). Lineage (NCBI taxonomy): Eukaryota > Metazoa > Chordata > Aves > Suliformes > Phalacrocoracidae > Phalacrocorax > Phalacrocorax aristotelis. The sequence goes on from NC_134279.1 coordinate 19,089,514, forward strand.
AGGTGGGAAAGTCAACAATATTCATACTCTTGCAGTCTCTCATGCAAGGCTTTGTAAACAGTCATTGCTGTTTACAAACTGTAAACTGTATACAACTGTAATTTCCAGACACAAAGTTTAAAGGTGTTACTGTGTTTAGTTCTTTTTAATCTTCTCAAAAATATTAGTGGAGATTTTTTTTTTCTCTGCAACTACAAGTAACTTTCATTATTTAGAGTGTGAATGATGAGGTAAACCAAATACCATCTAAAGCACTTTGTGGTTTTATTCAAATGGATGTTTGTAAATACTTCTTGCAAAGGGTTTCTCTACCCTGTATTTGCTCAGCATTAATCCTTGAAAAAAAAAAAAATCTTATGTGGTCAATTAAGACAGCCAGTAGAAAATTGATCTGCTGAAGTACTTCTCTCAGAATGAAATTTGCTTATGACATTCTTCTTTAAACTTTTTTTCTTAAAATCATCCAAACCCCATATGTAATCTATTCATACAACTCTCTCTCTACTCTCTTCTATGCTCTCATTTCATCTGCCCAGTTCCTTTCCTCTGTCCGTTCTGGTCTTCATGTTTTTTTCCATGCTGCTGGCTGAACTTAGGATATTAGCTTTTTATTCATGTGCTTTTACTTCTTAGCTCAGCTGACTATGTAATATGTATTGAAAAATATAATTTCTCAGTATTTTCCAGCACATATTCTTTTCCAGTGTTGACAGTACACTAAAGGATGTGTGTAAGCAACAGCTCTGCTGGGACATTTAATGTCCTGTCTGGTTACGGCTATGTCACATCCCCTCCCCCTGCCCAGCAGTCACTCACAGAAGTTTTAGTCTTCTTCAGCAGTCGGTCTTTGATGCTTCTGGAATGCAAAGGATTAATTTCTAGTCCGCACAAGATATATTGCAGAGTATATAGATGTACGGAAATCAGAGCTTAGCTGTTTTTGGGGACTGCCAAAGTTTCACTGTAAACACAACTTCAAACAGAGCTGCTTTCTTTAGACTTACGTTTATCCTGAAATTCGCAGCTTGTTTTCATTGTGAGTGTGCTGGTGGGAGAAGTCTGTTATACTGTAGATAATTTTCACCGTTGCCCAGAAATCATTGCCGTATAGCTAGGTACAAGTAGACTGTTTGGGCAACACAGGCTGTTCTCTCTGGATTTTATTTGAATATGTTGGCACTGGATTCGAGCCCGGAAGGTAAACTTGATGGTTGGCGTTATAAAGGCCTGTTCCTGCTTTTGCTGAGGTTACAACTGAGTAACTGTAGTAGTCTATAAACTATTGAAACTCTTAGCAGTTCCAGCTTCTGGATCCCTATCTTTGCTATACTGAGAATTCTTGCCGGTGTTGGGACAGCAGCATTCTTCAAGAGCCTGGGCTGCCATCTTGTGAGCTTGAAGCAGCCTGTACTTGTGAAAATCCTGCCTCTGTCACTCAGCACCATGAATCTTTGCTCAGGACACCCTTCTGTCACCTGATTATCTCTCTTATTTGGCATGCTATGTTTTTCATTAAGACTTAGGTCAGAACAGTCCTTTCAACAGCTTCAACTCTTTGACTCTCTACACAAAGAGTAAACATGGACAGCAGGTTTCCATCTTGGCTGAAGATAGATTTGAATTCATATGCACAATACACCTGAATTCCAGGGAGCTCGGAATCTTCTTCTGATTCATTAATGGCCATCATTAATCTTGGTAGAACCTCTAATGGCATAGTAATATTTGCATTTTGTCCAATCCTATTACTCAGATAACTGCCAACAGTCAGGCAGTACTGTGTTATCCTAGAATTAACAGATAAATCTTCCCCATGCGCTAATGCCTAAGTAGCTAGAGTTTTAACAGAACAGTTAATGTGACAAGTCTTATGATGTTAATTGGGGCAGAAAATGAAATATTTCTACTTGGTAGAAAAGAACAAATGTCCCAGCTTAAGTTGCAGACAAATTTCTGACTTGCCAGCAACTTAAAAAGAAATGCATATGGCCATCTTTACTGTTGTGTGTGCCTAAGCTTGCACTGTGCAAGTTGTCAAAACTGTTTTTCTCAGCATAGTATTTAAAGGGGGGAAATAATAATTGCAAAGAAAGATTTTTACCTCACACAGTATTAATTTATCTGAGCAGCTTACACACGCATTGGATGATCTGTAGTTCTTCTAAAAAGAATCTGTGGATCTAAAAATTATCCTTCTTGCACAACCAGGGATATGAATTCCTTGCCCAAATATGCATGTGAATGTCAGTACATAAAGTGCATTCATGTAGCGTGTAATTTCCTGTTGATGAGCACTGACAGCTTCACAGTAAAAATCCATATATAACACTTTTTTATATACGTGTACATTTTAAAAGTTTTTTTTAAAACTATGAATTATTCTAAATGCAACAGGAAAACATTTTGCTTTTAACCTAAGTAATCTTCAGAAGAACTGGAGGTGCTGATAGAGTAATTGTGTTTATTCTTCCAGTTTCACAATTTCTGTCTTATAAACATTGTTTTGCATTATTGGGCTCCACGTTTCCCCTTCTCATCTGATGTTTTACAAATATTTTTCTAATTGCTTGAGACAGTGTGGTCCAATAAAATTACATCGACTTTCTGCTGAACTTGTTTGTCTGATCCACTGCCAAAAGTTGTAGGCAGCTAGGCAGCACACTTGGTCTCACTTTCTTTCACTCCCCCTCCTCTAAGGCAATGCTTTCAGACAGCCCTCTACCCTTAAAAGAACATGCGTGTGAAGACTTAGGGTTGTGAGGCATACATTTTACATTTCTAAGCCATTCAAATGCTTCAGCAAGGCACTGCATTCTAGCAGATTTTGAAGACAACTGAATCTGTTTCTGTCTGTAGATTGTTATGTGATTAAGTTAATGCAGGTAAATCATACATTCTATTTGAAAGCAGAAGTAGTTGTTTTGGCTCTGGGCCCATTCGTGTTTCAACATAACAGCTAGTCGCAGCCTTAATGTAGTTTTTCTTCATCTGATAAAGGACAAATTACAGCTAGAAGTGTCCAGAAAGTGAGGCACTGTGTTGCTTTATCACCTGGAGAGCCCACATAAAGAAGGTACAAGGGGACATAACAGCTGACATATATAGCTGTAAAGTATTCTATATATTTACAGTGACGGGGATATTCAGAGGAGAATTGCAGTCCTGTGGTTCTGAGTGTCTGAAAGAGCTAACAGAACAATGAAGCATTTGTCTTGAGTGCCTTATAACGAGGGATGAATTGTAACTAGCTGTGGACTGAAAAGAGACCCTTCCCTTTCATTGTTATGAACATGTTGCCGTTTATGATCAGTTTGCCAGACACTTTCTTCATGATATTACGGCTTTTCTATTTTTTGCCCTCGTACAATGAGATGAGCCTGTAATTTCTTTCCTTACAGTACATAGGTTTGTTGGTTTTTCTTTTGGAACTACCATGTGTACATCATGCACCTCGTTTCATGTGCTTTTTTGAGTGTTTGCTTACCATGTGCCACATTTTGTGTGATGGAAGACAATCAAGTCCAAGATCTCCTAAAATAATTGGTTGCTTGATATCTGGAAGCATTTTAAAAAGTACCTCGAGGAAAAAAACCCAAAGTATATAGCACTGATTTGCCACAGTGGAACAGATATGGTATGTGATCAGTTAGCTGCAGCCCACAGATAAACACAGACAGACAAGCTAGCAAGCATAAACAGAAACCACATTATTGTCCCACTCAGACTTCTGGCCTCATGTTTGTTAAGTGATTTCCAGAGTCTGAAAAGTAAAACAAGAATTTTCAAGTATGGATAGTTGAATTTGACATTATTTGATATTAGGCATCTACGGTTCTTTTTAATCTTCAGCATTGGTCATTTTTCAGTCGTCTTTCTCTCCAGTTGGTTAATAAAGACGTGGGTTATAGATAGTGGATGGTATTTATCAATGCAACCTCATTTAATTATTTAAGTGCTGCATAATGTGTAAACATTGTATCTCTGGCTTGGGCATATTACTTGACATCCTTAGAAACATAAGAATACCTAACAGTAATTTCAGAGTGAGTTCGTTGAAGCCTAGAGATGTCAGGGCTATGGAAGTGTAAAGTATTATTACAGATGTTTCTCATAATAATAATACATCTGATAGCAGGGCAGAAAAAGGAATTAAGGGCCAAGTACTTCAGCCATTAACTGAGCTGAACTCCCACTAAGGTCTATGTGAGTTTTGTTCAAATAAGGATTACAGAATTCAAATGTAACTAATTATTTCCAATCTGGAATGATTTATACTGCTTTTCCAGCCTTGTCTTTCTAGAATCTTGAAAATAGAGTCAGAGTATATTGACTCACTGTACACAGAAAGAAAGCTTGCCAGCATAAGGCTTGGTAGCAGGAGGAAAGTTTGACTCAGTCACAGATATACAAAATCAAGCAGGGTGACTTATGTTTGCAAAGCAATCAGAAGTGTGCCTGCAGCAGAAAGAGACATAGCCCAGCTAGCTTTAATTCAGCTGGCATGAGTACCACAGTCTCATGGGGTTATACAGCCTGTGTTGAAATCTTTGCCGCTACATTTACAGTGCTATTGGCAACGTTAGGGCTAGCTCAGGAGTGCCTGAACATACCACTGTCACACCTCTGGCTGCAGCGTAGGCACATCTTTTGTTAAAGGCACACCAGAGAACCAATGGATAAGGAAGCTGCTGTTCAATTTGGTATTTTCAGTGAGAGCTTCACTTTTATAGATTGCAAGCTCTAGGGTTTTTTTAAAAGCTATTTATGAAATAAAGGAGCTTTAAATAGCCCATGTACTTGTGGGAAAACACCACAAATAACTGCTTTGTTGCAAAGTCCAATTACAGTAACAGCGTTAAACGTATTAAGATGCAGTTTGGTCTTACCGTATGGACGGAATTGAAATTGTTCAAATGATGTTCCTCAACACACTGAAATTCTGATAAAATCCAGATGTTTAGAATGAGGCTGAAACTTTGTTAAAATATGTTTAGGTATATATTCCTTGTAGAACTTGTAGGTGTGCCAGCTTCTTTGTTGTGCAATCAAATCCTGCAAAATACTATTTTTTCTTGATGTGAGTAGTAAGTTCCAGTGTATGTGGTGTACACAGTCTTCTGAAACACTGTTGTGCAAGGTGACAGGTGGATGATTATTTTTGGCAACTCTGAACTTTTTGAAGGCCTCCATACTGCTCCACATCTGCATCTGTGACACAAAATTGTAGTTGTTTAGCACTGGTATATCTGTTTATACACATGGAGAACAAAAAGAGGACTGGCATAAACAAAATGTCGTATACATTCAAATTTTGATTACGTTAAAATAATCAATCTGACATCATCACAAAAATGGAGTGCCAAAAAATATTAATCTGCCAGCTCATGAAGGGCAAGCCTCAAATTTCTGTGGTTTGGTTCATTTAAGCACTAAGAAAGTTAAACACGTTCATGAAACTTCTCAGATCCAGGCTCTGTTTCTACTTCTTCGCAAAGTGTTAGAGGCTCAAATCATCATGTTCCTTTCTGTCCCCCAGTAGCTCCAATTCAGGTACCCTGGGGAGGATTCACCTTGTTTAACTACACATCAGCAATATAGGACCCATATATGAACTAGTTTCTAAACTCCCTTTAAAATCAGTGGAAAAAATAGGCATTTCGTGAGTGTGATTTATCTAACCTGTGTAACCTTGGAATGAGATGTCTCATGCCTTCATATAACTGATTTTTCTCCAAGGCTATAAAAGAATTCTTGAGAACTGTCTCAGATGGAACAGTCTAGGGTCCCACTCATCTACTCGCTGTCTTTCAATACTCTCGTGTTCAGAGCCCAACAGTTGAATTTCTCTCAATTTTGCCTTGAAATTGTTAGCGTTATTGTGGGGATGATCAACAGCAGGCAAGCAATTTGAAATTTAAAATTACTTCTGGAACCTTTTTTTTCATAATGCTCTAATGAATATTTAATGACATTTTGAATTTTTATTCTTTTCCGTTCTAACTACTCCATGCCCTATGTCATTTAGTGCAAATAAATAAATTGGCTAGCACTGCTGCATTTCTGGTTTCGGCCGGTGTGTAAATAAAGACATTGTTTTGTACACTTTAAATATTTATTGTATCGGATATTAAAGCCGTATAAGCTTTATTAATTAAGTAGATGAGGATTTTTTCCTGATCAACTATAAGGCATTTTTTTCCTAATAGTAGGGTTTGCAGTGTTACTTTTCAAAAGCGAGTTTAGCAGACACTTGAAAATTTACTGGAATGGTGGTGCAAGTTGCAGGATTCTTAATGAGCAAGACTTTGAGATACTTTGAAGTACGCCTCAATACCCCATAGTGTTATGATGTAAGTTAGATGGCAAAACCAATGAGATATGCTTGGTTGTTTTATAAGGAGTGCTGAAAGAAGCTGTCGTTAGTTCAGGAACCAGAACTCACAATTTGAGCAGAACTTGTCGTGTTTGAATTACTTAATAATTAACACAACAGTGTAGATGTAAAATGTGAGCTGGAAGACTAGTGATAGATGTGATGTTTGATAATATCTTGTGAGAAGAAAGTGCTAGTATTTAGGAAAGATTTGATATTGGAAAGCAGAAGTAACTCTCTTTGCTGAAGAAACATCTGGAAAATTCAGCTACTTTCCTGAGAAATGCAGGCAAACCTAAAGAAAACAGCAATCATAATCAGGTATAATAGAAGACTCACTGGAAATCTTGGTTTCTTAAGTTCCAGCAGCTGAAGAAACACTTACAATTCATCAGACAGCTATATGGAGTCAAGAATGAAGATTTCTAATTGCAGATCTTGAGTGATCTAACATATTTATAGCATATTTTCATTTTACTTATTTTCAGATTATTTTCACGTTTCAAATGCTCATACTGAAAAGTAACTTGTATCTTATTGAAAAACTGTGATCAGAAAGTGCAAACATCCTTTCTCTCTTTGTGCAGAGTCCCCCTAGATGGCTCTAGGATATTTGCCAATATAAAATGCCAGGCAAATGAAATTGTTTCCTGTGCATTTAGCATACAATTTAAAATGTTAAGTGACAACAAAATCTAATGCTGAATAAGATCTTTCTGGTTTTATCAAGAAGCCTTCCCAGCCCACACAGTAGACTTTCTTAACCAAAATCTTTCACCATGAAGTTGATGAAGGTGGGAAAAAAGATGTTATACTTGGCTGTTAAAAATTACCTATGTGAGTAAATTTTTGTAACAGCATTAGTAGCTATTAAATATGGCGATGATTTACTGGTTACAGATGGCCTCTTGAGTCATTAGTAAGCCTTAAGAAATATCCCTTTTATTTTTCAGTTATGGTGTGGTGACTCACCATTTCATGCTGTCCACTGTATCACGCTGTGTTACAAACACCAGCCTGCTCTCTGTTCAGGCAGGCATAGCGGAGTGCGGTATCCTGCACTGCTGTTATGTAGCTGCCACCCTTCCGAGCCTTGAATGAAGGTGGTGGCCTGTGTATAGAAATGAGGATAACAAAGTCATTTACAATCATTAAAAGAAATAAATAAATCAACCTTTGTCTAAAGAACCAATTTCTACTTTAAAAAGCATAATACATTAATTTCATTTAGAATTCCATACTCAGTATCTGTAAAGTAGGTAGATTATCTGGGTACTAAGGTCTCTTAAGTGAAAGAATTGTCCTCAGAATTCTTACTAGTATTTAAGAAGTAAATTTTTACTAGATTTTCTAGTGTAAATTTGATTTCCAGTGAAATACAAATAATTTCTCTAAGCTTTTTGAAGGCTATGTTTCAGTTTTTGGTATTTTACCAATAGATATGTAATGTCAGGAGAAGACCTCACCTAGAAATTCTGAAGTCTTCTCTGAGACTTTTTTCCCCCTAAGAGAGTCCTATTTCTAACCTGGATAATTATTTTGCCTGTTTGTAAATGTCTGTAGACACTTCTTTTTCGACTTCTGCTACAGCGCTTTGGGTAACTGTGTCGTCCCAGATTGCCCATGTTTTGTTTCACATTGTAAACAGGGTTTGTTGTAAGAATATGCCACTCTTGGAGGATTTTCTGCACATCAGAAAGGGTTCTTGAGGTATATGTTCTCGGACCAGATTTCACTGAATCTTTGGAAATGTCTATAAGCACTTTCCTAGCATTTTTAAGTTATCCATTTAAACTATCTAATCAAATGAAATCCTTTTTCTTCTTTTGCTACCTGGCAAAGGAAAGGACCACCTCTCAGTAAGTTGTAACTGTTCTTTGTATTTGGTGCAATGAAATTAAGATTAGGTTCCAAACAAAACTATTTTACTCAACAGACATAAAACTCCAATCATTATGTACAGAGAAGCCTGTGCTTGTACTTTGACTAAAAATCTTTGAGTCCTCTTCAGTTGGCACTTAAAAGTCTGTGTATAGCCGAAGTTAAATAACAAAAAGATAGTATTTTATTATATTTTTGTGGTTTATTGTACCTCTATGGCTCACAGCACTCAGAATTGGTTGCATTTCCAAATGCTGTTGATACTGTAAAACCAGAGATTTTATGTCCATTTAAACCGCGACTTCTGAATGAACAGTGATACCTGTAGTTTCTTGCATTTTTCTAAAGACATTTCAGAAACCAATCTTTTTTTCAGCACAACTGTTATTGGATTTATCTAACAAATCTAATGCATGTGCTGCTGAAAATAATGATAGTGGTCAGTTGAGAGCTACTAGAGTTTATCAGTATTTTCTGTTTTTGATGAAAATGGAATTAATCAGCTTTTTCTTTAATACAGTTGAAGAATATATAGTTTCTAATGAAACAAAACCCCAGTCAGAAAAACCCCCAATGCTTGAAGTGCACTGAAACATGCATTTCTGTCCTATAAAATGGCAAAGAACGGAGGTTGTACTCTACATGTAGGAGGAGGTTGATTGCATGGAGCACTGCTGTGGAATGCGCAACAGGCCTGTCAGGTTGTAAGTCAGCAGGGAGGCCAGTAAAGGGTATGCTGGCATGGGTGCTGCTACCAGCCACCTGATGATAGTGCTCTACTGAACCTTTTTCTCAAAAACCAGTGAGACCAGATGGGAACATGGTGGTCAATGGCAGCCTTTTTGAACTCTTACAATTTGCAATGGCAGTCCCTCAGCTGTTATTGTGCCCTTTGAAAAGCATTCAGATAGCCATGTCAGTCTGAACAGAAGGCACTGTAAGCAAAATGTTCATGCTTTCCATTGATCCTCTGGGGTTTTAATACTGTAATAAAAATAAAGAAAATACTTGCTTTTCTTTCATGGGAAGTAGAATGATGAAACTGTAAATATCATCCCGTAAATATGTAAATATCATCAGTCTGGAGATAAAAAAGAGAAAGAAAGAGTAGTTTTGTTCATCCTATACTAAGATGTTAAACTACATTCTCTGTCTAGCTTCTTCAGTGTAGTTGCCCCATGTTAACAGTGTCCTGAAAAATTATACAGGTGGTCAGAGAGAGCATCTTCGATAGAATTGCTTCTGCTGGTGCATTACGGTAATCATAATATATGTCTTATAAACTAGACTTGGTAGTTTCCTGTTTCTTTTTGAATTATTACTTCCACTGTGATATAAAGAAATTGAAAACTTACTTTTCATTTATTGCAGTGCTCAAGTAAAATATTTCACAACAAATCACAGCTTTAGAATGGGTGTATATTTGTAATGTTGTCTCCCCAATTAAAGTTCTGGTGACTTTGCATTTTTCTGCTCTTAAGAAAGTACTTAGTCCCATGGAGAATCATTGGAATGGGACTTTCACTGTAAGATTCATGTTTTATGTTTTCGTTTTACTTTGGGGCAAGAGATTGAAACCCTCCTTGAGGACAAACTTTTTAAACTGTCATTTTGCTCTTCTATTCCCCTATTTCGGCTTTCAGGAAAGTTTCAGAAAACCTGTATGAAGGCGATAAGACTACAAAGTTATTTTAATTCTTATTCATTGGAGATGGGACTTGAACATAATTCCAGTTGCACATAGACACTAACTTTGAGGAATCTTATAGCCAAACCCTGAATTCATGGCTATGGCAAGGCTGTAATGTGACCTAAACAGTATTTGGCATGTCTAGGAGTAGAATTTGCTAGCAGAGAAGAACTACTAGATTTCCTTCTAGAATGCTGTAGCTGACATTTGTGACAATTGTCATTTTATATATATGTAACGCATGAGTGCACGCATATTTTTTCCTTGGCCATAGGGAATTTATCAGGGTCCTGTTTTCATGCTTTCACAAGATCTTGTAACTAGACAAAGAAACTGCAGAAACATGCCAAGGCATAGCCTGCTTTGTATTCTTCAAGATGGACAGTATGTTAGCGATATGATACAGAGAATCTCTGCCACATGAACCAAGAATTCAGAACACAAACCATCAGGCCCACAGGAGAGGTTTGTCTTATCTGAACTTGGAAGAAATGGACCTATGAAAACAAACCAATTTACTTACAATCAAAATGATCAGCTGAAGGGATTCTTCAGCCAAAGACCAGAAACAGATGGTGATGCCTTTTCTCAACAATTGCAAGCCAGTCAGTTCAGTTTCCAGTTTTCTCCCTTTATGATAAAACCTCAAGTTGCTACCCAGATCAGGCAAAGGAAAACCTTGAAGTAAGTTGGACACCCATTTGGCTTTGGTTTTTGTCCTTCCTAAAGATACTGAAGGAGTTACCAGTCATCTTTATTATGTGGCATGAAGTTACAGTATTTCCAGTAAATACTCTTGTTAGGAAATATTTTCTTCCTCTGTTAAAAGAGCCTTTCTCCACAAAGATTTGAGAATTCCATTCCATGGAGGGTAACACTCAGTCTCTGGAGCAAAGGTGGCTTATGGATCAGCTTAATCTGTATGGCATGTAATATATTACTTGGTTTTACAATGGAAGACTTTACATTTTAGTCTGCAAACCTCACAGTCTGTATTAGTGTGTTAATGCACTGGCTTTTCACCTTTTAAAAAATTGGTTGAAACTTATTGCACTGAAAAGTGAAAGTGAGTTTAGCAGCCTGGAATGACTCTGTTTTCTCTGTTACACCACGTAGCACAGTTAGCAAAACTGGCAAGACACCACTGAAGAAAAAATCAGAGACTAGAGCAACCTCTTCCTTTCAGAAGTGCCAAAACCCACTCCTCAGTATTTAAAAGTAAATAACAAAGGGCAAAGAAGGGATGGTTGATGCAATTTCAAGTGTATGAAGAGTTGAAGTTTTATTAGTGTCCCATTGTCCCATTGCAGTCAGTTCTTTGTCTCAATCCCTAGTCTACAAGTCTATAGTCCTTGTTATGGAATGCAGATTCAAAATAATAAAATGGCCATGGCTCTTCAAAACTTCAGCACAATTCTGGTTCTCAATGTTTTAGATATGACGAGACTTTATATTTTAAAAGACATTTCTTAAATCTTTCTTTTTTTTTAATAATGAAGCTTTAATGTAATGTGCTTCTAGTGGGTATTTTTAAAGCATTGGTGTCCAAAATAACTTCTAAGAAAGAAACTTTTATCCCTGAGAGATACCAGGAACCCATTAAATTAATAGGAAATACTGGCATTTTCTTCAGTGGTGTGAGGTTCTACAGCACATGTCCAAAAGAGTGAGATTGCTGTTTTGTTCAATGCCTCGAAAACATACAGAAAACCTAGATAACTTCCTGGGACAGATTTACTGTAGGGGAGAGTACAGCGGGCTTTGCCATTGCTAGGTGTGGTGTAAACTCCTATGATGAGTTCTTGTCAAGGTGTCTGTACAGCTCTACCAGTCAGACTGAGATTGTGTTGCAGATTGCAAACAGTTACTGTTGATTATGTATACATTACTGTGTATAGACATCCTCAGCACCCATAAGTGGATTCAGGGACTAGATTCTCAGCTAGGGTATGTTTCTTTTGCTTTAGTTGGACAGTCTGTACAAATTGAAAACTTGGCCCCCAAATATTCCTATTGATTCACATGTATTTCTTGTGTTTCTAATCCTACAGAGAATAGCAGTGGAACAATACAAAAATATTTATGTTACAATAGTCAAATTGGAATATTGGCAAAGGAAGAGATGCAGGTATTTATTACTGAATGAAAAATTACGAAAATCTGGAATTTCTGGTATATAATGTATGTACCATGAAATACACAGAAAGAAGAATACATTTGTATATGTATGTTACTAAATACACTGAAATGGCAGGAAGGTATTATTGCAAACTCTTGCTCTGAGGCACAAAGAAGCAGGGTAATTTTCTAAGATCATAGAAGACTGTTAGGGTATTCAGCAACAGAATCACCCCTAACCAGTCCAGTATTCGGTGGATTCTGTCACCTCTTAAGAGCAATTTATTGTAGTGAGCAGACTGTATTACATTAACAGGTTGCTACACTGATCTTCTTGCATCAAAGATGTGCAAAAGCTACTGTAGTCTAGGAAGAAATGTTTTAACTCACTCTACTTTTGAGTCTGTAGGTGGGCCGTTGGTGATCTACAACTATTTTCAGGTTTGGGGCACATTTCTACAGTAGACATCTTTTTTTCCTCTTTTATTTTGGTCAAAGAACAATACGTTATCTGTGGTAACTTGTAACCACTTCAGCATAGTCTTGAAGTAGAAAATTATGAGAGATATTTTCTGCAAAGTTTTTCAGGGATAAAATTTTGGGCAAGTGATGTTTTTTAAAGGTTTCAAACAACTTTTTAATAACAGCATCCTTCAGTTTTCTGTGTTCTCTTTTTACTAGAAACATGGTTATTATTTTGATAGATTTGGGAGTAAAATAATAATCTTTCAGCAGCTTTGGTTTTAACTTCCTCTGTCGTCCGTGTTCTAAGTTCAGTGGCTTTATCGTCACTCTTTAAGTCTTAATTGCTGCAGATTTTGCCTGAAAAAAAAGCCTTGTCTAGTGTAACATATTTTGAGGAGTTCTGGGATGCTGTATGCACAGCAACTCAAATGTATATGAATGTCTAAGTATGATATTGTTATATAAATGAAGGAGGAAAGCAACGATGAAAATCTAGAAACATCAGTTTCCTATGTACATGAACAGAGGTCTCCTAAGGCTTTAGTTCTCAGAGAAATGCTCTGGAGAAAGCAAAGCAAACCAAACATCTCTCTGTATAGTTGGGTTCCTCTGGAGAAAGTAGCAAATGATAGACAGACAGCTTGTAACTCCATCTCCTGAGCCCAACAGGTATACAGAGATCTCTGGCAGAACTGTTTTGTCTAGTGGGCTAAAAAACAGTCTAGACAGTGAATGAAAACACTCAACACTGAAAGAGGAAAATAAGGAAAAGCAATGTTACTTCCTGAATCTCATCTGCAAATCAGTCTTCACCAGGTCCCACCCTAGGAACATCCCCAGAGTTTTGCCAGATGGCACATGGAATGCAATGACTCATGGTTTTTTTTCTTTCTGTTCCTGTATCCTCCCCTAGGTATTCCTGGATTGTTTCTCCTTTGCTATCCTCTCTGTCCAAATCACTGGGTCTTCTGAGAAAGAGCTGGAAGAAGGGCTGGAATGCAATATTTAAGGGGGAGCCTGTCATATGAAATGTCCTTGGCAGGGAGCAGGGGTGCTTATTTAGGAAGGGTTAGAGATGCGAAGGAGAGCAGGACAGCAGCAGCACAAGACTGGGAGAAAAACCACTTCTTCTCTGTCTTCACCACCAAGCAACTCTCCTCTGGTTTGCCAAGAGTTTTGTGCCTGAAAACAATATGAGATATGTCTGTTAGATATTTCATGTAGAAATTAAAACAGATATAACATGTTTCCAAAGAAAGCCACCCTTCTATGCTTGTGAGCATTGTTTACTGAAGATGTACACTGAGTTAGCCGTCAGTTGGCTGATTTGTTATCAGCTTTTATTTCCTGTGCTAAGAGTTGTTTTTTTTTAATAAAAAAATGAAGGTACATATCATAGGAGCCAACTATAACAGTTCTCTGAAGCTGTATTGCCCTGTTACTATGCTTTTAGTTGGCTCAAGTTTCACAAACATGGATCTTGCTCATCTTATGATTTTGACATAGTTTGCAATTTTATACATTAGAAATATGTTTCTTGTCTAGGCAATAATTACTGATGAATGCTTTTGGGTTTGGATGTTGATATAATGCAGTAAACTACCTGATCACTTCAGACCTGACATTGGCTGTCTTCAGAACTGTGAATGCCATACTTGGGGGATGCTTATTTATTCTTGCAAGATATGCTGTAGACCAGGATGTCCTGTCAGCTGTTTGAAGAGTTGAACAATATGAACAATTATGTCATCAAAATCCACCAGCTGAGGAGTATAAATATATGCACACATTAGTGAAAAATATGGGATATATGTTCAAACAAGGACATCTTTGCTAGCATTACTCCTTTTCTGGAAATTCCAAGGGCTGTATAGTGCCAGCACAGGAAGGTGGGGTTCCGGGTAGCTTTAAAGTAATGCAATCATTTATCTAACTGTAAACTAACTAACTGTCATGTCCTGAAACTTACCCTCCAGTGCAATAGTAAATAGAAGTCATCAAAAATTTGAATTTTTCAGTTTTATGAACAGAAGGTTAATTCTTTGAAAAAAGTAATCTTTCCATTATTCATTCAGGAAAAAAGGTAAAATGAAGAGTGAATCAATGGACATCTTTTTGGTAAATATATTTCCTATTTCCTCTTTTGCAATTAGTGATCCTGATCAGTTCTTACAATTTTTGGGCTCAGCTTGTTTTAATTAGGATTAAAATGGAAAGATATTTCACATAAGAATTCTGGCTTCCTTTCTAATTAATTAATATCACACACTTTCAGAATATGTGAATAATAGAGTCTGCAAAGATACTGTTTTTATGTTTTCTCACAGACAGTGTAGTAGTGAGCCAGAAAATGAAATATTACGTGTCATGCCACTTGATGGGATATAATTCTGTTATGGAGCTGAGTTTAAAATCAGTTTGGCAGATCCATTGCTCACAATGTCATAAAATATCTGGTTTTTATGCTGTCTTTGTGTGAACTGAAAAAAATGTTAAGTTTGAATCTGTGTGTGCACTATGTCCCCATTAATTCACTGTCTCTAGAATACTGACCTGCCTTTCAGCCTTTTCTAGAAGGCTAAACTCCCATCTCTGTGCAAAATGTGAGATGCTTTTAGGCAAAGAGAATATTTCAGTTCTTCTACAATAGCATTGCTTACTGAGGCCTCAAACATCTTCCTACTGGAAGGAAAGCCTCCAAAAAGTCCTTGAAAGATGCCCGCTCTGTGTCAACTGGTTTTGCTACAGCCTTCTCAAATGAGGAGCTGACATTACATTCTGAGAGGAAGGAATGAGGGGGAGAGAGAGAAAACTTAAATGCTGATGATAATTCCTAGCATGTGATTTTTAATGCAGTCTATCAGAAGGATGTCCAAGCTGTTGTGTAGAGCTGCCTGCAGTTTTCAAGCAGTTCAAGTGCATCTTCCATGCCAGACCATGTCAACTGGTGAGCAACAACTGGGCTGATCATGGCTGCTGGTTATTGACTTCCCTGGCTATGGAAGGAAACAAAGCAGCAGGAGCTGGCAGGGACAGCACTGCTAGGTTGTCCTGGGGTCATGTTGCGTGGCCAGCTGAGTCCCTGCTGTCAACAGGGCAGTCTCTGGGAAGCCATTGTCATCTCCTGGCTGTGAACCTTTTTGTGAGCTCCCTCTTTGAGGTATGTGCCTTTTAGCTCTTGAAATGTGAAAATGTGGGTTGTAGATTGAGGGAATTCCCTGTAAATTTTAAAGGAAATTTTCCTGTAACATCAGGGCCACTCCTTCTCAACCCCCACTCCTTGGCTACCATTTGTGGCTCTCATTTCTGTACCTTAGCAATACATGGGTTTTGACTTGCCTGTTAACATCCTTGCTCATAATTGTTTTCCCTCCTTTCTACTCTGTTTTTCCCCCCCAGTTTCTATACTTTTGTTTGAGGGAAGGTGAAGGATAGGAATGATTAATGCCTTTATTTTTCTACATGAGGAAGGAAGTTTCTACTGTACCCTTTTTTTTTTCCCTGCCTTTTTCTTTCTTTTTGCTGAATTTCTTTCTTTGCCATGCTTCTCCACATCCTCTCTTCCCACAATTTTTTTGAGTGCTCAGCTGGCCTTCTGGGGTGCACTGAACCGTGCATAGGGCTGTTCACGTTGCTGCTTGGGTTTTATTTCCTGTGCAATCTCTGGTCTTTTCACTGCAAAAAAATCCATCGGGGCAGAAAGTATCTTTTATATCTCTGCCTTCTAGTAGTTTCTATTCTATTGTAAGTTGTGAGAGAAAACTCCAGAAAACTGCTTGCACCTATCTGGAATTAGGAATGATGAAGGATCTGGAAAATGGCAGATGTAACCAGAACACTGAGTAGAAAAGATGAGTAACTTGACCACAGTCACACAGCAAAGTGCTGACAGAGAGGGGAATAGAAACCAGGAGTCCTGGTTCTCAAGCCTGTGTTCAAAACAGTAAACCATGCAATTTTTCCACAGTGTTATCTAGAAATTTCAAAGACAGAATGACATGCTGTTGTAAAACTGATAATAGAAAACTACCATCAGGGAAGCACTATTTATAAATGAGAGGGTGAGAAAGCGCACTCTCTGCTGAATGCCATAAACAATGAGCACCAAGGGGCTAAGGGAAATATTTTGATGTTTGTGTGCTGTGGAAAGTTTTATTTAAACACGAAGATTGTTAATAAACATGGATTTACATGTTTTCTGTGATCAATGAACTCTGATAGATTTTAAATGTCCTGCACATCCCATTTCTGTGTGTCCGAAAGGAGAGGAAGACAGACTCAGGAGCACATTCTTCAATCTGTTGCAGCCCCATTTTTTGTACAAGTTTGTGCTAGTATCACAAACAGAGAGATTTTTCTAATACAGTATGGGACTGTGTTTTCAGACAAAAGAGGCCTAAGTTGCACCAATTAAAAATGTGTCTAAGGACATTATCTTAGGATAAGGACCTTTTACTTTCACAAAATAGATAAATATACAGGTACAGATGGATGCTTGGTTTTATAACGTGATTCAAAGCCTACTGAAAACAAGGGAGGGCAAAATTTTCAACAAATTGATTGAGTTTTGGATCAGGTCCTAGAATAGGTGCTACGTATAAAGAAAAATCATTTGGAAGCTGTATTTGGTATGTGCTAAAATCAAAATGTATAATGAACAATTTTTTTTTCCCTACACTAAGTCCTTCTCTTGCTCTATCCACAGAAGCAAAAGAACGGGTATATTTTATTTTAATTAGTCCCTTAACTTTCTTTCGTATATATATTTTGATGACTCCAGACCAGTGGATATTATATCCCAGGGATGTTGTTACTGTTTATTGTCTGACTCGCACTCACAGGCTTTTATTCTTTCACTTAGTATGCTGCAAATTGCCTGCTCATCTGTGTCCTTCACTGCCTGGATTACTTCATGCTGTTTACATAGCAAAACAAACTATATAACATCCCAGGGGCCCAATGCTGCTGCCGCAGAATGCCGGTGAGTCTAATTGACAACAGGATGTGCCTGTGCTTTATGACAGAAGAACCAAGCCCTCATCACAGCCAGCCAAGCTGGACCAATAAAACTCACTTCATATTCTCACTCCTTGGTCCTTGAGAGGCAGGAATCCCTGGTTAGCAATATCTCAGATTACCTTTAGCATGATTCCTAATATATAATAACATAAATTAGTATCAACACTTATACTGGTCCATGTAAGCCATTAATCCCATTGAAACTACTTTCAACAAGTTTAAGGTTTAAGACAATTACTTGTTAATTTCTAAGGCTTAATGTGAGAGTGCCACCTTATTTTGGAATACTCCATGCTGTGAGGGATACAAAAGTGCCTTGCCTGAAAACCTTGCTTAAGTCTAGTGTTTAAAGCAATTTACAGCTGGATCATTTTCTATTGTTTTGCCATTCATCCTCTTCTGTGTGGAAGTTGGGGGAGTCTTGTTTGCCATTCTGTTATTAATGAGGGAAACAGAAGATAATGTAACACTAACTGAGCAGGCAAAAAGCAATTTAGCTCTTTCCTTGAAATTCCATTTGAAGAGATATTATTCTTTTCTTGGGAAGAGAGATCCTCAGGAGCAGAATTGGAAGCGAACTTGTAGGTTATGCCTGTGGCTACTACTTAGCCACAAAAAGGAGGTGGTGGTGAACAGCAGTAGTAGGACAACTGGCTTTCTGGGTTTGGTCACTTCTCAAAGCTGCGGAGTAAGAAGCATTTTAGTCCTACGTGAACAGGAAGGAGTAAGGACAAGAGTGGGTGCATAAACATGCAGTAGATATCAGACTACAGGAACCATCCAGGAAGATCTGTATTAGTTGTTCGGATGGAGTCCACACCATCCCTTGTGGACCTTTAGAGGAAGGCAGAGCCACAGCCTGACAGATAATCCTGCCTGACTGCAGCACTGCTGCTTCATTCCCTCCTGCCTTCCTTTTCTAAGTTTCTATTCCTTCCCACCCACAGATTTACTCCTCTGCCCAAGAAGGCTGCAAAGTTGGGAGATGTGAGATCTGCCTCCGAGAGGGAGATCAATAATAAATAAAAAAGTAATGAACCAAATCCTCTTCTAGCCTGACCATACCAATTCAGGCAGTTCGGCATGCTCGATACCATGTACAGGGACAATAGTGCAGCCTGGAAATATCACTGACTTAGCTGTGACAGATTGCTCTAACATGTACTCTGACCTTTTATATGGAAGAAATCTCCCTTCAGCATTCACAGCTTTTTCCTTCAAAATAAAACAGTGAATCCCATGAAAACTGAATGTTATCTCCAACAAAAATGCCATTCATATGTAGGTGACGCAACAGAACAATTTATTGCAATAACCTCAAAATAATAATAATAATATTAATATTGGCCTTTTATTTTAGTTGCTGTTGCATTCCATATGAAAAAAAAAAAGGCATGAGATAGTCATGATAGCAGAGTACTGAGCGTACTAAGTATAAAATACTGCTTTTCTGTTCCCCAGTGAGAACCTTCCCCGAAAGTCAAGTATTTCATCTCATCCTCTCTTTGCAGCTCTGGAAGCCAAGCACGTGGTGTAATGTTAGTGGTTTTGCTGTACAGATTGGCATGACGGGCTGTGTAAGACAAATATTCCAAACCTTCTTTTTGAGCACAGGAGCAAGTTTACCATGAGAGTATATATGTGTGTTACTGTTTACTGGCTAGTAGCATCATTGGGTGTAATGGTAATCTAGATGGGTGAACCACCATAAATTGGGGCAGTTTCATCGGATTGTGGCTAGAGCTCAACTTGCATTTTTATCTTTTGGCAGCAGCACTGACAGAAACCTGTGCTTCCTCTCTCTGTCCCTCGCCAGCCTGGCAAATGATGCTGAGTACCATATATGAACAGTCAAGGCAGAGACTGAAGTTGTGAGGACTGCTTAATAATAGACTGAAGAACACGGCTACTGAATGTGTACGTAAATCCCATGTCTGATTGTTGTAGATCCAATTTAGGAGCCTTGATGGTTGTGATGGCAATTTTAGTATGAATTGTGTCATTAAAGGTGTGTTGGATATGTAGTTCATTCACTCCTTGTGGAAAGAAAAGCATGGTGAAATCGTGTAACACTTCTCATCCTGTTTTTTGGCCATTGCTGTTTCTTCTGAAGAGTATGAGCTACAGCATCTATGAATGAGCAAGCACATCTGTTTCATCCTGCTGCTTAATACCCAGTCTAGCCTTGCAAGCATTGTTTTGAGCAGCTGGCAATTAAATGGTACCAGTCTGCAGTAGTTTTGAGTGATGGTGTCATGATCTCATGCCACATGCGTGTTGACACCTTTTTTTTTTTCCCAATCAACTGTTAAGCTATGTCAGTGGTGACAGAGAAGTGGGTCAGCAGTGGAAAGGAAGTAATAGAGATTGGAGGGCAGTGCTTTTTCTGAATGCTAGTCCCTTCTGTTCAGATTAACAGAGCATGTGTATCAAGGTAATGCATCACTCAGTGACTGGCTGGAGAAACATTCCATTAGGTTATAACTGAATGGAGAAACTATTGCAATAATTTTATGTCTTTACTTCACAAAGTAAAAAATACAAGTGTACTCTTTATGCCCTCTTTATTTGGCCTGGTAAGAAAAGCATAGTCTGTCAATCAAGAAAAAAGCTTCCAATTGTGTAGCCTGTTAAAATCATTTCATTAATAACATGTGTTTACTACTGGGAGAAGCAGACTCAGTGTGCTAAGATTTTGTTTGTCAGTCAGTCATTGGAACCCCACTGTTAATCGCATACAATGGTTTGTGGTTATGCCACAATTTAACCCAGGTTTAAAAATACAAACTAGAGCCTTGGTGGTCTGCTGAGAGCAGTGAGTGAAGCAAAGGTATTGGTTGAACCTGACTTGTGGGCTGCTGGCTTGGAGTACTGTACAAGCTAATCAAATTTATTAACTTGAGCCATGACTAGAATGCATACACTGGTGAGTGTGGGTGGGTGCACCCAGGTTAGACTACATTTTGGCTGCATTCTGCAAGGAGGAAGAAAAGCAACTCTTTGGCCTCCTTTCCACAAAGACAAATTGGAAACAGATATCAACTAGATTTTGGGATATCTGGCATTCTAATAAGAAAAAGGTATTTTTTTGTTGTGGCTTATATTTATTGATGTAGGGAATGGCTTAGAAAAAATTGAAGGAGTTTCAAAACTGGATACTGATGGCATTTGATGTATATGTGTCATGTCTTATCAAATTGCCCCCTGCGTGCCATTTTAATAGTAATATTAAAGGCAGAATCTCTGACTCCACAATAACAAGGGCTGAGTGTGATTGCCAGAAAAGGGAGAGGCATTTGGCTACTAAGAAAAAGAATACTGGAGAGTCAGTTGTGTATCTTTACGTGAACCTTGACCTTCTGGCAGAGATAGAAAAAGACATAGCGACTAAACCATCTTTCTTAATTATAGCTAGAATATGGTAAGCTAAAATTCCTGTTTACCACAGCACTGTGGAAAGTATCATTCATAACTGCAAGACTTGTAATACTCTGAGAAGAATATATTCATCTCCAGAGAGAATTATATCCAGTTCTCCACGTTACTTTACAGCCCAAGACATTTTGTAGGAACCTCTTCCAGGTTTAGAGCAATGTAAGTGATATTTTTAAATGGCAAATTTAGGTTAAAGTAAATCCCATGTATTCTTATTCAGATAAAATGGCATTATCCTTGATTCTTTTATTCTATATAAAGATTTCATAGTTTTATTCATCCTAATCACTGAAATTATAACTGGCCAAATTGCTATAATTTTGAAAAGCCTAAACAGATTCATTCATGAAGGCAGTGAAAAATTTGTAATTGTTTTAAATCGATGTGGGTTTGTTTTTTTCATATTTCCAATATTTAGGTTATAAATGTGCTTTATCCTGTTACATTTTCTTGCTAAGAAATTAAGTTAAATGGTTTCAGCTTTGCTGAAGATACTTCTACTAATGAAAGCATTAAGCTTGAAGATTTTTGTATATTTAGGGCAAGGTTAGATTTAACTCTAACTAACAGGGAGCTGAGACCATCCTTTGCTCATCAGATCATATTCCACAGAGAATCCTTCCTCTTTGCCCTCCTGCCCCATCTCTACCACTCAAAATGTACTCCATAACATACTTTTTTCTGGTTTTATGGGAGCTAGACGGGAGCTTTGGAACTGAACAGCATCTGGGACTGCTTAAACTGTGGCAAGGAAGCAGAAGACAAGTGCTAATAAGAGGTGAAGAGGTGAAGGCTTAAACGTCCTTACACCCAACCATAAATCTGCACCTACTATAACTATTAAAGTCAGTGGGAATATTGTATGTGGTGGCCTTTTGGGATAAGACTACTTTAAACATCTCCTCCCTCCCAATAATAGTGAATTATCTTTTAAAAAAACCTCTGGTGCTTTGAGCTTAATTGCATTTTGCTGCATTACCTCTGACGGTCCTTTCAAAAGATTTAATTATTTTTTGTATGTTGTAAAGGTTCCTGTATAGCAGCAACCAGTTCAGTGGCAATATGGAGGTAAATATCAGACTGGTGTTGGAAGTATTTTTGAAGGAATGTTTTTAGCGAAGTGGGGGGAAAGATTCTGAGGGTTCCTTCCTTTTCAGAGATGTAATACTAATGATATGTCCTGCTCTAATTTCAGTATTTAAATTAATTGGACTTAGGTCCATGATGGCCTAGCCTGGCATTGTGACTGAAATGTAGTAGTAGCAGCTCCAAGTTAGAAGTCAATCAAACATACTGACTGCAGTATACTTTGCAAACAGGCTGGCATGGGCAACATCACTAGGGCAGGATGATAGGACTGACATTTGGAGAAATTCTGTGACTGTCACAAGAGTTAGCACTGGTACGTCCCTGTCATGAGACTTTATTCATCAGTTCTTGAATAAAAGCCCCATAGTTGAAAACAGATGTCTTGCTGGTGAGCAATATACATGATGTCTGATACCCATTCCACCAGGGTCACTCATTCTTTCCACAACATATGTTGACCATTCCTTTCCTTTTCTTGTAAACAGTATTAAACCGTGACTGAGGCAGTGGCTTGTAAGCAGTTGCAGCTAATGTCAAATTTAGTAATTTCTGTATTTTAGATCCAGCATAGTCTGCCCAGTCATGAAATTCCCTTTGTTTCTCTACTCAGGATCTAACTTATGTTTTAGAGAACGTCCTAAATGAAAAGAGGAGAGAGGTTGAGAAAGAGAAAGGAGAGAAAGATTGTATAGGCTTAGCCAGACTTGGAAAAATGTGGATGTATTAATCACCACTACCCTTGACACTTGAGCTCTGTCCATACTGCAAAAAAACACAGTCTTAACTTGGACTGACTGACTGAGGTGAACTAAACCGCGAAAACAACAAAAAACCCCAACCAACAAAGACCCAAAAAAGCAGGAAATATTTTAACCAAATTACCGTCTCAGGTTCAGCCCCAGCCACTTTATAGGCTCTAAGTTTTTTCAGTTCTTCTGTAGATTTATGTGGTAGATACAGCCCATTATTGTAAATGGCAGCCTGTCTTATGGTCAGAACTGTATAGTCTGTGAGTTTGCATTTTCCAGCAATTTATGTTTTTCTTTCAGGTTTTCACATGTTCACTTTTTTTTAGAAAAAAATCAAGTAATGCTTTGTAACTACGAACGTCTTAAGTTTGCACGCTGTTAACACTCTGAAAATCACGTGTTACTGACAACGTGTACCTCTAAAAGATGCAAATGAATGGGTGCTTCTCAGTTAGCTGTAATTGTAGACAAGAGTAAAACATGTCACTTACATAGTAGGATGTATGGTAGGTTGGTACTCTGTGGATATTATCTTACTCTACACATGGAGAGCATTGGCTCAACTTCACACATTGTTATCACCTATTGGTACAGCAGGTTTTATTCTAGTCTGCACACAGACATGTCCTTTAGAGGTGTTTGATATCAAGGAAACAGAATGTTAGAGCAGAATGAACAGAACAGAAGAATGTTGATTAGGAGACATTAAATGGCACCAATGCAGATCGGACTTCTAGCAGGTTTTTATGTTTGTGTTTTAGAAGCTGAGCACATCTCCAGTGTCATAGACTTCACATGAAATGAATTCTCTTAATTGTGTGTCATAACTTTGCTTTTGATAGTGCTAGATCAAAAAACATCATCAAATGCTAGTAGGGAAAGACAGCATTTCCTTCCTTTCACACTATGCTGTTAAAGCCTCCTTTTCCTCCAGAAATCCAAGGAAGTCTGATCTCTGTTCAGACATATGTGCATCTTTTAGAGAGGTAGCACAGTTCTGAGGATCCTTTCTCCGCTGTGAGCTGAAAAGGATTAAAAATGGTGTCGTGTTCTGGCTGCATAGGCAAGGTGAAGGTTCAGACCGTTCAGGTCACTGGTTCAGCACCCTCCTCTACATGAGAAGTTGCCCAACAAATTTTGGCAAGGAAAAGTTGTCACTGTAGATTTACCAGTTGTTCGTATAGCTTTGTAGCCTTGCTTCTATCAGCAGCTGTAGCAAATGCTCTGGAGGAATTGTCTGGAAGCTGACTTTGTATACTTACATATACTGTATGTGTGTATGTATATATGTTTATTTTTTTATACACACACATGCACGTATGCATATGGAAAGCTCAATGGAGAATTTTTCCTTGAATTATAGGCGGTTAGCAGCTACCATACGCTCTCACTGTAATGTGACTGTGAACAATACAAACGTTTCTAACATCTTTTGCCAAACACAAAACAAATAACATATTTCAGGTTGCCTTGTAAAACAAAAGAGAGTGAAATCCTCTGGCTGAAATGCATATCAAAGCAAATATATTTAGTAAGTTCTTAAATAAAATTGAACGGGGGGAATGGCAAGCATAGTTACTCTATGGTGTTAAACTCTGTATTAGTGTAATAAGAGTTTGGTTTTGGTGGTTTTTTTCCCCCATCTGATCCTTAGATTTGTTCTTTGTTTTCCACATTGTATTAATTTTGTAGTTAGCGTTCCTGGAATAAGAGTGGCACGTACAGAATTTGGATTCCATCACCAGAAAAACTACGGGTCAGGGATGTCATTCTCCCAAAGCTCTGAGCATGTGTTTGTGTGGATAGGACAAGAAAAAAAATACTATCAGATATTATCTGATGCAAAAAATAGTTGCCAACAGCTGCAGGGACAGATTTTCACATGGCACTTAGTACAAAAGATCCATGTTCCATTTGAAACATCATCCAATTGCAAGTGGCCTACTTTTAGGGCTTCAGGAGGAGCTAACATGGTGTTTTTCTTCCACATTTGATGACATTCCCTATTTCTGAGCTTCAAGCTTCGAATTTTAGGGGCAGGGAGGAACACAGGCAAAATATTCCCAATTTTTAAAAAAATGAATCCATACTGAGTTTATGTTTGTCATCAACTCTGCATTTCACTAAGAACTTTTTAATGTAAGAAGGTTCAATCAGAGAATGGGCAAAGTGGCCCAAAAAACTCAGTCAGGTGTGGAGTGACAAAAAATTACAGGGTCTATATGACTTGAAACATTCTTCCTGTTTTGAACATTCTGAGGTTCAAGACTCAGATCTACATCTGTCATAGAATTTAGCACTGTATGAGTATTTATATATAATTTTATGCATGCTAATTGGATAAACAAGGTATTTGGAATACAAAAGGAGTAAGAGAATCTGGCAGTGTGACATGCGAAAGTCGGGTTAGTACAGCAACACATGGATGTACGTAAGTGCCTGCCAGCTTTCATTTTCTCATTATTTCAGACTATTGTCAGTAACAGAACTTCTCTGCCTTGGGATTTATTGTCACGCACCCAGGAAGGGTTCTCCACCACTTAATGCCTCTTTCAGCTCACCTCTAGGATGGGCATCCTGTATGCCTAGGAATGGTGGGCTGGTGCACTCCTGAAGGACTTGTCCTTTGATTAAAGTGAACTAGCAGACTGATCTACTTTTGCCTCTCTAATCTTTAAATTGTTAACCTGTCCCTGTTCTGTTTAACATGGAGAGAAATAACAAGGCAGTTAGTTGCCATAGAGCATATGGCATATTTAAATGGGACCTGCCAAAGCTTTGGTACATAAGAAGTTCACTTTAACTGGAGATGTATAAATGTTCTGTGGCCAGTACAACAGCTAAGATATGTTAGAGTACATGTCAAGGGTAAAATGCCTGTGCACCCTTCTGGTTTTGCTCTGACTACCTTTCTCTTGTGTCAAAACAATTTATCATAGATAGAAAGGTGGTTCCATGCTGGCCCTATAGCCCCAGTCTGTACTAGGAGTTTGCACACACAGAGCAATGTTTGACTAATAATTCTAATTTATAAACCATCAACAATCCTAAAAACAGATTAGCCAGAGAGGACTTTTTGTGACAAATACCGTGGCACTTTTCCATGCCGAACCACATAAAAGGACTCTGGGTCAGAAAAATGCATTCATTTAGGATCAAGTCTAGCAGAAGTCCCACGATTGCCAATGGAACAAGAATAACACCCCTGTTGCCAGACTTTTTCTAGGCAGTGGGTGGCCACGGATAGAGTGCTGTCCCTTCCCCCACCAACATAGTCTCTGTGTTACAAGTTGATTTCTGTTGAAGTCCAGCAACTACACAGTCTCAGGATAGCTGGCTATCAGTCTGTACTTGCATTCCTGCCTTGACTGCAGGGGATCTGACAGCAAAGGTAACCATGATGGTTAACTTCACTCCTGGTACGGCACAAGTCTGGTGGAAAACCTTAATAGCTTTGGAGACGCACACTGAGGTCCACGACCAAAGCACACAGGGAGCTCTAAGCCACCTCTGTGAGCTCCCTGAGGCTGCAGAGCTATGTGCTCAGGTCTCAAGTCTGAGCAATTTATGTGTGCCAAAAGTTACCCTGACTTATTCAGCAAGCCAGAGCTCTTAAGAAACATGAGCAGCCAGGTTCCTCTGAGCTGATGTGGTAATGGGTGCAGCCTCTTTTTTTTGAGCACAGACCTGGACCCAGGTGAGAGGAGAAGCTATAGAGAACGCCACAAATGCCAAGTAAACTACCTTTCTCTGCAAGGTCAGTGCAAAGCAGGTAGAGCAAGGATAAGAACCTGAGAAACACATTGATCCTCTGTGGAAACCAGTGAGAGTTTCAGCTACTTAGAGGAAAGAATCAGAAAACAGATGCACTTGACCCATCTCTTGGGTTCAACAACCTGAACATATATTCTAAACAGAATCCCTTTTTCCAGCTGAAGAGCTTTCTCATCAAGCAGGCATTTTTAGGGGAAAAAAAACCCAAAACCCACCCCAATACAGCAACTGAATAATTGAAATAGAAACATAATTTTGGAAGATGATGAAAGTTAAGAAAATGGGAAGGGACCAGAGGCATAAAATATTATATTTGCCAGGTCCAATATTTACTTCCTCTAGCTCCAGAGCTGTATGATGGGTGGATGAAGGTAAATGAGCCTTATTTATAGTAGATTTATGTAAATACAGAAGAGCTTTTCCAGGACCTACATATATTCACCAAATATGAAAACTGTAGTAAATTATTGCAGTAAAAATGTCAGAAGCTTCCCTGAGATCCGCAAAGAAAAAATCCTTGGTTCTGGAAACCCAGCTACATAGCCCCATCTCATATGCTAATACCCTTACCCTCTGCTGAGACCACATCCACAAAGGCATGGGATGAGCTTAGTAGCATATCCTGAATATCAACACCTCTGGATGGTTTATGTTAAAGGGGAAATTTAAGGCCCACTCTCATATCTTTTCATGCCAACTTCTGTCTTTCATGGGCATATTCATAAAATGCATGCATGACATTCATAAAATACACAAAATACAGTTCAGTGATGAATTTTCAGTCAAGCTAATTCAGACTTTGGCTAAAAGGGTTGGTCCCATCCGTCCCTTCCTGTGTTTGCTGTCTTGTGCCAGCACCAGCATTTGTACCGACACAACATGCACTTCCCTGACTACAGGGTACAGGCAACAGAGAACTGATCCAGATGAAAGCTAATGTCGTAGTAGTAGTAGTAGTAGTAGTAGTAGTAGTAGTAGTAGTAGAGTGATTGCTGAGCTGTATCTCATAATCCAACATCTAACTCCCTTTCTTCACTGGTACCAGCCTTTTTATGGATGCACTAAATAAAAAAATAACATTTGTTTAAATAAGTCCAGGTCAGACTTACTGGGCTGATACTGTGGCTAGTAAAGATTGTATCTGATACGTATTGATGCTGCGTTGCATGGATGGGTTGCCCAAAAGACACCAAAAGCAATTACATTTGTCCCATAGTGGATTCCCCATGCAAGCACAGTTCTCAGCTATTTTCTTCCCGTGTGCATTGGTCCTGGTATAAGAGATCCCTTGGGCTGGGCACAGGCATGGCAATATTGTAGGTATGCCCCGCTTACACTCAGCTGACATTTGCTGTGAGCTAGTGAGAGAAGGGGGAGGAGGAGAGAAGGGCAAAAAAACCATGAGCAGAAGCTGCAGGAGCTCACAAGAAAAGACCCTCCACCAAGTTCTGTGTCCCAGATCTGCTGCCTGAGTCACAAACCTTCACACAACCCCTTGATAGTCTTCCCCACTGAGCTGAGCTATCTTCCCTGCTTACCTTTGATCATAAGCAGTACATTAACTTGCATACTGCAGTATTCTTATTTTGTGGCTTGCTTATACAAAGATGCATAAGATGTGGGCTAGATTCACATGCGCTCCCCCATTCCCTTCAGAAGGATGTAGAAAAATCAGAAGACAGCCACAAGTGTCAACCTAGTTTGATTTTTGTTTCTGTTAGCACTATCTAGGAGTCACAATATGTAGGGTATTGTAGACCAAAGTTTATAGCACTGCATTTAACTACACTTTTCACACAGCTCGTAAAACAGATTTCCAATAACTGTAATTTTAAATTTGTCTCCTTGGATGCAGTGGAAAATGTGACTTTCATGCTTTTCTGTATGTTTACAGCATCATAAATAACACACAGATCTGAAGTGTTTTTAAGTACATCAATATGCTATTTTAAACAAAGTAGTGAAAATATGTAGCATATAGTGTCCAGTTGTTTTTACTTCTTTCAAGGGTAAGATTTCTCCTGCCTGCCTAATTTTTAACTCTGCATAGCTTTAATTATTCTTTATGTACTGCACCTCAAAGTAAAAGGAGTTCAAAGTTAGATGAAACCTAGGTAAAGAAAGCAAGCTTGAAAAAAGCCTGTGTGTTATTGCTACTTACTGCAGGTTTCAGGGCTTATAGAGTTTCAATAGACTTCTCACCAAAATTTCAATCTTTAATATCCAAAATCTTATTAAATCTTTTGACAAACAATTTTTGAGTTGATATTTAGCATAGGAATAACTTTCGACACACCAAGAAAACTTTCTGTTAGGTAGTACTTGTTTGGTTACAGTCCGTCTCCATAATTGCAGTAGTATGTTTATTACACTGTACCAGTTCAATGCTTGTATAAAATGAATAATTGCTAAAAAAAACCCCTGCTTCTTATTTAGGATTATATTAGTATCATGCACTATATAAATAGCTGATAGAATAGATAAACTTTATGCTTGTTAAATTTAACTACTGATCTGATAAAGTAGATTTTAAGCAAATTTCCATCTTTTAGAGGTTAAAAGGCAGATATATTTTCTCTAAGAATGGCTGTGCCCTAGCATAGATTTCTAAGCATTTCTGAGCCTCTTCACATGCAAGGGGACTTGGGGTATTTTGTCATAAGCATCACTCATAGAAATGGAAAGTCCTGAATGTATTAAAAGATGGTGTGGTCTCTTAGTCAAAAACGCAACTGGTGTTCTTGAACGTTCTGCTTCAGTGAACCCTTCACACGCCACACATGGAACCAGTAAAGGAGCACTGTTTCTTTCTTGAAATGGGCCATGCTGTTTCGTTTGAAACAACATGTGTTTCTGCTGGGTGTTCTGTGGTTCTGTCTCAACAACATTACTCAGAGCTCAAATACAGCAGGTATCAGCCAAGGAACTCTCAAGTATCAGAGGGATGAATAAATCATATTTTCAAGAGACACCCATCCCTTTCAAATAGATACACAGCTATACATCTGAGGCATATCGCGCTTGAAAGAAATAGTTTAATCTTCTCACTCTTCCAAAAATCGAGATGCCAGAGGACTTCCAGTAACAACTTAAATGAAAGTCACAGGAGAGGGATTGAGGCCTCTGTCTGTATTGCTGAAGATCATAAAACCAATCCCTTTCCCTGTCCAATCCCCTTCACTGTGTCTGTACCACTGGTGACCTCTAGTGCCCGAGGAAGAGAACAGGTATTCAGTTTCTCCACAGCATTTCTTTGCAAGAACATGAAATATAGTAGCATCCTTTTCTTCAGTGCTAAAAATTCTGACATCGGCTTTCATTTTGCAATATTTTAAATGCAAAGTAATAAGATAGAAACTTAGTGTATTAGGGGAAGCAAAAAGATTTATGCTAATTGTAAGACTATAGAAAACTACTTATTTGTAAAAATTAATACTGTGCAATTATATTCACATTTGGATCATCTGTTTCAGGCATTTGTCGCTTCCTCACTCTGTGAAAAGAAACCAAACCTACATTGGAAACGTCATGTGTTAGCCAGTGCAGACTACAATGCAGAGGCTCAAGATGGCCTCCAAGCTACACATGAGGCTTAGGTAGGTAACGTTATTAGCCAGTTGGAATTTAGCTGAGAAAATAGGATGCCTAAGTACCCACGCAAAGACTACAATGGCTCAGAGCTTGAGATTTTAGTTGTTAGGACATTTCTTTTAATACAAGGCACTGTGACATGAGATCAGGCTGTTGTTTCCTACAGGAAGGCATAAAGATAGGAAAATGTATCCGTATATTTCCTTCACAGCAATATTGTTGAGTGGAGATTATACTGCAAAGCAGTTCTGAACTGCACAGCTATCCTGTCGTCTATGGAAGCGATGGGCAGTTACAAGGGTCCAACTTAGGCAAAGCGAGTCTAACTTCTAAAGGTCGTATGGGTATCTCCCTTGAAGCATGTCTCTGTAGTCACTCAGGCTTTCAAGTAATGAGAAATTTTCTTCGGCTAATGTTAACTCGGTGATGTGCAAATAACACATAATTAATGCTTAGCAGTGTTAACAGAAATGTATTAAACTATGCTCTGAGAGAAGCACACTAGAGAGAAGTACTAGAAAATTATAGATCAAGGAGTTAATATCTGAATGTAAGCATTAATACTTTGTAGATATGTATTCTAATAGAAACAAGATATAGTACAGAAATTATGCTTTCAGCAGGGCTGGGAATCTCGGGTCTCTCCTTCCAAGACTGTACTCTAACTAACAGCAAGAAGAGTTTTGCTCTTGCATCCTGCCCACCATTCTTAAGTGCTGTGCTGCACTGTAATCCAATTTTAAAAGAAAGACTCACAGTAGTCTTCTTGTTGGTGGTAAAGGACACCAGCAATGTGTCTTCTCATACTGATGAAGGCACTGAATCTCTGCTCTGAAATGTAATCTGTTACAGAAGAGGTGGGCAGTTGCCCTTTTCTCTGATTATACTTTAAAAGAGAAGGATCCTGAGATGGATTCTTAACTGAAAAGCCTGCATGAATTAAAGCATATTCCTGCAGCACTATGTCAAGTGTCTAAGCTACAGAGAGGCTCAGTGCTGCAGTGTTGCAGACAGCGGTTGCTGTTGCAGAATGAACATTTCCTATGAGATGGTAGAACACCAGTCAGCATGCAGGCTCTGTAGGTTGCCACTCTGACTTGCCTTCAGCTCACTTGTCACCTCACAGACATCTTCTGCAGAGTTCTGATGTTTTCTCCAGAGATCAGATGCCTAAAACTCTTAGCTGTTTTAATTGTTTATTGGGTCTGTCCTGAGAGAGCTAATGGCCTGGGGTCAAACAACTTTAACATTATAGTTATTGAACATTTCTTGAGTAAAAGCATGTGTATGTATGTGTGAGAGAGAGAAGAAGAGAGTGTGGGAAGAAAAGGAGGTGTGTACAGAAGCTAGCCTTCCCTGTCATATAAACCATGCCAAATCCACTTACACATGGAGAGACATAAGTGCAATCTGTGTGTTGGGTGGCAAAGCCAATTACATGACTTCATTTCTGACGTAATTTGATGACTATGGGCAGTGAACACAAGCCACCTAGCTACAACCTTTTAAGCTTTCTGCAGCTTATATAAGAACTTAACAGGACGGTAAATTACAGTAGCCGACTGTACACGAAGTACAGCAAAACTTTGGAATGGGGAAACTTTTTTATTTTGATAAAGGCATAGGAGAGAGCTTGAATCTTAATTCAAACATGAGCAGAACATTCTTAAAATAAACATTTTTATCCTGTTGTCATGTTGGCGGTCTAGCAGTGGTCCTCTGACTAGGGTCTGTAGGGTGGTAGCAATCCAGAGTGCTGTACACGTTGTCCAAGGAGCGTAAGAGGCACACTTTTGGAAGCAGTACAAGGGTACAACTTACTACCAGTGTCTATTGATTCATGTGTCACAGAAAGGGAAGTGCATTGCCATACTTAGCTCCTTTGCACCTGAGAGCCTGTTCATCATCCCTGCTTGTAACACACAATTTGCCTGTCATGCCTGACATAACCCAGCAAAGATGAAACCTGCATCAGTCCCCATTTTTAAGGAGATTCTGTGCAAAAACAATTTTGGCAATTAAGGACCTATAATAGTAGATTCTCCTGCTTATTCTTACAGCAGTTTATTACTAGGCTTCCTGTAGGGGCTTGATTCAGTTGCCCACCGTGTGTAGTGCCACTTGGCATGACTTACAGTACCCTAGTACTCTAGAAGGCACATATCTGCTACATGTCCTGTGTCATACCTAGCAGCCACAGACAGCTGAATCTGAAGCTTGGAAACTTAGTCTGAGGGATAAGTTGCTATTATAAATTTTAAAAAAAAGTTACATGGAAAATAGTACTCAGGTAGTAAATATGCACTACTGGTGTTTTAAAGAAAGCCAAAGCACTGCTCTGGTAGGGGCGCCACTGTTCAAGCGCCTGGAGGCTCTGGGTACCTTAGACATATTCAGGCAATAGCAGCTTCATCTGGTGATTCAGAGGGGATATTTCCTGCTTTTAAGATTGTGTTAGTGACTAGATCATCCATAGTCTGAACCAGAATAAGAGAAAAAAAAAAAATCACAAGACGACTCATTATACACAGAATACACACAAAATCATATAGGTTGGAAAAGACCTCTAAGACCATTGAGTCCAACCATAAACCTAACACTGCGAAGTCCACCACTAAACCATTTCCCTAATCACCACATCCAAACATCTTTTAAATACCTTCAGGGATGGTGACTAAAAATCATGATTGTAAGGATGTAAGGTTCACTAGTTCTAGAACTTTTATATATTTTCAGCTGGAATACCATTTTCTTCCAAGTGCAGTTTGACAAAAAAAAAAAAAACAAGTAAAAATGAACCATTTTAGGGGACATAGGAAATGGGTCAGTCAGCATTCTCAACCAGCATAAAAATTAGCTTTTTAAGTATGTTCAAGCTATATTTACTTACATTAAAATGTATAGCTATCCTCCTTGACCAGAAAGATGGAGGTATTCGGTTATATGAATTAGCAAGGTAAAATAAGATGAACGTTTTAGATAAAATTTACTTCTTCCTATTTTAAATCATAATTAAAATTTATAATTTAAATAGGCTTGTCCAAGCTGCATTCAGTAAACCCCTGGTTAGCAGGAAGAGCACAATGTGGAATGTGGTTCCTGCTCTGCTCCTCTATGGCTCAGAGCAATACAGACCCAGTGCTGGCCTCTGAAGACCAGGGTGAGCACACATGAGAAGCAAGCATCCTTTCAGGGGGTCTCTGTTACATTTTGTTCTCCTGAATAACTAAGATAACCTGAAAATTTGCAACAAGAGCTTTCAGGCCATTAAGAGCTATGTAGGCTTGCTAAACTTTGTTTTTATTATTCTATTCCACTTATACAATTGCAAAAAACAAATCAGGCACAAAACCCCAATTTTGAATAGGTTAAATTTAAGAATGTTGCAGCCATCAGAAAAAATGAAATGCTTTGCTCTCTAAGCATTCCGACTAAACATCTGGGAAATCTTAGCTTAAAAATAGTGCAGCAGGCACAATGGAAAATCCTTGAGAGTGATGACAGCTCTGATTTCACATGTATTTATAATCCTGCACTTCGTTTATTTTCTTGGGATTTCTGAATTTGACAGAGACAGATATCTGAAAATAACTGACATGCTAGCTGTCAGCCTCTCCTTAAAATGTGTGGTCAATAGATCAAGAGAACTAAAACACAAGGGACTCAATGTTATTCTCCATTACAAAATGCAGAGAGGATGAAGCATTTTATAGTTTCTGAGTGAAATGCTCATATATGAAAAAATAAATTACTGACAGTCTCTCACTTCAGCAACTTGTATATGGTGCTGAATTCAAACTACTACCTGCAGTCTGTGAGTGAAGGACTCTGCCACTGTAAAACAAACATGGAAGCATGAAAATGAGAGCTGTTGCTACAGGAGGCAAACTTTCATCTGGTTTAGGGGTTAGTTTTTCACCAGGCCTGTGAAAGATCCTTCTGCAATAAATGGGATAATTTTGTGGAATAATTTCAAGGGAGTCTAATTCAATACACAGCTTAATCTCTTCTGTTCCTGTACGTGTTATGGGGAACCCGTAGTTTTGGCAGGTAGGAGAAACAGGACAGACCTAAATGAAACTAAAAATGCTTTGAGACAGAAATTTTGCCTTGTACGTGTCTGCAGTTTCTAGTATAAAGAGGACAGTTTCTTCACATTAAACAACATTTGGTGCCCTACAGACAACTGGGACAGTGAGTTAATGTAAAAGGCCAACATGTTACTTTTCATTCAAAAGACAAAGTATTATCTTATTATAGATGAATATGGAAGTTCTCCAAATATGAAGTGGAAGACAGCAGCGATTTCTGCTTGCTCCCCACAATCCTGAGACTTCTTGTGTTGTGTCAGTTATGCCAAGGTAAGCAGGAAGAGGAATGAACTACTTACCTCCACTTCCTATATCCGCTAGGCGCTGCATAAATTTTCAAGAGAGAACCTGCCACTAAGTCGCTGCAGATCAGACTAGCCAAAATTTATTCCACATGTGACAACCATCTTGCTCCTTAATCACCGAGATTCAAGAAGTCTGCTCCATTCAGTTATCTCAGTTGTGGGTGATGGCATTTTATTACAAGAGTACTGTACAAGTCAGCAACAAATGGCAACTAGCTCCGTGAAAACCTGCAAAAGAGAGATCCTGGCAGCTCACTCCTCAGCTGGGTAAGTCCTGCTTCCTCAATGGACCAATTTTGAGGAAAATCCAGCAGGGATATCCCTAGAGCTCCTTTGCAGCCTCACTTGGAAAAAACTGTAAGTGTGGGTGCACGTGTATATGCAGACTACAATGTGTATGAC
Source organism: Phalacrocorax aristotelis (assembly GCF_949628215.1). Taxonomy (NCBI): domain Eukaryota; kingdom Metazoa; phylum Chordata; class Aves; order Suliformes; family Phalacrocoracidae; genus Phalacrocorax; species Phalacrocorax aristotelis. The sequence goes on from NC_134279.1 coordinate 19,124,496, forward strand.
TTAATCTGCAGCAAGCAGCAATGAATTTGAGTTACCTTATAGGAAATATCTTGTTACAAAGGTCTGTTGGTTTAGGAGGTATGCCACTTATTATTTTATAAGTAATAGAAGCCGTGTTGCGGGTAGATCATTAAATGTAATACAGTTTCTAATTTAATGGTTACTATTTCTCCCAGTCATAATTTTCTGTGCATACCAATCTGCTACTTTGCGTCATTCACAGCTCCCAGCCACCGAGTGGTGTAGACATGAAAATCAATGTGTGTGACCCATGATGCAAAAATTGCTATTTGCAATCATGTGATATTTGAGAACTCTCTAAATATATGGAGGGTTCTTCGCTATTGAAATAGTAATCAAATTCTGTAAGCAGATCCTGACCTGCTACATAGGATGCAAAGCAGTGCTGATAACACTGAGTCATGTGAGTGAGTCATGTGAGTGCTTCCTAGTGAATTCTTTTTTTAAATTAACTTTCAAAGGTCTGTTTAGAGGATGGAAAAAATCGCACATTGATTTGTTTTGACATAACATTGTATTACCATGAGGTACAGGGCAAATAAGAGAGGTTTCTTCAACTTACAGCATGGACTTTCCTGTTCGCGATATTAGGCTGCAAAAATGCAAAATTTTAGAACTTCAGGCCCTGTGTTTTTTAAATGATGTAATGAGCTGGTTTGTGATCACGTGACACTGGCATCACTGGAAAAATATTGAACTCTTCAGATATTTTGCGCACTACTCCAAAGGATATTTTGATACTATTCTCCAGTACTTGTCGCCAAGAACATTTATTACCAAAGACAGTAGGTTTTTTACAGCATAGAGAAGCCAGCTGCTTTATGCACAAATTTGCAGACAAGCTTTCTGTCACATAGAGCTAGAAGGTTTCATCTCATGTTAAATAAAATTACTTCTGTAGTTTAAGAGGCTGTAAAAAGAAAAGGGGCAACTTTTATAGTACTAAGACACTATACTTTGTTGCTTTTTATTCTTCGTAGTTGGTGGTACTCCTGTCTTTTACAATTCAGTTCCCAAGGGACAGGAGCTAATGCAACTCCACTGATGTTAATGGCTGATCATTTCCTTCAGGGCAGGATTGGGCATGCTGGCAATATGTTAACCACTGCATAGAACTCTCCGTTACTGATAATTATTGTACTTATGTGAAGAGTTGCAAGGTTTAAGTTCTTCCTTGCATTACCTTAGCTCAATTGTACATTTGGCTAGCGGCCTGCATTCACCTGAACCTCAGGGTGCTGAGCCTTTGCTGCCACCATGAATATGGTCCATTTTCTTGGCTAATTATTCCTGTGTTACCTGTATCTCTATTTGCTGTCACTTCAGGAATCTTGCAGTGCCTATATTTGAATGTGTGAGGACAAGAAAATGATGGCAAATGAGAATATGGAGTTGAGAAGAATTGGAGAAGGATTCCAGATATTTAGACAACTTACTACAGAGGACTGAAGCAACAAAATCCTTCTTAATTTTACAGTTTCAGCAAAGTTGTTTACAGGATTTTCTCCCTCACTTCCGTTTTGTTTCTTAAATCACTGTTGTTTGTCATACAGTGCACATGGCACTTTTTAAAATTAGAAGACAGGATTCACTATGGCATTCTTGCTAGCCATGGCAATGACAGCAGATTTCAGAAATGCAAGATACAGCAACAGGAGTAGAAAGATTGACAGATGTGAAGATTCAGAGCATTCTGTAGAGAGTATGGGCTCTAAGGGAGATGGAGGAACTGAAAGAAGGATCAAGATCATAAAATCACGCTAGAAGCAAAATTCATCACTCAATCACCAGTCAATGACAAGTGCACTGACATCTTGGCTGTTGATTTTCTGTGGGGAAGATCTGTATATGATGCCACCTTCAGGGGAGATTTGCATTCCCAGCAAAGGAGAAAGGAAAATACATTAACAGCCTGTCTCTCATTACTTCATCTCTTGACTTGAGAACAGAATTACAGTTTAATCTGAACTCACCAGCCTGGAATCAGGTCAAATGAGTCCTAAACACACATTCAGGCAGCTGTGCTTGAATCCAGATGTCTATAGACAATGTGTCTGGAATATAGAGTCAGAGATGTGAGGCTCAAGCATTTCTTAAGCAAGCATTGTTTTCTGATCAAGCATCTGTTCAGTGCCCACAGCATGGAAGTGCGCATTCTGGGAGACCACGTGGAATCATGGTGTCCAACAAGTATTTTTTCAGACAGACAACCCATAATAACTGCTGCCTACTGTTTTGTTAAAAAAAATGTCCATTAGAATAATTATTGTTCCTATGATTTCTGCTAAGAAAAAATAAAATTTGGCATACATGGCCAAATTCATATATAAATAATGTCTGCAAACCAAACCAACTCTATTTGATTTGCCATAAGTTTTGTATCATATTTGATCTCAGAGATACATGACTTCAGTTTAAGCACCTTACTTTGTTTTTAAATGCAGAATGCCACAAATGCAGCTGTATACTATTGCTGATCCCAGGATTTCAAGGCTCACTTCAGCCTCAAGATGAGAGAGTGTTGGAAATCTGGGAAATATTCCCTCTCAGTTAAAACTTCTAAACTTTTTTCTTGCATATAATACACCTGGGAACTCTAAAAATCCTGGCTGTGGGACTACCTGTCATCAGGCTGCTTATGAGCCTGACTTCTGTGCATTCCCATGTCCAAAAGAATCCACATGTATGTCTGTCATGAAATGGCACACTCTGGGAGCACAGCTTTCTAGGCAGGCAGAAATTTAATGGCTTTCTATCAGAGATTTATCAGAACTGAACCATTCCCAAAATAATTTCAAAATCAACACATTCTAACAAAAATAGCTTGTAGGGTTTTTTTCCCAAACAATTCTAATAGGAGCAAGCAAAGCAAATATCAAAACTTAGGAGAGGAGCTAATAGGTAAAGGACCTGTACCTGTGTCATAACATCTAATTGGTTGCTGCAAAGTGTGAGGAGAGATGGAGGCACAGTAGCCACCGACTATATAATTACCTGGCCATCTAACTGGCACTGTTTATTAGAAACTGAACTTTCCAAAGCCAGTGTGTAAGAGAAAGTAGTTAGAAAAACTGTATATACATGCATTTACATGTATGTATCTCTTTTTCCCCTGTTTTGTAACACTGTGTAGAACTTCCATCATTTGGCAAAGTGTAGGTGATCTAGTAGGCATGATGTGTATTGGGTACAAATTTGGTACAATGCACAGTGATCCTAAAGCATTAAATATATTTATCCTTTAAACCTTTGATCTCTGTAAAGAGATGGAAGGGTCTCTCCTATATACACTACTTCACCCCCAGTCCTTCCTTTTGAAAGTGCTTATGTGACAGGCAGTAATTCAGGAAAGGTCATGAAATGATCGGGATCAGTACACCCTGGTAAGTCTGGTCGCCTAGATGAGGAGTCTCTCTTAAAGAGGAGGTCTGGGGATTGGTTTTGGTACCATTTTATAAAGTGTGCATTGGAAAGATATTTTCACAGTACTGAGACATTTTTTGTCAGGGAACCATGGGCTTGAGGGTTTTACGCTTAAAGCTAGGTGAAACAGAAGTGCCCTCAGTACAGAGCTGACCTTTACGGATTACAGAGCTCCTCCGTGGTCCAAGGCAAGAAAAAGGGTGCATAATGAAAGTGGTTTCTTACACTGGTTAGCAATAGACTTGGAAGGCAGAAAACTCTGCCAGCATTTCTTACTGCAAAGGTCTGCTATGACCTGATAAGGAAAAGTTCAGAAGAAAAAATAAGGATGTGTGCACTAAAAAATAGCTTTTAATGTAATAATGTTGTAAACATTTTGCTGTCTTGTGGAATGAAGATGTCTAACCAAATGCTTGTTACTCCTATTTGCTTGGTTTTAGTGCCATTTGGCATTCTTAATCATATACAGATACTGTAAACAGTTGTGGGGTTTTTTGATAATATTTGGTAAGACAGCAACTTGTCACTTCTGAAAGCCTAACTGGGGTGGTTTTCATGTGTGGAGGTTGATGGCTGAGGGACATCCAGGAAAAGTCTACTGAGTTGTAGTATAGTGCATGGGTTCATGGAGACACAAATATTCCATGTTGTACTACCGTATGCTTTGAAAGAAATAGTCTCAGCAGAGAAAGGGTGAGATTTTTGGCAGTGGGATGATGGTTTGCCAAGCAAACTCCTTTTGCTTGACAAACTTACTTCCTTTTTATTCAAATTATCAAGAGTTAACTCAGCATTATCTGTGCTATGCACTCGGATGAGGTACATACCTGTGTCAGACCTCCTGGAACACTGACCAACAATTTTGAGGTACACTTGGGAAGCAGCTATGGAAGGCATAATACTGTTTCTTTAAATGATTCTAAATAACTATGTATGTGACTAATCATTACACTTCACAGGCTGGCCGTGTTTTTGCTTTGAATACTTATTTTTATGGTGCACTGAATATTTAGGAATATATTATGATCTGTGACTAGTACAAAAGAAAATGGTTGTCTCTTGTGATCAACAGTCATTTCACTTCCATGTTTCCAGGCTTTTCCATCTGTGAAAGGATATATTTTCCATGCTTAGAAAGAGCTTTGAGATCTACACAAAGTCTCTGTACATGTGACATATGAGAGTATCGTCATCACGACTAGAGTATTTTAGTAAATGTGCAGCTCAAAACTTGTTTTACGTGTGAATAGAACTTGTCATCTAGCTGTTGGTTTTGTAATTTTGTGCTCCCTGCACACGTCACTCGGTAGTAAGTAAATTCTTTTCAGGACATCCAAACCTCCTGGAGTTACACAGCCTGTGTGGCGTCTAAGCCCTTGTAGCAGCTGTTTTATGAACGAGTCTGATTCAGCCAATAAGCAGCTCAGGAAATGATAAGTGCAGCAGGGTTAGGCTTTTGAGGTCTGTTGCCTCTGAGGGTAACGGCCACAGCTTCTTTGCTGTGGTGACAGTGGCCTGAGGACTTTTCAGGCTTTTTTTCTGTCGTTTTTGTCCTTTGCCTGATACAAAAGGGAACAATGAAGATGTGTGAGACAATATCTATGTTCATTCTGTTGTTTACAGGTGAGTGCACATTTCTTTATGTTTGTTTTCTCAGCTATTACATTTTCTTCAATACTTGTAATTACTTTTTGAAGATATTCCTAAGTATATTCTAAATGTTAATTCATATGACTTGATCTATAAATTGTTGTGGAACCATTGAAGGTGTTTTCTCTATGCGTTATTATATTGTACCACATGGATTATTACTTTAGTTGCATCTCTGCCAGTAAGATATAACTCACTTTAAAAGCATACAATTATTTTGCCATAAAAATATCTGTAGCATCTCTAATAAAAAACTTCAAGAATAAGTTGGGTTGCTGTATTTTAAAGAAATACCCTGCAGGTACAGAAGGACACATATAAGGTAAGACTTCTTAGATTCATCAATGAATGGCAAAAGTAAATGCTAGTATCAATAATGACCAATATTCTAACAATCAATAGTAGAACTAGAGAAATGACAACACGTAGAGCTCATCCTTTTATTTTCTCAGCACTGCTAGTTACAGGTAAAGTGGCAGTATCTCAGTGACGTTGCAAGGGAGCAAAAAAATTGAATGGTTTCAGGCCATTTAACAATAAGCACCAGGTCTTCCTCATCATCCCACGAAGCGTTTGTAAATTTAGTGAGTAGAAGTGAGAAGGGGTGGTATCTCACTCTGCAAGTTTCACGAACTTCTTCCCAACTGCACTGTTTGCATTATTAGGACTGGCAGGGCCCCAGCCCCTTGTTTCATTTATCATAATTATCATAATTAAACATCATGAAACAAAAATCATAATTAAAATGTTTATGTTTAATACTCTGAATTTGTGACTGGACGTGATATAAGAGAAAGCCCTTACATCATTTGTGTCTAGTATTAGACAATAATGAAAGGATTTTATATTTAGCGGTTAGAATTTGTGACTGGACTGGTTTCTTAAATTTTCACTAGAACGTTGTTTCCTTGCGAAAAGGAAAAAAATAGGTATTGGTTGGTGCAAAGACATAAGGCTCTTCTTTAAAACTCTGTCCCACTAAAGGCAGCAACAGAGGGAGAATTTAAGAAGGTTCTAAGAGGCGTGGAGGGAGGTGGCTAATGGACTTTCTTATCATGAATGTACATGTGCTCTCAAAAGAATTTGTGCCATCCCTTTTCAAAGGAGTCCGTGGAGATATGTGTATCATCGCACCCACTCTGTGGAGCAGTGCTCTGCTTTGCAGAGTCCTATAAAAGCTTCACAGTGACAAAGCAAGTTTTTCTCCTGACCACTGAGCGACTTAAACCCGTCGCTAACAAGTGTGGCATATTCTCAGAGAGGGAGGCAGCATCTGCCCATATGTATTTTATTGCAACATCATGGGTGCATCTGATTGCTCCCTTCCAGAGAAGCTGTGGGTGGTATGCCTGGAGGTGATGCTATAATTCAAGGCAGAACTTTATAGATAAGGAGATCTCAGGGAACACCAGAATTATGAAATATGTGTGATCGTGTTAATTTTTTTTTAACTTGTATGTCCAAGAATCTCACATGGCACAGCTTTGTGCCCCTGTGCTGTTTCAGAGCCAATTATTTCGCAAGTGGAACCTCCTGCAACTTCACTGGCTAAACTTGCTTCCATAGAAGAGATTTGGTTTTGGTTTTTGTGTCACAACTGAGACTGTGTAAGAAAGCATCTGCTTAATGCTCCAATAACTGGACAAAGGGTATAGTTTTCCTCTCTTCCTGTCATTCAGAAAAAGTTCAGGGAAAGTATCTTTTACCCCTCCCCAAATCTTTTCATTAATTTAGAATTGAAGTTGAGGAGGAATGTGCAAGAAAGGGTGCTTTCATTTGTTGACTAAAGCAAGCTAGTGAATGTCATAATCTGTATTGATGTGATTTCTTCCCATTTGAGAAGCACATAGGGCAAGAGGAAAAGTGAGAATGAGGATGAGTATCAATAAACATCCCAGGTGACTTTAGCTCCCTATCCTACTGAGCCCCATCAAAGCTAACAAAAATGGTTTTGCTAATTTTCAAAGAATGCCCAAATCTAGTAAAGGCTATGGCTCTGCTACTATTCCCTTATGGATTTCATTTTCTTACTTCAAAGCAAGGAAACAACACCTGAGAAGAGTATCTGTGAATTTTTTTTTTTTTTAGCTGAGTAAATGATAACATTTTTTCATCAAACCTCTTAAAAATTTTAATTGAAATGTTCATACAGAAGACTCAGATGGAGGGAAACATTCCAAACATAAAATGGCAAGAAAGTTTCTCCAAGTTATGAGCATCTGAAAGCAGGATTTTGTAATGGAAATTATCAAACAATCTTAATAATACTTGGTACAACATAGTCAAGCAATTTTTTTTTTTTAATTTTAGGATATCTTTGGAACAATATGGGTGTCACTGCAGGCACCACAGAATCATCAGGTACTGTCTCACCTTCTCACAAAGTCATGCCATCTCCTGAAACAGAAGGAAGACCCCATGGGAGTGCTCCAGGTATGTGCTTTTAATTTGTTGCTTCCTCCAAACCCTGGGTCAGTTCTTCCCTCAGTGGGCACACCCAAGTCTTGTGAATTTGCTGTTGGATTTTTCCCCTGTTGTTTTCCACCCAATGACTCTTTCTATCCAAAAGCCCTGAAAGAATTGCAAGCTCACAGCAATATAACCCTGCAATTGATTTAGACAGGTTTCCCCTGTTTCTACAGAGGGGGAAGCTGAGGCGCAAGGAATATTTCAGGCATCTCAAATAACACAGCCTAAACAATTGTCTGTCAAGAAGCAGAAAATGTGTCACTATAGTATAAAATGGCAGGCACTTTTCATGATCAGTGGGTAGCTTGGTATTCTGTGCTAAAGGAAGAAAACTGGTGAGGAAGATAGCAGCAGAAAAAGGCCCCACAGGCCTGCTAAGTGTCTTGATCCTGTCTGTGACCCCCTTCCGTGCAGGATCACCAGCCCCTGCTTCTCTGTGTGTGTCTCAAGTGATACCCTGCTTCTGCAGATCTTTCTAGAGGCTTTACGAAGTGTCTGCTTTCACAAGCCCCATCTTTGCTCTCACGATCCCAGCTACAAGCTGCATGAAACTTCATAGGTACAGGCAAGGGCTTCAGAACACTGGTGGTTTCTTAATTCCTATGTATGTGAAGCATTGTGTGCTGGTGGTCTCTGAAGCAGCTGCTAGGGCAATGTTGCTAGCTGAAGAGTCCGGAATTATATCTGCCCTCTTTCTTCCTCCTGTCTTCCCTGTGCTTCTTATGCCAAGAGGCTGCTCAAGGCTCAGTGGTGAAGATGGAAAAAAAGGCAAAAAGGAGGAGGAAACCTTTGGCGGCAACAGTCTTATCTGCTTGTGTCCTGCTTTTGGCTGGGATAGAGTTAATTTTCTTCATAGTAGCTAGTGTGGGCCTATGTTTTGGGTTTGTGCTCAAACAGTCTTGATAATGTGGAGGTGTTTTAGTTGTCGCCAAGCGGCGCTTACACTAGTCAAGGACTTTTCCAGCCTGCCATGCTCTGCCGCATGCACAAGAAGCCGGGAGGGGAGGGCGCGCAGCCAAGAGAGCTGTTCCATACTGACCAAAGGGATATTCCACATAATATGACGTCATGCCCTGTGTGTTAAACCTGGGGGAGCTGGCCAAGGGAAGCAGCAATCACGGCTCGGGGACGGTCGGTGTTGGTCGGTGTGTGGTGATCGGTTGAATCACTTGCTTGTTTTTTTTATTTTCCCCAGGTTTCATTTATCTCTCTCTCATTATTTCCCTTTTCATTTATTATTATCATCATCATCATCATTATTATTATCATTACCATTATTACTATTTTATTTCAATTATTAAACTGTTATGATCTCAGCCCATGACTTTTCTTACTTTGGCCCCATTGCCCTGGGGTGGGGGGAATGAGTGAGTGGCTGTGTGGTACTTAGTTGCTGACTGGGGCTAAACCATGGCAGCTTGCTTCCCCCTTCCTCGTTCAGCGTGGCAGGATCTGAAGAAAGCTGCTGTTCTGACATCGACTACGTGATGCTAATTACAGGTATATGAAAGAGCTCTGGCACAAAGCTTTTCCTACCAAACAGACAAAGCAGGTATGAGGGAAGGTAGACAGAAATCAGTGCACAAGTATGGTGTAAGTAGGTACAGAGTAGTTAATAGCTGCCATCTATTATTTTGGTGGGAAATAACAAGTTAGTTTCCTTCTAACACCTGACACTAAATTCAGTGCTTTGTAATCACCAAAAAAGAGGTAGGGAAACCAGCTCTAGCTTCATTACACATAGTTTTCCTATTCTGCAGGCACCACAGAATCATCAGGTACTGTCTCACCTTCTCACAAAGTCATGCCATCTCCTGAAACAGAAGGAAGACCCCATGGGAGTGCTCCAGGTATGTGCTTTTAATTTGTTGCTTCCTCCAAACCCTGGGTCAGTTCTTCCCTCAGTGGGCACACCCAAGTCTTGTGAATTTGCTGTTGGATTTTTCCCCTGTTGTTTTCCACCCAATGACTCTTTCTATCCAAAAGCCCTGAAAGAATTGCAAGCTCACAGCAATATAACCCTGCAATTGATTTAGACAGGTTTCCCCTGTTTCTACAGAGGGGGAAGCTGAGGCGCAAGGAATATTTCAGGCATCTCAAATAACACAGCCTAAACAATTGTCTGTCAAGAAGCAGAAAATGTGTCACTATAGTATAAAATGGCAGGCACTTTTCATGATCAGTGGGTAGCTTGGTATTCTGTGCTAAAGGAAGAAAACTGGTGAGGAAGATAGCAGCAGAAAAAGGCCCCACAGGCCTGCTAAGTGTCTTGATCCTGTCTGTGACCCCCTTCCGTGCAGGATCACCAGCCCCTGCTTCTCTGTGTGTGTCTCAAGTGATACCCTGCTTCTGCAGATCTTTCTAGAGGCTTTACGAAGTGTCTGCTTTCACAAGCCCCATCTTTGCTCTCACGATCCCAGCTACAAGCTGCATGAAACTTCATAGGTACAGGCAAGGGCTTCAGAACACTGGTGGTTTCTTAATTCCTATGTATGTGAAGCATTGTGTGCTGGTGGTCTCTGAAGCAGCTGCTAGGGCAATGTTGCTAGCTGAAGAGTCCGGAATTATATCTGCCCTCTTTCTTCCTCCTGTCTTCCCTGTGCTTCTTATGCCAAGAGGCTGCTCAAGGCTCAGTGGTGAAGATGGAAAAAAAGGCAAAAAGGAGGAGGAAACCTTTGGCGGCAACAGTCTTATCTGCTTGTGTCCTGCTTTTGGCTGGGATAGAGTTAATTTTCTTCATAGTAGCTAGTGTGGGCCTATGTTTTGGGTTTGTGCTCAAACAGTCTTGATAATGTGGAGGTGTTTTAGTTGTCGCCAAGCGGCGCTTACACTAGTCAAGGACTTTTCCAGCCTGCCATGCTCTGCCGCATGCACAAGAAGCCGGGAGGGGAGGGCGCGCAGCCAAGAGAGCTGTTCCATACTGACCAAAGGGATATTCCACATAATATGACGTCATGCCCTGTGTGTTAAACCTGGGGGAGCTGGCCAAGGGAAGCAGCAATCACGGCTCGGGGACGGTCGGTGTTGGTCGGTGTGTGGTGATCGGTTGAATCACTTGCTTGTTTTTTTTATTTTCCCCAGGTTTCATTTATCTCTCTCTCATTATTTCCCTTTTCATTTATTATTATCATCATCATCATCATTATTATTATTATCATTACCATTATTACTATTTTATTTCAATTATTTTGCTTCAGTACACAGTTTTCTCATGTTTCTAACTTTCATTCTTTTCTTTATAACAGAAAAAGTACGCTCAGCTCTGTTAGGTAGGTTGACATCTTATCTACATTTATATTTCTGCTTAAATATTTTTTTTTTCTTTATGTAAATTTTGAACTTTTAACTTCTTTTACTGCAGTGGTTATAGAAAACAAAGCTATATGTAGACTTGCCTACATTACCCTGAAAACCTCTTTTTTCATAAAAAAGCATTAAAGACCCTCCTTAATTGCAATTCATGGTATTTCTCTGGTGATTTGAGTTATAAGAATATCACTTTACTAGACTAAACCATAGCCATTTACTTTCTTATTACCATAATTAGTATTTGGGGCTTTTTCTTTCAGTAAAATCTGTAGCACCAACAGTATTGTGAACAGCAGTATCTGTTGGTATATTAAAATTGGAGGTGAATGTGTTACATACTTTGCACTGCTAAAAAATCATTGACTGTAATGAGCTTGGTTCATTTCTGTTCAGATCCAGACTGAATGAGATTTTTTGTCTGTAGGAAAAATAAAGACCTAGATTTTAGTGTCACATATTCCCATTTTATGCTGCATAATTATCCACCACAAATGTGGGTGTTAATTTTTTCCTTTTCTTAATGGCTTAGAGTCATGGGTGCCTTTCTTTTTACTCTTCTAGTGGCAGCAATCAGCGTTCCCTGTTTGTTCATTTTGCTTATGATTGTTGTTGTGTTCGCATTGAAACGTTCAAAGGTAAGTCCAAGTTTTTACCTTTGGATATTTTTTTATATACATATATTTATCTGTATATATTATAATATTTGAAGTGTCATCTTCCCAATTTTTTCTCTTTTTACTCATATTTCTGGTGTTCATTTGCACTGTGATTGCTTTTCCGCAGAGACTTTTTTTGCCACTGGATGGCATTCTTAAAATTAGTCATCTTGTAATCCAGGTTTAATTTACCTGAGCTGACCTCCCTTCCTGGGTAGTACCTGCTCATGTTTTAGTAGGAATGGATTTTGGTTTGCAGTTTTATTCTCCCTTTAATGACAGTTTTTGTCATTAAAGGTCCTGCATCAGAGATGACAACTGAACAGTTCAAGTGAGTTTTATCTGTCTGGGTTACTTTGGATGCTGTAATTATTTTGCAGCCACAGTCTTATCTGTGATAAGTTAATATTGCTAAAAGTTAAAATTTTAGGTAACTTATCTAATACTAAGTATACATGCAATAATACTTAGTATAGATTCAGGTATGCAAAATAGCCTACTGTATTAATGAAACAAGTTAATATGATAAAAATATCAGCAGAAATAATACTGATATTATATTGACATGTGTCAGATGCATACTGCAGCAATAACAACATATAATAATAACAACATATTTTTGCACAGAGAAATTTGGCTGGAACTAATGCTGTCCCCCCTGGTGAGCCTCAAGTTTCCTGAAAAATTTCAACATGTGAGGACCAATGTGAGTGGCCTTTTGAATAAGCATTACAATGACAGCAGGAAGGCTGTTGCATGTACACTTGTGTGGCAGAACTGTGCGTACCATGGGACTCCAAGTCAGTAATTTTCCCTTTTTCAGTGCGCATTTCAAACCGCTCTAAAATAATTTGGAATGTCAGGTAACAAGAAAATCCTGTTACCAGAAGAATCTCAATCAATGCTCTTAATTAAAGTGTTAAAACCCAGGGAAATGTTAAAACCAGGGAGGTTCTTAAATGACATGGTATGGGTTGCCTGTAGCATAACAAGAAAAAGGTCAAACTGCTGCAGAGCCTCAAGCCTTAAAGTCTCTTTCCTCATCAGTACCGTAACTAAATCCAGTTCTGAGAACTGTGTGATACTAGGGACTCTGGGAAACATAATCATTGGTATTTATGGCCTTTGCTGTGTATTTGATCTGTTATATATTGCAATGAGGTGTATTTCCATCCTACTCTTCTTTCAGTAATATTTTTCATGTTTTTGTTATGTCCTTTTCAGGAGAAAAGAAGAAAGGAAGGTCCCCTCAATTGTAGCTATGTAAACAGCACTATCAAAAGAGCTGCGTCTTCAAAAAAGTTACATTCTTGAAATTGAAGAGATCCTACAGTAAATGGCACACTTAGGCTATGTCCATTCTAATAAATTAAAAGTGCACAGGAACATTGCTACTGTTGAGACTGGCCAGAATAGCCCTTCTTTATGCTTGTATATGTGTGGACTACATATTGGAAATGGCTCCTGAAAGGCTCTAGCTTCCGAAATTTGGCTCAGGCCAAAACCAGCTTACCAGCATGAACAGTACTATCCCAGAGCCTGGGAGTTTCCCTAAGCATTGTTTAATTTACTGGCCTAGATATACAGTGTTACCGCTTAAAGCTATTTTTAAAATACATACTTGATGTAGCTACTAATTCATTTATTGACAGTTATTATCAGTGATTAATCAAAGCTGGACACTGCAAACTTTCATCTACTCATTGTGCTCTGTTTTTCTGCTGCACTGTAGCTGTCTAAAAAGCCAGTTGGTTGAATGTAAGGCTTGTTGCTAAAGCTTATTATGATGCCTTAGACTGGAGCGTGAATTTACACAGTTGAAATGTGTTGTGGTCTCTCACTAGGTAGACGCCCTCATAGGCTAGAGTAACAGAATAGTCTCACACCCTGACCAAAAGGCCAAAGCTTTCACATCGTCTCTAAGTGAATGTAGAAATCACTAGTGCAATGTAAATTCATATCCTGGCCTATGGCTCTGCGAGGCTGTGTAAATTAAAATGTGTGAAACCCCATGTTGTGACAAGGCTGCCACTACCACCCAGAGAAATTCCATAGCCTGAACAAAGACATGCAATTCAGTTTTTAGTACATCATCCATTTTGTAAGAGAGATAATAAGTAAATTTCAGGAAAAACTTTTTTTTATAGAATTCAAGTGTAAGTTAATGCCTTGATAAAATGTCCATTAAAATCAGCAACTGTGTGGCTAAAAGGTTAACTCCTCAGCTGGTATAAACTGACAGACCTTCCTTCCTCTAGTTCTAGCCCATGATGATGGTGATGATAATAATAAAGAGTCACGTAAGGATGAAAACCTGAATTTTATTGGATGACACTGTCATTATTCTACTACTTCTTCCCCTAATTGAGTAGCATTTACTAACTGATGCCAAGTGCTCTCAGCAGCGTCTGCTCTGGAGCTGTGCCTGAGCAGGAGCCAGAGGATTTGAGATAGAAGGGGCCAAAAGACACGCACCCAAAGGGCTGCCCTCTGGTAACGTGGTAGAGGAAAGAGGACCAGAGAGAGAGGTAAGAGGTCACCTGAGATGGCTCTACCAAAACATTCCTGTGTGAGCTTTGGCAAGTGTCATTTATTTCTGAGTCTGTGCTCCTGGTCTATAGGACAAAACCAGTAGTATGTCCCTACCTCATATTTATCTGTGAAGACAAATACATTTACGAACATGGGGTGTGTAAGTCCACAGTAATTAAGCTATCCTGAGAGCTGTAAATTTGCAGGAAATCACAGATTCTGTTTGCCTCTAAGTCTTCTCAAGCCAGTATTATTTTTCCCAGTAGCAGTAAAAAGGAATGCTATGTCAGCTTTCAATTTCAGGTACTGATGGACAAATAAAAGTAGTTTCTTGCCAGGGTCTGCACTTACTTCATGAAAGGCAAAGAAATATTTTCAGATGACTTCAGTGAAACAAAATGCAAAGGAATATTTGAAAGTTCACCACTTTTTTCCATCAGCTCTGTAAATGAATGTCTTTTTCATTTCTGTGCACTTATTCTGAGTTTAAGAATGAGGTAATTATATGAATTATATCTGCAGCAATATTATTTGGGGTGGGAAAGTTCTGCTATAGCTGCTTCCTGTGTGTTTTGGTTTTTTTTTAATGTGCATCTTCTGGTTTCCTTCCATTAAATAGAAGTTCAGTAAGTGCTTAAATGCTTTTCTAGATTCTAGGTCAAGAGTTCCCTGGGCAACAAACAATGTTAGTTGAATGCAGAGGAAGCAAGGCTAGCAGTGTTTGATCATTTGCCAGGAATAATTAATATAAACCATATTTACAGGACTTTTAATTAACATTTGCAAGCCTCCATGTGAATGATTCTGCTTTTGGAAATGTTTCAGAGTGGATGTATTTGGGGTACTAGAATTAACATTTGCTATTTGTTATTTGGTGTTCATGTTTTGTTATTGCACTATTGAAAATGTTTGTGATTGCTGAAGTAATAAAAAAATTTCCTGTAGCATGGGTGACCAGTCAAACAAGAATGCATGCTGACTACTTAGCAGTTAAACTACCTGTGAACCTGGAATTATTTGTGTCAGTAAAGTCTGTGCAACATATGGCCTGACACATGTGCTCACAAAGTGGTTGGTTTGGCTCATTGCACTGCAGTTCCATTGCATGCTGCTGGTCGGCAGAGAGACTGACAGCACTATGTACTGATAGGGTAGATGGCAGTAGCAGTTTGCTGGGAAACAGTAGGGAGATGGTATTGAAAAAGCAGGTTTAGACAATAAGGCAACAGAAAACTTAACTTGTGTTCTGTGGCTCTGATTTGGAAATGAGGCACATGTTATAGGAAAGTTAGAGGGGACTGGCATGAGATGGGGGAGGTGAAATGTTTGTTAAAATGGAAAGGGAGAATGTGGAAATCAGGAAAGCCTGATATGCAGGATTTTGGAGCATGGAAGTCAGACCAGCAGAACATGCTACCTATGGTTTGATGGCCCTTATATTAATTTGAGTGGTGAGCCCATTTTATGTTAGTTTATTCATACTTTTTTTTTCCAGTATAGGAAAGATGAGAAGGAATTGCCTTAATTGGCAGGAAATACGTTTTAGATCAGTTAGCAGAGAAATCTTTTTGAGTATGAGAAGGGAAAAGCAAAGTACCCAACCTGGTGTTGGGACCTTGCTCAGTGGAGGTGACTTTTGCAAAGAGACTACACAATATACCCCTATTCACAGCACAATGTGAAGAAGGTTGAATTAAATAATCTTTGCAGGTCCCTTCAAGATCTGAATTTCCAATTTCTAACAAATACCGTAGCTAGCTAGCTGTGTATATATAATAGCTAACTCTGTTTGTGAATAGCTTGCAAAAAGTGAAAATGCTGAGAGCCCCCTGAGCCCGGTGCCCTGCAGCCAGCAACACTAGCAGCAGGTGCCTTAGGAAAAAGATGAGTGTAGGGCAGATGTAGTCTTCCTCCCTTTGCATTCAAACCTTTTCAAATTTACTGCTTTTTCAGCAGTGCAGACTTGGTTGTACAACCCGCTGAAGACACGAGTTCCATAGCTCAAGATCTCTTTTTTTTGCCTTTTTTTCTTTTAAATCTGCTGTCTAATAGGCTTATTCATTGTCCTTTTCATCTTTTTACTATGAACAAAACCAGTGGACAGTTGCTCTTCCCCTTTTCCTTGTCATTCATGATATTACAGGCGTCTAACATAACTGCTTTGTCCCCCAAAGTAACAGCATTGCTTATACTACATTGATTTAAAGTTTAGCGCTTCAAAAATGTGAAAGCATGTCTGCCTTTAATAACTGGAGGCAAGCTTACCATATTTTCTGAGGTAATAACTGCAATTTTCTGCAACATGTTTAGAAGTTAATGTCGATATTTATCATATGGAACACAAGTTAGAAGCAAAAAGTGTGCTTCTTCAGTTCGAGTATGTTTTACTAAAGAGTATTGACAGTATTTTATACAGTCGCTTGTATTAGTTATGTATCACCCCTGTTTTTATACACATTAGCCATCTTGGTCAAGCCAAAAGACTTACTCTCACTTAACATAAAGATGAGCAGACATTGAAGGATTTACCCACAAGTTGCGTTAACCTCTATGTGCTAAACAGAGGAAAATATTTTCAATATGACTAAAATCAAAAGCCTGGCAGCTTTAAACCCTTTCTGATGCAAAGTCATCCTTCAGGCCTTTAAAATTTTATTTGTATCCACTTGCATTTTCTGTTCCCCTTCTGCTTGTATATGCTAGAAGCAGGCTCAGCTGCAGCCAGTGTGTTTTCCTGTCTATTGAGGTCTAACCTATGAATGAAACCGGACAGAATATTGTAGATGGTAAATACGATACAGGGTGAGAAAGGACTGAAGGGCCCAGGGTATTATAAGCAATATGTGTGTCTGTCTTTATTTAGACAGACAGTAGGTGTGATCGCCACTGCCAGGCCATTTCACACCGTCTCAAACAAGACTGTGAAAGTACCTTGCAGTGAATTGTCAAAAATCAGTAGGACTGCTTCTGTTCTATAGCAGCTTTGCCAAGAAGCAAAGCATTAAATAGATGCACAAACACATTAAATACCTTTCTGTCTCATAAACATTCCTGCTAATGAGCTTTGAACCAGGCCGGATGGCTGGAAGCAACCATGTTAGAGACAAACGGGCTATTTTCTGTTGATAGCACTTGTTCTTTTGATAGAAGGACATGGGTCCATTGACAGAATTTCAAACCAGTTATTTTCAAAGCACTAAGTTTTGCTCTCAGACATCACTTTATAATCATGCTTTAATACTATCCAGATAGTTGACTGTGGCTTTCTATTCCCTCCTATATATGCTCAAGTATAGTGGAGAAAAGTATCGGAGTAAGACATCTGCGCTGTCTGATTTGGGGACTCCAGCCTGCGTTCAAGAGCAGGAGTGGGCGTATTCTAATGTATGCCATTGATAAGGTTTGTGGGACATACGCCTGTAGAGATATGTTCTCCTGTGCCCGCCCCTTGCCTCAGTTAACCCTTGAACACCCTCTTTTTCACTTTATGCTGCACATAACCTTTTTCTTTCGCATATAAAGGGTGTTTTGAACAGGAAGCAGCAGAGGTGCTTTTGCCAGCCAGGTTTATGCCATCAAAAAGGCCATCACCAGATAAGGAGAATTTTTCCTGAAATCTGTAGTTGGTGAGGGATCATTTTGCATAGCTGTCGTGTAGCCTTAATAAGTGGAATGCCTGGGCTAATGTTAGTGCTACTACTTTGTAAGTATTTCAAGTATACCTGGCAGCAGTTTTGTACCTCCATTTAAACAAAAAGGAAAAAGAAATTGCTGGGGGACCCTTTACGTGAAATTTTCAGCAGGCTGATTATTCTATTTTGTTGCTACCTCCAGCAGGAATTCTGAAAGTTTAATAGTACAGACTGGGTAGGTAAACTTAGAGATTAATAAGTAACGTAGAAAAATTTCTGTTTCACATCCTCTGGTTAACATAGTCATTAAGTATATGTATGCTGACATGAATTTATGGGGGAGGTGGCCTCCTGTCCAGTTGTGAGAATTCTTCTGAGCTGAACTGTGGGACATGGATTTTGACTAACTTAATGAAGTCTGTTCCACAATAAACGTTACCCAGGATGACACTGTATCTCAATAATTGCTCTCCGAGTAAAGAAATAGATTCAGATCTCTGCAAAAATGAGAGGTGAGGTGTAGGGTGCTACTTGTTGCGTGAAACTGCAGGCAATCCCAGTAAAGGTTCAAGAATATATCAGCCCTAGAAGCTGTGCTGTGATCAAAGTCTGAAAAATCCTGGGTTCTGAGAAAGGTCATTGGGGAAAATATGGTGCGCACCTGAAAAAGTATCTGTCCCAGCAAGGCTTCGTACATGTATCAGGAATGCTTTGGCATTTTCTCCTATTGCTGTTGCAGAGTGACTGGGGGTAATGGAACTTGCTGCTTAGTCAAGTAAAAGATTCCCCATGGGGGAAGAGTCACATGCACTGTTAGGATCAGGAGGTTTTGTACACATAAGCATGTGCATATGGAATCACAGAATCACAGAACGGTTGGGGTTGGAAGGGACCTCTGGAGGCTGAACTTGTGCAAACATGTTGGGTCTTTCTTTATGAGAGACATCAGTAAAAAGTCAACTCTATGATGCAAAACTAAGTCCAGCTCCCTCTCGTCTGTACAAAATATAGAATAATAACCACTGTTAGCAGTGACTAAAAATATGCAGAGGAATCATATCTGTTTAGTCAGTAAGCGACAGTAACAGGTTTTCAGATACATAGCTACTGGTAACAGAGCATTCTGGGATAGCACTAAACTACAGTAATCTAGTGTTAACAAACAGTAAATAGTGGTAAATACAGCGTTTTAAGTGTGAATCACAAGGTGTAAACAAGCCATTGTTTTCTAGGAAAAAAATATATTTTGACAATGTTTCTTCCCCCATTTGTAATAGTTGGCAAAAATCTAACCTTTGCACAAAGACCACTTCTTCACGTAGCACAGCTTTTGTAATGTTCAGCAATACTAGTGTCCGACATTGACTGGTGGTAGCAACTATGTGTCCTTTCTAGAAGTCAGCCATAATGCTCTGTGCCTCTCAGGGGTCAAGCCCAGACCATTCAGGAGATTTCAGGAGAAGTATTGCCAATGACTTCTAAAACAAATTAATTTTCTTTGTAACTGTGGGCCAAACTGTGCAACATTTTCTTACATCAGTAATCCACTGGAGTCATCAAGACCATTCATGTGAGCAATTTACTAAGCTTCCTTTTTCTTGATCTGGGCTGTAGATATTGTGCTGCTATTTTCTTCTCCCCTACAACTTCTTTACAACTAAAACTTCAGCTTTAGATCTCATCTGTGTTAACAGAGGAATTATTTTTAAAGTTTCACCCAGTTAGGCATATTCTTTTAAGGAACGTAATTTCACCGTTGCGTGTTATTCTGAACTTGCAAAGTGCCTTCTGAAGGTAAAAAGTTGACCTTGGATTCTCTCTTAGAACAAGTAAGCATAGATCCAGTGCCTGCAAGTTATATCAAATGAAAAGCGCTGTCTGAATAATAGAAGAGAAAAAATAATCTACCATTCTTCAGTACAGATTTGCAATTTCAGCAGCAGATGGCTCAGATACAGCAGGGTCTGGATATATGAATAGCGACATTGTTATTCACCCATCAGCCTCATTACACCTAGGCAGTCTGTCTGTGCCCTGTTATAGGCACCCTATTGTAACCCGAGAATACGTTTTGATCAAGATGTATAATCCTGGCATTAAATAAGTACATTTTAAAATGAGATTATTGTAAGGATGATTAACATGTCATCCCAAATTCTGATCCTACCGTGATTAGAAGAAGAATGAATTCATTACCACCACATTTTGAATCTTAGCACCTTGAGACATTCTAGTGACTCAGAAGGCTGGGTTTGCTTTCTTATCTGCATATTGAATTTCAAGACCAATGATAGACCTTGATGATAGAAAAATAGTCTGTAATCATCAGAAATATTCTCATTAAAATAATGACATTGCAAAAAGCCATAAAAGCAAAAAAGGAAGTATCAACTTCTTTGAAGCGCATAGATTCAGTACGACACAGAGGAGGTTATGGCTAGCTTTAATTTAGTAACTGATCTGAAACGGAAACAGGGACCATAGACAACTGGAGTTAGGGCATAGCATGTTTAAGGTTTTCAAAGAAGATTAAAAATGTATTCTGTTTGGGGTCTGCATTTGTTACACAAATGCAAAATGTAGAGCTGGGCTAGGGGGGAAGCTACCTTTTAAAAAGATGCCTACCTGGTATTTTTAGATCTTATTAAACCCTTTAAATTTCTATTCAAAACATATCTGTAATACTTTCAGTTAAGAAGCTGAATCAGTTTCTGGGATTTGTAGTGATTGAAATTCCAAGGTGTTTGCTTTCAGACATGCATTTGCAGGAACACCCAGTATAGATGAAAAGCAATGAGCAAATTAGGAATATAGAGAAAGACTGAGGGGTGGGTTGCCATGCCAGAAAATAGAAGGTGCAGTAAGTGGAGACAGGACCATCTTTTCCCCCTTAGAAATTTACCTAAGAAGCCTTGGTGTACTGGAAGAGAACATGGGATATATATCAGAAAACAGCTTTGATGGGTGAGAACAGAATCTAAAATATTTACATACACACAGACACTCATAATTGAAAAACTCAAAGCTCAGAATGGCACTGAATGGAGAGGACTGGGATAGGGAGGCAAGTCAGGAGAGACTTTAAAAGGCAGGGAGGGGATCTCACATGGCTGTGCTGCAGAAAATGCCTGTTTGGCTCTCACCTAAGATATGAGCCATCAAAGAAGGCTCACAAATTTGTCAGCACACCAAGAAGAAAATATTAACTGGTGATGCTAATGGGGAAGAAAAAGCAATTTCAACAGCAGCTTAGTAGTGACAGGACAGAGTAGCTGTGTTTAAATGGTATAAATGATAAATGTTTAAGTCACATTGTTCACCAAAGGTAACTACTGAGGTTGTTCCTGTTACATAGTTTGGCGTAGATGTCCTTGATCTGTGTACCTCCTACAACTATGAAAAAGCAATCTGCCCATTCAAGCAGCCAGCCTCATAAGAAGTTGTTTGTTCTGCTGATTTACTGGTTAAGGTACCCGTATTTTATGTTGCTGAATTCTAACATATATGTGGAAGCATCTGTACATTTCACAGAATCACAGAATGGTTGGGGCTGGAAGCAACCTCTGGGGCAACTGGTCCAACGCCCCCCTGCTCAAGCAGGGTCACCCAGAGCCAGTTGCCCAGGACCATGTCCGGACAGGTTTTGAGTAATCTCCAAGGATGAAGATCCCACAGCCTTTCTGGGCAACCTGTGCCAGTGGCCGGTCATTTCCATTTCTCCGTGTTCCATTTAAAGAGAACTCTATTAGTTGTTGTGGGGTTTGATTTGACCATGGCGGGGGGGGCGGACGGGACGGGACACGACATAGAAAAAACCCAAACATGGTTTCCTATTTCATTTTTGCAAGCTTCTGTCCTACTTGTCTCTTGGTTGTTGTGGTGTTGCTAAAGTAGATGCTATTAGGCTAAATTATATATTTACACCACCGCTTACAAAATTCCCGATATTGTAATTTATATATAATTATAATGGATGTCTCAGTCAGAATTCTAGGGTTTGTAAGGGCTTGCCTGTTCCTAGGTTTAAATAATTTCTTATGGGGCTTCTTCTTAGGGAGAGAGAATGCCTTCATCAGTACTCAATTCAGCCCCTGATTAAAAAAGTTATCTTAATGTCACTTTACTCACTGTTGCAGTTTATAAGGGTCTTGGGTAGAAATATGTCATTTCTGAAAGCCATTTAGACATTTAAGACATTAAATCAAAAATTTTTTGTGTGCTGTTGAAGTGAGATTTACCAGTCTAAATTTGTCAGATCCTCAGAAATGCAGAAATTGTTTCCTCTGGAAATCCAAAATTGTTTCTTTCCAATAAGCTCCTGATGAGCTTGTGCTGGTGGAGCTGAGAAATTTTGTTCTACTCATTTTATGCTAACTGAGCAAAAGAGAAATGTGACTCCTTGGTCACAGACTGTTTAGTTATTTATCAGGAAACTTAAACTGATTCTAGCAATGTTCACAGCTGGTTCAGTATCTTTGGAAAGCTGGATCTCGGTAAAATTCACACATTTTACTTACAACCATTTTGGTTTGTACCAATAAGGGGGATGGTTTTTTTTCCTGTATGCATGTATTTGTTAGGAAGCCAGCTAGGAAGGAAAACACAGCAGGTTTGCATGTGCTAATTATAGATATGATTGGCAACGTACTTGGATCCTGTGCTAGCGGGGAAAATCGTTGAAAGTTTAACTTCAGGTGGAAATTATCAAGGACACTGATAGATGATTTGGCACCTTTTTATGGCCTATCAGTTCAGTTCCGCAGTGAGTTAGAGCTTTCACTTTGTTGCTGTACCAATGCCACTGAGACAGCTAAAGCCACCAGTTTCTCAGATACTGAATTCATGGCAAAACTGCAACCTGCACGCTCTTCTCTTGTGAGCAGAGTTGTGAAATGCACAAAAATCCTGTCTTGTGAGGGCAGCTCTCATTTACCTAAATAATCTGCTTGCCCTTACAAACATAACAGACAGCCATAGATGAGTAACAGAAAGATATCTGGAATCCAAAATAAAGGTAGTTGCTTTAATTTTTGCCAGTCATGGAAGTGTTTGTGGGGGTTAGCAGCAAAGCCCTTCACTTTCATACAAGTAAATCAGAGCAATGTGGTGTGTTTGAGAGGTTATGGCAGGCACAGTTGTCTGTATCTCATAAACCAGCTTGAACTGGCGACTCAGGATATGATTGTGCAAAATTAATGGCCGGGGTTTAGAGGAGAAAACAACTACTGCAAGCAAGGAAGGAAAAGCTGTACTTTCCATCTTCCTGGCTCCGGATTCTTAAAACTTTCTTTCATGCACTATTATTTCGTGGGCAATGAAGGGCATTCACAGAGAACACAAGAAGTGAGATGTAAGTATAAATGGGGCGTAGCAGAAAGGTCTTGGAAGGAAGTCAGGGACTCTGTGACAATATTGTAATCCCTGTCTCTGCTCCTTTTCAAAATGTTCTTGTTGGATTCAGGTACTCTGACAACTGAACAAAGAGATGTCTGAGCCCAACCTACATGGACTTCATTAATGTTACAGTTAATGAGTTCTGTTTATTGCTCTGTTCCTGTCAAAATCCAGTCAATTAAGAAGAAAATTTCATCAGGGAGTTCATCCATATTCATCAAGGAATATGCTTTATATCTTCTCCTACTAAGGCACTTCATTCTCTGCCCTTTATATTGGTGCAAGCAGGAGAAAAACACCAGGAACTTTCTCCTACTGTTTTTTTTTTTTTACCCAAGCTTAAGAAATGGGGCAACATCCCTTCCTCTGTCCTCAGGGATGCATTGTGCATGGGTGCGAGATTGGGTGCTGTATGACTGAGGTGCCGTGGGTCAGTCCTAGCTCCTCATAAGGCAACATCTAATGGCAGGATCTATCTTTATGAAAACATACCTGCTTTTCACAGAATCTTCAGTTTCCTGTCTGTAAGACATATTAGGTATGTTTTAATGACAACTCCAGACTAGTGGAGGCTAGTGCTAAGTATTCTGCAGCTATGTAGATTATGCCAAATTCAAAAAAAACCCACAAGGCTGAAGCTGAATGTCAGGTTAGATGTAGATGTGGTTGGGCCAAGTATTAACTGAAGAAAGTGGATATGGCAGCAGGCCTTTGAATACTAGGGTCAGCCTGGCTTTTACCACAGAAAAAAAAAATTCATTTGGACTCACAGCTAAAAATGTCACTGCTGTGTGTACTCACTTCAGCTCAGAATGAGCTGTCAGTGGAAAATACGATCTTCCAAAATTCCCTTGTGCTTTTTCATCACGCAGAATCCTGGAACCCTCAGAGGAGGTGTGGAGACACAGAACAATGCAATTTTTATGTAGTCACACAACATGCATGACCAAAATTCTTTCTGCATATAAATAATACAGATAGAGATGCCCCCCTTTGCTAAGATCTAAGAAATAAAAAAGTGCAGTTCTGAAATGCTACAACAAAAAGCTATGTTTTCAATTTGAAGTGAGAGCTGGGAGCATGTGAAGAATAAGGGAAATGGAGAGATTAAGCAAGACTATGGGGTAAATATTCTAGTTCAGGTGTAAAGGCTTTAGTGACAATGTCAGATGCCAGGGGGGCAGGAATGAAGCAAGGACAGAGATCAGGGTTAGAAACAGTTTACATAAATGGAAGAAATAAGTCTAAGAAATCCAGAAGAGTGTAATGGATGAAATAGCAAAAAGAATATAAAAAGACCAGTGACTAGAAGAACAGATGGGGAAATGAGATTTGAAGGCTGAAAGAAGCCAAGGTAGTAAGCAACCAACAATGATGAAGTCTGAGAAGCAGAGATCTCTGAAGTGAGGGAATACAACTGGAGGTGGAGGCTTGGAAGACTGAAGGCATAAGATAGAAGGAAGTGGAAAGAAAATGCTGAGATTTAGAGAGTAAAATCGAGCAACTCAACATTTATCCTTGAAAAACTAAAGACGAGTGCAAACCAAAGCCACGGGTATTTATTTGAAGTGTCCAAATGTTAGAAAGGACCAGTGTGTTGCAGGATAAGAGCACGTGTGTGACCTGACTGGAAGCAAGGACTGTCTTTAAAATGGGAAAAAACAAAACTGTAGTTTGAAGTAATCCTGAACTCAGGGTGTTTTGGCCCAAATATTGATGATGTAAGCATTATGCTTTTAAAAAAAATTTTGTGCCTTTGGCAGCTTTGCAAACACAGCTGTTGGGCAGAGGCTTCAATTATGTTTAAGGCAGTGTGTTGGTACCAGCTTGCTCCTTAGAGGATGCCTACCCATTTTTTTTACCTTGAAGGCCTTTTAGTTAACATTAAAATCCGAATGAACTGCTATTTCCAGTTCAAATTGAAATCAACTCAGTAAAACTGTTTCCTTTCCAATGTTTCTTCACAAGATGGAACAGTAAATCTTGCAGTCTCTGAATGTTACATAATGGGTGAATAAGGAAATAGGAGTTTTCTCTGAAGGACTGGATATTTCTAAATATGAGTAATTTTAAATACATTTTATATATTGAAATAAATTGTTTATGAAATATACATTATATTTAGTTATCATAACTAGAAAGTCATTAGTTTTTTCCTAACGGTAGAAGCCTTTTCTGTGGTGATTTCTATACGGCAGCCCTGCTGTCTGGCTATGTGGACACACATATGGATTTCAACAACCAAACGCAATAAAAGTTCATGGTGCACACTATAACCCTAAGTGAAAGGTTAGTAATAATCTTTATTTTCTTCTCTTCAGGAGAATTCTTGCCCAACCTTCATATTGGGGGTTTTGGTGGGGGATGAGGGTTTTGTTGTTTTTTGTGGATTTTTGTCAGGAGCTGGTTTCTGCTTCATCACTCATTTCTATGTCAACCTGACTTAAATCCCTTCCAATGAAAAAAGTTAAACTCTAGAACAGGCTCCAATTTTTGGAAGCTGTGTCCTGAACAATACCAATATGCATGGTGCTCATGAAGATTACTTCATTTGCCTCGTGAAATGACTGATAAAGTTCTCTAAAACACAACATTCTCTTTTAATAGAAATTTGTATTTCACCTGCTGGAAATTCCAAAATAGAAATATCTAAAGAAAATCGTGCTTGAATATTATGACTACGGCACATACACATTTCCATCAGTACCTGAGGCACCATGGTCTCTTCAGATGATAGGGAGATGAGCATGTCTTTTCACAAAACCAAAGTGAAGCTAATGGACAGCTAGAAATTTCAGGGAAACCTTATTTTATACTGCAGCGTGTGAAATATAATTATTTATGGGATGGAAGGTGGTGGTGGTGCACCTTACATCAAGGTGACGTGCTACTAAAAGGAAGAATTCAGATGACAATTTCTCCAGAAAAAACCCAAATAGACATTCTGGCAAAACACTGTTTCTTTGTTCACAGTAATTCTTCCAATCAGCCTGTTGTGGACTTTGCTGAAAATTTCCAGAGGCTTTCAATGAATAAGAAGTATAGATTTTTTGTAGTATAGATTCTTTGCTTTAAAAATAAATAAATAAATACCCAAATTATTCCTTGTTTTTTTCACAGAAAATAGTCTGCCTCTTGCCCGTGCCCTCCTGTGACTCTAGAACGTGAAGCTTTTGTGTCTACTCTACCTAATCTGTGGTATCTAAGCAATGGGGTGAAAGTGAAAAATGAGGCTAAGGTGGAAAGCAAATCTGATGTAGCTAAAACCAGTGAGCTCTCGTTGGTTTATTTTTCATTGTTATCATTGGGGCTTTTGTTGTTGTTGTTGTTGTCAAAATTGAAACTAATGAGATGAAGCAAACTAAGGTGAAGTGGCTTGTCCGAAGTTACCTAAGACACAACCTGGCCTCCTGGAACACAGTTTATTGATGTCTGCTCACCTCTTCCAGTGATGGTCACTATAGCACCTGCCCCAAGAGTAAGAGAGCAGGGCTATATTTCAAGGCTGCGTCAGTCTAAGGTAGCTTGAATCTGTATTTCAGAAAAGCGCCTCAGCCACCAGGTACTGTGGATTCAGAGTGAGTTTGGTTTTCATCCCTCCCTTCAAGGCTGGCCGTGCTGTTACTGGAGGATGTAAGTCAAATAGTCAGAAAGGCAACAAATAAGAAGTCGATCAATTCTAGTCCCGTTGCTGAAGCAAGTGGGATGTATGTTCAGCCCAACAATATTGATGAATCTTGACAGCTCTTCTCCCACTTAGGGTTATAGCCTCTGATTTTTAACCAGGGACAGTCTAGGGTAGAATAGATGCACTTGCCTGGTAGCAGAGCCTGATATCCCCCACTGTGCCCTCTTTCAAATCAGAGCACACAGAGTCCTGCTTGCCTACTTTTCTTCTGGCCCCATGACTGGCATTGTTGACTGCATAGCCATAGGAAGGCTGGAGAGTGCCCCCTCTTCCACTTCAGCCCTCCCAAAAGGGCCTTCACCTGCTGCTTAAGATACACTTCTATGCATTGGGAGGCGCAGGTTCAGAGCCTTTCAGGTTAAGAAAACCTGGAACACACATTTTCCACTTCCCAGACAATGGCAGTGGGGTTGCGCCATAGCATTACATTCTTATTATTTTTAAGAGCTGTTCTCACTCCACAAGGCATCTATCTTCAGGAAGTTAAACAGTCTGGACCCCAAGTAGTAGAAGTCAGCTAGTATTTCTTACACAATCAGTGGAGATCTTCAGATGAGCCAATTTTTTAAAATAAATAAATCTTAGTAAATATGGCCAGGTAGTCTAGAACAACATTTTCTGTCCCTTTTCCTCATCCTTCACCCACCTCCTGCCTTGGTACCTTAATTAAACGTGAAGTAATATCAACTACGTCATTACTTCTCCTTTAGTGAAAGCAGATTAGAGTAGCAATTGGCAAAAACATCTACGTGTCTAAGGTACTTAAATAACTGTGTCAAAACCTGTGGTGTTGAGACATGCAACTGTTCAACTAGACATCTGAGTATTAAGCTGGGTTTGAAAATACCTGGTCTTGTATGCAGCCACACATACAGATGTTCTGATCTTCAGATGCTTGCAGTCTGTTAGGGGGAAGGTTCTTCGAACACATGCAGCCAGATGCCAGTTTCTGCTTCAGTAAAGCAAAAGTTTCCTTAATGTTTCCATTGTTGTTCCAGTCAGCTATTAGCATTCTTTTGAATTGTTCCCATCTTGCTGTAAAAGCTATGAGTACAGCAGTTTTTTCATAATTACTCTCCATTGTCTATGTTCGTCCGCTAACATGCTCCTTGTAGATGATGTTTCTCTTACTTAGGAAAGAATAGTAGGCCTCCTACTAAGGACCCTGACTCCCTTTAAGGGATGCTTTGGGCAATACAAGTGGAAAACACTAATAACAACTAGATAATACTGCGTTTATGTGTTAGAATCTTTCTCTCAAAAATAACCCACTTGATTGTGGCTCTGAGACAGTGGCTCCTGCTTTCTCACACTGTTTCGTAGCCTTATCAGTAAGTGTGAAGAATACCACTATAAAACGTGTCTATTTTGGCACATAGATTTGGCCACAATAGAGAGAAAGGGGGATTTTGAAAACAGCAAAACATTTCATCTTTTACATGAAACAGACACTTTGTAAATCTTATGGAAGGTTTCATTTCTATATTTTCTTATTTTTAACTAATTTTTTTCACTTCTGGTCTGGAAAAGGAAAGTGAAAAATGCCATAAACCAACTACATATAAAGAGGTTTGAAAATGATGGAAAATAATATGTAAATAAATCAGTTTTGTTCCATCTAACCGATTTTTTGTTTCATTTCCCTTTATTAATTCAGGTTGTTTCACTTTCTGATATGAAAAATGTCTTGCTTTCTTCTGCTGCTCCCAGCATTTTAACTTCACTGGGATACTCTTTGGTTGTACTTTAGGGTAATGAAAATGCTTGCAGACATGCAAAAACATGCTCTGTATGTGCTTTAGAGGATGACTAGAGGATGACTACTTTAGAAGATACAGGGAGGATAAGACAATGATACATAATTGCAGCTAATTTTTTTGGTTGTCAAGTTTTAGTGTCTTATTTTAGGCCTATTGCTATGGTTTTGATAGATTTCATTGAAAGATTACATGCTGGTGCAACAGCTTTTTGATCAAAATTGTCTTTACTTGGTTGGAATGGAATTTAGGGCTTAAGCAGGCTACAGAAGAACTCAAATTTCAAGGCCAGGTCAGACAATCATGTAAATCTGCAGCTATCACTGCTATCGCTCTTTAAGAGACTGAAATGATAAAGACCACACAAATTGTTTCATGAAAGATCTTCAAGCAAAGCTTAATTTTTTTTCCCTTTGGAGAACTGGAATTTCTTCATCTTAATGAAATCCGTGTCTATGGCACCGATCTTTCTCCTTCCCTCACAAAAACCAAAAAATTACCCTTTTTTTTCCAGCTGTAACGTACTCTGCAAATACAAACATATGCACATTCTGAAGAATTATTGCACTCCTACCAAGGTAAAAAAAAAAGTCTTTGAGCTGTTCCAGCGCTGGAATCTCAGGCAAGAAAGGAAGAGTCTGCATCCAAGGAGGCTGGTTGCAGCTGTGCTGGAATCGTCCAGTGATACAGGGAGAATGATAATTTGTTAACACAAAATCTGAAGCTGCTTCTTTAGTTTGATATTTAGTTCAATCCAAACTGCTCTAACGGTTGTACAACATGAGGTTTTTATTCACAGAAAAAAAAAAATCAGATGTGAATGTGGAGCAATGTGGGTTTTTTTCCTATTTGACCTCGGTGATTAGCAGGTGGACAGCATCTGATTTTTGTATATTTAAAAAAATCTAGAAATGTTTAGTCTGTCCTTGAAAAGTCTTAAGAAAAAAATCCTCTCATTTTCAAAAAATGTTTCTGCATGAAACTTTGATGCTTCTGTATAAGTGTTGTTTTGGGCTTAAGCAGAGCAATTTGGCTTATAGCTGCCAATTGAAACATGAAGTCTTTAGAAAAAAAATGTGCGTATTTAATGGTTTTCAGAGAAGCATCTGCAGTTTGCTTTATTGCAGTATTTAGATACATACTAAACTTCTTTTTTCAGCAAGTCCGTCTTTGTTTCGTAACTAAAACTGGCATATAAGTTTACGTATACTATATACAGACTGGTCTAGACAAGAAGCATTACAGATAATTTGGACCAGAGATAACTGGATCTGAAAAGATGAGCGTTGAAATGTCTAGGTATAGGTAAAGCCCTTAACATGGATACGGTACATATTTTCACTTGGTGCAAAAAGCTGAGTGACAGTCTGTGTTTGTGCACATTTTGTAAATATTTTGGACCTCTGCTGTCCTTTGCAAAACTGTTTGTAGAAACTCTCTCCACAACAGACACACCCAGAAGATCACCAACACTGTCTGCTGGACCCAGAGCCAGGAATCACATGCTTTTCCTGCCTATGCCCTAGCTGAGTTTCTGCTTAGTTTTATCTTTTTGTTTTCTTTTAAATCTCCCCAAACCTTTGTATCCTGTGTCTTCGTTCATCAATAGTTTAGGACATACCCGCTTCACAAAAAAATGTGGTTATTTTTAAGTGGTTTCGTGGTATGCAGAACTCATGGTTATGCAACTGAAAGCTCTGTGTACTTACTTAGCTTTGTTCTGCAAACGAGGAAATGTATCAAGTACGCACAGTTTTCAGTTGCGTGGAACTGCAAAGATGCTTGCGGATCCCCATCATGCTGCTTTGTCGTGAACCCACTTTCCGTGTTGCCTCCTTTGGTGCAGGACTGGACAGCAGAGTCCAGGGCGCTGGGGTATTTAAAAGCAGACAGTGGGAAGGGTGACTGCTGGAGGGATCCTGCCCAATGCAGCCAGGCCAGGGCAGAAAACATGGGCTGTTTGAGACAACCTGTACAGAGGTAATTCCTGCACTCACCCCTCTTCACAGAGGCAGCTCAGTTGGGGCTTTCAGCAGCTTCTCTGACGTGAGCTCCCCAAACTACCGTGACCCCCTGTCCCTGCATATATTCAGCATTAACCACTGAATACGCACCTTACGGAAAACAGTCACAGAGATCCCCAGTAGGGCTCCTCTGTGTTGTAAAAGCAAGTACAAAAAGAATAGTTTTGCTCGATTGAGGGTATCACCTCTGTACATCACCAGGCTGGTGGCTGAAACACCTGTGGCTACATTATTGCTCTCTCCCCAGAAAATGTGCTGCTCCTGGCAGTGTCCTGACTAGCGAGGCTCCTCCGGCAGTGCTGACCCCTTCTCGGTATCAGATATGGGTCAGAAATGTCATAGCTGTAGACATAATGGAAAAGTTTGGAATAACTTTAAATTTTTGTGTTTGGTTTTTTTTTTTGTTGTTTTTTTTTTTTTTTTAAATGGTGAACAACTCATTGAGATAGAGAAGTACAGCATTTTAGGTGGCACCATATTGACTTCTATAAATAAGAAATGTGCTGTCTTATTTGGGCTTTCACTCCTGGCGGTATAAAAACATTTGAAGAGGCTGCTGCTGGCCTCCTCTAAGGAGACAACACTCTTGGTAATCAGCTTGATAGGTGCCAGCTGTGGCACCTGGCGCTTTGCCCCAGAAAAGCCAGTTGGCTGTTTGAAGAGCTTGCTGCTGCATCCCACAACATGAGGTGAGTTGCTGCTTCCTTTCTTTTGGGTAGAAAGTGGTTGAAAACACTGCAGGAATGGGATGGGATAGGTCAAGCAGGCAGATCTGGAGGGAAGCAGGAGGTATGCCATTACAAAGGGAGACAGACTTGATGCTGCTTGTCCCCCTAAGGGTAAGTGGTGTGTTGTGTGGCCAAATGCAGAAAGCTCACAGCAGGGTATGTTTGTGAGGAAGGGTTGGGAGCACCATGGAGCCTCAAGGGCTGTGGAGAAAGAGTGGGGGGGAAGCTTTGGACTAGCACCTTGGGGTGGTGGCCGTGTTGTGTCACACCATGCTGGCCCTGGGGCTGAGATCACCTGTGCGAAGCCAAACTGTCCATGAACAGTTGACCTCCTGCCTGCAAACTGAGTTTGCATGCAGCCTCGTGTGCCTCACGATCAGTAAGGGTACGGGATGGTACAGCTGATAAGGGGTAGGGGCATCTAGAACATGCTGGGTTTTTGCACAAGGCCAGCATGTTTCTTTGTCTCTTTGTGATGTTCCTTGTGGCACAGTGCAACAAGGTAGGGGTGGTGTGGGGAGAAGAAGAAACCTGGAAGTCTTTCATGGGAAAATCTCCTGTTCTTTCCAGCTAGCTCAATGGCTTACCTTTGGATCATTTGTTTCAGCCCACATTATTTTGAAGATGAACTTGCATAACTGGACTATAGTTCAATAAATCTCAAACTTATCTCACGCTTAGGGGACAAAATCATTTATATATAAAGCAGCATTTTATGTGCTACCATGAATATGGGGAAGGAAAATATGAGTTCTGATACTTGATCTCCGTGAAATCCTCCAAGTATAGCTATGGTGTATTTCAAATAACTGCCTTTATGAGGGAGAACATCTTATATTATTCAAACCCCTGCTACCTGATTTGAATTTATGACTGTCTAAATATGCTCTGTGGCTGAATTAAAAGGCATGTGTGTATATTAAACCTGGTGACTGTGGGAAGTAAGTAACAGTGATATACAACTTAAAGAAAGATCAAAACCAAGAGCTGATGTGACCAATGGACTCTAATAGATGTAAGTAGCTCGAGTGCTTGTCATCTATCCACATGATCCTAATGTTGGCAGCCTGTTGAAAGTGATGCGTGGGAAACTAGTGCAAAGTGCTGATTTATTTTATGCTAATGGGGAAAAGTCCATATTGTTCGAATTAAATCCTAAAGCAGAAACAAATCATCCAGCCAAGCCCTTCCTATGGAGTTTCATTGAAACAGTTAGTGGTCTCTTTCGTGACCTCAAAGTTGTAAAAATTAAACAATGTTAGGGGACTGCTGTTTTCAAGTGCTTCTGGCTGCTGAAAGCAGCTGAGATTCTCCTACAGATGGCTATTTAAGTTAAAAGCCAAATGGAGAGATCACAGCAATTAGTGTGCATTGGCTTCTAACTGCATCAGAGTGACTAATGTGGGAGAAGTGAGCCAGGACTGTGCCTCAGTCTGTGCTTTTTCCCACCAGAGGCTGAGTGAGAGAGAGCAGATCTTCTTTAAAAAAAAAAAAAAAAGAGGGGGAATTTCTTGCTGCTTCACTTGAACAAAATAAAAGAGATTATGCAAAGACAGACTAAAGTGGGAGGAAAGAAAAAAAATATTTCAAAGGGAAGAACAGCCTACTTCAGGGCTCTCTGACTGGGTCTGTAGTACAATGTTTCTCCTACTTTTGCCATAAACTGCCCCCCCCGCCCCTTCCCCATAGGCTTACTGCAGGGAATAAAGCTTTCCCACTTTTTTTCTATGTAGCTTGAGCCCTGGGCAGGCATAATAGAACTGCAGCATTTTTACTTAAAAGAACTGAAGGGCAAAGTGATTTATCATCTTGGTGATTTAGAATTTTCTGAGGAAAAATGGAGGGGCAGAAGGCTTACGAATTAACATTTTCTTTTTTTTACTAAGGGAATTCATTTGTGGAAAAGATATATGGAACTATACCATAGTGTAACCCCAGTATCACTGAAATTCTTACAACGTTGTCCAATGAGGTAATTTTATCATCTAAACATATTTGAATTTCCTTTTTTCTGGAGGTTTTTAGCTATCCACTGGAAAGAATTGGAGCAATGAGATTGTGTTGGAAGACAGTGATCAGAGAACTGGTCCCGTATTTCAAGTCAAGAAACGCCTCTGGACAGTGGTGAAGTACAAAACCACCACTTTTTCCTTCAGGTCTTTTTCTTAGGGAGCATGCCAAACAATGGCAAAACGCTTCTGTGTCATGGTCATTGTTGAAGTAGACAGCCGGCTTTTGCCTCCAGCAGACAGAGTGATATAATTTTGATTGTCTTATGCTCTTTAATTACTATTTATTCCATTGGTGCTCCAGTGAAAAGGTTTATTTGTGAAAAATTAGAAATGGGGATTGCTTTCTACACTGCTATTATAGCCTCCTTAAAAATGAGGAATGAGGAGCCCACAAATAATAAATCCAGAACAGAGGAGCTCCTAATGGTGCGTGGAGAGTGACTAGGAGACAGCTCTTAATAATCTTTGAGTGGTTATGGCAATTGGGTGAGGTTCCTGAGGGCTGGAAGAAAGAAATGTCACCCCTGCCTTCAAGAAGGGCAAGGGGGAGGATCTGAGGAACTACAGGTTGGTTAGCCTCACCTTGATCCCTGGGGAGAGGTGATGCAGCAACTAGTCCTGGAAGCAGTTTCCAAGTGTAAGAAGGGCAAGATGGTTATCAGAGGTGGTCAGCAAGGATTTATGAAGGAGAAGTCATCCTCCACCAACCAGATAGCCTCCTCCAATGTGACGACTGGCTTGGTGGAGGATATGAAAGCAGTGGATGTTGTTTACCTTGACTCCAGCAAAGCTATTGACACTGCCTCCCATAACTCATGGGATGTCATCCATCCATCCTCAGGGATGAGCTGGTGAAGTACAGACTAAATAAGTGGACAGTGAGGTGGGTTGAAAACTGGCTGAGCTCCCAGCCTCAAAGGGTTGTGATCTGCAGCATGAAGTCCAGCGGGAGGCCAGTCATTAGTGGGGTACCCCAGGAGTCGATACTGTGGCTGTGTCAGTGCAGAATAGAAAACTGCGAAATGTGTTCTGCCACTTGATGGCATCTGGCAACTGCATATGTATACAATACATACACAAGGGTCTTGGAAGGATGCAGAAACTGATTCAGTGCCCTGGGGCACAATGAAACTAGTTCAGGATTTAGCAATACAAATTATTTCAAATAAACATTACTAGGGTCGCGGGGGGAAGCAAACTTTGTGCAGAAGAAAGTCTCAAACTGATTGTAAACAGAAAGAACAGAATAAATTGATGCCAGCCAGCTGTGAGAGATGGTGACGAAGACAAGAAGCCGTGGAGCTGACCCTTGACACTGGCAGTTGCAGTTGCCTGGCATGAAATCTCCCGTATTGTTGGCAATAGAAAGACTGGGGTGACTGCTGGTGCCAGCAGGGGGTTGAGGAGAAGCCAAGCTGAGCTGCAATTCCATCAGAATTTATTTACTCAAAGATGAGATTGAATACAAACCAAACCAGGGAACTCAGTGTAATGGGGTGCACCAGAACTGGGGGGTTTGCACTGCATAATGTAGGAAAGGGAGCATGGCTACGTCACAGCCTGCTGGCCAAGTACAGCTACAAACACCAGCGTCGCAAAACAGCCATTTTGTAGCGGTTGCAAACAATGGGATTCTCTTTTTTTTTTTCCCTCATGACAAATGAGGATGAAATCATAGCGTACCTACTCTTCTTCTTGATTGTACTGTGCTTTTCAGCCTTCTCTATGGTATCTTTTGGTAGAGAATTACAGCGACTTGGCTGTCTTATGCTATTTAGTGACTTGTTGTTAGCACCTTGGGACTTGCCCTTCCCCCCTCCCCAGTCTCAGTATGAATTTTCAGCTCCACACATGCAGGTCAAACCTATATTTCCTATTCCTTCTAGACCAGAAAACCCCATGTTTCTGTAATAATTACAGTTCTCCATCATATGTATTGTAACTGGTGCTCTTGGGAAAACTGGTATCAGAATAATTTTTAGCAAGGTACAGTTTAATTTTATATTTGACTCTCTATATGTTAGATTGTATTTGGACCACAGTGCTCTCAGTGCTAACCACCTTCTTCACACTACTCTTCCCTTGAATAATTTTGGGAAGTGTCTTAATTTGGGAAAATACATGCTGCTTTATATTAAAAGAATGTCCTGTGTGACACAGGAACATAGCACAGTGTTCACACAGAAGTGTAGTCAGGTGTTTGCACAAAATCTGCAAAAAGCAGTCCCTGAGATGGACAGTTACGACCAGCTCTGTTTCCCTGATCTCTGAGGTATGTGTTCAGGCACAGAGCTGTGTATGTTTTGGACTACAGAAATTATTCTACAGTGCTTTCTGCAACGGTAGAAATACTGAAATCTTGCAGACATACATAAGTGACCTTAAATGATGATCAATCAAAAATGTATGGAAACTCTCTTGCAATTGCTAGCAGCAAAACTACTTAGGAACCCTTTCTTTTCCTTAGGAAATGCAGACTTCAGTAATTGATCAATATGATACTACAAAATACAGAGAATATGTAGCTAAATTAACCTTTCTGCAACTTGCTGATTGGGAGTGCTTGAGCATACTTACTTAGTGTTGCATTAACGCTATCTTTTAATGCAATTCAGGATTGAAATTCAGTAGTATATTGTAGATGAATGATAGAAAAAAGATAATTGAGTAATAAATTAAAATCAGCTATACCTTTAATGATCCCAGTTATTTCTAAATGGGATTGAGATGTTTGTGTATGTACGTGTGGTGTGTTGACTATGAGATTAATTGTGTATTTAGAGATTAACAACTCCTAATGCTTTGAGGCCAGTGGAGGGGGGTTATGGACTTGAAATAATTTTATTCTTTTTTTTTCTAATACTACATGGGCTATCAGAAATATGCTGGGATGGTAGTGTAACAATGTTTTTATTCTCTTTACTGTCTTTTAAAGATCTGCCAAGGTTCTTGCAAAAATGTTTCTCTAACCTCACACTGTTTTTGCTTGCCCAGTTGGGATAATGCTAACTAGCTTGGTTGTGTGGTGGTCCATAGCCTGACTGCACAGGGGTGCTGGTGTGGCAGGATGGTTTAGAGGTAGCCAGCAGAGCAGATGCTCACATGCTCCTAACACTGCCTTCTGCAGGCTCTTGATTTCAGCAGAACCGCTTCTGTAGAGTTTGACACTTTCTGGATGTATTTTATGTGATTTGTGTTAGATTGTAGTTTGAGTGCTCAGTATATGAAAGTATGAAGTCCTCTGTCTCTCACAAAGTCCACTGAAGAGACTGCTGTTGATGTCAGTGAATTTTGGATTAGGTCCTTATAAGTGAATACACCTGCTCTTCTCATGCACGAGCTCATGGCATTCATGGAGGAGACTAGTATGTGCTTAAGGGGGTATGTTTTGCCAGCTTTTTGATAAACCTCTAAGCACTATCAAATATGCAAATAGATAAAATATATAGAACTATAATTGCAGAAAGCCAGTCCACACCGTATTACACATCTGTGAAGCTGATCCACTGGGCCTGTAGAACTTTTAAAAAATACTAACCACAACATAAAGCAAATGTGATAAAACCAATATTCCTATATTTACACATTCTCTTATACTTTTGCAGTAATTAATAGAAAGACAGTGAGTAACAGTTGATAAACACTAGCTTTTAAAATTATTTTCTTAAAATAGAGTTAGGTTAACTTAAGTCATGGAATAACATACTCAACAACACACTCCAAATGTATTTATTAACCCTGAGAAAGGAAGCCATTGTAGAATGAAGTTGAAACAACCCACACTGGGGGGCAGTGTTGACTGCTAGAATTACTGTCAGTTCTTGTTAACCCAAAAGGGTTTCTGCAGCCTGGATTTTGGAAAGTCTGGGTGTGATAGTAGTGTCATTTGTTTTTTGGAAAGCTAAATGTACAGACGTATGCCTCACATGCTTAGACCTCTTATAAAAAAATCCCCCCCCCCCCCCCCCCCCCGGAGGAACTTATGGTGTGACCATTGTCTTTGTTCATGGCAGTATCCAAAAGATTATTGGGAAATGTAGCATATCCCACTTATCTCATAGTTTCCCTCATCTGCTTCAACATATTTTTAATATAGCTCATATATGGCATAAATAGCATGCTTTGCTTCCATTTGCAGATTATTTAGAGGAGAACTTCACAACATATGAGAGGGTAGATGGATTGTAATAATGCAATCCCAAGTAAAAGGGAAAAGCTATAATTTATTCTAGCTGAAATATGTTGTTTTGATAAACATCAAATGTCTGAGAAACAGCTGAAAAAAAGCATTTATGAAAGACTAATAATAAGAGAACTTTGTCAGCTGAGCGTTCCCACTCCTCATGTTTCCTTCTGAGACCAAATGTAACACATATCATAATCACACTTAACTGTCTTAATATCTTGTTGTATCATCATGTTCCCAAAACAAATAACTTTTAGGTTAGTTCCAAAGTTTTAAAAATCCCAGCCTTATACGTAAGCTAGGAGGGTATAAACCAAGCCTTTTTCTTAATATATAAGCTCATGTTTAAATGGCAGTGTCAGTGTTTATGAGAAGAAATAAAAATGGAGGTTAAAAAAATGCCTTTATTAAAGAAAACTCTGCAGCTAAGCAGCATGATGCTTTATTTACCAAACATAATTGTTACAAAAGTGGTTACCCTCATAGTTTAAAAAAATAAACCAGAAACTAAATAAAACCAAAACAGGAGTAAACATCTTGTTCTGTGGCTTTATCAGCTGATGACATGTGGTTGACTTCCACTTCCCTAGTGATATCACACATGATTTTTACTTCTCAGTCTTCAAATTAGAGGCAGGTGAAAGTCTCCACTGAACATGTTGTACTTAGACTGTCAGAAGCTTACTTGTATATCTCTACCAACAAATGGAAAGTGATATTTCCAGCTGATAAAGGTCCAGCATAGCTTTTGCAGGGTTAAGATCTGTACCTGGGAATGTGAAAATGGAAACATTTTGTGCTATGCAGGGTAGAGTCAGATAGTTCTCTTCTACAGCCCATGGTCGAAGAACAGAAAGCAGGAAAACAACCCACAAAACCGGAGGGAAAGATTGTCAGTATATGCACATGACTGTATTTACTGTAACATGAGACTTCCCTCAGTAGCAGTAATAACTTTTCCTACAAATATTTTGCATCACTGTGAGTAGTTGTGATATAGTAATATGCGCATCTACATATAAACCGAGCAGCCAGTACTACTTACGCATTCTCATAGCTGTGATGTTGATGGTTCATTTTCACCCTTGGTAGCATTATGTTAATGTGTCAGTGCCAAGATCAACTTCTCCCAGCAGCAGGATTCTCTGTAAACAGAATTAAAAAGAATCTGTCATAAATCAAACTTTTTTTTTATTAAACCATTTGTCTGATCATGAGTTTTCTCCCCTTTGCCAAGTCAGAATATTTTGAGGCTATCAAGTGAGCAGTGAAAATATGGTGAAGATTTTCTAGGTACCACTTTACATACTGATAATGCACAGGCTTTTTGGTAGCAGTTATCACCATAACTGCTACTATTTATTTATTTTTTTTTTTAAATAGCTGGGTAACTGAGATACAGAGCTCAAGAGCTTATTTTTCATGTTTCCATTCTCCTGTTGGTTTTAGTTGGTGTTATAGTGTAAGACCTTAAAGATTTGTATCCATCAAGAATGTGAAACAATGCACAGCTATGCCAGACTAGTCTTAGCCACCTTTGCGGTGCCACCTGTGTAGCTGAGACCCTACTCCATGATGATGTCGCAATACTGCTGCTGGGACTGTTTATGGAGGTTCTTTGCAGCATCACAGCGCACCGCCTTGTCTAGAGCTAGCTCTGTGTGAGGCAAACCTTGCTTGCAGTCACAGAAAGAGTCTGCTAGATCTAGGTGTGACTTCAGATCACTTAAGATCTGGCAGCACGTTAGTAAACATAACCAGAATCCACTTTTCTGAGCCTGCTGTGCTGCAGGTATTTTGTATTCAGATTACCCAGGCTGGACTATTTTTTAAGGGCTAGGCGAAGCCTCATGCAGTTACCTTGATGTCTAGGTATGTTCTTTGCTCATGTAATCTAAATAGACATCTACGGGGTTCTTCAGAGAGTACAGTTCAAAATAGAAATCTGCTGGTGCTTTGGACCTAAAATTTCAATTTCCCTGAGGATGGCATAGTACAAATTTGAATTTACAATGTAGGCAGCTCAAAAGGGAAGTAAGTAGCAAGACTGTAATTAGTAGAGTTGTATATTTAATGAGGATACCCAGGGATAACACATTAATTTGGGGGTTGGAGAATCATCTTCCACCTGGGACTGATATTATAAAAGCTCTTATCTGTCCCAGTCTAGTAGATAGAGTATTCTCAACACTTTCATGCAGGGTCAGGTGCCCCACAGAATATGCGCATGGAAACTTTCTTTTAAAGCAAAAGTGAAAATGATGGTGCTGATGTCCACCTTTGCCTTTTTTTAGCTCTTTAAGTGCTTGTCCAGAAGATGGGATGTGTAGGTACAATACCTAGGAGATACAAAATGTCAGACCCAAAACAGCAGAGTACACTAGTAGGTTCTTCACTGTTTTGGATGGAGGTGCTCTCTGTCTTCCATATATAAAACTGCTTTTCAGGTGGTCATTTATGGTCCTTTGGAAATCCTTTCTAGTCTCTTCACGCAGACCCTGGTCCTAGTCTCAGACTGGATCTCTGACTTCTCTCTTCACGATCCCACAAGTCCAATGCTTTTGTCACTGGAAAGCCCACTTTTCTGTCATGATTCAGAGAGGAGATCACATTCTGAACAAAGACTAATTTCTTTACCAAAAGAAAATCATGTTCACAACAGGATCCCACACATGAATTTCCTTACCAAGTTTACTTTACCCTTAGCTCGGCACAAGCTCTGTTCCCTTCCCTGGGTCACAAGGGACAGGTTCCCTTGGTCCTGGTGTAATCCCAAGTCTGCTGACAGCCTATTGATGTCTTTCCTAAGGCCACTGACTCAGGTATAATGTACCTCTGATCCTGGGGTCTGATCAGGAAATATAAGCTGCTTTTACTTAGATGGGGCCCAAAATAGGTCTGAATACCTTTGAAGCAGTATGTATCAAGTTCTTATCTTTCTCCTTGTTTCAATCTTGTTTTTAATTCAGCTGCATAGATACTAATCTATCGTAAACAGGACTCATCATGCATTCCTAGTCTGCCACTGTCTCTTTTGCTCTTTTATGTGGGATCCAAACACCCTTCTTTCAACAGTGTTTGATATTCTGGGCTTAGCTGCCTATGCATCCTGCTGCTTTGCATTAACGTGCCTTTGAAAATAAGAAAATCCAGCAAGGATTGTTAGAAGACTGTTTAGTGGGATTCTTCTGCACTTCTGTATACTATAACACTTGCTTCAGATCCTGGTAGGTGGAAAACTTCATTCACATGGAGATAAATTTCAATAGATGACTAAGCTGCAAACTTTTAAATCTATTTTACTCTATTTTGTCTTAGTGCTCCATTTGGATAATTGGACATGGGTCCATGAAAGAAATCAGATGCAGTCATTAAGGGCAATCTGTGTGTCTGCTGATTTCCAGAACAAGTGAAAAATAATTAGAAGAAATTGAAGGTTTCAGTAAACAGAGGTCTTAGCTTCTAGGTGAATTCAAGCTTTCTGGCTAAAATTAGGAGCATGCATACAGAAGTTGTTTCCATATTGAAACAGCTTTCCACTCCCTCTCCCTGTTGTATGAAATGATCTGTAGTCTGATTTTTAATTACTGTGTGCAATTGCTTCCCAAAGATAATACCTTCTTTATGGTCACTGGTTGTGCTACAAACCAGAAATAAGCCTTTACACTAAGCTAGTCTTGCAAAAATCTTCTTTGATCCTTTACAAGCCTAGCTGTAAGCAATGAAAGAATCAAGTATTCTCAGACTTCAAATGGTCCAGGACAACCTTCTTTTCCTTCATGATCTGGAGACTTGGCTTTCTTTTTGTAGCCAAATAAGCATCAAAGGATCACAAACTTGGAAACTGC
Organism: Phalacrocorax aristotelis; assembly: GCF_949628215.1. NCBI lineage: Eukaryota > Metazoa > Chordata > Aves > Suliformes > Phalacrocoracidae > Phalacrocorax > Phalacrocorax aristotelis. The sequence continues at coordinate 19,165,825 of NC_134279.1, forward strand.
AAGTTATGTAGGATTATGTAGAATGACTGCAATGAACCCTTTTATTATGAGAATCAGTGTGGTACTCCTTCTGCAGTTCCCAGTTCAGTATTTTTTACAGACAGAAATGCAAGTAAGTGGAACGTTATGGGATTCATTAAGTGTAATTTTATAGGTTGTAACTAAACCCATTGACACTCCATAGAAATTTTTAATACAATGCCTTTTGTTATGCATGATATTGAATATCATATGTATATACAAGATAGTTTGGTCATGGTTGTGTTTCTGTTAACAATGATTAAGGGCAAAATAACATGTCTATTACCACATAGTTCAACAAATAAGCTGCACAGAGAGACTGAATTCTAATCCAAGAAATATTTCCACACAAGCAAGGAACAATTGCTAAATACTGCTGAGCCAGCCAACACAGAATAAGCGTGTGCCAGAAAAGTAACAAACGTAAAAGTAACAAGCTATGTATATTGCTATATGAACCATTGGGAGCACCATGATTGTGGGTGTTCCTAATGGGGTGCCAGAAATCTTTCTTCTTTCATGGTGGTCAGGGGAAGATGCAAAGCACTGCCTTGCTGACTCGTACAACTCAAAGAAAATGTAATTTTTCTCCTTTAGATAAACTGGAGAACATATGTTTTGTAGAAGCAAGAGGAGGAGGAGGAAAATCAGCATGGGAACAGACAGGAACTTGATTTATATAACTCCCTTTTGAAGGAAGGGAACCCCTTAGGTTCAGCCAGGGCCTTGAAATAATTTCTAATGCAAACCAACTTGTGCTCAAAGGCAGTAGAAAATAATTCTTTAAAAAATCCTCTAGCTTTTAGTAAGATTATTACAGTTGTAGGAACAGGTGGGCTGATGTGAGAAGAAAATGGCCCAGTGTCGCTACTTCAGGGTTTGTCTCTCCCAGTGCAATATGGCCGAGAACCTGGTAAAGGCTTCCTGGCATCTGCCGGTGAGAACATCTCATTCATCCCTACAGTTTTGTGATACATTGATAAAGGACAGTGCAGACCTGAGGAACCTCTATACTGTAGTCTGAGCCCATTAGTGCGGGTTATTTGGATTAAAATCTTCTCTCTCTGTTAAGCCCAGCAGAATCTAAGCAGAAGGGCATCTGACCCTTTGCCCTACCACACTGCATCTTGATCTGTAATAACTGGCATTTGTTGCACCTGGCCTGAAATGGTTTGTCTGCTTAAAGAGATAGTAGATGACAATTTCCATAGTTCCTAAGGTCTTAAAACAAATAATGAACACATTGTGAACTGTTGAAATGTTCACTCCTGAATTTTTTTCATGTGACTCGCTTTTCATACCTCAGCAGCTATCGGCTCACAGGTCAATATGGAGGCACATGTTAGTGGATCTGGTGTGCGACCAAGTGTGACACCACTTACAGGAGATGACAGGTCTCAAACACTAGCTCAGTCTTTCAAAGATCACTTTGACATGCACTTCGGAGTGTGAGGTCTTACAGACACAGTCTCAAAGTAAATAAAAAGGACATGACGCAACATAATGTTCCTATTCTGTTGTTTTTACCAAGTCATCTTTGTTAATCAAGAATCCAAGTTGGTAGCATAGGCTTCAAAAAATGGTGAAATACAAAAATCTGTCAGTTTTAGGAGATTATAGGAGTGTTGTCAGACCTTCAGTGCAGACAAAATAAACCTAAAACAAGTTTTACTCTGAGGGATTTGAAAGTCCAAAATGTAGACAGCTATTGAAGCTGGAAATCCCAGAGGAAGTTGTAGAGCTACTACATGTAGTGAAAACTACATTCCGGTTAAACGTAAATGTTGTCCGTCATTCAATGCAATGCCCCGTCTTGACTCACTTTAGAAAAGGCTGCTATTCTACTCTCTATAATATCATTTACAAGTTCTATTAAATTGTCAGTAAGTTTTTAACAGACCTCTTTCTTGCTCTCTGAAGGCTTCTGAATTAAAGTGCCAGCGAACACACTTTAGGGCAAGTGCTATTGGAAATGTCTGTTGCACCAGATGCTTTCTTGGGCAGAAATGCTTATGAAGCAGAGCAGTGATTAAGAAGCTGAACTTTTGGATCCAAGCTTGTTACTTGGGCACATATGAACATTACTTCTAACCTGTAGGATATAGAAATGGATGAAATACCTTTGGTAGGATGAATTGTAAAGTTCAAGACCTGAGCATAAAACTCAGAATTTTACAGTTAGTGTAGCAAAGTTCTTACGCAGACAGAAGTATTTGACTTTACAGGTAACTTGCCAAAAGAGTAGGTATTTGTTTTCCTCTTTCCTGTAAATTAGGATGTCTTCCAGATGTTTGTTACAGCTGTTAGAAACTTCTTACAGGGAAATGAAGAAAAATCTGTGCTGTGCTTAAACCTAAGGGGAGTAGAAAAAGCAAGCAGAGAAAATCTTGTGATAGAGTAATCTGAACACACCCAAATCAAGAATGGAGGTTAATGGCAGATAGATAAAGGGAACAAAATCCAAAAAAGATCTTGAAGCATCAGGTTGGCCTGGTTGTAACTATGTCTTCAGAGACTTTAGGCAAAAAGTACTTGCTTTGAAAAATCATTGGCAACACTTATGGAGCTTGTCGTAACAATAAGTTATTTAACTGCTTCCTGAGTTGGACTGGTAACAATCGATCTGTATTTGCAGCTAGTCAGATATAAAATAAAATAATGGAACTGTGTAGCTATTAGCCATGAAGAAGCACACAGTACAGTACAGTGAATTAAAATGCAGGAGAGGATCTGAGGAATCATACAATTGAACAACTATTCACTTGCTATTGAGTCTTAAAACAGAAAATTAATAGATCTTCCAGCACAGAAGTTATGTTCTGATATACTAAACTCCCACTGATGGCTGTACTGTAGCTGTGGCAATAAGTAAGACACTTCTGCAAGAATAAAACTGCCTTCAGTCCTATGCTCTTATCTTGCCATATAGATAATGTGGTTATCATGCTTTTTTAGAACATTTACAAACTACAAAACAGATTCTTCTACACACCAGTCAGGCAAGCAGCCTCAAAATAGGCAGCTCACTATGTCTAAGCTTCATGCTTTCTAAGAATGAGAAATATTTATTGCAGTGTAGAAAGCCTTGTCAATTCCCATTCATACTACATCCCACAGGGATTTTTATGACAGAATTTTTTTCTTCTTTCTCTCTGTATTGCAGAGAGGCTAGAAAACCTCTGAATAGTGATCCCTGTCCAGTTGGTACAGATTTAGCAGTGCTGGGCTACTTGTCATGGGACTGGGTTGGGGTTATACAGTACCTTGGCCTGTGGCTCATGCATGGTTGGGTATTGTTCCGCCCCATGAGCTAAATTCCCTGGCAAAAGTCCAGTGTGGAATGAAGGTGTGGTGTGGGGGGAAAAAAGACAGGACAGGGCAAGCCAAATGTAGTTGAGCTGAGGCAACTCTAGCTAAGCCAGAGAGTAGAGTCTTGAGATTCATTCATGGTTTATGTTCAAGTGGCGAAGGAGGTGAGTGTGGTAATGGACCCATGAAATGAGTTAGTGAATTAGCTGTCTTCTCACCTATCCTTCTGTTCTGTGCTCAGGCAATTTTCAGCTTTGTGATGAAGCTAATTGTTGAAGGGTGGCAAAGAGTTGGTAGGACTTTCATCCAGAAATGCTCAGAGCTTCTCTGTAATGAGGTGGTGAATGTGGTACAGAGAGATGGCACAGGCACTGCTTGGTCTTTGTGCTCCTTGTCACAGAAATCAGAGCTCTAGTTTTAGTTTTGAGTACATGAGCTGCTTGTTTAGGAATTAGCTGGATATTTGCATTTTCGGCTTCTTTAATTATGCAACAGTGTAAAAGGAAAGAGCTAGAGCTATTTAGTCAGCCCTAGATAATCAAGGAGTGCTTTGCAGACTGCCTTTTGAAGAATGAACTAAGTGAAATGTTGCTACTGTAAGTTTACTTATTTTTAGATCTGAGAAATGTGTGGTGCTAGGCAGTGTTCCATAGCAATCAAAACAACAGTTATACAAAAAGTAACAAGCAAGCAAAATGTAAACCAGAAACCCCTATTGGAAGCATCTATCAATAGACCACACCAAGCCTAGTCTAAGCCTGAAGCAAAACCTAATTAGAACATGCATTTTTCTTGAAGTCCTATGAACATATCCTTAAAATTTCCCATGAGGTTTGGGAAAGCTGTTTTTTTATAAATAACTATAGGAAGTCTAAGTTTTTGAGGGAGGTTTTAGCCTATCAGGCAAGTATAAGCCTACCGTTAACCACCTCCCAAAGGCATATTGTCTATAACTTTCCCACTGGATTCTATCCTGGTGTTCCTTAGAGTAGAACGTAAATGCAGATGCTCCAGCCAAGGTGTTACAGAGCCTTAAATTTAAAAAAAAAAAAAAAAAAATCACCACCGCTTCAGGAAGCGGTATCTGGAGGCTGGGGATGCATAACAGCTTGCAAAACTCATTTTTGGCTAAGAGGCCCTGCTGCAGGTTAGTTATTAATCTTACTCACATCTATCCATTTGTGTCAGAAAACCCAGTGCTGTGTTGCTAGCTTCAGACAAAGGATGTTTCACTCCTGAGAAGTTTTCTACCAGCTTTTGGTAATTGAAGTAAGAGAGGCCTTCTTGTTCCCCTACAAATCGATGGGCCCTGACGCCATCCGCCCAAGGGTGCTGAGAGAGCTGGCTGACATCATCGCGAGGCCACTCTCCATAATCTTTGAGAAGTCGTGGAGAATGGGGAATGTTCCAGAGGACTGGAGGAAGGCAAATGTTACCCCTATCTACAAGAAGGGCTCAAGGGAGGATCCGGGTAACTATAGGCCCATCAGCCTTACTTCAATCCCTGGGAAAGTTATGGAACGAATCCTCCTGGGGGCCATCACAAGTCAAATGAAGCATGTGACTGGGAAAAGCCAACATGGCTTCACTAAAGGCAGATCGTGCTTGACAAACCTGGTGGCCTTCTATGACAAAGTGACTTGCCTAGTTGACGTGGGGGGGTGGTGGACACTGTCTACCTGGACTTCTCCAAGGCCTTTGATACGGTCCCCCACAGTCTCCTCCTGGAGAAATTGATGTGTTATGGCCTAGACAAGCGGTCTGTGCAGTGGGTGGGGAACTGGCTGACAGGCCGCACCCAAAGGGGGGTGGTAAATAGCTCCTTTTCCAAGTGGCAACCTGTCACTAGTGGAGTCCCCCAGGGATCGATATTGGGCCCAATGTTATTCAATGTCTTTGTAAGTGATCTGGATACCAGCATCAAGTGTAGCCTGATGAAGTTTGCGGATGACGCCACGTTGAGTGGGGAAGTAGACACTCCAGAAGGGAGAGCTGCTCTGCAGGGAGATCTGGATAAGCTGGAAGAGTGGGCCAGCAAGAACCTTATGAAGTTCAACAAGGACAAGTGTAAGGTTATGCACCTGGGAAAACATAATCCGGGAGTGCAGCACAGCCTGGGATCCACCTGGCTGGAGAGTGGCTCTGTGGAAAGGGACCTGGGGGTCCTGGTGGACAGGAAGCTCAACATGAACCAACAGTGTGCTGCTGCAGCCAAGAAGGCCAACAGGATGCTGGGTTGCATCAAAAAGGGCATCACCAGCAGAGATAAAGAAGTCATTATCCCGCTCTACTGAGCACTTGTCAGGCCACACCAGGAGTCCTGTGTACAGTTCTGGTCCCCTCTATACAAAAAGGATGTGGACAGGCTGGAAGGGGTCCAGGGAAGGGCCACCAAGATGATCAAAGGACTGGGAAGGCTGCCATATGAGGGTAGGCTGGGAGACCTGGGTTTGTTCAGCCCTGAGAAAAGGAGGCTCAGAGGGGATCTCATCACCACATACCAGTACTTAAGGAGCAGCTACAAAGAAGATGGAGACTCCCTTTTTACATGGAGTCACATGGAGAGGACAAGGGGGAATGGCCACAAGTTGCTCTTGGGGAGATTCCGACTGGACACGAGAGGAAAATTTTTCACATTGAGGACAGTCACCCATTGGAATAATCTCCCCAGGGAAGTGGTTGACTCGGCCACGTTGGACACCTTCAAGAGTCATCTGGACAGGGTGCTGGGCCATCTTGTCTAGACTGCGCTCTTCCTAGAAAGGTTGGACTAGATGATCCCTGAGGTCCCTTCCAACCTGTGAGTCTGTGAGTGAGTGAGTCTGTGAGTTGCCTTGTCTCCAAGGCTGTGCAAATATGAAGATGGAGAAACAGCGTCTATTCTGACTGGTGTTACTGTTTGTGAGATAATGACTGCAGAGAAAGGAAGGAGCTATAAACAGATGGGTTTTTGCTCAGGGTTTTGAGGGGTTTGGGTGTGTTGGTTTTTAAATAATCTCAGTGTGTTTCAGAGAAGGTACTCTGAGAATCCTTGCTGCCAATGGGACCGTTTACTACTTTGAATTGTGTTTGAGCTGTATTTCCCAAGCCAGTAGAAGAAATGCAGTAATTTGGTTGTCAGTTGATGTAATCGTTCTTAATGTGTTACTCATTGTGTCTATATATTCTTTAGGTACAGAAGGCAGCAAAGAGAATTCTCCAGCTGAGAAAGGAAATGCTCTGTTAGAGTCAAACATTTGTTAGATCGGAAGAGCATTTCCTATCCAATTCTGTAGACATGTTGAAGGGGATTTTTCTTATCAGACATCCTCAGTGACAAGGAGGAACTGAGTCAAGGTGATTATAGCAAAGCTATTATGACATTGCCGGTTACTGAGCCAGGTGCTCTGGGGCAGGAGTTTTGGTGAAGCTTACGACTGAATGAATGTGATACACTTCAGGTTTTAAAAAACTTGACAGTAATGATAGTATGGGAGAGGAAGTGAATTTAGCCAGAAAAGAGATTACAGATATGCAGAAAGAATGTTTGAAAAGGCACTTCCTTTTCAAGCAGCCTGTGCAACCAGTACCTGTCAACATTGGAAGCACTTCATCTTCCTGATCGGTCATAACACAGTATATTCCATAAACTCCGCTCGCATACAGCTGGAGCACCTTTCTTTTAAAACAGTATAGAACTTTGAAGCATTTGCCATGATTTTAAATTAATTGCTTTGCACCCATAAAAGCCCAAATCAGGATGATATATAGTGAGGTAATACATAAAACTGGGAGCCAAATCTGCTATGTAATTATCGCATGGGAGGTGTGTTTATGTCTGCCTGGGTGGTTGTTCCTGTGAGGCAATGTACAATAGTAATCCTTCCTCTTTGCCCTTCATTAATTACTAATGAGCTAAAGAAATTCGCCACAACATTCTTTACAACTCTGAATTTGAGACCAGTGCTCTGCAAAGAAATGTTGGCAGTACAGAGCCTGTTGACAAAGAACTGAAACGCATATCAAAATTAAACAGTATTTCACTTCAGGAGTCGCCGACATATTTTAGAATGGAGGCACTCAGGCTGAAGAATTTTTACCAGCATGGAAGAAAAGACCTAATTCTTTTAATAACCTGGTCATTTTTAATATTAACTTTATCTAGATAAGAGTTTAAATCCCATATTCCTTGAAATCAGTAAATCTTTCTCATAATTTATTTCAGATAGTACGTGGTACAAAGCTAACTTGTGATCTGTGTTATCTCTCAGTTATACGAAAAGGACGCAGTTTATTTTTTAATTTTCTACAGTTAAAATAAATTTGTGAATGGTATTTGCAGTGTGATTGGGGGAAAAAAAAGGCAGTAGAAAATATATCCAAAGGTATAACAAATAGCATTTGTCCAAAAAGTTGAATAACATTGGTTTTGTTCAACATTTACCATGATGCTGTTTGAAAAACTGAGTCCAATGATTTTCCATGTGTATTATGGAACTTTCTCTAGAGAATGGGTGCTCTAAAGAGCTGATATGATCTGTTGTTCCCATTGTAGTTTTCAGTTCAAAGACACCCTCTGTTTTATGTGTAATAAAGGCGGCCGAGCAAGCAGTCAAGGACAAGGTTTGACTCCCTGCAGCTGCTAATCTCTCACAAACCCACAGCTGATCAGCAGATCCTGATTAAAATCTCTTTGGGCCTTCCTGAAGGGATGGTATCTTCTATAACCTTTTTGTGACTATTTTTTACAGTTCTTGGCCATGGCGGTTGGAAAACTGGAGGGACAAAGGAGGAAGGAAAGAGAGGTCAGCATTTTTGACCATCCTCTGTGACACAGACTGAAAGTTTCAGAAGTATTTTAAAAATCAGCTATGTAAAGTTATATAAACACATAATTGCATTTTTAGCCATCCAAATGATCCTGAAAATCTTTCTCTGAGTCACATCATTTTAGTTCCAGTAAATTTTATACCTTTTTTTTCTTTTTTTTTTTTAATTCTGTAATGTTCCATTACTCTCACATTAAAGCTTTAGCTTTTCAGAGATGATTTCTCATCTTCCTGGCAGTTGCTAAATTAAGCTCAATTCAGTAAGTGTCAGTAGCCTTGGAAGGGAAAGATGGCAAAGTGGTGGCACCAGGGCCATCTCTGATACGCAAAGCACAGGGTGGGATTGTGTATAAATGCAAGCAGGGCTGTGTGAGGTAAGTAAGGATGTAAGGGAGTTAGCGGTGGTGGAGAAAAGGAAGAGCAGAGAGGTAGACTGCAAAGATAACAGAAAACAGCAGCAGAAAGGGCCAGAAAAGGAAGAGCACTGTGTCACAGTACTATACTTCTCCTCACCAAGTATCTTCAAGGCTAACGAGGAAGTGTTTTGTAAACACCTTTTGCCATGCAACAGCGTTGTCCATATGACCCCTCCTTTCTCTTACCTGCATTTTACTACAGCCTCCATCCAGTTATTTGAAATGCTGGTGGCTACCAGAAAAAACACTAGTAATATGAGTAGGTACGCTTGTTCAAATCTACTTTCAAGGCATGTTTTGCCCTTTCAGTTCCTTTTGGGCATTTAGGGAGGTAGGGTGTATGTTGCTTTTAGCGGGCAAGTCTAGTATGACTGGCCTGATCAAAAACCTGGTAAAATGAATGGGAATAATTTTATATGCCCTGGTTGACGTCTGAATGCAGGTGTGTTTTAAAACAAGAGATATCTTTGTTCAATCTATAATAGACTAAAAAGAAGTACTCAGGAAAGAAAATATGAGGATGTTAATATTGGCTTTTCTACTGCTATTGCTTGAGCCAAACTGTGACACTACACGTTGCCTTTGCCTCAAGCACGTCTTCCAAAGATTGCTAGTTTAATAAAGCAGATGCTTTCTAGAAACTGGAGAAGTGAGTTGGGAAGTTGATGTGTCGCAGCACATGGCAAATTCACCACGCCATGTCCATGAAGAGTATGGCTGGGTCTGCAAGTATTTCTACAACGTTTATTGGCTCTCCCCTGTGAACGTGGGTTTCAAACCTGGGCTTCCTTTTTCTGACGGGTTGGGTGACTCCAGACCACACCTCTGCATACTTCTGGCACTATGGTTATTCTGTGTGATGGTAGTTAGCATATCTCTGCACTTACTGTCTGCATGGGATCTTTGTGTCATAATCCTGGATCTGTCATCAATCCTCATCTCACTTAGGAGTGAGCTGGGTTTTGAAAACCAAAACTTTTTGGTTTTCAAATGCTAGAAGGCTTGTGTTTCCATAACGCTTTTGCAGTGTATTGTACACAAACTTCTACTTAAGATAGCACATGCAAAAACATTTTACATGTTTTTCTATATCCCTGTTTACAATCAAGCATTAAGTTTGCTTATAGAGACACAGTGCAGATAGAAAGGAAAAGGTTAGCACCAATAATTTGAATCCCACTTAGTGAGTAACTATGCATATTGAATCCATTAAATGACAACACGCCACCTGTATGAAAGTGATATTACAGGTTGTTTCTGACAGTATTCTCTTTCATTCTGTTTTTCAAAGTATTTGCTATGTGAGACCATTGTCCTACAAAATTTTCTGGAGATGAAGTCTTCTGAGGGAAGCTCTGGGAAATGTCTCCTTCCTTAATGTTTACTGGCTCAGATTTCCATCTTAAGCTTTCATCCGTCACATACTACAGAGCGATCTGTCCACCTATTCACAGAATACAAATAGGTAAATGTATAGAAATAATGACAGCAGGACAGTTATCTAGATTTCACTTTTAAAAAAGATGGAAAATAACTGTAAAATAGATGTTAAACCTAATTATTTACAACCTATAATAACAAGTTTTTGAAAATAACTTCTTTTTGTTGGTTTAGTACTAACCAGATTTTAAATTAGCTTTTCAGACCAAATTCTAGCCATGTATATACATATATATGTATATATACGTAGTGTTATCATATAATAATAATGCTCTTTATTTCTTTTTTTTAACTAACAGCTATTAGATGTTCCTGTATAAGCTAAGTTTAGCCTTCATATAAGGACACAGAATGTTGTTGATTTAACTCCTGCTCTTCCAGACAAATACATGGGTTTGATTAACATAATTTTGTGGGATGGTATAATTGGCTTATCTCTTAATATGTTTATCTCCTTATACTATTTTCATATGTATTAAAACAAATTGGAGTGGGTGCCAGAAGCTGTTAGCTGCTGGAAAAGGAGTTGCCTTTTTTATATATATATATTTCTTTTAAAGCATTTTAAGTTGGTTGCAGGAAAGAGTGCATCATGATTTTAAAAAAAAAAAAATCCTCAATAGTCTGTTGGGGTGATTAATATAAATACTTAATTTGATCTTTAAAGGGGAGTTTTCGAAGTAGAGTATCTCTGAACTGGGCAGGAAGGAATGGGAAGGAGATAAAAAGGAGACACTGGCAGACTAGAAAAAATCCTTTTTCAAAGTATAGGAAAACTTCAGCTAGCCTGGAAAAATAGTTTTGTTGATTAAAAAAAATATTCAGGAATATAGTGTTTACTGCCTATAGTAAAGTTGAAGCTTACAAATAAAAATGAAGTACATACCAATTTAGAGAGACTGATTTGTTCCTAAAACCAGGGAGCTTGATTATTTTTACCAACAAAGTAGTTTACAGCAGGCCTGGAATATACTTTTGAAGTTACAACCAATTGTTAAACTCACTGCTACATTAACGTCTGTAGTGAGCCTGAAAGAAATACTTCATCTTTTTATATCCAATTGTTTCTTTGCCAGATTGAATTCTCCTGTGGTAGAACAGATGGGTAATGATACTACCGTGCTCAGTTAATAAGTGGATTTGAGGGATGGGGTGTTACTATGGGAAAAGCTGCCAGAGAAATATAGGGAAATGTATGGAATATAGACGTAGTACTGGGAGGAAGAGTACTAATTTTTGTGAGTTTAATAAATAAATAACCTTATTTTACAGAATACAGAAGGAATATGGATGTCTTCCATCCTTGCAAAGGCAGAGAACACAAAAAGCCAAGTGTCTAAGGGGTGCTTCAGCTTCTCAACTAATAGCTCTACGAGTACCATACAATAGACCTTATCTAAAAAAAAAAATTGTACGCTTAAGCTTTAGATGTGCTCAAAGAACTGTCAAAGCTTTTTCCTCACTTTACGCTCTTTTGCCTCATCCTTTCCTCTTGCCCACACACATACCTACAGCTGAATATATGGTGTAAGCTTTCAATGCAGCAGGCCCCTGTGATAAGCCATAGGACTATAGCTAAGTTATGGCATTTCACAGGCCACAGTGGAAATACTCAAGCTGTGAACTGGAAAGCTATTAGCAGTAAATACTTATTGTCATAGCATTAGTACACATAATTCTGAGCTATACCTGACTACAGGAAACTTATTATTGCCATACCAATCTTTGTGCTGTCAGACTGAGGTTAAAGGAAGAAAAGCACTTTTAAAATAATTGTTCCCTTATATATTATTTTCTCCTTGGTTATTTTGGTTTTTTTTCCTTCTGTTTCAGTTTTATTCTTTATCAGTCGTACATTTCACGTGTGGAGAATTTTTCCTTTCTAGCGTTTTGATTTCTCCCTGAGAACAGATGAAAAAATTGCACATGTTGAGATAAAAAAAGCCAGCAAGGGAAGTAACATGTGGCACTCAGTTTTCTGATAACCTATGAGACTGTAGGGACAGAGCATTTTTTGAACTCCAAGGGGTGGAAGGGTCAGGGGAGAATTCTTATGAAGTACTTTGGACATCATAGATGGCTTATTTGTGGGGAAATGGTAAGGCAGTCCTGAATTGCCTCTATAGGGATTGGGATGCATAGATGTGAAGGGTGGTGATCAGGTGTTTGCAGCTGTTTATTTTGCAAGTTTTCAAAACTTGTGACTCAAAGTTTAAGGAGAAGAATCACAGAACCAACCGGAATGTTGGGGTTTTTTTCTCCCACTGGACCATTTGTATTCCTAGTTTGAGGTTGGAAGGCTAGAAATATTTTGTAAAGGATATTACGGGAACTTAACACAATTTTACAGGATTATCTGTTTTTATGGCTGAGAAACTTGACCTAATGCTAATATATCATGCAAAACTTGTGGGATTAGATTTATACTTCCTCTTAATTCTTGAACTTTAAAGATGTCTTGATTAAGACATGGTAAAGTAAACAAAATAATCGTTGTATGCAAAACATAGGTTTCACTATGTGATAAAAATGCACCTCAGGAAGTCAAAACAGACCCTAAGAATAAGTTGTTACTCACAAAAGCACAACACAATTATAAAGCAGATAAGGTGAGTAATTAAGGAAAGTATACTGCTTCTGAAGCTCTGAAAGATAAAAGTACTTGGGTCAGCTGCCTCTTATTTTAAGTGTTCCTTCACCATAGGTGCAAGCTTCAATACAAAGTGGCCAGCATATTAGACCAAAAATTACTCATTGAATTTGCTTGGTAAGCAATTTCTAAATGACAGTTCCTTGTGTAACTTGATAAACTTGCATAGGGAGGAGTCTGTTGAACTGTGCGGTAATTAAATATGTCATAATAGGCTTGGTTCTCAAGTTTTGTGTTTTGCAGTTTCCTAACTTAAAATGACCTGATGCAGACTGCTATATTCCTCTTTTCTTGCTGGGTTTCATACCGCTCTTATGGCTTTATTCTGTCATAGGGGAAAAATTTTTGCTAGCATTTAAGAACACTTTTCACTTCAAACTGTGTCAAGCGGCCATAACGACAAGTCTGAAATGAATTCACTTTCTCAGTCAGCTGAGCACTCAAGTCATGCAGCTTCTGTGAAAGCTTGAGTTACTTGCATTCAGGCTGCCTTTTCCGAATAATGAACAGCTGTCAAGCATGGCAATCTTTAGAAGGAGCATATACTTTCCCAGGTAAATACAACTTGGGTCACTTCAGCCACCTGTCATCAATCCATTCAGGAAATAGGTTTTAAATATGCAAATTGGCATGTTCATAGAATCACTAAGGTTGGAAAAGACCTCTAAGATCAAGTCCAACCATCAAATGTTTGCACTTACAAAAATGCCAATTTCAAATGCAAATATTCTTTAATAAGTTCTGAAGTTCATATATTACAGCACTGACAGTAATACCAAAATGAGTTACCTGCTTGGATCTGTGTCACCTAATCCTTCCTCTGTTCCTTTCAAGATAAACTCCCATTGACTTCCAAGGAAACTCTGATCGTGATGTGCCCACAATGCACTAGCGTGCAAATCTACATGTTTACCTGCATCTCAGGTCATCAGGAGGGTGTCACTAGGCCAGTACCTTGTGCCAGCAAAAGGTTTGGTGCAGTTTATTCCTGCTTAGAAGAAAGAGAAGGGGAACAAGTGCTGATCAAGTCTCAAAAGTCGGAACTTTCTGTGAACATAAGGCAGAGCAACGATGTAGTGTCAGGATGGAATGAAAAGTAATGCTACTGCACAAAGTGCATCAGTTTTGCTGATGTACATGTTCTGAAAACTAAATTAATCATCCAACACACCATTGCAGGGATCTAGAAGAAGCATTTGTTTTAAAAACAAGTGACCAGAAAGAGGGTTTATTAGAATTTTGAGTGGTGATCCATATTTGTTACTGGTTTTCTGCAACTGTGTGAACTGCCTTGATCACTGATGTAGCAAACTGCATCAGGTGCTCCTAAGATTCAGCTGTCCTTTCCACTCAAACAGCCTCAAGTAACCAAACTAAGACAGCCTGAAGAATCAGATTACATTGCTAGTGGCCTTGAGCAGTGAGAAACATAGAAAGAACTATATATGGGTCTGCGTTTAAGGTCCACAAAGTGCAGGCTCAGAAAGCAGTTAGATTATCAAATGAAACAGAGTGCAACCATCACGCAAAAAAAAAAAAGTTTATATCTTTGCAAGCCTTTTCAAAACTATTTGTCAGGGAGCACCTAAATAGCCTGGTGAGGAAATGCAAGCAAAACTTGGGTACCACTATTAGCAGCTATCTATAAACTCATCTGTATGACTGTCCTGGTAGATGTAGAAGACTGCTGCATCTACTAACGGAAGAGTAGAATATGCTGAGTACAAAATGTGATACATCACCATCTGAATGCCTCCATTCATGGGCCAAATGATTGGGAAAAGTTGACGAAGCAGAAGACAAAATTAAATGACATCTGCTCACTTTCGTTCAGGTGACCATGACACAAAAGGATTGTCTTCCCCTTACACAGAGAGAGTCCAGTTTCTGGTCTGAACTCCTCAGAAAGACAGCAAAGTCATCTGTCACTTACTGTACGGAAACATTCTGCATGGGGGGAATAGTGGTAGCTTTAATGGTGTAACTGGTGCTCCTAGCAAGGTGAGTAACTCTCCTCAGTTTACTAGAAAATAGTTGTCTCTAGAGAGAGTCTGTGTTTAAAAGTGGTCTGGTCCACTTTCCCAAAATAACCAGTTTATGATATAAACTATAAATTCACCATACATACATAATTTAAAATCAGGCCTATTTGGTTTTTTGTGCACTAGACCAAAAACGTGAGGAAAGGCTGTTCAGTTAGGTGCATAGTCACCATCACTTGGCAGACACAGTTTAATAAAAGTAGCTGAGTATCAAGTAGAAATAGCCACAATATGCTATTTGGTTTTGTGATTATTATGAATTAATATAGTTAATGGAAATTTCAGATGTGCTAGAAAAAATAATGGTTTGATGGTTACATTAGAAATATTATAATAGTGGCATTAAAAATGTATCTAAACCAGGACAATTGATTCCTCAGGAAAAAGTAGTGAAATGCAACAGATTTATTTAGAGACTTCAATAACTTGGATGACATTTAGATAACATTTTTGCAGAAGACTTCTTGGCTGAAAAACAGGTGTGACCATGCTGTACCAAAACTGGTACTAATTTCTGGGAGCATGTGATTTTTCTCTACCCAGTTAGCTTTTTTCTTCCCCCCTCAGGATACACTGGGGGGGAGGGGGGAAGAAATGTCTTTCTGTTGTTACTGTGTATCACACTTATTTACTTTTATGGGGTATTTTTGGAGCCTTACTCAAGGTCCAGGGTTATTCTCAATGTCAGCATGAATAAGATTGATAAATTAATCTGGCTCACTAAGTTCCATTAAAATTAAGTCTGAGAAGAGAAATTCAAAAGGTTTGACCTTACTATGGCAACTGTACATAAAACCAATCAGAGTACAGCTGGAGAGAGCATTACATGACCAGACCCATCTCACTTGTATGGACAAAAAGTAAAGACTGGAGAAAACAGGTCACATTAAGAGTACTTAAGAATTTCTACGTTGTCCTACATTAGTGTTTTGCAATTCTGTAAAAATAACAATGTCATGGTGGTACTTTTCCTCAGGAATTATGCAGACTTAAAATTGCATCTTATCACAGGCTGACTGCTAACAGCGGACTAGGGCACTGAATCATCATCCAGCTCAGTTCTCTAGCTGTCAGATTGTTCAAGACAACTTGACCTTGAGTCAAGTTATTGTAAAAGATGTTAGAAATTCAGCTGAGAGATATGCTATATGTGGACTGTATTTCTTTAAATGTAATTATTGAAGTTTGGTGTAAATTACCTCTGGACATTATTACTTTTTCATCTGTCTGTATTCATTCTCATTTGATATCCAGAGAAATCTGTCTCCAAATGGCTTGTTTCCCAGCACTGTTTCAATAACTATAATCTCTGCAACAAAGAACCCATATTCCCAAATACTGTCTCACACCTGTGAGACAACTTTGGAAGTAACAAAATGAAGAAAGAAAGCAAAATACAAGGAATATTTATTTGAGGAAAAAAGGGGTATTTCTTCCCTTTTAAGAGGTTAGGAAATTCCTCAGTTCACCAACAGAAGTTGTCTCCTTTTACATACTTGGGTCAGTTATGCCTCCCACAGAGCGTGAAGGAAGGATGGTTTTTTTTGAGACGCAGTGGAATGGCAAGACATTTCTTCACATGGTGAAACAATCTATAAAGGCATTTAGAAGGGGGCAGAGGAACAACACCCAGCTGGCAAACAGAAAATTTTCAAGCTGAAGAATCTGACAGCTATCAAAGTTGATGGCTGTGAGAGTTGCTTGTGACATGAATGACTCAGGTGAGGTTCTACCCCACAAATTATCAACTTACCTCAGTTGCATCTTTTCTACCAATTGACTAACATTTTTATGAATGTGTTCCTGACAAGATATAGATTGAGAAACATCATGACTGGTTGATGCCTTCAGCCAATATTTCTGCATATGTGTAACATAATCAGCTTTTGCAAATGTTAATAGTATTCTCTAGAGTTCCTTTCAGCTGTAGGCAGGTGGCAGAATGGCCCCAGGAAAGGTGTTAAAATCAAGCAAAAAGAAAAAATGTTTTACTGTTTTCAGCACCACTGAAACAACTTGTATTTCTTGCCACAGGAATATGTAGTTTTGAATGGACAATAAACAACAATCACATCCTGCAACTTCTGGGAATCCACTAAAAATGTACAGCTGTTTACTGAAGGAGAGAGCACAGTCACAAAGATTTTTATAGCTGCTTTTCTGGTAGTTGCAGTAGTTTGGCAATAAGCAACAACGACAAACAAATCCTTTCTCTGCAAGATATACAGTAAACAGTCAAATATAAAAACTAAGTCCTTTTTTATTATTCCATTATTGCAACAACAGCAGGTTTAATTCAGTCCTTGAAATGTGATCTTTTGAGCTGTGAACCGTCCCCAGAATCCTCTTTGATCCCTCTTTTCTGTTCTTCTGACCTCTCATCCTGTCACAAGGATTGTTCTGAATATTAACCATTACTTGGAGATAAATGGATGACAAAGAAAATGATGGATTTTATTACTAAGGAAACTTCATCTCTTCAGAAAAGCAACCTGAAATATTTTGTTTGAAAGAAATACTTTTGAATTGGCTTATTCAAATTTGACTGATATTAGCAAATGAGCCATTGCCAATTCTGTATTTTAATCCACAGGTTTCTTATTAAGAGGTCACCTTTTGCTCTATCTGACTGTCAGTGAAGTATTACCCTGAGAGGATGGGCGTCTTAAGATGCGTGTGATGGTGTATGTCTAATGGCGTTTATCCTGTGTCCCTAATGGGCTGAGCATGTTTCACATGATTAGAGAGGTCAGCTCACCTGAAACCCCATTCTCCCTCTTTTTCAGAGTGGCAAGCATCTTGAACCAGTGAATTAACTGGTTTTGGACCATTAGTTCAGGTGTTACAACACTACCGGCATTTCATGGGGTAATAACTGAAGGAAATATCACTCCAAAATATGATGTTGCCTAGAATTAACATAATAGTGGAATTGCTAAACTGCTGGTCTCGGAAGATCATACTTAGCCTTGACATCTTTTTCAAGGAGCATCTCCAAAAATTATATGTTGTAGCGCATCAGAGGACAAAATCTAAACAGAGATTTGCCATGGGCAAGCAATCTACAGGGCCTGAGAGGAGGTGCCCATCTAGGGAAGCAAGAGGATGGATGTGGTGGTCTGTGATGGCTATAGAAGCTAGTCATGATGCTCCTGTTCAGCCCTGCTTGCAGAGTCATGGAGATCTGCCTTGTGCCACTACTTTTAATCCAGGAAAAAAATGTGCCCAGGTTCACCAGTTCAGGAAAACATGGTATGGTGCCAGCCCTGGACAACAGGCATGAATGAGGCCTGACTAAAAGAATGGTCAAGAAGGCAGAATGCCACAGGTGCCTGTCAGGACAAAGTTTATATCTCCAATTAATTCAAATGAGAAAAACCAAACCAACCAACAAACAAAAAACCCCAAACAAACAACAACAAAAAAAAGAAGAAAATTAGATAGCTTTGGGCATGTTTGTGTACAATCACTTCTATGCCTGGAAATGTATCTTATTTTTCCAGCTACCAGGAAACACTGCTAATATCCTTAAACCCTGTCTACAGCAAAATATTGCTAAAAATATCTTGTACTTGCTCAGAAATATTAACGTCTCTCCAAAGGAGGCTTTAAGTGCCAGAGGATATGACTTATTTGGCTGTAAGTGATCATCACCTAGACCTCTCAGTTAGGAAACATTGTGGATTCAGCCAGACACACAGAGATAGGGTCTTGCATTGATGCTATATCCTTTAATCAAAATTATCCCAAAATACTTCCCAAGTTATGCTAAATATGTAGTGACTACATAGTGAATATATAGGACTGAAAAGCAGGGTAGTGAAGGGGAGTGAAATATAAGTTTTCTCAAGGATTAATGTAGCAAGCAAAGAAGTAATAGAAGATATTAGCTGTAATGGGATCTTGGTAGTGTTGCATTGAATGTAGTTAATGTTTAAAATGAGATCTCTTTTTTTTTCCTCCCACACTGGTTAGTAAATAACTTCTATGAAAAGCTTGATGAGATGCAAATAGTTGCACACAGCATGCAAAGTGGTAGAAAATAAATATTGTGGTTTACTCAGGAATACTGACTTTTGGTTAAAGAATTTGGTGGTGCTTAATGCCTGAATGCTTTAAAGGTATTTGGCTTGCTTACAGAGTTTTATCTCATTAGCTCCTGATGGCTAAGAAACTCCTTTTCATATTCATTTATTTCATTTAAATTGTGCTCATTTATAACCTGAACACCAGGATTGCCTTCCTGAGTATTTCTCTGACAAAAGCAGTTTGTAAGCTACAGTCCTTGTTATTATTGTTCAAATAATGTGGAAGAGCTGTAATAAAATGCGAAGTATAACACTCCCCATTTCAGCCATATCTTTCAGTGAACCAGGAGCCCTGGCTTTTGTCAGCCTTCAAACAAATTAAAGGCAGGCCAGCTGTCATGGCAGTGAAGAGTTTCACCTAAATCCAAAGCAATTTGCGCTCTTGGAATGAAAGATATTTAAGGCTGCCTTGAAAAGTTAGCTGTCTGCTTTCTTCAGAGAGAATACTGAAACCACAAATTCATACGCTCCCTTTTCTAACAAGTTGACTAGTAGAATTTAAATAGGCCACTGAATATGCTTCTTAAATCTATATTGCATCCAAGCAATTTTTTGTGTTAGGGCTTCTTAGACCATGGAGACAATAGGGAGATAAAAAAGGGAGCTTCAGATAATGACACTTTTCTTTTTTCTTGCTTTGTTTTGCATTCTTAGGCTGGCTGGTTTCTCCCCACCCCCCCACCCCCCCTCGAATTTTCCTTTCCAAAAATCAGTTGTCAGCTTTAGGAAATGAGACACTTGACATATTTTGTTGTATTTTTTATTTACTGTATTTACACTGTGTGGTTTTTTAATATTGTTTGCTCCAGAAAGTCTGCACGATCACTCAATTGGGTTAATTTCATTTTATTTTAAAAAAGACGAAAAAATTAATTATTGACAGCACAAGTACTAAAATTATTTTCTCTCCCTTTAAAAGGAAAAATGCTTTAAAATACATTTAATTGTAGTTTACAGAAGTCCTTTCAATAAATACTTCAGACTGCTGCAGAAGAACAAGTAGTTATCTACTGCTTTTCCATAGGTTTCTTGGCCTTTGGACCTTATGTAGTCAAAGGTCGCTAGCTTATGATGAAGTCAGAAGAAAGGGCTTGGAAGTCTTGGACTGGAAGCAGTGCTTTTGCCAGATTAATATATTTGCTAAGCTACTAGTATCCTCTAATACCGTGATTTTGCATGAAAATGTTGTAATAATACTTGGTTTGTGATTACAGGAAGAAAACTGTTAAATTCTGTGCCTCAAATCATAGAAAGGAACAGTGTTGTAGTGTTGTGGCGTACAGAAAGTAAAATGTATTTGTAACTTTATTTAGAGGGCATAAGGAGACACGGAGAGGAAGACTGTTCTTTTTCAACCAACAAACACTAGCGGTACTAAAGGATAGACCATCGTCTCAATTTTATTTCCCTGAAACTGTGGAAAATTCTATTTCTATCCCATGAAAATACTTGCAATTTCAAAAGCAATTCTTATTCCACATGCAGATGAAATAAGAGAGTGTAAAATATTTGGGAAGGAAAAAAAGAAGGAGGGAAGATTGTAATTATCTCTCAATTTTTGTTAACCCGGTGGCTGGAGGGCTCATTTCATATATGGAGACTTAACAGCTCAAATTCCTGCTATACCACTCTCCCGCTTTGGAGGGCATCCACCATCCCCAGGAGGCTGTTTTCAGTTTTCTCAGGAGGGTTGTCCTCATCTGCCAAGTCCATAAACTTTTGAGCTTACCAAAGATGTGGGCAGACCCAAACACCAGTGGCCATTTGCATGGTAGTAGAAGCCGCCTGCATGGGAAGCAGTGGCTGGTGCTTGGGCAATTTGGAAATGTGTACGCACTGCACAGGAAAATGTTGGTTGTGATAGAGTGATGGAAGTAGTATGATTTGTGAATTCATGAGGATAGGATTGGATATAAAACTCAGAACTGGAGAAGGCTGGAAAAAGGAGATTATTCTTATTCTTTGAAGTTTGGTGAGAAAGACCTATGTGATTTTTAACTTCCCCCCCCCCCCCCCAAAATGATGAAGTCCCGCTCTCTCCATGCAAACAAGAGGGTCATTGACTTAAAAGGAGAGACACTGTAAATGGTAAAAAGTAATAGTGCAACAGTCATGAAGATTTCCTGAAAGAATTTAATTGCTAACCTGGGATCAATTACATAAAGCAAGCTGCTCTAGTGACCTTAGTCCAGTGTATCACCCCAACTCTGTATCTGGTAAGACATTTACGCTTCACTTAAAAATATGTGATTTCCAAGAATACCCAGGGCTTGGTGAATATGTCCAAGTGGTCGTGGTGTTGAAATGTACCATTCTGCAAGCCTAAACCCACTTAATTACGTGGCTGGAAGGCAAGTGAAAGGTCTACAAAGTTTGCCTGTGAGCACACTGACTGATGCTGAGCTCATTTCCAATTTACAGAAGCATAATTTGGTGAAAGCCAGTGAGGCCATACCACTGCAAACCTTAGACAATATGCTAACAGGTTCGGAAGGTCTCTTTCCTAATTAAGGAATATCTTGTCCTACTGCTAAATAGGATATTTGGATATCTCTTACAGTAACACTAATCACATAAAAGTGACCAAAATTTCCTCAGCCTGATGACTTGGTGGCTCCCAGATACAGAGACAGCTGAAAAAAACGTGCTTTGATATGGCAAGACTAATTCTGCATTCTTTGTGAATGTTCAGCGTATTTGAAATTTTGCAGCTAAATTATGGCAAGATTTTTAAGATAAAATGCCTACTCCTTTTTTTTTGTTTGTTTGTTTTTGCTCAGAAGGAACATTTGCCTGTATCTAGAAACATGGTTCACCATGGCCAAATAATTTCCTAATTCTCTGTTAAAGAATATTTTTGCATAAAGAAGTACCTGGAACCAAGTACTTCTATAAACAGGTGTTCAGAGTCCAAATCTAAATCATTCTTAGCCTGTGTAACAAAATTCTCACATCTGATGGCTGTTTGATGGTGTTGCAATGCTGCTTAAAACTGTTTTGAAACATGCAGTTTCAGAATCAAAATTAGTCTGCTTTTATACTAAATGTTTTACAAACATCAGCCAAAATTATTTTGGTGCAACAGTATCTTATTTACACTTCCAGACTATCAAAGCAGCTTTTTTCTTGATCTGGTGTAAACAGCATAAGAGTTCTGTTCTTATCACTCTAACGTGGACATACACAGCACGTGATAGTCTTTTGCCTCTTACAGATAAACACATCTGAAGAAAACAATATAACCTGCATATAAGTAAGGGGAGCTGAGTGGGAGGAGAAAACAACAAAGTAGTGCAAAAAATTAATAACTACCATGCATATTTAATGAATTAAAAATTGTTCACCACTAAATGTCATGAGACACTCCTGAAAGTCCAACAGTCTCTAAACTTACACGGCAACAGGCTATTCATCTTACTTTGAGGTAGCGCTGCTGCAAACTGTAGTTTAGAACTTACACTATTTTCATAATGAAAGAGAGAACTATTACCTTTGGGGAAAATGTAAATAAAACTATCAGTTTGGATGTAAATTATATGAGTTTATTATTGCACATTGAAAGATGAGTCTGCTGTCTAGAGTCCCAAGACAAAATCTAACAAAGTAGTATTATGTCTTTTTAAACTTTTAAATAGTAACATTTTTGTGATTGTGATATAGAATATACTTATGCAGGCAGGGTTATATTCTTGGTGCTTATTGGTTGGTTTTTTTTCAGGCAGAACACTTAATTTGAAGAGCATGCTGTAAAGTGCATGCTTCAGTTTCAGTAACGTATGAAGCTTGGATGCCTTCCAGCTTAGAAAAGTTGTCATGTATAGCTGATACCCATTAATCTCTACTGGTCAGAGGTTTACCCTCTAAAAACTAACCTTAAAAAAAAGAAAAAAAGCTGTGGAAAGGAAAGCTGTTGGTATGCTCCCAGAAAGCTGCATGAGATGTTAGGCTTTGAAGTAGGAATGGCGGTAATATACGGGTCTAAAGGGTTAGAGGGAAGAGACATGAAGTATCACACTGATTTCAAGCAGAACTTGAAACAACTTCGGATGTGAGACAGGAAAACTAGTCAAACCCACATCACTGCGGAGGAGGGAAGGGAGGCAAGGAATTGGAAATTGGAAGAGCAATTCAGGTAAAGCTGAATGAGAACCAGATGCCAAACAAATCCCTTGATCATGTTCACTAACAATTACTCACAAGAAACTGTCAATCTGCTGTCAGGAAATGACATTTATGGAAGGTAGTACAGTGTCATTCCTTCATCCGAGGGTGGAAACGAAACTTTAGTTTGAGACTTCTGAAGGGTAAGGGGGAAGAAAAGAAAAAAAAAAAAAAAAAAGCCAAACAAACCACAAACAGCAAACCCCAAAACCTTAAAATTCAAGTGTTTTGAATTGTTTGGTGCAGCTGATACGCTGACTGGAGCAGGGGAGTCTCATCTGTTAGTTGCAAGGTGGCCAAATATTTATTTTGCAAAACCTTTTATTGTTTTTAGTTTCACAAGAAATAACCATAGGATTTGGATTTAATTTTATCCAAGTCATCAAAAAAATCTTATTTCCTTTCTGGTTGTCATCTTTGAATTTTTCAAACCCAACCCTGAAGCATCCGATGCCCTGTTGCCGCTTGAGCAAACAGGATATTTAGGAGAACTGCTTTGTAGTCCAAGAGCTGCATTTGTAACAGCTGAAGAGCTGTTGCCCTACTCATATCTATTTGTATCTATGAAGTAAAGTACTACTCTGGGAGGACCAGAACTAATTCTGAGGACTAGGAAGCACAAATATCCAAGTTGATTAGATTAATTAGGTGTAATATAAATTGTAGTTTTTCTCTACTGTTCCAAAATCGTTGCTCATCTTTTCTCCTGCTCTCTGTATTTGCACTGTTGCAAAGGAGCACTTGTTTGAAAGACAAGGAGGGGAAAAGAGAAGAGGAACTTTTTCTAGGCCTGTGGGGCATTACCAGATAACCTGCATGTTGTGGGTGACAATGGTTTAATTATTTAATCAGGACACATTGTGCAGTTATATTTAACACAGTCAGTAAATTATCTTCTGAGTGAAACCTAGCACTGATGGACTCAGAGTATAGGTCTAAAACATGGTTTGCAAATTGTCCCTCAAACAAAACTAATTTACTGAATTTCAGCCTAAAATGAACATTTGTCAATTATATAAACAAATCAAAATGACGTTTTATAGAAATATTCTTAATTGTGTTTTACTATGTTTGTCACAGATGTCTTAGTGTGGGGTGTTTTTTTATTGAAAACCTCACCAAGGCATAAAATAGTTTGCTCAGATGAGAAAAACTACTTGTAAACCATAATTACAGTCTAAAGCTTTATGAAATGTTTTTGCACTGGTATACTGGTCTAGGACTTCGCACTTGCAAAAACTTTTAACGTTGATTTTGCACCTGACTTTTGTTCTGTGCTAGTAATCCTGAATTGTATTGCCTGGCTGTCATAACAATATCCTCAAAGGTTCCAATCTAAGTGTTCGCAGTTGTCTCTGGATCCTGCTTCATTTTATGTTCTTATTTCCTGGGTGATATTTGACTTGATTGGCATTTTGAATCTTCCCCTGAGAAGAATATACAATTTCAAAGAGGGTTTGTTCTCTCTCTTATCTTAAAAATAATTAAAAGCTGGTTGTTGCTTATTATAATATTTTGTATATTGAACAAAACTTTTAGTGCATAATGAAGGAATGGTGCCAAGAGGTGCATACCTGGTTACCTAACGAATATTCAGGAAAATATTCAAAAATAATTTAAAAAAGACATGTCAGCTGATTGTAGATTATCAGTTTTGCTCAGAAATAATGCTTAGCCTTATTCACTGCTGTATTCTCTCATTCAGAAGGCTAAACTGTTGGAAAAGTATATTCTTCTCTCTCCGGTCTCTAAGTAATGTTTGTATTCAAATGTAGAACTGTATCTAGCAACACTGGCACAAAACTTTGGTTGGTTGAATTACCTAACTTGTGTTTTGATCCCAAATATTTTATCACATCTCACATATACTTTTAGCTTGAAAGATTTAGCGCTTTATTAAGCTATTTTACCTAAAGCACCAAAGAAATTAACATTTTCCTTAAAGAAAACCAGGCTTTGACAGTCCAAACCCAAGCATCATTACAAAATTGTGTAGTCCCGGGGTGTTGCTAACACCTTCTTATGATCATTGCCAGGGTGTATCTGTCACTCATTGATCCAGACTCTCCAGATACTTCTCCCCAGGTTCTCTACAATTATCAAAGTTACTCTCAGGGCAAGAGACCTGAAAGTAGGCAGTAAGCTTTGGTTCCTCACAGCTTCCTGCTCAACAGCTTCTTTTTCTTTTCAGTGCTGAAGTTGGTGGAGTTGCAATGCTGCATAAAGGTGAAAGGTGTCATCTGCAGCAGTAAAATCTAAACTCCTGTGTGTTAGTAAAAACTTCCCTGTCCACAGGGCTTAAGTTTAATCTTTCCTTCCACTTGAGTGTTTCCTAGGCCGTAGTTTTTGCATGTGCTATTCTCTCCTTTCTTGGAGGCTGCCAAATGTAACTTATTAACACAGCCTAGAAGAAACAACCCAAACTCCAGCTTGTCTTGATGTTCCTGGATTTGTGGGTGGGAGTTTAAAGAAATGTTTATTTTATTGGTTTTCTGGGTTTTTTTTCATATTTTTATTCTATTAGTCTGTGGTGGGTTGACCTTGGCTGGGTGCCAGGTGCCCACCAAAGCCGCTCTGTCATGCCCCTTCTCAACTGGGCAGGGGAGAGAAAATATAACAAAAGGCTCATGGGCTGAGATAAGGACAGGGTTATCACTCAGCAATTACTGTCACAGGAAAAACAGACTCGACTTGGGGAAAAATTACTTTAATTTATTACCAACCAAATCAGAATAGGGAAAATAAAACCACATCTTAAAACACCTTCCCCCCACACCTCACTTCTTCCTGAGCTTAACTTCACTCCCGATTTCTCTATCTCCCCCCCGAGCGGTGCAGGGGTCAGGGAATGGGGGTTGCAGTCAGTTCATCATGTTTCTGCCACTCCTTCCTCCTCAGGGGAGGACTCCTCACACTCTTCCCCTGCTCCAGCGTGGGGTCCCTCTCATGGGAGACAGTCCTCCACAAAATTCTCCAACATGGGTCCTTCCCATGGGCTACAGTTCTTCATGAACTGCTCCAGTGTGGGTCCCTTCCACGGGTTCACAGGCCCTGCCAGGAGGCTGCTCCAGCGCGGACTTCCCAGGGGTCACAGCCTCCTTTGGGCATCCACCTGCTCCCGTGTGGGGTCCTCCACGGGCTGCAGGTGGATACCTGCTCCACTGCTAACCTCCATGGGCTGCAGGGGGACAGCCTGCCTCACCAGGGTCTTCACCAGGGGCTGCAGGGGAGTCTCTGTTCCGGTGCCTGGAGGGCTTCCTCCCCCTCCTTCTCCACTGGCCTTGGTGTCTGCAGGGTTGTTCCTCTCACAGATTCTCACTCCTCTCTCTGCTGCTGTTTCCACAGTAGTTTTGTCCCCCCCTTTCCGCCCCCCTTCTTAAAGATGATATCCCAAAGGCGCTACCGCCGTCACTGATGGGCTCGGCCTTGACCAGCAGCAGGTCCATCTGGGAGTCAGCTGGCATTGGCTCTGCTGGATGTAGGGGAACCTTCTAGCAGCTTCTCACAGAAGCCACCCCTGTAGCCCCCCCGCTACAAAATCTTGCCATGCAAACCCAATGCATAGTCATGGCAGATTATTATGCAGGGAAAGTTCTCCGAGGCAGCGCTGAAATCTCAAAGGCCTTTATGACTTCTTGGGCATGTGAGAGGAAGATCAGTGTACCTGCAGCACATTGATTTCTTTCTGAGTTTTGAGTAGTAAGCAATTCAAACTAACAAATACTTATACTGACCCCTGGGTCACCAGGTTCACTCTCCACACTAGCTTTTAAAGCTCCTGAAACAAGAGGCGGGTCTCCCAGTACAGCTTTAGAGGTTTATCTTTTTGCAGATCACTGTAACTGTGAGAGAAGGTGTATATGTTAATTTCTTCCTTTTGAATGCTGTTAGGACTGTACTCATGTATTATGCTCTGTTTTAATCGTAAGGCACCCTGTCAACACTTTTCTCATTAAATTGCTGTGTGGGCTATTGTTTTTCTGCATCAGTGCTTCCATTTCCTCACTGCAAAAACTGATACTCATGGCTGTTGGCCGAGGAGACCTTGCAAGCTACTCATGGCCCGTAACAAATGAAAGAAACCACGTGTGTTTGTGTACGTGCACATGTGTCTATTTGCACTCAGGAAGGAAGACCGTGGAAAGGGAAGAACTTTGGTTTATATTTCTTATCTTGGCAGGGATTTGGACTCGGCAATGAAGCTGATGTATGCTTGTCAGTGCTTTTGTATAGTATTTTTAAAGACTTGTTGCCTGACCCTATATATTACAATGACACCGTTTCCCAAAACAGGCAGCCCTATTTGGCTCGACCAGCGCTCAAAGAGAGGAAGAGACTGTGAGGTGTGTATTGGCAATGAGAATTTTGACCTGACTTCTCAAAGGGGGTGGATTACCTTAGTCCTACACTCACTTGTTTTTCCCTTGCCCTAACTCAAATTGGGTTTGGGCCTTATTTATTAATATATTTCTTCCTCTTCCTTTAAAAAAACAGAGTAGAAATTAGGAGCCTGAATACCCTTGGAAACATGGGACCCAAGAGCTAAAATGAGCAGTTGTACTGATGCACGTGGAGAACAAGAGAAGGCTGAGAAGAGCAGTGGCTCGGTTTTCTCCTTTCCAATTTTATTTTTATTTTCTGTTAGCAAACAATGTAGTGCAGCATCTTAACTAAAGTGTAGTGAGATTGCCAGAGTAAAAGAGGCTGTCTCCTTCCTTCTTGTACCTCCACAAGAAGACAAGTCAGTACAACCGGCTGGGGCAGACGGTGAGTCCAGCGCAGCCCAGCCAGCGAGAAGTGACAGCTACAAGCCAGGCTCCTACCACTGCCCTTTCCCCCCAGCAGCATGGGGTGCAGCTCCAGCTGGGATGAGACCTCCAGCACCTTCACTGCATAAAAAGAGAAAACACAGGCTGAGAAGTAGGGCTAATCTGTGGGCAGCTTGCTATCCCTGTCTATCTATAAAATATGGGAGATGGGAAAGGTGGTGAGGTTTTGGGAGGACTGCTGTTGCATTTTAATTTTAAATGCATGGGTGAATGCTTTGAATCCCATGATACATCTATTGCAGAAACTTAATCTTGGAATTTTCTTGAGAATCATATGTCTTTGAATATTTCCACCAGTTTTTCTTGTGAGTATATAATAAATGAAGGTCTGTCTGAAGGACCCTTGTTTTGTGAATAGAGTTCTGTGAATCTCATTAAAGGGTTCACCTTTCATTTAAATGGCTGATCAATATGTTGAAGAATTGCTGTTTGACCATCCGGTCGCCTAGTAAATGGGGAGATCTATCCCTGGTAATCTCATTAGTGAGCTGGAGTAGGACATTCCATCAACTTTCAACACAAATTCTTTCTTCTATGTACGTTAGGTCACTTTTATTGCTACAAAGGACTATGAGGAAAAATAAGTTTAGGAGTCTGTCTTAAATTGCAAAAAAAAAAACCTTGAAATCAGGATTAGGACTGAAAACCCATCCTTAATTTATTTCTTCGTGCCTGTATATTGCAGGTGTATGTCTGCACTTGAACGTGCCATCGTGCTTAGGCACAGACAGGAGCAGGAAGTTTAGGACTGCTATTTCAGCTTTCACTCTCAGGCTCCTGGCTTTTGTGTATTTTGAAAACAGACCTGTGACATTATTTTAAAGATGATAAAGATTTTAAAGCAGCTTACGAACCACCTTTGAATAATATTGTGCCTGGAGTGCCTCAGAGAGTGAAGTTTGAAGAGCTATACAACAACTGAGTTCAAATGTAAGGAGGCCACACAGTGATATTGCGAGAATTTGTGCATCGGATGACTTATATCTGGCATCCCATCTTATTTTTTTTTTAATTTTGTAGACATGAGACTGACCCACAGAATTCAAGAATGTGCTTCACTGGGCCATATTCAAGTAAAAAAAAGATACTGATAATAAAAATTAGAATAAACAAAATACTAAAAAATTCATTTTGCATTTTGGAGACATTTTCCCCAGAGGGGTAGGCTGAAATTTCAAAGATAGTCTTTGGTACCCACAACTACCCATTTTGTAACTGGCTCCCAAACTGTGAAGGTTTAAAAACGTAAACGGCTGTCTCGGCAGAATCCTGTCCCTCCTGCCCTGTGTCCTGTGATGGCAGAACTCTGACTGGTTTGTTTCCTAAATTACCTTTTATCTGTTTGAGAAACAGGCAAAACCTTCCTTTTAGTTTCAAAATGAAGGCTACTTCAAGAACGCTTCGCCTGTTCTGTTTTGTATTAAGAGTTCCTCATGCCTTCAACTCCTCAGATGAAATTTTTGGGAGCCTGGGTAAGCAGAGCTATATCAGTTAGGTGGCACTAGGAGAAAGAATTCTTGCCTGGACAGTGAGACAGACTGACCCATCTGAGATGTGGTACAGTACTGGGAATGAAATGAGACTTTCTCCCTATGCAGCCAGTGCTGTTTATCTCCATCTGCTGTTTTCAGAAAGCATGGGAACAGGCCTGCCCTGCTGCCTGTGCCTTATCTGTACATGTACACTAGCTGTAGTTCTCTGTCCTTGCCCCTGGCTAATAGGCTGGGTGCAGGAGAAGTGCACGTGAGCTATTCTGCGAAGTTCTGGAGTTTTCCTGAATTGCTTTATTTATCTGTTTAGCTGTAAAGACAGGTTTTCAAGGCAACCAAATGCCATTATGCTTCATATTGGATTGACATTTAGGTATGAAATAACTTGGAATTGTTCCCTTGTTGTAATTGCTCTCTCTATTTTTTTGCTGAGTGCCATGACCATGGATTATAGTTCTGTTTTAAAGCCAGGAGCCAGATGAATGGCAGGACTTCAGATCGGAGTAGAGGAGTTTGGAGTTTTACCTCTTTTGCAGAAATTTTCCAATTACATAATTGGACCCACTGGCTGTCTGAGAAGAAGAGATTAGACACAAGTAGGATTTGTTAAAACCATACACTAAAGATACAAGGAAGTCAGTCAGTTGTGAAGGTGAAGTAGTCAGACATCCAGGAAGTCTCTGAAAGCAGGAGATTATGCCTTGCTCCCATAAAGAGAGCATGTCAAGGACAGCAAGATTAATCAAATGATTTTAGGTGTTGTGCCAATAGCATGTTATTGTTAACTAAGTCATGTTACTTGAATGTCTGCTGGTTTTCCCTACCTGTGTAAATCACTCTGATCCTTCTAAAGGAGGCTGATTTAAAGCAAAGCACTGTCACTGCCCACGAGTAAGAGATTACAAAGCAGACAGCAGGATCAGTTACATGTCTCAGGTTTTTGAGCATTTTCTATGAGAAAATGGAAAAGGAGGAAAGGGCCTTCTGATTTTTTTGGAAGGGTGAAAAAGGGAGGGTGTCTTCACTTATGCAAACAGGCACACACTGTACATAGTTCCCTACAAAGGTTTCCTCTTTTGTTTTGGAAGTATGGTGTTAACTAACAACAATGAATTATCATTTATTAATACTAAAAATTGATGAAAAAAATAGTTCACTTAAATTCAAAGGTGAAAAGCAGCCATTCTCTGAGGATGAAAAAAGAAAAATCTTTCGTTTTAAACAATATTGTCTTTGCAGGAGGATACTTAATATCACATTATCATACCTCCAAATTTACCCATTACACTGATCACACCTAGCTAAACTGTAAGCCAAATACTGGTACCTTCTTTTTTGGCTTGCATGTTTGTTTTTCTTGTTGATAGTTTTAGTTTGTAGAGGAACACCATTGCATTGTATTGATGTTATGTGTTGGTATCAATTTCCATTCAAAGGCCAACTTTATTCTCAAATGATCTACAGTATACTGGAGCTGGATCTAAACTTCAATACATTTTTCTTATAGGTAAAGACAATTAAACCCCTAAGATATCCTCAGAAAAATATGATTAATAAGCAACTACTGATTTTTTTTCTGGGTAATTTTGGTGGCCTTTCTTGCCTTGGAACTAATGACAAGACTTATGGGAGCTTGAGTCTTTATTTTCTGGACTGTTGGAGCATCACAAAGTGGATTGACCCTGGGAGGGCACTGGAGCTGAGCTGCACCAACATCTGCTCTGGTTCACCTTCCCCTGTTGAAGAATTGAGTAATGTTACTGGCTTCAAATGAGTGACAGCAGGTCAGTCAATAAGGTCCTGTAAAAGGCAAACAAGGTGGCCAGCTGTGAGGAAGATGCTGAAAGCTGAGTGATAAAGTATGAAGTCAAGGAGGACAATTAATCAGGTTGTTTATGCATGTTGATAAGAACTAAAACTAAGTGTCCTTTAGGAGAACTATCCTCATTATAATACTAAAAATCACGTCCATAGGTCAGAAAGCCCCCTACTCAAATAAGCCCCTTACTCTCTGAGCATGCTTGGTAAATTTAAAGGGAGTTGTACCTTTAAGACAAAGTGAGAAAGAAACCAATGATCAGTTGGAGGGCATGAATATTAGCTGTTACTGACACATTTAACTGTATAAATACCTTGTAATTTCTTGGTGTGATGTGCTAGCTTTGTGGAGTTACCACCTAGCACCCATCTTTGCACAAATATGAAATGAATAAAACACCTCTGCTCTGTGCGTATTTTGGCATTTTGCACACTGGGTCAATGAACCCTCTTTCAGGAAAACTGGATCATTAAGGAAAACGTGGCTGGGCTGAGTCTTCGTGCAGAAATTTGTCTTGATGCCCTCAAAGGTGTAGCCAAGTGAGATCGTCCTGGAAAGACTAGGTCATCTCCATGATAGAACTGTATCCAAGGGAGGCAACAGGAGACCAGGGTAGCTGAAATGAGGGTAAGGTTTGGAGTTCATGTTAATCTAGAGCATGCATGCAACATTACTGTGTAAAATACCTTGTTCAATCATTTTGTAACTAAACCTTTCTTCCTGAATGAGGCTCATCTTTGTGTTTTGACTGACCTGAGTTCTTTTTCTTACGTGCCATAGCTACTTTCTAGGCACATCCAGCCAGAGCCCTGCACCACTTTCATAACTTTGGTTGTTCAACCGCCAAAGTTGTGTGGGCAAAAATTTACACAGAAATTGTGGGATGTGTACACCTACACTATTATAGTTAGAACCTCTTTCTAACTAAGATGACTTAGACAGGAATAGTAGGGGAGGTGCTATTGGTTTCAATGTAAACACCTGACTCTTCCCTTCATCTGTTTTCCATCAAATGGAAATGAATGAATGGAAATAAATGAAACAAATTTCTGTTGTCCCAACTTCTGTTCCTTTAAAAGGTAAAAATGTGTTTCATACCGTGGTTACTTATTTATAGGCTTTTTATTTGATTAAAAATGAAATCTTATTTCTAGGCAAGTATTCTAGGGAGTGGGAACTTGCCCAAAAGAAGGGCCTGCGCTCACCTTGCTTGCAAGACGTGATGGGCCCAACATATTAAAATACATCTTCGTGAAGCTCTGCAGTGTCCTCCATTTCTCAAGACGTGCTACTCCAGAGGTGTTTGCTGGCTGGCCTAAACATACTTGTTTAATAAGCATGCAGGTATCTGAAACCTGCAAACATATTTTTCTGTACTTTAGGCAGAATAGGTGGTCAAAGAAATGGATGAAATATGAAAGTTTGATACTAATGAACCAAGTTCTTGCGGAACTTGGCTGCAAAGCTCCTGTTGACTTCAGACGGAGCAGGGCTTCACTAATGTTACCAGGTTTGTACAGCCAGGACCTTGGGACTGTGTTGTTAGCATGTCCTTAAGAAAGATTATAGCATGCTTTTGTTTGACAAACCCTAAGTTTGGCAAACATAACAAATATCTCTAAAGATATCTTTTTAAAGCCAGCTAACAATAACTTCTATTTCTGGTTACAGACACCTCTTCGTTGTTATGCAACTTGTCAGAAACCTAGGCAGGATGGAAATCCCTGTATTTTTAAAATCGTAAGGTTTTAGATGCTCACAGACAACTGTCGTGCATCATTTAGATTCTAAAAGTTCCTGAAGAAAAGCTAGATATAGTGCTACAGGGACAAAAGAGTTCTCTTAAAGGTAGTAAATAAGTTTTTCCACTAATTAGATGAAATTTATTATATTGAGAAATATTTGCTGAACTTGATGTTGAGGCAATACAAAAACCCCCACATTGCTTTAAATATAAGTATTATTTAGAAATATTCTGTACTATATTTCTTGATCAAAACCATTGTTAATTATAAAATACCTTAACAAGAGAGATTTTTCTTTAGAATCTTCCCAAGCAAAAAAGCACAGAATGCAGGATATTTCCCAACTGTTAATAAGCACCTAAGGTTAATCCCAAGGGTATCGGCTTCTCTCGGTCAGTTATTAATGTCCAGGAAATATCCTCTGCCTGCTTATTACTGCTTCAATTAATATTTGGTGCACTCAGTTTAAAGTATCGTATTATTACATAGCAGACAGGGCAAAAACTGACACAGGAATGCCAACAGCCAGCTGTAGGCTTCCTACTGCTACCAATAAATCAGAAATTTCATCTCATTTCAGGGTAGATTTTTCAATTAAAACCTAGTTGAAAAAAGAAAGTGAGTGCTTACTGAGACCTAGGAATACATTTTGTTTTTATTTGGGGTTTTTGCCTTGAACATCGTGGTGGGCTTTGTTTTCTAGAACACTTTAGGTAGGAATTCCAAGCTCTTTTGATGCTTTTGCTATTCTGTATATCTATTATGAAAATGTGTAAGCGTGTGAGCTTTCAGGTAAGCAATATTAATTGCAGTTTTTATCGTGCCTTCCCAGAAAAAAAAATCCATTAAAAAATTAGAAATCCTACCTAGAAAACTAGTGAGGTGCAAATTATACTAGACATGCAAAAGATGACGTACAACCCTGTTCTACTTAAAGAATAATTTTTTTTCAGTTTAGAAAAGCTTGTAGAAAATCATAACATCTATCTAAGGGTGTGTAGTATTCACTGTAAAGATGTGTGGGTCCAGTCTAAGGCACATGAGCACTACAGTTTCTAGTATTATGGGGGGAGAAAAGACCATGAAACATGCATTTAAGATCAAGGAATTCAGGCCCATATCCTGGAAGGCAGGCAGGCGCAGAGCACGACTCAGTGGGAGTCATCAAGTGTGATTAAGAAGGTTAATGCAAATGTTGGATGTATAACCAAGACAGTAACTAACAGAAGTAGGAATATGATCCTACATTTTGTAGCTTTGTTAATGGAAAACACTGCACTGGCAGTGCAGGTTTCCAATATTTATGATAATAAGAAAGGCATTAAATTTAGGGAGTATTTAGAAAACATGGAATGTAAAGGCTTTGAGAAAATGCCATGCTGTGGCACATTTTTGTTTATAATAAACCCTACCATGCTTTTAAGGGTAACTAAGTTGTTAGAATTAGAAATATGTAAGTACATTGATAGTACAGTAGTGGTATTCTTCAGATGAGAACTTTTGGCCACATAACCTCTGAGTGGTTGTTCAAATCAAGCATCTAAATAATCGCCAGAGGAACTAAGTCAAAATAGCTTGCATCTTGGCTTATCAAAGCACATAACTTAATAAACTCATCTACCTGTTGTGAAACTCAATGCTGTAAATGAAGAATAACCAATAGCTTGCAAATATAAGCTATGATGAGGGCTTGTGCACAGACTGCACTCCTCCTTCATTGTTTCCAAACACGCTATTAGGGTGAGGAAAGAAGTAGTTTTGATGAGGGAGTTACTTCAGAGTGTTGGGAGCAGGGATTGTTTTTTTTAAATAAAGGACTTCAGTGTTCAGTGTCAGTAATGGGACTTACAATCATCTCTCTGTGGTGGGGTCTCTCTGATCATGTGATTATTCTGTGATCTAAAACCTCCCTTTTTGCCTTCAAAGCAGCTACAAATTATAGAAGGTTTTGCTATAAAGCCTCTTCTTCCTAAAAGCTGTAAGCTTTAAAAAAAAAAAAAAAAAACCAGGAAAAAAAAAGACCCCTAAAGAAATTATATAGTTTAGATCCAAAGCTTTTTTCTTTTCTTATTTAGCCTCTGGTCTTGCAAACTCAGAACAGCATGGCAGTTTCATGTATGTGATGTGATGATTATTGATCTCAGCTGCTGGAGGCAGGGGCCTGGGCAGCACCTTCCCCAGGTGTAAATGACGGCTGGTGCCAATCAGGCCAGCCAAGCAACACTTATTTGTAACACCTGACAGGAGAATCAGACCTTAAAGCAGTGGTTTGCAGAGGTTACCAATTTAGTAGGCAAAGCTAACTTTAGAGTGTGGAAGTTGTAAAAGAGCACTGGCACGTCTGTGGAAATGAGTGTTTGCTACCAACTGTAGAGGTAGACAGTATTTCTTTCTATGGGTTTGAGTAAATTAGTAAATTTTCTCTCAGGTTTTTTTGCATTTCTAAACCTGGGAATGCTTGTCTTACTGATCTTAACTGAATATGTCTCAAATTACTCTTAAAAAGTTTTGTTCCTTGCTTAGCTTCTGTTTCGTATTGCAGATAGGTTTTGTTTGTTTTCTGGTTGGGGGTGTGTGTTTTCTTTTTAAACTATGTGACTAGCCAAAATGTTTGTGACTCTACTGAGGAATACTAGGAGGCACAGGTGTTGTAATGTTGTTTTATCGAGGGAGAGAACAAGAAAAAGCTCTGTAGCATTCAATTTCTTAAGAGACTGTTTTTCTGATATAAGTCAAATTTGCTTTAGCTAGACCTCTTACCATGTTGGGGTTATGCTCCTAGCTAAAACCTGCCATGATAATGGCACACTGCAGAGCATTCTTCTGGCATGTGCTACAAACCAGCAACTTCCTAGGTGCTGACCCCTCAGAGGACACTATGAGAGGTCTGACTTCTGACCTCGGGAAAAGCTCACTGCTTCTCTGGAACAGTTAAAGTTGTGCTGTTTGTGGATGGAAGGCTCCTGTGTTGCTACCACTGAGGTTCCTTGTGTGCCCTAGGGCATGCAACATGAACAGTTGAATCTAAAATGCCATGTGATGTTCAAACTTGCTTTCAAATAGTGCAGCCGTATTCTGACTTCATACCACCAAATAAATCGGTATAGTTTTATCTCTTACTGATTAAGCTATTATCAGGGTTAAGGTAGTATTTATAGTTTGCAGTTATAGTAAGTAAGTTCATACATTACTTTTTAAACAAAGACTAAAATTTTGTGTGACAATTTAAAAGGTTTTAAAGCATCAGCTTTCAAAGACTCATGCTGTAAATGACAACTCCTTTTTCTCAAATTTGTCGTTGTGAGAGTGGGAGAATTTCTTTTGGCTGGCCATAGTGACTGTAGGATTATACAAATAAATACCAGTCGGTGGGCTCTGAGAGTGTGTGAAGCTGGCTAAAGGAGTGAAACAGTATGATCTATTCTAAGTTGGTTGTAATTTTATTTACAATTCAGTGTAGTGATAGTACTTTATACCGCTGAGAGTCTCTTACCTGTTTGTGTTAACCTTGCTTATATATCATTATATAATATTATATATGTACCTGTGCACAGCCAGTTCTGCTTAAGCCCCTGATTGCTCATGTGTGTTTAAACTGCCTGTCAGCCCCTGGGGTGTGTGTGGACCTTGCAAGCTGCTATCAAGTATGGTCCATAAACTCAATGTCCCTATCCAAATATGTTGTTTCTGAAGATGTAGGATTGTTTCAGTATGATGCTGTACTTAATTTCTTTACTGAGGTATGGAATCAATAGAGAAGAGAGCTCAGTAGTACAGAATGAAGTAAAGAGCACTAGTAATGTCAATAGCTAAATCGTATTAGATTATTATAAATTTGCTATGTTGTATAATGTTGGCATTCGTCTTCCTGTTTACACTGGCAACAAAAAGTATTGTACTAGTGAATGCTCTTAAACTTGATCACTCTTCCACTGAACTGCACCAGTTAGTCTTGAAAAAGTATTAGAGATTTAAAATAAGGTCCCCAGTTGGAACAAAACTGTTCTTGTTGCTGCTGGAGCTCCTATGAGCTTCCTAGTTGTTACCAAATTATGCCCTCTCTGTGCCCTTAGCTGCTGCGGAGTGGTGTCACTGAGGATTTTGGTATTAGCCTAGCAGACCTTCTGATCCTTTACTAAAGCTCAGAGAAGCACTTTGCTTTTAAATGCTGTCTGCACTTCCTAGCATGAGAACTCTGATTTGATATTCAGAGCTTTGCATTTCCTGATGCTTATCAGCTTCAACACAATGTGGCAGAATAATAGAATATAATTCTTTAACAGTTTGCCTTGAACTTTTCTAATATTTTACAGTTGGAGTTGAACAGAGTTATAACTTTACACTGAATTCTGATGAGGGATAGAAAAATCTAGAGGTAGCTTTCAGTGCAATTTTCCACATGTATGTATTCAACATAAAGCACTTCTGTAGGCTTGCAGAGCACAGAACTATCAAACTGAAAAATAATCTCAAACATAAGATTTTCAAATATTAGGAAGAGAAGCAGTTGTTCAGAAGGAAATGATTGCTACCTCTGCACAGTGTTGGACTCTGAATGTGTATTTGAGACTTATCCTAGAGAGACAAAATATGACAACATCCATGTTAGGAGATAAAACTGCCAAATGCTAACCTCAAGGGCATTGCTGAAATGTATTAAAAGCCCATCAGTTGAGAGCACTTGAAAAGTTGTTAGCTTTATTCTTCAATTTTTCTGGAGACCAAACTGGCGATAGGAGTAAGATGTAATATAGTGTTGTGTAGATGTTGAGGGAGTACTGGTAAGTATAAGTTGTTATTGCTCTATTGATGGTGTCTTTGTCTGGACAGAGGACTTGGAAGAAAGTAGGACTGTTATGGGAGGGTCATACAATGCTTGTAGTGTCTGATTCATGTTTTGCTTTATTACTGACTTGCTTTGTAGAATCAGTATATGTATATTGACTACTGTATAAAGGCAATGCTTTATATATTGACTATCTAGCAATATAACACTGGACAGATGGGGTGATCTTCTACCTTAGCTGGAGGCTTAGATATTTGCTTTCCATGCATAGTTGGGGATCATGGGAGAAGAATTCTGACAGTTTTGTGCATAGTATCTTATACATGATGCTTTGATCAATGAGCGGTCGTGCCCCCGCCTAAGCAAAACTGCTTAAATGAGGTTTCTTGCTTCAGTGGGAGAGTGCTTTCTCTTTCTTTTCCCTCTTTTTTTTTTTCTCCCATTACTTCTTTTCTAGCATTGTATTTGTTTAATCTTACTGTGAATAGTCTTCACAAAGTTGCCTAGCCTTTACTTACATTGCACCAGTTCTTGTTAATAGAAGAATGATTGTATAAAATAAGTGCATGTGTGGGAAGTCGGATGTACTCATTAAAAAAACAAAGGTGTGACTCTCTTCTTGGGGAGGCAGGGCAGAAAAACAAAAAAAATGAGACATGATGTTAGTTATTTCTTCTGCATGTGCTCTCACTGAGCAGCATCTTTCTAGTGATGTTTGCAGCATCTGTGCTGTGCCTTGGAATGTGCAACAGCTAATTTGAGTGCACGTGCAGGGTGCATGAACATCCTACTGTGGACATTCATGTCAACAAATTTATATCCTCTATAAGTTTTTTTTGTAGCCTTTATAGGTTTGGTCTTCTAAAAGACTTCAGTCAGAAACTATTTTTTCAAAGCTGGGGCATGGAAAAAGTGACTTTTCTCTACAACCATGTAGTGACCAGAGTAGGCAAGAAACTGCATACGGAGATGTCAGAAGGGGAAAAGACCTAATAAGATATGTTATGCTGTGTTAAGGGTAACCTGAGATTCTCCAAGGGGGTGGATTCACCTGATCTAGTCTAGCCTAGATGCTAACTTGGGCTGTGGGAGACCTGTGTCCCAATGCCCACTTCGCCTCTTGCCCCAGGCTGCCTAGGGCACGTTTCCCACAGGCTTTGTTTTTGGCACCATCTTCTCATATAGCTGCACTACCTGGAGCCCAGGCTTGAGCCTGTCTCCTGAGTCCTGCCTGGAGTCATCTGGTTCCTCTGGCTTTAACGAGTGCTCTCTGCATCATAAGGGTCTACATCGTACCACTGAAGTAGACGTGTGTATTGAAAAGCTATTTTTTCTGTCAAATCAGTTCTTTCCTTTGGAAGAGAACCTTTTTGTCAAAAAAAAGAAAACAAGCAAAACCTCCAGGTGAACCCTGGTCTACGCTTACTTACTTGTCATATAAACCCTGAAAAGTTGTTTTATTGCTTTCATTCTTGCCCCCTCTGGGCTGTATTGAGTAGCTTGGTAATATTAGAAGCGCCTACATACAGTCTGTTTTGTCCCATGAATCCAAATAACTTTCTCATTTAGCATAAATATGAACAATGCAGTTAGAAGAAGGCTAATTCTAGAATATTTTAAATATTACATATGGGTAGAGGTGTTTTGTGGTGGTGATTACTTTTCAAATTGTTAGCATCAACAGTAGAGTAGTCTTATTTTTCTGCTTTACAGGGAAGATAAACAAGTAGCAACTATTTCTCCTTCACAGAACAGGAATTTCAGAGAAGTACGGTTGCGATCTACCAACGCACTTTTGCTCTAATTTTTTTATAAGAAACACAAGGATCTTTGTCCCAAAGAAAGATATGGATCAGATCCCCTGAATATTGGAGTGTGCATATGACTTCCTAGAGCAGAATGGCATCACTGACTAGGAGCCAACTAAATCCTCTGTATATTTAACATACAATGGCTGGAATTTTAACTTGGATTCTCTGATATCTATATCAGAGCAGGTGGTGCAGATAAGACAGGTAGCATCTGGTTTCATAGGTCTGAAGAAGACATCAATGTAGCAGTACATCACACACAAAAAATCCACAGTATGTTCACAGAATTCCAGGTTGGAAGGGACCTCAGGGATCATCTAGTCCAACCTTTCTAGGAAGAGCGCAGTCTAGACAAGATGGCCCAGCACCCTGTCCAGACAACTCTTGAAGGTGTCCAATGTGGCCGAGTCAACCACTTCCCTGGGGAGATTATTCCAATGGGTGACTGTCCTCAATGTGAAAAATTTTCCTCTCGTGTCCAGTCGGAATCTCCCCAAGAGCAACTTGTGGCCATTCCCCCTTGTCCTCTCCATGTGACTCCACGTAAAAAGGGAGTCTCCATCTTCTTTTTATCTGCCCCTTAAGTACTGGTACATGGTGATGAGAACCCCTCTGAGCCTCCTTTTCTCAGGGCTGAACAAACCCAGCTCTCCCAGCCTACCCTCATATGGCAGCCTTCCCAGTCCTTTGATCATCTTGGTGGCCCTTCTCTGGACCCCTTCCAGCCTGTCCACATCCTTTTTGTATAGAGGGGACCAGAACTGTACACAGGACTCCAGGTGTGGTGTTGTTGAAGATAAACCTGTGTAGAAAAACTCTGATACAAATATAGGACAACCTCAAGTCTGTTCCTAGTAGAATATTGAAATGTTGGTTTTGGTTTTAGATTGTGTAAACTTTTTCCATATTTCTTCATCAAAATAAGACCAATTTGAATAGTTGCTGCAGGGCTTGGGAATCTTCAGGGGTAGGTTCAGTGCAGATTTGTAAGTTTGGATTACACTTAGGAAAACAATAGCACAAACACATGACAGTACAGAGTGAAAATAATGGCTCTTACAAATAAAATGGGGGATTAACTTTATTTCGGTTTCCTAGGACTTCTGACCAATCCTGTTGCTCTTCCTATATGTTATTTTCTTTTAACCCATCAGTCATCAAATATTACACACACACACACCCCCCCCAAAAAAAGGGCAATTTTCTCCTTTAAAACAGGAGAAATGGCCAATTCTTAGAGCCACCCAACTGCTTTTGGTTTTGTAAATATATGGAGCAATTCTCCAAAGTGGCAGTAGCTTCTAACAATTGTGAGTGGATAAAGAGTTATCAAATTATACTCTGCTAAAGAAATGGA
Source organism: Phalacrocorax aristotelis (assembly GCF_949628215.1). Lineage (NCBI taxonomy): Eukaryota > Metazoa > Chordata > Aves > Suliformes > Phalacrocoracidae > Phalacrocorax > Phalacrocorax aristotelis. The sequence continues at coordinate 19,206,597 of NC_134279.1, forward strand.
TCTGAAGAGAATTTTGCTGGTTTTGTAGTAAAGTTGCTAGGTTGCAGATTTGATGAAAACAAAGGCAATTGATAAAATGGGCCAAATGGCTGTGGAAGACCCAATTTGTGTCATCCATCCTAATTTAGAATGAGTTTGAGCAAAGGTATGAAGACAATATTTGGCATATCAGCCACTTTCATTTTGCATGAAACTGAATTTACACTGATGAAATCTGGACAGGTGTGTCAACACTTCAGACCTTTTTTGTATATGATTTTTTTAATAGTGCTTTTGTACCTATAAATGTTTAATGGATATAATTTATTGCTATATTTCTGTATTGTGGTAAAATACATGGCACTTGCCTTAGCCTAAGACCCCTTAACTTCCATTGACTTACTTTTGTGCCTGTTTTTCATACCTACCAACTTTCATAGGTGGTGAGGTGCATTCTAAAACTGTACAGTTTCTCTTCCACTAGGGTGACAGCTAAAGGAGCCCACGACTCTCAGATAAACCTCTATAGTGAACAGTGCATCGCAATGTACTCCTGCTCTACTTCACAAACTTATTGTCTGCTCCACACAGAGATGAGCTGGCAGCTCCTCTGTGTGCATGGAAAAGTTAAAGCTTTCTAGCCACTTCTGTCAGAGTAGTTTTGCCTGGAGTACGGTGGGCTGCTGGCATGAAAGACTGGCTTATAACTCAGCAGATTTCTTAGGGCAGCTATTGATTCTGTAGTCCTCTCTGATGTTGGTAGTGCTCGTGAACAACCTTGTTGACCTTCTCCTAGTTATTCTAAAGAGTATTCTGAGAGCCATTAAGAGAAGAAGGACTAGCATATTCATTTCAAAGAACCCAATGTATGGTTTGGGATTTACTTATTTAAGACGGAAGGAGGATGATAGGCAGTAAGAGTATTAGATAAATTAGCAACCTGACCTACCTGAACAAACATTTGTCTGTGCATCATCTATAAAATCAGGAAATGTCACAGAGGGAACACCTGCAGCATGAAGGAGGGAAGGAAACGTGTGCCATGCAATCAGTAAACATACCTAGGTAGCTATTTGGCCACCAGAAATCAAACACAGGTGAAATGTGCATACACTGAAATGATTTTGAAACTTGAGTGAGAAGAATAAAAGGCTACTTTCTCTTTCTATACTTCTTCAAAGGTGCACATAACCACTGGGGTCTCAATCCCTTTGTATGTAAGTAGAGTTTTAAAAGATGGGCACTGTAAACTTTTCAGAATGTTGCATATTTTTGTAGAAATATGAATGTATGAAGTAGTGGTGTCTGGCCTTTGGCCATGGTCTTAACTACTTGCTTAATTGAGGTGTAAGGCAATATTTGTTTCTGCTCTGGACTATCACGTGTGGTTAGAGAATTTATCCCTGATCTTATTTTCATGGATAGTCACTGGATATGCTCATTGGTTTCTAACAATGTCAAATTGATTTGGAAAGCATGTAAGCTCAAAATATGCCTCACCCAGTATAGCCATCTAGTTCTACCTTTGTGTTCTGGAGCAATTATTTCAAGGTTCATGAGATGTTAACTTTCTTAGAGAGAAGAGGAAGGGTTGGTTTTGTTGTTGTTACACGCTTGTACTAATCAGGCAGTCTGGGAACACATTTAAAGGCAAACGCTTCTCCCACTTGCTGTGCAGGGTAGAACCGTTGTGTGTGCAGGAGCGCGTGATTTTAGGTGACTGGCTTTCCCCTTCACCCTGCAGAACCTGTCTCTGGGGGGGATGGGGCAGAACTGCCCAAGGGTGCATCTGGAGCCAGTAGTCAGATACTGAAGACTTGTTGTTTCCCCCTCTTCTTGTGGTAGAATACCATTTTTTTCTGGGCAGAATGCTTTGAATCTGACACTGACATTTAGGATTATGCAAGTTAAAAGTTGGTCTTTTCAAAATCTGTAACTGTTGGCGAGTCTCGTCTATGTACCCCAGAGTGCTACTGCAAATCAGTAAAGGAACAGCAAAGCCGTGAGTTTAGGAGCCTTGTGTAGAGGGGAGCTTCCGTGATGTTTGTATGTGTCACTGCCCAATTGTTCCACCTTGTCAGTCAAACTCAGTTAAGCCACTGGCTCCATCGTAGGGGAGAGTTATGGTATGAAATGTCTATTGGAGCATTCCATGGGGAGCTCTTGGACTTCATTTGTGCTCTGCAGCTGCAAGATGGAAAGGGTCTAAAGCTGCAGGAGCTGCTGCAGTGTAGTGTGTGTGTCCCTCCCTCCCCCCCCCCCGTCTCATCTACATAAAGTAGAATAGTTTAAAATGAGCCCTTGCTGACTTCTTTTGTTATCAAAAGCACGTTAAGTGAAAGTAGCACTAGTATGCTCAGCCTCGCAACGTAGTGTTTGACTGACGCTACTACTGTGGAATCTAATAACTTCCAGGGTGGAGGACAGGTGTCTAATTTGGTCATTGCTGCATCTCATACAGCCATTCACAAATGAAAAAAAAATATTTAAATAAAAACAAAGTGGATGTAGTTATGCGCTTAGCAAAATAGTTAAATTCATTATGTTAATTCAATAAATTATGTATTTTTATGCTTTGCTTATTTTTTCAGATTAGTTCATGTTTTCTTATTTGAGTACCTTCAAGAGTCCCTTCCCTCCAACTAGTATCTCCAAGATCAATCCAAGAAAACACTTCCTCTTACCTCAGTTCAGGATGTGATATACAGAAAGATGGACTAATGATAGTAGCTGAGTATTCTTTTGATTAAAAAAAAAACCAAAAACAAAACCCACAAACACCAAAACCAAAAAACAACCAACTTGAAACCGAGCTAGCTGGAAAGGACTGTTCCAAACTACTGAAAGCGCCAGACAGTAAGACTGGACACTTAAACTGGAGTAAGCTGAAGCTGTACAACCAAAGCGAATTCAGAGGCAACTGGGCAACACATTCCAATGTAAGTGAAAATATCAATCTGTTGTTGTATCTCTGTGTATTTCTACACACTTAACTGATGCTTGTTAAGACTTGGTTATAATGCTCACTGTTAAGAATGAGAAATAATCTAACCATCAGAAAGAGTTTTTGGAAGATGTATTGTCTGCTTTTGAAGTGCTCGCACATCACTGACGTAGCAAATACTCAAGCATCCTTCTGGCTGCAATTTTACGTATATTTGTGTGACTGTGAAAAAGGATCTTGGTATGATTACTGTAAGTCTAGTTCTGTGGAAAATCTGTCCGCTGTTTTGGGGTGCAGGTCATTATTTCCATGGTAACTGGCTCTGAAATCTTAACTCTCAGCACATCAGAGGGTTGCCACAGTGAACTGTCAATTGGCTCGATTTACTTGGTTACTAGAGCTTAAAGTGTGCATCAATGTTTGTGTATCCAAAGTTATAGTTGGGTGATATTAAGAAAAAGTTTGATTCAGAAGGGAATGCTTGCAAGGAGTTCTTTAACTTTTTTTTTTAAACACAATTTGTGAGTGTAACCCTTAAACTAAGATACGCCATTTTTTAAAGGAACAGGTGGAGATTTTCTTTTCCAGCTTAATGAACCCTCTAAGGAACTAGTTTTGCTTTCCAATTTTTTTCTTAATGACCCAGACTTAGCACTTGAGGACCTAGCTGTGTATGTTGAGCTGTGCCAAGACCAAAGTTTGGACTGCCTCCTAGCTATGCATGCCTTATGCTCCTATGTGAATGTAGAGCAGAAATGTTCTTAAGCCTGATCAGGATTAATTACTCCGGATCAGGAGTAATAATAAAAGGTATGTAGAACACAGGGAAAATGGGCAACTTCCATTTTTCAGTTGTAGTTATACTACCGTAACACTGGGCTAACATGGTGATAAATCAAGATTTCTAGACTCTTTCACTGATATCAAGCATTCACGTTTTATTGACTTGCCTGATCTCTACTGTTAGTCATGACTTGCTTTAATATCGGAACACAGTGGTGTTTTTTTCTTTAACTGGATATGACTGTAGGAAGGAAGCTACTCAGCTATGTTTGAGGCACAGTGAAGCTACTTGAGCAAGTAAAACTTTGTTTTTCTTTAACAACTCTTTGAACTTGTTCTAAATATCTTGTATAAATAACAATGATCCAAAGCCTGTGATTGGAGGACTTAGAGTTTTGAATCAGATCCTAAAAGCTGGCAAAAAAAATACTCTTTTTCTGCAAATATATATGAAAGCGCTTCCACCAATTTTAACATGTAATACAAGCACCTATGTCTACATGCTTATAGGACTGGGCTTCAGTGACATAAGAAAGATTAAATATTTTAAAAGCTAGTGAAAGAGAAAGGGGAGAAAATGATTCTTTTTTTTTTTTTAATAAACGAGACAGAACCATTGTATGCAGCTTGGAATTAGTTTGCCAACACTTCGTCAGGCTTCCATAACTTCATAATACATAATCTACTTTTATCCGAATTGTAAATGTACACCAGAAAAAAATACACTACCTCACAACAAAACGAAAAACAGAAGCAGGTTGAGCACAAATAAATGGGAAAGCAATTCTTCAGTTTTTCCTGACATAAAAATTGTAATTGAGCACATTTTGCATTCAATTTTATTTTAATGGGAAAATTTGTCTTGCCTTCCAGGAAACTTGATGGAAACAGCATACAGTCTTTGAGTTTTACACAGACTGGCACTGTCCCTTATGTAACAAATGCCTAGATTTGCTTAAGGATGGAAAAATGCAAATTTTGTGACCTTTGTGTGCTTGTGTAGATGTATGCACAGGTTTCAGTGGGTAACTTGGGTTATTGGTTACACGATTCTACCAAAGAACAGGACTTGGCATAACGGCTTTGAATCTTTTTCAAGAACAGAAAACCCCTTTCTATCTGCAAGTGATTATTCAGCAAGGTCTTTGTTACCGATTTAGTCCAGTTGTATTTGCCCAGAAATAATCTGTTGGCTTGAGGAAAATAAGCTAAATAAGGACAAGTCCCAGTAAAAGTCTGTTAGTGTCAGCTACACCAGAGGCTCAGTCCTCACTTCAGAAAACACTTCCACAGAGTACAGAACTGCTGTCTAGTGTACATAGAAACTTAGGTATGAGAAGGTCCTGGTGCTTTAAAAAAAAAAAACAAAACCCACACCCAAAACAACAAACTAAACCATTGATAAACTAGCAGTAAATGATTCCATAAACCTTGAACTGAACCAGAGGTGTGTACTTGGTCTCCCTATGAATCTTATTTCTCAAATAGGTGTTGATATTAATAAGGCTACCAGAACACAAGCAAAACACTTAATGAAAAGCCCAGTCCTATTTTATGGTGGTTAGGAGTGGGTAAGCAATTAATCTTCATGCATGGTGGGACTCAGTAAGTTGATATTTTCCTGAAGAATTTGAAAAAAAATCATAAACAGTAAATAGTTTTAAGTAACTTTTCCTTTTAATGAAATAGTAGGCTAAATGTCCAAAATATTAAAAAGTGCAGTAGTAATTCCAATAGAAACTTTTTTTAAAATCCAGTAGCATTTTGATCAGCTGTCCTCAGGACTGAGCACCTGCAAGTGAAACTGGGTAGGAATGGTCCTAAGCAAAGTGGGAACTGCCTAGGCTGCTCTGTTTTTCTAGCTGTGAGAGATTGCTTAGCAGTAAGCAAGCATCCTAAAGGTAGCGTGGTTCAGCTGACCTTCCCCTTTCCCTCCTTTACTGTCTGCTCAGAGCATGAACTGTCTGCCGCGTCCGGGGTGAAGGGGAGGTACGAAAAGATGAAATACCAATAGCCCCGCGTGAGGCACGAAGGGATGGTCGTGCTGGCTTTGAAATTCTGCAGCTCCCCCTCTCCACACTGAATTCCCTCCCGTCTCGAGCGAAGGCTCCATTTCGGGTTTTCAGCCGGAGAGCTGCCGGCGGGCAGGCACTTGCAGCGAGACGAGCCCCGTCCCCGCCCGGGGAGGCTCGGCCGAACCCGCCCGGCTGCCGCCTCCGGGGCCCGCTCCCCTCCTGCCCCCTCCCCTCGCTCCTTCTGACCCGCTCCCTCGCGCCCTCCTGTCTCATATACCTCCTCAACCTCTCCTTATTTTCCGCCCTTAATCTGGCCGCATCCTCTCGCTGCCGCACGGCCCGAGGGAGCGAGGCTGCGGGGGCAGGGGCGGGTGGGCCGGCTGCTCCCCTGGCAGGGCTCCGTTCGTGCTTCTCGCCGCCCCGGCGGGCAGCTCCCGGCCGGTGGCCCCCGCTGCAGCCCTAGCGGAGGGCCCTTCTTCACCCACTCCCAAACCCCGGGGCGGTACCCCCGCCCAGGCCCTTTAGTAGCCCCGGCGCAGGGCGCTCCGTAGCAGCCGGGCCATGGACGGGGGGTTCCCCCCGCGGCTGCGCTGCTGATGCTGGGGCTCCTGAGTGCGCGGGGGGCGGCGGAGCCCGATGCCTCTGCCATCCTGGTCTCCAAGCGGGGGCTGCGCGTCCCCCTCGGCCGCTCCGTGTCGCTGGACCCGGGTGTGGCCGGGGGACAGGTGTCGGGTTGCGGTGCTGGGGAGCGGGGCAGCCCCACAGCCTGCCGGCGCCTTGCATCCCCCGCGCTTCCCCTGAGCCCCCGCCGGGCAGGTCACCTACACCCACTTCGGGGCCCGCAGCCCCGGCTGGTACCGCCTGCGCCTCCAGCTCCGCGACGACTCGCCCTGCCGGACCCTCGTCGTGCCTTTCACGCTGGAGGGGGAAATGCTCTTCCAGCAGCTGCGCCTCCTCACCATCAACCTGCCCCCTGCCCGTGGAGAAGCTGCGGGGGCTCAGCGCCCCCCTGGACGGCAAGGAGCTGGGCGAGCCCGGCCGGCGCCGCCGCCTCACCCTGCTGCCCCCCGAGGCCGCCGGCCCCCGTCCCGCCTATGGGCGGCTGCTGGACGCTGAGGGGCGGCCCCTGCCCGCCGGCTACAGGGGAACCTGCTGCAGGCGTGCAGGGGGATCCGCTACCGGCACGCGGCGGCCGCCGCCTCCCCCGGGCGGGACTGCATCCCGGCGCGGGTGTCCGTGCTGCCGGCCGCCGGCCCGGGGCAGCAGGAGTACTTCCAGGTGCTGGTGGGGATCCACGAAGGGGCCGACAGCACGTCTCCCTAGCCCAGCTTCCTGGCGCTGCTTAGGATGGAGGTGGACCAGTTTGTGCTCACGGCCCTCACCCTTGACGTGCTGGCTGCTGAGGACCTGGAGCCCCCCCTGGACCTCCTGATCTTCAACCTCACCTCTGTCTGGCCCAGCAATGCATGGCAGCAAGGCTTCCTGCTCAGCGCAGATGACCCCAGTCACCCTCTCGTTGCCTTCTCTCAGCAGGACCTGAGGGAGCTGAAGATTTCTTACCAATCCCCTATCCTGGACTCAGACCAGGAGCGGCTTTTCCAGGTGGAAATGGAAGTCCTGGACCCTGATGGTGTCTCCTCAGAGCCTTTTGCATTCATGATCCTGGTAAAGCTTATGAACACGTTGGCCCCTGTGGCCACTTTCAGTCATGTGGCTGGCCCACAGCTGCTGCTTTCTGAGGGCCAGTCAAGGGCCCTGTCTGGCAACTTGGAGATCAGTGATGAGGACAATCTGAAACAGGTGAAGGTCTGGGTCATGCAGGGCCTGCGATACGGGAAGCTCAAGGTCCTGGGTGTACCCCCCAGCTGCAAGTACTGCTGCAGAGCTAGCAGCAGGGCAGGTGATTTACCAGCACGACGGCAGTGAGCACAGCTACAGTGACAACATTATCTTCCGCATGGCAGACGGGCAGCACCAGGTTGAATTTCTGTACCCCATCACTATTGCTGCTGCTGATGACGATCAGCCACCGCTGCTGAATGCAAATACAGGGCTGGTGCTGAGCGAGCACCAGGCTGTCCAAATCTCACCTTTTGTCCTTAGTGCCACAGACATTGACTGTGATGATACCTCTATCTGATTTGTCCTCGTTGGGGATCCTGCAGTGTCCCTACTATGCTCCCACTGATTTGGTGAGCTGCTGCTGCATCAGGCAGAGCAACCAGCATCTTACAAGAGCAAAGAAAGTGGAAAATGGTTGGACAGTGACTCCTCTTCCTCCCCCTGGCACTTTGTGGAGGATGAGCACATGTACGAGAGGGTGGTAAACGAGTGGCTGCAGCAGGACATCCTCACCTGGGAGGCTGTTCTTCAGGCACATGGGAGCTCAGTGCACCAGCCCAGTGATGCGCCACATTGTGTTCCAGCTGCAGGATGACAATGACCCCCCTAACTGGTCAGGGGAGCATGTGCTCACTGTCAAAGTCCAACTGGTAGACAGCCTGCCACCTGTGCTGTGGCCAGGTACTAGCCTGCAGATGACAGTGCAGGAGTATCAGCTGACTGTCTTTAAGAAGCACCATTTATGGTATACTGACCTGGATACAGGTGTCAGGGAACTGAAGTACATTTTACTGACACCCGCAACTGACACAGATGAGAACCACTCTGTGGTCACTGGAGAGATTGTGTTGGCCGACAGTCCTGAGACATCCGTTACACGTTTCACCCAAGGTCAGGTCAACCACCACAAGGTGGCATAATGACCCTCAGATCAGGAGCTGGGGATTGCACCATAGATGGTTCAGTTCACATTCCTTGTAGAGGACTCAGCTGGCAATCCTCTACAAGGTACCTTTACGCTCTTCCTACAGCCAGTGGACAACCAGCCCCCTCGGATCACTAATACAGGCTTCACTGTGCTTGAGGGAAACACCTTCTCACTAGCAATTAGCTGGATGCCACAGATGAGGACACACCTGCAGACCAGATTGTCTTCACAAGTCAAGCTCCGGAGCATGGCCATTTACATCATCTGCAGGAGGGCCTGATGGTGCAAGGGGATTCCTTCCTGCTAGATGATATTGCTGGTGGGCGCATCTCCTACGAGCACAGCGGTGATGAGTATGCCAGTGATTCTTATCAGTTGGAAGTGAGTGATGGAGTCCATCATGTGCCGATCACAGTCAAGATTGCTGTGCAGTCTGTGGATGATGAATACCCAAGTATTGTTCTCCCCAGTGGTCACAGGCAGGTGGGAGCAGTCATTGATGTCCTGGAAAATGGTGCTACTCAAATTACTACATCACTTATCCAGGGTACAGATGAGGATACAGATGACTTGGTGCTGACCTTCATTGTGCAGGATCCCCCCAGGCTAGGTGACATCCTCATGGATGGAGTGTGATCAGAAAAATTTACCCAGCGTGACCTCATCAGCGGAGCAGTAGCCTACACTCACACCAGCAGAGAGATTGGCTTGAAAAAGAGGTATGATTCCTTCAACCTCACCATTTTTGACCTCTCCGGTGAATGGGTGGCAGGAGGCAGCACAGTGCAAAGGGGGTGTGTGGCTGTAACTATATCACCTGTGGACAGCATTGCACCTTAAGTGATGGTTGTGGTGTCCTTGAGGGAGGGAAGCGTACTCTAACTCTGGGTGACCTGAATATGGAGGACATAGATACTTGAAAAGATGATATCTTGTGCATTGTTACAGTTCAATCCACTTCAGGATATTCGGAGAATGTTTCTCCAGCTCCAGGGTCCAAGAAGTCTAGAGTTGGCACTGCCATTAGTGCTTTTTCACTCAAAGTGCTTTTTCAGTCAAAGATGTTTGTCTGGGCCATGTCAACTATGTACAGAGCATTCACAAAGGCTTGGAGCCTGTGGAGGATAGACCCACTTTCCAGTGCTCTGATGGTGTTAACTTCTCGCCTTACCAGTTCTTCCCCTTCGTCATCATCCTCGCCAATGATGAAAAGCCAGAACTGTGTGCATGAATTCATGGTGCATGAAGGGATGAGCCTGGTGATTGACACCCCCATCCTCAGTGGAGCTGATGCAGACATGCCTCCAGATGAACTACATTTTGTTATTGCTGTTCCTCCTAAGCATGGGCAGATTGTGTGGCAGCTGTCCACAGACACTGCCTGTTCAGAGTTTCACCCTGGAGGAGATTCAGGAGGGCTTCCAGCATTGTGTCTGAGCATGATGACTCAGAGACAAAAGATGATAGCTTCCAAATTCAGCTGACTGATGGACACCATACAGTGGAGCAGAATGTGCCGATTATGGTGATCCTCGTAGATGATGAGACACCCAGGATGGCAATCAACAGTGGTCTAGAAGTAGAGATTGGCAAGTCAAAGGTCATCTTTAGTCAAGACCTTAAAGCCACAGATACCGATTCAGTGGACAAGAGCCTTGTTTATGTCATCGTTAGGCACCTGTGCTGGGTTTCTTACAGCATCTGAACAGACAAGAGGAAGTGCTGTGCAACATTACACAAGGCACAAACTTCACACAAGATGATTTAGACCAGGGTTTTATCCACTATGTTCACACTGGCCTACATGGAGTGCGTGATCTCATTGAATTTGATGTTACTGATGGTATTAATGCCTTGATAGACAGGTACTTCTGTATTATCATTGGTAGCATTGATATGGCCTTCCCTGAGGTGATCAACAAGGGGTTAAGTCTGAAAGAAGGTGGAAAGGTGACACTTACAACTGATCTGCTCAGCCCAAGTGATGTTAACAGTCCTGATGAAAATTTGCATTTCAGTGTCACCCGGTCCCCAGTCTGGGGCCATCTAGAGAACTTGGATAGTCCTGGAGTACCTGTTGTTTCCTTTACTCAACTCCAACTTGCTGGCAACAAGATTTACTACATTCACACTGCAGAGGATGAGGTGAACATGGACAGTTTTGAGTTTGAAGTGACAGATGGGTATAACCCAGTCTTCCGTACCTTCAGGGTCTCCCTCACAGATGTAGACAATAAAAAGCCAATTGTAACTATTGGTGACCTGGTGTTGAGGAAGGGGAGACCAGGCTGATCACCCTTTTTGAACTGACTGTGGGAGACGGGGATACACCTGACCATTTACTCCTATTCACAGTCACTCAGGTTCTAGTGCATGGCCAGATTTTGTACACCACCACCTACCCGGTGAGTAGCTTCACCAAACAAGACTTGAATGAGAATCATATCAGCTACAGACGTGATGGTACAGAAACCAGCCAGCATAGTTTCTCCTCTGTGACTGATGGGACCCACACAAACTTCTATATTTTCCCTGACACTAGCAAGACGATTTGTCAACCTCAGATGATGAGGATTCAGGTCAGCTCACTGAATAACAGAGTGCCCCAGGTAGTGGTGAACAAGGGTGCCCCTCCTCTGAGAAGACTTCCAGCTGGACACCTAGGCTTCCTGATCACTAGTAAGGCACTAAAGGCGGAGGATAGAGACAGTCGCCACAAGCTGTTGAAATACAAAATAACAGATGGGCCAGAGCATGGCTTCATCATTAATACAGGTCTTGGAAATGAGAGCATTAGAACATTTATGCAAGGTTGGTGCTGATGGCTGTATTTGCTTATAAACATTGGGCTCCATATGCTATTATTCTGTGTTATATCATTTGAATCTTTGTTTCAGGGGATTTAGAAGGTAATGTCTTCTAAACTATGAAGTATATGCAAATGATCAGAATTATAATGCATGCATTTTAGAAACAAAGCTTTCTTTTACCTACGATGACACATTAGAAAAGTTCTGTGTTGTATGTGCATATGTTAATATGTTTCCTGCTGTGTGTTAAATGTACCTCTTACTATGTACATAGCATGGTACTGCTCATAAGAAGATGGGATAAAATCTGATATGGTGATTTGCAGATCCAGCACCAGTTTATTTTTGAAGACTGAAGTACCTGTTTACTTGCTTGGAAATTAAACCGGGGCTCAAAAATCACTATTGTCTTCAGATAAAATTGTTTGGAAAGGTGCTTAATGTTTCCGCTCATCACTGGATCTAGTATTTAAAAAAAAAAAAAAAAAGGCAGGGAACAGCCAGTACAGCCTCAGGAGTTTGGGTTACATTTTGTGTGCCTGTTCCACAGAGAGAGCTCAGTAGGTTGGGAGGCCTCCCTTAGGTCAGCTCCACCAAACCCGTGCAGAATTAGCTCTAGGACAGCTTAATGCTGAATGGAGTATAAAGAACATTTAGGTATATCCCAAGCATTTTTATATGAAATGAAATTGTTTATTTAACTAAAATAAAAGCAAAAGTAGAAGACTTCTCTGATGTCTTCATATTGATTAAATGTGGCACAGGATAATACACTTGCAACTTCAGGGTAATAGAAATATGCTGATGGTTTTCTGCTATTCTCTGAAGAAATCAAATCAAAATTTTATTGTCTTTTAGATCTATTTGTGATTTGTTAAATACATTCTCGTATTCACTCCCAATGTACCTGCAATAGTTTTGTGTGTTATAGAAAAGCTTAAAAAAAATGCAGAATCTTTGCTCTCAATAGATTCAATTTAGTTATAGCAAAGTAATTCTTCCTAATGTGCTGAAACAAGGAAGGGACTTTAGTATTTCCAAATAAATATTTATGGTAAGACTATATCTCAATGTCTTTTTGATGTAGTTATTAGTTTTTGCCGTACTTACTAATAAGTAATCAAATAGTGAAGGTAGAATGAAATGCGTCCTGTATTCTGTAGTAAAATTCCCTGATGATTCATTTAGCATATTCTTTTCTTAGCTGATATTGATGAAATGAAGATCATCTACATCCTGAAGGAAGGTGATAATGCTACCAGTGACATCTTCTGTTTCTCCATTGAAGACAATGGTAGGATTAAGATGCTTAATTATACATATCATAGAATTACACCATCTGGAAGATTGCTTATATTAAATAATTAATTTAAATATTAAATAATTAAATATTAAATAATATAACGCTTGACCGTTATGAGGATAGTCACTGAAAACCAATAGCTTCTTTGAGCTTGCTAAAACTTCCTATTCTAATTATTGCAAACCAGAAAAAATTTATCTCGATCTCTTGAAAACCAGTTATTACATTCTGTCTATAGTCAGTCTGTTTCTGTTCTCGTAGCCATATAAATCATTGTAGTTTTATGTCCACCATTTGCTATAAATCAGTCCAGCCACAGATAAGCATGTGCCTGAGAAATAAGCATTCTTTTAAGGATTAAGAAATATCTCGCACTTTGGTTAGGTCAGACATTTTGATTAGCTGAGATGAACGCATCCATTTTATGACTTGAAGATGCACGCGAGCACCTTGGATATAACTTCCTGTGTTTGCTTTATCCCCTCTGTAGGGCAACACTTAACTGGTTTTGAGCAGCGCACCGAGGGTATCAGTTAGCAAAACAATGAAATGTGACTTGTTTATTTTCAGTTGTCCAAGAAGTAATTGAACAATTGGAACCAGTCATTTGGTATTGTCACTTTGCTCATGTATAAAAGATTATTTGTCTTAAGGGACATTAAAACATTTTCAATATTACATCAGCTACACCAATGGTTCATTGTGATCCTGTGGGGGTCAAGTTTCTCATGTTTACAAATGAAGATGGAATAGTAGGCAGCTGGGAGTGTGCACAGTATTCATAGCTTGAAGGAGATTATTTCCTTTCTAGTTAAGGTTTAGGTAAGCAAATAATTTCACTTAGCTGCTGTTATACTGGGCTCCAGGAAACCGGATCACCTGTTTCATAAGCAAAGAATTCACCAACCCATACCCCATGGCTGGCACTTTGTATCCTTGGCAACTTTACTGCTGGAAGGATCTTCTCTTTTAGTAGCCAGTAGAGTAATTGGGATGCAAAGCTATGACAGGCTGAAAATGGCTTTTGGTTTGTGCTTCCTCTGGTTATGCTGAAAGAAAAAGGTTGAACATTGGCCAGCTGAGGGGGATGGAACAAACAAGCTAGATTTCACAAACTAATTATTTTCTAGCTCTTTTTGAAGTAGTGTTCAACCAATGCAATTAAAATCAAATGGGGCTATTAATTTAAGAAAGATTGGAGATGCATTGTCTATTTTAGCTTACATTTCACATAGCACGCAGGAGAAGGTTCTGTGAACAGCTACCTGTGTTTCTTACAGACGTCTTACTTTGCTGTCACGTGATCAATATACAAGTCTTTGTGGCATGACTAGGTGGGGTAATATAATAATGATGAGAAACAACGGGGAAAAAGGAATGACATGACTGAACAGATGGTGATTCTTATTCCTTATACACCCAGGGACACAAAGGGAGTCAGTTACTAGGTGTTTTCATTAACAGCACTTTCAGTCTCTGCTAAATGGAGTGATTCTTTCAGCTAGATTACTTCATCATCTGTCTGTTCTAGATACCAACAGCATAAGAAAAGCTCTGGCAATAGATGTGTGCAGCTATGCTTATAATGAAAGTATGTACTGACTGAAGGGTTGCTGTATACCGATGTGACTGGCACAACTACGGGAAGAGTACATGGCTACAGGAAGGTGTGCGCTGAGTGAGTAACATCTGGAAAGTCATTTAAAACTTGTTTGCTGTGTAAAAGAAGGTTGAAATAGCAATGCTGTCATTACTACTATAGCACGAGGAAATTCTTTTAAAAGAAATTCTGTCTGGATTAGTCTTTTGGTGGCTTTGGTGCTTAGAAATGCGTTGAACATATTCCCTCAGGGGCGTTTACCTCCCTTGGGAGTGCCTGAAAGAAGGCACAACTATAACAGCTGTTCTACAACTCAGGGAAAATATACCTAAAGGCCCAACAGGAGGAGAGAACGTACGCTGCTTTAGTACGGTTTGCAACTGCTTCAGCATCACTCAAGAAATAGCCTGCTATGTTCTACATTTTTATGTTTTGGCTTCTGAAATCCTCTAAAGCATTTAATTTTGCATCAGTACAAAAGAAACTGAGCAATGAAGTGCATGCGAGCGTGTGTGTACCAAATGTGAGGAGAAAATGCATGCATTTTAATCTGTCTTGTTACCTCACTTGCACAAACACGATCAGGTTCTTCCAGACACAAGTTTTGCCCTTTAATGGGAGAGTATACCTTTGAATAATAGAATTTTGTCTAACCTGAGGGTAGGAAAGATTCCTTTAGGTTCCTTATCTGGATAACTACTTGTTCTGGTATTTAAAAGAGCTCCTGGGAAAACTTTATCGGTGATATGTGTGAGAAAGAACGGCTAGCAGCTTTCAGAAATGTCAGTCCCTCTAACGTGAGGAAACTATTCCCATTCCTGCCATTAAACTGAAGATTTGGGCAGTAGTACTAGAATTCTAACCCTCTAATTATTGGTGCATGCCAGCAGCTCCAAATTGTGAGTGTTCAGTGTTGAGCCTGCAGTTCATTTCGTAGACCAAACGTTGGTACAAGTTGAATACAAAGTAGGTAAATTTCAGCTGGTTTTCATGATTTATTCCCAGAGTGAATGTGCAAATAGCATAATGTTACGTTTGTTCAAAGATTCATAATGGAGCGATGACATGCGGTAAACCTAGAGTGGTTATTTTTTATTTCACCGTACTTGATTTTGGAAGTATTTGTTATTTTTTTCCTTGGAGATTTTCATGCAAAGATCAGCTTGGTTAGACTTGTTAGTCCAATGCCTCTCCACCTGGTTTATGTTTGGTGATATTTTGTATGAGTAACTCCTTTATTTACCTGTAGAGTTCACCTGTTGTTTTTGTAGTTTCTTAGTACACTTAACCTTTTGACACTCCTGCCATTGCTGCCCTTTAGACCTTGTTTTCAATTACTGTTGCCAAAAGAGTAATGAGAGCTCGCTGGTACTGAAAGCTACAGTATTTTGCTGATGTGAACTCTGTGGGACTAGTTCGGGCTTCTTTCAAACTTTGTGTGGAATGCAATTCTAAAACTTAGGATTCCCTTGGGACAAAGGAATCCTACCAAAATGCACTGAAGAGTATTTGGAATCCATCAAATATTAAAGAAAATTTTGTATTATGTACTTCTAACTACAGGAATTTCCAACTGATGAGCCATCTCCAAGCAGCCTTAAAAAAAAATCCCAAAGCTATACTTCTCCCAAGTTAAATAGAATTTTAAGGTGTTTAGAAAAAATTTTGATTTTCACTGAAGTTTGAAAACGTTAGTCAGCAAAGATGTCTGGACTGTTATGCAACAAAGCTTGTCAAATACCTTGCACTGCAAGGATCTTTCTAATTCAGTGGGAAAATGCCTTCCATTTTTAATGTGTTTTTAGTGTGCTCTAATTTGCTGTCATGCTTGACAGCACTGCACGATGCATTTTACCTGTGTTGACCTCAAGAATGAAAAGCCATTAGGTGGGGAGGCTTTACTTTGATACAATTGCTTGCAAAGGCATTATGTTTCTGCTGAGAGGAGAGAACCTGAGCAATTGTGGAATGAAAACATCGAAGAGCTTCTGACATGGCTTTGATTCATCCCTTCATTTATTGCTTTTTCAAGATAAGCACTCTACAGTGTTTTCAATTCTAAAGCCAGATTTTCCAGAGGAATAGAGTTGCACATCTGAAGACAAGGTTTTATCTATTTCTTTTTTATTGTATTTCATTTTAATCCTTCCCTCCAAGGTGTTGGGTAACATTTCTGCTGATGCAAGATTTTTATTTTTATTACTGTGTAATAAAGAACAACCATACTAGAATAGAGGAACTGGATGACAGTATTGTTTTTAAGAGGCAAGAAATAATTGTTCCACTCAGTGCCAGTGGTAAACTCTCCTGTACTTTCTGTAATCAGTGTTTTTTCCTCTTTCCTTAAGGAAATACATTTATCACCTATTGTAGCCCAGTGGCCCTTCCAGTCAACTCTGCATAGATTTAACTACTGTCTCTGAACAACCCACAAGTCCATTTAACCTAGTGATGAAGAACCCAATGAATGGTATGTGCTATATTTTGCTATACAGTATGACTTACAATTTTATTTTAATCCTTCACTTTTTTCTATCTCTCTCTTCATGTCCCTTCTCATCTAGGAGCCTGTTAAAAACATTCTGAAGTCAATGGAAGTCTTTCAAAAAAATCCAGTGAGCTTTGATTAGGCCTTATAGACTGTAACCTTTTCTAAACAGGAGCAACAGCACAGGTCTGCAGTAAGATACTTCCATCTACCCAAAGCTGCTCAGATGGTGCAAAGCAGCGAGAAAGTTGCTTGGTTGGTGAACCTAAGGTGTCACCTACCATGGTGGCATATTCTTAGTCAAGGTGTCCAAAAAAGGAGCACCAAACTGCATATATTAAGAATGTGATTAAATAGTAGCAGCAGGAGCAAAAAACTTACTATCATTGAGTTGTGTGGTTTGATTTTCTTTTAAAAGGTAATTTAAACTGTATTTCCACAGGGTACTTTTTTAGAGCCTTGGCACCTTGTTATATGTTGATGTGAATAGAGCAGACTAGAGAATGTTCATGTTTTCCCCTTTTTAATTTTTTCATAGGAAATCTGAAGGAAGTTTTTGTTTGATATGATTTTAATAATCACGGACTATTTTAGTCTTTTGGGGCAATTTTTTACTGTAGCATATGCTGGAGTTAAGCAAATTTTCAGAGTTCATTTTTATGTAAATGTTTGTCTTCATTATTTTGGTTCTATACCCTCATGACAGGAGGCAAAATATGTATATGTTCCTACATTTTTGCATCTGGGTAACATTGGGGAAAGCAACTACAAAGTATAACAGAAGATTTTTCATATATTTTTGAGAGCAGACAAAATACTTGATTAAAATCTGATTGCTGGATCTTTCCAGTTAATACGTTGTTGCCAGTTTATGTAGCATTACTGTGTCAAGCAAAATGTCAGATGATTTTCTGTGTTTCTTTATATAACTATCACAGAGATTATTAGAGGGTCAGGCTTCATATGTAGGTTATTTTCCTGATGGCTACGCAAGAATGTAAGAAGGATGGTCCAAATATGGTCCCACTCAAAGTGGTACTTAGTACTTTTTGAAAGCATGACTTCAAGAGATTCATGGATTCATATGCTCTCCGTGTATTTCTCCCAATACCTACATAAATTCAAGGAAATGGAACTGTGGTATTTCCCCCCTCATTCCCCATTTTTTGCAGTCTCAGAGCACGTATGCAGAGTTATTACAGATCAGCTCTCATATATTACTGCCATAACTTGGTCAAGTGTTGAAGCCCTCTGATCTTCCTGTCTCCCCCCATCACAATCCTTTGATGGGTTTGACTAATTTGGTGGTTCCTACAGAAAATTCAGCTGGTCTGTTTTATTCTTTTCATTGGTTGGTTGGTTCAGTGCTCGCAATAGAACGGTAAGGGTTCACCAAGAATGATAAAAGCCTTAAAAAAGCAAAATAGTTCTTTTCTTCTAACTTATCGAATCCAGAATACCTTGCCTGCACCAGAACATAATTTTTTCTTAGTTCTTTTATTTTTACTACGAGACTTTGTCCTTTTAGCCATAAGACAAAATGTAAAAAACATAAGAGCGCTTAGGAGTGAGAAAGAAGGAAAATTGAATGAAAGGAAGAGTCTGTGGGATGGCTGTCTCTTGCAATTTGTCTGTCGACACTGATTAGAATTTCTTCATGTCTCAATCTGTTTACATCTTCATTTGACAATTTTAGCCTGAGAGATTTAAAAGATAACATTTATAGACATTTAAGAACTTTTATGACTTACTGTTGAAATTAACCTGTCTTTCCCCAACTTTTTTTTTTTTAATTAAATTAATGCATTTGCCTTCCTTTCCCATTACTGATGAGTTAATAGAATTCTTTGGGTTTTGCTTGAATGTATATGGGTAAACAGGCATGCACATGTTTTAGTCTCTGATGTATTCAATCTGTTGTTATGAGACCTGTAAAACATATCAGGAAGGTTTTTGTATATCAGGCACTTGACATATTTGTCATTGCTTCAAAATAGTAACAGGTTGAATGGAAACTAAAGCAAAACACAGTTACCCCAGTCAACTGATGTTGTATTGTGAATGTGTGGCAGCAGATAATTTTTCCTGGAAGGCAGGATAAGATTTTTCTTTTTAGGAGAGCTGAACTCCTTGGGCAATAGATAAAGTTGGTATATTTTTGTCTGCTTACCTGACATCTTTGGTAATATTGGATTTCAGTTCCCCAGAAAATACTGACTAAATATTTCTCAAGTCTGTTGCTTAAGGATAATTGTTTTCCAGACCAGGACACACTTAATTAAAGGATGTAATTTTCTAGTTATGCTGAAATTGATGACTTGATGGTCCATGATGTTCTTGCTTAAAACCTGACATGCCTTGTGCAGTCTTCTGTCTTCCTCTGATTCTTTCAAATCTCAGATTTTTGTCTTCTGCATGTCTTTTAGCAATTCTTTATCTCATTCCTGTCTCTGTGTTCAGGATTCACATGAGTCTGTGATTTGTCTTTATAATGTCTTTGACAGCAGAAGTAGGTAATTTTCTTTAAAGTATTATTAAAAGAAAAATATTTCTGTGCAATAAGTGCTGTCAGTGATGGGAATCTTAAGCATGAGGATTAAATGTGCATTCAAAATGGTATGAAGTGGCTCCTAGTTTAACCTCTTGTAATCAGAGGGGCAGAGATTCCCCTGTAATTCCCTTAACATCTGGTGAATCATCTGAATACATAGATGGGCAATTAGGAATTGAAGTATAGTTTTCAAGTGCAAAATTGAATCCAGAAGGTATTTATAAATAACATAGTGCTAACTGACTTAAAAATGTATTGTTATACGCTTTTCTGTTGGGTATTGATCATGCCATTTACATGTGTGGTACATTCAGGAAAGAGTGGTTATTCCTTTCTCTGTCACTATCCAGAAGTTATGGGAAGAAAAAAGAACATATAAACCTGTTCCATATAACATGCCTGTCTCAAACAGGGTACAAATTTATTTGTTCTGTTCAACATGCATGTCCTATAGTACTCAAAATGTTTTTAGGGTACTATGGGATTCAGTTTCAGATGTTTGGAACTCAAGCTGAATTACACAAAACGGAAATTGAAAAAGTGACAAGTTGCAAACTTCATATCTGGTTTCACCTAAATTTCCATGAAGATCATTGTCAGTATCAGCACAGATCTCAGCATTAACCTCTCTGATATCTGAGTCTAATATTTCCCGTTTGTTTCAGCCCATTATTAGTTCTTAGAAGGCAGCTATTCTGAAACACCATAAAATGCATTTCAGTATTGTTATTCATTTGTAAAAAATTAAGTGAAGGTACTTTAATGGACAGAATATGCAGACCAGATGTTGCTCCAAAGCAGTATCTTCCAAAGGAGGTTATAAGGGGGTTGTGTCATAAGAGGCAAGTCTCTGAGTCTCCAGAACTCATGAGGGCGCAGCTGCTGCATTGGTAGCACTCCTCTTGATGAAGGTGGTCCCGGATTCTTGTTAGCTTCATCTTCCGTGTAGACAAAGGGAAGAGCCATTGCGTTCTTCCTAAGGCAGGGCCTGCACTTCCTTGTCCCGGCTGGCTGATCATTGCTGGGATGGGGAGGAAGAGTGCAGGATTTTCTGCTTCCAATGCTGTGACAAGGAAAATACTTCTTAAGGTATTTGACTTCTCATGTGTCATTTGAACTTAACTGGCACCAGTGATAAGACCGAACTTTCCAAGGTCAGCCACGTTCCTGTCCGTTACTCTGGCTTGTGCCCTGCTTACTCAGTGTGTATTTCACTTTGTTATGCAGCAGATGGCTCCGCAGGTCAGCAGCAATCACATTAACCTTACCTAGGGAAAAAATGTCTCTGAAGTTAGGCAGCTGCTTTTCCTGATGTTCTATAGGTTTATGACATTTCTTTGTGATTGCAGGTAAGAAATGAATAATATATTCTTATCATTCCCAGATGGCAAAGCTCTTTCTCACTCCTCAGAAGTACTGTCCATTGTTCAGCCTCAGTCTCTACCTCGTGTGGCAGTTTAAGAAGCCTTCCCTAATGTCTACCTGTAGTATCAACCGTGTTGCCTAGTTTTGACATGTTGATGTAATTTGGGGAATTATGAAGGCCATAACTTCCCAAGATAACCATCAGGCTTATGAACCCTGCAGACTCAAAGTACGGATCAGTCAGCTGCCTCTTGCTGGAACACTTTAAATGTCAAACTATAACATAAATCTCTTGCACCGATCCTTGATTTACAACATCTCCAAGGTCTCACTGTGAAGCCTCAACTTCTTCAGGGACCTGAAATGCCAAGCTTATTGAAGTATTTTGCAAAAGAGCATTGATTCAGGGGAGGAAGTTAATTTATGGTTAAAGCTACTATATCCATTATGGATGGATAGTTTTATCTCATGTTAGCACACATGGAAAGTTACCTTTTGGAAAATGTAGAGGCTTTCTGTTTATAATGAAAGTTCTGCACTTCTGAGTTACGATTAGCATACGATAATTGCATCCTTTGTGCATTGAATGTGTGTGTTGTCAGTCACGATGTTATTTTTTCACAGAGAATGGTACACTTGGTAACATCTTTCCTCTCTACTTAATTTGACAGTTATGAAATGTAATGTATTTTGGCACTGACCATGTAACAGCATAACTGAAATTATATTTTGTTCAGGATGGAGTATTGGGTAGAATGAATGCATCCATTGATCTTTCCTCCTGCTTTCTCCTAAAGGAGCTAGAGAGACTCAAAGAATTTTTGTTCCCTGAGACAATGATTGCGTTTGTAACAGTGTGATGAGTACTGTTTGAGGAACAAACACGAAGAACAGCCTTTCTTAAGATTGTCATGTATATCTACTCAGCTATATCTATCTACCTACATCACTTAGATCTTGTCCCACCATAGTGAACAAATTAAGCTTCTTTATGTAATCAGGCAGTTCAATCAATAATAGTCCATGTAAAAATCAGGCCTATGGTTCGCTTGAAAGAATTGTGGATTTTTCTTCCAATCCAGGTAGTAAATTTTGAATTTTTATTTTCTGTAAGATTACAATGCATACTCAGTTCATCATAGTTATCATGAGCGTAACATGTCACTATACCTTTTATTAAATTTGGTCAGTGTGGAGCATCAGATAACTTTTGTTGTTATATGCTAGCACAGTCACAGGCAGTGACCAAGCTGTTGGGAAGAAGACTGCAAGTTTAGCTGAAATCCCTTCCTCTAGCCTGTCACTGACAGGTTAGAGATTCCTTTTGGATCCAGTTCATCTTAGCAAAAGGCCTAGGGGATGACTTAAGACCAGATCCAAAGATTCTCTCTGCTGAGTAATGTAGTTTCTAGGACAGAAGTTTAAAGAGTATTTTTAAAAAAACAGATGTGCACCAGCTAATCTGTCTGCAGTTACTTAATTACGTTGTGATCTTTTCTGCAGATTCAAGGATTAGCACAAAGGTCAGCAGTTTTTCTTTGGTGACAATTATTTACTTGTGCGGTTTGGCTCTTCTTAGATTTTCAGCAGTTATCTCCTACTTTCAACCTGCTCCATGACTAAATGGCATTGGTATTACTCATTTGCCATGTAATGAAATTGCTACCAATCTTCCTTTATTGTGATACAGTGTGTAGGTAATGATGAAGCTCTTACCAAGGACAGCTTATCTTCTTCATGAGCTCTGTGAGTAGAAGTGAGCAAGGTTGTATTGAGAAGTTTTCATTCCTGTTTTGGGTACCCGATTTACCTTTCTTTACATGGGCTTGCCTAGAGAATGTCCTGGCCACGTGTGATAACATGAGGACCTTTCACAGTGCTCTAGTGCTTCTCTTTATTGTCTGCAAAATGTCATTATACAAAAAATGAGCATTCTCATGAAACACAAGGGCATTTCTTTGGGCAAACCAGCTGGCACTCCCTCTTCAGGATATCAAAGGACAGGGTGTATGGGCCAGCAGCCTTCATGTGTGACTTGTAGACTGTCACGGAGTTACAGGGGCAGAAAGTCAAGAGAAAGGGAGGCAGAGGCAGTCATCACTTCTTGTAATGCTGATCCTTGTTAGACAAATACTGATTTCTTTAAGGTTCTTGGAGAGGCTCCGGGTCATTACCCAATTGTGGAATTTCAGCCAATGTCAAGTGGCTGGAGGGTTCAAAAACCTTTTTGTCAATATCCGTCCTTATCTACTGGTCTTACTATGGCTCTGCAAAACAGCCATGTGGCAATGATCTTTAAGACTGAGCAGGCATTTCACCAGGGAGTAAAAGGTAATACCTCTGAAGCATGAAAGAAACATATCTTATGTGTCTGTGGTACCTCTTGGCACCTCTCCAGAGTTTAGACAGGTGTCCGTGGAGCATAGTGATCAGTCTTTCTACTTCATTTATGATTTGTTACTTCCTGTATTAATGTCCCTTTTCTGCACTGTACTACGGTCCATAAAGCATGTTCATGTTCATCATACTGCCCTTTCAAAACCTTATAGCAGAGTCTGTAAGGCACTTATAGTCTCATGATAAAAGGAGCATTGTTAAAAATCATATTCTATATATTGTTCTTGTGATATTTTAGCCATTTGGCAAATCATTTGTATAGGTAATCAGACATGACAGCTTGCAAATGGATTGATAGTTGTTTGAAACAACTGGTACCGAGGAAGCCTAAACTAGATCAGATGTATTAGGTTGGATTAGGATCAAAGTCCAGACAGACTGTGCGTATGTACAAGACAATGACTGGGTAAGGAAATTTCTAATGAAGAATTTATCACATAAGTTTTGCTGATTTATCAGTTCAAATGGCTTGCAGAATTCTTGAATGTGTGTGTTATTGTGAAGCTCTGGTAGAATTCTCTGGTAGAAGAGTCTTCAGTGGATGGATAGCTTGTAAACTGAACACTGCACAATTTAGACTGTCTAACCAAATGAATTGGTTGATATTGCTTCTTTTACAGTGGTAGGTAGTTTCTGTAATTAACCTAAACGTGGAAATGAAGTTGATTCCTTGGAATACAGTTTTTAATGTAATTAATGTAAAAAAAGATGGTGGTGGAAGAACAAATTTCTGTAGTTTCAATGACTTCTTTCAGGCCAAATACAGTCCCGAGATGCAGAGACTTTACTGTTAGCTTTACCTACAAACATTTTTCAAGGAACACTCATCACTTTCTGCAGAAAATATACTTCCTTAATAGTCTTCTGCATAATAAAAATCTAAGAACCATCTAGAGCAAACAAGTGACAAGGACGTTTTTCAGTTCCTTTTTTTGAGGAAGACTTTTTTCCTGGCACAGAACTAGTTAGCCAAAAACTCATTTTTCAGCTCATTCAAACTACTGGGAAAAATGACTGAAGAGCTCACTTTTAGCTTCCCTCAGGTTTTTAATCTGTTGTTGTTGTTAACATCACTATTCTGATGTTCCTTTATTCTGTCTTTTTTTTTCCCCCTCTCTCCTTTCTCTGTTTTTTTCTGGGTCTTTCCAGACAAAGAGACTTCTGTGATATAATAGCTAGCAAACTCCTATTTCCCATCTGTCTTTTATATATCTGTGTTGGACCATAGGCCTGATTTCAGGGTAGTTTATTGTTGTTTGAGCTGCCTGGTTACATGAAGAAGATTAATTTCTTCTTAAATGGGGAGTAGGAGTTAGACTTAATCCATAGCAAGCAGAGTATGTAAGATTATGCATGTGTATGACCTCTAATAAATTTTGTTGTCTCTCTGTAATGATATGAAGTTCTTCTCAGGGACAACTGGAAATTCCTTGGATATGGTGGTAAGGAGTGTCTTTGTGCTTTGTAACACACATCCTTCTACAGTAGCTCTGTCTCAGTCCCTGCCCCATCTCCCCTTCTTGAACCCTCCACTTTTAAATTTTCCATCTCTTTTTTAGAAAGTGGAACGTTTCTAAATAGGATGTGTCATGGCTAAACTGCAGTTATCTATGACTGAGGCTGTTAGAAAAACAGACAGAAGTTAGACAAGCCTGTGATACAAAACTTCTTTTCTCCATGTTTTTCTCCAAATTGTACTATTAAATGCAACTCCCCTCTGCCAACAAAACCAGTTTATTTAGAAGTGCAGTGATGGTTTATTGCAAATACCAAGTTCCCTTTTGTCAGAACAAAAATTCTTGGGCTTCTCATGAAGTCCTATACTTGAAAACATTTACAGTCTCTGGAGCAGCAGTAAGTTTGTCTGAGAGCTGCTTTTACCATCTGATCTCTTGCAGTGTGTTCATATATCGGAAAATGCCAAGAGCTGGGAAAGCCTACTTAATGGAAAACACCTTCCCAGCCACGCAGGCTAAAGTTCCTCCATGCTAATACTTACAGCAAATTGGAACGTGGCTTTTGTGCTCCAGTGAGCTACACTGGCATGGATGAACAGAGTCTTATGATGGCTTCCACTGGATAAATAGCTTTAGTATAGAATCATGTAGTGCAGCAAAGCATGTTATTGTGAGGCTTTAAGGACATTTTTTTCTCTTGAGTTAATGGCTTCCAGGAACAGAAAGACTATAAAGATATAGTGTAAATGGCAAATTTTAACAGAAGGATGCAATACTTGATTTAGGTCGAGGATAACTGGGTCTCCGTGAAGATTACTAATTCCTGATAAAAACAAGCCAAAGCAAAGCCACTAAGGCAAAGAACATGAATAAAAACACTGGAGTCACAAATGAAGTAACGGTCTTTCCTGACAGAGAATATGGCAGCAGGTCAGTTGTTTGTTTGGTTTTTTTGTTGGTGGGTTGGGTTTTTTTGTTTGGTTGGTTTGGGTTTTTTTGTGTTTTGTTTTGTTTTGTTTTTAATAAAATGCATGTAGTTTTTGTTATATCGATAATACATTGCAACCCTCCAGTCCTGGAGCAGGAGTGGGGAAGGGTGGGCAAGGGATGGCAAAGATGGGATATGACTTTTGGTCTCCTGCTGCACAGGCTCGCCTCATGTTTCACTGTAGGCACTGGCTCATCATTCTCAAATTACAAATCTTTTAGTCAACTTCCAGGTCTCTTAGAATATGGGAGGATAAAAAGATGAAATCCTCATAATTGGGTTAGATTTAAAAGCAGAAGACAAGGTAATTCAACCCATACACGCCAGCCCTCCACCACAAACTGCAATAATGAAAGTGCCTGTTCCTTTAACTCCCCCCTGCCCAACCACATCAAAGAGGAAAAAAAATCTTCAATATAAGCGGCTTTATGTAGATTCATTAAGGCCTCAAAAGTTCTTGATGATAACTGAAATCGGGCATGAATTGTAAAAGACCTATTAAATACTGATTTAAAGGCCACGTAAAAGGCTTGACTCTGATGTGGTACTGCTGTTTTAGATTTGTGAGCTCCAAATGATCAGGTGTACTTTTTTGTCAGCTAATTTTTGCTCTTTTGATAGTTCTCTTTTCCAACACTTATAATATTTTCCTATTTTTCACTTGCATACACTTAATGAAAAAGTGTGATACTGTACAGGAGCCACTTTTGACATGTGTCCTGCACTTTGTATTTAGATATATTTTAAAAAGTGATTTTATAACTTGCTTTTTGTTTTTATTTGTTTGTTCTTCAAAGTCAACTCTAAGGTCTTTTGAAATGCTGGCATGTCCTTAAAGTGGAATTTTATAATCAGGCTTAAGATATTTGGGAGGCCAGAGTGATGCATTACTTTAGAAAGCCATTTCACCAATAATTTGATGTTTCTCTAGATTTTCCTTTAGCTCAGATAAAAGTAGCTGCCTAAAGTAGGTGAAGGAATATGATTTTTTACTGAAAAAAAAAATGTCCTTTTTTTTAGGTTGGTAGCCTATGCTGTTATTTCAGCTCTTGAGACATTCAGGAGAGGAAAATCTACTAATTACATCAAAAGCAAAGACAAGGAACTAGTCCTTTTTTACATCATCTAGTTTTGCAATTTGTGCTTACAGTATTAATTTTAGAGAAACAATTTTTAGACTTTAAAAAATAATTGTTTTTAGGAACAGTAAGTCCATTTCTGAATTTTCAGACTGAGGTTGTTGCTGGCTGTTTATTTATTTACTTAAAGTTTCTTGAAAAATATTTTTGTGCGAACAAAGTTTTATTGAGTCTAGTGGTATGCCTGCCTGCTTCTTGTCTGAGTAGGATGTTAGACCTTCTGTGCATGCCAGCAAAGAAAGAAGATAAAAGATTAGGGAATAATGGCAGCTGTTTTAGCTGGTCTGCTCAGAATAGCCACTTGCTCCTTCTGAGTCAGAATGTTGGCTCATTACAAATACCAGACTGAGAATATTCACTCCTTACAATACAGCCTGGTATCGTGGTACACACAAACAAAAACCCCAAAAAGAACAACAGAAAAGGCCAAAACCCCTTCTAAGTGCACCTGTATAAATGCAGGGGAAAATGAGATATCTGGGGCAGGGGAGATATTATTTTGCTTTGTTGAGGTTTTTTTTTTTGTTGTTTGTTTGTTTCTTTTTGTTTGTTTCTTGGAGCATGGCTTCTCTGAAAGAATAACTCCTCAAGCCATAGTAAAAGACTAATTTTGTTCAAAATACAAAAAAGGAAAAACTTCCTAGTTCCCAACAAACCTTACACTTCCTGACATGCTATTTGTCCCTTCCCAAAGAATTTTTGAAGATTTTTGGGTGGTAGGGGGATGAGTGCCTACTTGTGACTTTGCCACCCCTCAATTTTTTAGCTAAAGTTACATTAATTTAGCTCTTCCCCTCCCTCTCATTTCCCTTTATAAGTTTTCCAATATTTGGAACTATTTCCCTTTCATATATGTTTATATTGACTGTCTTTTCCTGAGCTGGTGGGTTTTGTTCTTTCTTCCTTCTGTGCTTCTCCAACTTTTCATTCCTTTTGTTTCCTTCACTGTTTATTCCCCTGAACTACTTTCTATCTTTCTGAACCCTTTCAATAAATTTTAGCTAGCCAGCAAATCAAAGCCAACTGCAAATAGTCTTGCATCCACAGAACAGCTGTTGTAAAGAAACATAACTTTACTTGAAGGAATTGATAGAAACACTGCCAACCACCCAAGCTAAACTGAAGTCCAAGATGGTGGTTGGACGGATTTTTTCACCAGAGCAAAAAGAAAGAAAGTGGCCTGCCATTTGGGTTGTTAATGTACTATTCTTTACTAATTTAGAACTGCTGAACATATATTTATGGTGTCTGTGAGGGTTACAGAAAGAAAATCTGTTTCATAGCGTGCAGGACCCATGTGCCAAGCACATGGCCAACTTTTACCTCCTTGTATTAATCTAGACTTTTTCTCCAAGATCTAATAACACTTGGCATGACATCAACCCTTGCTTGGGGTAGTAAAACCAAGAAAGCAGTAACTAGGATATTATTTTCAGGGAAACACTGAAAATGGAGGGCTCTCTTTTATGAAACTTGGGAAGCTTTTATGAAATTTTCGTTGACAAGAGAAAAACAGTTCTGGCTTTGTTAGATTTGTGAAGCTGATGGTATGGGACATTCCTTGAGGGCTTCCCTCTTTGGCCATGAAAAGGCTGATGGACTGTGTAGTGAAAGAGTTAGGGGCCTTATTAATTACAGTATCTTGTTGGAGTGCCTCTGTTTATCACAACTGTAGAACTGGGAACCATATAATTTCATACTGACCAGTTTTTAAGATACGGTTTGTTGTAATTTTCAGTGTTCTCTGTTTCTCTGAAAAATGCAAATGTAAAATACTTAACATGAATGCTTAATATTTCCAGTAATTGCCCCTGCATATATATTCTTCGTAAAAACTGCAAAATGGCAAGCTGCAAGACTTTACAGCTTCTGATGCATATGTAAGTAATGTAATGAATTTGTGGTTTAGTTAGAAAATAAAGATATTTAAGCATATTTTTGGAACACACTTTACAGAATAAAGTTCTCCTGTTTGTTCCTTTTAAAGAAGTAGTACTAAATCCTCAACATAAAGAATGGATTCCTTAGACTACATTTTATTGTCTCGTAAACACTACAGAAAATGTATTATCTTAAATATTTAACCTCCTCCTCATCTAGCCTTTTCCTCGTTCTGAAATAAGGAATGGGTGAAGTAGTAGCGAGGCAGTAAACAAGTGTTGAACCTCACGTTCATATTGTGCATAGTACAAGTTCCTCAGCTATCCTGATTTTTGCTGAACTTAAGGAGCCCAAGGTTGGGAACCTGCTGTTGGCAGTGCATGTACCAAACGAGACGTCTGTTTGAAAGGAGGAAAAAATTGTCTAGGAGTATGAATGTTTGCATATTAAGAGACAGGGCCAAAGGATATTCCAGACCTTCTAGGATGATGAGTTCTGTGATATTCCCAGTAACAGGAAATTATATGAGCCTACTTTGAGACTTCTTTAAGCCTACAGAGTGCCTGGGGTCTGCTTTTGGGATCATTTTGTTTAATACATGAGTTCATAAAAAGCCAGGCATTGAGTTCAGTTGGATGGGATGCACATTCCACTGAAAAGTGATGTGTATCTTTAGCTCTCTTGCTCTCTGATCTTTCCTAGGGATGATGAAAGCAAAAGGCATTTTCTAATAATTCATGGCGGCTGCTTTGTATCGTCAGCTCCAGCAGTCAGTCATCCGATCCTGTGACACACACTGTGCTGAGATTGCCAATGCTATAGGTGACATATGCAGTATGCTCCCCTCCCCTCCCCGCCAGTGTTTCACAACAGTATGGGTTTTCGCATGTAGTGCACACTAAGGATAACAGTTCGAGGGCGGTGTTCTTTAGTTTTCAACATCTTTATGTCATGACTAAATAGTCTGGGGATAGTTACCTTGCAGATTAACCTTCCTAAAACCCCTTCTGCTCTGGCAGTAGGAGCAGAAGTTTCCAAAAGAAAATATCTGTAGAATACCTGAAGAATGATGAATATGTCTTTGCTAAACAGCCATGTATAATATTTAGTTACATATTTAGGTGTGTGTTTTGTGTATGGAGAAGGAGACAGTGTGATGTATGTATGTAGGAGGGCTTTGCAGTGCAAATGGATGACTGAGATGATGGTGCTTGTGACTGGAAACAAGTGTGCAGGTGGTCCCGTCACATCTGGGTTTTACCTCTGTAGATATCTATATAGCATTTTGTTAGTAATCTCACACTTGAGAACTAGCTTTTGACTGTGGTTTTTGACTAGTAGGAAATTGGCTGGTTTATCATGAATTTATCATCTAATTAAAGTTTTTTTAATTTTGTGAGCCTTTTCGTTGTTTTTGGTTTTGACCTAGCCTTAAGTCAGAGTTTCCCTTTGTTTCCAGTCCTTCATTTGTAAGTTGGTAAGTCTTTTTAATTTGGAGCACACTGTGTTCAGTCTTATTTGCAAAAAATGGGGAAAAAAACACCCAAAACACTGACGTCTGTCAGAGATGAAGGCTGTGAAAAACACAGCTACCAGGAAAGATGCCTAGCAGAAATATGATGATCATGCTGAAAAGCAATTTTTCAGCAGAAATAATGTCATTCATTGGGATGTTTCTAGGATAAAAAAGAAGCCTTTCTATTTTCTATCAGGGAGTAGTCGCCAAGAAGCACGTGTGAATTATGCTTTCAGAGGTCTCTTTCCAGCCTACATGCAGCAATAGAGTTTCAGCCAAAGCAGCAGCCAAACACGTAAATAGGGTTTTTTGAAAATATTCTGGTTAGTAAATAGGTTTAGGCTTCGGCTTGCAACTCAGGTATTTTTCAGAAATCTGTTTTCTTCAGTGCTTTTTTTCACAGTGTTGCTGAACGACTTGCATTTTTTGTTCGAATTAATTTGCACAATTATTTCCAAGTTGTAACTACTTAAAATGTCTTAAAATTGATTCCAGGCTCATAGGTTTTACGCAGCTGTAACCTCACTAATTACTGGAATTACTCACAATGTGTAATCTAGAGTTGCTTCCAGTTAGCAGGAGAATCCTGTGTTGGACTTTGCCCTACACTTTTTAAGAGCTTGACGCGACTCCCATAAAGGTGATGTTAGTATAAGAATTTGCAACCTTAAGGCAAATGAGAATTATGTGATGATTTTGATTAGATGTCAAGTGGGCGCTAGAAGAGAATTAGGTCTTTAATCCAAAAGTTTCAGGGCTTATTTTATCGAGCGCTGAATTAGTCAGTTGCTCTCATGTTGTCACCCTTCTGTAACAGAAGTACCTAAATATAGGGCAAAATATGGTTTTTTATCTTAAAATTGTTAACATAATTAAAAAAAAATATTAGCAGGATACAATTTTCTATTTTATTAAATTGTCTGTTTCAGTAAGTAGCAGCTTCTTAAATATCTGAGTTACTCTTTTTTGCAAATTTCTGTTCATTATGTGGAAAATCGTCAGAAAAGTAGAGGACAGAGTCTTATTAGTTCTTGATGTGAGCAACTTTTTTCTTGTCTGTTCTTATCTTGTCTATACTTTGTCAATTATCTATAAGCAATGAAAACTTTCTAAAATTAGGTGTCAGATCAAAAAGATGGAATTGGAGATCTTGTACTACAAAGCACACTGCATGCAGCATAAGGCCTAATTTTGCTAGGAAAAAAAAAATGAATGAGCTGGTGTCTTATGGCTTCAAGAACAGTTGATGTTTGACTACCTTTTGTATGGAAACAGGATTTGCCGGATCACATCAGAATATTACAGAATACTTCTAAAGAGTTAATTTTCCAAAACAGAAGAAAATTACAACCTAAATTTTGTTGGCTTTGTACATTTTAAATAACATTACATTAATATTTTGGTTTTTTTCCAGTTTTCCTTTGTGTAATACAAAATAACTACTGTTTTTAATAAATTATTTTCCTGAAAGCAAAGAATACAAGCTTAGTCACAATTTCCCAATATTTTTGCACAATCAATGAATATATAATTCATTATATCTTCCTGACATGATACTACATGTTGCCTACATTTACTAGGAGATGCTGAATTCAGCTTGTGCTTGTGTTTGTTGATAGGCACATGCTAGCAATGTAAAAAGAGTCAGTAATGTGAGACTATAATGTGACCCACCTAAAGCCTCCCAAAGAGTTATTTTCACAGCTTAATCCCACTCCTGACAAATAATCTTTGCAAAAGTAATCTTTGAGAGTTAGTAGGTAGCTTAATTAGGGAGCTGGTGTGCTAAGACACGCTGTGATCCCTGAACTAGCCTCCAGCCTTGAGGAAGATGTGTTGGTCAACTCTGGAAAGGCTGGGGGAGTGGACTATTGTGGTTCATGTGATGCATCTTTGTCCCTCGTATCTGCAGGTGAAAAAGGAGGCTGGCTTTGTCCTGAGGTGATATAAATATACTTAAGCAATGAACTTAGGGAATTCTAGTTGTGTTCCAAGAACTATATGTAGTATTCAGGATACTTTTTCTGTGACACAGGGGGGAACGTGTTAAAGAGCCAGCCATTTCAACTAAACTGGGCTTGGATTTCACTGGAGCAGAGCTATGTCGTAGATGAGAACTCCAAATTTCTGGAGGTGACCATCAGGCGCGGAGGATATCTGTGAGAAACCTCTTTTGTCAGTAAGTAAATCTTTAATATTTGAAGCTTCTTGCACCAGAAGAGGCAGCTGTTCAGGAGCTGTTTCATAGTTGCTTGTTCCTCTGTTTACATAATAAATGCCAAATAATGAGAATAACAATGGTATAGATTTTTATTGCTCAGATGTGGCTGTGTGGTTCATTTTCCACTGCTGCCACCCAGAAATCTAAGTATGTGTATTAGTAGATGTAAGAACAAATCAATAAAATGAACTTCTGCTGTTTGCCCAATGTCTTTTTCCTGCAGTCACTTGCCAGACAACAAAACAGAAGCTGGGATAC
Source organism: Phalacrocorax aristotelis (assembly GCF_949628215.1). Classification (NCBI taxonomy): domain Eukaryota; kingdom Metazoa; phylum Chordata; class Aves; order Suliformes; family Phalacrocoracidae; genus Phalacrocorax; species Phalacrocorax aristotelis. The sequence goes on from NC_134279.1 coordinate 19,239,062, forward strand.
TCTGCTTTATTTATTTTGGCAGGAGGATACATTTTGTAACACGTTAACTTTAGCCATAAGTAAACAAATAAGTTCTTGAAGTGGCTGGTCTGTGCTTGCAGAACCAAGTTGTGGAGAAGTTATTTACAACTCCACACTTTACGAGGGCAGTGTTATGCTGGCATTTGAGTTACGAGAAAATCTGGAAGCTACTAGAAATTCTCAAGGGGTTGTCTGCTAGTGGAGGTGGCAGGTGTGGAGCCTGCTATCATGGGATAGCAGAGTACCCAGCTGTGACAGCTCTGCAAAGTAAATGGGAATCATAGAAATCTTTGCACCAATGGAGCGGCTCCAGGAGCACTGAGCAGAAAGGTCTTTTTCTCCCTGATTTAAAAACAAAAAGATAAAAGGTTTAAAGTTTTAGGGTTTTTTGTCATTTAATCCCATGTATGACAATATTTCCTTTGTGCAACGCAAATATACTGGGCTATTATCTGAGTGTTAATTAAATAAGACATTTAAAATCTAAGCAGTTTTGGAATAGAAAAACTGTGTGAATTTAGGAATTAAATAATTTAGGGATGATTTCATACTTCACAGCGCCTTCAGAAGCTCTTTGCTAGCCATCGCATTCTCCAACAAACGCCTAGGCCACTGACTTGAGAGGGATTAATTGTTCTCAGCTGGGGAGGTAAAGTGACTTGTAATTGCTGGTGTTGAACCTTAATAAAAAGATGTTTATATATTTGAACTAATGCTGGATTGAAACCCAGAGGCAGTAATGAATTTCAAAACCCTATGGTGAGTTACAGATCTTAACTCCTTCACATCCACAGTTGGATTCTGCCAGTGTGTGCACCTTTGACTAAACCTAACAAGAAGGCTAGCTATAAAAATATGCAAACTTAAAAAATGTGTAACAACTCTGTGTATTTAAAAAATCTTTTCTTGAGTGCCTTCCTATGATACATTTTTATGTACGATAGTCTCACTTAAAAATTTAAAAATAAAAAATTAAGTGTGTTGCATTAAGTAACAAAAGCTGAATTAATCCTTATGTCAGTTGTAGCACCCTGCACGTGAGTTTCCAATAAAGCATGTTCACGTTTCTGGATATTGTTTTTGCTCCTTCAAAACCTTCATGGTTTATCACCATTTTATGAACTCATGCTGCAGCAAACGCCATCTGATCTGAGTAGCAAACAAAACCTACTTGCAGTTAAATCCTCATCTGCTGCTTAACTTTGATCTAAATGGATTAATCTCTAGCCCTAGAATCTCTATGCAACTACCCTCTGTGTTTTGTATTAAGATGAGAATGTGCAGTCTTTTAAACCTGTACAGTGAAAAGCTTCTGCTTGGATAGTACCCCGGCAGAGAGGATGGATATGTGACTAAGTATTGCAGTTTAGAGTTACATGAGGAAGGAAAAAATGAGGGTGGGAGAGAAGAAGCAAATTTGCATAGTGTGGTGGACCCAGTAGAATCACAGAATGTCCTGAGCTAGAAGGGACCCACAAGGATCATCAAGTCCAACTCCTGTCCCTGCACAGAACAACCCCAAATTCACACCATGTCTCTGAGGGCGTTGTCCAAGTGCTTCTTGAATATTGTCAGGCTTGGTGCCGTGATGCCTCCCTGGGGAGCCTGTTCCAGTGCTCCACCACCTTCTGGGGGAAGAACCTTTCCCTAATATCCAGCCTAACCCTCCGCTGGCACATCTTCCTGCCATTCCCTCAGGTCCTGTCATTGGTCACCAGAGAGAAGAGATCAGCGCCTGCCCCTCCTCCTCCTCCTCCCCTTGCGAGGAAGCTGCAGACCGTGATGAGGTCTCCCCTTGGTCTCCTCTTCTCCAGGCTAAACAAACCAAGTGACTTTAGCTGCTCTAAACCCTTCCTCAACTTCGTGGCCCTAAGTAAGTAAATCCTGAGAACATTGTTCTGTTGCACTGAGCTGCAATTCCACATCAGATGTCCAGTTATTTACTCACCTAGCTAGGAGAGCATCTGCAGAAGCAAGACTTGGACAGATGGCAAAAGTCTTTCGGGCTTATTTAGTGTGCAGGTAAAAGTGATAAAAGAACTTCACAGATCTTAAATGTGTATAACTACAGCACAGATACAGAGTGGTAACAGAAACTGTAAGCACAAAGTATTAAACATAATGATTAATTTCTCTTTGAAAGAGATGAGCAATGGGGTTGTTTTTTTATTTGGTTGGGTTTTTTTGTTTGGTTTTTTTTTTTAATGTGGATGACTGAATTATATCTTCAATGAAGGCTTGAACACCTTAATTGACATGAACGAATTTCTTAACAGACTGATATATCTTTTTCTGAAGGCATAACTGGAAAACCTTTTCCACAAATTTTTATATAGGTGGGAAAATTGGCTCTGTTGAACAGTTCTGTTCAGCCATATTTGATAACTAACCTTATGCATCAGTAACTTTGTTGATGCTTGTGTAGGTTTTAAGTGCCCAGCAGGTGAAGTCAATGGAATTTTTCATGCAAATACAATTCTTTATGCACACGAATGTTGGCAGGACCCTACCCTAATTGCCTATTTTTTATGAGCTATGCAACAATGTTAGAGAAAGTGTGATATAACCATCCTCATTTTTTTCTGAAGGTCCGTAACTGCCAGATTAGCATTTTTAAATTATTTTTCATGTCTGTTGTTTTAATTTTATTAAAACACTAAAATGCATGGAGAATATTTCCTCTGAATTTTTATGCAAGTATTGGAACCAAAGATGGTAACAGCAGTAAAGGATAAAGACTTCAAGGGGGAACCTCAGAAACAGGTCTGGTTCAATCCAGGACAGGCTTCGGCTGCCTGGCGAGTGAGGATATTTGCAGACAATGAATATGAGGCACCTGAAACATTCCAGATTGTTCTGTCTGATCTGGTTATGGATGCCCTTGAGATTCCAGCAATAGCAACAGCTGAAATCGTGTATCCTGGTGATGGTATGTATCACTTCTCATTCCCTTAGAATTTGTGATTAGGTGCAGTATTGTTCACTTGTGGGTCCTATAAGTACCTGTATACCTCATCTGTCTTTGCTCTGTTGTGGTTCAGCCCTGTCTTACCTAGCTGAACAAGAATTTTGTATTTCTCATTAAATCTCTTCCCTGGCTAAATTAATACTCTGTATGTAATGTCATATAGGTGTTCAGCCTTGGTCCCCCGCTTCTCTCATCATGTTTTTCTTTGGTGTCTATAGTGTATATTCCTCAACTGGAATATAGAGTGGAGGAAGATACAGGTGAACTGCTGATTCCTGTTAGAAGATCTGGAGATGTCAGTCAAGAACTGATGGTCATTTGTTCTACACAACAAGGTATGTTATCTAGCTAGGTAACAGATTATTTGGCATAATATCCATGGTAAGTAAGAAAGCGCATGCATTTGTTGTTTGTCAGCAAATATTGCCAGTAATTTCAGTAGCTGGAACAAGTGATTTTTACAGGCACCTGACACATGTCTAGTTCTATTTTAAAGCCCAAAATATAAGAATATATGTGTGTGTGCATGCACATGTATTTATATGTATTAAGGATGGACTACATGATCCTTGAGGTCCCTTCCAACCTGTGATTTTGTGTATACGTGTATGTACACATACATACATGTGTATATATATGTATACATATATATACCTTTTTTTGAAGAGGCATCATTTTTTTCCTGCAGCTTTTGCTGCTGAAGAGGAAATGCCTGTCCCTGCAGGGATTGTTTAGTGAAGAAAAAAAGGATTCTTCTAGTCTTAAGCCCTGTACCTCTCCTGTTGTTAGGGATCTGATTGATTGCTGCACCTTTGTATATATCCTGAAGGAGAACTGAGGTCCCCAATGTCGTCAGAGTTTTGCTTTTTGACTGTGTAGCTGGAAGAAGCCAAGTCAGGGATTCAGTTGATTTGGCAAGAAATAGTATTTCAAAATTGACAGAATCCAGGCACTGAATATCATTTTTTTGTTTAAGCATAACTGACACAGAAGGCTGCATGAAGCAATGATTTGTTTTAATAGTGCTTTTTATCTTGTTTGTGAATCTGTGTTATCAAAGAAGGTGATGTATGGAGTTGGTCATAAACCACAGAGAAAAGATTTAGATCTAAACCATTTCTAAAATCAAATGAGATTTTGGGGTTTTGGTTAGGTTAAAGGCCAGCTATAAAATTCAAATCACAACCCTGTCTTCAGGAGAAATTCAGAGATGTGTGAATGTAAGTGTGTGGGTGGTGTGCGGACTTTCAGCATGGTGATAGTCATTTAGATACTATAGTGAATACAGACAGGTAGTTGATAATATGATTGTTTCTTCAACTCATTTGAGTCTTAAATTTTCCAAATATAGTTCTTGACTACAAAATAAGCCTGCTATTAACTGAAAAAGCAAGATGGCAGAGGCAAGAAAGTATTAGATATTGTAAAAATACTATATATTGTAAAATATATCAGATAACTCTTAATCAAAACTAATATGTGCATTCAAAAACAGATTTAATAAAGATAAGGTAACAGTAATTTATAAGTGAAACCAGGCTTAAGATAGAGGTTAGCATTTTTCTAAGCAGTGAAATATTAAAGTTTTGATTGAAAAAACTTTTTTATATAGAAGTCTTCTATCAGCTAGTCATAGCTTGAGATACCAGCATTCTGTATACTTCATGGGCAGGGAAAATGGGGGATCATCCTCAGTTCTGTGACTTACTTAAACTTGTGGTTCAGAAAATCCTTTTAATGTTTTTTGTTTCTATTTTAGGCTTACCTGTAAGAGTCAGCCTGAGTGGTTGGCAATAATCTTCAGAGTGTCAGGCATTCAGAACTCATTTGTTCCTTCATCAGTGACTTATAAGGGCTTAACAGAATTTTCCCTCTTTTGTTCTGTATTGAGGCACAGAAAACCTTACCAAGTTACTTAAGGCTTTTTGTCCTTGTAGGCTGTCAACTTGTCAGGCCTCAATAACCCTAGCCATTTACCCAAATGCACAATTGCTCTAATTGTTGTCATGATATGTGTTTTTCATAAACATGCTGCAGTAAAATAATTTTTCTCAAAGTTTTAAACGTGGTAAGGATGGTAAACATGGCACTGCCTCTCATTTAATCTTTCTCACCCTGCTTAATAAGCATCTGACACATTACTCACCCCTGCCCCTGGTAACAGAAGGTAATCAATGCATGCTGTGTATACTTACGACCTCTGAAAATCAGGCCACTTAACGTACTCAGAATTATGTGGGTTAGAAGGGACTTTGAGAGGTCTCCAGTTAGATCTGTTCCTCAAAGCAGGGGCAGCTGTAAGTTGGGATGGGGTTGCTCCAGCTTTTGGCCCTGAAAATCCCTGTGGACCAAGGGCAGGGACACTGAGGAATTCCACTTGTAAGTCATCTTCAGGTGGAGTACAAAGTATTTACAACCACCCTTTGATCCTGGTGACCTAGCCAGTTTTCACCCATTTAGCAGTCCACCCAACCAGACAGTAACATCCCAGCTGGCTACAAGGATGCCAGTAGTGCAAATCCACAGCAGTTCTTAGGTTCATTTTGCATATAAGCCCTCCCTTTTTTAAAAAAAGTATTTCACACAAATAAATGCAGCAGAAGTAAGAGGGAGGGAATTCCCCCCCACACACACCTTCTAAGAATCACAAAATGAGGTAAACGTGAAATTCAAATTCACGTTCGTTTGTTCAGGAAGACTCCTCATCCTCAAGTCCCAATGACTTTCGTAGGCAATCTGATCCATGAAGGAATAGTGTGTAGAAGTGAAAAGGGAAAACATCTTGCCATTTTCCAGTGCAAACATTATGAAATGTGGTCAGTCATGTGTGATGTTCAATCGTGTGGCTCCACATCCTCATCTTTCAACAGTAAAACCTATTTGGGGATTTTGCCCCTTGCCTCTCCTAACTGCTCTTGCACCCTTTTCTTCTTCCCTCACAAAACTGCTTTTTAGTGTGACTGTTCTACTGCTGATGGGGCTGTGCTCTACATAATTCATGTCAAAGCATATTTTTGGGAGGTTTGTTTGATTAATTTTTTTAATTAGTTCACTCACTTCTCTTACCTGGTTGAAGTGCAGCCCCACAAAAAAGTTGAGTCAGGATAACTGGACATAATAGTGAATTGGGAGCAGGAATAGTTTCATGAGGGTGTTGGGTGATAAGAGCCCTCTGAGCCACGTGGCTACTGGAGAACTTGTAATTATAAATAGGAAGAATTTCTTGTGTTTAACTTGTTACCAAAGCACACTTATTAGTCAGTTCCAGCATAAAACACTTTTTCTGTGTTTGTTTCATTTAAAGGGCTGTGTTCTACTGCTTCTTTAAAGTCCTGAGTCTCTGTAATTCATTTTTTACCCTCTCTCATCATAGGTTCTGCTACTGGCACAGTACTGTCCACTGTCTTGTCTTATTCTGACTACATCTCACATCCTGAAGATCATAGCAGCATCGTTCATTTTAATAAGGATGAGACTGAGAAAATCTGTTGTATTATCACTATTGATGACTCTCTTTATGAGGAAGATGAGACCTTCAATATTTCTCTGAGCATGCCATTGGGGGGCCAAATTGGCTCTGAATTCCCAAGCTCTAAAGCAATAATCTTGGCTGACACAGATGATGGTGAGTACGAAGAAGCAATTTTGTTTTACTGGGACTTCCCTCTTCAGAAGTTTTCCTGATTAAATAATCTCTTCCACTGTGTTTTTGTTTTTTAAACAGCTGAAAATATGGGTCTAGGATTTGCTTAGTAGAGAAACTGGCAGAACAGGCATATGAACTATAAGTTGCAGTGTAAATATGTATCATGCACTTTGGCTTATGCTGTTTTGTTATTGCAGTAGGAGTTGAGGATTAGATTTTATTTTCTTGAATGGCATAGGACTAGATGGCTGTTTTATTACTCTGAAGTAGATCTGTGAGGATTAGATTTACTGTTACTGCAGCAGAGTGTGTGATTACGGTAATTTACACAGGTATAGGATTTGTTTTGTGACAATATTATAGATGAAAAAAATTTGTATACTATCAGATAAAGTGGAAGAGTAGAAATAGTTAATAGAGGCTAATTTGGCCTGCACAGTAATTCCGAGTGTGTCAAGATCAGTGCACTTCTAAGGTAGAAATGCAAATCTTCCCTTTTTATTACACTTAAAGACAGAATTCAAGAATTTATATTGTTAGACAGAAGGAAAAGAAAAGCCACGTACTTTGTCATACTTCTGTTTGTTCTTTTAGTCCCTGTCTAAATCTTTCGTGCTAATCCAATCTTGTGAATATAATTGTGCTAAATAAGGCAGGAGTTTTGCACTGTGATTAGACATATCCATGGTATACAGGAGCGGTCAGGTTAAGTATTTATACTGCGCTGATTCTTTGGAGCTTTTGATTAACTTCCTAAATAATGAGAATCTGGGGGCTGATTTCAGCATCCTGTAATAAAAGGAGTAATTTTCATGCTGTGGTATGAAGAAAAGACAGGTGCTAAAGATCCAGGAGAATATTTCTATTAGCTACTGTTTATTTCTACCCTTTTGTGTGTCCCACAGAAGTCAACTAGTCAAAACAGGCACAGTTAAATTGGTCAGGGGAAAAATGTTTACTCAAATGGAACAAGAATGGGCCAAAATAATCACTGGTGTAATTCCTCTGAAGCCAAAGGATTTACATCAGGAGTGAATTTGCCATAAGAATGAAGAAATCATGGTCTTTAGCTTGAGTGAATTTGCCATAAGAATGAAGAAATCATGGTCTTTAGCTTGATGAGATTTGTTGAAAGGCTTCTTTATCCTTTTCAGAGAATAAGAAGTTAAAATAATGAAGAATTAACCATTGCAGCAAGGAGGGAGTTCTTTTTTTTACCAGACTCAATGAACAGATTTTTATTTACATGGAAAACAAAATTATTTATTATCAGCAGATCAAAACTGCTTTCTGTGCAGTTTTTTATAGTTAGAAAATTATTTTTATACATAAAGCTAAATTAGATATAATTGTTTCACATTAATAGAAAATTATCATGCTTCTACTTTTCAATACAGCTTTGATAGGTTATCATGTATTCACTTTCTTTCTTTCTTTGTTACAAAGCTTTCTAAGAGTACCATCTGGCAACGTAGTTAACGACCTATCATCAGATAAATTCAGAGTAATTCTGAACTTAGCCTATGTCATATGGAAAGATGGCCAGGCCTTAAGCTCAATTTGTTAGAGTGTGTGCTCTGAAATGAAAAGTCTCTTAAGAATACATCACTTTATAAGACTATTTCCATTTTGCATAAACAGACAGGAAACAGGCTGCAACTCTATTTTGATCTGACTTGGAAGCAGACTGCTGGCATTGGATTGATTGATAAGAAACTGGACAGCCTTTTCCCAAAAGTGTAAAATTTGAGTTTCAGAGAGTAAAGTTTCACCAGTTTTGTTTTTCTGCAGAATGATACCTTGATCAACCAAACATTTCTAATACTTACACAGTACTGTAAGTGTATATACAGTGGATAAGTCTACATACCTACAGTTCCTACAGTGGATAGTACTACAGTCCGTTAAAGTGAAAAAGAAGATTTCATAGCCATATGCCTGGTTGTGTCTGAAAGATGAATATTTTGGGGGTTTTGTTAATACTGGGAAAAATGGGTTGTTTAAGCACATAAAGTTTCCCATTTTGAAGTGCAATATGCTAAAAACTGAAGTATGCAGACCAAGGTTAGAATGATTGTTAGGCTCAGTAAAGGAATAAGGCAATAGTAAGCCAGAAAGTGCTTCTTTCCAACTGGAAAAAAGCTGAGTACAGCTTTGATATGGGATGTGACTGCATTTGCACAATCACAATCCTTTGGTCAAGTTAGTCATGATGAGGTGCGCTGTGATGCTTCTAACAAAAAGGATCGGAGAACCCTACAAGGAGAAAAAGAAAGAAATTGAGAGACCGAGATTTAAAAATATATATTAATATAATTATTCGCAGCATTAAGGGATAATAGTAATCCCATGTTAGCCAGCCTAGAAAAAGAAAAGGAAAATGCAAAATTTTATTATTAAGATCTGATAGTATTTCGAACTACTTATAAGGATAATTGACCATACACAGCATAAATTCATGTTGATTCAGGCCATGATTAGCATTAAAGAAATTAACCTGGAACATGATACATATTTTTTGCATTTGTGGGGATTTTTATATTAGAAATTTTTACAAAAATTTCCATAATATTGGCACCACTTCCAGAATTTTACAGTTTAATGAACTGCTTAACAGTTCACATGAAAAGTAGGTAACCTTGCAGCAGAATACTAGGCATAGTTCTTCATGTGTAATGGTGAGCTCTGAGGTTGAACCCCTTTATTTGTAAGTACAGATTGTAAAAATATAGCTGTGATTGAGTAAAGGGCAATATAGCAGATAAACTTGAATAATTACACCGTAAGTGCTTAAATACCTACAGAGCTCTTAGGCTACATCAGTGCAGTTAACGGAGTTTTTGTCAATAGCAAGATAAGGCCTTTTGACAGCGTAGGCAAGCGTGCAACTATGACCACACGCAGATACATGCAGTATGAATGTGTTCCTTTCTATAGCAAGCAACACAGGAAATACTCCTCAGACTTTTTCTAAATAAAAGTGATTTGGGAATGATTACTTTGCTCTTTTGTTCACCCATGATGAGATCCTGTGAACACTCCCAGACATACATATAAAAGCAAATACCTTGTGCTGATTTTGTTCACAGTATTCCGCATCTCACAATGGTCAAATACAACGAAAGCAGGTTATTGCTTGGTACTAGTATTGGTATTGTTTAACATTAGTAAGATTTGGAGTAACAAATGTATTTCTTGTTTCTGTATTTCTTTAAAAAAAGGAATACATTTGGGAGAGAAAAGGCCTGAGTTTCTTAGGCCAAAGAAAGCTATATGTAAATGCCACAACTTTAATGTCAATCATTTCGGTGCTGCTGCATGTCAGTGGAAGTTGAAGAATTAGTTGTATTAAGTACTCTGAAGCGTTTTCACGCTATAGAGCAAGAATGAAAGCCACCTGAAGTGTCATCAATGAAGGCAGTCAGGTGTGCTGTCAGAGTTTCTGTTAGCGGAATTACTGCTGTTTAAATATTTATACAGAGTGGTTCACAAAGTATATAACATATTTCGGAAAAAAACATTCTATTAGTAAAGATAACATCACCATAAGGTGAGAGAAATACCAGGCATTCAAACATTATTAAATTCGCTTAATCACTACTCCAGTTTTGGAAGTCTGATACCAGAGCACAGGCAGGAATGGAAATTATTTTTGTCTTGCTGGCTGTTTTGTCGGGATGTCTCATGAGAGCTTCATAAAACCTGTGAGATCACTGATAACTACAATGCTAGGTGTGTGTGAGGATGGAGGAGAAAGAAGTTTCTTGGCTTTATTGTTTCAGGGTTTGAGGTTTCTTACATATTCCGCTAGGTCTCCCTCTCTGAAGGACCCTACCTTGCTGCATTTTTAAATAAATGGATCTGTATAATGGCCTTATACTGGAAAGTAAAGCACACATTACAGTGACTTTTTTCTGTGAAATGCATGAAAATTTTCAGTATTAGTTCTGTACACAGGCCTATTTTCATCTCTCAGATGTAAAACTTAATCAGATATAGAAACTTATCCCTATTTAGCATCTGAAGGATTCAAATTTCCACCATCTCTACTTAGGTGTGGTACAGTTTGTGCTTTATACAGAGGAAAGAGTTGATCAAAGCTTGAAGTATGGTTTGAAAGGCATATGCCCAGGGATTCCTTAAAAAGAAAACAGACTTTATAAAGAAGAGAGTCCTAAAATTTTGTTGTCAGTGTCATGAGGAGAGGCCTGCCACAGACTGCCTCAAGTGAAGATCCATAGCTCCTTACAGAGTCATGTTACATGCACATAAAAATCAGAAATAATTCATTATTAGGTCTCAAGAGTCTTCAGAGTCACCATTTTCATATAGCTTAGTGCATGAAAAAGTTTAAAACGTAAATATCTCTCAAACTATTACTCCACGTTGTCATAGCATCACAGTAACATTTAAATAAAGGAAAGTGTTAGTTCAAGAATTAAAAAGAAAAAGAAACAGCAAGTTAATAGTCAAGACATAATGTCTGTCCTCTGATCTAGGGTCTCTCCAAGCCAGAGAACAATGCAGGTTTTGTAGTAGACCCTTGATCCTAAACCAGTAAGCTCTGAGTTGTGTATCATTTTCCTGTGAGTGGGCGCCTGGGAGCACGCTGTCTTGTCTAGCTGAACAACGGGGCTGGTTGTTCAGTAAACAGCTTTGAAGAAATAGGTGCAAACAGCTTGTGGTTTTCTAAGTGAGTGGAAATCCACTTTAGCTCTTTGCTTGTGTGTTTAGGTGGTATCACTGGTAGAATAGGTTTCAGGACCGCAGCTTAAAAAGAAAGAAAATTGGCTGGCTTTCCAGGCCAAACTAACACTTAGAACTATTATTTTATGAAGGAAAAATGATTCTAAATTTAATAGTTTATGGCATTTCATGATTGAAATCACTGTTGTTTACTAAAGATTATGAGTTAGCTAAGATGCTGTTCTGCTTTCTTAGTTAAATGGTAACTGATGTAATGATTTCTTCACTGACCATCATAAAAGGGAGGGAAGAGTATAAATACATTAATAACCTCCACTTTTAAAACGGCTTTTCTTTTTCCCTTTTTTTTTTTTTAAAAAAGTGTATCAGCTTTTGAATCCTAAATAAGGTATATGTCTTTAAAATATAATGCCTTGGTAGAATTTAAAGGGTACCGAGGTTACCTTTGCGCTCCATAATAAGAATGGATTGTGTTTCAGAGGCAAGTGATTAATTTGCTGTAATAATTGAGTCATAAGCGTGATCTCCCTTGAGGGATGGACATGTATGTTTAATAGCCCGTTGACTGATGTTTATTATCCCTACTGTTTTTGAGATAGCAGTTGTATCTAGGTAGGACGTTCAGAAGCTCTGAAAACACAGAAAATGCTGTTGAATATTTCACTGGTCACAGTATCCAAGGAACAATTAAGAAAGTTGTACTATATTTATGTTGGAAATGTTAATCTGAAAGATCTTTTAAAAATAATTATAGATACACGTCTTTTTTTAATCTTATTTTCATCTGCTTGTGTTGGAAATGAACGAAAGTATTTGCTTACTCAGTATTTTTCATTGATATTACAATAAGATTGAGAAACTTTGGATCATTGCAGCAAGCATTTCGAGTTCTCTCAGCTGGAGAATTATAAAAAGCTTAGCACAATTTAAGATGACAAATTATGGTGAGTATAATAGAAATGGGAAAGATGACTCTAATAAGAATAATATGACCTATTATTGCATTTCCTTAAGCCATATTTGAAAACAAAATGCTTGTTATCAAAAGGAGCAGCACTGACATCTGAAGTTATAATGTTACAGTCTGTATAGTTGTAGACAGTGTGTGAACATTCAAGGGGGAAAAAAGTTGCTCTCCCAATTGAGGACGCTGGTATTTAGAGGCGAATTCAATACAATTATCAGGCACTGCAATAAGCTGAACTGCCTGATTTCTTAGTACTTCAAAAGAATTTACATCCTGTACTTGAAAATCCATTAAGCTGTGCCTGAGTGAAATTGATGGACCTTTGATATTTGAAAGCAGATTCCTATGTAAATAGAGAAAATTAACCAGTCTAATTTTTAAACTAAATCTGGAATCTTTGGCAGTTCTTCCAGAGGGGAAGAAGGAATGGGAAAAAACAGATTATATTATATTACAAGTACTTTTAAAATGTTTTTAATATATAAATATTAATTTTCCTTTAATTACAAAGATCTTTGATTACTCCTGCCCAGAGTAAATAATTTGCAGTGATCATCTTCATGAAATGTGGCCAAAACTGTAACAGTTTTTGTCAAGTTGTATTTTTCCAAATTATTTTTCCACTCTTGGTAGGGTCCCCTGATGACTTTTCTGCCCGCTCAGTTGAAATAGGATCCTGGTCTCGGTGACACTGATATAACCTGAGGTTTGCCATTGACTTGTGAAGAATTACTCATTCTGTGCTTTACACAAGTTGGTTAAACAGAACTGTAACAACTTATAGGGCATCATTTGTCACTTGATAATCCATTAGTTGAGACAAAAAGGCAGGTAAGTTTGGGTATTTAGACTCCTACTCTTCTCCCCACCATGTGGGGAAGACTTCAGTAGTAAAAGCTGCATAGCCTGTGGGAGGAGAATGTGGTCATCTTCAAACTCTTACCTGTCATGGCAGGGGGAAAAATGCCAAAACTGGCAAATAACTGATCATTAAAACTGCTGATTGGAGGGATGGGAGGAAGGTGGGGAGAAAAACCTGTGTTGGGGTACTGCTTCAGGCAAAGCAAAGATTTCTTTGAAAACAGCTTGAAGTATTTAACTGACATAAGATGACATATTCAGTTTGACTTTAAGTCACGGTACCCCTTTTCTTAAAATGCAAAAATACTTCAAGAATTAAAAAATAATTTTTCAAGAAGAAAGCCAACACTTTCAACCCCCCAAAGGCTGCGATTTTTAGCTAGAAGTCTTGCAGTCCTGTTGAATAGATCTGTCTCTCAAAAAACCACATTTTAAAGAACTTTTTGTTTTGTTAAACTATTTAAGTCATCATCAAATGTCTGGTTTCATTCTCCAACCTTTCTCTTGAGTTTTGCATGCAAAAGCTTTGCTTTGTTAGACATCCTGCTGGGCTGACTAAGACAGGAGTTGTTTCAGCCTGTTTAAAGATAATCTGTCAAAAGGCTGAAAATAAATACTAATGCAGTCCTGCTTGGAACACTTGTCCCTTCCTCAGTACTGTGCGCTGGACACCTCGTCTGCTGCAGCAAGTCTTTGTGATTATCAGGGTTTGCTCCGATGGTGAAGTAACATGAAAGTTCACAGTTCAGTGGCACAAGAATATTACAGCAAGTATCCACAGGTGCCTGCAAGCTGGAGTGGCAATGTTTATATAGGTATGGCCCAGATGGTGTTCTGATGGTTTTATACGTATATGGGGGAAGCAGATAGTGCCTCTAGGCAAATATAAAATTCTCAATTAGCTGGCAGTGCTCTCTGTCCCTGTGAGAAAAGAACTTAGCTAGATATTCTCATCCATTCACAAAAAGAATGTTTATTTAGGTTTAGGAAGGTGAGATCCAGAAGGTAAAAAATTATTACTAGGAAGAGGCATTTTTATTATTGAGCTGTTTCACACTATATAGAAAAGCCTGTGTATTTTTCTGTGCTCTACTTGGCACATTGAGTCACTGGAAACCATCTGTCCCTCCTGTAAAATTGGCTTTAAGCTCAGTAATAAATTGAGCTCTGGAAAACAGCAGGTAGCCAAAAATTAAAAACTCCTTACAGACCATGGTGTTTTAATCTAAGCTTCCATTTCCGCAGATTTAGGGGACAACAATCACAACTTTTAATGCTTTCCTGAGGTCTTTGAATTTCCCCAAGAGGTGCGATAGGAATGCAGCGTCTTAGATGAGTGCCAGGCTTTTGTGCAATTGCAGCAGTTCTACTAAAGAAGGTGCCGGCTATTGTGCTAAAATACTGTTGCTGTGGCATTGTGTCAATATAAACTAGCAGTAATATGCAACATGGGAAAGATATGTCACGCTCTATTAATACTGATAGCAAGATAAGGCCTCCTATTGTTTAGGTGACAAAAGTAAAGGAGGCCATATATTGAATTTAGCAGACTCTATCCATTACTTAGTAAAAGCAGCAGGTATAACGTGTCTCCCGTGTGGGCTTCTTCATTTTTCTTGATGGGTATTCAGAAAGGCGGCTAAACTGGTGCTAGTTTGAGACAGTCTTGTGATGTTTGATCTCTTATGCTAAACAATAGAGTCTGCTTAAACCCAATTTAATATTGGCCTTTTCCATGACATGGGCTGCGCAGCTTTTTGTATTCCCTATGAATAATTAAAGTCAGTTTACCACACTGAAAAAAAACCCAGCTTGTAACCCTTTAACCTGCTACATCCATGTCAAATGTTTGCTTTGAAAACAGTTTTTTAAACAAAAAAAGTCTGAACTCTTGAAATCCTGCAAACTGCCTTTATCTTTTTGGGGAGGGGGAAGGTGTATTTAGGTATATATTTCCTTTAACAATAAAGTTTTTATAAAAATCTGCCTTGGTTTGCTGAACAAAAATATAATGGAAGAACTATGCCATGTCTTCTGTCTGTGTTATGCTACAGAGTCACAATTTTTGAAATGGCTGTTTTATTCAGATGGTAAGGTAAACAGCCAGTAAGCTCAACAGCTGGCTGTGGAAGATCTATGTCAGCTGCAGATAAGACCAAAAACATATAGATATAACACTACATTTACTTAATGCAAGGAGTGTTTAGTTTGGTTTTTTTTAAAGGATTACAAAAACCCTTACACATTTATGTAAGTGGACAGTAGATATTACTGGGATTTGCAGCGGGAACTGGTAATGCTCCCCCCTCCGCCCCCCAGCTGTTAACATATTAAAAGTCAAACTGCAGAGTTTGAGCGCTAAAACTCAGACTGGAGAGTTTAAGCACTAAATATACCTGTGCATAAGAGCAGGCCAAAAGAGGCTTTTTCAAAAATATATGCTTTTTTTTTTTTCTGTATTTAGAACCTGCTTTCTACTTCGGTACCACTGAGTATCGAGCTGATGAAAGTGCTGGTTATGTGGACATCCATGTCCGGAGGACTGGAACAGATCTGTCCAAAGCAGCTTTTGTCACGGTGTGTTCCAGAAAAACAGAACCAGTGTCAGCAGAGGGTGAGTTACTCATATAAGCATTGCTCAGGTTGCTTTTGAGTATGTGAGCGTGAAAATGGGCTATCTGGCATTCACTCTTATTTATCTTCAGTGTATATATGGGATGGAAAAGTTAAGTAAAAGACATCAGAAGTGGATTTATCAGGTAGAAAACATGATATTTGTGTCCCAGTTGTGTATGGCAAGGACAGCTCAGGTAAGCTCACTGACTTTCTGATGGAGATGGCAGAATGGATATGAATAAAATGATCGTTAATTTACTCACACCTTAACTGATGGCAGACATTGGGAAGAATGGAGTGAGAGAGAGAGGGTATCATCTTTATAGCACTGTGTTTCCCTGGAATAAACCTGAATTTACAGTGTAAGTCTGCAGTTGCCCTGAAATGATGCTACCAGTGCATTAGCCAGGGAAGCTTTCTTTATCTACAAGAGCTGGTGTATCTGAGGTTTTAGGATCTCTCAGTTACTGTGGAGACAAATTCCGGAAGGCACAACCAGTGTGACCTCCAAGGATTTTCTCTGTCCAACAATGACCCAAAATACCCAAAATCTGGTGACTGGCTCTGTAAAACCCAGTCCCAAAGAAAAGTCATTTCCCTATCAGACTTTGGGAATACTTAGGCTGGCCAAAATTTTGAAGTGCTCTTTAAATATGTTGCTTCACTTGCTAGCTGCTAAATTGATTTTAAAGAGCGGTTACAGGTGCTGGCTGTCAAGGAAATCAGTTGCATTAGTGAGAATTTCTCTGTTCAGCCCAATAAATTGATGACACGCTGGGAAGAGATAGATAAGGCTTCAGAAATTTTCATATTAATCAAGCTGAAAGCAAAATTTTCTTTTTTAATATGTATGTGATAGATGATCAGATTTGCTACCAAAATAACAAAGAATTACAGCTGCTAGTAATGCAGCATGTATGATTGAAGGGACAGTTAATTAACTTATAATGTACATAAATGAAAACAGAATTCAACTACGGTTACTGAAAAACAGGGAAGCGGTTAGCAAAATAGACAATGTATGTGATGAATATGTGAGGACTCACTGTTCAGGTGAAGAAATATGATTGGATCCTACAGAATTTTCTGTGTTGTGTATAAAGTAGCGAACTAATGTTGCATTTCCAATCTTGTATTTATAGTTTTTTTAAAACAAATAACTTCTGTTAAAGCCTAGTTATGAGATTTGGAAAAATATGCTTTTCACTAAATCTTCGCCTAATGTCAAATATTTACAGGGTTTTGCACACAAAAAATATTAATATAGTTGTATACGAAATGCCTATGGACACAATATTTGATTAAGGAAAGAACAAAACCTGTGCAAGAATTGTAGTTCTTCATGATGCACAGAGCTGACCAGGGAGGTCAGCTTTTACGCAGGTAAGTGTTCCTTGCCTCTAATCCAGAGGCTTTGTAAAGTTGCGTAAAAGAAAAAGGCACAGTTGCTTTTAAGTATGTAGACTTCAACGTACGGTGACAAAGAAGGGAAAGAATAGCTGTCATTACAAGCAACAAGCAGAACATTTAAAAGGGGATAGGGAGGAACACTCTGGTTAAAAAGAATGCAAAATTATGAAAATAGAATCTCAGTGAAACAATGGGGCACGAGCAGAAGGAAGAAGTGAAGTCATTTTACATCTTCCAGTTTAGGTTTAATAGTCTCATACACACACACACACACACACAAGTCATTCTAGGTGTTTTCATGTGCACTCAGTCTGCCTGCTTCTTCTAGGGATGAGACAGTGGTAAGAGCATGATTTTCAAGTTCAGTGATCTAGCCTAGTGCAAGACGCTTTTTCTTAGGGTGCAGGAGGAATTATTCTGGGACAAACATCTGCTCCTTTAAGATAAATAGCTAAATAAAACCTCATGTATGTAGTCCAGAATTGAGCAAAAGGGTTAAATTGCTGTGGACATCAGGTCTGTTGTGTGTTGTGGAGGCCATAGCCTGTTAATCTGCAGTTAGAAGGATCTTCAACAAGTTTTAATTCAGCTGATGGCATAAAGAGTAAATAGTGATCCAGATATATATATATTTGTGTGTGTGTGTCTGTGTTGCACTGTGTGTTCATTGTTCCCAAATTTATTTGCACGTGACAAAATTCTAAATTAAATTTTCTCTGGGAAAGCAATAGAAACTGCTGCAAACACAGTTCACAAACCTACAAGTGAATGTTAACATATAGTAGTAACTGACCATACAAGTCTTGTTGCTTCCCAAACAACTGGGGTTGATTATGTGGGTATCAGCCGCAACCTGGATTTTACACCAGGAGTCAACACACAAGTGTTTCATGTGATCATCCTTGTTGATTTGGGCCAGCCTGTTCTGGAAGGTCTGGAGAAGTTTGAACTAGTTCTCTGTGTGCCCACGAATGCAGTGCTTGGAAAGCCTAGCAAAACTACTGCCTTTATCAATGACACTGTCACTGACTGTAAGTATGAAGGGGGTGGAAGAGAGTTTTTCCAAAGGGTTTTCCTTTTAGTGCTTTAAGTGCACTTAGAAGGTGGAAGATCTCTTTTGGCAGTAGCATAAATTAGTATGTGTATAAGCCCTGTAATATATCTTTTACCCCAACAACATTATAAAGATTAACAGCTGTGTGCTACACCTGAAGTTGGAACATAGGACTATAGTGCAGGTTCTTTACTCTGAATTCTCTTCCTTCTCATTATGTACCTGAAGATACTGTTTTGGACAACTTAACACAATAGTGGAACTGTGCCATGAGCTAAAAGTACATTTGTTTATGCCTGGTGCATTAAGGCTATTTGTTTGAATTTTAAAGGTAGAGGAGCCATAGGGATTAAATTTTTTTCCACCTGGTAGTTATCTGAACACCAAAAATTGTAGGGAGCTAAGTTTTTCAAATAATTACGTAGATTGCTATTGCATGAAACTGTAACTGTAGGGAAGCATTAAGGGGAAAAAAATGTAGGTGTAAAACTGTAGCAGTAAACAATACTCAACACAGCGCCATTTACAAGTTCTCCAGCACTGCTAAGTAAACCGAGCTGACTCCCAGCAGTCTCAGGTTTCTGCAAATTCACTGCACTTCAAAGATTTAAAGAAGCTATATGGTTTTAGAAAGCTCGTTCTCAAACAGAACTTTGAAGAGCAGTTACAGTTTCACTCTAAAATATTTACTTGTTCAAGTCAGTGCAAATACTGACTTCATTGGAGATGGACTTGTGGTCATCACCCTTTTTTGCCCTTGTGGTACCGTGCACCTACTTCCTCTCTGCATCAAAGGTAAAAGAAACTGCTTTGTGAAAAATAATCCCAGAGCTCTGAAGTGGCTCAAATGCTATTTTTAAAGAAATCACCAAGTCTTAGCTACTGTGAGAAGACTGGTGACAGCATTAGTACTGAGTTGGCAATCAGTTGCTGTAGACCAGGAAAGTGTTTGAGTTCATCTAGATTCAGAATCTGTGTTTAAAAAGCATGTGTAAATCTGAACCTTCTTCAGTTTATTGTACAAAGCTAGCAAATACAATGGGAAGTTAAAGAAAATTACTTTTTTTTTTTAGGAATGCCGTTAATATTTTCTGCCCGTGTGTGGGTCCTTTTCACTTTGCATAACATGTTCTGTTGTCAGTACCCAAAGTCCAGTTTAAAGAAGCAGCGTACATGGCAAACGGAAAAGATGAACAGCTGGTGGCCCTCATTTATTGAAGCGGTGACATTAACCATAAATTCACAGTGTATTGCTATTCTCGCCAGGGTTCTGCCCAAGTTATGATGGACTACAAGGAGAGGCCAAATACAGATGAGCCTCTGGTGGTGCTTCTCCCAGGTAAGCTTTTCCCTTTGGAATTAGAAAAGAATGTGCGACTTTTGTCTGACAAATAACCTGATGGTAAATAGGAGCAAGACCTGCAGGACCTTCAGGGAGTTGTTATGCCAGTTGAGCTTCCATGGATGAAAAATTCAGCACAGGACTACTTAACAAATAGTTTTGTCACTATGACAGCAGCACTTTCAAAGGTTTTTATGGCTGAAATTGGACAATAAAGAACTCAATAATATTAAACATCCTCTGCCATGCTTTTGAGCATAGCACTTGTTCATGCAAATAAGCAGGAATAATACTGATGCAGTGCCTTCAGCAGAGGAGAATCAGAGCAGCGGGTTCCTTGCCGTACAACACCCTGCTGAATGCTGCAAGGAATGCTGCCTAGTTTCCACTGTGGCAGAGTCATGGGATTTTTCCTTAGCAGAGGTTGACTCAAACACAACAAAAAAAGTCAGGCGTGCCCATCAGCACTAGTCTCTGCTTCCGTGTCCTTGAGACTCTTTTCTATGATAAGCCTGAAAAGAGCATGGGGTTTGGTTTTGTTTTGGTTTTAACCTGATCTTTTGTACTCCTATGAATATGTCTTGTTCTTGCTTCGTACCTTTCTGCAGGAGAAACCGAGAAGCCCTGTGTGGTAAATCTAGAGGACGATGTCATTTTTGAGGAGGAGGAGGAATTCAGATTGGTGCTTGGGGATGCCAAAAAGTGATTCCACATTTGATGCTTCCACTGGGGACCAGGAAGAGACTGTGGTCAAGATTAAGGACGAAGAAGACAGTGAGTTTTATGTTACTTTTTGATTATATATGTAGCTGCAAATGGGAAAATGGGGCTAATTCTATTTACTGTTTGGTTCAACAGTTTTCAAAGTACCCAGTACCAAGTTTTTAAAAAAACTGTCAGCTATTTAATCTTTATGTTTTGAATTTGCACCCTTTTAATCTCTTCTGAACGCATCACTGGCTTTGCCTTTTGTGGGATAATGAGAAGAGAAATTATATTGTTTATTTCCATTCCATGCATTGCTCTATATGTGCTGCTTTCATGAGAGTATCATAAATTTGACTAAGTTGAAGGAATCATGGATGCCTTGGGTCAAATTCACACACGCACACACAAGAAAAATAACATAGTATAACTGATAATGCTGTAAAATGGACTCCTTACAAGCTGTAAAGTCATTTAAGAAAATGCCTTTGACAAAGCATTAGTATAAATAACTTATAAAAGTAACTGCTTTCTTCAAAAGCTAAACCTATTTTATGTCTGTTCTGCTCCAGATTCTACTAAAGCAAACACCAGGGACCAGGTATTCTCCTTTTATTAATAGCTACACACTTCTACCTGAATTCCAGTTTCCAGGATATTTCACTTTGATCATTCCAGACAGCAATCAATATACCAAGTAAATTAATAGCCAGACAATCACTTTGAATTCTGAGGTTTGTTATGACTTTCTAATTTCCTTTGGACTATCTGCTCTCAGATAAGGTATTTGCACTTGGCCTAGTTGACATGAGTAAAGTTTTTCTTTTTTTTCCTTTTTTTTTCTTTTTTTTAAATGTTCAGATTTCTGTTGTTGGTTTGTTTTGTTGGGTTTTTTTCCCCTCATCTAGAAACATTGATTAAAATCTTTGAAATAAAACACAGCATTCAGGAGCCTCAGGAACCTGGAGAAATTGTACTAGTAAGAATCCATCTTCCATGCCACAGTGATAGCTCCAAAGTATCTGTTGCCAGAGTGCACACTGAGAATGGCTCAGCCGCCTCAGGGGAAGACTCCAATCCAATGTCAGCAGGTAAGGGCTTCACTGGGTGCAGGGATGGGAAACATTAGTTTGGGAAGTGCCTTCCTGCAAATGAGCGCTGGACAGGGTGCTGAATTCTTGTATTGATAATCAAAAGGTAAATACTGTATTTTAGACTAGGAGTTCCTGCTTCACTTTGTGTGTTTTGGAATAGGAGACTTAAGTATTGTCTATTTTTGTTTTTCTCCAAGTTAATTGTGGAACCTCTAAGGGACTGTGTTAGTATGGGATTGCGGGTGAGATTCTGTTTGCTCTGGGCTACTTTGAATTTCCTGACCTGGAATGCAAACTCAGGGCTGCTTCATAAGCATGAAAGTTCAGCCTAGTTCGGGTTGTTATCTGCCCGAGTCATGTGTTTGAGCAGAATTTTGTTCTTGAGCTTTGCCTTCAGGTCCCCTGAGATGGCAGAGGATTAGGATACTGTTATGATAGACAGCTTAAGAAGATACGGGAATATGTTCAAATTCCTGGTTCTGCTATTTTGAGGAAGTTGTCTAGATTTATTCTGCTTTCATCATCCTGCAGTATGGAAGAGAGATCTGTCCTAAGTGCTTATTTGCCAGTGGTGGGATGCTTTCCATAGAAAAGCCCACTCCTGGGAGCTGGCACCGCGGTCGCCCATCTCCCAGGAAAGAGTCCAAGCCTCAAGGTTGCAGACCCATATTCTCTTTCTTGTGACCCACTGCATCTGGATTTTGTTTTCCTAACAGTGACATGGTTTTGATGGAGTGTTGCCCTCACAGGAACAATTATAGCCTGGTGGTGATGCAAACTCCCTAGAGGAGTAACTCTTCTACAGTGTCTCCCAGGGAGGTATGACCTTGAATACAATTAGAGTAAAAATGAACACAGAGGATCTCTCATTCCTTGAGTGTTTGTGCTATTGACTAAGGGCTAATGTCAGAAAAATGGGTACCACTTCCTCCTGATCTTTAGCAAGACGTTACAATCCCCACTTG
The DNA here is from genome assembly GCF_949628215.1 of Phalacrocorax aristotelis. Lineage (NCBI taxonomy): Eukaryota > Metazoa > Chordata > Aves > Suliformes > Phalacrocoracidae > Phalacrocorax > Phalacrocorax aristotelis. Next base: position 19,261,418 of record NC_134279.1, read on the forward strand.
GTTTCTGGAGGAAGGACCATAGATGCCCACTTCTAATAGGCTGTTCTTATCTTGGGATTTCACATAGACGAACATGTCTGCTAAAGACCTGGTGCCAAGTACGTTGACTTTTCAGTTCAAAGTTGGATCCTGTTTAAATATGCATAGCAAATGGAGCCTAAGACAGTATCCATGCTGGTATGGTAATGTACCTGGGCCCATTCCTTGGCATGCAGACCCACTCTGTGGAACTTTTTTTGCCACTAAAGCAGGATCTCTGCATGAAAACTGCCTCCCAGGCCCACACAAATTCTGAACTGTGTTCAGGAATTGTTTGGAAGAAAGCTTAGTTGGCTTGGTGCAAAATCGTGTCAGGATGTTATGTTTTTATATTAATTTAAGTCTTCCAACAAGTTATCAATATCAACTTGTATTTATTTTTTCTGTCCAGCAAAGTTGGTTAGTTTTACTTGGTTGTTGTGCTGAAGAACAGATGCTAACAGCTCAGTCTACTAGTACATTTTACTTAGAGCAAAAACATGTTATTGCAAACTGAATACGTTACTTGAACACAAAGAAAACAATTGTTTGGCTCTTGATTTTGCATTAATTTGTTGGTTTGTTTTTTTAATCAGATATTGAATTCAGAGAAGGAGAGACCGAGCATTTTGTTGAAGTAGAGATTCTGTATGATGGCATAAGAGAAATGAGAGAAGCGTTTATTGTCCACCTGAAAGCTGATGAGAACATGATGGCAGAGACACAGGTAACCACTGTGTACAGCAAAAGTTACCATTTGTAATGATATGTTTTTTATTTGTATAAAAATCTCTAAAAAACCCCATGTACTCACAGCATGCATGACAGCCTGGTATTCGTACAGTCCTGTGGTTAGTTTGGTGCATGCCTATCTAAATACTGGTATACATTAGCTGTAAATCCACACAGTTTAAACAAAGTCTAGAAGCACTGAGTTACAAATTTTATGTGTGACCCACTATATGCTTCACAGAAAGTCTGGCAGTGGTGAGTGCCCTTGTTCTTTCCAAGTTATTGGTATGCATCTCAGGAAAGTGTAGTGCACTAACTGGTTTGTAGAAACCTCTTCTGACATTTCCCATTACATCAAAAGATTTAAAAATGTAGAAAAAGAAAGCAAGAAGCTGCGATTGGCAGGTTTTGTTTGTTTTAATAGTGCCTCTGGCTGCTAGAGACCCAGTACATCAGAGAGGCTGTGTTGGTCGCCCTCTAAACATGTGTGGAGAGATGTGGCAGCTGCAGCCATGCTGTGGTGCTCTGATCAGTGCTCTGCCTCACTTCGTGTGCCCAAGTACAGCTCCATGAGGCCTTCTCACCTGGTCCCATGGCAGGAGGTCTGTGGGCAGGGAGGAAGGCACGAATGGGGACAGATGGGCATAGATTCACCTCTCATTTCTTCCTTTATTTCGGTGAAGCAAAGGAAAGCACAACAAGTGTTAGAGCTACTACTGTTCTGAAGAACACTGCCTGCCATTTTGGGCTATATTTAAAATCTAATTTGACTCAAACACTGGCAACTTCTTACTTCAATACTATGTACAGTAAATTACTACATGCAGAGAAACTCTGCCCCTGGGATCCATTACATCATGCGTATTATACCCTGGTAAATTTGTAGGCCACTGTTTTAAAAACAACTTCAGTTGGTAAAAGCCTAAATTGGCTGTCAAGTGAGATCAAATTGATGTGCAGGCTGAAGCTACTACATGGTCTCTGGAATTAGTTTAGGAGAGTTTGGGGGTTTGTTCTTGTATTTTATGTTTGTGGCAAGGTTTTCGGGGGGCAGATGAGTCAGGAGTAAAGTTGAGCATGAGAAAACGAGGAGGAAAGGTGGTCTTTCAATTTCCTTACTACCCAGATCTACTTTAATTGGTGACAAATTAAATTAATTTTCCTCAAGTTGAGTGTGTTTTGCCCATTAGAGTAATTGGTAAGCAATCTCCCTGTCTTTAGCTGGACCCACAAGCTTTCTCACCCCATTTCCTCCTCCGGCTGTGCTGAAGATGGGGAGTGAGTGAGCGAGCAACTGGGTGGGTGTTTGACTGTTTGCCATGGCTAACTTCTTTTTAAAGAAAAATTGGAATATTTTTATTTCCATTTTCCTAGTGTTTGGGGAATTAATTCTTCCTTAATTTTTAGCTAGTTGCTGGTGAACAGGTTTTAAGTGGAAAAACTTTAAAAACCACCAAGGAGTGAATCTTCCTTAATACAAGTCACCATTTTATCGAAGAATTCCAGCTAAAACCAGAATGAGCTTGGTGGCAGGAATAAAGTTGTGGGCACTACCTCTCCTTCTCCCTTCATTCCTTAGTTTTTCTCTCTCTCAACTCAGATGAGTAAAGCTGTTGTGTGCATTGAAGAAATGGACAGCGTTGCAGATGTGACGTATCCAGCTGTGCCCCAGGTTGTCTCACTTCTGACGTATGATGATGCTGCTCCAACTGGCTATCTTGTCTGTGTAACAGTATGGCTTGTTTCTGCGTGCTTTTGCCCAGCTTAGTCATTCCATGCTCTGGACCGTGTGAGAAAATTGAAAAAGTACTCAATTCTAGAAAAAGACAACTGAAAGCTGTGGGCTGTTACTCTGTCAGAGGCACTTGTATCAGTCTTTGTGCTGACCTAACTCAGAGAGTGAGAGCTTCCAAGAGAGGGTCACTAACACCCCTAACCTGTGACAACTCTTTCTGCAGTGAGTGTTTCTTGCTGAGTTAAATGTGTCTTTGGTACTGGGCTCTGCTGTCAAACTAATAACCGGTTCCAGGGGATGACCAGCACACGTGGAATTAGGGTCAGAAAAAGAGAGATCTCTAAACCCAAAGCTGAACAGGCAGGAAGGTGGGGAAGAGATAAGTGCTGCCCAAAAAAGTCTGTGGCTGGGCCATGCAGAGCTTTCCAGAAACAGTGTGCGTCCTGGGCTTCGTGAGCAGAGCTCTGCCATCAGCAGCTGAGCAGCAGATTTTACCAAAGTTGACTAAACAGCCTCTGGTGCCAGCTGTCTGCCCCATCTGCAGGAGACTGCTCTCCCTGACAGAGCTGGCAGAGGGACACATACTTGTGTGCCTGCTGCTTCTGTGTAAAAACAGGTGTTTTAAACTGTTGATCAAGGATGATTTTGAGGAAAAAACAAAGATGATTAATTTTGCACTAGCAAAAAGCACACATGCATCTTCACTCCTGCTTGATTCTCTTGTGGGAGCAGCAACAGACTGCTGTGGGGCAGTTCATTGCCAGGGATGTATGAATTCAGGCCATTTATTTTATGTTTCTAACAGTTTCTGATTTTTTAAAGTGGTTTCACGCTGGCATTTTTCAAGCTAGGTTGTCTGAATTTTGGAGAACTGACTCTGATGTTGTCAAATAAGAGTTCAGTTTTCAGAGCTAGCACTAGCATTTTCCAGGTGTGCATGGTCATATGTGACACATGAATTGTAACAACTCACAACTGTCTGGGGTTTGTATTTTTTGTTGTTTGTTCTTGTTTTTAATTTAAAAAGCCCCATGGCATTTATTCATATCCCCTCAATTAAGGGGAAAATAGTGTGCCTGCATAAAGGTCTTATTTTGCTGATATGGTTTTAGTAATAAGCATGGTACTGTTAGAATAATGCTTAACAGTTTGCTTGCTGGAGGTGTAGGTAAGAATAGATAACCCCTTCTGTTCTGTGTAAATGCCAACCCATAGGCATGCAATCCCAAGTATTCAGACTATGACAAAACTGGGTCCATCTGCACCATGGAAAACATCAACGGTACTCTGACCCTGTACCGCTGGCTTGTCAGTGCTCCAAGTGGGAGTGACGGTGTCACCAGCCCAATGAGGGAAGTGAGCTCCAACACTTTTTTTATCAGCACCAAATCCATTTCCCTGGATGCTATATACTTCCAGGCAGGCTCCAGGCTTCAGTGTGCAGCTCGAGCTATGAATGCCAATGGTGATGCAGATCTGGAGCTGCCAAGTCCAATTTATACAGTAAACAGAGAGGAAGGTAAGTGGTTAATGATGGGAATTAGGTAGCCTTTCTTGGGAAAAGATGAGGTAGTGTTTGCAGCTGATGGTGCTCTGCTGTGTTTTGGTTTAGGACATTAGCGCTCATCTGTTGATTTTTTTTTTTCATACATGTATGGGACTGTTCCAGTGAAAGGCAAAAGCATCTTGTAACCGTCTCATCAGCTCTGGTATTTCAAGAGTTTGTGCCCATCATAGGTCATATGTAAAAGATTGGTGGGCGTATGGTGATAAAGAGATTTTTTGGGTTTTTTTACACCTAATTTGACTAGTGAGTAGAGCAGAACTTGACTTCCCCGATCTTGGGTCCTTTGCTTTTCTCAACATACATATTTCAAATACCCCTCTATTTCCATGTGTTTTCGGTTTAAACAGCACAGCTACTGACACTGAGAGCAGATTGTAGGTGTATTGAATTTGATGTTGTCTGCAGACTAAAGACAGTTAAAATACAGGTGCTGGAAAAGGGTGGGGGCATGGAATCCATGTGGAAATTCAGGTACTGCATGCATAGCTCTGCGGAGAACTTAGGCTATGCCTCAGAAGTTAGGGGGACATCCTAATTCTGGATTTAGCCCACATCCCTCAGGTTTCTTAACTGTGATCCATATCTAGATGTGTATGTGTAATCTGTTGCTTTTTCTCAGAAATTCAGACGAGGAAAATGCTTCTTTTTGCTCAGTTAGTGACTAGAACAGTTACTTGGGAGTTATTTTAAAGTCCTGTCCTGCCTAAATTAAAGCAGCAGCCTGACTTTATGGCATCTCAGGATTCAAAGGGCCAATGTGTTGGGTGCTAGGGGGTGACTCTGTCTCTTTAGACTAAAATGTTTCATTTAGGCTCTATAATGAAATACTCACTGGGTGAGAGAAGCAGTAGCTCGCCGACTGCACAAGTGGGTCACGCTGTGCTTCCTCAGCTCTCTCTTTTGTGCAGTTCCGTCCTTCTGCTACATCTCCTCTTCTGCATGGAGTCCTTCACCTCCATCTCCTCCAGCCGCAGCGCAAAACCCCTGGGTAGGACCAAACGATGTGGGAAGAACTGAGAGGGTTTTGTGTTACCAGGGTATTAGTGATGTTCCTGTTGTGTGGCAGTGGCCTGTCAACAAGACAAGGCTTGTGAATAGAGGCAGTATTTTTTGTCAAGATCACGGGTTGGAGAAGGAAGGGAAGCTTTTGGGCGTGTAATCCAGACTGAAATCCATCAAGGTTTTAGTCAGTTGTGTCCATGCTCCATGGCTGTAAAGTAGCTCCCTTGAGACTCCATCGTTAGGAAGTTAGGTAGTAGCCTGTGAAGTTTTCAAGGTTCCCTGAGGCTCCCAACTGTTAGATTTACAGGTCTAAAGTGTCCACTATGCATCATAGCTCCTCTGTGGATTTACCACTGTGCTCCTGAAGTGCCAGTTCTTTGTGTAATTTAATCAGAAATGATCTTTGCCTCAGTCTACAAAGGAAAAGAAAGAACCTGAAATACCTCTCCAGTGTAAGCGGTGGGCCCTGCAGAACGGCACAAACTGCCCCTATGTATTTTAGTTAGCTGTTGTCTGCAAGAATTTGGCTCCCCTCAGGCAGCCTGTTTTTTGTGGCAAGAACTAAGGTAGTGAACTACCCTGCCCTTCACCTCAGTAAGTGATGGCTGCCAAGGTAAATGCATCTCCCCATCTCCCCATTTCGAGGGATGAAGAACAAATCCTTCTCAGGAAGAGGTCAGTTTCCTTAGCTGCTGCTGGGCATTGAAGGGTTTCCATACTTCTGCTGTTGCCTCTCCAGAAAAGGACTTCTTGGCTGTAGGAGTTAGACCATGCAGCATGGGCAGAGCTGTGAGGAACTCCCTAATTAGTGTGTCGATGTTTCTGCATTTTTCTGACCTAGCTCTATGGACAGATATCTCTAAGCTGCTTAACACAGATACGACACAGTTTAGCATATATCTCACAACCTGTCTTTCTCCTTTGCTCAGGTTTTTGCCAACCTCACATCCCATGAGGTGTAGGAGCAGAACCTTTCTCAGCTAAAATTCGCTGCATGGGTCCAGATGATCCTCACCATCGCAATCTGATCCGACTAACAGTCACAATGCCCCATATGGATGGTAAGCATCAAGTGGTGAGAGTTAATTAACGCATGCTGCTTTGGACTTTTCCTCTCCCACAGGTTTGTCTCCACAGTTGTTTGCTGCATTGTGGCAGAACCAGGAATAATCCATGCTTATTGAACAACTTGCCAATTGCAAGGTTAATGTATGGATGAAACACTGGGCAACCTTAGCTCCTGTATTTCCAGACTCCAGCTCTAAAAATATGTTCACAAGCAGTTAATGAATACTTCATTTCCATTCAGGATGTTAATGGGTCATACAACATTTATGTTTTAGGAATGCTGCCAGTTATCTCCACGCGCCCCTTATCCAGCTTTGAGCTAATGCTTAGCCCAGATGGCACTCGTGTGGGACACCACAAGCGCTCCAACCTGCTGGACTATAGTGAGATCCAGACCAAACATGGGTTTATTACGGAGGAAACTAAGAACCCCAAAGTGATTGGAGAAACCTCACCTTACCAGTACAGCAGTGCTCTGCAGTCTGCCAAAACCTTGCATTTCTACCAGAACCTTAACCTTGAGGCTTGCCTTTGGGAGTTCAACAGTTACTACGATATGCCTGAGCTTCTGACGGATTGCAGTGGCTCCGTTGGCACAGATGGGCAGAGATGCGGCGCTGAAGTGCCTTCCTCTCTCAACAGGAGGCTTTGGAAGAACAAGTCCAGCAGAAAGTGTTACTGGGATTGTGTGAGGAAGGTTTTAGTCACTATGCAGGCAGTTCGATACGTGTTTCCTTAGCACAAATGTTTTTAGAAGTACAAATTTGTTCCTTTGCAATGTATTTCTGTGCACAGATGTGATTCATCTTCCTGGTAATCGAGCACAGCCTACTGCCTTGCAGTTGCTCCTAGTCTGGATTTTAGCTCTGCTTTTTTGACTCAGAGAGCTTTTCCAAACTGTGTACGTGCTTGTGCTACCACCCAGAGCCCGCATAGCAGCATATTCAAAAAAGAGGCTACAATTTTATTGCCTTATAGAAGTAAACCATATGTGTAAATTATGTTATTGACCCTGGAAGTATGTTCTAAGGCTACATAAAAAAATTCCTTTTCTTTAAAAAAAAAAACAAACACTTTTTTAATTAGAAGCTCTAGTTTAGGTTTACGGTATTTGGGCTTTATGCAGAGCTGTCAAGTAAGGTGAGATTTTATAAAGAGAAGCTTGGTTGATAGAGAACAAACAAACAAGTAATTTTCCTAAGTAAAAAAGGCTGTCATTCCAGGACTTTGATATAAATTACATCACCATCTATCACAGAGCAGGCACAGTGGCTCCCCTGTGCACAGTATCTGACAGCACATTGCATTTTCTTGGAAAATAACCCAATGCACAAGCGCCCTACAGCAATTGCACTTACATTGGAGGAAATTCCAGGGGGCTATAGAGCCTCTGTGCTGACTTCACCTTGAGTCGGCCTTGGCTCAGCAGCTTGACGCTTTCCCATTCCATAGATCACAGAATCGCAGGTTGAAAGGGACCTCAGGGATCATCTAGATGCTCAGCTGCTACCTTCTCAACTGATGCTCAGTGGACAAAGAGGATTTATTTACTAATTATCTGCTTGGCCACCCATTCTGGTTGCTTGTTAGTTGCTTGGTAGAGAGAGACCTCCTTAACTCAGACAATAGTTTTAAATTGCAGCGTGTCAGGGTGCCATAATCCATAGGGTTCAATCTATTGTAAAGATAGGTGTTACTTACAGGACTCTTTTCTAAATTTGTTTTTGATTTCTGAATGCCTAAGGAATCTGGTGGTTCTCCTCTGGAATTTTAGTTTAGGTCACCCTCAATTTTTATGGAGTTTGTTTTGAAGGTGCCTTTTTTTTTCTTTTTTTTTTAATTCCAAGGGAAGACAAAATCTTAGATGGTTCTTATTTTGGAGAGGTGTGAACCCTGTTATGTTAAACTGGCAAACATTTGAGGACACTATCAAGATATCAACACTATCAAGTGAGGCAATTTGCAGGACCTGAAATAACAGTGATGTCAGTAACAGATGTAAAATGTTTCTGTGCATTTTTTTTCTTTTTTTTGCTAAGTTTAAGAGTGCAGTTCATGAGAACTCAAGGTTAGCAGTTAAAGTAATTTTTTTTCAGGTTGCCAGCAGTAACCTGGTACCTTCATGTTTTTCAGGTCTTAAATCCAGTGCAGCCGTATGTAACTCTGTGGGTGCCTCTGTCTCCTACATCTTCCACTCCCCTGCTGCCGTTGGTGTCTGGCAACATTTTGATTTGCAGTCTGAACTGAGACTCACCTTTGTGTACGGCAGGGCTATCTTGTGGAAAGGCGGGATAGGCAGCCCTCCTGAATCAGAGCTCCCAGGTGAGCTGTTTCAGATGCTGTCATTTCTAAACTCCGTCCTATTCAACATTCTGATGACAGGAGACGTGGTCAATAATTCAATGCTTTTTACCCTCGAGAATCCCAAAAGCATGAACAGCACACTGACTCCCTCAGTTAAACCACCCATCCAAAGGATAATTATGTTTGTTTTCAATGCCATATGTTACTAAGCTAGATGTTTTGAAACTTCCCTCAATTGCATGCTGGTTTTAATCTATAAAAAATGGGATAAATTAGTGCACAGACCAACCCTAAAGCAGACGTTCTTATGGAGAGGTAGACTCCAGTGCTGAATTGGTACAGAGTTCCAGGGCAAGACAAGCACTTGCGTAGCCCTGTGCAGGGGAAGGGCCTGCAAAAGAGACCTTACTGGAGTGAGCAGCCTTGGTGTCCGTGTGACAGAAAGTCCCAAACCCCTTCTTTCTCCTGCCTGCACTCTGTTATATTAGCATATGTGGATATACTTCAGGTAAGTCAGGTCTTACATCAGCAAAAGGGAGGAAAAAAAAAACCTGCCTTGGTGGATTGAACCATTAGCAGGTGCATTTCTTCTGAAGCTGGTGGCTTTGGAGATCTGCCTCAAAACAATCCATGTAACAGGGTTTAGTGTCTCTGAAGAGCACCAGGGTTTTGGTGAAGTGTTTCAGATCTCCAGATGCAGAAAATATATGAAGAACCTTCCTTTAAAAATGGACTTGGGAAATGTTGGTGGTAAACTAAACTATTGTAGACTTGCAAAGACCTGATTTTCTGTTGCAGTTAGCTTGAGGAATGACTTGAATAGCATTTGGAGACCAAGGGCTCTGAATCTGAGACTTAACTTCCAGTGAACACACCAAACTTTTTAAAACCTCTTGGTATAATATTTCATCCTTCAGTCAATACATAAAAAATGACCTGATTTCCTCACCCACCCCCAGCCCCCAAAGTACTGGATACCTCAGAGGCCTTGTCAATGTCAGTCAGAGCCGTTCAGCCCTTTTGACCATTAGAGCTGCTCTTTAGCCTTCAGCTTCGTGGTCCAATTGCATGGCACGTGTGGCAAGTGTGGAGACAACTGTAGTACATGCAAATTAACTCAATGGCTCAGTCTTGTTTGCTCAGACAATTGGTGTTGAATTTAATTTAAAGATACTGCTTCAGCAATAGTCTTCCTGCTGCCAGCTTATAATGTGGGACATGAATGCTACACAGGAAGAGGAAAATTGTTTGATGAGGAAAGGAATAACAGGAGTTTTAGTGGCATTTGCATGTTAATTTTGCACTTCTTTATATATAATCACACCCTTATGAATGTTACCCCTAGATGCTGTGTTCATTGTGGTCAACCAGATTAAACAGTTTAGTTCTTTACTTTATTTCTGTGTTGGAGAGCATTTGCCTTCTGTTCCCCTCTACATGTCCCTGCCATTCCATTGCGGGGGGGGCTCGCAGCACTCTGGAATGCTGGAGCCACAGGGCTGGCACCGATCCATGGCCTGGGACCAGCTTCCTCCATCCAAATGTGCTGGGCTCTGTTGGGCTCCTGCAGCCACGAGGTGTTCATGGTGGGGGAGGCAGAAAGGTGGTGGCTGGGAGCGACCTACCATTGCACCAGAGGAGTTAATCTACCTGCAGGCAACTCTACGCTGTCTCCAGGCGTGGGCCATTGGCCAGGCTGCTTTTCTGGGCAAACTGCAGGTTGCAAGTGGAACATGCACAGTGCAGCTGGGGGTAAGTAGAGGGCAGATGAGGCTTCCCGCCCTGTGCTCGTTGGTTTGAATATGTGGACTGTTGTTTAGAGTAGGGGAAATAAGTTGGTGTTGAGCTACGTTCTGGTCCTGATCTAGTCTTATTGGCCTCTTGCCCATGGCCCTGTTCTCCCAGTAGCTTTTGCAAGTGTCAGTGAAAGGATACACTGCTGTCCTGTATCTGAGGAACAGGTATCTTACTGTTTTACTCGGCAGTGTCAAAATAAAGCACTACAACTGCGTATGGGTCATGATGAGAAGCACAACAGGAGGCTTATGTATGTATGTAGGAAGGATTCTTACAAATTCTGCAAGGTTTGATCAGCACATCACTACTAAAGCAATGGTGTACCATGATCATTGCAAAGCTACAACCGAGGCATTTTTTTGATCATTTAATTTCACTTTCCCCACAGGTCAGTGAGCCAGTGGCAGCAGAGTTCAGTCTAAATACTCAAACGTTTCTGCTATCCAAAAAGGAGCTTTGGATATCGGATGGATCAATGGGATCTGGAGAAGGAGCTGATGTAGCCTTCACCAAGGGTAAAACGTCAATTTTACATTCAACATATTATGAGAGCTAAACCTACTTTGAACAAGAGCTGAATACATATTTTATTAGTTTTATAACCCCTACATGGTCTATGTATTTCCACTGCGGAAAAGTAAAATAAAGAAGCACTAAAATATGATGTAATTTAGTGTAATTGAAACAGGCTTTGGTTCTGTTTATGAGCTCTGAGAGGAAAAGTATTCCAAAGGTAGGTGCAGAATTTAGGTGCGTATATCTGAAACTGCAGTTCTGAAAACTTGCTCAGTTACTGCATCGTCACACTCCGGTGGTTTTACTTTGAAGCTGCCCACACAGAACTTTTTGCCCTATTTTGAGGGGGCTAAGTAATTTCAGTGCTTAGGTTATTCTAGTCAGAAATGCAGGAATTGGATACTCATACACCTGAGGCTCCTTGGCTTGGTCACGCAGCTGTTCTTAGTTGCAGACTGGGTGCACAGTAACTGCAGGAGCCTTCAGCCAAGCTGCTCAGGCTCATTCTGGATTTTTCTCTTTTGAGCTCTGTCCCAGGGCAGGTGCTCTGACACACTGTACTCGCTCACTGACTGGAGCTGTTACCATGTTCCAGAGAAACTCCTGGTAATGGCAGTACTGGGCCAGAAATAGTTTTGATTTTAATTGGTGCCTTATTTGAGTTATCGGTCTGAAACCCAAATATCCTGTTAAGACCTTTATTTTGCTTGATATAATGCTATCAGGTTGGGTAGCTTTTTATATGTGAATATGGGTTGCCCTCTAGTGAAGAGAAGGAAAAAGCTTGCTTAAAAAAGAGCTGCACTGTAAGAACCACACATCAGTATGAATTGTAACAGCAAATAAGACTGAAGTCCATCATAAATTAGTAGTAACAGCTGTGGAACATACTGTTTTCACATGCAAAGGGCAATACACTTAAAGCTAAATAATTCCTGTCCTGAGAATTTTTAAGAACAATGGTTTGGTAATAACTTGATTTAATAATTTTAAATTGACTGGCATAATGTAAAATGTGTTAATCTGCTTTACTAGGATATGAAATCTATGGCCGAGTGATGGTGGATCCGGTTCAGAATCTCGGTGACTCCTTCAACTGCAACATCGAGAAGGTGCTCCTTTGCACTGGTGCCAATGGGTACGTGCCCAAGTAGAGCCCAGACAATCAGGAATACGGATGCCTGGCTGACTCGCCCTCCTTCTTGTACAGATTCAAGATCCTGGTACGTAACAAGAGTTAGGGTAGCATGCATTTTTAGGTCCCTGATCTCCAATTGCGTCTGGAAATACCAAACTTGCTTCCTTTAGGTTAAAGCTCACCCTGAGACTCAAGCAAGAGCCTTTGAAAACCTGGAGTTTTGTGCTACATTAGCAGCTGATCATGCAGATGCTTCTCCTCTAGTAAAACAGCCTGGTTCTGCTGGTTTCAGCCTGTCATCTGCTCCAGTTTTCCAGGTAAGTTGTCTGATAAGTATATCACAGAAATTACTTCAAGCTAGAAGATGACTGAGGTGGCGAACAGAGCATGCAGGTAATCACGGGCACTATGTTAGCGACAGACTTTAGCAGGATGTTTGCTTTGTTCCCTCTCCCTAACAGTGCAGAACCAATGACCGCATTGCTTTGTAACACAGAGCTACACTTCGGCAGCCTTGCTGTTACTGCAGACATGTACGCCTGTGGCTCGGAGCAGAAGTCACTGGTTTGGCTTACCAGCAGGGCCTTTTTACATAGGAGAAAACTAAGAAATTAAACTTTATATTCTTGCAGCTGGAATTGAAAAAAAAAAAAAAAAAAGGTAATTGGTTTGCAAATGATATGGTATAAAAAGAGAGAACTATGCGTCCTGCTTTAAGTCAAATTAATTCAAATTCCTGAAGCCTTTTTTTGGTCTCCTTAAGTGGGGTGGTTCTTGCCTCAATTAAGGCTGGTGCTTTGTTAGGTTAATGCCTTTCTGCATTAACACTAGAAAGAAAGAGGCTCTCTTAGAACATAGTTTATCTATCTGACCTACTTCAACAGCCTGCATTAAGATTAATCTTATCTCCAAGTGCCTATTTCTGCTGTTGATGTTAATTAGACATATTTGGCAGCGAACATGGGACATCTGTCTGGATGAATCTGATGCTTGGTGTTTTCCAGTTTATAGTACATGTGCATGAAGGGGTTGTTCCAGTTTGTTGGGTTTTTATGTGTTTGGGGGTTTTGGTTTGGTTTTGTTTTGTTTTAAGGTGGCAGCTGGCCGAGAATGGGACACTCACACTATTTACACGGTCCGATCGAAGGAAAATGCACACAGGGACCATGGCAAAAGAAGTCTTGACCACCACATGTTGGCCCCTGCTAAAGGAAGAGTTAGCACCACAGCCTTTAAATGCAGCGGAAGAGCCAACCTGGACACCACGGCCTTCATGCAAGACATTGGAGCAGATAAGAACAGGGGCACGAATATTCAGCATATTGCGCTTGACCGTTCTGACAAAGCCGTCATCATCCAGAAAGACGTGGTCCCAGCTGGTGTGCCGCATCACAGGCCGGTTCTGGCAATCACAAGCAGGGACTCTGGAACCAATATCGTGCCCGTTACTGGAGGCCTGACAGGACTGCTCTTTCTGCTCTGCACTGTGGTCATAACTCCTTTTTTTGCTGAAGCAGAGGAAACAGCCCTCTGCTGGGAAAAGCAAAGCGCCCATCGGCGACTCCAGCAGCAGTGACGCTACGACCACACGACCCAGCAGCAGTGACCGGTCAGAAGTCTAGCCAATTCTTGGGTGCTCGTTTTTTTTAACATGTAGTTTCACCACAAAGCACACGCTCGAGTCCAGCTCTCGGCTGACTACTTTGCACAGACAGGCCGCTCTGGGTCTAATGCTGGTTTGACTACTTGTATCGGGCAGCTATCTCTGACAGGGTTGGTGTACTAGGTTCATGTGTGACTGACTGACTTAGAGAATTCAAACTAGTACTTGATGAATGGGAGTTGAGGCTTTTTTTTAAGTAAAACCTAGCTTTTAAGTTTTTAATATATGTAGCTGTAAATGTGCCTTATATCCACCATGCAAGGTTGGTGCTTAGCAGGATAGTGGCTTTGATTACCTGTACAGTATCACACTTTCACATACCTGTTTTTGGTTTGGGGGTTCCGTTTTATTTTTAAATAAGCATTTCTGAGGAAGGAAAAAGGTAGTAGTACTAGAATGGCAGCTAAAGAGTAGATGATAGTGGTCTTTTAAATGAGCGATACTGATTTTTGTCTCAAATTTTAATGAGGACCTGACATACGGCCAGCAGTGGGCAACTCACACAGGTAAGGCTGTAATTGCAAAATTAGCTGCAAGGAGAGCTTTACACATGAGCAATGACAATTAGAACTGTATTGTAAAGCTACACTAGAAAAAAGAGCATGTTAATGCTTAGGTGCTGGCACTAAGTAAGTGCTTTCAAACATCCTGAAGCAGATTCTAGTACTTCAGAACAATACTCACGACCGCTTCCCCGTATTGTACAGCAATTGCTTATCTTCCTTTGCTTGATACGGCCATTGTAGCACCAAAATACAGGCAAATACTTCTAAAAGGTACATTATTTTGCCAGAAGGCACTAGGGGAACACCACACTTGTACTTTTGCTTTGGATTTTTATACTACTTGAACGAGAAGTGCATTGTCTATAACTAGTAGGGTGCCATTTGCAGGATTAAGGTTTAGTTCCTTTTGCTTGCTGCATACTGGCACTCGAGACTTGTTAGCACAGATGAAGTGCTACTCGGCTATTTAGTAAAGCTTTTCCTTCTGCTCCCTCTAAAAGCTTTTATTTGGGTTAGTCATAAACAAGTGATCTTGGCTTGCTGTGGTTTGGGGTTTCGATGGTATTTTGGGTTTTTCTGTGAAAAGGAATGCTTTTAAAGGCAGGCTTCAGCATTGCAGCTTTTTTTTGATTAGGGTACACTAAGAGTAAGCAGTTAGACTAATGTCTTCTAGGGCTGCCATGACAATTCAGCTTATGAAGTGCTGTGGATTGGCTCTTAACTCACTCTGTTGGCCATACGGCGCTCTTTTGACTGGCTGAAGAGCAAAGTACAAGTACCGAACCTGCTTTCAGCTGGCACCTGCAGACTGAAACTCATTTAAAGGACTAGCACGACCTGTACTGCTGTACCTGACCTCTGCATCTGAAGTCTCAGCTTTTAATTACATCTCATTTTGCGTAAGTGCTTAAGCTCCAAAAAGCTGATTCCACACCCACCCACCCCCCAGCCCCCTGGAATGCATTTCTCCAGGGATGCAGGCTACACAACACTGATTCCTTTTGATATGTGTTCTTAAATGGCCAAAGCTGAGGAAAGATTACTTGATGCAAATTGAGCATTTGTCTGTTTTGATTTTTTTCCCCAGTAAATTCCAAAATTATGCTACATTAGATGATGGCATTGGGGAAACACACACTTTCACCTCATTCCTTATATGCCAGATAGATACCTAAAAAAAGGCAGGACAGCATCAGGACCACGTGTGCACAGTACAGTTTGACTAGCTCAGTCAGCAGTGCAGCTTGCAAGACAATTACAACCTCACACGCCTAAAGTCAGCACCAGTTCTTTCCACAGTACTCAAGACTGTCTCTGCATCTAGCACAGCTGCTTGAGCGACTTTGTATAGTGTTATGTTTTCTGTTCTGACTTGTTTGCCAATAAAACCAATTCTACTGTTCTTAGGCCATACTAAGTACAACCCTCAGCCTGAGTGACTTTAAAATCTGTGCCAGAAGACAGTTAAAGAGAAATGTTTTAATTTTTTTCCAATCTGTGTGGATGTTGATCATCGGTGCTTGAGGTAAATACCTGGCCTTTCCACTCATGTCAAAAGAGAGTCTATTTGTGGAGTAAAATTAAGTTCAATAAAGGTAAGGTCAGCGCCACACAATTTCCAGAAGTGGGGTTTGACTGGTTGTGGTTTTTAACAAGAAAACACAACTAAATAGTTCTGTTGATCATAACGCAAAAAGTGTTCACAGTACCCTAAGAGGAAAAAAAATTGGGGATGACTAAATACAGATAATTCAAGTGGAAACACTAACGAAAACAAAAGTCACATGAAGCCTTATTAATAAATGAAGCCTATTTATTACTTCAAGTGTTAATGGTAAAAAAAATTCAGCACAGCTGTTGCATTTTAAAAAAGTGAAACTACATTAAGTACTATGTTTCTAGTTCAGTAAACAGATGAACCCGATGTCCTTTAATGACATAATAGTTGAGCATTATACAGTACATCTTATGAAGACCCGTAAATTAAAGAACTACTTTTTAAATTTAGTGATTATAAAAATTCTGCATTCACAGCTTTAGCTTCTTTTTTCTTCCACGACCATCAGGAGTACCATCCATTTTGCGCTTCTGTGCCTGGAAGGTAAGTTATTTATAAGTTATTGTCATAGAAAAATTGTAAGCAAGCGATGCCTTTCAAGTCAAAGCAGATGGAGATGATTTACACCCTGGCAGCTGTAATATATGTGATACGTTGTAAATGTTGTAATAAGGCAAATATGCACATCTTCTTCAGGATAGCCCTTGTTTTGTACTCTTCCAATTCTGGAAGAGTACAGTTTCACAGACATAAAAAGTGTCTAGAAGCAAATAAGGATGTTACACAGCTTCCTAGTTATGCAACGGTATTTCTCAATACCTGATTAAATATTCTGGGAACGGTTCTAAGAAACTTACTAGTCCACCACTCAACTGTACCAATTTCTGCACATCTGCAAAATAAGTTGTGCTTCTAAGTTTTTGATACAACAGCTATAGGCAACAACTTGAACAACAAATCTAGGCAAGAAAATGGGTAAAGTTGGTGTTTCTTTTACAAAGCAGGCCTGTGTATTTAGCAACATGCTAAATTTAGCCAGCAGAGTAGTCAAGCATATGTGCTGTTTTCTCAAATTTAGCTCTAGAAGCCCGTCGTGACCAACCCCGCCCCATACGCTGAAGGTGATGGCAGACAGCAGAGTCTACATAGCAACACCTGTAAACAGATCTGTAGCAGTCTCAAAGTGGAATGAATGGTCACCTACGTATGCCTCAGCAGTAAACATGCAGTTTCTTTAGGGATAAAAATTAATCAAAAGGCCAAATAAATCTCTGGTTTATTTTACCAGGGTAAACCTATAGAGTGTACCCACGCAGTGACCCAAAACGTAACAGGTGTACCTGCTCCAAGCATGTGAGCTACAGTTTAGAACCTAAACTTCTTTTCCTTTATCTGACATCCACAACTGTACTAGCTGAGTGACAGCGTGAACTTTAAGCCGCTCTGAACGCGGCCCTATAAGGTTTTGTTGTTGGTGGCTTTAAATGAGCTTTTCCACAGAAATGCCTTCTCAAATCTTACCGAAGATGGTTTTGGTCCACGTTTCTTCTTTTCTGCCTTTTCCTTTTCTTCCAGTTCCATGTTTTCTCTTTCAATCAGGGTGATTAAGGTATTGCATCTCCTCTGCAGCTCCTAAATTGCACAACATAGTCACTCACTATATTAGGCAGCCACTTAATGTAAAAATATTAGAATATTAGAAATGCCTGTAAGTAGGCAAGTGTTTTGCTCTATCTCGACAGAGCGAAAAAGGAGTGAAATATTTTTTCATAGTTACTGGCTGGCTTCACAGGACTGGATTTGGTCACAGATGGTTGCTTTATAAAACATGCTTGTACTGAACTCAAAATCATGTTGATTCTGAAAAACCGTACCTTGGAATTTTGAATTTCTCCTCCTGTAAGGCTTTTTAGGTTACTGCATTTGCATCCACTACAGTTGATGGAAAGTCTATAAAAGTTTAATGTATCGTACACATACCTCAGTATTTCAGAAGCTATTTAATGAGCCAGGTGTATAACTGTGTTGTCATAGGCATTCTTGAACAAAAAGCAAAACAGATTAATACATACCATTGCAGTCCTGGACTTGAGAAACCAGTCAAATCTGAATTGCGGGGAGTTTCGGATACACTGTCTTAATTCATCATAGACATTTTCTTTATCAAATCCTAGCTTGTGAAGCATACAGATTAGAAAGCGATCCTCCTCTTCTGTGTAATTCTTCCCTTTATTAGTACCATATGATATTCTTAGCTGGTGGAAAGGGGCTTTATATCTGCCAATCTAAACACAACAAGTAAGATCATATAAAACTTAAGAAATAGTTTAGAATTAGCAGGGAACTTTTATTATATGAAAGCAATACATCCCATGAAGACAGGCAGATGACCAAATACCAAGTTAGAAAATTAGATCTTTTATGATCTCTAGTGCTCAGTCACCACATGTAAGGAACTGTGGGTTCTAGATAGTGCATTTACCAACACCACCTAAACTGGTAGATTCTGGTTTATACAACAGCCAGCTTTGTCTGTGATCTTTTGGTTAACAGCAGACGTCAGACCTGTCACTACATTTGAAAATGGTCAGGAACTGCCAGGCTTCAAATGGCAATGATCCTTTTTAACATAAAAAATCCTCAGGAACAGTCAAAATCATAATAAGAGTAAAAAGGTGCACGAGACTGTGGCACATGGTTCAGCTGCATTCTGGTTATTTGAGTCAGACACTGTTCTTCCCCCGCCTCCCTAGAAGAGATAACTAACTAGTCAAACCTGAAGTGGGGGGGAAATTCGGATACACTGTCTTGATTTACTACAAATTTGTTCATTACCAAACCCTCGTTGGTGAAACACAGATCAGAACGAAAGCCTCCTCTGCTTGCTAAGGCTTCCCTTTTTACGTGCTCTAAACGTGTATATATGCTATTTTCAGTGACATGGGTCCAAAAGAAACTCTGCTTCTTCAGAAAGCATTAGTAAGTGGGAGTTTGTTATACAACAGTATGAACTGTTTGTCCTATGATAAAGGTGATTGTTACAAACATCAGGTTAGGCTGTACCTAAAGTTATCATCACAGCTATCAGCCAGGACAGCACTTCCATAGTATGGGAAAACTACAGGAAGCGACTGCAGAAGAATATGCAAAAGAGACAAATACCATGCCCAAGATGTTGTCTTCGTGCATTAATAACATTGGTGAGACATAGAGTCCTCATCTCACCTCCCACGCACAGGGAAATAAAGGAAGCAAGAAACACAGCAAAGCTACCTTTGTATCAAGTGCTTTTTTAATGCTGATTCGTCTCTGAATTCTGGCTTCTCCTCTTTCTATCTGAGCCATGATCTTCTCTATGTCTTGGAGTTCATTGCATCTTTCCCAGAATACAGCTGAGAAAAGAACAATTGGTTAGTTTTTTTATCATGCATCTTAAAAGTTAGGGGGTATTTTATCTTTTAAAAAAAAATATTAGACATCACTTCCTTTTACCAGAAATTACTGCTGTATAAAAATAGGCATGCCTTTGCCCAACAAGGAACCTTCATTTCCTGATACCTTGTGTTGCAGTATTACAAATGCCATTTTGAAAAGGGTAGAGATAGGGGTCCTCAGTCTAAATGTGGTGTGAGATACAGGCCAGAAAGGTTTTTGTTGGCCAGACTCCTCAAAGAAAAAAGCTTCTTAAAATAGGAACTGATAAAACAGCAATACATTTTTACAGAGGAGAGCAGGAGGGCAACTGAGTGTCCAAAGACTAGAGCAAGTGTCTAAAAGACAATTAGGTGTTTAAATAAAAAGTTTTTTAAAAAGAATTTTTCACATCTGTAAGCTGTTATATACCTTTAGAAATTTAGCCCCAGGACCTTGCAGCTGCACTACATTAGAAAAGACTTCTGAGACATCAACAGCAAGTAGCCCAGTGGCTACAAAAGTCAATGGCTATTACACATTCAGTCACAAAATGTTTACCGTATCCCACTCTTGATGAGGATGAGGTAATAACGGTGTAAAGTTTCAAGAAAACTACTGGTTAGTGAATACAGGAAAAAGTGAAATCTCTCCAGCTAAGCACGGCTTCGTAGCAAGTAACATGACTTGAAGACAGCACTATGCAGTTGGAACATTTAGGATATATTAAAGTGGATCAGTGACAGTTTATATGCACATTTTAGTACAACTTTAATTATGCAGGGTCTAAAGATGGTAAAAATCTACATCAGTAGATCCCAAATCCACCAGTAAACTTCTACCCTGAAAGTCTTCAAGAACCGTGTTAAGAAATTCTCAGAAGGCAGGCATTACCATGTTCACAGGCAGTTCAAACTAGGAAAGCAGCATTAGGTACAGACTCACAGACTGCTTAGAAAGTAAGTTACCTGAATACTCAATGACTTCCTCTGGAGTTTTTCCTTCTACTTCTCGTGCTATATTTTCAATGTCATCTCGGCCCCACTTCTCATTAGCTTTGATGAACTGGTTAAAATCTCTCTTATTCCAGTTAGTGAATCCCTTTATAGCAATCAAAAGGAAACATTGCACAGAAGTTCAGTATTTGTCTCACTCCAAATTTGTTTCACTAGATGTCTTTAAATGGCCTGTAATGCTTCCATCGTGCCAACAGTATTAAGCCTCTGCGTTCTCTGCAGTTTAAAGTTAGTAGAAAAACTGGTCTTTATACTGCAGTCACTGTAGTCCCACCATCTAAATATTGTGTAATGATTAGCACTTGTTCTCTAACCACCTACTAGTTTCAGATAAAAGTCTTCAGCTCATAAATTACTCTCTGAACGAGAACATGGGATCACTTTTTAAGAAAAATCCTTCAAGTGAGGCAATAGTCTCTATAACGGTCTTGTTTTGTTAGAAAGGCCCACCAAGTAAGTGCCCCACAGCTCCCATCAGCCACTTTCCCTGGTCACTCTCCCTTAGAAGATCTAAAGCTACCTTATGATGGATCGTCAGTAGGGACAGAAAGAGTAGTGCTGAAATTATCAGCTGCCAAAATAGGCTAATTTCATATTAGCAATAACTTTTTCAAACAGTAAAACATTCTGCCAGCCATGTTATGATTTAGCCACAGCTTACTTTATATGTTCACTATGTTTATATGTTCACTATGTTTCTCATAGCGAACTGTTCCAGGGCATTATTGCTCAAACAAGCGCCCTTGTCCTGTAATTCCAACTCCCCCACCAAAATACAATGTGAACATATAATATCCAAATAAGGTGTAAGAGGCATTAACCCATTTTAAATTATTTAAGTGTACATCTACCTAATTATATATGTATTCAGCTTATGTTCTCTTACAGAGAGGGTTACTATCCACTACCAGTCATAGTTTAGGAAAACTGACCATTCACCCTGCACGATTCACTTCCACAGGGGCGTAATACTTAGGCAGATGATACACTTTAAATAACATGGAAAGTAGCACATTCAGCTCTACAGCTGGTCTGCAAGGTCCCACAGCTGAGAAAAGATGTCATGGTCTACAGTCAGTGCAAACTTGGGAAGCCAGACTCTGACACTGGGCTAGTTCTTATTTGTCAGGCTTAAAATCCACAGAACGTACATCAGATTTGGTAGAATCTGAATACACTAATTTGGTGCACATTCTTCATATGTATCCAAGGCCCAAAACAAACCATAGGCTAAACCTCCTTTCAGGATGAACCAAAAGTTGCAGCTCTGTTGTTAACTATGGCATGTATGAATCAATGACCAAGAAATGTTCCTCCTGTAACGCTATAAAACACAAAGCAAGCTTCAACTGCTTTCAGTCTCGCTAAAGACCCAACTATACCTGCGTTAGAAGTTTCTCTTTTTCTTCTAGTTCTTCATCATTAAGAGGTTCAGCCTCATCAATCTTAAGCTGCTCTTCCTTTTGTGCTTGGGCTGCATTTGGCAGATCAGGATTACGAGGTACCTGAAAGGTTTTGCATTTTGTAAAATTTGGTTTATTTTTCACAGGTAATTGCTAATTGCCACTTTTCTTTTAATAGAACTTAAGAGTTTGTTCAACTCAACACATTTTCTGTCATTTAAGTTAGTGTGAAAGGTAGGACAAGTACGTATTTTCCTAACGTTGCAGTAAACCATTGCACCGCGTGTGTTCTTCACTCACTTTGTACCCAATTGTTTTCCTGTAGTAGAGAATCTCTTTCTCCAATAGTTCAAACAGGCGTGGAGGAAAGAACTGAAAGTCCTGTACATTTGGCTGTTTTGGAGGCCGTGGTGCCTGAAATACACACAAAGTTTGTATTTGACTCCCTTTCACATCCAGAATCTGTTTGCTTGTAATAACTGATTTCAGTTTATGAGAGAGAAAAAAAAAGCTTTACTTTTACAAAAACGCACTCTCTTTACTTAACAAAAAAAAAACCAAACCAGGCTACACAAAAGACCCAAGAGAAAAGGGAGCGGGTCTTTTGGGAGGAGACAGCGGTTGGGGAAGCAGTCACGCAAGCATCCCCTTGAACAAAGTTCAGGTGTTCTGAGCAGCAATAAGGAAATCTTCCACAGGTAAGGAAAAATCCACAGCTGCTTAAATAAAAATAAAACAAGAAACATCTTGGTCTTACCCTCCTAACATCTTACAAGTTTTATCCTGCTCTTACATCTTCCTCACAGAAGTTTGCCTCAAGTCCCTTGGATTTTTCTAAATTTAAATTGCCTCCCCACTTTATAGAAGTGAATAGAGCAGTTTTTATGAAAAAAGACCAATTTCTTGCTTTCAGCTTTAACCATTTATCATGCATATTTGAACCTTTTTTTTTTGTTTTTTAAATTAGCCAACTCACCTTGGGTGCTTTTGGCTCACTGACTCGAAGAGCCTCCCTGAAGTAAGCATCCACAGCATAATTGGCTTTTCTTTCTCGTTTAGGTGGTTCAATCCACTCTGTAAATGCCATCTATAAAAACAAATCCCACCACCCCAAAAAACATTAACACTAAGCCTTGCAAAATATTCAGACCAACTGCAAGTTTTATATAAAACTAGGTCTATATCTACCACTTAATATTTAAATCTTACCTTCTGTTTTTCTCTGTAGTCTTCCCCTTCAAAATTATACACGCTGGACTCTGTATCCATTGTGAAATTCCTGAGTGAGCTTTCACCCATCTTTGAAAGCTTTTCATTCATTTCTGCAGTCTTGGAGGAGAGAGAAAAGAACAGTAGCAATTTTGAAAGGTACTTCATTATAAAACATCTCATTTACAACAGCCGAACAACCAACCATGTTTGACCAATATGAAAACCCTCAATAGCAAACCCCAGCTTCTCTCCAGCTTACAATCAAGTTTTTGCCTAGGGATAAATTTGATGGCAAGCTAGTATATGTGTACAGGTGGGCTTCTGGTTTTTGGTTTTGTTTTTTTTTTTTTTTTTTTAACTGTATCTCACCTTCTTTGCACCTCTTTCCAATATGTGATCAATATCTTCATCTGTAATCTCACTCTCCTTTGAGGCAAACACATGGGTCGCTCCGTGACGAATCATTTGCAGCATTTCATCCTTCCCAAGTTTATTCAGGTTTTGATCCACCAGTCTTCCTGAAGGTAAAGGCATTGGAGGATAGCAACTAACTAAAAAGTTTACATTATGGAAGAAGCAATACATGATTTTTCTTCCCCTTATGTTTCCAAGTTAAAGCTGTACCCTTTTCTCTCAGTAACAGAAATTCCAAATGAAGGAAAAGGTAAAAAAACAAAAACAAAAAACAAACAGCAAACTCAAAAGCCAGCAACATCCAGCCAGGGACCACATACAATAATTGTGTTCAAACAAACATAATTTTGGATGCGAAGTCTTCCATATAAGCTTTGTTATGGTGCACATTTTCTATTTCCAGACTAAACCTTACTGATTTTTTTTTTTAAATAAAGTTAGTGATTCCAATCAAGTCAACCAAGAAGGTTACACTGTCATCACTTATGCCCACCTATTAAAAGAAAGGCATTAATTTCTCCAGTTCAAAGCAGAAGTTGAGAGCTTTAAAACGAGAAAAACAAAAACCAAAAACTAAAACCAATTTACTATATCCAGTCATACGTGGCTATCACTAGGGAGGGAATCAAGAAGTTAGTGAGGAAAAGCCTACCCTACAGTAAAATAAATTTTCAAGTGGATCATGCCTTTGCACTCTATCTTCAGAGTTCAGCTGGGGCAAAAGCAACATTCCCATTAATTCTTACATGCTGATTTTGCCATAGTTTATACGTGGTGGGGCGAGAGAGAGGAAGGAAAAAAAGCGAGGACAGAATAAAAAAAAGAGGAGAGAATCATATCATATATACAAACAAGTTACGTTCAAATACTTGCCTTGCTGAATGACTATGGAATCTAGTCGCAGTTTCATTTCTGCACGTTCCACTATTCTTTCTTCCACTGTATTGTCTGTGATAAACCTGAACACTCGAACAGTCTTTGTTTGGCCAATTCTGTGTGCTCGATCCTAGGCAGAAGAAAAAGAAAAAGAAAAAAAAAAGAGTAACAAAGAGTCAGTACTTGGTTTCCAGCACAACCATATAATTAGTCTTCAATTTTCATTAGTTTCAAACATACTAATTTACAAAACAGAATAGCATAGGTCAGTTAAATCTTTACAGACATCCAGTTTACATGACTACCCAACACAGCACATTCTTATCTGCATTACAAGTTTGGGGTTTGTTTGGGGAGTTTTGGGGTTTTTCTGTTTGTTTTTCAAATAGCATCACTGATTATGTCTCCAGATGTCATACCTAAATATAGTGTGTGTTAGGGAGGTGGGTTTTTTGGTTAAACCACACAGGGAGATGACTGGATGCATCTGACCTTCCTTAGGTAACCTTGGGTAAAATCAAAGTATTTAAGAAATTATCTCTGTACTGACTAAACACTACCTTTCTCAAAATTGTTCTGTTGTGCCATGAATATTTCAAGACAAACACAATGCACCACCTCACCCGACAGGCAACTCATTAACTGCTGTGAGACTTAGTATTCTGAACTTCCACCTTTAGTGGCAGCTGGAACTCTCTCGCTTTAGCTTCCAGACACCAGTTGCATCATTCTTTTGACCTAAGCTTTGCTAGGCTACCTGAGAACCTGCAGCTTCACTAAAATAATTAAGAATAAATTTACAAGATTTGTCAGTGAAAGGCCTCATTTGTCAGAAAACACTGGTAGTTTTAAGACAGCTTGACTTCATTATGTGGTCAGTAGTGCTCTTAATGCTACTCCTGAGGTTGCAGATGCATGCAAATATACTTAAAAAGAAAACTAAAGATGGTTGCTATAAAGGCCTCACTCACTTATCATGACCATAAAAAGCAGGTTTTGAAAAGTTTCATTCAGCTTTTCCCTGTCTCATTTCCAAGGTATCAGCGAACACAGTGTAAACACATTCACCTCCACTCCCTACAGTAGTCAAGCATTATAGTTTTGCAATTAACACATTAAAAAAAAACAGGCTGTTCTCATCAAATATGACTAGGAGTACCCTAGCACATACTCAGCATTTCCAACTGCATAAATCATCAGGACTAAGGGTTCCACACAGTGGAAGCTGCACTAGAACTGAAAAAAAAAATTAGTCTTAAAAGTACTACTCCTGACCTAAAACATGAAAAACACCATTTTATTTTGGAACTACTGTATCATGCCACACACACATTTCTAGGAAAGTTCTGTGAGAAAGAGAAGAAAAAAAAAACAAGAGCATACTTTCCATCTGGATTCTTACCATAGCTTGAAGATCTACTTGTGGATTCCAGTCTGAATCATAAAGAATTACAACATCAGCAGTAGCCAGATTGATTCCAAGACCTCCTGCCCGTGTACTTAACATGAACACAAATTTTGAGCTACCAGGTTCATTATATGCATTAATAGATGCCTAAATAAAGAAAAGGAACAAATCAGTTGAAACAAATGTTTTACACGTACTATTAAGTGAAACTTAATTTCACACTTCAGTGAAACGCTTAAAATTTTAAATACCTGTCTTTCATCATGTGGTGTTTGTCCATCCAGTCTACAATATTCATAATTTCGCCACATACAGTAATCTTCCAAGATATCTAGGACTCTGGTCATCTGACTGAAGATTAAGACTCTTGATCCTGTTTGGGTAAAAAGTTTCCTTATGTTTTCACATAAGATTTACCAAACTTTGTAAAAGTTTGTATTACCAGAAAGGGAAGAAGCGCAGTTCCACGTACTAAGAAGAAAAGCAGGTAGAATTGCAGAAGCCAGTACGTAACGCAGGGCTGCAGCTGCTTCTATGCTAGTGGCTGCGTTGGGCTTAGCTGCCCACAGGGGTTAAACCACAACAGTCCTTTTCAGTGCTCAACATGCGGCTTGAAGGGTTCCAGACAATGATAGATGTGACTGGGGTGTGGTGTGCTAGACCAAATTCATAGCTGTTATTGCTGTTTAGCTACTAGTCTGTAGGCTCCTGTGCTTGCTTCTCTCATGGGACTTGCTTCCCTCACTGTATATTACAGTCTAGTTAGCAGCTGGCTTTTTGCTTTTGTTTTCTGCTGTACTCCTTATCAAAGCATTCCCAGACACAACCAAGCAAGCTGGTAACAAATATAAAAACATCAAGGAGTACAGAGAATGAAATTCTGAAGTATTTGTTTTGGATTTAAGATATCTAGAAATGAAGTAAGTTCTTCTTAAAGGTTTGTCAGTTTACTTACCTGCCAAAAAACAACTGCCAAAAAATGTAAATGTACAGTAATTTATGCATATACACACAACTATTTCCAACTTACTTGAGAGATTTAAGTAAAACACTTTCCCCTATGTTTTTCTAGTATGACTTTTTTTTTGGTCCTTTGGACTCAAGGTCTAATAATGAACTGTCTTTTGCTTAAGATGATAATTTGATTTCAGATCAGGCCAATTTTAATTGCCATGCCTCAACAACAAGCCTCACAGCAGAAGAAACAAAAACAAAAAAAAGCAGCATGGTAACCACTAAATTCTTCTTTTTTTAGTTTCACAATGACGCATATCACCACAGCTACTTGAATGACACCTGGCTATGAACTACATGTTACTTTTATATTACCTAAGGCTGAGGTTTGGATTTGGTTTTAGTTTTCTGCAGTGGCTCCCCAGTCACAAACTCGCCTTCACTCCTTCAGCCAGCTTACTTCAGTAAGCATACTCATTAAAATAATGAGTTAATTTTTGACTGCAGAATAAATTTTTATGTGGCAACTGAGTTTTACAGTAATGTATTCCAGAGCTTTGTCCCTTCTATCACATAACTTTTAAATAACTGAGTGTTCCCCCATGTTTGCGTGCCTTAAAGACTTCACTGGAAAAACTCAGGTACTGCTCAAATACCCAGCAAGGAATACCAGCATTTCACAAAGGACTTGACTTTAACCCTACCTGACTTGTAATCTAAAATAGCACTTCATGGCAAATCAAAGGAGTGGCTGAAATACCACATGATTATGTTTCAAACAGCTAATAATGCTAAGAAAGAAAACCTGAAGTCCAGATCAACTGATGTTTCTGTGGTCTCAATTTAGCTGGTTCAAAAAAAGGAGAGGAAAAAAAAGCAGGAAAGGAAAAAATCAAAACATTTCACCATCACAAAAAGCCATAATGGACTACTGATCCTATTATTTATGAAGGCACTTCACAGATTGTTTTTCTATCAACTATTTAAGATAGAGTGCATGACAAGCTGGTATCATGCTAGAAGCCAACATCATCCTGGCTAATGTGTGATGATTTTTGCTCAGGGTATGTGGAAACATTAAACCGCACTGACTTTCACTTTTTATCACTGAACCAAGCAACTCTCAAAAAATGAGATGCATACCTTGTTCTTTCAACTTAGGTAGCAATTTGTCCAACACTACCATTTTGCCACTGTTGGTGACCAAATGCATATCTGTTGTGTAAGGCGGACCAGGTTCTGCTCCATCAAAGAGATATGGATGATTGCAACATTTTCGCAGCTGCATGAGGATATTCAAGAGTCTCATTTTGTCCAGCTTCCCAGCTGAATTCAATATATCTATATCCTTCATTAGGATTCGTGTATACCTACATGAAAGCAAGAAAAAAAACTTCTGGAACTCTGAAACAAAGTGGGCCTTTCTTTAAATGGTAAGTACAGTCAAAAGCTCACCCTTCCCCTCATTTCATCAGGTACTTCTCCCTGATACGCGTGATTTTGTCATCACAAAAGTGTCACAAGAAGTATGTATGAGTTAGGAGTACACCAGAAAGAATTAAGTTCCACACAATAATCAAGTCACAAGCAGCACACTCCTGAGACTTAATCACTGCACAGTCAAGCATGCGAATTACCATTCTCGTTGCATTTTGCTGAGACCCACGTAAATTTTAACTTCCTTCTTTGGAGGCAAGCTCTTCTCTACATCAGCCTTAATGCGACGTAGAAGGAATGGTCGTAGCACCTGAAAGAGATGGCACCGTTAAACGTATTTCAGAAACTGAAACACTGAACAGGTCAACAGACAAAAGCAGTGCAGATATTCTCTATCATAAATGCTCAAACACCAGACCTATTACCAGATCATCTGAAAAAGCAATCTATATGAACAGGTTATTACACATCGGAATATACACATGTTTTATTTGGAAGACTCAAATATTAGGCTAAAATCATCTTTCCGATGGTGCTATGCCCCTTGATTCTTTTTTTAATTTTGCCTGACTGAAATATTCAGTCTCTTCATAGCCAGTGTTTTTAATATAAGTGTTTCAGAACCCTGAAAGCCAGAACTATCGACCCTTCTCTCCCTTCCAAAACAATTTCCTTTTCAAGAAACACTTTATCTTCTGAGCTTCGCCAAACCCATTCTGAAAGTCTACCATCGTTTCTGGAATAAGGTAGCTTACCCTAACATTCTGTCACAAGAAGCATTAGAAGAATTATTTAGAACCTAACGTAGGCAAACATAACACTCATACAAAAAGCAGGAAGACTTACCATATGGAGACGTTCCACTAACTTTTGATCCCCTAGACAGTTGTTTGTATCAAACCATGAATCAAAGTCCTGTATCAACAAAATCATTGGTACATTAAGAGGCTTCCTTTCACAATGCAATATCATTACAATGGTGAATATGTACAACTCAGGTGATTCTCTTACACAGGCAGTAACTAAAAGAGCGAATTACCCACTTTGGTCAATTTTTATGGAAGGCCCTATAACATAATGTCTTAAAAAAAAAAAAGGAATAAAAACCCCAACCCAGACAAAAAAACAACCCACTCAACAAAAGAACAACCAAAGCCAAAACACCTCCGTACCACTGGAAGGGGGGGGGGGGGGGGGCAAAAAAAAAAAAATCATCAATATGAGAGTCCTTCTGTTGAAAAGGATTCACCCATGTCACTCCATTGGACAAATTCTATCTGGAGAAAGCATACTGCTGCAGCAGTTTATGAAAAATGAAAAGTAAAAAGTAAAATTTTTGTGTAAAGCACCACAAAGCTGCCCCTTCTACAGATGTTACACTCCCAATTCATCAGAACGGTTAGGCACGTGCTTCTCTCTGTGAAGTCTATTGCTCTTCATAGAATATCTCCCAGCTCACAGAAGAGAAGTCTTAGCTAAGCAGTAAGGTAACTTATAGTTAAATATAAGAACAAAGCTAGCTGGTTTAGCCACCACAATGTTTAAACCTATTTTGAAATGCAGAGATTGTCTTCACAATGTGATTTTAAGTATCTCTTGTATCTGCCAAGATGTTAACAGCTCTTAAAAATGGCCAAGCTGAGAAAAAATAGCCTTCCCTATTATATTTCACAATTCTGGAAACATTTCTAACTGTCAGTCTATCGTTATCACTAATTGATACTCCTAACTATACATATTCTTATCTATTTTCAAATCTGGAAAACCAAGAAAGTTATTTTAAATTGGTTAGCAGAAATGAAGACTTACTTCAGATGAGTTAAAGACATCTGGCAAAAGGAAGTTAAGAAGTGCCCAGAGTTCGTGTAAGTTGTTCTGAAGTGGAGTTCCAGTTAATAGCAGCCGATTTGTAGTCTTGAATTCCCTCACGATTTCTGATAACTGGAGGACATTGAGAAATGAGCAAATATAAAAATATTACTAGTCCCCACATCACTAGCTAATAGCGCAAATGAATATGTTTCAGTGGAAGTATAAATTACCTTTGATTTTTCATTTTTAATCCTGTGAGCTTCATCTATAACTAGATATCTCCAGTTAAACTTTTTGAATACCGATTTCTCTTTGATAAGCATTTCATACGACGTTACGCAGACATCCCATTCTCCAGGCAACAACACATCTCTGACAAAAGCAGCCTAGACAACAAGGTGACAGTTAGTTACTGAGGCTTTGTCAAACCTAGAACAAAAAGAACACACTAGTGCTGCTAAAATTTTAAGACAATGTTGCTACTAAATTTGCAAGAAAAGACAAAATTAAGTATAGAGGCAATATAGCATATAACCATTGTAAAGCTTGACAATTTTGTCAGCGCTGAAGCTGCTAAAACCCTTGTGGCAGAGCAGGGAAGGGATTTCAGCTTTAACTTCTGGCTTTGGAAACTGCAGATGACTACCTACACACATGAGGTTTTTCAACAGCTGAACTGTAAGATCAGAACTCAAAATTGATTTTCTGTAGGTTTGCTTTGGTTTAAGGTTAGAACACGGTAGTTTTTTAATATAAAAAATAATGCCAAGCATAGCTTTATTTGGCTAACTGAACAATTTCTAGAACGCTGACACCGAAGGTTAAAAGTAGACACAGTAATTAGTAAGAATTCAAAATACAGAGCTGTATAAATATCAAGAACTTAACTCATATAAGCAAGAAATATACTGAAAAAAAGAGTAAGAACTTTTGGATTCAAAAAAAGATGCACTAAGAAAACAAATCACAAGATATCAGACCTGGACCAATGACCTCCAGAACTCTTTCAAGTTTCATCAACATCTTTGTAGTTTCTAATCTAACAAACTCTGCAAATAGAGCTAGGTGCCCTTAGAATAAAAAAAAAAAAACCCTGCTAAAAAAGCAGAAGTTTAATGGCACCAGTAATAACTCTTCCTTCCATAAATAAATGGGTAACTTCAGTTGACGAATCTACAGATGCACCATCTTTTCCATGTGTTTTACATTTTCTTTGCCGCACTGAAAAAATAAAAAGGAGCTAAGAACTGACACTGAAGTAACTAAAAGAAAATGATTGAAATAGCATGGCCATAAGAGGCTGAACAGTATTTTCTTTTTATTGACAAAATTCAAACCAAATAAGATCCGTTTGCATACCACTTCTGCCAAGCTACCCACCTTGCCCCCTCCAACATTAAGCTGACAACTGTTTTCAGTAAACAGTTCCTTAGTGACAGACCTCATAATCTTAAGAGCTGTTGTTACAGCCAATACAGCGTACTGTACTACGTAGAGCAGAAAACAAATTACTTTTGTTACAGATTTATATATATACAAATGACAGTACTCTACACAAAACACCTTATTGTCCTATTTTAAGATTTAATGAGTTTTGTTGGTCTAGACGGTGAATTGTCTTCACAAAAGGAGAGCGAAAACCTTTGGTCAAGAAATGATGAGTGTGAAGTGATGAAGCAATAGCTGGGCAACATAGATGTGAATTCTAAGGTGGTTACACTTTAAGTAGGTAGCACTTGTAGGTCTTACTGTTTAACCACTACAAATCCAAGTAATAACCTCCCTGTGAACGAAAGGTAAAGGACAGCAAGATCACACGCTGGATTTACACAGGAAAAACACCACATCAAAACTTACTCGCTGGTCTTTGTCGCCTATCAAACAAACTGCTCGAAGTGTAGGTACCCATCTCTTGAATTCATTCATCCAGTTATGCAGAGTGGACTTAGGAACTAACACCATGTGAGGACCAGGAATATTTCTGTAGTGTTTCATATACCCGAGAAGAGAAATTGTTTGCAGTGTCTTTCCAAGACCCTGTAAGAGATGTTACCGTGTCAGGGAAAAAAAAGGTCTCTCAGGGAACACTTTTAAAAAATCCAAGTGAGCTCTGAGTACAACATGAAAGACACAGAAGCCTGAACAAATAAGTGAAATATATATTAAAGACAGGGCTACTCACAAAAGGCAAGAAAAATCTTGGTTAGGAAAAGCTTGTATGGCTTCCCACATCAATTAAAAAAAAAAAAGCAATGAGTAACATTTTCAAACCTTGGATTGTGAAGTTAGAATTCTGCCTTGCCTTTCAAATAAGATATATTCTTAGAAGTGCCAGAAAACATTATTTCATAAAATTTTGTTTTGTAGACTAGCGTGTGCTCAGGTTATTTATTTAGAGGTCAATGAACTTTACAAACTGGACATATGCATTCTCTTAAACTTGAAATAAAATGAATAAATTCAGAACCCTGTAAGGAGGCTTTTACAGGCCACATGATGTCAGTTCTTGTGAGAAAAAAGCCAAACATAAACAGC
This sequence comes from Phalacrocorax aristotelis, assembly GCF_949628215.1. NCBI lineage: Eukaryota > Metazoa > Chordata > Aves > Suliformes > Phalacrocoracidae > Phalacrocorax > Phalacrocorax aristotelis. Next base: position 19,293,500 of record NC_134279.1, read on the forward strand.
TGCATATGTCAAAGAAAAATACTGAGCTTCTTTAGAAGTACTTTTTTTTAAAGCACTCTGTTCTTTCTTCAACAGAAATATTTAAAACCTTGTATCTTCAGCATATTATTTTAATTAGAACAAAACTGAGGAAGACATGAAAAAATCTGATCACTCATATTTAAATAATTCAAAAGATTATGATGCTATGACATTGGATTTAAAAAAAAAAATTAACACCATCAGTCCAAGTTACTTTTGCTTCTGAAATTCAAGCCTTCAATTCCACCTGGTGTAAGATGTGGAAAAGAGTTTACCAGCTGTGTGAAAGGCATTAGTAAGTTCAAAAGGATTAATATTAAAGAATGAATAAAAAAATATTTAATAGTAAATATTTAAACTCCTCAGTGGCAAGACAGATTTTGGAACACACAAATCCAAGGATTTACAAAGTTTCCCAATCTTTTTTGTTAAAACAAGCCTGCTCCACTTAGAACTGTACTCAGCAAAAATAAGTCCTCTATTCATAAGCACTTATGTTGAAGAAAATCCTTGATCCATTTCAAAATTAAACATGTTACTAAAAAAGAATTTAGATTCATTTGCCTCTAATTTATTTTGAGGAAGCCTTACTACACAGAAATTTCTAGAAGATATGAGAAATGCAATATACTTAAATATAATTAATTTTTGTTTTTCCTTATCTGATCCTTATGAAAAACAGATATAACTAAAATCTCTTAGAGGACAAAAACCTATCTTTCAACCTACTACAATTTCTTCTGCATTCATCCCTTGTCTTTCAGGGAAAAATAATAAAAACAGAAGCAAAAGCTACTATGGCCAGTGCTGACTGAAATGTCCATGGTCTTAGTATGAAGGAAATTTTAACACAGCTCTCTAGCTACATCTATCTTTGCATCATTTTCCCAGAAAATTTCCTGCTGGTGTAGCTCTTGCTGCTGAAATCAGTCTGTATAGGACATTCGTATCCTGCCATCTGCATTTTACCCTAACAACAACAGGAAGTGTTCCCACATTTGTTGCTCTTTTCATACATGACATCCTCTTCACAAGGGCAGCTTGAGAATACCATAACAAAATAGCTGCAATTTAGGAAGAAAAAAAAATAGAGGACACATCATTCTATAGAACTATTCCCCTCCACCCGATTTTGTGTTTCTTGTGGTTGACAGATTGCCTTTTCATATGCCTATTTCTAAAACTGCACACTTTACTTGAGATACTTGTGACACTCAACATTAGTGACTTAAAACATAAAAAAAAAGATTTGGCAAATTATACATTGCATTTAGTGCTATTAAAAAAGCCATGTATACAGCTGAACTAAAATTGTATCACATGTGTTCACAAGTCCCCAGAAACATAGGCTGTGTGCATACCATTTCATCTGCTAGGATGCCATTGATGCCATTTTCATACAAAGAGATGAGCCAGTTCAATCCTCGGACCTGATAATCACGCAGCTTTCCCCATTTAACATCTAAAAGACATGAAAGAATAGACGAAAAGATTTGTAAAAGCTTAACCGAAGAATTTCATCATCCTTTGCCTGCTAATTGACACTATCTAAGCTACAGAACAAAATGAAGTAGTAAATTTCATGCAGTAAATTCCAAGGACAATGCAGATTGGAGACAGTGACATGTTAATTTTGTTTCTGCAAGCTGCTCCAAGAACTTTGTTTTCTGCAAGAACCCAAAATTCTATCACCATCCCCCAAATCAGAACACAGTCGAACGTTAAAACAACAGAATATTGAATCCTCTGCTAAATGAACCAGAAGCTTTTCGGTACTTTAAATTGTATCAGAAGATAGGTTACATATGTAAAAATTGTAAGATGACAGGCTTAAAAGCAACTAGCTCCTTCCTAGAAACTAAAGTATAGCAGCTGGATTTCTAAAGGACAAGACTCAGTGGACCATCTTTCTAGCCTTTTTGAAAATAGAGAGTCCCTGGCTAATAGATTTTTGTCCCATTAGGCCAGTGCTGGACTTTTTTTCTCCTTCTTCTGTCCCCCAGAATTGATTCTTTATCCTTGGGAAGGATGAATATAAACTTCATTTTAAACAACATTTTGAAAGAAAAGAACGGGGGGGGGGGGGGGGGGGAGGGGAACAAAACCCCCCAAAAAACCCAAAACCAAAAGAGGAGAAACATACACGATGGAGATTCTTCAAATCGAGTGCAGACATTAGTTGCCTTGGAGCTTTCTGTTAACAGCTCCTCATCTTCTTCCTGTTCTGTTCTACGATGGCGGTAGCTGAAAAAGTGCAAGAAAGAAGTAAGTTTCTGGCTAAACTGAAAAGACATGAAACTGTTCTGAAATTAAATCTAATGTCATTGCAGTACAGAACGCAAACCCCCAAAGAAGCTTCTAGCAAGACTCTTCAAAAGACCTCATGCTAACAGGTCAACTGAAATGCTGCTTTTTAACTCTTTAGAGCCACTAGCTTCTTAGTAAGATAAGATGACCATGTCGTTAGCAGGCTTAAATATTAGGGCAAAGTGACTGGAAAGGGATAACATGAGTGCATCACTACTGGCCTTTAACCACAAGACAGGGAACAACACTGTGTTTAAAAGTTCTGGAACATCTGCCAAATGCTAAATATACCGTAGCCACATCAGCTGCAATGAAGGCAATCCAAATTTCTAGACTTCTGATTTTCAAGCTGCCTGTAAGATGCTGTGTACTGCTGCTCTCCATGAACTCTAACAACTTATAGCCACGAATGCTCTACTTTTCTGCCCCTGCTTTTCTTCATGCTGGAATACTTTTAATCATGACTGTGCTTTACCACCAACACAAACTCCTAGAATTCTTAAACGACCTTCAACATACAGGTGGGCAGCTGAAAAAAACCACAACTACACAGCATAAAACATACACTGAAAGAGGACAAAAGACTAGCAAGTTTAACTTACACTTCTAAAGTACAATAAAATCCATAATTACAGTACAAGCTGGCCTACATGTCATCACTCACTCGCCAACTGACAGTAAGTTCTGTTTCTCATCCTTCTTTATTCGTGGACGTCCAGGCTTCATTTTCAAAGGTGAAGTTGGAGTTTTCTGAGCAGCAGGCTGAATGAAATGAGCAAACAGCTCAGTCTGCTTCAACAGATACTCAAATCTGTTTGCTCTGTCTGTTTGCTGTTGACAAGGAAAATTAAGTGGAACAAATGTGAGACATTACAATATGTAGTCATTCAAAAGAAAAAGCTAACAAACGCTTTTTAAACGATATAGATTCACATTTCTTTATATACATAGCTACAATAACAAAGAAGAGGCAATCAACAATATAACTGTTGCTGACAGATTCAATATTTTTGTATTGGGTCAAGGTTAGACTTTGCTAGCAGTAAAATCAAACCTGCAACGCAGACCTCTACTAAGACTGAAGTCGGACTCTGGCAAAAAGATTACACACGTTTCACTAGATACAGCCACAGAGACCCCTTAACAACCCTCTCCTATCAAAAATTATAGTCCCCCTCCCAGAATTTTACCCCCACCCAATGCGCACAGGATTCTTCAACGAACTCATTCATCTTACTAACCTGGAAACAACTATTTTCTACCACCTTAGTTTCCTGCCTGCTCAGTGAGATACACCACCTCACTGTGGTCTCAGATAAGCAAAAGAGCCACCATGAAAGTGGGTGGAGGGGGCTGAAGAGCCCATTGCTAGAAGCCAGAACACCTATTTCAGCAGCAGAGCCAAACTTGTCAGACTGCCCCCTTTGATATGAGTCACTGTTTATGCTGTGCAAAAAAGATTACAGGAGGCAATAATAGTATCTAAAATGTTTGGTTCCTTTGAGTCAGGTTGCATTTGGAATCAACACACCTTCCCAAGGCCAGGTCAAGACTTTAGAACAAACAGTCGAGACAGAAAACAGTTCCAAGCTTAACAGCAACCACCCTGACATTCTGCCAGCTGCCACAACATAACCTGGCATTTTGCAACTTGCAGTTACCGGAAGTCAGTTTTCTTAGTAAAAAGGAACATAAGTTCCAGACTTCTGCAAGAGCAATGCCAACTCTGTGAGTGTTCTCCTCTTTAAAGCAAGCAGTTCCTGCACTATGTAAAAGACAGGAAGACAGGGAGTGAGAGAAAAAAAAGAGATCCTTTATGTACTATGAAAGAGTCAGCTCACTCCAACTGTAGTTTAAGCTTAATTGACACAGCTACAATCTACATCCACTGAATGAAAGTTCTCCTGTCTATTCTTCATAGGATGTCTTTTGCTTACTTCATAACAGTTTCTGAAGTTTAAGCTAGGTAAGATGTTACTGGCATCCAAATTGCTGATCCTTCTAAGTACTTGTTTCACTGGTTGTGCCAAAGAGAAGTACGAGAGATGCAGAGTGCATTGCAAAAGCTTCCTTGTTCTAAAATTTTGGTGAGGAATCTTCTGCAAGTTTTGGCACTGCACACACATCCCCACGACTTGTTTTCAGCGTGCGTAAGGATATTCCTTCAAAAGACTAACAAACATCTGTATCTTTTAGATAGGACACAGACAAGAACAGGCTGTACTCCGCAACCTTGAGCTACCCAGCAGATAAACTTTTCCTGTTTCCTTCTCCAGTGCATCTTCCAACTATTGTGACAGTAAAATACAATCATCCTTATAATTGTGCCTGTCTAGAGGCTAGAAAAGACAACTCCAAGTTCACTTTCTTCAGTTTGCCAGGAAGTAGCAAAGAAATTAGCAGAAGACTACTGGGTTATTTTCAGTGACAAGAAGAAACAACACAGGAAGCAGCAAATTGTAAGAATTGGTTTCACTTTCCTATTAAGAAATTTCACATGCAGTCACAGACACTGGAATTACAAACAGGAAGAAAAACAGGGAGGAACAGAGAAAGAAAATGCGTTGAGATGGCGAGGAGTGGATGGCTCCATCTCTTACATTCAGGATGTTATAAGAAGTAAAAAATGAGGAAAATACTAAGTTTTCTCCTATCTAACCCGTGAAGCACAGAATCACCTATCTTCAAAAGCTCAAGGACTCTAACTAGAGCTCCACAATGAACAAATTAAATTTCAGAAAAAGCTAACAAAATCCCTTTCAGCCTAGACAAAGTAAAAGGGCTAAGAAGTTGACCAAGGCTTACAGTCAGTGCTTGTCCTAAACAGCAAACCTTACCTCACAGCCTCCTGTGAATTTTGAAAGCTAACTTTTATTTACTTTGGCCCATGAACTGTACTGTTTGAAAGAACCTACCTATTTTGAAGTATTCTTCCTAAAGCATATTTCAATGGAAAATGAATGCATTGCCTACTCAAAGCCATATGCCAAACCTTTCTTTTTACTGCTCACTCCCCCCGCAAAATAGAAATGAATACACTTCTGCTACAAAGGACTGCTACTCCTGCAGTTCAAAAATGAGTTTGGAATTATTTTCCTATATTCAACAGTGATATACAAAAGGCCCTAGACTTCATCTGATTCCATACATGAAGAAAGTATGAAAGAAAGAAAGAAATTAAGAAAGAAAGCCGTTTAAATACTTATGGACGCTTTCCTAGCGGATCTTGCCATTTATGACTGACAAAGTGAACACTCAACTCTTCATAATCCCCCTTGCCTACAGGAAGGACAACTCCACAAATAACCTCAAAAGCAACTTGACAACTTTTTATTATGTTTTTTCCCCTAAGACATTTAAATATTTCCCATTATATCATTCTTCTAAATCTAAAGCACCTCAAAGTTGCTGGGACTATAATTCCTAGAAACAGCAAAACACGCTAACAGTTATTCCCACAAATGACTGCAATGGAAGTGGAGAACAAGCAGAAGACCAGTGAACAAAATGCTAAAAAGGAGAAGGGTCTGAGGGTTTTTTCTGGATATTTTTTGGTTTCAAGTCACTTAATTTTTTTTAATAGCTAGACAAAGTTTTATAAATCCAGTTAAGAGATTTCAAACAAGCAGAAAACTCAGTCTATTTTAAAGAACTGTATAAGTACTGGATAGCTGTACACAGCCCCAAATATTACATACCATTTTCTCTTCGTATGTAGGATCTGCTTCCTGGATTTCTTTTTGTTTTCCTGGTGATGCATCATCAAAAGATTCCTGAGATGAAAAAGAATTAGAAAAAAATTATTTTCTGCACAAGGGAAGATACCCATGTAAAGGAGAACAAGCTCGTTTCAAATTACTATCTATCCACATCAGATGGCACAAACATCTTTTGCTGCTTTGATATAGTCAGCTTTCTATTACTTACTGTAAAATTACCTGGAGATGGATCAAAGATCCCTGCCACAGGGTGAGGGACAGAGCTAGATCTCTGTAATCCGATTTAGCTCCATCATTAAAGCGTAACATCAATGTGAACGAGAGAGACAGCTGTGGTCCAGGAGCTCAGCGTGCTGCTTCTAGGGTGCTAAGCCGAAACTCTCCTAAAGCTGCCTCTGGGCTAGTTCGGGTCCAAAGCAAGACAAGTTTCAAGGTTTTTTTCCTTTTTCTAGATTACCCCAATCCCTCATTGTTCTGTATCAAGAGAACAAGTCTAAATAAAAACCTGGACTGCAGTTTTATCCTGTACACAGAGCAGGAATTTAGACAAACTGCATTTTCCCCCTATTTAGTTTAGTAAATCAAGTAAAATTGTTATCACCAGTGGTACCACTACTAAGAGAGAAAAAAGTTAGCTGGGAGGGGACAGTTCTCCATCATCCCCTCCCGGCTGTATCCTTGACATACTGCTTTCAATTATTCTTTCAGATCAGGGGATTTTTATCCTTGTCTCTCCTGTCATTAGGCTAACTCTCTCCCCATCATTTCCCACATGTAATTCCATTTTCCATTCTTAAAACCAGACACAACGGGATGATCCTTCCCTCGTAAACCATGCTAAGGCAGTATGTTACACAATAATTCTGGAAAGGGTGAGAAAAGGAAACAAACAAGATACCTTCAAAATCATTATTAACCATTTGTTTAACTGAGCCAAGTAAAAACTGAGCTAAATTCAGTCTTTGCTGGCCAATATAGAACAAAAGAACAGGAAAGTAAGCAAAAACACGAAACAAAGGCAGGCAAAACACAGGATATTTGTGGGCAGGCGTTTCCTCACAAAACTCTGGCAGGTAAGGCATGTGCGTGAAGAATCCTAACGCAAATGCTTCCTTCGCCAGTCAAAACATAAAGAACCAAGCAAAAAAGTTATGGCTAAACATCTTCTAAACTCATACCCAAATATTCTTACTCATCTCCCGCTGGATTTAGTCAGCAGCCACCTACCAGCGAGCACAAGCGTGGGACTGTTTCAACTTCTGTTTCTCCTGAAACGCCTAACGTGCGAAACGCAGCAGCGTGCCACCTGATTTCATCAGGCGCCATAAAGGTAACAAAACCTTGCCATTTAGCTGGAGAGTAAGAAAAGCAATCTCTCGGATGATCGGGACTACCAAGAAGCTATTTTCAACTGAAAGGTCACTTTACGCGAGGCGATCCCTTCCCCACGCGAAAAGGGACTGACTTGGCAGGCACGGAGAGAGCCCTCGCACACGGGCGCCTCAAGAGCACGCATCTCAAAGCCTCCGTGCGCTTAGCCCCAGCCCGGAATTGCCCTATTTTTGCAGGTTCGAGCAGGACTTATTACCCACAGTGCTTTGGCTACTTGCTCATCCGAGAAATACGGCATTTGCAAATTCATTTAGATCAAGTAGGTTGGACTGTACGGCATGACTCAGAGCACAAGAACACCCAGCGCCGAAAGCAGGACCAACCAGTTTCCTCACATCGTTACAGAAACAATGCTGCGATAAAATTTGCATCTCCGGGCAACCACTTAAACCCCTTGAAATTTCTGGAATAAGCACCTGTTGCCAAAAAAAAAAAAAACCACCACACCCAAAACAAAACGCTCAAACAACCCCCCACACCCCCCAAAAAAAGTTTTAACCACGTTAGAAGAGAGGTGTTACGGCTTTTTAAAATACGGACTTGCTCGTCGCTGAAGCAGGAAGCACACGCGACGGGAAGGCTTTTAGGGAGGGAGAGGAGGGAAACGCTGCTTACAAGGAGCGGGTACCGAGCCCGGCGAGACCTCTGCACTCTACAACGCGGGTGCGTGGGGGGGGGGAGGATGCCGAACCCGTCCTTCCCGAGCGGGAGGACGCGGGGAGGCCTCCCCCTGCCCTCCCATGACCCCGCTTCCAAGAAGATCAATAAACGAAGAGACCTGGCAGCGAGGCCTCCCGTCTCCCCGTGGCGGCGGCCGGCGGAGGAACACAGCACCCGGGGCCCGTGTGCGCAGGTCGAAGGCGAGGGGAAGCGGAGAGATGGAGTCCCCTACCGTCCGAGTGCCCCCCCCCCTTCCCACACACCCGCCCCAGCCGCCGCCGGGCCGTATCCCGGCCCCGCCGCCGTCCCTCCCCGCCTGCGGCACACGGCACGGCCCCGCGCCCGCCCCCACCCGCCCCTCCATTGTCTCACGCGGCCCCACGCGGCCCGGGGACGCCCCGCCGGCGCCGTCCCTCATGGCGGGCACCTGCCGCCGCGCAGCCGGGCGCCCCCGCCGCCGAGCCCCGCGGAGCCCGGGAGAGGGGTCGGGGGTGGGGGGGGATGAATCCCGGCCGGGGGAAAGCGCCTGACCTCCATCTCGGTGTCGCCTCCGGCCGGGTCGGCGGCGGAGGGAGCCGTCCCCGCGGCCTCGCTGCTGTTGGCGCCTGGCAGCGGCGCGGGTAGCTCCTCCGGTTGCGACAGCGGCAGCGGCGGCGCCTGCTGCCCGGCGGACATGATCCCCGCCGCAGAACAATGCTCCGCCGGGGCCCCGGCCCGGGCCCGGCTAGCTCCGCGCTAGCGAAGGAAAGGAGAAAGGGAGGGAGGAAGGGGGCGGCCGCCCGGCGGCGGGGGCCGGAGGGCTCGGTGGAGGCGGGGCGCTGAGCCCGGTGCGCGGCCGCCGGCGGAGGCCCGTCCCCGCTGCCGCCCCGGCTTTCCCGGCGGGCTCCCACCAACCAGGAACCGAGCCGGCTCCCCGCTCTCGCGAGAGCCCGGCCGCCGGCGTGCGGCGCGGCGGGAGGCAGTGCGCGGGCGCGAGCCGCCGCCTCGCCCCGGAGTGGAGGCGCCTTGGCAACGCCCGCTGTGACGTCACGGCCCGCCCCGGGGAGCGCGCGGCGGCGCAACGGCCGCCGGCAGCGGGGCGGGGCGTTGTTGGGACGGGGCGTGGTGGGCTCGCGCGGCCGGCGAGGCGTTGGGGCGGGCGGGGCCTGGCGCGTTCTGAGGGGCAGCGAGGGCCGAAGCGCGGAAAGCTGCCCGCCGCCCCGTTCCTCTCCTGCTAGCCGCGGTACGTCTCGTTAGTAAAACGTAATTTGCACCCTCATCAAAATAAAACACAAGGAAGACACCACTGCGATGAAGGAGCAGGTCTCCATAAAAAAGTGGTTTTTTCCAGGTCAGTCTAATAGAAGATAGTGAATTGTGAATAAACGCTCGAACGTTCCCCAAAACGGGTGCGAGAGCTAACCGCTCAAGTCACCTTCCCTCACGTTCCGTGGTTGAAGGAGCCAGACAAAGTTTGTACGTACAGAAGCATGGTTCTAGAGACCAACTGAATGAAAAAAGTGTCTGCTGGCTTGAAGCCACCGCGGGGTGCAGGCCCCGGCTGCAGGACGTGACTGAGCTCACCACCATGTGCGTGACCTCTGCTCAGGCGCGGTGCACTCCCCCCGTCACCCCCGCTCGCCCTCCCAGCTGCCCCGACCAGGGCGCGCATCCCAGAACAACCCTGGGGCGCACAAAATGAACGAAACTGAGCAGGAAGGTAAATTTAAGAGCACCACTATTGCACTCCAATGGCTAACAGAGGCTGAGCCCACACTTAAGCTAGTCTTGAAGCAGAAGTCCCCTGAATGGTACAGTGTTGACAACCGGGTACTCCACATTAACGCAATTGCTCTACAGATTTACTCCTGGAGCTCTGTTATATTAATGCTACTTGTGAATGCATTAATGTAGGTGCAGCCTGTGAGTGTCCTCCCACACCTGTGAAACTACTGTTACCGTGAAGGCAGCAGCTAAACAGAGACCATCTCCACAACAATTATTACAACTTTTCATTCTGTTGTTTTTTATTACAGACATCCTTTAAAATTTTTTGAAGTTAAAAGGATTAGCTCTGACATTTCCAAAAGATTGTGTCGCTTCATTTCTGCCAAAACTACTCACAAGAATAACCTCCCAGAAAAACCTTAATTTTCCTAGAATAGGATTTCTCAACTAATAACAAATTTACAGGCAGATTTTCCCACTGCTCGTCGTCATCTCTTATCACAGATGAAAATGCAGTCCCTGAGCTTTGCTGAAGGCTCTTCTCTGCATTCAGGGAGACGGCTTTAACTTTTAAACATATGCAGTAGCAAATTATACTAGATTGTATTCATTTAGCCACCTATACTATTCCAGCATAGTCTTGTGTTCAGTATTAATCTGCTCTGCCTCAGCTTCTAACCCCTCTTCTCTTCTAGGGCTGCTTCAGAGGATGCAGTGCTTGTCTGCATGGTTGGGCGGTAGGTAAGGGTGGGAAGCAAGCTACGCTCCCCCTTCTTTTGTACTCTTCTGTTGTCTCCCCTGCAAAGCACTCAAAACCACGTGTGGAGGATCACTGGTGAAGAAAAGTGGGGCAGAAGGTCCTTGGGAAGGAGTCAGGCATTTGAGAGGAAAGGTGATGATGTTTCAGCATCTTTTATAATGAGACTGAAACTTCCAGGTAAAATCATAGTGGTTTGGTGGAGAAGGTGAGAAAAGTTAGTAAGGAAAGAAGGGAGAAAAGCACCACCTCCATCCAACTGCCATCGATTCTGACCATCTGTGCTGGTTTTGGCTGAGAAGGGGTTAATTCTCCTCACTGTGGGGGTCGGCTACCTTTCCAGCTTCCCGCGCTCTGCCGCGTGGCGGGGGGGGGGGGGCTGGGAGGGGCAGGGCCATGGTGGGGGCGGCTGACCCCGACTGGCCAATGGCAGGTTCATTCCATACCATGTGACACCGTGACCAGTATATGGGGGGGGGGGGGGGGGGGCAGAGGCGGCGCGGCGTCGGGTCGGCGAGCGGCTGCGGTGCGTGCGGTTTGTTCCGGCGGTTCGTTCCCCCTCTCCCCTCCCTTCCCCCCTCCCCCCGGGGCTTTGCGCCTCTCGTTGTTCTCCTTTACATTGCATTTCTACTGTTGTTTCTTTTAATTTTAATTATTAAACTGTTCTTATCCCAGCCCACGAGCGTTACCCTTCTGATTCTCTTCCCCCATCTACCGGTGGGGGAGTGAGCGAGCGGCTGTGTGGGGCTGAGCTGCCGCTAAACCACAACACCATCCACCAACATAAACCAGCACCATGTCAGTGGATGGTGTTGAGGTACTTGTATGCCTTGGGTCAGAAAAGATTAATGTGATATCATTCATCTCTACATCAAAATTGTTTCTCTTCTCTTCTAGGTTACTGCTTTAGCTTCAACATTTCACTTACTTCTGAGAAACTCTGCCTTTACCATAGAGGTAGAATAATTTTTGCTTTAATTTCAAAGTTAATATGCAAGAAAATACCAGCCCTAAATATTTCATTCACACAAGGTGAAACATTATACAAAAATATTCAGAGCTAAAACCTGAAATCCACAATAGAAATCTTTTTTTCTCTCTACATCAGAGGCAGGGAGAAAAAGAAAAAAAAAAAATTAGTCTTGCAGTTGTAATAACCTGCAATATTGTATGAGTATTTTTGGATAACCCTAACAGGATAGTAATGAAATACAGTTTTATAAACCCAGACGCTTCACAATAAATGATTCACTTAACAAAAATCCTAACTCTAGCTCTAATCCATCCATTATTTCATTATTCAGTATTAGTCACTTGAAGTTGCCATGAACCCTATATCACGAGGAGTCAACTCTTACATCAGAATTTTGGACAAGCTATTTCCAAGCGAAGAGAACTATTCTGTGAAACAGCAAAATGAGTTAACGACATCTCCACCACGCTCAGAGGAAAAGGCTCAACTAGAGGCAAAAATAAAGCAAACTTTTAGACTTCTAACAAGTATAGAGGGCAGGCATAACAATTTAAAAAAAAAAATCTGTCAAAAGTGGAAAGTAAGACTAAAGGTCCTAAATTTCGTGAAGTCTTGAAAGCAGAGCAGAAGACTGTTAAAAAAAAATTAACAAACCCACCAAAACAAAAAAAAAAACCAACCCCAACCAAAACAGGAAAGAGGTCTTTCCAAGTGTAACATGAAGATGGTTGTGAACACACAAAATCATAACAGTCCGTAAGGAGCGCAAATATAGAAACCTTAAAAGCAACCAGCAGCATAAAGAAGCTCATGACAGGGGTTACTGATGTGCTCAACACCAACATATGGTCAAATACACAATAAGGTAAAAAATCCTCCCTCCCTCAGCCAGTACTAAATTGCAGAGAAAACTAATTATTAATATGCTTATGAAGTTAGTAAAGAACAGTTTAATCACAGATTTTTGTTAAATCTCTGAGGTGATTTCCTTCAATTTAGTTGCTCAGTTGTGTAATCATAACTTTAACATTCTATAGACAACTTCTTGTTAAATAAGAAATTGAAACAGCACAAGTAAAAGCAACTCTAAATGATACTGTGAGCTGTTCAGCAATTATGCTAATAGGCATTGCTGCACGTGTATCGACACTGTAAATCTTGCCAAAGTTTGGGAAGTGAAAGGAATGTAATAGAGCTGTTTGTGGTCACACCATCAGGCATATGGCAGTCATTTGGATTCGAGAAGGGAGAGAGCCTAGTTTGCATTCAGACCTTAGGGGGTTTGTTGGGTTTTAGTTCAGTTTAAAATGCAAAAGTAACATACTATACTAGAGATTAGATAGTGTCAATTTTTCTAGCCCCCCACAACACTGATGTTGAGCAGGACTATCCCACCCAGAGCTAAATATAATTAGGCCTCCTTCAAAGCCATCACTGTTCAGTCATGATCATTTTAGCACCAGCAGTCAAATTTGAGCCATCAAAATCGTGCTGTTAAAAAAAAAAAAATCCTCTGCCCATCAGCAAAGGTGCAGCTTCGTCACTGAAGAAAAAAAAAATACAACACCCCCCACACAAAAAGTATTATGTTAATTTCAGTAGATTCCTTAATGCAATGGAAACGATGTTTCAGAGTTTACCACATGTAAGTGTATAAATATCTACCCCAGGGGCTCTTTACATTTTGAGTACTGTGAGGATGACATTGCAGTTATTAAAAAAACTACAGTGTAACCATCCCAGCAAAATTAATGTTTCATACAATGTAATCAGCATTGAGTTCATCTGCAGTGCTTAAACTGTAGGGAACGTTTGTAAACCTATTATGTTTTAAGTCTATCTTCAAAAAGCAGACTACAAAAATAGTGACACACAAAGACCAAAAATCTTTCAGATTCTGCATAACCACAAACCAGTAAAAAATTGGTAACAGCAACACATCCATGTAGCATGTCAGACTCCGCTAGTGTCCAATTTAAAACAAGCCCTTGGATCAATAAAATTTACCCATGAAAATCCCATACGGTGTCAGCTGCTGGTGCTTGTTACAGAAATCATCGAAGAATGGAGGTTCTGTAACAAGCAGCTCTCTCACAGAGGAAAGCCAGAATAGATAAAATGCTTTTAGGTTTTATTTGCACACTGCTGTGGCTGAAAGGGCTCAACCGAATGCAAAAAATAAGGGGTTTTTATATGTAAAATATATTTTTCTATAGAAAACAATAGGCACGCACAATTTCATTATACACACAGATCGTTCCCTTTTCAAAACTCCAGATTCTCCTCCCTCTGTGGGCAGGATCTTCCCTGACCCTGTTTCCTCACACTGATGAAGTCCATTTCTCACCATACGGCACGGCAACCCCAGCGAGACAATGCAAGCAAAGCGGCTCCCCTGCAACAGTCGCTTCCTACATACATTGGTACTACAGTTAAGCCACCTGACTTCCTTCTGGTGCAGTCATTCTTAGAGTGAAAAGGATTTTAATAAGTTGGATAGAAACCTGGACTTCACTGAAAGATAGAGAGAAAGCTCAAAACGAGTTTTAAGTGAGACTTAATACCTTAACTTTTTGATTTAGGCTACATCTGCAATTTTATGCCTGAAAGTAATGATTCTAGTGGGATTCCACAGACATGGAGGTATCTATCTGCCTGTACACCCAAATTTACTAGCTCAAGGCTGCTGTCATAGCATCTTAATCTGATTTCCATGGTTTTCTTGCCTTCCCTATGCTGCTTTGTTTCTTCTCAGTTGCGACCCAGGCCAATTTTCCCCATAGTGTTTAGCTATTTAAACAAATACTCATGAAAGATTTAGAAAAACACACACTTACCTCATATCGACGAATATCTGCCCTCTACTTTCCTGTAACTATAGTGTCAGAATAAATAGCACATACAGTTCCAGTGCAGCTTTTATTGCAAAACCGGTGTGTTATGTGTGCTGTAGACTATGCTTGTTTTGTGCCACATGTATTTCCAAGTCCTTGGTATTTGACATGAATACACATTTTGTATTAGGCTATATTGACTTCTTTTGAGTTACTGGTTTGCATACATCATCCAAATTCCTTTCTGCATTAGTGATTATTCTGAATAACAACAGAGATTATTTGATTGATATGTTAAAAAAAATTCTAATCACTCATGAAAAACAGAGCAGCTATTATAAAAGTAATTCTTTTTCAAATCTCCTTTAATTAAAGAGAATATTTTGGGGAAAAAAAGTCCTGTCAGAAGGGCACAGGAAGTCAAAGTAAGACTTCACCAAAGAACTAAGTGTCTCAGGGAGAACATTAACGGCATGTATTCAGATCATTATGATGCAGGAGATATAAAAACTGCTAAGAGGAAAGAAAAATCTGACAGATTGTGTGCTTAGAACTCAAACAGGATGCACAGTGCCTTGAATATTAAAGTCTGCTCCTCAAAAGATCATAAAATGGGTTTGTCTGCCTGAGGAACTTACAACCCTGTTACACTTGGTGCTGTTTAAAAATGCTGTTCCATGCCTAACTAGAGATTATGGAGCCTAACTCTGAACACCATTTGTTTCAACATTTTGGTCTCAACTCCGATTAATTTTTTAAAAATAACTAAATATGTACACCAGGATTTATATGCATTGCTAGGAAGACAACCTCAGCAGAGGGCTGTATCACCATTTTGGTGCAATTAATTCCAGACTCAAACTGAGGTACTCCAGCAGGACAGTCTGAGGTATCTCCAAAACTCCCAGGCCAGCATCCCTCGCCACCTGCAGGTAAGGGAAAAAAATCCTAAACAAACGTTTCAGTTAGTCTCCATAGTTTACAAGTGTGTAAATCCACAGCACAGGTGTACAGAAACAAGTAGTGATTACTTCCTCTGAAGTATATTTCCTGAAAATATCATAAAGAGATGAACTCTCATATAATTTGGTGTCTGTTAGGAATTCAGGAAAAATAAGGCCTAATTATACTTTCCTCCTATTCTGGCCATCTGATTAAAAAAAAAAAAAAAAATGTAGTAAAGGCAACTTTTAGCCGCCCAGTTGCATTTGCTTACATTCAGGGCCAATGACCAGCTTTCCAGATACCAACATATTTTCTGTAAACAGGAGTTTGAAATAGAAATTTATACTTTACCTGAAGATTTAAGCGGTTCCGTGGGCATGTAGTGGCACTGTCAGGTCATACAGCTAGTCACTAGCTAGTCCAAGAACAGCTCAACTCTCCTGCAAAGTCTACAGCTAAACTTGAATAAAATATTGAGATGCCCTACTGGCAGCCTTTTATCTTTCCAAATCAAAAACATTTTATTTCATACTTTAAAATACTCAGACAATTCGAAAAGTCATACTAAGCCTGGTTCTACTTTGAATTACACCTTCTAAATATCTTCAGAAGACTGGATTTCCACACCCTCTCCCAAAGTGCAATCAAGTTGTCTGGGTACCCTGTACAAGCCCCACATACACACAGTTGCACCCAGCACTAGCCAAAAAGAACCTCAAACAACATTTAATAAAATCTTACTGTAATAGTAGGATTGGCCTTTTTCAAAATGGATGTGACACACATTTTATTATTGTTTCACTGCAGATACAACTTACTGGGAAAATGCCTGGCAACAATGATGGATCCGGTAAGAATCTTCAAGAGTAACTCATGATAATTACTACAAATGATGGATTTTATAACTGCAAGAAAATTTTGAGAGCCTCCATATTAACAACTTTATTTTCTGTTCTAAACTGTATGGGATTTTTTTCTATTCCATTTTACCATAATAAACTATTTCAAAATTAGTAAGCTGTTTTAACATTTAGTTTTTGTTTTTAAATACAGAAGTAAAAGGCATCAGCCCATGCCTTGTGGTTTAGAAGCTGAACAATAATTCTACTGGCTTACTACACTGGGCATCACGGCGAGATACTTATTTTGCCAGTTGGTTTTACCAAAATGTTTAGTGTTTCTTAAGTTGTGCGTACACTGCAGATTACACAACTCTACACTTCAGCTAACTTGTTTCTTACAAAAAAGTTGAAGCAAACATAGATAGTCCCTTTCAAACGAATCATGGGAATTTTCTGTTAAAGACCATCTAAAAAGAAAACCACTGGCATCAGAACAGCCTGGCTCTGTTTATCTAATGATGAGATGGCAAAAACCTTTCAGTTAGTCATTTCCCACTGCTGTTCTCCCACTTTTGTTACTGAAAATTAACATCAAAGATGCTGAACCATAAACATATATTGGGAAACCTTTAATGTCAAAGACATGTTTCGTAACCATCTCAAGCGCCTTTTCTTTTTGCCACACCCTGCGCCTCATCAGGTTGAGACCCGCACCCAAATTTCTTGCTCAGCTAAAAGAAAAAGCCCCCAAAAATCTCATGATTTCGTATTTGGTTCATCTACACCCAACCAACACAATGTTTTTGTGGAACATTTATTACACTATTTGCTGGACAATTAGTACTCCCATGTAAAAGACAGGCAACAAGAAATGAACCTTAAGAAGCGGTGTTTGCTGCACAGAGACCAGGAGTAAGTGCACGAAATATGGAATAATTTCCAAATTTAGGTTCACCTGTGGATAGTGCTCAGCTTCTTAAGAGCTGTAGGTGTAAAATATCCAAAACAGATTAAGTGACTTTATTGCTTTCTTAAATTGCACACTGATATTGTATGGCAATACCTTTTTCTCGAGCAAATAAATATCCTTTGGCTTTTCATGACCAAACCTCTATAGTAAAAGGAGGGAATGGAAGGTTTGTCCAGGGCTGGTAGGTTTCCAAAGTAGTTTTGCAAGACTACTATGTATATATATACACACACACACACATATATATATATTAAAAATGTATATAGATAAATTGACTGCTGCAGTCAGTAATAGCTAAGCTTAAATTTCACTGAGAGAAAAATCTTGCTTAGCTCATAGTGCAACGTGAAAGCTATAGACATGCCCATCACTCCCTATTTAGCTACATGGAGCAACAACTTCTAAATCACTTAATTATAACAGCAAGACTGTAATTTCTCTGTCTGCCCTACGTGTGGCACTATGTCATAACTGCCCTACGTGAATGGATTGTTAATTTTTTTTTTAACATAAATACAAATCTTAAAGTAAAAAAGACTAATGGTCACATTTTTATCTTTTCATCTTTTCCAAGGTCACTTTACAAATTTTTAGCAAAATGGAAGAGCTGTATGTTTGCACCTGCACTTTATGAGGCAATAGTGGTCACAGTGTGTAAAAGCATGGCCATTAGTACTTACCAGATAACATATTGTTCAGATTATAGCACAAAGTGATAGCAAACCATCTTTAGTCAATCTTCGTGAACAAGGCACAAAGTTTTTCTTCTGACGATTGTGAGCAAGGTTTTATGTATTCGTAAAAGACCTATTACACACAGATATTTGCAGTTTAAAATGACTCTTTTTTTAATAACACGTACAACAATGAAAACTATATCCTCATCTGGTAACATACTGTTTTAGTGAAACAGGAAAAAACTTACCTGTTTGAAAAAGAGCATGTGACAAACAACACTCTCAAACTACTTCTGTACCAATAGCTACTGGAGTTTCCACCAGCTCCCATCCCTCTACTAGAGCGTCCTCACAAAGCTAGTAACTGAAAGTGACACAAAGCTAACAACAGCCTAGCTAGCTTTCTACCACCCGCAATTTTAGGATTCACATTTTCGATTTAATATTCACATCCTCAGACTATCCAAGAGCTCAGACAGACCTGCAGCATGAAGCCCCGCTCTAGCTTTATAGGTGAAAACAAGATGTATCATCCACAGTTAGTATCAGGTCTCTGATTCTGAACGTCCTTTGGACGAGTAAGTAAATAGATTACTGGAATTAGGGGGTGAAAACTGC
Source organism: Phalacrocorax aristotelis (assembly GCF_949628215.1). Classification (NCBI taxonomy): domain Eukaryota; kingdom Metazoa; phylum Chordata; class Aves; order Suliformes; family Phalacrocoracidae; genus Phalacrocorax; species Phalacrocorax aristotelis. Next base: position 19,311,922 of record NC_134279.1, read on the forward strand.
TCAGAAATCTAATTAAAGAGAAATTTTAGACTATTACTTAAGAAATCATTATACTGTCTGTACAGGCTGAAAGCTGCTTGTTTTCCTTAACAAAAGGAAGAGGAAAAAGCTTAGAAATTAAGAGTGGATTCTCAATCATAACAACAATGAATGTTGTGAATGCTGCCAATGGGTAATCTGTAAACCACGGACTGATATCAGCAAACTTAGAGCAAAACCACCTTGTATCACTAGCTCAGCAAGAGAGGCCAGCCTAGGAAACCGACCCCTTTAGGCATTTATACTTCACTGTCAGAGATGTTCATAACATCTGAAAAAGTAGTATCGCTATCTAAATATAAATATCACTGCTCGATTACAAAAACCCAAAGAGTTTTAAAAATAATACATAGTTGTGTAGTTGGTAAACATTTCAAGGATAGATGGGTTCGGGATAGGTAAAAGATGAGCAGCCCTTCCAAGTCTTCTGCCTCAAATTCTCCTGTCTATTGAGAGAAAAAAGAAACATGAGTTTGTAATATTCCAAGATCATCTTACTCCCTGGGTGCACACATGAGAGTGGGAGTCCACAGTATGATTCTTCTTCCCAGTGACAAGCACCAAACCCATTACGTAGGATAAACAGCAGAGCAATCATCTAACCACATCTGTTAATGAATTACTGGCACCTCAGCAGTGGAGAGGTGCTGCTGTCATTGCACCGATAAAATGCTTGTCCTAAAACAAAACTATCATTACACTAGTTACCAAGTACTCACCATGCCTACAGCTGCTTCAGCTGTAGCATCAGTGAAGAAGAGTTCATTACTGGACAGGAAGACCATCAAAGCGGAGTTGAGCTATAGCTCCAGAATCTTTATGGATTTGAACTACTTTGGTTGAGCCATCAGGCCTCCTGGCTCACATCACTTCAGGCTCCCAGAAGACGGGGAATTCAGGCTATTTAGCTGTGTGGTGCAGGGTGTTAAATCAGAGATTAATTTTGAAAATTGTTTTAGCTGCGCATTTTTTTGAGAGGTACTAAAAGGCAACCTACAATTTTGAAAAAGCGTAGTTGGTATCTAGGCGCCTTCATAGACACTTTAACATCCGTTTGCTGTTTCACAGGACAGAGTTTACACATCAAAACTGAACAACTTGATTTATTTAAAATTCACCTCAAAATGCATCGTGTTTAGTTTTTTTTTTAAAATGAACATTCCAAGCATCAAAATATTACTAATTTAAAAAGAACCTTTGTCAAGAATAAGATAATTTACAGACTTCAGATTGTGGCTGTGAGGGGAGAGAAACAACCAACGGTAGATTAGGCACAGTACTAAGGCCAAAATGCCAGAAAACAACACAGCTTTATGCTCAACTTTTAAATGATCTGGACAAAGTAAAACAATTGGGTGGGAAAATAAAACCAACCGCTTACTTGAGGGTGTTGTGTAAAAAAAACAAAACTAAAAGTGTTAGTAAGTTTTCTATCTAGACCTAACTCATTCACGTATTTAAAGAACTCTTATCTTCTTCCAAATAACAAAAAATGTTCCTAAACCAAGGCAGATTATTATTTGGAACTGGCATAGTAAAAGGATCACAGTATACAGAGCTTAAAATCCTGTACCAGGAAAGAGCAACAAGTGGTTTACAAGGGGATCATTTAAGTATATTATCTAATTTTTAAAAACAGAGATATAAAATATCAGTTGCATAGGGATTTAAATATAAGGCCAAGCAGGAGATTAAAGTAAAATAGAGATCATAAGAAGGGCACTATGGTGTCAAAACATAGTATTTCCATTTGAATTAATGTCTAATTCAAAATCACAGTATTTTGCTAGTACTACAAACAGTGAATGTCAAACTGTCCCATTAATCTTGAACTGAAAACTGACATTAGAACTTCTAAATAGTACAAAACTAAAGCTCATTGTCTAAACCTGATCAGTGTATTAGCACAATAGTGCTTGGTACGTACCTGATTTATATACTCTACCTTCTGTAAATAATATAAAGGTTATTTCTTGTTAATAAGTGTGAGATCACAATATTACTGCATGCCATCAGTGGTTTGCAGGCTTACTTGATATTTAATTATTCAGTCTTTAAAAGTGTAAGATCCCACCCTGCAGAATCTTCACCCATTGAACACAGAACACTGTCATTAATAAAATACAATAGAAGTTCCACCACTAACAACTAACATATAAGCCAGGATTGTAGGTCTAAACCCAGTACAGTTCATTATTATTAACTCACAGCAATTTTTGTTAGGAAGGTAACCTGTAGACTTCCAAATAATCTTGTGTGTATTAAATATAAACAAGTATGTAGCTAACGGTCGTCGCTTGGCATTTCAAGTAGATTATTCAATTGTGAAAGTATTTCTGCAAAATCAATTTTAAGTTGTTAAAATGAAGTTCAAATACTAATTTCCGTATCTACATGTAGCTTAATTAACCTAAAATTGTAAGGAATAGTAGTGTAAGGAAAAAAAAAAATTCTCCAGATGAATTAGGTGTTAAGGTACACTAACTGGGAATACCTGAACCAACATTGTAACTGAAAAAGTGCATAAACATAGTAATACTACAAAATGTGTTAACTACAGAACAAAAGGTTTTCTGAAAGCTAAGCAATACTATTTTACAGGTTATTTACAGTTTGCGATTTTTCCAGAGACCGCAGAGCCAATTTGCGATCTTAAAATTCCTTTGATATATTTGAAGCATCCTTTGGCTTCTATCCTATTCGGTCAAGAACCTATTCACACAACAGTGAGTCAGGTACTGCACAGTCGAACAACACTGCCATTGTGGTTCTGTAATTCTTCAAAATTCACTCCTTTCTGTTCTTTGAAGAGAAAACGGTATTTTCATTTCACGTTTTTTGTAGGTGTTTCAGATTCTGTAGACTGTCTCCCATCAGTCCATGCCTCTCGTGTGCTCTTCAGTGCTAGTGTTTTCTGCTGGTCGACCACAACGTAATCAACTCTTTCATCTGCCACGCTGCTGCCTGAACCACTGCTCTTCTTCTGGGAAGGGCAAGGAGAGTTAAAATAAATTAACCACAAAAGGCAGGTCAACGTCCCAGACACATGTAGAACAAGCACAGGTTTCTCTTAAAGGTCCAGCATAGACTCTCTGATTGACCACTTGACAAACTAGTTAAGATGACCTTGCTGGAGGGTCCCTCTTTCCAAGCAACTACTTGTGCAGAAATTTTAAACTCTTGATGTTCTGCCATCTTGTTCATGCAAGGGTTGGAGATCTGCTTACCTTACGAGGTGGGGTAGATTTTCCCGAATCTAGGTCCAGATCTAAATATTCTACTTGTTTATCTCCCTTAGGTTTTACCATAGGGCTGCTTCCTCCATCAAGGCTGTTGCTTCCGAACAAATTCTGAAATTATAATATAAATAACTTCAGCTTAAACATACAGGCTAATGGTCCATATTATCAAATACGCTTATTATAAACTGCCAAAATATTAAAGGTTAAAGAACTGACTGAGAGCTCTTGCAATCAGTTAAACCATGCAAATTTTAATGACATTGTATAACAAAGGGATATATTCAAAGTGAAAACTGGGACAGAGTCAAAAGCCAATGTGGGGGAAAAACCCCAAAACCAGCCCCCCACATTTAGGGTTGCCACCAAACCAATCTGTGCCTTCCACCTTATGTCCCTTTCATATCGTGAGATAAGAACAGAGCGTGGCTTGTTCTTTTGAAATGGAGTTGTTACATCTCAAATTTAGCATTACTTAATTACAAACTTTTTATTGCCTTAAATTGCTGTTAAATACCTTACACGAATTTCAGCCTTACAATAGTGCCAAAACTTCAAATGAAACTTTTACATTTCATTCAAAAGCCATCATGATTAAGCCAAAAATAAAAAATTATTATTCAACCGATAAGACCAAAAGATTAAAACTTTGGAAAATTTGTGTAGGGCTGCCTGAACTGAAGTTGCATTGTATATACCTAAATTTCAATTAGCCCAGACTTTTACAACCTCACCTCCTCTGTCCTCTCCCAGCCTGATCCCTCCCTCTTAACAGGTGTTATAGGAACAGTACAATAGAAGGACTCTTCTCTAAAAGATAAAGAAAAAAAAGGAAGACAGAGGGCAGCAGTCAGCAAAAAATGAAGAGGAAGGCAGAAGGAAAGACAGAAGGGTAAGGCTGACAGCAACTTGAAAGAAAAAGCAGAATATTGCTGATATTATTAAATAAAACAGAAGTATGACACGTCCAAACAAGATGCTTCAAAGCTGATGACAGAAAAAGATGAAAAAGTATGGACTCCTTTCTAAGATGCAGTTGGAAGAAATAAAAATTTCCAAACGTCTGTGTAATTGGCACATTTTAAAGCAAAGCCCTTGAGGTGTCTGGAAATGTTCAGGTTCTCTAGGAAATAAAAAATTTTATGGGTTAAAGATGGGCTGGGCTTTTAAAATTGAATTTATCCATTGCATCTGTATCATCCAACTCATTTAATATTAAGTGGTAACAAGGACAAACACAAACAACTGAGACAAAGTTCATTTTTGTTGCCCAAATTCTCTAAACAAATTTTTCCATATTTTACATAAAAAAATGAGTTTCTGTATCAATGCTTCCAGTATAAAAAAAGCTATTACTCTTTGAACAAAAGATGATCTGTTATTTCAAACAAACTAGAAGGCAGCACATACGCATTAGAAAACAGAAACTTTAAATACACGTAAATTAAAAGGAAAGGAAATCTGTAGAACAACCTTAAAGAATGAACGGTGGAAGCAAACAGAAGATATTAATGACAGGCCATCTGAGCTGTGATGTTATACTGTCTTGGCACTGAGTGAAACTCCTGAAATGGTATTATAAGAATCACAGATATCCCCAATTTGAACTGCAGTTCTGCTGCAGGCAGAACTGTGGGAATAGGCGATTCCAAACCTTTGTGTAAAATGGGACATTTCTTGCGTTTGTAAAACGGGACATACCGATTACTTACCAATGCCTCTTGCAAGAGAGGGGCTGAGTTTCTACATCATTGGCTCCCCACTGCTGAAGCACACTTCACCTAGGAAGCACGCCTGTGCTGCCGGCAGGTCAGACACGGTACAAAGCACAAGCCAGGATGCTCTGCAGGCTCGTGAGCTGGCACCGAGTCAGAGCTGCTGCAGAGAAGTCAGCAAGAGGGGCTTGCTCAGGGGGACCTAAGAGGCAGTATCCAGAGGCAGCTATGGTGAGCTGGAGAGGAGGGAGGCTGGAGGAGATCGGGAAGGGCACAGAGAAGCAAGCAGCACTGCCAGAGGAGAGTCCAGGGTGTAGTGAAATGGGCTAGCACATGCCATTTAAGGCGGCAGACAAATGAACAGAACAAAAAGGGTGCTAGACAGGCCCTACCCAAAGAAGGTGTTTCATAATGCTTTAAAGATGAAAAATGATGATGCGTTCCCCACTAAGAACCCAAGCTGTAAAAATGTGGTGAATGCATTGAACTATAGTGAAAAAAGAAAACCCAACATGTTTGTCTTGTGCTTTAGGTGTATTCTGGACCACATTTTAGTTTAGGCCTAGGTCTGCTGCTACTATCTTACTTCAAAATATTGTTATTCATTCTTGTTTCTCTCTCTCCTTCCACCCCAACCAACCAAAAACCACAGCATGCATCATTAACTTTTCCTAATTAGCTCTTCATCTTACTGCACTGCAAGCTGAGTATCTGAAATTTTATTATCTGAGAAATGTCTCCCCCAAGGGTGAAAAATCCTACAGATATTCAATACACAGACACCCCTTCTATCCTGTTTTTCGAAAGAAGCCTAATGAAAGTACACATAGCTCAGATTTTATGGAATGTAAACAACAAATATAAATCTTCTTTTTTCCCCTGTTCCTTGCACATTTCTTGGAAGATGTCCTTTGAATAAAGGTTTTTAAGCCTGTCTTGGAGGTCTTAAGACAGTTTCTTTCCCTTGATGTCCTAATATGAACTAGTGCATAGCCCAGGACAAGCAATTACAGACAAGAGGAGACAGTTTCTAGGGAAAAGGAAAAATAAAAGTAATGTATAGAACTGTTTTGTACAATAGATACACATACCAACCATCCTCTTTGTACATGATTATGCTCTTAACTTCTGCAGTGAAATCTTACCAAAATTACAGTTTTTCTATTGATTTTTTTTTTAGTATTACTATTATTAATTTGATCTAGAAGCATAAAGGGAGTGATGTTGAGTGGAAGGATTTGTGTTTGCATGATTTAAAAGTAAGGACTGCACAGGAAGAGAGTAGTTAAGACGTAGATTTTACATACTGGGTCTTCAGTGGACTGATTTGGATTCATGGATACATAATTCTCTTCACTGTCGTGCGAGTCACTGCTGGAAGTTGTGCTATGAACTGAATCCGGTCTGGGAGACATGGGAAACCTGGAGGAGCTAATTACCAGGAATTATTTTACAAACAATACATCTTGAATATCTTATACCTCCTGGTAAACAACAAAAATAAGCATATTAGTGCTGAAATTTTCATTCAAGTTTACTAGAGTGTCACATTTTTGGTTATACATAGTCCCTTATACTTAATACTACAAAATAAAAATTCATATGGACACACTTTGTTTCAATGCACGTGTGCATATATACATACACACACGCCCATATACACACACACTTCCAAAGGAAACCTCCATTTGTATTACACAGGCTAAAAACATAACACAGATGTACACACATTTATTAACAATCCAGCCAATGAAAACAATTAATCCAAATGAGGAAAAGCTAAGAAACTTACTCTCGTGCAAAGCTTCTGGTGATGGGAGATCTAACTGGGGCTTGTAATTCTTCCCATTCAGGCAGAGGTTTTATTTCTAGTGGAGCTGGTTTTGCTGTATAAGAAACAGACAATCTTAATGCACAGAACATTCCTAAACAAACTTAAATTTAATAGCTTTTCAAAGCATAAATAAATAACACCACCAACAACAAAAAACCCAACCTATTTTTTAAATAGTTAGGAAAAGGAGACACTGTTCAGTTCTCAAAAAGCCACGATATATTAACTTATATTTTTAATCTTTCCAGGCACTGAAAAGCAACATCAATCAGAAAAAAAAAAACACAATTCAAGAATTTTGCAAGATATACTTGTATGTAGTAATTCTGTTTTGAAAACAGACTCTGAAAATGGCAGCATCGTGTTCTGTCTTTACTCTGTCACAATTACTTGTTGAACTGACATGTCCAGGATAGGGTTGGTGGACTCTTTCAGCTTAAATTGCTGGCAAAGCCAACTCTGGGTACTTTTGTTGGCTCACAGACAATTACTATTACGCAAACTCTGCCCTTACTGATGAGGTTTCACAGCTTAAAGTGTGGGCAGAATCTGCAGCTAAGACTAAGTTTGCAAAAGTGAGAGATGAGCCAACACCCAGCTTCAATTCCAAGAGGTGCTTGGCTTGCTTCAGTGCTTATCAACAGATGAGCAGAGTAGCGGCGTGTTTGTGCCATTAATGACAGCTAACATTGTCCTAAAAAAGGTGCCATTTTTAAATGCCATTTCAGAACAGAACCACAGATAGAGTATTAATGAGAAACACATTATCCCTCCCTCCAGCTTCTAAGTTTCGCCCCTCCTAAATGTTGGGGGTGGGGAAGTATAATCTATTTTATCATAGGACTTAGCAGGGGGGAATCGCATACAGTCAAACTGCTGTCACAGTACGAATCTCAACTTCATGCTCCCTAAAACTGTTTTTAGAAAATAAAATGCAATGTCATTATAATAACACTCCTTCCTCTCCTCACCACCTCTCCCTCCCCCCATCAGTTTGCTGCCTATTAGCAGATTTACCAAGATCAAATGTCAGGCATGTAGCACTAGTTCATGTGGGGCAAGAGCTGTCATAAGTGACCACATGAGGAACTCATAGAAATCAATTGCTTAATCAGTGTCGTCGTCTCACAAGGAAAAAGCAGAACTGTACTCATTATACTATCATTATACTTACTCTACGGATTGAGTTTATTGAGAAGTCATACATACATATGACTCTTACATACTGAACATAAGGACTCACGATTCAAACTTTCTGGATGAGTATCAGTCTTTAGTATCCCAAACGGTTTTCTCATTTTCTCTGTTAAGAAGTCATAACTATGCACTCAAAGCATATCAAGCCTACTCCAGTAATTCTGCCACTTTAACCCACTTGCTCATAAAAAGCTGTCACCACAGGCTCAGAAGAGGAACTACAACTCATCTATCTCAAGATATAAGGTATCATATGAGATAAGAGTGGCAGAACCGAACTTGATGTAGGCAAGATGATACTAAAGCTCGAGTGGCAGAAAAAATTGGTTCAAGTCCTCTGTAAGGGCCTGAGACTACATGGCAGGTATAACTGTCGGGCAAGGTACTGCTCCAGCAGAAAGAGAGTAAGGACTTTGTCCAAAGCCCACTGAGAACAGCAGGAATATTTCATCCAGTTGCAATGGGCTTTAACAACCAAAGGTAATGATCAGTGGCACTTCTGTTAGATTTTTAACCTTGTAATCGACTCCTCATGACTAGACCAACTCAGCACCTTCAATAAAGCCCATCAGGCTAACTGCAGTGCTCATAAAGATGCATAAATAAATGTCTGTACTAGGCAATAGTCAGAGCATCAATATTTTGCTTTATTTCAGTGTTTAGCCAACAGCAGCAGACAAGTAAACTCTGACTTCAGGTTATTGCCTAACAAAAGTTACTTCAAGCAACTTACGGGTAAGTCATATATACTTGCTTCTAAATACACAGACAAAAATAAATCCAAAATATGAACAGCTAAAACTTAAGAGATCAGAAAACCCATGTTAATGTCATGGAAACGTTTCCATGTGCTGTTCAAGCCAGAAAAACTTTAATTCCTTATATAGGAAACTTTTTGCTTGGCAAGGAAAACGCATCCATGATCTTAGATTATAATAGAAGTAAAAAGACTATACAAAAGGTAAAGTTATTACAGAGTAACAGTTTTCTTAATTTTTGTTTTACTTATTTTTATAAAGCTCCATATACATACAGTGCTAAAGTACATACCCTTTCTTCTTGCAGTAAAGTCACCTATGGTTTGTGAATCAGTTCGCTCTAAACCATGTGGTTTAGGTCTTAAAATTTTAGGACTTTGACCTAATTGGTAAAAAGAAGACTTTCTTAATAATATTCTATTTGTAACTGGAAAATGGAATTTTGTAAATAAACAGCACAACCCCCTGCAGAAAGGTTAACGCCACAAGCATAAGCAAGCTGCTGAAGAAGAGTTTTACAGCCTAGCTAGGTCTCACACTACTGGCTTAAGCACCAAACCAGAAACAAAGAAAACACTGCATGCAGGTAATATGTCGGAGGCAAGCATAAGTAGTGTACAAAAAGGCTAAAAAGTGCATTAACATATACTGTAACTGATAATTACTCTTAACTGGTTTCAAGTTGCATTACATAAAAAATTCCATATTTGAGGAATATCTATCATGACAGGAGAATTGTCATGTTTCAGATACAAGTTGAGGTAACCCCAAAGAAATTAAATCTTTAGTCACAATGGTACTTTGGATACTCTTGGGACGTCTCCTATCTACTGTGCATCTCCCACTTGAGAAGCGCCAAGAATCTTCTTCCACACTGTTAAACTTGTCCCCCAGAGCCTGTACCGAAACACCTCTCTGACCTTGCAGACACAGGGGGCCTCCTTCTCCAAGCTCCCTGCCTGCATACTGTCCCCCCACCACAGCACAACCCAACCTCCGCCACAAATGACCCTGTCATAAATCACATCCTTTAAACCATTTTCAATCATACATACCTATATACAAGCGCAGTAGATGCACTAATCGTGCCCTGATACGTTATGCTATCACATGCTATCATGTTATTAGCATAACATTCCCCTACATTATGCTATCACACAACATAACACTTCAGCTGAATACGGTAACAAGGTGAGGAGCACAAATTGAGAAAACATTGGAGTAAATGAGCTTCCTACAGGCTGTACTATAACCTCTCTCCCAACAGGGAAGTTTTTAGCCGACTTCCAAACTCTGCGAGTGTTTCAGGTCGCATTGTCCATTTCAAATACATATGATCAATAATGCATAATAACCCTAACATTTCATGGCAGTCTATCTGACAAAGTGCCATATGTGTCTTTCTGACCAAGCAGCCATATGAAGGTAAATCTTTACAGTAAACCAAAAGACAGTTTAAGTCTGATTATGTTAGAAAGTTGCCCTAGAGCACAAAATGGAAAAGGACTGGCACAGACTCAGATGTGGGCTGGTACTACCAGCAGTGAGTGAGAATGCTTTGTGAAAAATAAACTTGGCAGCAAACACCAGAAGTTTGCAAATCTCTACCCCAAGGCTTTTGCATATGAAGTGCTCTATTACTGTTATCACTGAAGGATTGGGAATAATCAAGTAACAACAAGAAAGGTAAACAGAAAGGTTTTGTACTGTATCTTAACTTCTACACAGTGCTTCTGAGAGACCATGCAGGTAAGACAGAATTTATTTATTTACTAGTAGTGCTGCACAGCAACTTCCTTAAAAAGAAGAGGACGTGAAATGATTTTCACACACACAGTTCTTTTCCAATTTCAAAATGAGATGCTCCCTTAAATGGCTCGAAGCGCCCATGAAAAGACCAAGCAGTTGGGCAACGCTGACCAAAGACCCAGATTGTAAAGTGGTACACAAAGCATTTCTGTCAAGTATGCTGTTGACTGGAGCCAAGTCAAAAGCATGACCCAACATGTTGGCACAGTTCATTCTGAGCCAGTTCGATGTTCTTAAGTATCTTGCCTACAACTCTATGATAAAAGCTTGCTTATATAAAAAGACCAAGATCTTGAAATTGATTGAACAAATGTAGCAGTTCAAATTCAAACACCTTTTATTAAGAACAATTTGATACCAAATATAATTACCTAATCACATTAGCTTCATGTTCCTCAGTTTTGTAATCAGATTTAAAAGAAATTTGGCCTAATACAACTCAATTTAAAATGCCAATCACTGCATTGACATATGAGCAAGGATGATAAGTACGCCAAGAAATCTAGCAGAGGTAACAGAGTTAATGAATTTATTTAACCAGTGTGTACTTTATAACCTACTCTTACAGCCATACATAGGCTGAAGTGCCTGAAACATGTAATACAGAAGATAAATGCAAGGAACTCAGGGCTATGACTCATTATTTCTACTTTTGTTAATGATGCTAATGTGGTCCCGTGCAGCTACCCTTCCTCAACTATGATTATCCCCATTTTTAAAATGTGGATATTATGTAATTGCCTGCCTCATACTTAATTTAGTCTCTTCTGAGACTTTCAGAAGAGCTATATAAATAAGTACAGGTCCCTATAATATTTCTCTTCTGCATCAGACAAGAACATACAAAGTGTTCCAGGATAAAATAAACTCACTGAGCTTTCATCTCTTGCTGCTTAAAGACTGTTCAACCTAAATAAATCTGCTGGCAAAACAGCTTGCTGCTACCAACCAGCCAGGACAATGCAATTCCTCTAGTTTAATATGTCACAGGGAATTAAAATGTTTGTGCAATTTTTTTTCCTCCCTACAAAACAAAAAACAAAGGGCCTAATCTCTGCTGGGGAGCTTATAGTATGCAACAGAAAAGACCTGACACCAGGCAAAGGAGACTGGGAGGAGGGATCACAGTCACAAAATTGACATTACTTACTTGTGTTTATAGTGCAAAATTCCTCCACCCCGTTTTTGCCCTTTTAAGAAGACAAAGTTTTGCAAGCTATGGCACAGAAAGCCCTTAATAATATCCCTGACTCCCTCAAAAGACATATTTTAAATAAATCAATCAGAAATTTTTGAAGTGCCATTCTTTATCTAAAAATTGGCAGTTCTGTCGCTATCTTAAGCCACATCTGCAAACAGAAACACAGTTTTTAGAACTTTATATCTTAAGCACTGCCACTGAATTCCTAGTGCTGCTCCCAAGTAACCTCACTAATTTTCTCCAAGAGCACATCCTAGCTGAGTATGACACGGAGAAGAAAGTGCCTCACCGCCACGCAACAGACTGGTGTCCAACATCTATTCTGTTCAGAAATAACCACTGAAGGTAAGTGTCACGGGGCCATTCTTCAAATCAGCTTAGTGAGGGTGGAAGAACAGTAGGTCTCTATGGAGAGCCAGGCTCCATACAGCATTCCTTCCAATGCCAGCAATACTAAGGAACACATTTTCCGTGGTTTAGGCCCACAGGCCCAAATTTACCTCATCTAATGTTAGGCACTCACGCAAGCCAATGCTTTTAACTTACATGCCTGTTCTGAGAAAGATAAATCTGGGTAAAAAATATAGAGAGTTTTTATGTATATGTTTTTTTTCTTTTTTTAAACCAAAAAGGAAATAAATTGTGTTGCAGCACCACTGGATGCAAACCTATGAGGGAGAAAAGCCCCAAATAAATTATGGCAAGTAAACCCAACCAAACAAGAAGGGAAAATTGGATGTTTTCATTGTTCAGTCAAGTCACCACCTGTGAAATGCAAAGTGCTACAGCCAGGAGAGAGAAGCTCAGCTTCTGCATGTTCTATCAGATGAACACTGTGCAAAGGCACTCTGAGCTGAAAAATCACTAATGAAGTCTATTTTTCTAACAAATGGCTGCTTGTAATAACTGCCAAGCAGAACAAGTGATTATGGATCTAGCATTAGAGCGCACTCAGACGGCATGAATTCTGCTCCTGGCATTTTGGTGTGTGTCAATGCTGCCTTTGTCTGAGAAGTCATCAGGAGAAGAGTCCATTTCACATGTTTGGTTTTGTTTCAGACAATGGTTTAAACTGAAAAACCTTTTGGTTTTTCCTTCAGCTAATGTATTATCTCTTCTCTCTTTCCATAAAACACTTGGAATATAATATTGGGGGAGAAACATGGAGACCCACTGCAGCAAATTCCTGCATCAGAGTAGGTGGGTCCTAACATTTTTGGTTTTGAGGACATAAGCCACTCACTGAAGACCCTCATTTGCTTTCAGGTTATCGCCCTGAAGCACTAATACTAAACAAGATTTCTGTTAAGAATGCTTCTTTTCTGCCTGCCTGCCTGCTCCATGGCTTGCTGGCAAGGGATTTTACATTAGGAAACTGCAAACATCCTCATGAAAGAGGCCAATGCTCTATTTGAGTACCAGTTATTTAGGGCTTAAAATTTTGAAGTAAATCTCCTAATGTGACATAAAATTTAAGAAATGCATGATCTTTTAATGCTGTTTCCTGGCCAACAGGACTAATCCTCACGAGAGAAGGAGATCAGACGAAGGAATGCTACAGCATTGCTCTACTTTGAATAGGAGGTGGAGAGCAAAAGGCAAAACCAGCCACATAATTGCCCTGCATCCACGAAAGTGCTTTCAGAGACACATAACTAACAACAGTTTCCTGCTTCCATTAAAAAATACACATCTTTCCCCCTTTTCTCTGTAATTAGGGGAAACTGAAATTTCACCGAGGTCCAAGAATTCCAGTATTCAGAAACACTGTAGATTTTTCCTTAAAAAACAAGGCTGAAGCTCACAGTTTTACTCCCACAGTGGTTTTTATTTGTCTTTTAATTCTGCAGAATAACCTCCCCTTTTCCTACTTTTCCTCTTCCTCACTGCAGTGAACTCTGATTCCCGAGTACATGGTCTGCAGCACAGAGCTCTACAAATATCCTGAATTTGCTTTTTCACCTCTGTTTTTATTAAGACTGTTTCCTGCCAAGGTACTTCTAATTAGAAACATGTATTTAGTTATAAAACATTCATACCCATTTCCATACTAGTATCTAGCAACAAACAGGAATATCAATAATGTGCTTAGTTTTGGCCAGTGATATGACATGGATGGTGATAACTACAGTCCCTTCAGCATAGTAAAAATAAAATGAAATAAATTTATTCTTTCTCTATTATGAAATATAAAAAAGAGTAATCTAAAGAGAGGCTCTTGAGTTTTCTTAGATATCTTTACCTTCTCAAAATAATTCCTCTTAGAGAAATGGTACTTTGAATGCTCCAGAAATTAAGAATGAATTGGAAAAAATATCTGATTATAAAGAAGTCCAACTACACATGACAACTAAGGTTCACTGGTATTCATAAAATATTTGCCAAATGCCAAAAACTATTCAGAGAATACCAAAGCTATTAATCATCCAAATACTATTTGACTGCTCTAATTTGCAAGTAACTCTACATGTCTGTATTTAAAAAGCCCCCAAAAGCATGATGAACTAAAAGCATTCAGTGCAGCACAAAGACAGTGTTTTAAGACCAAAGTACAGTGTTCTGGAATGTTTATTCATTAGTAATTTAAAGCTGCACTAAGATTCATGAAGTCCCACGGGATACTACTTGAGATCGCTTTCCATTTTTTTTTAATTATTATTTTTCTTTAAACAAAACACAAAAAAACTATCACAGTTTAACTTGTTCACTGGAAAAATCAAGCCCAACATTAAGTCTACAAAAACTCTCAGTGGAATAGCATATCAAACCCCATGTTTCATTAAAAAGGTATTAAGCACACAGCTTTACAGGGAAGAAAAGAAAAATTGTATGGAGGAAAAAAAAATAATAGGGCGTTATTACCCGTGTTCTTTTGTTCCTGCTCTCCTTAGCATCTTCGGAGTTCAACTCTACCACTTCTGCTGCTAGTATCAGAGCAAGTCTTGCAGTTTGTCTTCAGAAAATTCATATGTTTCATTTTTTTAACACCATTATGTCCGGTAAACCATAGCTTCATTTGCAGCTGTGATGCAGCCATCCAAATGAAATCTTTACTTGAAATTATTTATTTTTTCAAAGTTTCATAAGACAAATCACGGTTGCAAGTTAAGGACTGGTGTATCATAGCAAGGAGCTATATAAATTTCATTTAAAGCTATTAAGTAAAAAATAGCCTTGTAGGAATTATTTAGTACGGCCGTAGAGGAAGCATAATTTTCAGCTAAATGAAAGTTTTTCGAGCTTGTGGGGGAAAAAAAAAGAAGAAAAAGAAAAAAAAAATCAAACAACTTGGTATTCACCCTGCTCTAGGAATTCTGAGAAAGCACCGAAACATTCCCCAAAATCTTTTTTTTCAGTTCCTAAATGGGATGAACAGGAGGTGTAGCTTCTAAGAGTAAACGGAAGGATTAAATGGATGGATTTCTTAAAAGCAAAATGAACAGGACTTCTGCTCAGAAAAGCAATCAAGAAAATTACAGTTTCTTTCTCAGCAGAACTTCAGTTCAGTTCCTGACGCTGATTAAAATCACCATTCACAATTTTTCAATGCCTACTTGTATTAAAGCCTGAGAAAATAAGCGATCCTTTCTTTAAGAATATGCAAGACAATCATGATAGCGTAGAACACTGCAGTGTTGCCAACTTCTAATTATTATTATTTTTAAAGAAATGTCAGCTCCTGTTGTCACAAATGCCTTAACTGTTTCTCCGAAGTTCTATTTCAGGATAGCGTGGTGCTCCTGCTTTATCAGGACATGCAATATATTCACATTGTCCAACTCAGACACTCAAACATGTAAATATTTAACGAGGAAACTGTTGACTAGGCTATTTATAACTGACTTCGTGATTAATGAGGGTTCTTAATTTCCTTAACAACTACCTACTTTGCTTGGGATTTTTACAGCGTCATATGACACTACAACAATGGGTGATTATGTCGGTCACCCAGAAGCATCACAGTGGGTCCTATGGGGACCAGAATGTGGCAGGTGCCTCCTGCCACATGAAAGCTCTGTACTCAATTACCTCTTCAAAGTGGGCCTACACTCTTAAATAAAGACAATTTGGGAGATGCTCATGAGTAGTCATGGCAAAGATACAACCACATTTTTATAAGCAATCCACATATTTGTGGTTTAACCACATGAATCGTGTCTTATAATGTCTTAAATGACAAAAATCTATAAGAAAAACAACAGATAAGATTTTTAACATTTTTAAAACAATCACAAGTCCCACCTCCATGAGAATTTTTTTCCTCTCCCTTGGTTTCTTTTGTTTGTTTTCTTGTTTTCAAGGTACAACTGGGTATTTTGGCAGCATGAAAACAAACGCGTGCATCACTCACTGTCTCCATATTCTAGCTTACAACTTGCTGGGCTGAAAATTACTAGGGCCAACTTGCAGTCTTTTAAAAAGGCAATTGTATGGACTCGAGTTGCAGGAAGCATCTCAGACTAAATGCTGATATATTTTTTTATGGAAAGATAAGCCTTTTTTTAAAAAAATAAAGGTGAAAATGTACTACACTAGCTATTGGTTATTTTTGCCATCAGCAAAATAATCTGTGGAATCCAACCCAAAACTAGGACTGAAAAATCTTATTTTAAATGATCCTGAATGTAATTAAACTGTAACAATATTTGGGCAAATACAATTGCTATTCAAGACAAACAGAGCAAAGTCCAGTACCATGTTGTAGGCTGGGAATCCCAAGTTCTTTACTGCCTCTGTCACCTCTGTCATCCTGAGTGCATTGTTCTATCACAGCTCCCCATGACCCTGAACTAGGAGTAGGATCTGCGCTAAACTAACTCTCTCATGAAGCGTTTTTAAGTACCATGGATCAAAACCATTACAAAAATGGCAATGCTATATTCAAATGAATGCGATTTAACTTTTTATTTTCATTCCATCATGGCCATGAATTGTTAATTCAGCCATATGTCCACAATCCGTATATTTCTTTTCAGAACCTTAAAAAACCCACTTTGGTACAGAGACATGCTGCCCCTCAGAAACGGAAAGTCACCAAGTTACAGTAAGTAGGGCATCAAACCGAGACTTTGAAGAATTTGAAGAACTAAATTCCGCTGTCACCAATTCCATTATTGACTTAACTGCTTGATTCAGATATTGAAAAACTATGTTTTGTCAGTTGAGGTGGCAAGCATGTATTTCTTGAGAGCTTTGACCTTCACAGTTGAGATGCACACACACACTAAATGTTACATAGCTATAAAGTAGTCCTTCTGGACAGCTCTTAAACAATTATTTTTAAAAAATAATCTTATTTTGTAGTTGTTTGAACTTGAAGTCTTGATTTAAGATCACAAACCCCAAGCCCCTACCCCTGGAAATAAATCATAGGGCAGGAGAGGGTCATTCTCATGCCCAGAGGCTCACATCCCCCATCTCTCAAATGCTGCATCACTCAAATGCTGCCTCCTGACCTATAAAAAACAATTCACACCCTACCCCTTTCATTTTCAGCCATGCACTTTCCTCGATCTCTGACTTACATCATGTTTGTACTGAAGATTAAAATTGTCTAGACTCACAGACCTCTGTCAGGCCTTAACTCCTTCTTGTGGAAAGCCAGCACAGCCACCCGGGACCTGCCTTGCTACACAGAGTGGTTCCCTGTGGAGCGGTGAAATGTTCACTACAGTCCTGCAAGCTGTCAGCAGGATGGAGATCACAGGATCCACTGCCTTGTATCACAACCCTTTTCAGATATTTTTGAAGAGACCCAGGGAAAGTACGAGGTGGAGCAGAAGAGAACCTGGTCGTTCTTTGCTGCCTTTGCTGTCTAGGGAGTCTTCACCTCACTGCATTCAGGCACCTTTAATTCTGCTGCTCCTTCTTAGATAAATGGTATTTTGAAGAAGGAATATGTGACTACCAAAACAAATATCACATCATTGCTCTGTGGCAGAATTTGAATAATTCAGAGCATAAGACCCAACTGCCTGGATGGATGCAATATTTCTTCTGCTTGAAGCCTTTTGCTAGCAACAATGCTTCCAATTCAGCATCAACTACATGCAACCGTGGCAAGCTATAGCAGCCAGAAAGCAGAAATACAAAATCAATATAGACAATGGTTCTTTATAATAAAAGAAATAGCACCCTGAAAAAAAAACCAAAGTAAAAGAGAGGTTATTTTTGTCATTCAATTACAGGTGAATGCAGGAAAACACCTGGCCAAATGCTCTCCATTTTGTCCCAGGCAATATCTCCCTTACCTTTTGGTATACTTCTCTAAAGAGAGAGTAAAGCACTTTGATTTAAGTTGTTGGGGCAGGAAGCCAACACCATGTTTTGAAATTACTTTCAATACTTCCAGAAAGTACTGGAAGCTCCCCGCATTTACAGAAGCAGCTGTGAGCTAGAAAAATGAAACTACATGAACATGTAGTGTAATCTCAAGGCTACATATATTTATATTTTTTAAATTGGTTATTATTTTTTAACTTGTTTTCTAAACCAAACGTCTTCTAGAAACTGGTGCACAGGGTATCTCATAGCTCACCGTGGCTCCTGGCCCAGGCTACCCCTACAGGTGGGAGGACTGAAGACCCTCAGGCTCTCGCAAGCAGGGGTGCGCAAGAACCCTCCTCAGAAGAATGTGCACGTACTTCAGTGAATTTTAGACCTATTTATTACCAACATTTAGTTTACCCATGTTACCGATTTTGCATAACTCTGTCACAGTCACTGCTTCTATATAACTGCACCCCTTCTGAAAAATTCGGAGAATTTTAGCAATTTAATAAATTATCCAGAACATGAGGTGCTTATATCAGAGCTGTGAAGACACACATTAAAGTGGCTGCTGCTGATAGACATATTGCCAGATCCTTGCTGCCTGACACATTATTCTTCAAAGACAGCAGAACCAGAAATAACGGAGTATGTGTTTCATCTCAGGTTTACAAAACAGGAACAGCAGAGAGGAGAGCAGGCTATACGCAACAGAATGGCCCCTGCCATCACTGAGCCCTCCATTTCCTATCCTTGTCAAACTATACTGCCTGTAAGCAGTAAGCCCTTAAACCAAACATGAATAGAGGAGATGCTAAGCATATACATATGATAACAAAAAAGCAGTGCATTCCTTTTTTATATGCTACTTTCACTGCATTATTTCTTTGTCAAATGCATTTTTAGCACTGAACATAACAAACCTCCCAGGCCCACATAGAAATATTACTCAGCTAAAGCTAAAGCTCACGTGAAAGGTGACGGTGATACTTCTCAGTAACAAGGATAGCTACGAAAAAGGAATTTTTACTTGGAGGCAGTGCAAACACTATTTTTGCAGCAATCTGTAACCAATAAAAAAGATATAGCAGCTTTTTCAGACAGAACATGAGATAGGCCCCCATATACCCGGAGGCCTTATCACCGACACACCTGATCTCTGCAGTAATGCCATCTTTTAGAGAAGCAGCAGTGGCCTTCAACAGAAATCCTTGAACCAAAGGTGTATTTAAAAAAAACCAAACAACAAACGCCAACATTTAAAGGAGCAGTACCCAGAAGGTAACTATTTTATGTACCATTCCTTCCCTATCTATGCCTGCCTAAGTTTTATTGAGCATACCAGCCAACTTGATAATTTCTATGCGCTAATTTTTAGCAGAAAACAATTGTAGTACACTTATATAAGCAGAAACAACCTAGTAACAGAAGTTGCTACAAGAACTGGAAAGCTGGTAAAGCAAAACAGTAGAACAGAAAGCTCATGCTCATTTTACTTAAGGCAGGGTCCACTAAAGCAAGAGCTTTATCCTATTTTAATTCAAAAGAAACTGCAGTTTTATTTTCTTACAGGTATTTCTGGAAAGAGTTATTTGCATGCAGAACTCAGCTACTGAAATGGGAATATACTACCATCCTCATGTGTCAACATATCTGCTCTTCACAACAATGGAAGACTTGCAGTAGTACGCTTGATAAAGTTTGAGTGAACCAGTGTGTGTGTTACTACGACAAAACCCCCAGTGATAAATCAGAATCATTACCATTCTTGGTAGCTCAAGTTCCTCACAAATTTTTTTTCAGCCCCATAACATTTCCTATGCAATATTTACTTTTGGGGACAGTTTTACTTTAAGGTTACTTTATCTTCTAAATTATATTAAATAATAATATTATTTTACAGTGATAACAGCTTCTAATAGTCTACAGGCAAAAAAACTCAGCCAGTCACTCTACACTCATTAAGAAGCGTGTTAGTACATCTAAAAATCTTGTCCCTGATGTTAGCTAGGTCTTTCCAGCTATAAAGCATTTGAGGACAGGAGCAAAGCAGGAGCCTTACACACCACTTTTAGAATGCAAAACCCTAATTCAGTTTCAAGGAGAGAGATGCAAGAGCAGTGATGCTGCCCCAGCAGACATCTGTGCGACTGCTTTGCACTGCCAACAGCAAAAGCAAGAAGCTTTTCAACATAGACATTTACTTCTTTTGAAGGTCAAACATTTTAGTAAAATACACAAACTGGCCAGTCAGGAAAAATATTTTAAAGCAGTTCAGTGTTTATTTTGAGAATATTTTCCAGTATCAGCTTTCATCCATCTGTTACTGTCCAGTATGTCTTAAGAACTAAACAAAACTACTGTCTGGTAACACAGAAACAATGAGACACAAGCAGAGAGCCAAGGTCTTGAAGAAGACCATGCCTCGTTTTCTGAAGATGGACAGCCAGAATGAGATGTGGTATTGCACACTGAGATTGTCTAGATCATAATGATATTATCTACATCACTTAATTACAGGCTGTTTTCACTTAGTGGTAAAAATACTAATTTAAAGGTTTAGTTAGTGAATGTTTTGGATCATCTGAATATTTGCCATTGACTCTTCCTCAAAATGAAGTCAGCTACTCTCAATGTAAATACTAATTTTTCAACTGCAAAACTTTAAAAACAGGACTTGCTCAAATACAAAATAGTGCAGACATTTGACCTAATGTTCTCTAGTTCCCACTTCTACAAAAAAGTTAGTCATCTTGTCTGAAAAACTGTGTAGTAGGAAAATAAGTTCCTTAAGCATTTACCTGTATTTCTGATAGGCTGGCTGATAAAACATTTTAGATTAACTGGAAATTCTAAGCTATTTATTAGTGATTCTCTACACAAGTATCTCTTATAGTCACATCACAACAGTATCTTCTTTGTTTCTTAAGAACACCGATCACCCAAATAATGCTTATTTTAAGGGAACGTAAACCCAGTACGCACCAGATTCAAGAGATTAATTTTTTAGGATAGCTTTCACGGGGCCCTCTGTAATTTGGGTATTTTTTCAATTTTGGCACTGAAGTTGTTGCAGCTTCCTCAGACTCATAACAGTCATCTTCCATGCATTCAGCAGTTTAAAATATTTCCACATAATGCTAGTTTTCCTTTTGCTTTATGACTTTGTTTAATCTAGTGCACTCTATAAAGGCAAGGAAATTTTCACCAACTACAGTTTACACAAATTTCAACATAAGCATGGCACCCAGCTCCTGTGATAAAGCAAACATACCTTAAGAGCTGGCTTGAATTAGCAGTTCCCTCCTCCCATTTGGATCCCAAGGAAAATATATATGGTAACCTCACAGCCCACATGGTACACATCTTCCCGTGACAGCCCCATGTGGCTGATAACACTTAAACATTAAGCAGCTCCAACATCAAGTGATTTTCCTTGCCTTTACAGACTGAAATGAGTACTTCACAGTAAACACTGTTTCTTCAATCTAATTCTTCCTTCATTTGAACACGTTTGTAATAATTATTCTATATAAGAGTTTGTTAGACCATTGTACACTCTGAGTAGGACTAAAATCAGCACAATATACACCTCACTCTTGTTGTAACAATTAATTTCTTCTAACAGTGTTTATATCAAAAGCAAATACCTAAAATAGTTAACTAAGTTATTTTTAACTTTTACTTCATACAACTAAAATGTGTACTGATCCTGTACCGAGCACTGTTATGGCTATAAATTTGTATTTTACGCAATGCCTCTGTGCTCCCTCTCCACCGCAAGTCGGCTAGCTGTCTTTGATGTACACAACTAAAACTCACACTTCTGAGTGTTAGCAATTCTGTGTGATTTTTTCATTAGTAACTACAGCAATAAAATTTAAACCTATGCTTGTATTTGGCATTGTTATTGTGATGTTTTAATAGGGTTAAAAATAATCCTAGGATTCCTCTATGTTATGGCTATCTCACAGGATAAAAATTATTTTGTTAGAATTTCTAAAAATATGATAATTTTCCACTAATCAGAAGTTGGAAGAGCTATGTTATTTTCTTAGATGATAAAAATCCACTTCTATTAGACATTTTCCTCACCTTTTCTGTCTGGTTTGAGGTTCCGATCCACTGGCGGTGGCTCACATTCTGCAACAGGTACTGACCGTCTGGGAGGGGTCTTTGGACTGGACCTGAAACCCATGTGAGCAGGAGGAGGAACTTGCTTTCCAAATAACGGAAAATCAAACGTGCCTGGTGTCATTGGTACATAGTTTGTTTCCTGGATGGGTTCAGTGAAGCTGCTGGAATGCTGTCGTGGAGGAGAGTTGGGATTCATTGGGACATAATTTTCATCTAGTTCTTCACTTGAAACACTTCTCACTGTCAACATGCTTCTGTTTTTCTAGAATTAACATATATTTCCTTTAACAAAATAAGTTATGCAATCAGCTGTGAATCATATAGTTTCTTAACCTAATCTACTCAGATTAACATATTCTACTGAAACTGAAAAATCACAAACGCCATACAGCTTGCTTTTTCACATGGGAATAAACAGCGTTCAAGCACTGCCACTGTCGCCTCTCATCAGATCAAGTCATACTTACAAAGTGGTTATGGAAGCCCTCCAATGAATTAGATCTGTCATTCGGAAACGTTCGTGGAATATCATAACAGTCTTGAGAACTAATTTCTAAAGAAACAAGAAGAGAAAGTGGCTATTTATCATCCCTGTTCCTGTCACTTGGCACCAGGCATCCAGAGTCTGTTGGTATTTACTGCCTGCTTCTGAAAGCATACAAACACACCTCCTGAAGCTGCAGCCCACAGATTTTATCTATATACTTGAGAGGACTGTGTTAACAAACAAACTTAGCACTCATCAGTCACAACCTGAAGCTCTTATAGTGGCATTTTTCTATGGCAAGAAAAGAAAAAGTAATTTTTCCATTTAAAGAAGTAGCAAAGGCTTCCTTTCAAATAGGCAGGTGTAAGGATTTAGTCTAAGAGTGGGTTTTGAGACACTCTGCCCTCATGAAAAACCTATTCTAAAGTAGACAAACAACAGATATAATTTAAGGTCTGGAGAAAGGTTTTCTGACTGAACACCCTTCCCTTGGAAAATGCTGATTCAACAGGATTCAATCTGTTGCAGGAACAGGTGAATCCCTGCTCACAGCTCCCCACTGAGTTCTCACGGGGCTTTCATTTTCAACTGCTACAGCACTGAAGATCTCTCCGTTTCCAGGGTCCTGGCTCTTGGCAGTCCACATTAGCAAGGTCCAAGCTCTGTGGCTGCTTCTTTGGTGGACAAGGGTGTTTGTGAGACATCTGGCTCCCAGGTGCCAGGTCCTGCTCACCCACGCAGCAACAGGCTGCCTTACCCTGCAACAGGTGTGCCCCTCCTCCTGATGCCACGGAAGAAACTGGGGGCAAACTCTGGGTTTTATCCTCGACTTGCCCAGACAAAAAGCTCTGAAGTTTTTCTGAGATTTCCACCTCAGAGGAAAAATAAACACTTCTGCTATTAAGTGCCAAATTAAAACAGTATTTTCAGAAAGGCTACTGTTCCCGAGGCTGACAACCTCAGCTTTAGTGTAGGAGTACTCACTTATAAACTTTGCAAAATGAGAGAAGATAAGCAAAGTGAAGTGAACAAGGGTCTTTCAGGGTGCTACTTTGTCATTTTAAAACACTAACAACCACCAGTATTATACTTAGCCTACAAAATTAATGACAAACAGGATAATACTATGCGAGCACCTGTATGATCACATCCATTCTGTATATTGTCTCCTCTAAAAGCCCCGTCCTTGTCCCCGTCCTCATTTCAGCCTCCCCTCTTGTACCTAGCACAACTCAAACAATTCTCCCGCTAACATTAGCATCGACTCTAAACAGTTTAAAATTTCACTTTAAAAATAACACTGTAATGTCCATCTGCCTTGAGAACCTGAAAAAAAGAGAAACTCTTAGCCCAAGAGTGGTTAACAAGACTACAACAACTGCTCTCTGTAACAGTAAATATCAGCTTCCCAATCTCTACCTCTCACTGCATTTCTTGAGTTTAAATCTGAGGGAATAAGAACAGGAACAAAAAAAGAGACAGGAAAAAAAACCCAAGAAACACCTAATTCTTTAAGTAAAAGTAGCTCCACCAGATTTGCTAGGACTCAAATACACCCAGCTGCTGAAGGAGAAACAGTTAAAAAAGCACTAGCACATCTGGAATACCAACATTTAGGTGACTGTAAGGAACAACTTTAATTTTACTTAAAAACTGCAGTACACATATCTATTGCAACGAGAGAGAAAGGTCAGTGGCAACGATCACCAGGTCAAGGTTGATCTCAAAGCTCTGGGTATACACTAAGTCCCAATGACCTTCATGAAACACTCCCGGCTTCTGCAGGTTTTGACCACTATACACTAAGCTTACTTTCGGTTGTTCTGAAAGACTGATAACAGCAGCATTGAACTCAGCTATATGAGCTTATTGAAAAAAAAAAAAAAAAAAAAGATGATTAATTCTTCACTACTGTTTTCTAAAGACGAGAAACACCATAAATACGTCTAGGTCTTCAAATATTTTTAGTTAAGACTCAATGCCACAGTGCAATATACATCCCTTATCGATGTTCTGTGCTTTGCTGTTTTGATGGTTTCCTTTCATAACCTTCTCTGTTTCCTATTCCTTACAAATTGTAAGCATTGCGACCACAGAACGATTTGTGAAGGGCTACACACTTGTTTTTAAAGGCTGGAAATGCCCCTCGTATCATTCAGCCCATTCATATCATTCATATTGCATCATTCATCACAAGATCACATCACTAGACACAAAAATTCTGGAAGAGTAGGATAAAACGTGGAATACTGACCTTTACGAAAGATATTCAAATCTACAGTTGAAATGGTATTACTGCGTGAGGGTGGCATTCCTGCTGTAGGGATGCAATAACTACTATCAGTGTCTGAAGCAGTGCGACTAATGCTACATGTTTCCACAGGAGATCGATCTGCAGCATGGTGAGGTTTTGGTGGCCGAGGCGGAGGAATATCTGGAATAGTCTCCAGTTTTGAAGTCTGAGACAACGTTCCCTCTGGAAAAGTTCGTGGAATCTGATAAGTACCTCCAGGTGTGGGGGGAATGTCATAGCTAATGGAGATGTGCCTCATCTGTGCGTCTAATGAAGATGTTGCTGACGGGGTATTGAAAACATGTTGCTCTCCTTCTGCATCAGTCCCAGATGGAGACGCTGCCTTCGGTAAAACATCCTGTGAGTAACTCCTAGGCAGGTTATAAAGGCTGCAGTCTGCCAGGGGCAGTCCAGTACGAGAAGGCGGAGAGTCATAGACACCTTGCTGCTGAAAAAAGCCATTCACAGCATGCTTGCTCGCTGAAGGAGCAGGATTTTTGTGGGAGGGCACGTTATCATTGCAGTCTGTTTCAGAAGAGCTGGATTTTGCCGAGTCAGCGTGAGATCTACACATACGATTGTAAGATTGAAATGTTGATGAACACAAAGAAAAACAAACATTACAAATAATAAACACAACATTTAAAATGTAAACAACTATAAAGTCTGTCAGTCTCTTCCAATTTTTTATTTTTCTTTAAATGAAATGCAGGAACTCAATTACTAAACAGTAGTACTTAAGAAGGATCCTAGGTAACTACATACATACAGATCCATGCACGTGAAACAGATTACACAAGTGTGGAGCTTTAACAGCCGCTAAACAACAAGTTGATGTTTCATAAAGCAAGTGACTTCTGTGATGCCAATTTGGAGCAGAGTTTGTTTGGGGGCTGGGGAATTTTTTTTTTTTAACCCATGCTGCACACTAGCAGCACTTTAGTGGCACTGTTAAAGGTAAAAAGAATACAATCAATCTTTGGTTTTACAGTCATTGCTAGTTCTAATCAGTATGAAAAAACATTAAGAGGAAAAAATATGACTGCTGGTAACACCCTTAAGTGCATGCCTGAAGTTACCTACTGACCATATAAAACTGGTTTGAAATACATAAAGCAGAGAGAAATAACAGATAAGAACAGAAATAGTAGGAAGACAGCCTGCTCTTTTGGCGGGGGAGGGTGGGGTGGAGCTGGAAGTCCATAGGACGTATGTGCACCAGAGTGCTTTTGTCTCGAATGTAAGCTAAGGCAGTGTTGTTAGATAAAACTGCACAATAGTTTACCTTTGATTTCTTTGGTAATTCCATCTTTTACGAGAAGAGCACTCATTAATACTGGTAGTAACTAGTACCAGTAAACTCACATGGAAAGAAAACACATTGCAATCTTTGTTTTTTTAACCCTCCTCAGTTACCTTGCTTCAGGCAGAGAAATTCTGTTGTCAGTCTGACTCCTTGCTTATATGAAAGTCAAGATAGTGGCAAAATACTAACACAGGTGGAATTAAGGCAGTCCAAACACTTTTTGATCAATCATACCAGGATATTTCCTATTTTCATTACCACAGTACCATACCATTGCATTAATTTATACATACATATGTATTTCAGCATGCGTGTGTATCAATGAATAGCTGCCGTACTACTCTTACTAAGCTCTATTAAGCAACTGGACCATGCAGTTTACAAAACTTCCAAGGAAGAAAATACATAAAAATCAACAGCATGACTACCACAAGAAGCAATTTTTCCCCTTATTTTAAGAGGCTCTCTACCTCAAAGTGATCACAACCAGAATTTATTATTCAAATTTCAATTTGTCGATAAGATCGCACAAAACTTTCTTTCTTAAGGGACAGCTGGGTTTATCTCCTGGGGTTCTGGTAACCTGAGGAGAAAGGAATCCAGTTTAGCTATTCATTTAGGTTACCTCTGCAGTCATTGGAGAAATGGAGACTGTGTGAAACACAATCCGTTCTTCTTAGATATCCATCTAAACCTGATGAATCACTCCCAAAGTGCCTCTCTGCCAGCTATCAAGGGAACTGACATGATTAGTTTAGACTGGACATCTGCAGTCAAGAAAAATGTCATTTACCTAGCAACTGGGTTTTGTTCTGTTTAAGAGCAGAGATACAATCTTCTATCAGTCTGAGCAGCTAAGGACAGTTCTTCTTGGGGTTTAATTATAGCACCTTTTTCTATTAGCTTGTTCATAGGGTTTTTTTGGCATGGTTTTTCTTTCATTAGAAAAAGTACACACTAATTTTGCTCTGGTTACTATTTTAAACATAAATTTAAGTCCTGTCTCACTGTTCAGAACCAATTTCTAGGCGACTCTGAATATTAATCTGCATTTAGTTTAACAGACACCAAAAAAAGAAAAGAATGTTCTCAGGAAGTATTCATCCTTGGCACAACCAAGGAAGTGAATCTTCCTATACTCCTTAGGATGCTGACCATCAAAAATGTATCTCTTGATTGCTAACAGTTTACTTTTGCCTCAGAGCTTCAAAAATTCACTAACGAGCCACTGAAAGTTTAGCACACTTTCAAAAAATAGAGTGTGTAGGACTGAAGGTACTACGTGACGCTACAGAGTGCGTAATAAGTTGTGAGCGTACTGTGTGGCTAGCAGCACTCGAAGCTTAGCCCCTGCTGCAGCCCTTGCTCCTCACTCAAAGGATTCATTCAGGAGTTCCTCACTTTCTAGACATACTCTTCTAGTTCTGTGGTATTCATTCAGTCCAAAGTCCCAGCAAAAGTCACATGTGTTTTACATGAGCAAGTATGGCAAGGATTGTGATCTATATTTTATATGCTATAAAAATAAAGTGGGCAGTTTAGAGAAGCTGGACACTGACAAACAATTGTAGAACCAAAATTATTAGTTCCAGTTCACTAGGATATACTTTGAAATGAAAAAATTTCCAAAACTACAGAAATAAAACGTAAACACTATATTTATCTTACAAAACCGTGCACGAGTATATAACCAAAGCTCAAAGCTCAACAACAGCACATGTACGATGCCAGTGCTTAAGGATTACCCATCATATGTAAGCAACAGATGCTACCATTTTTAAACTTAGTTTTTCTGTCTAAGTGAATGCTGCTGCTTCTTTTTTGACCATGGGACTAGTAAAAACAGAAGACTTTCAAAAACCATGACACATGAAGCAGCCAGGCCTGTCATTTGCTTAGCTGATGGCAACAGCTTACATTTCTCATTATAAGAGGGCATTTCTGTTTTACTTTATGTTTTTAAAAGTAATCTTTTGGAATTAACTTCTTAGCTGATTGAAATAGTTTTCAAAATATGAATGGGTTGAAACCACTCTGATTTTGCAAGACAGAAAGTTTGAAGACTGTCTGAAACATGGGCCAGAAAGCAGTTTATGCCAAAAAGAAGATAGTAATTTCGGCCTCTGAAGTTTAACTAGTTTTCAAAGCTTGGTATTAACCACTGATAATGATAAGAACATCATGTACAATTTTGAAAATCTACAATGAATAGTTGATTCATGTTACCTCAAGGAAATTTAGGCTAGGACTAGAATTCAGGGACAGACTTTACTCCTGCCTTTTTTTTTTTAATGAAAGATTTGAGATGCTGGATGATTTCTGCACTTAAAGTTACCTGAAAATTTTAATTTTTCCCACACCCTTCAGAACAGCTCAACAAAAATATCAATTGGCTTAAATATTCCATCAGCAATTGGTTATTACATATCAATGGGGTTTTTTGTACCTCAGTTTAAAATAATGGCAAAGTTAGATGTAACACCATGAAAACTCATCACTCTAAGCAGAGGATGACTGTGACATGAATTTAGTGTTATCACATGTGGGCATCACATATCTTCAAATCATGCTAAGTGGCCAAACTATTCCTTACTCAGTGCTAGGGCTGGACACCTCTCTCCACATATCAAGAGGAGATAACTGTACAGCCTGCTGATCCGCAAGGACCGGACATTAAAATGCACAGAGAAAAGGTGGGGTATTGAGGCAGGGGGAGCCCAACAAAAAGCCTGCCTCCACATACTAAAAACTACTTGTTGACAAAATCCCAGGAAAAATGTTTTAAGACTGTTTTAATCTGAGGGGAAATAATTCCACTTTTTAATAGGCTGTGTTTGGTCTGGCTTGACCACTCATCCTTTCGAGCTGATACTTTTCCCATCTGCAGGAATCGATATGACCCATTAAACAGTACACTATGAACAAAGTGGCAGCAAAACTGCTCTTGTGTGCCAGCAGTCTGGGACAGAAACAGCAAACATAGTAAAAATGTGGATAGATAAATAAAAACCACCTCTATTTCCAGAAAATGGAAGCCAAAGTTACATAGTTTTTCTGTTAAAACTCACAGAACACCATGCAAGACGCATCTCAAACAAACAGTATTTTCAGGCAAGTTAATGGCTCTGTGATTAATTTCTCACACGCGTTCCAAGAATGGCTACTGTTCACTCACTGCAGTGGAATCTTTTTACTTTCAAAATCTTCTAATAGCAGGTATTCCTGCCCTTCTTCCGAGAGAAAGGGTGACCCTTGGCTGGTTCATAAACATAGGAAAGATGAGGAAGAGAGTGTTTAGTATTTCAATATACCTCTCGAATGAGCCAGAACAATAAGGGGTTTGGAAACAGTCTTTGGCTGCATTTTCTTATTTAGGATCCAAATATGAACCTTAAAATCCTGCTAAATGCTACAGTCGAACAATGCTCTTTCTCAAGTCAACAGTGATCAGAGCATAAAACTATTTTAGACAAAATACAGCCTGATTATTACAGCTGCAAGTGCTGTGTCCAAGATATTGTCACAACAGTACGTTGTGCATTGCATGACACCATAATGAAGCATTTAAAAGTTACTTGTTAGTTCTGAAACACCACAATTCTTAAAAATTACAAAGACGCAGCTCGGATACTTCCTCTATGTTTCAGTTACCTGCCTCACCCAGAAAAAGAACCCCAAAGACTTGAAATAAAATTCAGTGGTTCCCAGATTATTTGTAATGTAACATGCAAAATTAGAACAGAAAACATTCCCTCTGCATATCAGCAACTTTAAGGTCTAAAGGGAAAACGTCATAGAAATAAACCATTCAAGTAACAATAACTGCCTATTTAGTTACATCTATTAAGCTTTGCACTTTACACTAAAAAAAAAAAAAGTTGTATGAAATACACACACAAATTGTTCCAAGTCTGAAAATTAATAGGAAAATGATGCAGTCATTTTTTTCTTCACCTGGAATGATGTGGATTGGAGTAGTGCACAGAGTGCCCTCCAACTGATCATCTTAGTAACACACCACACCGATACACAAAGCTAATTCCATAGGAAAATGTCTATATCCTCCACACTCCGGCCCAAATCCAGCGGAATACCTACTGTACCAGACATGCAACATAAGCAGTCCTTTTAGGTGGAACTGAAACTCCAGCATAACTATTATTCTGAATTTTCATTATTACAGCCTTCTTAATAAAAGGACATAGCTATTTAGTGAATTTAGTTAAATATAATACATTAAGCCCATATAATTTCCAAGTAATCACAATGCCTGTGTTTTTCTGTCTTCAAATATTCCTATAAAAACATCATTTACTTAAATAATCTCTATACTCCCAAAGACTTTGTTCAGTTCTCTCTCAGTTCCATCGGCATTTTATCTCCAAATACCCAAGATACCCAAATATCTTCTCTCCTGTGTCACCACTATCTTCCTGAAGAAATTTTGCAGGCTGTTGATGGGGCTCTATACGTTGCTGTGTTTTGTGCCTCCTTTTATGGTCTCCTCAGACTTTACTCCCTCTATTTAACCCACACGTCACACAACTGTGGAAGTCATGTCCAAAAAAATCAATTACACATCCCAACCTTGATCTTTTGTAAAAACACGCTTCATGTGGTGGTGGTAGAAATCCACTCTGTGCCCATTCCTCGCAGAAGCAAATGGGCACTCAGACACATTTCCTATGAGCCAGGGCTGAAACGAAAACTCAAGATTTCTCTGCCAAGCTGTTCTGGAAATGATACCCAAGTTTTTGATGGCTTTTGGCAGGAACAGTGACATAACTCTCAAGCACCATCAGCTTCTAAACGTCACTAAACATTGAAACCTTTAACACTGAGAAAGCAGACACTGGGTTTCCCCTTCTCTGGCAGGAGGCTTTGGGCACACCGTGCTGCCCGTAACCTGCACATTCCATACTCTGGGGGAACTGTAGGTTCATTCCTCCATTTTATAAGAAAGATTGTAAAGGGTGGATGCTTTCCTGCCATGTAATCATCAGTAAACAGAGTAGGAAACTCCTCAGGCACAACAGAACAAGATATGCCAAGGGAGCAGAGAGCACATGGCACAGGTATAACTGGCAGAGCATCAAGGTGTTGAAGAAGAAGGCACCGCCACTAAAAGGTATGGCCCTAAGGGAGTATGTGAAATACTCATGAAAACACTTTCAAAGGAAGCTTTCCCCAGCCTTCCACATACTTGTCTTCAATCACAAGAACATGACGTTTTGTTTATTTTTCTGGAAATACCCCAGCAGATTTTATTTTAAATTACTGCAGAAAATAAGCTTGCCAGACTGATTTATAAGGTTCTCCCACAGAATACTGAAGGTTGGAAGCGACCTCTGGAGATTATCTGGTCCAGCTCTTCCAATACCTCTAAGCAAAGCCAACTTCAAAGTCAGGTGAGGCTCCTTAGGAGCTTGTCCCATCAAGCTTGTTTGTGGTTTGTTTTTTTTGTGGGTTGTTTTTTTTTGGGTTTTTTTTTTTTTTTTTTTTTTTGTGGGGTTTAGTTTGGTTTTTTTTTTAAATCTCAGAGGACAGAGATTCCACTAAGCACTAAGTCCCTGGTCAGCCTACTCCAGGGATGGCCACCGTGACCCATTCTGAAAAACCATAGCAGTATTTCCCAGGTAGCTACCATAAATCTCATACCCTTCTATGCAGGAGGTGCTGTAGCAGTTGGAGAAATAAACACACATTTAATTTAGTAGAAGTTCTCAGTTCTTTCCTTAAAATTTCCTATTGCACACTCCTCCTCTGGAGAACTGACTCTGTGGGTACTCTTTATTCAGAAAGAAATAATAATTATTTGAGCTTGTTTTTAAATATCACAGAATCACAGAATGGTAGGGGTTGGAAGGGACCTCTGGAGATCATCTTGTCCAACCCCCCGCTTGAGCAGGCACACCAAATATCTGTTATTTGGAAAAAGTTAAAATTCAGGATACAGAAATTGAGTGGTTTAGGTCTCCTGCGTTCTTAGTTATCACAAAATCATTATCTTTTACTCTTGCTCAAGCGTCTGAACCATGTTAGTAATAGTCAACAAATACCATTTGAGGATTACTATACTCACTGATGTGGTAACCTGGCAGGTGATAATAAGTATCAGCATGTTTTACTGAATCCCTTCCATGAAAGCTTTAATTGGCAAAACTAGGGCACCAAACACCAGAAGGGAGAAAGGTTAAATTTCTCCAGTTTTTTCTAGTCCTAGACAGGACTAAACACACCGGATTGTGGCTAAAGAAAGGGTACTTCTCTGCTCTGTGCCATGCGTCACTCAAAGCTACAATGAAATACTTGGATCACTACATTTATCTGATACTTGTATTGGCAACTGTTGTCCACGCTTTTGAAGAATACAACACGGGTCTAGTGCGGATCAAACACCTTGCTATAACTGCAAAAAGTTCAAGCACAGAAAGAAGCAAAAATTACAGGCAGCTTCCCCCCGCAGATCGTGTCCATCTGAACGTTTGATGACTCGGCAATAAAAAAAGCGCTTTTAGCACAAACATTCTTGGTCTGCAATACAAATAAGTATTATTAAGAAGAAAATATCACTTACCTCATAGGTTCAGGTTTTTTACTTTGACAGTTTATTAGAAGTAGGTAATCTTGAGGATCTTCTTGACCAGAAGAAGACTCCAGTGGGGGGATGTTAATAAGCTGGTAAGGAGGAGGTAGGGAAGATTCTGCTTGCATGGAAGGTGGTGAAGTGTTGATGGGCAAGGGTAACTCAGCAGATGGTTGTAAAGAACTGACCGGTGGCTTCACAGCATCTGCAAACATGGAAGCAAAGCATTCTTTACAATGAAGAAAGAGTCATAAGATACTGCCAAAAAAAAAATTTTGTAACAGAGGATGAGAAAAGCCAGGGGTTTTAATCCAAAATTGTAAAATCAGTGGACATGAGAACATCTGGATATTAACATTTCCAGAGTATTTATATATAAAATCTCTATTTTTTTTCAAACTGTAATCAATTTCTTAAGTATGCCTTGGAAACAGAGGTTACGCCTACTTAATGATTCAACCTGTTTTCTGGTCACAGAAAGAACAGAGATGCTGACACCTGCAGCAAGACAGCTAAGAGCACAAATCTGTTATTTTAATCAAGAGCAGACAAAGGCCCATAGGTTATTCCTTGGATGTGGTAACCTGAGTCAGCACTTGCACATATTCGTCCCTTTTTGACCAAGGCCACTTCAACATTTGAGATTAGTCACCAGTCAAGAACAGGCCTCTCTCAATATCTGACAAGCAACAGGAAAAACACTGCTTTTGCAATGGAAGATCCCTTACAACTATAAAAATAACGCAGAGGTACAACAAGTATCATGTTTCACTACGCCCCCTCGTTACATATCCCAGCTTTTTATTTTAGTGCAATAAATGAAGTAGTTGAGGTTTGCCGTTGTTGTTTGGTTAAGGTTTTTTTGGGGGGTGGAGAAGAGAGGAGGTGTTATGTTTGTTTGGTTTTGGGTTCTGTTTGGGTTTTGGGGTGGTTTTGTTGTTTTTTTTTTTTAATAACCTTGTCTTTATAATTCTTATCCACTTCCTATAATATGTATATTCTGGAGTAACTTCTTTTTTCCTTCCGAATACATGTATCATGTCTATTAAATTATCTGGGAGACTGGAAAACATTGACAGTGTCAAACATGAAACAATCATTTAACTTTTTCATTGTTTTAATGATACATTGACTAAGAACAACATAATAAAGCAAATTGTTCCTCAATTATCAAGGCTCCCTTGTACTTGCAACTCGTTGTACATTCCAATCTACACATCCCAAGAATGGATGCTGATTATTAGCATTGTTTAAATTAATATATTATTATCCAATGCAGGCTGCTCCTGTTAGGCTTACAGGCCAGCTATACACCACAGAGTAACTTCATTCAGCTTCTGCTTCCCAGCGCTATCCTAGGAAGAACCAGATGAGCAGGCCAGAACATAGCCTTCCTGCTTCCAGTTCTGTGCACACTAGGTACAAGTGATTTAGATGTGGAAATAGGAACAGCAGTCCTTGCTTTGAACTCCCATGGCACCCAGGCTCAGAAATTAAATCCCACCACACCCATGTGGGTGGAAGAAGCCTAGATGTATGAAAATTCCTCAACTCAACCTACCTGAAATGGTAGGATAGCCTAAAAAGAACTTTTTATAAAAGGTTGTGCCTGACCTATCCATCAAACCAGTTCGCAGAACAAAGGCAAAACCAGACTGCACCCAGTGATCACACACACGCAAAAATGAAATGGTTTCTTTACTGCATGCTAAAATATTAAAATATGAACAATTTTCTATTATTTAGGAAATTCAAGAGCTTGACAGAGCCTATTTGAGGCACCTACTGATATTTCTTCATTCCCCTAATGTTGGGGTTCAATAGCAGGAACAGAGAGGTGCTTGAATGGACCTACCAGGCCTGTATTTCTTGCTCCTGGAAAAGAGGTAGTGGGAGAAAGGGTAAGTAGCTTTCTGTTCTGTCCCCTCAAAAACTGAGGAATGCAAGTGAGTTTATGCATGAGTAAGAGTGGAGAAGAAAGGTTTTCTGCTAGGTACACCCTCACTCTTAGGCCACGCTTACAGACAAGATTCTCAACAGCTTTGGTGTACCACAGTCCCCACCCCTGTTCCTTGTCCCTGACTACATACAACCTTCACGTCGTTAGATGTGCTTGGTGCCAAGATCACACAAGGGGGGAAACAAGAAATCGAACGGTACATCCCTGCAGCTTCCAGGGAAGATGGGTGTGTCAGTCAGACCACAGGTAGTCAGGAGAGCTCAACATGTATATAGTAAGATGCGTGCCTACGTGAGGCTAATGCATTTAAACAAACCGTGCATTCCCAAGAAGAGTAACAAGACTCAAGGGTAACTTCATAGGGAAAAATAAAATTAAGAAGCCTGAAACAGAACCAATGAATCCACCAAGTTCAGAGAAAGAAAGAGTTACTTTCTTGGGAGAGTAAGAAAAAAGTGTGTGTGTGTGTGAGCGAGAAAGAAAATGAAGTTAAAGGCTGGCTATAACTTGTAATCAGTTAAGGGAGACAAGTCAGTGAAGACCATTAGGCTAAATAGGCTAATCTGACCATTAGGCTCAGATCTGTAGTCTCTGAAGCCCAAAATCCCATCTCTGGTGGTGGCCTGTTGCAGACAGACTGACACAAGCAGTGAGGCAAGCCTGCCATTCTGCCCCCCAGCTTCTGGGGTGCTACAGCGTTGGTTGGGGCACCCCAACGTAGAGGCTGCATCCACAGTCTATGCTCACCAGCATCTGACAAACTTTCTCTGAATTTGTCTTACCGCTTTTGAGTACATATATATTTTTGACCAGTACTACCATCCTGTGGCACTGAGCTCCACACCTTATTTACTATGTGGGGCATGAAAAAAACCACTTCCTTTTATTTTAAACCTGCTGCCTGATAGTTCCACTTGGCATCCTTCAGCTCCCATCTTCAGGGGAACAGTGAGCAATTGCCTCCTATTGATAATCCCCATTCCCAACTTTACACGACTTTGTCACAGCTTCACTGAGTTGGTGCTGCTTAATTTTTCTTGGTACAGGACCCATTTCATTGCAGATCTGGTTTCCCTTCACCGTCACCTTTCCTAGCTCTACTAATTCCTTCCTGAGAAGGGAAACTAACTATTGCATAAAATGCACAAAGAAAAGTCTGGGACGTGCTTACCAATTTACCAAGACAGCAATAATTCATTCTGTTCCTATCCTAACTATTTGCCTTTTGATTGTTACTGAGTATTAAAGGTGACACTGTCCAACTGTCCAGAAGGGTCATGATCTCTCTCTGAGCAAGGATTTGGTGCTCATTAAAGTTAATGGATCATCAGGGATACTTTCCTTGTGACAAGCTGCCTAATTTATTTTGACACAGATACCACTTGACAAAATCCCTGAGTCCTCCTACAGATCTGTTGTGGGGGTATTTTGTGTGGTTGGATTGGTTCCCCCCCCCCCCCCCCGTGGATAGAGCAGTAGACTATTAAAATACCAACCTTCTGATCTAAAATTCATCCTCATACAGGCATTTGGTATGTGTTAAATCATGTAGGCTAATGCCTGATTTAAAGAGCAACTGAACTTAGTGTAAAGCGCTTCACTGCTGGGCTACTTATTTGCTTTACGCATTCAAGCTATTTCAAAATTGACTACAAAGAAAACAGTAATGTTAACCACTTTCATCACTGAGCAAATGAATGCTGTTTGCCTATCTGTACCCTCTCAAACATTCTTTAGCCACGTACTTCAGAAGCTGATATGAAGGAAGGAGATTCTCCCAGCAGCCTATTATGATTTCAAAGAGTACAATCATCAACTCACTCTGCTTTGGACTAGCAGATTTTTAGGGAAGGGGTCATCTGCACACCAAAGAGCACTGTAAGTCATTTGGTTTGTTCCCAGAGCTCAGACACTCTGACTGCTTTGAAATAACTGGGAGCTGGAAAAACATCCAGAATATTTAACATGCAAATGAGCATAACAAGAATCCTATTTTGTTTTTATAATTCCTGCATTCAGTACAGCTAGAACAAGCAGCTTTCTCAAAACAGAGCAAGAGTTTTGTCTTTTCTCAGTTTGTTTGTTAAGAGCAGTTACAGGCTCATCTTTGCTAGAATTTATACCTTTTTCCTCATAACTATTTTTGTATTTGCCTCACTAATAAAACGATCAAAATTAATGAGGTAAAATGAATTTTCTGAGCAAGAATAATAAAAGGCTCCCCTCTCTTCCTTTTTAGCTATATAAAGCTTCTTTATTCCACATGTTCCTGTATCTGTGCTGTGTGAACAATCTAGATTTGAGTGTGGGAGTTTGCATTTAGGGTTGGTTTTGTGTTTTGGTTTTTGCTTTTTTTTGTTTGTTTTAATGAGAGCAAAAAATAAATTGTTTTCCACAGTATGATATATAGTCTCTTAATGTTCTAATTATGTAAATACTTGAAATGTTCTCATAGTGAACAAAACACAGAAGCCTCATTACAGCAAGCACTTCTTTAAATGTCAAAATTGCAATCAAAGTAAGAAAATACATTCTTTGCAGATTGTAGGTAAAAAGACTAAAATAGAAATGGGATTTTCCCATTATAACAGTGAATCAGCACCAGCTATGCAACTTCATGACTCTACTATTCTTCTGAAATGTTTCCTTCAATCCAGTTACTATGATACAGATGTTATCATTAAAACAATTAATGGCCAAAAAAATATTAGATTAATAGCCTTGAACAAAAATTTACAGATACAAAACTGGGAGCCATAATAAAACCCCTTCACTTTAATCCTTAAAAGGACTTCCCCCCCCCTTTTTCTTTTTATTAACTCAGTTAAGTCATGATCTGTGCTGCTTAACGTAAGGAGATGCATCCTGAAAGACACTGCTGGAGTTTCCTCTAGTGTCAGCTTCTACATGGTCTGAAGCAAAAGATCCTGGAATCAAAGGGCCACATGCGTGCATGTGCATGCACAGAGCGCAAGCATGTGTACACTGACAGGCACAGACAAACAAGCACTTGCTCTGTTTGCATACTTAACTCAAGAGATGTGAGCCAGAACCAGCCAAGAAGATGCACAGACGCATTAGTCTGGGTTTGGTTTTCAGCTTATAATCAATATGAAATCTATGCAGTGAGCCTGAATTCTGAACCTTTCTGCTATACCAAGAGAAAATCCCTTTAAATACATAAACAAAATGTTCCTGTGCATTTCGTAAGTTTGTTTTCTAGTTTAATATAGTCTCAGAGTATCTATTTTCTTTTTTTTTCCTGAAGATAAACACGACATCCTATTTAAAGAACACTAACAAAGAATTCAGCAGTGGCTCATTGCACATTATGCTGAGGACAACCCTGCCTCCTGCATCTGAACCAGAAACGTAACTGACTGTTCCAAGTCACTTTAAAAGCAATGTAGATGTGGTGTTCAGGGACGTGGTTTAGTGGTGGACTTGGCAGTGCTAGGTTAACAGCTGGACTTGAAGATCTTAAAGGTATTTCCCAACCTAAACAATTCTATGATTCTAAGTTCCTATCACATGCCAAAGTTTCCAGCTTTCAGAGCTCACATCTAAAATATAGTACTTACTATCTGCAGCTCATATGTAATTTTAAGCTGTACTTTTGGTCACCCATTTAAAATTTTAAAAGGCTATAGCATTTCCACTCAGACTTTCTTCCCCTCCTCCACCTGTGATTTTCTTTTGAAGACCATAGGCTGTTCTCTCCATCTTCAGATGGTACTCTGGCTGGGTGACGCAGGAAAAATGATCAAGTCCTGTTACAGACTAATTTCTGCAGGTGCCTGTGAAGAGAAACAGTGCAGCCTACCACATTAAAACATTTGGGGGTTTTTCTTCACTAAAGAGGCCCAGAGCTTTCCTCAGCAGAGCAGGCTGCTCTAGCCACATGGTGAGTTTGCCCAGCTGGGCTGCGGCATGCTGCCTGAAACTCTAGGCACCTCTGTGGTGCTCCACATACTGCCTCACAGCACCTCATGACTTGAGAACAAGCAAACTGCAGAACAGTTTTCCAACCCACACTCTTACAATCGCCTTCTCCTAGCAACACATCAGGTGATGTTAATGCCACAAAAGGTGTCCAGCAGGAGCCAGGGAGAATTAAGTTAATTACCTAGGCATATTAGATTCAGTTTATTTTTCCTCAAGGAAGAGTAGAATCACCTTCCATATGAATTTTTGTCACATGCAGCTGGCAGCTTAAGATAATAACCCCAAACACTCAAAATCAAGATTCTGACTGCACTCCTGATAGTAAATTATACCTTTTTAATACATGTATTTTTCCCTCATATACTTGTAAGGGAAGACCTACTGCTGCAGATTTTGTACTCTTTTCATCATCATCTCACTTAGCCACCTATCCTTTAACCACACCATCTGAATTCGAGGACATCTTGGTCTTCTCTGCTGTCTTCTCCTTCAGATAAGAGGCAATGATTATCTCAGTTTTGCCTCCCTTTACTCAGCTCTGTAGCCACCAGCTACCACCTCTACCAAACCTGCTATTTCAAATCTCAGGTCCAGCTTCTGCTAATTTTATTATTCCTCTGCAACTTTGCCAGATGAAATCTTGCAACTCTGACAGCCGCCTTCACAGTCTATCCTCACCTTCCTCTCAGCAATTCCACTCCGCCCCACCACCATCCCAAAAAAAAAAAAAAAAATGTTTGTACATCTCAGTGGCCATTATTCACCACTTTTACTTCCTCAAAGTAAGCAACCAAAATAGCCTCCACAAAAACAGATGCCCTTGTACCACTATTCCCTCTGAACCTACTGCCTCACTTCTAAGACAACAGACCCACAATCGTTACCCGGAGGGTCTCTCTCCTAATGCTTAACTCGGTCCTTTCATGTTATTCTTTACTGCAGTCCAGGTCACCAGTCACTCATCCTCCTGCCATGTCATCTCTGAGCTGACTTACTTTCTAGTGAATCGCATCCAAGAGATAAGAAAAAAATCTCAACTCATCTTTAAGTACATAATCTCTATGGTGCCACTTTGTTGCAAATACTTTTTTTAGGCTTATTACTCTGTCCTTGCACTTCTCCCGCATTGCTCCAGAGCCTCCCTTCCTTCACTTAAAAGCTCGTGCTATTTCTCCACAGTTTTGAGCCCTTTCATGACCAAGGTCTCTAATATTCATCATAGGTTATTGAGATAGTGATTTTCATTTGCCAAGTGTGCCAGCCTCTCTCCTTTGACAGCTTTAACAAGAGGATGATAACATATTTTATTTCTTACAGGCAGACCCTTCATGCAGGAAGGGCACCCTAAACACCTATAATGTCCACTATATATTTATCAAAGACCCCCTCAAAATTTCTCCTCAAAAAAACCCAGAGTTCAACAACAGTTCAACAGCTGAAGCGCTAAGACCACTTAACTCTTTATCAATGATCTGGATGAGGGGACTGAGTGCGCCCTCAGTAAATTTGCAGATTACACCAAATTGGGCAGGAGTATTGATCTGCTCAAGGGTAGGAAGGCTCTGCAGAGGGATCTGGACAGGCTGGATCGACGGGCCAAGGCCAATTGTATGAGGTTCAACAAGGCCAAGTGCCGGGTCCTGC
The DNA here is from genome assembly GCF_949628215.1 of Phalacrocorax aristotelis. Classification (NCBI taxonomy): domain Eukaryota; kingdom Metazoa; phylum Chordata; class Aves; order Suliformes; family Phalacrocoracidae; genus Phalacrocorax; species Phalacrocorax aristotelis. Next base: position 19,352,342 of record NC_134279.1, read on the forward strand.
AATTCAGCCACAACACTCCAGGCTTGGGGAAGAGTGGCTGGAAAGCTGCCCAGCAGAGACGGACCTGTGAGAGCTGGCTGAACATGAGCCAGCAGTGTGCCCAGGTGGCCAAGAAGGCCAATGGCATCCTGGCTTGTATCAGGAATACGGTAGCCAGCAGGAGCAGGGCAGTGATCGTGCCCCTGTACTGGGCACTGGTGAGGCCACACCTCGAGTACTGTGTTCAGTTTTGGGCCCCTCAGTACAAAAAAAGCCATCAAAGTGCTAGAGCGTGCTCTTCCACAGAAGGGCAGTGAAGCTGGTGAAGGGTCTGGAGAACAAGTCTTATGAGGAATGGCTGAAGGAACTGGGGTTGTTTAGCCTGGAGAAGAGGAGGCTGAGGGGAGACCTTATCACTCTAGACAACTACCTGAAAGGAGGTGGCAGTGAGGGGGATGTTGGTCCTAAGTCACTAGTGACCAGGACGAGAGGAAATGTCCTCAAGCTGTGTCAGGTTTAGATTGGATATTAGGAAAAAAACTCGTTACTGAAAGAGTGTCCAGGCATTGGAAGAGGCTGCCCAGAGAGGTGGTGGAGACACCATCCCTGGAGGCATTCAAAAAACAGGTGGACATGGCACTTCAGGGCACAGTTTAAGAGACATGGTGGTGTTAGGTTGACAGTTGGACTTGATGATCTTAGATGTCTTTTCCAACCTTAATGATTCTATGATCTGTAACAATGGTCAAAACCACCCGATTTGCTTTTACTTCTTCCCATGCCTCTACTCCTATGTTGATGTCTCTTACTGCAGATAGTAAGTTCTTAGTGGCAGAGCCTGTTCTCTGTTCCACGCTTGTGTTACAGGCAGCACAGGGGTATCCTGATACGATACCGACATCTCCAACACAGCGTAGCAGCAGTGATGCCTGACCATGCAGCGTTAAAGAGAATGCAAGGAGTCAGGATGGGTGGAGTTATGCCCATCCCGCCAGTCACTGATATTGCACCCAAGCTACGATCAACCTGCGGTGCATGCTTTATCAGAACATGATTTTTAAAAATGGCTATCCGAAAATAATTTTACTGTTCAAAATGCAGAAGGCAAGAGAGGCACATACCAGATAGAAGCTGCCTGAACAGAAATACTGCAAACTTTGAGTGTGTTGTGTGTGAAGCAAGTTGTAGTTCTTTCAAAGTACATTCCTCATGATGACAGAAACTTTCTTACCACATGTAATTATTTGTGTAAATGTAATTGTAGATTTCAACATCTTGTTCTTCCCTTTTCTTCTTTTCTTCTGCTTTACTTTGTTATTTCTTCTGGTTTACTTTGTTATTGCTATCTCTATTCAAATGACTACATGCAAGTAACATGTTTGCATATAGTAAGATTATTTCCTCCTTCCCCTGCTCTGCCAAGCACGCAATTCACTAAATTACAGCAACATGGAGCTGGATCACATATGAAACATTCATCGCAGATGTCTACTGAATTCTAGGGAAGGGCTTTCACAGCCTGTGCTTAAATATCCTTACCAGATCTTTCATTATTATTACATCACTCACTGAAAGAGAAACAATTACTTCTCTCTTCAGATAACAACTGATCCATGTCCTGCTTAGCGCAGCTTTTTATACTTTGAAAGTCAGCTCTTCTCTCAGTATTTTCTTCCTGGGAAAAACAAATCCTTCAACTTTTAAAAATCCATTTCCTATACTTCTACCATTCTTTAAACATTTATCCTCATCATAGTGGAAGCTCAGGCCACAGTATTGCGGCTGATGTCTCCTCAGCACCAGGCAGAGAATAGTCATTTCCCATGTCAATGCAGTCCCTTCGTCCCAGAACATCTCTTACTGGAGTTCAAAATGCACAAAACACTGGCAACACATTTTTGCTTATGGTTACATTTTAACCTCTAAAAGGCCTATTATATTATGACCTTACAGGGAAAGTATGAATGTTAAGAGTGCAGTATGTAACTCGGTGGTAAACCTACAACTCATGCTCATGTGTAGCTCTCCCCCCACCTTTGCACATGCATTTTTAAAAGAGAGATGCTACAGAAACCAACATTTTACAGCTACCCTGTGAAAACAAGAAGAATTAGCTGAAGAAAACATAAGTACCCAGAAATTTCTTCACAAAAGTAGATTTACCTTATATAAAGAAAAGAAATCTTTCATTTTTGTGTCTTGTGTAAGTTTAAAAGACTTAAATCACTGTAAATCCTTCCTTAAAGGAAAGCCCCTGTAAAAAGCCATACAGTGTAATTGTCATGTAATTATTACAGACGACACTATGCTACAATGCAATCAGAAAGCTGGAGACTCAATGGCCTGTAAATATGACTGAAGAACACTTAACTAAAGAACATCTACTCGGTTCAAATACAAATGTAACATTGCAGATCTCCAGAATGAAGAGATTTCATATGCATAAATCAATTTCTAGCTGGAAGGTCACAACAAAGCATTAGATAGTTACAAATTACTGTGAATGCTCATTTTAAAGAAAAGGAATAAAAAAAACTTTGCACCATAGGAATTTCTGAGTCTTTACTAAGTATGGAAGCAGCAGGTCAGAGCTAGTCTGAAGTGATCTTTATTTTTTTTCGTGTCTCCACAGTTATGATTAACTCTTTCTCCCTCATTCCTCCCAACACCAAAACAAAAACTCCATATTAATTTTCTAATCACAGAATAGCACTAATCACCACCGTGTCATAATTTTTTCCTTTGTAAATCCAAGGAGGCAATTGGACTTACATACACAAGAGCTGCCAGGTAAATACATTTCCTCCTTACTTCCCAGATTCCTAGTCTGTCCTCAGAACCAATGATTTCTGAGCGCCTCCTGCCCACTGGTGCACTAGTGTATTATCCACTGCAAAGCAACCACCTGCCTACCTCTCTCCCATACATAACAGATGCCTGGCAGACTGAATACTGAATCACATGGCAATCGCTCTCAGAAATGTGCTGTGGGTGGTCTTGGTTATGTTCAGGATGTCATAAAAACATGCTAGAACTGTCAAAACAAGTACCCTTCACTGAATTTGCTATTAGAGTGGTAATTCACAGACGAAGTTTTCATGACAAAGTTTTAGTTCAAAATGTAATAAGGAGAAAGAAAAGGGACCCTCTTCAGAAAGCAACAGAGTTTTCCAGTTGTTTTTGAAGATTTGGCTGGAGTAGAGAGATGCAAGCTCTTTTTTCCCCACCTCTCTTAATTCACAATCCTACAAAAAACCAGGGATTTAATTCTAGCCCCTTCAGTCAGGCATGCCTTTTTAAATAACCCTCTTACTGCTCCTGTTTAATCTTTTCTTGGGACTCTGCACAGAGCTAAAGCAAGTCATGCAACCCACTAATCTCCACAAGGAAGACCAGAATAATAAGTAAATAAATAAGGATGGATTCAGGACAAGCAATGGCCACATGGTATTTGTAGGAATTAAACACACAGTCCTGTTTTCTACAAGCTGCTTTCACATAATATCTATTTTGGTAGTATTAGAGCTGGATAGTGGAGAACTACAAGTTATTTTCTGTTTGTTTCAGCCTGTGTGGGGTGGATTATTTTTTTTTCAAGTTGCAAAGCAGAGAAATTATAATATTAGCAACGTGACATTTTGCACTCATTCCTGCTTGCATAACCATGTAGTTTTACACCAAATGGCATTCCTTTGATGATTATGATGATCTTCTGTTTTGCATTATTTTACTTAAAGATTTTTCGTATACTCTCAAGACGTAACATCATACAAAACAGAAGAGCACCATCCAAGTTCTATGGCACACTTAATTTGTAACAAATTCTTAATATCTCACTCTGCCCTGCTTACTTTTTTTCAGAGCAACAAGTAAGTTTCATAGACAATGCATATTAGCTGACATATGTTTTAAAACTTAAGATAGTCATCTCATCTCTGAAACATTCTTCACATGTAGGCATCGCACTTTCTCAGGAAAGTGAACAGAACTTACCCTCATCTGTAGGGTTGAACCCACAGATATCACAGATACATCGGACCCACTTATTCATCTCCTCCTCGCTGTCTGCTACCAGATAGAAAACTCTGTCTATAGTGTTGATATCAAAAATATAACTGTTTTCAAACTCCTTTTTGTTGAACGTTAATCCAGCATCCACTTGTTGACACAAATTTAAGTCAATAATACGGATGGGCTTTTTGGCATGGTCATTTTTGTAGTATTCCAATACATCTGGATCCCCTGTTAAACGGCCGCTGCGAAGCACAAACCACCTCCTCTTCCATGCCTGAAAATTGGAGAGAGGAAAAAAAGGACAAAAATTAGAAGGAAGAAATCATACTTTAAGACTGTTGCCTTTTGTGTACAGTTCCAACCCAGGTTGAACCGAGTAATAATTAGTTCAATTATAATTCTAGGAGAGTACACACCAGTTACCTACATTTAACACAATCTATTAACATATTGTTCCAACAGTAGACTAGAGGATTAGTGGTTTTGTATTTTAAAGTTCACTACTTCTGTATTTGAGCTTTGTTTTTAAGAAGTGGACATATAATTAAATCACTGCTTAGAAAACGTGAAAGGACGAATCCAGTAAAGCAAAAAAAAAAAAAGGGGGAGGCATGTGTACCAGGAGAGGGGGAAAGAACAAAAAAGCACACACAAAAAACTTCTGAAGGAAGCCAATGTAGGCATGAGGAAGATGAAATAAAATATATCTTTAAGTGCTCCATAGTGTCTTGTTTCCAATATCTGCTACTTCGGGCTGATGCACTTTAACTCTGAATTTTTCACTGATACTCAATGATAGCAACCTGCATTTCAAGAACAGACAACGTTCACATTGTACACTCGCCTCGATACTAGGGGAACTCTGAACTCAGAACCTCATAATGCTTCTACAGTCATACTTCTTACAGAAAAAAAGAACTACGTTATTATTTTGGAAACCGTTAGAGAGATGGGGATGGAGAGAACGACCAAACTTTCTAGTTTTACCACATAAAAACAGTCTCTGTGGAACATACATCCACGGAAGAAATACATTTCACAATCTGACACTGTGGTTATTATACCAGCCTTCCTGCTGCTGTAGAGAGAAAGAAGCTGGTCTGGGAGAAAAACACAACTAAAATGTCTAACCTTCAGCTGCCTTTCATTCCTGTGGGCCTCCATCACCTGGCATAATTCTTGCCAAAGATGCTAACTCAACCCAAGAAACCAGGGTTTGCATACAAACTGTCCTGGCGTTACCAACGCCATCTTTATTGCCTCACTTAGCTGCATTTTGGTTCCTCAGCTCTACCAGCCATACAACATTCTATGCTATAAGCTTCCTTATATGCACAAACGCCAAGATAATGGGCACAGTAGAAGAAACCAGACGTTCTGCCATCGCCCACTGAAAGAGCTGCACTGCTTTCACAGTTAGCAATCTGAAAGTAGAGCCTGGACACAGTGGGGAGCCGTCACTCTTTGTCCATTTGTTTTTATGCTTTTCAACAAAGTTGGAGACCAAGCCAAATCGAGGCAGTAGCCAAGGCACTGTGTGTTACACCGCAGACTAACACCATGCCCTAAGGTACCCCATTTAAAACTTCTTCAGAATATTCAGACAAGGTCACCAGCAAGTCCTTTGGAAGGACAAAAAACACAGAAGAAATGAAAAAAATAAAAAAGGTGAGCGAGTTCTCCTTTTGACCAGCCCTGGCTGCATGCTAACCAAGGAAAGGAACAAAATCAGTGAGGATGGTCCCAGAAAAGGTCAAGACGTGATGTCCTTTACACAATGGGACATAGCTTTGAAAACAAGAGTTTCTTACTGTGTATTAGGAAAAGATTCAGACCCATTTTCTGGAAGCACAAGAGTGTTTCCATTTCATTTTTATGTAGCTCTTACTTTCAAACAAACTAGTGGAGGGAGGACATAGAGGGCAAAGAGCGAGAACTGCGCTGCCATCTTCAAGCTCCAAACTAGCACCGTCAGCTTTGCACTAGAGACTCACAAAACCCTCATTGTCAAGTGGGCATGCCTTTTTTGGGTATCAAGCTTAGGAAGCTATTATGAAAAGATAATAGAGAAAACAATGCCAGACAGCTTAATTAAGGCTTGCAATCCATTCTCCAGCTACCAAGCCTCCAAAAGTTATGTGATTTTAAGATAACTTTTGCTACCTTAAACAATCATAAAATTGTAGTTGTGAATACAGCAAGCATCTACCTTTAAATGCTGAACTTTGTGAATCATGTCAAGGTCTCAAGCAACAATTTCCATGGTAGCAGTAAGTTTAACTGGGCGAACAGTAAAACACAGAAGTAGAAGATATAACAGATGAAACCCCTTCAAATTTAAATTTCAAATGTGAGCACCTTCTAGTAGCACAGCTGATAAGCACTGTTTAACGGTGACCCAAAAACACTGGCAAAGTTTGTTTGGTTTCCTGTTTCCAAATAAAGTGACAAGTTAGATGCTGGGATAACAGGAAACTTCAATATCAGAGGCTCTCTCTCCAGACAAGGTCGATCATAGATAACTGTTACAAACCAAACTGCAAAACTCTTTTGCTTCAGAAACTAGCTTTATCTTTAACCTCAGCCTTCAGCTATTCAGATGACATTTTCAAAGCTTAAGTCAGGAGGAAAGAGATTACAGATAGGCGAGGGACAAGAGCAAGTGAGAAGCACAATGCATTTTGTCTCATGATTTGTGTAACAACAACAACAAAAAAAACACTATCAACCAATCATGCCTCTTCTTTAACACAGTACTAGAAATAAACTTCTAGAAGGAGAGATTCTTAGCAAACCTGACAACCTCTCTTGAGCATTAATGAGTAAATAGAACTCTTCAAAATTCAGAAAATCAACAAGCTAAATGGAATTTGCTTTCAGCCCTTCAGGCTACAAGATAGCAACTATAAAGTACTTAAAACATTGAATTTAGCCTATCAGCACCTGCTACTATTTTTGAAGAGTTTTCACATACTGCATATGTGAATGTTTATTTCAGTCATATAATGAGTCACACTCACTGAAACTGGCACAGATTATATTCAAAAACAAAAGCAATTCCATAAACTACACACTAATAAGGCAGATACAAAGGTTCGCTGGATTACAGTACAAAGCACAATTTATCAGCAGAATAAAGCTTAAAGCTAGACAAGCGAACTGACATCAGCACCCTTGCTAATCATAGCACAAAAGCGCCTCTATATTTTGTCAAAGTGCAAAATGAGCCCACATAAATCACTCTTTGTTATTTGAAAATATCTGGGATTCTTAAAGCTTGATCTATTTTTAACATTTCAGTATTTGTCATTGTAACGAAAGCTGCATGCTGCCTCACTGAAGTACAGAATATTGTGCTAGATGTGTAAGGAAGAGAGCTTCTTCAGTAATGGCTTTCCAAAAAGAAATCTCTAAAAGAGGACATGCACACGTGCAAATACGCATTTAAGCAAATTTAATCTTGGGGGTGGTGTATTTGGTTTTTTTTAAATCCTTTGGGCATTCTTGTTTGAAAATGCATGTTACAGACTATTTCTCATAATCACCAAAAAAAGATGCAACTGGTTTAAGTCACAGGAAGATTCCAGGTACTAATTATCTGTCACATTACTGATGTTATCAGCCATTTGTTATCAAACACTGGGTTTCTGTGCTAAAAGTCAACTGCACTAAGTTTGAAAAGTTAAAAAATAGCCAGCATGGGATTTAAACATTTTGTCCCAATACCAATATTATTTAATTCTGGAAAGATATTTAAGCAAATGGAGGAATGGTGGGGGTTTAATCATAGTTTTTTTTCATGTATATTAAATCTGTTATTAATATAAATAGCATTTTAAAAACATATTTTATAAATATACTAACACCCAGTTACCAAACACTGTATGCAGATCAAATACCTAATTCAGATGTAAAATTGTTCCTTTTAAAAGTATAGTATGGCAAGCGTCATGGGACTCAAGTTTGCCGAAAGCCTGCGTAGGCTTTGCAAATTATTACAAAACAAGGTTTAACGGGGCTTGCTGCTTTTGTTTCAGACTAAGAAAGGCCTTGTGTGCCTCCTAGCTTGTTTTCTCCTTTGAGCTGCAAAGCGTATCAGCTGGCCTAACATAGGACATCACCATTCTTGCCAAACATTGTCCTGTTTGTATCATGAGACCATCGTATCATGAGACCATCATAACTATGGAAACAAGCTTGTTTGCTTGTTTTTGAGGTAGCCTAAAACGTGACAAGCTGCTCATGCACAGAGCATCAAACGATCAAAGGAATAGTGGCATTCTGTATTTTTCACACAGCATTTTGAGTAGGCTACAAAGCAAAACAAGGAATTCCTACGATTAGTTTTTCTACTCGTATATATGCAAACTGCTGATTTAAGAGAGTGAATCAGCTAAAAAATTGGCAGAAAGCATCACTGAGCAGCGTTGGGGTTTTTGGGGGTTTTGTTTTGCTTTTTGTGTGGGTTTTTTTTTGTTTGTTTTTTTGTTTGTTTTTTTTTTTAAAGACTAGCTAAACCTGTATGCAGTACACAGGATTGACAATATAATCTTACAAGACATCTATCTGTTGAAGAATAGATACAACTGTTGAAGAAGTTGTAGCTATACCTCCCTTAATCTTTACATTTACAGATTCGCCCCTCCCCCCGCCATATATATTCAAGACATACCTCATTCAGCTGCTGGCTGTAGTTCAAAGATGTAGGAAATAGGGGATGCATGTGTAAATGGAGAGGGAAAGGAAGAAGGAAGGGGCAGAAAAGAGTAGATAATTTACATTTACATTTTATAATGAATTTAACCTTCCGTTTGCATCCCTTCAAGCTGTTGCCCAAGAGGCCAAAATAATTACATGAAATGTTTAAATAAAAGCTTAGAAATGTTAAAGCAAAGGCAACATTTTCTGGTCAATTTTTTACGACATTTGCTCTCATCTGGTCAAGTAACTCTGCTCACTAATAAACTGATGAATTGCCTGTCTTTGTCTTGCTAAGTATTATTACCCATAATCCCCATGTAATTTAAAGGTGATTTTCTTCTTCTAGCACATTTACCACCTTTTTTCCTCTCGGGTAGCATCCAGCCAAAAAACCCTCCAAAACTGTTGGGCACTGGCTAAGCCAAAGAGGGTATCGCTTACATCTCACTCTGGTAATGCCACTAATAAATCTTTCCCCCATGTTTGACCAGTAGACCCAGGAATAAAATTACAAATCTCAGACCCTCCCTTCTCATCTCTCAAGTGTGCAGACATTTGTGCTTAGGTTTTCATCTCTGTACTCCACAGAGAGTACTTTAAAAGGGCAGTATTTGGCATCTTCCTTTCCCAAAGACTTGGAATAAAGCAGCAACTTACCCCAGGGGCACAGGGCAGGATCCAAAAGAACACTTGGTGTTCTACAAACACGCAACAAAACATTTCCTTGCTCCAAAAGAACTTATCAAGTAAGTAGAAGACATGCAGAGCGTGAACCAGAGAGAAGTAGGAGAAAGTAAGGCAGCCCAAGGTCACTACAGAATGCTCTCCTGGCCTGTTCAAGTCCTGAACCTAACATTGAGGCCTTTTCATTTGTCTGCTGGGATAAAGATTTATTTTTCTTTATGCTTTTTGCTCCCATCTATTTAATCTATCCCTCTCCCATTACTTTTTTCTAGTGCAAAAGTTAAACAATAGTGAAATTGCTACATGTCTGATGAACAACAGGAATAATGGTCACAAACAGAAGCTGAGTATTTCTTCTTTTTGCCTCTGCATTCCCAGTGTCCAGGTGTTCTGTTCATCACAGGAGACAAACACACCTCTGTCACAGCTTCACCAACTCGTGCATCAGACCTGTGCTCTGCATCCCATTAGAAGCTCAAATGAAATAAAAATAAGTGTTCCTCCACATTGTGCTTCTTTTTTAATCCTGTTTGTGGTAGGCACAGACCAGTGACAACTGTCACTGATGAGCTTCATCCCACAAGGCACATATTTGGGAGGACTGCCGGGAAGTGGCTAGAAGAGGTCACATTAGGTAAAGGTACTTCAAGTACAGAACTATACTTTTTCCACTTGCTACTCTTCTGGCTTGCAGGACGGACTCCAATGTGGTGAAATTTCAAAATTTTGGCTGATGTTTTCCCTGAAAAATTAATATTTGTATATTTCTACATAGAAATAAATTCAGGGGTGTTTTTCAGAAAGCATTTTCTGGCAACCTTTTAAAACCTTTTTTTTTTTAATAAGAATATGTAATTACTAGTTATTTCTGAAAAACATTATCATAATACCTACTGGCAACACCTCTTCCCTAAAAATTATGCCCCCCCTTTTTTGTTTACATTTTAAAACATAAGACAGAACAACTAAACTGAGCACAAAGAAGCACATTTAGTGTCTTAATTCTAACAGCAGAAACTGCATTTGCAAGGTTTGACAATAGTCCAAAGATTCTACTTTTAGAAGCGTTAAATCCTAAGAAGTGTAAACAGATTGCTGCAAAATAAACAAATGTGATACGAGGAAAATACTGAATACGTTACGACTTTCTTTAAATACTTAAGACTTGTTTTCCAGGAAGCACCATCTTTTCTCACTGAGCAAAATAAGGAAAAAACAGTCTCAGTGGAAGTTTCCACTCTCCTGGCCATCATCCTGATCATCTGTTCCGAATACACACAAGGCCAAAATTTCCTGTTTTTAAACTATTGTCACCATTTTCTAGTCTTGTGCTGTCGATTCTAACTTTAGCTTGTTAAATAAACAAAAGAAAACACTGAAAATACAGCAGAACAATACTTCCACACAGATTTACTGTGAGCAGTGTTTCATAACTGACATTTCAGCATGTGAATTAGTCTCCCAGCCTTACACCGCTAATTAAAGCGTCAAAAAGGTGCAAAATACAATTCAGACAACACCACTAACTGCTGCTTTATTTTGTGAATATGAAACTAACTGAATATTTTCATAGTCCTTTCCATTTTGCATAGGGGCTCTTGGGTTGGGGGAGGGGGTTTGTCCCCCACCTTTTTTTCCTTTTAAAGCGTTATGCCTAATCCCCGTGTTAACTGTGCAGCCAGGTCTGTATCATCTACTTCACATTAAACTCATCCTTGTTATGACTTCAATAAAAACTTAATTTTCTGCAGTATGTCAGAAATTTTCTAATGGCAAGGACAAATTCCTCTCTGCCACACTCTGGCACATGAGAGAATTATCATCTCCTCCAAAAATAAGGAGAACCAATTCTGAGAGCTATATAGAGCAATAAAGCAGGAGATCTGCAGCAGAGTCAGGACCTGAGACCTCATTTCACTGTCTCCAAGCTAGGACCAGTGACCAGATCATCCCTCTATATTCCTATGTCATCTTATCCACTTCTTGTGCCTATAAATATTCGGTTGTTTCTGATCACTTGCAAACTCACCTTTTCACTTCTAGTTCTACTTCACAACACCCACCCTGCGTGGCTAAGACATAACTCCCTAACAGCGTTGCAAGCAACATATTCCCTATCACAGATAGCTTTGCCATCTCCTCTCACTGCTTTGTCAGCAATGAAAGCATAACGCTTGTCATGGCACGACGCTTGTCACGGCATAAGGAGAAGTATATTGTTGCAGGTCCCCTACCCATACATCTACATGGTCCTTGGTTTGCTGCCCTGCTTCTCAGAACGTTTCCAAAACTTGATCTTTTCCTCTCTGATCACAAGCATGTTCTGATCATCTCCCTCTCTAGCCTTTCCCATACCCATTCTATTTAAAATGATACTGCCAGGACAATACCCCTTCTCTCATTCTGATCACATCATCTTCTGTTTTAGAGTTCTCCATTTATTGACTTGCTTTATTGCAGTTTTGAGCCTCTTTTCCTATTTTCAGGCTGCTGCTGCTTTGGAAAGTCAATGCACTTACTTGACCCCCTCCCCCTTGCAAGTCACCTCCTATATTACTTTGCTCTACCACCAATACTAGATTTGGTTCATTTTTCTTTCTCTCCCACTTCTCTCATCTTTCTTCAACTTCTGAAGGCTCCCTGAATCAATAAGCAAGGGCATGACTTCTTTTTCCTTCAGATTCCTCCTAAAGATCAGTCTCTTTGATAGTACTTACAATCACCCAACCAAATTACAAATTGGCTTTGCATCAGATGGATTTATTTGAAAAGTAATGTTTTTATGTATTCATCAGACAAAGGTTTGTTTGTTGTTTTTTTTTAAAAGTTGCTTCAGTCTTTTCATCAGCTCTTAATTAGAAGTCACTTCCCCCCACAAGTCTTAATCTAAGAAAGCAAAACATTCAGGGTAGGTTCTGCCCTTTTATTTAAAGTGTCTGTACATTACTTATCACAAGGATTACCACAATGCTGACAAGGCCCCCTTAACAAGACAAGCCAGAGACAACACCAGCTGTGCTGTTTGACTCGAGTTCCACTATCATTAGCTCACGGGCATACATTGTGACAAGTTGCATGAGAGCAATGCACAGAAAAATAAAAAACCAAAAGTAAGATTTATAAAGACACAATAAATCCCAAACTGAAAGGCCAAGCCTACACTCCGTTGATATCAACAGCTGCTTTCCCACTAATGGCTGGGGATTAAATACGTCACCATATATTTTTGTCTATTCATTTCTCATTTCAAAGGCGGACAGTCATTTTGAAGTGGTATTTGTAACAAGGTGTGAAAAATCCCCATTCTTCCAGATTACAAACCCAGTGCTTTTTGTAGTATTTTGTACAGATTCACAGTTTCCCTTGTTTTTTTCCTTCTTGTCTGTGTAGATATCTATCTTCATCATCTGTGAAAGGCTTATATACAAGGATAAGTAAGACACTAGAACTACGTAAAAACATGCATTTCCTGACACTCTTTTAGATCCTTTAAAGGACACTGCAGTTTCAACAAAGATACAGGACATGCTTCACTGCTTCAAGTTTAGATCGCTCAAGCAGCATGCAAAACCAGAGACTTCTACAGACGACAGAGGCCAGGCATTCTGCACCTCATCTCTTCAACAAAATATTCATAGGCTTCAATACTGCATTTCATACTCCCCATAAAAGAAAGGGGATTTGAGCTACAGAAGCAGCAGTTTCTCCAACTTCAATAGGGAATGATAAATTAAGGGGTATTTAGCAATGAATTAAGGGGGACAGTGCAAAGATGCCCCATAATTTCTACAACTTGCCTCCCAACTAACTAGCCTGGTTTAACCCACTAGTTGTACGCATTATGAAAGAAGCTCCTACACATCCATTAACACACATGAAAAAGCCTCCAAAGGAAATTCCAGGCAATGTTTTAAATAATCCCCACAAATTAAATTTAGGACATGTTGACACTCCATCCTTATCCATTCTTTGGGAGAGCAAGGCTGTACACTAGCTGACATTTTTGCAAATCAAGTATCTGTAGGCCAAAGCAGGAACCTCTTCTGTAAATGAGTCAGCTACTATTACAGCAATGAAAGGACCAAAACTTACTCAAGCCGCTTCACTCAGGCTCAGTAAAGGGAAAGCTAAAGGAAATCTATTGTTCTGCCAAGGTATTACAGGGAGAATCAACAAAGTACTTTTTAAATGCTGTGAGGCTTCACAAGGAATTCCTTATTGTAGGAAAAGGGAAGAATTAGGAAGGACATGCTCAGTGTTTACATTTTAAGACCAAAATTATTAGCTTTTCCATTACAAATCACCTAATCTGCAACATGAATGAACCAAGTGTGCGGATATGGCAGGAAGAGCTGCTAAGAAAAGTAAAAGCTAAGGTAAAGTAAGAGTCTGCATTGTATCTGATATATAAATTCTCACTTTACATGACTGAGAATTTTTACCAACTAGGCTCAGTGGAGTTTTTTTCTGAACAGAACTGATCAGAGAAGAGTTAATTTCAAAATAAACAAGCACAAAGTCAAAATTCTTTGCAAGACATTTTGATATATAAATTGCTTTTACTATGTTAATTAAGCTGAGTTTCTACAGTAACAAAATATTGGTTTTCCAACACTGCAAACAATACACTTATAGATTCAAATAACTCACCGGTAGTAACAAAATGGTTAAGAAATTTAAAAACCACCTAGATCGCATACCAATAGCAAACCTAACTACATACCCGCACAGTTGAAAATTAAGATGCTTTAGTATAATTACTTTGATTAGTTTAAAAAAACGTTCCTCTTGCTCTCATCAACTCACAAAAGTTTTTTACTGTTTCCTAGGCTGTAGCAGTACCCTCATACCATATATCATTAGGATCAACAGCTTTGTAGAATTTTACCACCACAACCAATTTTCTTTTTTCTCCCCACCCCAGAGCAATCTTGTGAATGAAGATTTGTTCTGAAATCAAATCCTTCGAACGGCACTGCTGCAATTGCTTACCGCAAAGGCTGCGTTGCCCCACCGGAGGAACCCGAGTGCCAGGAACCAAGCCCCGGTCAGCCAGCGACTGCTCACAGCAACTCACCACAAGCCTCCCTGTTGACAAAACTGAAGCACTCGATCTAGTGTTTTAACAGCAAAGAAATTACAGATGTTTCTTGAATAATGATACAGATATTAAGATAAACTAAGTGTTTGAGGGCTGTATTAACACACCTACGCATGCCCACGTACGCCTGTTACAAACTGAAGCGATACATCACAGAGCTTCTACCTGCACTTCATGGCATTTTTTTTGTTTCTTTGAGTTTGTGATACAAGTGAATAAACAGGTAGAGGTTTAGGCTCATGCTTCAGAAACAGAATTTACCAAGTCAATTTGTAAATCAAAACAAAAGCTACACCTCTTTTTGAATAAAAAACTTTTCCAAGCAAAAAGATAACTTTCTTTAAGGAAGCCCCTGTTCACTTACTCCAATTAATTCTCCACATACCTAAGTCACAAAGCAGAAAAGTAAACATCTAGAATATTTTTTGTTTTTTCCTAGTTTACCTCTTCAAGTCTTCAGAAAATCTAAGCAATGTCCTGGCCATTTCTGTAGTTGTGTCTACCCCAAAATAAGCAAAGCTTTCTTTTTCCTGCCGGCTTCCCACCTCACTCTACACCACCCTATCCTCATAACCTTTGACCAACAGGAAGCAGACACAATGGACTGAAAATAACAGCAATTGTAAGATTTCAAATTATTTAATACGTGAGGGGTGGGCTTAAGATTTGAAAAACTTCCCTTGCTTTGGTTTTTCAACAGTTGCTTGAAACACGTGTTATCTACATAGAATTACAACATTTGTTAGAAATCTGAGGTTGAATGAGGCTAAAAAACAAACACACTATGAAGAGCACAGAGGTACAAATTCTTGCATATGCTGAGATTCTGCATTTAAGTCATAGTCGTTAGGCTATTACAGACAAAGAACTTAATTTTCAAACAGTGTAAACAATAGCAGTATAAGTTTCTTACAGCATTATGTCTTTCCCTCCCCCCCCCCCCCCCCCCAAATATTCTTATTTATCTAAGCTTTTAGGTCAGGAATAGGTATATGTCCCATTCAATAATATGACATTCTGGTAAGAAATGTAACCAGCAGTCCATTTAAACACAGCAGTTAAAGATATTAAAAAATGTCGTGGTGGAAAGTCACAGAATAATTTGCTAATACAGAAAAGACCTTTGCTAATTCTAAGTAGCTGACATGCACTTTGCAACGCAGCAGGAAGGATCTTTATCTTCTCCTCATGTAAAGCCTAAGTAATGACCCCATATAGATCTTCATTATGAGGAAAAAAATTAATGTGCTTTAAATTGTATTAATATCCTGGCATGAACACTTGAGGGTTACAGATTCCAAAGTCCAGATAGGCAAATAAAGCATCTCTTTTTATTACTTTTAATGGGGTTTTTTGTGTCACACCCCAAGTACCAGCTGATTATTATTTTGCAAACCCACAATCACCTCCTGTCTCCGTCATCCCTCCCCCAAAGCCCTCAGGTTCCTCCTTTGTGGTTACACGACAACACATATGGGTCACGATGATAAGAGCAGAATGAACTAACTCAAAGAGGGACTCACCTCTTGTATAAGAACTATACTGTGTTTTCTGGAGAAGATAATAGAGGGGGATAAAGAGACAGTGTCATTTTTACACAGACCCCTTGTCTTGAACACCAGATGACTAAATCAAAGGTTCTTCTACAATCACAAAAGCTGGTAATGTCCTCTGCCATGTAAATGCCAAGCAAAACTTCAGGCTAGGAGTATTACAGCAGAATAGTTACAAGCACACCAAAATGCAAGGATATAATAAAGTTCCAACATAATTTTGAGTACGTTTGCTGCCCCATGCACACACTTTATCAAGCATTCACTGTACCTCTATTGCACATTAGGCACTGCTGGATTTTAGAAGCATTTTAATCATGTTACATTAGAAATATTCTTTTCTTGGCAGAGGAAGCTCAGGCACTGCATTTCTACAGGATAAGACTGGATCTAGCTTGTCAATGCAGTATTTCATTAACGTCTGGAGGTGCTCAAAATAACTACAGAGAAGCCCCTCATGATATATTTCAGCACAGTATCCACAACAACTTCCAAATATAAGATGTCTATATTGCGCATGAGCAAGCTTTTGAGCATAGCAGCAGAAGCCACCACTGACACATTATAATAGCAGTTTGAAGCACAAATGGTTCAGCAAGGAGAGTAAATACAAGGTTCTCTGCAAGCTTGCAGTTTAAGAGTCCCTTGAAACCACTTTGTCTGCTAATAGGATCCTCCTTTTCCCTTCCCCCATTTCAAGACACAACCTGATGCCATCACACCAAGGAATAACAGAGAAAGGATATCCTGCCTAGATTTTCCATTATACAGATCAAATCATCAATCCAGAAAGATCTTTGCTTACACATAGGATAAAAAGAAGATGCTTCCAACTGATAAACCCTGAGAGGAAGCAAGGTTGGCTCCATGACTATTTTTAAGTAGCTAGCATTCACACAATGGCCTAAAATTAATGGCCAACCCCCAGGGTCCATGAAGCCTTAATTTAAAAAAAAAAAAAAGTTAAAGAGTTAGCATATTTGAAAGGGGGGGGGAAATTAAAACAAAAGAACTAGAAGGTGGCAGATATAATCATGCTTCTTCCCAGACTCACCTTGATTAAGTTTGCATGTTTAGTTTAAGTAAGTGAAAAGATCGGAAGCTTTATGTAGTTTTCTCTAAAAATGAAATATTTCTTTCAACAGTTATTGGGAGAAATCTTACTTCAAAGCTCTTGCCATTTTGACTAATACTCTTTTGCTGTAAGTATCATATGACATAAAGTAAGTAAACACAGAAAAATAAGAATATCATTAAATAAGGAACTTGTTTCTCAGCCCTAATTTCCAAGGACAGCTACCACAGCTATGCTGCAGCTCCCAGCTGAACAGCTCCCTACATCTCACCACCTAACAGACAAAGGGAATTTAGTTTACCAAATGGCCAGCGTTTCACATTGAGCTCAGTTACAAGCATCCCACATCTAAGGCTTCATCTAAGCATGAAAGAAAAGTCATGCTTTGTGCATCTGGACAGATGATGAATACAAACATCTTTGGTATCATCTAAGGATAATTAATTTAAATGGCATCATTTCAACATTATATGCAATTCTCATGCCAGGCATTTCTTTGGATAAAGAACAAGATGAGGCAAAAGGCCCTTTTAAGAGCACCTTTGTAATCTAGGAAATGCCCAGAAACTCAAGACATTTTAAATGTCACCATTCATCTCTACCTTTTAGTGATACGAAGGATTTCTTCTTACAAGCATTTATCCTTTTAGAGGTTTGCTGTTGTTGTTCTTTTTAATAACAGCATCCTTCTGATAAGTAGCTAAGAGAATCATGGAAAATAAAAATTGCCTAGGATTTCTGATCTCACCACAAACTATTCCCCTCCTCCTCTGTGCACTAGACAAAAAGCAAACAATTAGCCTGCTGTTTGCTCAGTAAAGTCAGATTGTTCATTTCTTTATTTGTATCAGATCGTATCATGGAATAGATAAAAGCATTAAAAATACATTAAACAGAAAAAATAATTCTATCATTAAACCATGAACACTGCTATGAGAACTTAAACCCCATCAGATTTTTATTATTTATTTTGTAGTTTTGAGCATATTCAAGTGTTACAGTCCCTTTACCTTACCTGGCTTGCAAAGTACTTCATATTTTTAAGCTCTTTGACATGAAAAGGAAGCACTGCATTATCCAACTGCTTTTTACACCTTTTTGTGGGAGTTTCATAACTAGTTTCACTTACTATAAAAATGTTTAATTTTTAACTTACAGGCAGCAAAGGAACTCTAAAACTGGATGCCTTGTTACTTTATTTATTGGCTCTCTATACATCTAAATGGCAACTACTTTGTTTACTGACTGGAAGCTCTTACCACTGCCAGCACTTCAGGAACAATGTAACTGTGGAAAGGGGAAAACATGTTTTTCTACATTTTGTTTGTCATCTAACAGAATTATAGGGTACACATGTACCAATTTGAAAATATTTTTAATAGCTAGTAACCTCAAATGGATAAAACAACCTACATCAGCAGGTACTCTGTCTGAACTCATAACTTAACCCTTTTCATTCTGGAGCTATTTATGAGTAATAACAACTGCCAAGTTTGCTATATCACTGATTATTTTTCAATATCTGTATCACAATGACAGTGAAAAAGTGTATTCTATGTCTAAAGATGGTCTCTTTTAATACTTAAAATGGGAAGAACTTTGGGGCAACAGCAAGAGGCATGAAATCAGAAGCAGTATGTAGTATCTTGTACAAAATATTCCAACTCTTAAAAATATATATATATCACAACACTATTTATCTGAACCCAGTAAGATACACAACTGATTTAATTTGACTTTAAATACAGATGTTAAAAAATATAAATATGCCACTATAACAACATATCAAACTTCACGCAAAAAAAGGAAGCTTCTCATTTTCCCCACCACTTATAGTGGCATCCAAAGTTTTTCCTCCCCTAGGGAATTGCCACCTGTATTGGATTGTGTGACAAGGATTCACTTGGCTGTGAGGCACAGCAAGGTGAGGGGGATGTTGTTAGCCAGGCCAGGTGCTGCTCGCCAGGTCCTCTGAGCACGCCTCCCTCCTGCTCACTGGCACTGCCAGTGGTCCCGACATAAGAGAGGACACAGTGTTCTGTTTCAAATAGGTGAGATTTCACAGAGGAGCGCACTTTTACATCCAACACCAGGTCTCACACAGGTTTCCTAAGCTGTCGTTAACTCTCAATGCTAAACAGATGTGAGACACATATTGAGGTCTCCAAGTGAATGGCTCCCTTACTTCCACAGACAATCATCTACCCTCCCTCCCAGACCTAAAAGACTAAAAAAAAAAAAACCAAACCAGGAAAAAAAAAATGAAATAGCTACTCTGAGCAATACTCAGCTGACCTGTCCATTTGAACACGTTGGTTTTGCCTCTGCTGCAAGCCTCTTCCTTCTAGAAAGCTGCAGAGCTGAAGCTGCTTATTCACAATGTGAATCGTGACAGAACTGGTAAGACCAATAACAGCAATGTCAAACTATAATTTTAGCAATTGCTGATGTAGAACGATTTTGTCTTCGCAGTCGGCGACAGCGAAGACACGACACCTGTTAATGTCACATTATTTGTACTGCCACAGACAGCTCCCTGTCAGGCAGGTGCCACTTCACTGAAGCTACTACATGATTTGAGAGCACTCGTTTTTCTTGATAGGCAGGGAGGCCAAAGACTGAGCGATACGGGAAGAAATATACTCTCACTTTTGATAACAGTCTGACATGCCAGAGTAGGGGGAGTGTCCATTCTTACTCTCCGTTATAAAAATTTTCAGAGAAAATAGGACAGATGTCAGCAGATTGGGCAAGTCATCTCAGATTTTACTAAGGCAAAATTTTATCACTGCACAGTGAAGATCAGAAGATTTTGAGGATGGGATGATAAAGCAAAAGTGTTTAAATTTTAGTATCACTTGGCTTTGGTTCAAAAATGTGCATTGCCTTTTTTCGTTTCAGAAGCTATAAACTTTAAAACATGAGGCCCCATTGCACGTTAAGATACTAAATACTGCTAGGACCGCTCACATCAGCTACTGATGGAAGCCATCCAAACTCTTTCAATCCAGAGGAAAATTATTTTGGCGATCAAAGTCACTGAAACAAAGTAACAATAAAGAGCACCTACACCAAAGTCTTGGCACCTTAACGAAAATATGCTGATCAATCAAATTGTCTGCTACTTTGTGACTCATAAATAAGCATATTAATTGCATGCTTTCCACCACTCAACTCTGCTCAAATACTTTAATAAAAGCATAGGCAAACAGTTTAATAGTTTGCTATACTATGAATACCCTCCCCACAGTGGCAAGGATAGATTATTTTCTGCAATAACACGTGCTTGAACTAGACATACAAATTAAACACCTTCTGTCTGAGCAAGGTGATGACGGCATGTGATGCTGCTTGGAGGAAAAGCTATAGCTGAACTTCTCTGAGCATGTAAAAGAGGTATCACGCTGACAGAATTGATAAAATTCCCATAGAATGTTAAGAGAAGTTTCAGTGATTTTATCTGACACACCAGAAATTAGCTGACAGGGTAGAGACGCATACACAAATGACTGCTTTCTCCTTTGATTCACAATATTTAGATTGTTATTTCCAGCCCAGGTTAAACAAATTGGTGTTATGATACTATTGTTAGGCTAGATGTATAAACACACTCATGCACTTTTGGAGGCAGGCCAGCCAGCTCAACAAACAGATTACAAAAGAAACAGCGAAGAGGTAGAACATAAGCTGCTGCTTTGCTGCCACTGGGCTGTTATGGAAAGGGAGCAGGGGGTGGGAAGGAAAAAAACAGCACAGAACAGCGGAGCAAAATATGTTGTGAACACGCTATTTTAAGAAGTGTAGAAGGTTTCTTTAAAAAAAAAAAAAAGGCTCAAGAGTTGGTTCATACTCAGCAAAATAACTCCTGAACATTTCACACAGAGACAGAGACATCAAGCAGTTTCAGTCAGCATGCTTAACTCAAGGTACAAAAAGCAGAAGAAACACTGGATATAGGTTTGTTACAGTGAAAGGAAAATTAGTACTCAAAGCACAAATCACCATCAGCAAAATTTTACGTGGTAAATAAAACGACTTGTTTTCTTTATGAACAAAAAATAAGGACAAAAATGTACCTTCTGAGTAGTCCAGGTCTCCCACTTAGTCTCTAATGAGAGGGGCCGAGCCTTAGCCCCCCCCCATCTGCAACAGCTCGGACACTTGACCCTAATTCTTCATTCTACCCAACATTTCTCTTAAAAAAAATTTTTTTTTTTCTCCTCATTTCAATCAAAGGGAGGTGTTTTGAGGCAGGTTATTTACAGTTGTTTACCAGGGCACTCAGTTTACAGGTACAGCGTTGAAAGCAAGTATAGATGAACCAACAGAGATTATGGGTTTTTCAGATATTACAACCAGGCAGAAAAAGAGTTATGACATTTAAATAAGAAAGGCAGAGTAACAAATACAATCATGGATTAATCTCCCTAGTTTACACTCTGTCTTGGTGCACCTGAAGTCACTTATCTGTTCCAGCAGCTAACAAGGTTGAAATACCATCCCTGCGAGTTCCTTTTCTAAGTGGACCTAACACGCAGAGAGAAGAAAACCTCATGAAGAAGTAAAGCCAGTAACTCATGACCTTTGAAAAGGGCCTTGTGATATTTCTCATTTATGATTTGCTCTCCTCTGTTCACAGCAGATGCTCTGGAAAGAGTAAGCTGGGTTGCAGTCATAACCACAAAGGAGGTTTCTATTTTCATAATCAAAGCACTTGCTTTGTTTCACTGGAAATACTCCCTAAGTTTAAATTCTGTTTAGAACAGGTCATTCGCCAGCAAAATACCAAGCGTACCGAGGCCTTGCTTTGCCCATAAAGTAAAGTAACTGCAAAGTAGTGTCATTAACTGAGTACCAGGAGACCTTGAGATAGTTCAACTCAGCCAGCACACTTGGAGAGCAAGTTAAAGTTGAGATTAAAAGCATCTTCATACCTATACATAACAGATATTGTAATAGTCAAGTAATTCACTTCAGTCTACTATACAGAAAGATATACTTAACTACACAAAAATAACATTTTGTGACTGGTTTAGAAGGGAGAAACCCACAATAAGCAAATGTATAGTGCTTGCCAGTTCATTTAGTTTCTTAAGCATTTAGTATTTGATGAAACTCAACTTGGTTTTGCATATAAATTATTGGCCCGCCCCTTATTTGCCTATCACTGATAGCCAGTATAACCTTGAATTTTAAAATCAAATGAGATGATGGCATAACTCAATAACAGGAGACCCTTTACTAAACTAGGAAAATTAAACCTGAAAACTTGGTTTGTACTTGCTCTGCTGATCACATTTCACAGAATATTGTTGCCTATAACCCATTAGTAACTTGTGCAAGTTTGTATTATTTTTTGTCAAATACATATGAAAGAACATTCTCTTCGCTGTGTGCATATTTCCCCACTTCTTCACATGCTGGAACACGTCTTTGTTGTTGTGGTTTTTTGGTTGGTTTTGGGGGGTTTTGTTTGTTTGTTTGGGTTTTGGGTTTATTTGGGGTTTTTTTGACACCAGATCTGAAATAGCTCTTAGACAAAGATCACTTCCTTGCAGAACTGCTGAATAAATAGACCACATTTGACAGAGCTCAGAAGATATTACATGACTAGGGTTCCCTTGCCAAAACAAGAGAGTATCTGTGCTTTTGTCTCACTGGATGTGCGTATGTGCTTATTAACGTCATACAGTACTTTCTCTAAGCAAGAGAAATGGACCAACTGCTTACAACATGCAATAGAAATTAGAAACGTTTCTTCTGTTTGCACCACCCCCCCGCCCGCTGTCCCCAACAGATTAACTTGGCTACTCTTTATTACAGAAAAAAACAACTATACGGCAACAGTAGCTACTGCCAGTCTCAGAATAGTAGTCTTGACCTTCCAAAATTCTGTTCTAGTAACCCTTGCATTACAAATACTGTAACATCGGAGTCCCAGAATTAGAAAGATTTGGTTTTCATTTTAGCTTGCTGCAAAACCAAAGCTCAAGTATACAACTAGTCAAGTATACTACTTTTCATTTGAAATTCAATGTTTTTCAAAGAGCTCCTTAAAACAAATAGCATATGACCAAGTCAGATAGGATTTCTGTATACCACCCGTTCTAGTATGAGCATGTGCTGCCTGCCACACTATTTGTAAACAGGACAGACGAGGATAAGGAGTGCCGCTTACACTACACACCTAGGTCAAGACAAAACCAACCTTCAGAAAAAAAACCAGTTACTTTATAAAAACAGAACTGTGACATGCATTGTGATATTCCTCTTTGTAGGGACACAAGAAGTTACACAAAGCAGAAACATATCCTTTTAACACTCATACTACAGAATTTCACAAAGGACAGCAAAGCATGATAAAACTCAACTAGCACAAGCCTGACACTGACTTTACAAGAAAATGACACCATCATCCAGAATCTTACTTTAAAACACAGAACGATGGAACATCCTTCATCAGTCTCTGGCTGCCGCGACTTTTATCCAGGAGAAAAACCCAGCAAGATCTCCATTTCTGAATCACTCCAAGGAGAGCACTACACTTATTTAGCATCAGTTCCCAACAGCAATACAACTGAAAGCTCTGCAATCTGGTAGACTCAATGAAGGTTTTAATCATCTAATGAGATTACCTCATCCATGTGTGGTTTCACAATGCAGTCTCAATGGTAGACCATTATGCCAGTCCCTTGACATGCAGTATCAATCATGCTAATCGGCTTACTCTGCTATCACTCCCACAGCTAGATGACTGCCATGCACAGAAACCAAAACCGTGAAGAATTTCTACCTCACAGGATAAAAAGAAATTGTGAACAAAGTACTGCCACGACAGTACAGAAAACATTGCTAGCTCCAATCCAAAATTAACATCACTTCTATCCAACAGGTTATGAGCCACGTTCCATTTTTAAAGGGTACATACATGCTATCCTCAACCATAGAAAAGTACAACAGCTCCCTTACGGGGAACATGAAGTTTATGTATAACAATGTACATGCTTGCAGTTAATACATTTCACATTGGAAAAATCACAAAGCTTTATAGAACATCAGTAGCTGCCTTTTCTGAAACACAAGCTTCCCAAGTTATCATCAAACAGAGCTCACAAAACACAGCACACTGGCTGTTTTACTGCTACAAATAAAAACGTTACAGTAACTAACGCCATTCATTTACCAAAGAAAGAAGCATCCAACCTCAAGGTAACATAACACATGTACAAGTAAAACTTGCTCTATTTGACAGATAAGGCTAATGAGAAAAATCTAAATATTAAAACTAAACTTAGCTTATATTTTCTTCTTTGGTTGCAAGGGGAAAAAATAGCCCTGAGTTCTGATGTCTTCCTAGGTAATAGAGGGATCCAGCTGTGGCGCACACAGTTGAGAAAAAGCTAACCACTCTACACAGCTCAAAAGGCAAAGAAAACAAGCCCCTCTAGTATCAGCATTTTATACAAGAGAGTAAGCAGCTTGCCCCAAGAAGCACAAGAATCATGGACAAAAATCTAAGACATATCTGTTAAATTAACACTACCTTACCAAACTGGCTTTACCTCTTATACTTTTCCCAAAGTGTTTGAAAATATTAGTGCTACCAGAATTTCAACACATTTTCATTCAATGCAAGAAAAATCACAAGCATAAACACAGATGTGAACACATAGTTGACAATATGATTTTTTTTAAAGGCTACACATATCTAGACTTGACTGAGGACTCTAAAACAGGTCTCCCTATCCCAAAACATCTTCTCTAGTGTATCCTTTTACCATTAGCTACTTTCGATAACCTGAAGGAAAGGTAATAAATCTCCTTAAATAAAGGAGAGCAGATTAATACATAAGGCTACAATCTTGTCATATTTAGGTTGGAAATACACAGAACCACTTAAAACTTGGCACAAGCTGTAAAAAGCAAGAATCTCAAAAGAAAACACCAAACTAAATAGACAGAAAAACAAAAACCAAAAACACACACACCCACACCTCATGTGAAACACCTTTTCAACCCTGTGGCTGATTATCAGCCCATTTTGCTAGACCAAGTGTCTCCAAACTCTTCTGAAAGCATCTCAATCCAGGATACTAATTTAAAATGGGATTGTAAAAAAGGAAAACCAGCACGACAATCTCGGGGGAAGAAAGAAGTCTTTTGATCTTGTTATCCAAAATTAACAGCCTTGTAAGCCACCGACTCAGTTGGCCCAACTGAAGCCACGATCTGATGCAGGACTCTTGCCTTGCTGAGGAGTCCTTTTTTAGGGAGAAGATACCAAAAGATAACTTTGGCATTTGCCATTCCAGAGAAAATGCATCATATTGTGTTGTACATAATTTGTAAAACACACATAAATTTTCTCCTCTGCTTTTCCACAAGCATACTCAATCCAAGCACTTCAATAACTTCACTTTTTTAATAGGATATCGTATTTGCACATCCCAAGCGAAGGCAAATAGCTCTCCATTTCAAATAAGAAAATAGACCCTTACAAAGAACTAACTTACCCCTGCTACCCAAACGCATACTAACCCTCCAGAAGAGAATATAAAACTAGGTCATGATGATTCTCTTGCCCAGACCTGATTACTTTTATACTGAGTTAACACTTTTTATTTCTCAAACTTCTAAACAAATGAAGGACAAGTTTATGATCAGGAGTAGTCAGCATGGACTTATGAAAGGAAAATCATGCCTGACCAACCTGACAAAATGCCTGGCTTAGGGGAGTATGGGAGAGCAGTAAATTTTCATTATCTTGACTTCAGGAAGGCTTTCAGCACTGTCTCCCATTACATCCTTATACACAAACCCAGTAAAATATGGGTTAGATAAGTGGACAGAAAGGTGGACTAAACTTCCAGGCTCAGAGGCTTACAGTCAGCAGCATGAAGGCCAGGCGTACATCAGTTACTGGTGGCATACCCCAGGCATCAATCCTGGAGCCAATACTGTTGAGTATCTTCACTAACAATGGCACAGAGCATACCCTCAGCAAGTTTGCAGATGATACAAAACTGACAGGAGAGACTGATACACCAGATGGCTGTGTAGGCACTCAGGAGGACCTCAACAGGCTGGAAAAATGGGCCAATAACAACTTAATGAAGTTCAACCACAGGAAATAAAGTCCTACACCTGATGCCTGCTGTTATTCCTCCCAGTGCAGGCTGGGTGACAGCAGCTTTGTAGGGAAGGCCATGGTAGTCAAACTGACTGGCAATGTGCCCTCCCAGCCAAGGCAGCCAACAGCTTCCTGGGCTGAATTAGGCAGAGCATTGCCAGCACATCAAAAGAGGCGATCCTTCCCCTCTACTCAGTCCAGTAAGACACATCTGGAGCTCTGCGTCTAGTTCTGGGCTCTGCAAGAGAGACATGGACATGCTGGAGAAGGTCCAGGGAAAGACTGGGGAAATAATTAGGGGGCTACAGCGTCTTTCATATGAGGAGAGGCTGAGAGAGCTGGGACTGTTTAACCTGGAGAAGAAAAGGATCTTATCCATGCATATAAATACATGGTGGGTGGAAGTGAAGATAACGGAGTCTGACTCTTAGCTGTGCCCAGTAAGAGGACAAGAGGCAATGGGCACAAACCGAAATACAAGAACTCCCATAAGAAAAGCCTTTTTTATTGTGATGATGATTGAACACCGGAGCAGGTTGCCCAGAGAGGTCTCCATCCTTGGAGGTGCTCAAAATCCAACTGGACATGGTGCTGAGCAACTTGCCGTTGCTCTGAGCAAGGGAGTTGGAGCACATCTCCAGAAGTCCCTTCCAGTCTCAGTAATTCTGTGAATATAAAACTACTCAAGCAACTGTCAAACACTGTACTTTCTGACTGTTTTGAAGTTTTATTTTTACCACAAATGCACAAGCTAAAGGACAGTTTCCACAAGCAAAGCCCTTCAAATCCTTTCCCATTTGAAACACCGTCTACTGAGCAAGAGCTTTCTGGAAACAATCAAATCACTTGCTGTTTATGAAGCAATTTTGAATGGCCTGAGACACACCCCAAACAGAGAACACAACTGAAACAGCAAGACAGGTAGACAAGCTACTAAAAACCCGATCTCTCCCCATTTAGAGGTTAAACTTTAATACAGTTTTAAAAAATGCACGAAATCAAAACTCTAGATACAAATCAGCATTGCTTCTTCCACTATTCTGTCAAAATAACCATGCTGATCAAAAGGAGACAAGACAGAGAAGACAAGGAAGAATGTATTTGACTTAGCTTCAAAAAGAAATGAGTAGGAAATAAAAAATAAATCTCTAATAATGTTTTACTCCATCTGAAGTACCAAACATTGACATTAAAAACAGCATTATTACTCTACCACTAGCACAGCACTGAAATCTACCAAGAGAGCAACGTAGGCTCTGTAAGCATGGAACACTGGCAATGCACAAGTGTCTGTGTATAAACTTCTGCACCTTTAATAGACTTAAATATTTAATCCTGTCCCAGCCAGCAACTTAACATTGTTTCCAAATTTGAACAATATTCCAAAAGTCTGCTAAACAGCATTCTGAAACCAAGCTGTTCCTTCCCACCCCCACAAAAAGTTCCTATTGAAAAATATTGAAATGCCTCTCAGGGTCTCTCAGCCTTGCTACTGAAAGATTTAACAGGGGGGAGAGGACAGGGAAAGACATCTTCCTTAAACTAATAATCATCTCATTTTCACTCCTTTTCTTGCACACAGCTCATGACAGATATCCAGGACAAAAAGTCACTAGCACAACTAGTTAAAACATGATTTAACTAAGACAATGCTAAAATGAGAGATGTTAGGCAACCTAAAACTTCGAAATTCATTGGTTGTTCTAGCTGTAATAAGCTCCTGATGTTATTATGTTAGTTTCCATTGGGATCCAAAATGCTAATTAAATGAAAAGTCAAAAAATTATGAGTTGCACTCTCAGTGTGGAAAAAATACCAAAAAGAGATTGACTTTCTATGAAGCTTGTTTTACCGATCATGCCAAGTTTGCTTAATGCCTCTGTCTGATGTTCTATAAAATTGTCATTTAGATAAAAGTAATTCTAAGTCCAGGTAGGAAAGTCATATAAAGTCTGGGGAAATTGCATTACGATGCAAGAGTTCATTTCTAATAGTAGAGTGCAGACTTCATCGGTTTTCTGTCACTCATTTATCAGTGGTATCATTATTCTCCCACAACAGTTTTTGTTATTCACAGCAGAAAGGCACACACTCTCAAACACGCACACTATATTGCTGACTAAACCCAGTCTGGGCATCATACACATATCCAAGTACTTGCTCATAATGGTAAAACACCAGTGAATCACCAACAGTGTTCAGAGGATTTAAAAAAAAAAAAAAGAAAAGAAAAATATGTTGCCCTGGGAAAAAATGTTTATTGAACATATCAAGTCATTATTCGCTTTTCTGCTCATTTTTCTTGAGGATTTGAAATGGGGTAGAGGGTTGGGGAAGAGCAGGAGGTAAGAATTCACTAATGCAGGTGACCTATCATTCAGAATAGACTAAGACTAAACTAAGTAATAGTTGTCTTTTTGACAGAAACTAACAGATTCATGTAGTTCCTGAATTTGTTTATTTCTATTGATCTCCCAGTTCCTAAAATACTTCTCCTAGCACAAGGTATTCTATAAGCATGCTAAAATTGCACAAGCATGTAAGCAACCAGTGAATGGAAAAGAGTGAAAGACAGGAAGAAACTGATTTGCAGCACAGGACGAGCAGGAAACAGGGATTTGTGAACTGCAGTTTTAAAAATAATTAAGAAGAGTTGTCCAATCACTGCCATATACCAAGAAATTATCTCAAGCTGGTATATAAGACCATAACAATGCTTGATGTCTGACTAGCCATTTTGGGTCATAAAAACCACGCTATTTCTGACACATTTCTTGTTGGTCAGAACCTACAGATTGCTCCACACTTCTAACCAAGGCATTGCAATAGGCACAAATGTTGAAAGAAGGTTTTAAGAAATATCTTCCCACCTGACAGTAATTTCTTTCTGACTCCATTATGATGAAGCAGAGTGTGAAGCTGTACTGGAACTTACACCCACAGAAAACTTTAAAGATGAGAAAATGCTTCTGGAGATGGACATTTGACCACATTACGTATGGGATTGGGGTTGTTTGGCTGTTTTTGTAATTTTGCATATTTAAAAGAGTCTGGCCTGGGAAAGTGCAGGTGCTCCTTAGGCCAGCATGCTTTCAAACCTCACCTACAGGATTTACAATGGATGTAGTTGAGAACCACAAACCTCAACGTCTATGCTGTATGGCACCGCCAAGACCACGTCTGTAAAAAGGCGTATCTCAGCCTGCCCTTGCAGTTCCTGTCTAGTATACTGAAAAACCTAAATGAACACCACTAGGCGAGATACACGCACATTTTTATATA
This sequence comes from Phalacrocorax aristotelis, assembly GCF_949628215.1. Classification (NCBI taxonomy): domain Eukaryota; kingdom Metazoa; phylum Chordata; class Aves; order Suliformes; family Phalacrocoracidae; genus Phalacrocorax; species Phalacrocorax aristotelis. Next base: position 19,381,861 of record NC_134279.1, read on the forward strand.
TATAGGCTGATAAACACACTGTATTCGAACAGCTCAGAGCAAGGAAGCCTGATCACTTCTACTGATATTATTCCCTGACCAACACACTCAGACAGGTGAGCAGTGAACAACCATTATCAGGGGACAGACCATCTGAAGAGAGTAACAGGCTCCAGGGCGTTGTCTTACTAATAGTCAAAATAAAAAGCTGGCCTAGACAAGTCTTCAGAGGCAGCAGAGCTCTAGCAGAATGAACCCTAGACCCAAGATGTTGCTAAGAAGCAACCTGCGATATCTTCTAATCTCTGTAGTGCAGATTCAGGTCTGAAAATAAAGGATAACATCTTTTTTTTGGACTCTGCCTCCTGCCCCTAATTTCTGTTACACATTGTTACACACGGAGATATGGTATGCATACATCAGAAACAACATGATTTTACAATTACATATTACCAACATTTGATAAGACAGTGATTTCAACCATTGTTCCAAGACTACCAAGTAGTAATTTGTTAGCATATGAATTAAAACTACATAAGATTTTATGGTGTAAGTTTATAGTCAAAAAGCAAAACAGAACAGTCTCATTAATTTAACTTGATTAAAAGCACACTTGAAATATTTCACAAAGCATAGTGGGTTTTGTGGAAGAGGGGGAAGTACTAAAGTGCATGCACAAAACAGGAGACAAGACATAGGTGTTGGCAAGCTGTTCCAGGTGCAATGTATCATGGAAGAAATAGTCCTGCAAGAAAAGGGAAAATCGATTAATCAGCCCCAAGAAAGACCTGATGAAATAACTTAGCGTTAGCAAGCGGTAATATACCATGTGTATTTGTGCAAAGCCCTACCTACACAGAACCAGCTTTGCGCCCTCTCCTGCTCTGGAGGGAGATGTGCTGCAGCACACACCTTACCACCTACTGCAAGTACTTCTAGGGTCGCAGTTTTCAGAGGCCATCTGTAGGAAAGCGCTCTCTGTAGATTGCATGTGGCTATATCTTTGATACTTTGTATTCATGATTCTGTCTTAAAAGGGAAAGCAACTTGTATTTATTTATACTTGATCAGAGACACCTCTTAAGATCGTAACGAAAACTCTTGCTCATCCTTCAAGAATCTCCCACCAGCTGTGCATGGGTGCACGCATACTTGCAGACATGTATTTTGAAAGGAGAGGGAGAACAACAATTGATTTCCTGCAATTGTAGCGACCTGTTGTTTTTCCGAGGTGATCTAGAGAACTATCACAATCCCAAGTGTTTACAAGGGGAAAAAGAAACTGTAGTAACTTTGCACAGCATGAGACAGTTGGCCACCTAAGCACGTTATTCTAAACGCAAACTCAAAGCTTCACTACTTTTTCTATAGGGGCTCCCTGTTCCAAATCCTGGAATTGCAAGCTGTAGGACATTAACAAGCATACATTTGAGTTTCAAGCCACTTCAAGTCTGTATGAGGCAACAAACTTATACAAAGTATTTTTAGACTTCCTGCAATCAACTGTCCTCCCAGCATTGCTCAATATGACGCACAGTTGTCTGAATTATGCAGTTGTGCTAACATACGCTCTAATTTTAAAGTTTGATTTCTATGTTTTCCATAAAATAAGTACTGTCAAATTTGCTCACGCAAGAAGTTGAATCACAAGTGATTAAGGGTCATCTAAGCTAAACTATATTGTGTAAATGCTTATTAAATTATACTTATAAAAAGTAATTCATTTTATCTACATAATTGTGTACACTGAACAAAGCACTAGTAATGATCGGGCGTATATAGAAAGAGAGGTGGCTAAATTCTGCACAGTAAGTTTTGCCATTACAGAGTCACACAAGCCTCAAGTTAGTCTCACTTGGAAATAATGTGCATCGTCTGTAAAGGAAAATAAGGAAGAAAATGTTGCCTCAACTTTACAGATCCTGCAAGGCAGAACGGCTGAACTCTTCAAGAATTGTCCTATTTCCTGGCATCGTTCAAAAAATATTCAACAAGTTGCATTGTTTTGAGGAGAAGGAAGAGTTGGGAAACAGGGTGACAGTTTGTAGCATCTAGGCACCTCTATGTCCAAGAAAGGATCAAGTTATAGCTATATCAGTGCATGTATAGCAAGCCAGACAGAAGTACTCCAGTACAAGATGTTCTTGCAAGAAATAACCATGGACAGGGTGATTACTGGAACAACCTAATATTCAGCAGAATTGAGTAACAAATCACTATTTGATGCAGCTCCAGACTATACACTATTATAATAAATACTGTCATTAACCATGATTATGCATTATCTCTAATGAAGAAGCTTCAAATGAAGGAGCTGCAAATTAGCTGTGTCCTACATCTCAGCGCCAACAAAGGAATCTTAGAAGTCTTCTGCTACCAATTTACAAAAATGGGTGAATAAGATCGGTCCAATAAGATGCTGAGGACACTGCTTCCATTAAGAAAACAAAAGATGCCATCAAGATGTGGTGCTGTGATTTTAAACTGTCACTGACATGTTTCTTTTGGACTATGACTGCTCTTGGTGTACTTTAGCACTGTGACAGTCATTTACAGAAGGAACCAATCGCTACTTTTGGCAGCTGCCTCAATTCAGCATTCCCTCATTACTACCATTATTATTAGAATACTAAGCCATAGAAAAATTGATCACACTGTCCCAACTATTCAGAAAAAAATGAAAGTTTCACAGACAAAAGCTGATGCAGACTGAACTACCTTTGATTCAAGGCCCAGCTGAAACTACAATGCAAAAAAAGTATTTAGTTTTAAAGAGTAAGTTTTCACAGCAGTGTCCTGCTAGAAAGAAATCTTAATTCTTTCTGAAGAAAGAAATCAAAATAATCTCAGTTTCATGTTAATAAGGATGACTGTTTTCCTCAGACTAAATGATAACAGACAAAGAATTTAAATGAAGGAAACAGTCTCTGGTGGGGTGTCCTCTAAAAATGGTGAAGAGCTAATCAAAACAATCAGAATTACACTGACTGATTCAATGCTGCTGAGGCTTACTACAGTACGTGCTACTGACAATACAGCATCATATTCCTTTTTTCCAGTTACGGTCTTGGTCTTGATAACACAAGAATAGTTCAATAAGTTAAAATTAAGCCACATACAAATTTAAGGATAGTCTTTTTAGTAAGCACAGAAAACATTTCTTGTTATGAGAAAACAGGGTTGGATTAACTGTGTACCTAAAAAAAAAGAAAAGAGGCTTTTTTGCCATTTGAGTTTTTAGAACCCCTCTCCCCTTCTAAGCAGCACAGCCAGCAGCTCCACAGGTGGATTACCCAAAAAGAAGCTTTACTACTTAGAGTAAGTTTCATATATTTGGTGAAGTGTAGATGGCTCTTCATTGGGCAACATATATGCAAAAACATGCAAGCAACTGTTTTACACACTATTCTTTCCCTTCTGCATCACATGCAAGGAATTTTCTGGAAATATCCTCTGAATGCAGGACTATTCTTGCTATCACCTGCAGATTCAAAAGTAGCATGGCAATTTCAGAGAGATCTTGCCTACACATGTGAATTCCAAAGTTTTGGTTATAGGCTACTGCTTTTAGCACAAACTTGGTCCATTTTTAGACATCCAGCAGCCCAGCACAAAATGCAGTAGCTCCAAGAATAAACTAAGCTCTGAGCTTTTCAGAAGTAAAAAACCCCAAAAATGGGGTGGGGGGTGGGGGGGTTGGGCAGAAATCACCAGGCAAAGCTCCAGCTGCCATATTGGCTTTGGGTTTGCACATGTGGAATATCAACAGTGATAACAAAAGGTGGCACACAGACTCCAAACTGTAACAACTCTTGCATTTGCACCGATACTTCTCAGCTGTCATGTTACTAGGCAATTGACTCACTTCAATCACTAGGAAACACATATCTATCTTATTTACCAGGGATGCATTAGGAAAGACAGAACCGATCTTGCCACTGTAATGCTGTTAATGTGGAATAAAACTAAGTTTGTAGATCAAACAACTGAAAGGAGTCAATATGAGGAGAAAGCACTTTGAAGAGAAAACACCAACTCCTGTCACGCATCATGTTCCCTTTGTCTTTAGATCATGAAAGAATGAGAAGAAATACTTTAATACGAATTATGTGAGTGTGTTAACAGGAAATTATAATTTGACAGCTACAAATAATTAACCCAAGAACTATGGATAAGAGCAGAGCATAAATAGAAATTTTTATTGTTGACAAATCCATACTGGGGTGAAGCAATGAGGTTGGTATTTATGCCAAGAGCACATAGACTATTTGTAATAAAGCACAAGGGGTACTCCTGGTACTCCTAAGAACTGTTATAAAGATATATACACAAGGACAAGCATGCACACAGAAAATATTTAAAACCACAAGAGAGCTCAAACACTCAGTTTTATGCTATCTGGTTTGACAGACTGAGAAAGTGAAATGCCTTGCTATCTTCCCAGTCTCCTCTGCTTTGCCACTCTGCATTTCTTTTTATTAAGTATAAAGACTGACTAAATCACATTGAAATAAGTGAGTAGAAACTATTTCACTTCTCTCTACAGATATTCCCCGTTTATATTGCTATCAGATCCTGACACCTGAATAAGAAAGCCTAGTTATATTTCACATGGGCTGTTATAGAGACCTGCTACTCAGAACATACTTTTCAAATTATTCTCCTATGCTTTAAACTGCATACTTAAATGCAGCCAGAGGAAAGTGTTTGTTCAAGCCTTACAGGCAAAAAGTCAGTTACAGGTAAAAACTGCATGTATAAGATACAGAAATTTACACAAATCAAGTAATATCTCAGATCCCAGCCTTACAAGCACATACCTAAAAGCATACAGTTAAAAAAAAAAAATCCCAAAACAAAAATACACACCAAACCCCCGCACAACCTTTCACATGAGTGTTCCTGCTATGTCTTCAAATTCACCCAACAAAATACATAGCCAGAGCAAAGTTCCTCCTTTAAAGCAAAGTCAGTACAATTACTCCTAAAAGCAGAAATAGTGCAATAGTTAAGTTTATCTTCAGTATGAGAATACCAGTACCTGGAACGTGACAGCAGCCAAGGTCAGTTTTACCTGGTGTTCACTCCTGCAAGTGAGGAAAGGTATCTCTGGACAATACATTATCTCACTGTGATTTCTTTAACACAGGTGCTGTGCTGCACGAGGCGGGGAAAAAAGTCTGTTCTTCACAGGGAGAGTGACAGAGTCTGTAGGACATCTCCAAAACACACTTTCCTTCCTCTTCTCTCTGCCTATTGCAGGGGTTTTTTTTAAAGCATTGAGTCACTTGCCAGATACATCTATCTAATGCACTAGGAAGAAACATAACATTTTGCAACAGCCTTGGTAAAGTAGTAGTCACAGATATAAACACAAACACAAATCACTGCAGTACCACAGAAGTTTAAAAAAAAGTTACTTCAACAGCAAAGGCTGTATTTCAATTGTTTATTAGGCTTTTTCAGATAGTTATAAGAATCTAGATGGTTAGAAAACCCCCAGTAGGATTTTTCCCCCCTCCAAGCAAAATGTTCCAAGGAAACATAACCCACTGGGGTTTTTTCGTTCGCTTTCTGTGGTAGGTTTTCAAACATGCTCCCTTTTATTATTATAGTTCTCGAGGAGAGCTCATAAGATTATGAGAACTGCTTTCTCTAAAAGTTGACCAACGTTGTTTCAAGGAAAAGCACATTAAACACTACAGTAAATCCAGTTAGTGTTTCACTGCACATTTAAAGTCTCTTTACAGCCAAATAAAAAGTCATTGAGATTACAAGCAAAGAGAAATACCAAGTTCTAGGCTTGTGTCATAGTTCGATAAACCCATTTCACATGATCCCTGCAAGTTTCCACATGAGTTTTTTCCCACCAGTTTAGTAACCTCTACAATATTTTAGGCAAAAAAGCTTGACTGCAAAAGCTTGACTTTTTTCCAGAAGAAAAGGTAAATACAGAAACTTTCAAGATGAACTGGATTGCTACTTTTATTTATTGTACCAGTAGCTGTGGTGTGTAAGGGAACTCCTGCCACAATTTTAAAATATTTGGCTTGTATGATATGCTTATAGTTGCACACTTGCCCTTTTTTTACACAGAGATAGTCTAGTGACCTTAAACGCCAAGTCTGTTGAACGAGACTTTCATCAATGAAACACGGTTGCTTAATGACTTAGTGGAGACAGACCATTAGCTTACAAAACAGCGTCGGTTTGTCTAATCAGAAAGTAAGTAAAATCATCGCAATGGGATAGAAAGGGAGGCTAGTAAAGAGAAGAAAGGAAGTGTCAAGCACATGAGCAGGATTGGATACGCCGAAGACGGCAGGACAGAAAGACAAGACATACCTTTCCCTCGGCGCTACCCCTCTCTATCTCTGACTCACATCACCGCCCTGTGCATTAGAGTAGTCTTCACAGAAGCTGCACATACAGCAGCAGGCTGGCCCACAGCCAACTGAGTGACTTCAATTGCTCCATATTAATATGGCCACAGAAGCAATAGGCAGGGGACAGGGAGAGAAAATGGAGGGGGGTTGCACCCTTTGCTCAGCTCCCCTTGCCTCAGCTGCCAGGAGGCAGCTAAGCAAGAAACCCGCTCACTCATGCAGGACCAGCACCCAAGCGTTATAAGCGTCAGCACCCACTGTGCCACCTAACGCAGGCCACGACTTGGTTCGAAACAACAAAAAACCCAGACAACAGACATCCCCCCTCCCTGCTGGGTAGCTGTCCCTGTTCAAACACCAAGGCAACCAGTAACCAGTGTTTGAACCGGCAAGGCAACCAGACCCAGCCGCACCACAGCAAGCACCTCAAGGCGCACCACCCACATGATCGAGCACCTCGCATAGACACCTGACAAGCCGAACTTCTTCATGGTAAAGGGTAAGATTAAAGAGACGGATTTTAAAAAGGCCTTGAAAGTTTCAAAGAGTGATAAAATGCACTAAATTCCTGTAATAAATTATCTTGCACATTCTGAGTTATTTCCTGATACACGAGCTGTTCAGTCAAAAACTTAAAGGTCAAATTTGCATCGATAGCCTCGCCAAAAAGTTTTCTACAGAGAAAAGAGGGGAGGAGGAAAGACCAGAGAAGCAGACATGACAATAAGAAACCAATAGCTATATTTTACACAAGATAAAATCACATGCAGTACAGAATCAGCCTGAAGAGGTGAGTTATTAATCTTGTCTTAACCAATATTCCTTCTCTTTAAGTCTTTCTAACTAGTGATATTTATTCTTTTTGCCAGTGTTACTTGGAAAGCTTTCTTTAAAAGGAGGGGAGGGGGATTACTGACTGTCTCAGTTTTAATCCTTCCTCACACTCCCACACAGAGAACTTTTTTTTCCCTTTAAGGACACTTCACAAGTACTTCATTATGTCAGATTTTTTTTTTCCCCAGTATATATAAAACAGCTACTCGCCATTTTTAACTCACTCAAGATGCAGCCAAGCATCTTGCAGCAGAAGTTTAAAACTAGGCACATTGCTGTTAAGAGAAAGATCTCTGAATGCCTAAGTTATAATAGCATGCTTAAGCAAGCAAACACATGAAAATGCCAAATGTAATTTCTTACCTGTCACTTGCAGACTTCTAATGAGCCCACAAGGGTCTGCTTTTTTTTAACACTTCCTTTTAATGAAGGAGAAATGGAAGCACCTGTATCTTCCAGGACCAGCACATACCAATAAGAAAACTGAAAATCTTAATTATTCAAACCTGTCTAGTTCTATTAATCAAGAATGTGTAACATTAAGAGATGCCATATTCAACCAACTGGTATTTCAGTGAGATCATATTCGTATCAAAGCTGATATGCTACCACACTCAGATGGGGAAGAAGTAAAAAAAAAAAAAGCACAGCCACATACAGGCCTTATTTTCACGCCTCATACTGTCAATAAAGCCTTTCAAGAACACAACACTCAAAAAGGAAAACCCTGTCTCGTAATGCAACCTGGCACTGTGATTTGCAAAGCAAACAGAACAGCATTTAAAGCTGTTACAGCTTAGTACTAGTTTTGCAGTGATCAAACCATAATGAGCCATGCACAACTAACACCCAAGAAGGACTTCTGAGTAGCACAGCTTTCAGGCTGCCACACCATTCCCCCCAGCTCCTCCACCTGAGAAAAGCTGCAAGGTATGTATGTACCCAGCATCACTTACACCTGTCATACATCAGTACAGCTGTGCCGCCTGGTACACAAGGTACAGGGAGCCTGAACTCCATTCAGCCCTTCCCACTGCAGAAGTAGAGGAAGACCAAGAACCCAGCACCTTTTCCACAGCTTCAGCGTTCCCCTGTAAAGCAACCCTTTACCCAGGGACCCAGATTTAGCCCTGAATAAAAAAACCACAACACCCTGTTACCATCAGGTGCTGTGATCTACCAGAAAGTACTACTGAAATTCCCCAAGAGAACAGATTCAGCCCAGCTGACAGCAACTGTAGGTCTGAATAACATATTAAAAAGCAATCAAGCTGATTACATTATGCATCAAAACATGGTTAAGTGGTACAGTTTTGCTGCAACATTAAAAGAACATCTGATCTTCCTCTGAAAAAATACAGTTCAATTGTCAAGATACAGGCAAGGAAAAAATAAAAAAGATAAAAACTGCAATGGAAGAAACAGTTTTTTCTTCAGTAGTTTCTGGATTGTAAGGCTAAAGGCTTCCCACACCAAGTGAAAGCTTTATGGAAGCAGAGGGTGAATTTAGTGACCTTGCCTTAGGCAAATGGAAGAGACTGTAACATTACAAAGTTCTCCTATTTCTTTTGGGGTTTTTTGTTTGTTTTCTTAGGTGCAAGTTATTCCCGCCACTCCCTTCTCACCAGGTGTAGGTTCACTTCTAAAGCTCCCAGTAAACCACCTATCAAGCACAGCCTTTTTGCTGTTGCAGGCCAGCTACTCTCCAAGTTTCTACACTCAGAGCCCAAAATAAGAACAAAAGCTTCTGTCTGAAGAAGAAACATCTATCAAGTCAAGAGAAGAGGAATCCAGCACAGAAAGAAGTCCATCTGCATAACTTGTTCTACAAAACCATTTTTTCTTAAACTGTCATTCAACAAGATAGCAAAGAGCTCTGTTGTGGATGCGCTACACTCCAGGTGCTGACAAAAAAAATACATACTCACTCATTCCCCCATAGCAACTACAAACTCTGGGTGGTGACAGACTTCTAGGAGAAGCACTTTGCTCCGGAAATGGGAGGAGAAGCTTATGAAGAAAGGACGCTGTCAGATCTTCACCTGCCTTTCCAAATGCAAAGGCTGCACCAGACCCAAATAACAAATTTTTGAGCTCTGCTAAATTCAAACTAATAGAGAAGCATCTGCTAGAGATGCCAGCCAGCCACCAACAAGATGTCCCAAGCTCCTGTGCCACAGTGACAATTCCTACATGCTGTGGAAGACCTCAGATAGCTCTTGCTTATCCAATTTGACAATATAGTGTCATGATTTCAAATGGGAGCTCTCCTGTTATTTTTAAATGAAGACTTTCCACTTCAAGTTTCATCCAAGTTTTGGATGCTTGACTGAGGGAGACAGTATTAGTTTAAGTCAAAGCAGCTGCAGAGAGAGAGAGACAGACATTACAAGTTTGTACACACTTCTGCATACTTTTGCATTAGTACTTGGTATGGCTTTTTCTTTGAAGGCCTGGAGAAACTTACCGAGTAATATTGTGAATGTTAAATTTATGCTTGGATTCAATGCAGGGTAAAGATTAATTAAGAATATAAAAGTATGCTTTGCTGGACCACCACCAAGTCTATCTGGGAAGCTCACAAAGCTCCAGAACTGTACTTCTAAGGCTCCACTATTGTAGCCCAGGGGACAAGCAAAGTGGTCTTCGGGTGGTTTGCAGCCACATGTTAAACACTATATCCACCACTCACACAGCATTTGGACCAGCAAGCATTCACCAGCCCACAGTCTACTTTTAGAACTACGTTGTTGTTGTTGCCTGTTTTTAGCCCAAACGGGTCTTGCTGATTCCTCTTATGAAGACTGATGCCACAAGACAACTCCCAAGACTAAGGCACTCTCTCATAAGCGTTGCGATTCAAAAATGCAGAATTTCAGGGGCAGCCAAGGAGATACAACAGCAACAAAACAGATGGAACAATTAATGCAAGACTTTTCTCCCAAAACACTGTTACCAGTCTGTGGGTCTTATACATAGCCTTGCATCACATCTGTGGAATAAAAAGCAAAAAAGTAATTTTTCAAGGAAAAAAATATTATGTCCCGCAAAGCTCTCCACAGACAGCAGAGGAATGGATGTCTCTTCTTCCTACATAGCGAGAAAAAGACTACCACAGAAGTGGTTAAGTCAGCATGCCAACAGGAAAGGTTTCACATTTCAGCATTGCAAAAAAACCCCAAACAAACACAACAAAAAAGGAAATTCTGCTTCCATGCATTAGGCCTGAGCAGGAATATTCACTAATGAAGGCTTCTGAGTCAAGTAATAACTTCAACAGAGAAGTTTTTCCAAGTTAATTTTTGACTTATTCGGTTAAAAGTCTTTGCATTTTATATCACAATCCAACTAATGAAATTCCTTCCAAAACCCCACCCTTCCCTCCATGCCAAAAGTTCACAAATTTGAAATTCTAGCTCCATCCTGGATTAACAATTCACTGCTCTGTCACCAAGTCGTATTTCACAACCAGCCTTTAACGTACTTGTAGCAAGAACCGTCTATAAAATCCTAAACTGCCAAGACCTGCTCTGATGCTCCCACTCTCATTCAAGACTCCAGTGCGGCCTGAAGTCAGAGACACAGGAAAGGGCATCTCTGCCAGGAGTGCAGGTATTTTTCTGCTACGGCTACCAAGGTTAGCCGATTTAATTTGAAAGATTCACAATATGTCAGTACGTCTGAAGTGGAATCAATAAAGTTATTTGTCTCATTTCATTCTTCCCTCATGAATTAAGGAAAAGGAACAGCTATTAATCAGCTACCACTCCACCAGAATTCTACTGCAAGACGCTGAAGATCATGTAATGTTGGGTGTATGCACTGATGGTCATAAATGAAGAAATCCTCCAGAGCATCGCACTCACAGTTATAAAAAATACATAGTTTCTCTACTCTAATGGTGTGCTAGTGTCTGTATGTTCTTAAACACTTTAAATTTTATTCCTGTAGATAGTTCTTTCTGAGAAGGCTTGTCAATACCAAAATTGATTTCTGAACACAGGAAAGCTGTAGACAATCTGAAATTTAAAGACTAATAAAAAGCATTTGTTTTTAGGATTTCTAATGATTTTTACATGATAGTATGAAATTCAAAGATGAAAAAATTTAAATAGCAAAGCTATCTGGAAGCAAAGGTCTTAGGAAACAACATGACAAAGGAAGTGTATTTATAGGTCTGCAAACAGGAGGGGGGGGGGGAAATCACTGAAGCAGCTGCATGGTTCTTGCACAGCAGACAAAAAAAAAACAATTAAAAAAGGAGGAAAAGGCAGACAGGGAAGAAAGTAAAGTAGTTCAAAACAAAGGCTCCAGTACTTAACTTATTCCTGTCCCAGGTTATCGTGAAAGTGGGTTTGATTTGGGTTTCGTTTTTTTGTTTCGTTTGGTTTTGGGGTTTTTTTTAGATATACCTTAAAAGTAGTGCTTTTTTTTTCCCCTACCTGAGCCAATTTTCATAAGTGACTTTCCCAGTTTTCATAATTAAACCCATTAAATAAATAATTATACGGCTATGACGCATGTTGCTATGGCAAGGATTGCGATAGCAAAGATTCAAGCTTTTATGACTTCACTACAAGGTCACATAGAAGCTTGTGAACAAGAGAAATGTGTGGCAAAAAAAGGTTACTTCCATTAATATAAACTGCAAGGAAAGACACTAAGATGAAGCAAACATCCACACTTTGGAGAGTGGTCTGAAGCACGAGTGTTTCATTTTTTACTCCAGTCTCTGCAACATGTCACAGAAGGAAATGTGTCTACTGACTATCTCATCCTTCTGGTTTTGTCTGAAAGTTACATTAGCACAACCCTCAAACAGTGCAGGAGGCCCCAGGGCCACATACATTTATTTGCCCACTAACCCAGTTGAATGCTCTTTTGCCTTTCCAAGTATCCATAAAAAATACTACAAGACTGTGATCTTTAAAGAGCGTGCATTCCTTGCTGACTACCTTTAAAGTGGCCTGTGAGGAAGATAAACACCACAGCCTGCCTTCCCATAGGAACACAGGCATCTTCCGCGCCCTCCTTTCCCACCAGCAAAGCGCCAGTCCAGCCCAGGTGGGAGAGACGCAACAAGGTGCATAAGCAAATTGGCAGTGCCAGCCCAAAGCAGGTGGGCAGGCACACCCAGGGGGTTCCGGACAGTCGGCTGCACTCAGTAGCTGTGCGGGTGTCTCCTTGGAAGGTGGTATCCACAGTAAGACAGGGGCCCATGGAAGCCTTAGCTGGGAAGGGTTGGAGGAGCAGGGATCAGCCTTCAGCCCTATGCTGGACAGGCTTTAAGGAGAAGAAAACCTGCCCTTAGATTACCAACCACATTTCCTCCCAAAATGGTTAGAATCCCATGACTGAAGGCCACGACTTATATTATGAGAAAGACTGGCATCAAGGTACCCAAAAGAAGCTGCCCCTTGGCCAGCAGCTATTCGCAGCGTGGTGCTGCTGGTCTGGCATCAGCCCTCTGGGTGACAAACGCTGCCGCGCCTCACATATGCACAAATGCCAGTGTCGAATGAAGAGCATAACTAGGCTAAAGCAAGGTGCCTCTAACCTGTTACTATTTTTACCAGTAAATCCTGCTCTAAAAATATTTGCGTGGGGGAGGAAGCAAAAAAGGAGGATTTAGTGGGGTGTCAACTAAAAAATTCTAATCGAATACATACATGTATTTAAAGGCAAATAAACCGCTTTGATGCTGCTCCATGGTGAAGTCTACAACTTAGCATAGAGGATGAGGCAAACAGACTTTCACATTAAGAGGTGGGAGATTCAAAATCAGAGATGAAGAAAGCACACACTTGTACTGAACTCTCAAAACAAGTTATTCCAGTTTAACATTTTTCTTCCTGAACTGACGTAGCATAAATAAGAACCAATGAACTAATGAAATGCAAAGCTTATCCTGAAGCATGAAAGTATTATAATTGTGCTGTGCTTTGCTAATTTTAGAAGACGAAGAAGAATGACTATACTATAATAAGTCAAATGTAAATATAGAAGGCCATCCAATCACCCATAGTACATTCAGCCCACATTATTCAATTCTTTTCTGCGTCTTCTCAATTTAAGGCAATAAGAGCAGCAAGGAATTCTTCTACAACCTCCAGTTTGCCAGATAAATTAATCCATTCTACTCCAGAGAAAAGTTTATGTCACAACCACCTTTACTTCAATGCTGAACTTCTGCCTGTAGCTATCTCCACCCAAGACACACAGAAATGTGAGACAGTGCAACAAAGATGCATGAAGTCTAGCATCTTCACAGTGCTCCAAACCCCTTGTTGGCTCCACCATCACCTCTGGATCCCAGTGGAAAGCCAGATTTTCACCACTGTGGTACCTACACACTGGGCTAACACCGGTATGGCCCGAGGACTGTGGTTTCTTACATGATGCTCAAAACAATTGGACTGAAAATGGATATAATACAAAACAACCCAAACAAACCCCAGACTACTGGGAAGCTTCAAAGGAACATCTTCCCTTCTAGCTACTATTTCCAGATAAAAATCACTGTAGGTCATGGCCTCTCCTGTTATAAAAGCTAGTGTTTTGCACAAACCTTCTTCCAGTAACAGAGATTAAGAAGGTCAGATAACTACACGGAAAATTTGAGATACAAGCCACAAAGTAAACTATACATGAGTATGCTCACTATCTCTGCTTTAAGTTACCCCAAAAAAACTCTGGACGATCTAGCCTAAGCAAACCATGACATGCACGTTAGGAAGGCTATCAAAAGAGGAAAAAAAGAATCAGGAAACCCCAAGATTATGAAGCTGCCTTTCCTTCCAACCTTTTGGGACAGTGGGGAGAGCAGAAGGGAAAAAATAATCTGGAAATGTTTTGTTTCAGTGGAGCTGTATTTTTAGTCCTATGAAGAAATTTTATTATTGTTTTCATGTTAAAATATCTAATTTTTTACTGTGACAGAAATAACAGTTAAATATTTCTACTTTAGCAAAGCAGTTTTCTACAAAAGTCATTAAGTCAATGGGTTGTAATGAAAGGTTTCAATCCATCTAGATTACATTTCTGATACGGCTTTCTTGTTGGAAACTTCAATTGCTTGCTTGAGAAACTTCAGGTTCTTGGAGACACACAGATGTTACATACTGTTGTTTGAGGGGGACAACAAAAAGCAATTCTAAGCATAAAAAAAACCCAACTTTTTGCAACAGAACAGATTCTATAGCTGACGCAGTTCTCAAACAAAACTGGCAAAACAATATATTAACTGCAAAACTTAGTTCAAAAAACAGACTTACTTCATGTTATTCTGTTTAACAGAATACCAATCAACTTATGGTAGCTCTGATTAACTGACTGACTTGTAAAATTCTTTACTAAGTTTTGCTTAGTATTAACTCCTTAAGCTTAGTCCAAGAGGAAAATTAAAATAAAGTAACTGGAACAATTTTTCTTAGCACTGGAATGTTATGCTGAATGACTATTACATTCTTTTCACACTAGATCTTCTCAGTGACCGAAGTTGTTCATAGTAGTTGTATTATATGAAATACCAAAAATACTCCTGTGATGAACTCAAAAAGCTCACCGAAAGACCAAGAAGGCAGTCAGCCTTGGGGGGAGGGGCGAGGAGGGGGGAAGGTGTTTAAAAAAAACCCCAACATTGCTTGATACAAACTGTCCATCAATACAAACATTTCCAGTTCATTTCAGAACAAGCCCAAAGACCATCTATAAGAAAATCTTCAACTTCCATTTACCTTCCTTAGGAACTCTGGTCCCTGCCCCCACCGCCTTTGATTTATTTTTTAAATATGTAAGGATGGTTACAATATTTTTTGAGTATGTCTGATTTCCCACAATCTGCAAAAAAGTGATATCACCACTATGAGGTGTGTCTCAAAAGCATACAGATTTCATATGCCATTAATGTGTCATACCACAGGGGCATATTTTGTTAATGCTATGTAAGATATTACAGCACATTCACTTAGCTCTGCAGACTTTAACCACACTCACCTAACAAGACAGGCAAGTTTGGCTTATACAATACGTAAACAAGCCTTAGAGCAAACATGCAGTAGAACAAGTTGAAACATTGGTTACATTAGTTAAACCTCATTACACCTGAGTAGCCTCTTCATTTCCAGTTATTCCCACTAAGAACACTTCAGGTTAGCGAGATCCGAAAATAACAAGTCATCACCTTCTTCACACAACCTCCCTCCCCGCTCCAAGAATATCTTGCACAGAGAGATGCAGCAGAAAAATTGCGAGTGCACAAACAGCTCTGGACCACTTCCAGGTTACTTTTGCATCCATATGCAGACAGCTCTATCTTCTTCCCCCAAGTACGGTCATTGCAAAACTCGAACATACAGGCTGATCAGTTTTAACTCCAGGATCAGCGGCCTCCGGTACCTTGAACTATGTCGGTACGTGCAGGACCCTGGTGAGGTGGCTCATGCAACTACTTCCTCTTGGACAGCAACAGGCTTGGATTACATTATGGCGTTTGGGATACCGAGATTCCCTCCCATCCAGAATAATTCTCTTTTGTCACACATCATTTTTAAAGCATCTTTAAAGACCTGTGAAAACAGAAAGCAGTAGCCCCAGTGGTCATATCACCACTGTAAAGGTATCTCCCAGTTCCAAATCACTTCAGACTTGCCTGATGCAGGCTGGGAGTACCTGCCAGAGGCTCAGTCCAGGAAGGGCAAGACTGATGCTGTATGAAGCACTCAAAGACTCCAAAGCTTTTTATGCCATTCAGATGAGGTAATGCATGTGGTGGATTCTGCTGGCTTCAGGTTTTTGAGTTTTGGGTTGGTTTTTTTTAGTGTATTTATTTTATTATTAGAGCAGTGAGATCATCAAACTAAAGAAAATTTGGCTTTATAGTTAAAATTGCATTCTTTCAAGGGTCGGCTTTCATATTTGTGTTTGCTTTTGTATCTAGATGGAATTTGAATCACGTACGCTATTTGGGGCTTTACTGAAGGATGACCACAAAGAAACTTTACAGCTGACACAGAAGACAGCAGCTTATCTTGGCAGCGCTCCTAACAGAGCACAGATAGTTCCCATGCTTTCCAGTCTGTATTATGTCAATTGTTTCTATGCACAAATTCAAGCCATTTCAGCCTTAATGGATCTCCATATAGGAAACGTCCTAGCTACAAAGGAATCCCTCACTTGACCTAGATTAGACTAAAAAAAGAGCAATTATGTTTAAAGCCAGCTACACACTTTCCAAGCAAAGAGAGAGATGGAACCATTTCTCAGTGTGAACTCTCCTGAAAACATCATCCACAGTTCATTCCCTTGGTAATGTATGATCTCAGAAAGATGGAAGTAAAATGGGGAAAATAGTTACTTTCGTTATTTTGCTCTATAAGGCATTCATGTCCATTTAGCATGTTTTGGGTGGGGAAATTATAAATGTCATTTTTAAACACGACAAATAACATGCAAAATATAATGTGCCCAGAGTAACAAGAATATTCAATGCTAATATTCTCCTTGTCCAAAACCAAACCTTACCCTTCTAGATATAGGAGCATTTCACAAAAATATGCAAGTGAATAGAACAACCTACAAAACCTTTGTACATGTAATAGGAGAAGTTAGCCTTAATTAAGACCTGAATGAAAAAAATAGTCAAGTATGTAAATCTCTATAGATACAGTGCAGTTATGAAAGTCTTTGCATACAACCTTAGTTAGTTCGAATTTCATTAATTTATGAAGCAAATAGTTGTTGCTTTTAAAGCTATACAATCTGGTTAGCAAGCCTGACAAAAAAAAAAAAACAACACACACCATGACACCAGCTGTAAGTGGTTCTGTCAGGAAAAAGTCTACATGCCCACCCAACAGTGGACGTGGGGCCTGTCATCTACATGTTCCTCTAATAGGCAACCCTAGCAGTCAAGAGACTTAATCATTAGGGTATATTTTAAGGGAATAGAGAATGTGATCTGCAAAGGCAACTTCAAAGAAAACAGAAGATATACTTCATTTGACAGTGAAATATTAATGATAGCAGTATACAGAAGATAAGTCAGAGGAGAAGGGACAGCATTTAGGAGCAGAGAGACTGAAGCATATGCCATTGATGTAAAGCTTACATGAAATAAGCATGGGAACTCATCCATGGACAGGTCAGTGGCAAGAAAGAGCAAAGATGAAGAGATGCCAGCTAACACAGAAGTTGCAGATCCCCAAGGAGGAAAGTGAGACCAAAAGGAAAAGAAAACTGAAAGAAAAAAAAATAAACAAACAAAAAAAAAGAATAAAAGAGACTGATACCTTTTAATAGAGACGTGAATCAAGTTACCAGAATAGCAGGGTATAGTGTCACAAGGTTAAATACAAGAGCTCAAGCAAGGAGTTATTGATTGTTTCTAAAGTGAATAAAGATGAAAGGGGGGAAAAAATATAAAGAATGAATGAACTATTATTGACACAAGAATGTTCCTGGCAAAGGTTACCTGTAGGCCACTGCAGACAACAGTAAAAGTCATGAGAAAAGACTGAACCAGGCAGAAGCCAAGGCTTCCCAAACATGGAGATGTACTAGTAGATAGTTTTCTGGGAATGCTCTTGGCTCTGAATTTTGCTACCGCCTACCCCTCACAGATGACCTTCTGGGCATACTGCAAGGCTTATTTATTTACCCAGGTTTTTGCCTGAAGGATACAGGGATGGGTGTGAAGATTTTCCTACTAGAAAGGCAAAGAGATATCTTTTGTCAGCATGTCACTAATTTCTAAGCTGTTTAAATTGTTTTAATTACTATATACACAACAACAGGTTATGGTAGAAGCTGAAAATACACACCTGTATTTTTGCTGTAGTATATTTAGAATATATACTTATTTGGACATTGAGGTAAGTTTTATCACACTCAATGGAAGTTCAACATGTTCTTTCAAATAATTTCATTAACAACACTTGATTTTCAATCCAGAACTGTAACAAGATAATACATGACTAACAGAGCTAGGGTTCAAGCAATACGTCTTTGTTATCACGTACAATAATTACACAAAACAAAGTTTCGGAATTATGCTATTGAAACCTTGAAGATTGGTTGGGTTCTGCCTAATCTTCACAATACGCCCTTGGGCAAGCCTGGGAAATTATCCCTGCAAATCAAAAGCTACAATCCTGCAATCACATCTCCATCTGGGGACCTTTTCCCACCGATGAATAAGAAGTTGTTTGAATGCTACTGGGAAATAACTGCAGTTCAGAGGAACTACTACCTTCCTCCAACCCGTCTCTTTTTACCTATGCAGCCAGTAGTTTGGGGATGTTTAAAAAAAAAAAAAATTAATCAGTGTGGGACACTGCACTGCTTCATGAAAAGCCAAGATTAACACATTGAGTCAACAATTTCTATTTTGAAATAGTTTAATTCTCTAAGGAGATGACTTCTTTCCCCAAATGATGCAGACGTGTCTGCTGTTGTCTGGGCCAATGCAGAGGCTTGTTATTCACTAGTCGGTTGATTTCAAAATCAGACTACCCCTTCAGAAAGTTGCAGAGACAATGACGTCACATTTATGATAATTTATTGCACAATTACGGTAGCTACATCCCTGGATTTTATTTCATGGGAAAGCATGTTTCTACTATGGTCTTAACCATTTTCTTGGCTTACGCCTGCTTGCACAGTTACAAGTTTTGGTATAAAGCTGAGTGTGACTTCTTTCACGATACTGTAAATGTGTTCTATAGCAACTTAAGGCTGTGTAGTTCAATTGCCTAGAGAAACATTTGCACTTTGAGTTGAGACTTAGCAGAATTTCATAAGCAACTCACAGAAGCACTGCTTAACTATTTGCTAAAAAGTTCACACAACCCTCCACCAGATTTGACTTTAATACTGCTTGTCTTCTTAATGAAACAAAAAGCCCAACATCCTTTGAAGAGGTAAGATTGTCAGCTCCTTAGATGAATGACAATAACGCGATCACTGAAATTCAGTGCAAGAGTATAATTTAATAACCTCAAGTTCAAATGAAAAGATTTACACACCAATGTGAAATTTATTGACTAGTACTGATAAAATAGTATGGTGGAACATTACAATGCAACTTAGAACAATGCAAATGATTGAAAAAATGGGTTTTGTTATACTTTGGTCAGTGTTATCTTTATTTTAACCAGAAATATTTTATATTACAAGCTTAAATTAAAAGGCAATAGCAGACAGGTCGTGTAATGCTATAATTACAGGACCCAACCCTTACATTTTTGCTTCTGATTCAGCAAAACTTTCACCATACAGTGTTCAGAGGACACAAAAGTATTTTCTACATTATTTAAAATGGCGTTTGACTATGTACTATTTAGTTTCAAGAATTCCAAAATGCATGTAACAAATGGATAAAATAAAAATATTTTCATATAGTTGTTTCCACATTCAGATCCCACATGGTGTAGTGTTCTTAAGAAATAGGTTGCCATCATTTTAGACTACAATAATAACAGGATACTGTCTTCTATCGCACTTCTTCCCAATTCCCTAACATTGTTCATTACCCAAATTGTATGCCCAAGAAAATTACCTTCATACTCCAAATACCCAACCATAAGAATCAATAACTCCCCCCACTATTGCGGAAAAAGATGTAAATTCTTTCATTACACATACACATAGGCAAATAGTGTAAGTAGGAAATGATGACAGATAGGGTTCCGACCCATTCACAACTTGTAATCTGGACCTGGTAGCTCATCTTATCTCAAGCTTATCTTTCTGAGGCACTCCATCCTTTCCTTCACTGCCTGGATGAGAACAAATGGCACAAGGGAAAGCCCCATGCCCCTGTGCATATGCAGCCTCAGCCAGGAGGGACTGGAACACGAGGCATTCCTATGGCATGTAACAGCAGGGTTCTTTTGCTTCAACTGTCTCCTCTGAAATTGGTATTACACTAAGCTAATAATAAAGCGAGTAATATTCTGTTGCTTTGTTTTATTAGCACAGCATGCCAAATTCTTTTTTTTTTTTCCTTTGAATCATCTGCATGGAGAATATGCTGCCCATGCTATACGCAACACAGTGAAAAACCAAGGTAAGTACTAACTGTTGAAAAGAAGGCGCTCGCTCCCTCTCTTTTAAAAGAAAGCACAATTAAGAAGTCAGTATAACATTCAGGATGTTCTTACCTCATCTAGTCTGTCCTAAATTGACTTATTCTCACCTTCTTCCCATCTTAGTAGGGGGAATCAGAGCGGGCAGTGATGGATGGGAAGGTACAAATGCAACGTTGCCAGAACAAGGACTGGATCTTTCCTATGCTGTCTCCATTTACCAAGTTAAGTCCATTAAACAGCTCCACATGTAGTTGCAGCGTAGAAGCCGTAGTGTTCAGCACACTGTGAGGCTGGTCTATCATGATTCAAGATGAATTTTCCCCATGAAGGACAGAAATCAGCAAAGAGAAAGAGTGCATTGGGAGAGGTGGGGAGTCCCCATGGGTGCTAGCTGTGTCTTCTATGGATCATTCTGGAGTCACAGTCAATTAAAAAATAAAAATAAAATGAAAGATTTTCAGAGCTTATTTCTAAGAGTAATAATAGGATAAGTGAGGATGACACACTTATATTTTGCAGCCTTTACAAATATGGCCTGAGAGGTCCAGCAGGCTGATGGAGGCAGACCACGTGTCCCAGAGTGCCCTGTGTTATCTTCTTGCCTTGAAGTGGAAAAATCCAAAAAACGAGCAAAGCCCTACAGTCAGACCGAACGGCGCTTATTGCAAGTGACTGGTTAAATGGCAGACATTGTGTATCTCAGCAGTGTATATACATGGAAGGTAGGAGAGAGAAGTGGCAACACCAACAGCCAGAAGAGGAGGCAACCTAGTTGCTACTGTTATTAACTTCAGAAGCTCGTAACCCACTGTTTATACTCTGTTTTTATTATCTCCTACCATTCCCCTGCTTGTCCTGATCAGCTGAGGAGCTACATCAGTTCAGAAGATTGGAAAGACAAGGAAGTCAGCTGGCCACAGAAGCATGCAGTAAGCAGCTTATCCAACCCGTACACAAATGAATTAGCTTCCCAAGCACACTGCCAGAGGGACATCCCCCCCTCCCCGCCCTGCACCTTCATAAATGCAATTTCAACGTTTGGAAAGGTGCCGGGAGTAAAATGTTTGTTTACTGCAGGCAGGAAGAGCTACCTATGATTCAGACATTAGGAAGTGACAGGAAGGACTAAATTATGCAATTTAGAAGTAGGAAAATAAACACAAAATAGTTGCAATGAGAGGAAGGAGGAGGAGGAAAGGACACAAGAGACAGAAGTTTTGGATCTTCTCTCTCACTTGTGCAGGGCTGAAGTGATTGTCACAGCAGGAGGCCCCCCGTAGGATTTCTTCACCTTTTAACCCTCATCTTAGAGTCCCTGGCCAGGGACTTTCCTCCTTAGCACTGAGTAAGAAACATCTGTCCAGCGCAGTCTCACAGTTGGAAAGTACAGATCACAGTCTCCCTCATTCCCTATTTTGTTTAAGCAGACAGAGATTCCAGAGAGGAGCACTCCATCTGCCCTCTCTTTAAAGAACAGCTACCAGAAGCAAAGGATCCAAAGGCAGACAGAAAGCCAGCTCATTTTCCAGCCAGCTAAGGGAGGTAGGAGCATACTTCAGCTCTGTCAGACGCTAGTTGCAGAGGTAGACAGGAAAACCTCTTTCCACAAGCAGAAAGCAGAAGCACCCCCAATGGGAATAGCGCTGCCTTCCCAGCAGTTGTTGGAAGCAGTTGAGCATCTCGGCAGCGTTGCTTACGACTTTGCACCTCCCCTCCACAGTTTGTTAGATGGATTCTCAGCAGTACATATATAGCAAAAAAGTTTTAAGTTTGTTAAATTGCAGTAATAGTCTGTGTAATTAATGTGCCCATTCCAAGGTTAAAACGGCAAGCAGGAAGGTTTGAGTCGTGGTCATTTATGGCTGCAAAGCAAGAAAATGGCACCAAAGAACACCATCAGATTTATGTAATGTCAATGGTGCCTCCCTTATATAATCAGTAAAGACCTTCCTGCCACTCTCTTTATAAATTGGATAATAAATTTGTGTTGGTTTTTTTTTTTTTTCCTGGAGCTGCAGAGATTCACAGATAAACAGAGGTGTCAAGCAAAAATGCCAAGGAGTGTGAATTAACTTAGCACTGAAATACACACTATAGCAGAAAACTATGTAGTTACTTGGCCTGGGACAAAATTACCCTGGGATGAAACCAGGGTTAAGTTTCCCAGTTTACACTAATGAGTCATTTGAACGCTACTCTTTCACTTTGTCTTTGACCCCCACTCCATTTCTCCCTTCCCCTCCCCAAAACTCCAGAAAGGAAAAAAACAGGTTTTATCTCAGTAATGACTGACTCCTGAGTGCACATAAGTGTGTTCTGTCTGCCAATAGACCTTTAGTAGTGAAGAGTAACTTACGTTATTTTTCAGAGCGCTGACAAGCTTATGCAATTTAACTCTGTTTGAGCACACAGGCAACTGTATTAGGTCATAGGAGTGTGACACGACCTCAGCTTTGAGCTTTAATGGCATTATTTCACACTGAGTAACAAGTCATTAGACTGCAAAACTTACCCACATAGCATGATGCAAAGAATTTCTGCAATAATTGTGTAGCAACAGTAATGGAAATGCATTAGAACATGCAAGATTCAGGAAGATAGAGTTATTGTAATACCTTATACCTAATCTTGCACTTCTTAAAGTTATCTCCCTTACCAACAGGAAAGGATTTTGTAAACAAAGTTTACCTAATGCCACCGTGAGAACATCACGCAGTATAACATGTAATTGAAAGAAAGAAGCATTTATTTAATGGAGAGCACCACAAGAAATTATGGAATTCTAAAACAAGTGATATATTCAAAAGGGAGAAGTTTTTGTCAGTTTGTGGCTTAAATCTCAAATTAAGTTAATATAGATCCCTACTTCCTAAAAAAGCGGAACTGCCAGATGGGACCACACCTATAGCCTACCTCTGACACTTCCAGCACATCAGCAGAACTAGGGAAAGACTGGATCACATAGGTGAACCAAAGAAACTGGTTACAACGTGACATTTTAGAAGCCTCCTCTTGTCGCACCCCAGACCTCCAAGTGCTCATGCTTACAGCTGGGGGATTCTCTCCAAGCCTCCTGGAATCTCCTGCATTCTCGACACGGATACCACATGGCAGAGCACTCCACTGCCTCATCTGTCCTGGGAAATGCCAGCCTCTTCTGTTTCCAACTGCACTCCACACCCTCCCTTCCCCCCCTGCCTCCCCCCCCCTTTTTTTTTTTAATTAAACTATGCAAGGACAGATTGCTAATTCACCTGAAGTCCATGCATTACTTGGACATCCTCTCTCTTAGTTGTTTCTTGATAAAAAGAACACAGTCCTAATCCTTACAATAACCACTAGGAGCATCAGATGAATTATCCCCACCACCTCTTTCCTAAAATGCTCCTTACTTCTCAGTGTTTGCTGAGAAGGGGAAAACTTCCTGGCAGTATTTCACCATATTTTTAAGGATCACAGATATTTATATGCTGGTTTTTAAAAATCATAACTGTTTGCTAGATTCTGTATTTGGACTTTGGAGTTCATCAAGATTAACAATTGCTCACATGCTCTTCACAGATTGGTTTCAAAACCTTCCTAATTAGCAGTCCTCCCCTGCACCACCCCAAAAATCAGGCACAGCTTTCTCTAATACATCTGATCCCGCTTAAGAATCTACATAGAAACACAAATGTCAGAAACCTGTAAAAGAAACGTGCATTAAATGTGAATGCGAACATTTGTCTAGCACATTACATGACTCGGTGCAGTTATTCTTCATACAAAGGGAAAATGACAAACTGGCATGCTATTTTCAGAACTGCTTCTTTTTCTACAAACAGGTATCATTCCATTTTGAAACTTAAAAGCCATTTTTCATCTGATATAATTTGTGTATTTACCCTTTTAATAACTCTCCCAAATGGACTGTAATTCTTGAGTGTTGACTGCATCAAAGGTCTGTTTGAAGGCAGGGGTATTAACTGTGTTTGAATAGCTTCCTGTATTCTTATTCCATACCCCAAATCCAATCCTGTGAACTCCTACTGTCAGCAATAAACACCTACAGAAGGTTTATTTTGTTTTTAAATCCCAAGCCCCAGACAACATAGAAAAATAAACTAAAGTCTCTCCATTTTTGTGTTATTTTTCTTTTTTTTCCCTTTTATTTTGAGGCAGAAATACTGAAGAGCCTGGTGGTAGCTGTAACCCCAGAGAGAGGAACGTGCTGGCCTGCACCACTGAAACCCATCACATTCCTCCTGGGGTGGAGACCGGCTTACCCTGGAGGAAGGCAGGCAGCAGATCTGCCATCACCCTGCCCCAAGGCTGGCTGTGCTGGAAAGTGGGCGGGGAGGCAGATTTAGTTTGTGACAGCCACTATCTCCACTGCCACGAAGGGTTTACCTGGCCTTGTTTTCACTTATAAAGCAGCAGGACAACCCACATGTGACCAGCTAGCCAGCTGGAAAACAGGCAAAAAGACAAGATTGCTTTTCTTCTGCTAGGCAAGCTCATTCCAATACGCTGTCGCCACCCCCAGCCACCAGGTACAGCCACAGGCCTTGTCTGCCCACAGCCCCACATCCAGATTCCCCATCCGAGCTAGCCAGCATGTGGCAGAAGACAAAAATTGCCTCCTTTTTAAAAGCAGAGAAGGCAAAGCTTTCTTCTGGCTTCCTAGAAATTCTCAGCAAAAAGAACGAGCACAGCTCCTGAAAAAGCATATTTTTTTAAAAATCGCCCTGCCAATAAATTGTTGTACAAAATAAGAACAAGCAAAACCTTCTTCATCTGACTCATTTCTTGATGTGAAGCCTAAACTCAGTTGTCCAGAAGTGACAAGCTGGTATACTAACCCGGCAGAGTCTCCTAAAAGAAGTATCACCTCTTTTTCATGGTATGTTTTTACACAGAATTATTTGTATTACTGTGTACAGATATTATGTATAATGATACACCAGCCATACGGACATAACTGCTTGACTTTTTTAATTACATGTTGTTATACCACCAGTTCCAAGAGAGACAACTATTGTGCTGTCATTTACCCCAAATAATTGCCATTTACCTGAAAAAAAAAAAAAAGTGTCACCGTAACCTCAGGGAGTTTAATCCTCAAGTTGTAATTCTGGTGCATAAAATGCAATTAAATATAATCCTTCTTCTCAGTTATGAAAAAAATAATATGGTTAGAGAGTTCAACTGTTAATTCCGGCTCTTCAATCTCATGGAAAGCTACCTTATAAACATTCCTCTACTGGATACTGCTAAGGGGTCAGTCAGATACTACGTAATGTAAGATTTCTTTTTACAACTAAAAGCCATGCGGTATATTCCAAAAAGCCTCAAAAGTTAATTACGAGAAACAAAACTTCTGTCAACAGCTGGAAGCAAGATGAAACCCAAGCACAAAAAACAGACTACATAACCTTTTATTGGAAGCCTTTAAAAAAAAAACCAAACACAACTCAAAAATACAACTAGCATATTTCACTGAGCAGTATTTACAAAGCTAACACTATTTGTACAACTATTAATACTTTTTCTAAAATAAACAAGACAGAAAATTCATAAAAAGAGGAACTGCAATAGCCTAATCAAGAATTGATAAAGGGGGGATTGAGAAGGAACATTATTTTTGGTCTGGAGATGGCACAATCTTCCCTCCCCGCCCCAGGGGGAAAAAAAAAAAAAAAAGTAGTACTGCCTTAGAAATATTTGTTTGTACGTAAGAGGAGCTGAATTCACATTACAGTCCCTAAAACAGCAGCAAATTACATTGGACTGACAATATTCACCTGTACACAACACATACCTGCCTTGACAAGATTATCCCTTTCTGTCTGATCTTTCTGCCTGCCTTGCTCAAGCAATTTGCATGACATAAGGTCTGTCCCTCCTAACGAAATACTGCAATTAAATTGCAACAGTTGAGGTTGCTTCTATTGGCAATAAAATGATTAGTCATTGAAGAAACGAAAAATTTAAGTCATTTGGAAAAAGCCCCAAGAATTCTGTCACTGCAACACTACAAAAGAAGTTGTGATGAAAAAAAATAAGGAGGTATACCTTTGCTTTATGTTTATTTGCTCTACATTGAAACAAAACTCGCACCTCATCCGTTGCACTCCGTCTTGATTTAAGAAAATATTTCACCCAGTATAGCTGGTAACATCTATTTTTAGACTAAAAAATGTGATAGCAAGACTGAAGAATTATGAGATACCCAAGCCAGAGACATCTACAAGACATAAAACCACTCTCTCCCTTAAAATATATTTTGATTCACTGATGTCCCTTTTACTTATTGCCAAGAGTTTTGTCAAATCTGTGAGCCAAATTTAATGGGAAATAAATGTGTTCTAAATATCCATAAGAGATTACATTTTATTCTAATCATCTGATCCAAAAGTCATGTCAAAAAAAGACAAAACAAAAAAAATCCCATGCCTCAGAAGTATCCAAACCACCATTCCAAGATCTTTTAAATTTAAGGAGAGAGAAAAGGACACTGGAAACAGCTTTGTCTGTCACTTTCCTCTTTCTGAATAAGAGACTGTTGAGTACATACAAAGATGAATGAAAATGGAAGGATCATCTTTCATCTGAAAGAGTGACCTGGTAAACTAAAGCCCTCTAGAATTGACGCTCATTTTGACAGTCAAGGCCGGTACTATTGTGTTTTTTTTTAAAAAAAAAAACCAAACTAAACTAAACTGTCCAATAAAAACATTCTTTTCTCAATATATCCAATTCACATTTATTTCACACAGCTGCTTTGGGCTTACGATTGACTAAGAGGCATGCAAAACAAGGTCATCTGCGTATAATTGGAAGTTAAGTTCATGGCATCTCACTATTTTCTCTGGTTAGTACATATGTTGCTTATACTGAATGATCAGTACTGCAGGACTTTGTGCATACGCAGAGGAGCAGCTACTATGCAGCATCAAGAAAGTGGGAGACATTAATGCGTTTTTCCAATTCCCCCCCCCGCTCCCTGTTTGTTCTTTGTTGAATTGTAATCCTCCGTGATTAGCTGCTCTAAATCGTATTAACACACCTACCAAAAAAAAGAAGCACAGTGAAAGGGTACCCATAAGTTACTACACATCCCACTGAGAATGATCTTCAACAAAAAGTCAAAACTTGACTATTTCTTCACCTCTCAGCTATTATGGTCCCAAATTAAGGGTTACTATTTAATAGCTGCTAAGAAAAAAAAATGTTCACATCAGGAAATACCTTTAGAATATCTGGCTTGTTTCATATGTCATATGTTCATGTGCACTTCAAGAGGAACGGAACAATTTCTGCTACTTGAGTCTCCAACTTTCCTATCTACACCCAGAAAAGAAGCATTCATGCAGTTCAGGTACTGTCTGACCCTCCAACCTCAAAAACATTTAAATTAACAGTGCGCATCGGTGTGGTATACTACATGAAAATTAGAATGACTAGCAAAGAGACTTACCTTACTCAGTACAGGTATATTAGACTTCTTAATCTGTTTTATATACTGTTACCTGCTCCTACCCTCTGTAACCATCCACTGGTAATTAATTCAGAGTATACACCATAGGTCAAGCAGTGACAGTGCTGAAGCTTTGGCAGCAAAGTCAACACCAGCTGCTAATGTCCTGTCAAAGATGATAAATACTTGGACGATGAGTTCCATGCTCCTCAAGTGAGACTTACACCCAACCAGCAAGCTTAGGAGGTAGGTATGCCCTCAAAGTCATACCCAAGATAATTTCTGTACCTTCGGTCAGCACAAAAACAATGCAGCTTTCTTCTATAATCAACAAAAGCAATATATTTAGTCATGCTTTCAAACTCATGGTTTAGGGTTTACTAAGCCATGTTTAAAAATACCAAAAGTCAAAATACTGGTTCCTGCACAGTGAGTAGCTGAAGGGAAGGGACAGACTTCCTTCCAGAAGGGGAGGCTTCTGCATGAACACTGATTCCCGCAAGGTCTTCAGCAACTCCTGGAGAAGCACAAGCACAGTCAAGTCCAGAATATTAAGATGTTCCTTGATTACATTCATCTGTCTTGAGTTAACTTGACCCAGCTCTACAGCGACAGCACTGAACGATGTCAAACAAGCTCATCTTGTTTTTTTTTCTGTAAACCAACTGGCTGTTATGTTTGCACACTACGCTCATTCATGCAAGATCACAAAAAACCCTCCTTAACTCAAACAGGTGCCTTCCAATAAAAAAAAAAAAGGGGGAGGCTTTTGTCAGGCACTGCAGCTTTTACCAGATTAAAGCTATTCTGCTGAAAAAAAATATTTCTTAACACCATTACATATCTCAGCACGTTTAAGTATTACTCAAGACAGAAGAGGCACCTATGTGATTAGTGCCAAAGAGCAACTGCCAAACAAAACCACAGTAAAATACTCCACTTCTATCACTCTTGTAAATATGTCGCTTTAGCTTATAGTTCAAACATCAATAACTAGCTTAACAGTCTGGCACTACTTTAGTCACCATCTACAGCTCAGAATATTAGAATAAGTAAGAGGATGCTCTATGTAGCCTTGTCTGAATTATATCAGTGCCCCTTATGTCCTGCAGAGATCAAGCCTATTCCTGATTTTTAAACTCCTTGTTTTGAAATAATCAAATGTACAATTAATAGGAATAGTCAAATAACCAAAGGATTTTTAGTAACAATTACATCAAAAAGAAGGTTTCCTAATTTACTTTCAAAGTCATCTTATGATCTCTCATAACTGCAGGGAAGCCTATCAGATATAGAAAAATCGGAACCAACTTACCCAAAAAAGTGTTTTCTCCTTTCCCAATATAGTTTATGCAAGATGTTTTTGATTAAGGTTTACCTTTATGAAATAAAGTGTATTTCACTCTAAGTGGGACATGTTAGAATACTGAGAATTATTATATTGCATCAGTAGACTTTCTACAAACCAGTTCCATAAACCAACTGTAAACGTTAAAATCCTGATTTTAAGCACATCCAGTTGTCATACTGAGCCTTAGCCACCACCCAGATGAAAGCGTAGCAGCTCTAGGAGAGAATTTAGAAGACTTATTCCCATTTCCTCAAGCTTTCCTCCCTTGCTTTACCAAGGACAGCTGTGTTTAAATATCTAGTGGTTTCTTCGCATAATGGCAGTAAAAAAATACTCTATGCTGCTACCACAAAGAATCAGCTATTTTAACTGGCACGTGCACAGCAGAACTGCAACGTAGCAGAAAACCACGAAGCCAAGGTTTATTATCACTTTTTAGAAGACAGATGGAGAGAAAGGGGCTTTCCAATTACATCTGTAAAAATAAGGGGACCAGAGCAGAAAAAGTACAGTAGGTTAAGGTGAGGGTGCAAATGTTTGCAAAGTTGAAAGCAACATAACAAGTGAGGAAAGAAAATAATACAGAGGGTAGTGGAAGCCATGAAATTTCGCAGTCCTGTATCCCTATGCAAGTTCTTTCATGTACTTGTGCAGCCGCTGCATAGGCTGTAGAGACCTGTGTGGGATTTAGCCCCAGCTCCCTTCCCCTTTTTCTCTGCTAAATCCACATCCTGGTCTCAGACCCCCAGCCGACACAAAAGTTAACTTATATCTTCCCCAGATATCTGCTGCTGGTAACGACTGGTCTATTTCAGCAAACAAACTGTTCTGAAGACCAGCTCCAGGCAACCAACACCGGGTGCCAGTGGTTATCAGAAAGTTACTTCCGTACTAAAAATGCATGAACAAGACATGAAAATAGGACTCCTTTTAAGGGGGTAAAAGACATCCATGGCATTAAGGCATATATTGAAGGAAATCTGCTTTTTCCACCTGCAGGACAGGGTTTTTTTCTTTTTTTAGCCTCAAAACCATTGTAAGCTAACTTTAATACCGTGTCCAACTGTTTCAAACTAAAAATTGAAGTCCCTGTGAAACATATGTCTATGTACTTGCTTCAAAGTGCTCCTTTTCACCCTTCCTAAGAACTGAAACCATATTTAACTGCAATTTCAGACTTTTTATCTCCCTCCCCAGATGGTAACCTGGATTTGCCCCAACACTTGCATGCAGAAACTAATAGAGCGTGAAGTTACAATTTTCCATATATATATGTGAAAAGTATGCGCTGCAGAAAAGCAGTTCCCTATTGAAATCACTTTCCCATCTTTTCGTCTGGTGCAGCCTCTTGAAATATCACCAGAATAAAATACAGCTTTAAAAAAAAAACACACCCCACAGCTCTTCTGTGCATTTGCCCAAGCTAGAATTACAGAGAGCGTAAGCCAACACTTCAATCAGCACTCTCAGTTAAAGTTCATCGTCTTAAGTACATCAACTTTTTGTTTGCTTGAAGATGGCGATCGTGATGTCAAGGTCACTTTTAGGTCTTTGAAGTGAGCGTGAACCCTTAGCCTACAACAGATCAGCCTCCTGACAAGCAGGAGGCATTTTACTTTAAGTCTTCCTTTAAATGGTATCTTTCTTTTACACAAGCAGAAAACAGTCTAAAACAATGTGTAAGATTTAAACTTACAACCTTATGGCCTGCAGTGCATGCAGATGCTAAACCGAGTCATGCTCATATAAGCTTGCCGTACTCTCTCTCCAAATCTCTGCTTTCCCAAAAAGCAGATCCCCCTTTCATGTAAAGTATAAGGAATTACTTCTTTCGGACAGGGAACGACTTGACCGATGCTGTAGGCAGGGTTTTCCCCTCAAAGGTCCAGTATGGAAGTGGAGCTATAAATACAACGAAAGGGCAGTTACGTGGAAAAAAGCTAGCATATTATTTAGGGACTGATTTATGGTATCGATTTAAGAGGGAAAACTGTTGCTTACAACTCTGGCCATTAGCAGACAGCATAACTGTACATGATTTAGTGTCTGAGTGGGAAATTTATTCAAACTTTAAAAACATTAATATTGCTCTTAATTCTTACACACTGGGAAAGCAGCATCCTGTAAATATATGCACACACATGGAGGATCAGCCAAAAATACAGCCTATGTCCAATTCTGCAGGGAAGCACAGCCTTGCTGTGACCCATCAGGATGTTCTCTTTGCAAGTCTGATCCTGCGTCTTTCACATGAACAGGATTTTTGCCATTGGGAACCAGAAAATGGGCTATCCCAAATATTATTTTTTAATTCAAAGAGTCTCACTTCACCAACTTCCTGGCATTTAAAAAAACTGTCCATAACAGCAAGAGTTCTTCAAGAAGCTGTTGTTAATCACTAACAGATGAAAATAACACAGTCACGTTAAGACCCACATTCACAGATTCTTAAATGAATCTGAGGGTTTAGCTGCTTCAAAAACAAAACAAAGCCACTGATAACTACAGAGGCTGTTTCTATTTAAATGCCACCAAACTGGCCAAATGAAGATTTAAAAAAGAAAAAAAAAAACAAAAACAAAAACAAAACAGGAGGCCCAACACTTTGTACCAATTACACAGATGCCGTGAAGCGACCCGGGTGCCAGCGGGAAAGGGCTCGGCAGAGATGACTCCTGGCATCACCCATTCTTCCTACGTGACTTGACAGCGTCCCCGCCAGCACCGCGGAGCCCCGGCGCACAGCACCACCGCCGCTGCCCTGTCACGAAATCTGC
Organism: Phalacrocorax aristotelis; assembly: GCF_949628215.1. Taxonomy (NCBI): domain Eukaryota; kingdom Metazoa; phylum Chordata; class Aves; order Suliformes; family Phalacrocoracidae; genus Phalacrocorax; species Phalacrocorax aristotelis. The sequence continues at coordinate 19,413,735 of NC_134279.1, forward strand.
CCTCTCAGCAAACGCGCTCCATTTTCCTGCGAACTCAATGTCAGCTCCGCTGCAGCCTCCGCTAACGTGTCTACTTCTGAGCAACAGCAGGCTGAACTTCAAGAAAGAAAAAAGCACTTTTCTTGCACCTCCCTCCCTCACATCAGCCCCCCCGATGCGGAGGGCTCTGGTCCCAAGGGCAAAGGCCCCCCCGGCCCCAGCGGGGAAGGCTCCCGGGGCATCCCCGGCTCCCGCCGCCTCCGGGCCAGCGGCTCCGGCTGCCCTCCCGCCCGGAGTGGCTTTCGGCCCGCCGCACCGGGTTACGGGGCGCCCCCCGCCCTCCCCTTCGATCACGCACCACCACCGGGACGGCAAGTGTTTACGTTTAAAACTACATATATATACACATATATATACACCGAGCCCGGATCCAAAGGGAAGACGGAAAAACTCCGCCCCCCTCCCTCCTCTCCCGACTCGCTCGGAAAGGCGATAAAAGCAGGGTAGAAACATCTGACCGCTCGGCGCCCCTTTTTTAAGAGGGGAGGGGGGAGGGAACAATAACAAAAAAAAGAAGGGGGGGAAGGAAAATCGTGGGTGGGGAAGCCCCGCGGGACGCAGCGGGCAGCCGTCCCGGCCGAAACGGAGCGGGGAGGCGGCCGGGAGGGCGGCTCGTCCGCGGCGCCGCCGGGCCCGGCCGGGAGGGACCGCGCGGGGAGGCCGGGCCGGGCCGGGCGGGAGCGGGAGGCGAGCGGGGAGCCGCGCCGGGGAAGGGAAGGGGAGCACGGACCGCGAGTGGGAACGAGCACTCACGTAGCGTTTCAACTTCTTCTCCGGTGGGGACTTTCGGAGCCAGCCCGAGCAGACCACCTCCCCGCCGCTCATGGCTGGGCCGCCTGCCCGCCGGGGCAGCCCTTCTCCTCCTCCTCCTCCGGCAGCAGCGGCAGCGCCCGGGCCGGGCCGGACCGAGGGAGCCCCGAGACGCGGCGGCAGCACCGCGCCCGCTCCGGCCTCCCGGGGCTGCGGGGCGAGGGAAGGGGAGGGACGGGGGAGCGGTGTGTGTGTGTCTGTCTCTCACGCACAACAACCAGCGGAGTAGAGCGGCGGGAGGTTCCCCCCTTCCTCCTCCTCCTCCTCCTCCTCCTCGCCGCCGCCGAGTCACACGAACATCGGGAGAGACGACAGGGGCGGCCGCCGCCCCGCCGCAACTTCGGCTCCGGCGTCCCAGGGCAGGATCCAGCCACCGCCCCGCGCCCCTGGCACCGCCCCCCGCGCCGCCGGGACCCTCCCGCCGGGGAAGGGCCGCGGGGGGCTTCCCTCCCTCCTTCCCCTCCCCGCTCCTCTCCTCCCCTCGCCCCGCCGCCGGGCCGAGCTCAGCGCCGGCCGCCGCGGCTGCCCGGGATCGCTCCTTCCCCTTCCTCCTCCCCCCGCGCCGGGAGGAGGGGATCGGCCAGCGCTCCTGCCTCCCTCCCCTCAACCTCCGGGGGGAGCCGCAGCCGGGTCTCGCCCCCGGGCTGGGGCCGGCTCCGCGCCCTCCCGCCGAGCGTGGGAGGGGTTTGCCCTGCTCTTCACCGCGTCGTGCGTGTGTGTGTGCGTGTCCCGCCGCCCCCAGCCCACTTTTCTCCACAGCACCAACCGCCACCGGCCGGCGGCACCTCCCGCCCCGCCCGGCCTCCGCACCGCCCCGAGCGGGGGAGCCACGGCGCGGCCGCTCCCCCCCGCCACCCCCCTCACGAAACTCCGCCGGAGCCCTGTTCAAACAACAGGGAGAGGGAAGGGGACGGCGCTTCCCAGAGGGATCCTGGGAGCTGTAGTCGGCGGGCGGCGGGGACTGCGGCGGCGCGGCCCTGAGGGGGGCGCGGGCCGCGGCGGGCCGCGGCAGGGCGGGGCGGGCCCGCCGTGCGCCGGCGGAAGGGAGCGGGATACGCGGGGGCGCCTCGAATTGGCCCGGCCCGGCCCGACTCGGCGGGAGTCCGTTTGTTTTCGGTTCCGAAGGACGGGGCTGCGAATGGGGTGGCTATTTGAATAATAACTATTAAAATCGCGGTTGAAATGGTGATTCTTTGAAACCCACCGCATTAGAGATGGGGAACACCCCACACACACCACCACCACCACCAAAAGAACAACCCCAAAAGCCCTATAAAACTGCACTAGAAACAACTCGCCTAAAAGTAAAGTCCTTAAGTCTGAGGCTGCCTTAGCAATCAAAAGAAAGGCGAAGGCGCCGGTGCGTTGGCGCGGAGGGGCGGCGCGCCAGGTGCGGCCGGTCCCCGGGCCGGGGGGACGGCGCCTCCGCGGCCAGAAGCGGCGATGAGGGGCCGGGCTGGACTCACGAGGGTGGGAGCGTCGGGAGGATTTGAAATCTCCCCTGGAAGAGCCAGCGCCCACCCGCGTGGGTGCACCCCTCGCTGCAGACCGCCCCCACACACCCCGAGCACCTCCGCACCGTGCCCTACCGAAAAGCCACCAAAAAAAAAAAAAAAAACAAACCCCAAAATTTAAAAGTAATAGTCATGTTTGACTGCCCGTGCCTGCTGATCCATCTGCGGCATTGCTCATGTTATTATTTTTCAGCGGCGGTGGGCTGCGAGGACAACCAAACGAAAAAAAAAGGAGAGTGATACGCAGGGCAACCCTAAACACTATTCAGTGAAAAGGGAAAGACCAAACTTATTCAACATCTCCCCTGTTGGAGCCCTCTGTCTCTTCCACTCTGCCAGAAAAGATCTCCAAATAAATAGAAATACACACATCCATCTATCTATCTATCTATCTATCTATCTATCTATCTATCTATCTATCTATCTATCTATCTATCCATCCTTTTAAAAAAATTATTATTATTATTATTTTACAGATAACTGGGACTTCTGGTGGTTGTTAGCACCGGTGCTCTTCCACTGTAGAGAAATAGTCCCCCTAGTGTGCCGTTGTTGAAGGGAGCGCCGCGATGCTGCTATTCATCAAGGTATATTGCATTAAAAAGTTACAAAGCAGCAGTTACAGCTTTTTAACAGGGAATTTGCAGAAATAACAGGAAAAAGAAAGGTGAAAGGTCAGAGGCATTAGAATCAGCACATCAGTTTCACCGTAAATCTTTTCACAGCAATCTCCATTAATTCTTGAAGCATTATGACAGATAAAGCACTATGAAGTACTAAAAGAAAGATTATCAAAGCACAAGGTAGTTTGCCAAAAACATTTGAAAAAAGAAAAACAGCGCATGTTGGCCTTTATCAATGTCAAAAGCGCACAAACCTTTGCATCCAAACCATCCTCACGTACGTTTCTGTACGTCACCATTTCGGCTGCCTCAGTGGGGCTATTGGAAAGAGTAAAAAAGTGGTCTGGTGCATGCAGTTGGTAAGCATGAACTCAAATTGTACTGCTAGGTTTCAGCCTCTAGCTGTGTTTCAGTATAGGTCTTTTGTTTAAACCACTAATGACAGAGTTTAAGAACCTCAACATTTGAGATTATCCAAGTGTCAGGTAAGACCGCAAAATTTTCCACTTTCCTTTAGGAACCTGGAGACAATTTAATATCATCAGAGCAAGAACAGAGTGTGAACTCACTAAGAATGCCATTGCCATTAGGGTGTTGCAGCATGAGCCAATGGTTCATTTAAATCCCATTAGTTAACCCGTGTCTTGAGGGCTAATCAAAGAAAGCCAGGGTCTCTATGGAGGCACCAACCAAACAAGTCATCTGGTCCAAACTGTCCCTGAGATCAACTTTCAAAACATTACATTTGTATTTTAAAACACGCTGAAGGCAGCGTTACCCTGGAGTCCAGCATTAGCTTTCATATATTTGTCATATAATCTTTTTCTTGAAAAGAAATTTTCTTGAAAATAGCTATCCAGAGACAAATTTTGTGCAGAGGTTCCATCCCTGCCGTAAAACGATAAATCATCGGTTAGGGAAAAGGAGTTAATGTCAAGAATAGCAATAAATAAGTAATAAAAACTGCCTTTTATACCATACCTTGTTGTTGAGCTTAATCACAAGCCCCAACACTGGACGTAAAAATGTTTTATTGGATTGTTGAATTGAGGAATATAGCAAAGAAAGATTTCCAAATGACTAGTTAAGATGTTGTCTGATGGACTGCTCCCTTTCTAGTCGTGACGGTGGGTTTCCTTTTCTGCTCCCAACCATTTGAGCTCCCCATTCACAGTTCCACTGGCGCTTTCGCTAATCATCTCACGAGAGGGCTGCACATAGCTGTACCTCTCTTCCCAAGTAAGGGAACAGCTAGCAAAACCAAGAATGTTAATACCGTGGATTTCTGTGCATAAACAGCAATGCTCCGCAGTTCATAATTTAGGTATCCCGTATTAGCGTAGACCAAAGCAATTAAAACACTAACGAAATGCATAAACAGCACAATATTTAGGTTTGACTCTTAACATCTGCATGTTTACAGCTGTAAAACTGTCTATGAAGAGAGCTTAGTGGGCACAACTGAAATAATTATGCCAGCCAGTTTCTCCATGCAGAAAAATCCTTTCACCCAGCTAAATTAGGCTAGGGCACAATCTCCTGAAATTAGGATAAAAGTCACAAAGACCTCTGTCAAGAATGAATGTTTCAGCTAGTTTGCCTGCTACGGTTTTGTTCTGAAAGTTTAAACAACATTAAGCATGCTCCATTTTGAAATTCTCCTGCAACATGCCTTGTGCTTGGAAGTACCGAATACCCCCAGGGTAGCCTCTGCTTGCGGGACTGCTGTAACCCTACGTCAGATCCCGACCACCCTCTTCCCTCACTTTGTCCCCGCAGGTTATTTCTGTACAAGCGTGCTGTTACTCAGGAAGCCCAGAGGATAAAGGTCCTTTGAGCTCAATTAATTGCACTACGGAGGTCTTTTGTGTTTCTGTACAAGGCCAGTCCTGGAGGAAAAAGGATTTTCTTTGCCTTGCCAGCATATCAGCGATGGCCTAAAAATCTGCAGAGGTCCTATTGTGCCCACTAGGACCAATCTCGCTCTTTCGCTTTGCAGTCAATGCTCGTGAGGAACTGCCACCTTATTTTTCGTACGAGGTTCCCTTGCTTTAGACACTCTTTTTCTTTTCTTACTGCTAGTAAAAAACCAAAATCAACAGCCCTCAGCTGTTTTGCAGCCAGTTGGGTTACTGAGGGATTCTTCCCCCATTTTTAAAAAGGAGCATGCAGTTGGCAGCTGCTGGGGGCCAGGGAGAGGATGTGTCCAGCAGAGCAGCTAGAGAAGGGAGATCAGAAGACATCGATCCATCCTCGCTGCCGACAGTGCCCAAACCACTTCAGGGCCAGCTACTGCACCGTTGCACGTGTTGCTGTTTCTGAATCCCACATAGCTGTCGTCATCCAAAACAGTACCCGTTTTGTGATCGGATACCATAACCAACTACGCAGTACACTGAATAAAATGCACTTTGACTGGCAAGGTGACCCCGTGCCCTGCTATGTGATGACTACACCCATGGTCACGGTGCCTGTGCCGCCTTGTGGCTCATTGAGCTGGAGTTCAGGCTCCTCTGAGAGTGGTTTTGTCTCAGTTACCACCTTCCTTCCACAAAGCACATGCAAGATGCCTTGATTCCTCCATCGACGCTGTGTTCTTCCACAAGTACATTCCGAAGTGTTTTAAATGGTTTATCCAAAATTTTGGAGTAGACAATGTATCTCGCTAGATAAAGTAGGTCATGTGGAAATCCGTTTGCCTCTGGTTTGCCTGCCAAGCTGCCTTGACAAAGGAAACAGGAGCTGATAGAAGAGGAGATTAAATTCATATGGGTTTGTTTATAAAAATATAAATTACACTAATTTCTCATGCAAATAGCTTAGAAATTTTGGACTCACATAATAAGACACTGCTCGCTACAGCTCCTGACTTTGTATTATAGTACGAAAACTGATGCATTCCTCTCTAGTTTGACGTTGCAGTCAGCTGTGACCCCTGATAGTGATCCTTAAACCCTTCTATGCCCTCTTCTTACATCTGAAAACAAAATTTGTGCTTCATTATGAAACAAGAGACACTCTAACAAAAAAAAAAAATCTGATCAAATAATAAAAAATAATTTAATAAAAAAATCTTGCATGTCAGACTATATCCCAAAACATCTTTAGATATTTACGCAACAAGGAATTGGTGCAAAAAGAAAGATTCTTTTAAGCTTGAAAATACCTGAATTTAGACATTTGTTTTCATCTCCGATATTTCCCTTTTGATTTCAGAAATATTCCCAGGTAAATTTAATCTACAGAGTTATTTTGGTTAGTTTGTGCATGACGTTATCCACTGTTTCCTTCGGATTGTATAAGTATTGATCTCATCAATACTTTAAATATCTGAAGGGTGGGTGTCAAGAGGATGGGGCCAGACTCTTTCTTTCCTGTGAGGGTGCCAGAGCAGTGGCACAGGCTGCCCAGGGAGGTTGTGGAGTCCCTTCCCTGGAGACATTCAAACCCCGCCTGGACGCGTTCCTGTGCCCCCTGCTCTGGGTGTGCCTGCTCAAGCAGGGGGGTTGGATGAGATGATCTCCAGAGGCCCCTTCCAACCCCCGCCATTCTGTGATTCTGTCATTCTGTGGTTGTCGTTATTTGGATTATTTGGCAAAGTGATTGAGGAAAGTAATACAAACCAGACATAATTAAATGAGGTGACTGTATGTCCACACACTTTAGGGTTGTTTACTGGTGGTTAAGCTACCTCTTGTCTCTTTTCTATTATTCCTTTTCATATTGAGGTAGGCAAATAAAGGCAAGGGTATACTGCAGAACACATACAAAGAAGGACCAGCTTTCAGTTCTGCATTGGTGTAATACACTGAGATTTCCTTTGTGATTTCTGTAGGAAAATCTCCTTCCCACTTCTGGAATGGAAATTCACTGGTAAATGTTTGTCCTCTGGTTTTTTCCAGGGGGTCAGTTGACTACCTTACTACCTGCAAGGGAATTTCCCTTTTCTTTCTAGACTAGACAAGGAAGAAGGAGCAGGCTGGCTGGTTGGCCAGCCATGCGGAAACTTCCTCACATCTATGCTGTTCAAAAATTAATCAGTGAGATTTTCCCTCCATGAGGACGATACCTTTGCACCTATCCTCGTGTACTGAAAATGTGTGGACTTTTTCTATCGCAGGAAGCATTTTACAAGTTCAGCATAATGAAAACTTAATAGTTCAGAGATGTTTGGTTTGGTCTTGTAATTGAAGTAAGAATTACTGTAGACATGGCCATGTTTCCAGGAAAAAAATTAATACATGGTCATATAAGAGACCAGATACTCCAGTGCTATGCATAGTCAAGAAAGCACCACCAAAACCTTTTGGTTGAGCATGGTTTGTCCTCCAAAGACACAAGGTGGAAGGTGTATTGGACACCTCTCAGAAGATAAATTTATTGCAATGCAGAATACTGGGAGGCAAGTAAAGGCAAATATGGGGACGTTGCAGGCTGGTGGTTTCTGTTACAACACAAAAAAAGCAAGCTTGTATCAGAGAATATTTTTGTTACAGAGCCTTCTCCTACAATACAATAATTTCAATAATTCAGCTTACAATGCAAGTATAATAATGTTATGTCAACTAGATAGTCCGCTTTTTCTTGCCTTTCTTTGTTCGATTCTCCATGCTTAAGCAGTTCCTTGCAACTGGTAATTTGAAAATAAAGTAGGGAAATCAAAAGATTACCTAGCAGTATCTGAAGAAAGAAGGAAAAATGTCTGAATGCCAAGCAGGGTTAAGATGTGTTTAACTGAAGCTCCCCTTAACAGAATAATCCAAGAACTATGCTGCAGTACTCCCAAATTTAAATTATTAAAATAATCTTAATCAAAAATTAAAGTCACCAAATGTCTTGGAATATTTTTGATACCCAATGGGAACGTAAAGTCAAAACCAGGGAAATTAGGCAGTTAAAAAAAAAGACACTTTTGCGGAGAGGTCCGTCTAATGCATGAACAAGTGGCTCTGAACATTGCAAAAGAAGGACTTACCACCACAAGACAGAGATGAGGGCAAGAAGGTGCCTTCTAACATGTTCTCAGACTACAGGGTGACACATTAGGGCCCAAACTCACATTGTTTGGGGCCTGGTACTTTGCAGAGAAAATAGCACCACTACAAATTAGCTTCTCTGGAGACTTCAGGATACCTCCATCAGAAATGCTTTGTGTTCATTCTAAGCGGTTGCTTTTCAGACAGCCACATTTACTTATCTTTTATCTTAGGAGAAGGATAAGAAATGCAAGCCTTTCACAACATTAATACTTTCTGCTGGAGTAAGGGCAGTTTCAGGGATAGTCCTGACACTTGCCTGCAGCCTCAGCCAAAGGAGAGTCCTACTACATTAAGCCAACCGCAATGCAAGCCATCTAGGCTGGGATTCATCTCACTGTAGTCCCCTACAGTGTGGCGGTTTGCATATGCGCTACTCATCTACACCTCTTTTATATCTTTATACGCCTATATCAATAGCAGGGATAGGAGGTCTAATGAATTTACACATTGGATTAGAACATCTGAGAGCCAGAATCAAACACTTTGCACTGAAGCCAGGACAGTCTGTCCAGGCAGACCACACGGGAGAGATGTAGTCTTTCTGTAGGTTTTTATAAAACCCTTAGTGCTTTGAGACTTCCAGAGCCCAAAGCTAAGGAGACGTAAATGTGTTTCTACCATTATTATTATGATGTTGTCAATCTCTACCATAATTCTTAAGATCACTACAGCATTAAAAACCTCCAAAATACGAAGCAGGAAGGTATGCTACTTTTCTGCCTTTCCAAACAGGGGAACATGAATTTCTTTCTTTGCAAGATTTTCATTATTTTATTTTGTTTTATTTTAAGAGTTTTCACACCAGACTTTGACTCCGTCAGACGAATCTTTTTCATAGATCTGAACTCTTTCAGGCTCAATCTGATCTTTTCTGGCAAGAATTATTCTCTCGTCAGGAGTGCACCGGAGTGGAGTAAAGCAGACTGCCTCAGCTAAGTGAGTGGAACACAAGCTATTGCCTGAGCTTCAATTACATCTTCCAAACATTTCTGTACTCCTCAATCCAGAAAGAAAAAAAACAGTTTGTAGCTGGCAGGCTAGAGGACATGCCACTGCCAGGGGAAGAGAAACGCCTGGCCCGAAGGTCACACAGTGTCCAAGACAACATAAAAACATGTAAGAGAAACAGGATGGCAGGAGGACAGCGGAGTCACAGCTGGTTTTTTTGGGATGTCGCAGGCCAAGTCCAGAAAAAAAGAGAGGAAGGGACAACTACATGTAGTTTTACAAGTAGCATCAATGATCATGTTTACAGTTTACAGAGATTGTTCCTTTTTTCTTGCATTATTTCCAGTACTTCTGGAGGACTATCAGAGTTGTCAGTCATACACAATGAGATTAATCTGAGGGACAGTGGAGAGAAAAGTTCGAGACAGCTATGGGCTCGTTTTTGCCAACACTGCAAATTTCAGATGAAATCCAAAGAACTCAGTAAAACTCACTAAGATAAAAACTTTTTCCTTCTTCTCCTTGCCACAGAATAAACCTCTGACATTTTACAGTGGAGCGAGAGTGTTAAGAGGCTTTGTTCCTCCTGCAGCTCCTCAGTCATGTAACAAAAATGCCACACTCCCCTTGCTTCTTCCAGACACAAACAAATATTTTAATTTAAAAAAACTCCAAAGTTGGGAAAAATTATTTCTAAATTACAGGTGAATAGATATAATGTTTTACTCGTATTTAAAAGCAAAAATTTAATTCTCTGCTATCTCTGTCCTTCCACCTGCCACTGTCTCCTTGAGGGTAACAATATCTCAGTTCACTGCTTAGGCCATCACCCTGTCCACAAGGTCACCCAGGGTGTCAAGAAATAAAGCTGTCACTTACTTGATCAGCCACACAACTCCAATACTGATATGTGAATAGTCACCATGAACAACTCACTAGCAAGCCACAGTTTGAAAAAAAATATTAATTAAACTGTTCACAGGAAACTTACAATCAGGTGAAAGAGCATAATTTGACCCCAAAATAAATATTTTCCACTTATTGATTTGTCTACCTCTACTGGAGACTATTACATCGTATTTTAAAGGATTTAATGTCACCATTTTTTCTAGAGTATAAATCTTGTGCTCGTCTGTAAGCCGTCCATAGTTACTGTGGGCTTTCACAGACAGATATCTCTTTGTGGTTTTTGAGATGTAAGCTTTTAGTAAAGGATTTGGTATTTCAGGAACGAAATATTTATTTTTATAGATTCATTTTTATGGCATAGCTATTATGGCATAATCTTGAGTCAGTTGTTTCATTTGCTGCATGCTGAAATCTTCCAGAACAGTAACCGTTGCAGGCAGGCAGGCAGTCACAGGCATTCCTGCCATTCAGTATCTATTACACAAATACTATAGGAAAAAGGCATTCTGCTGAGGCTCATCCTAGGGCCGTTGGTGGAGGCCTCAGGTATCATTATGGTGTTTCGTTACATGCACTGAACATTTCACAAAGTGTTCCTCTGGTGTTTTTTCTTCCTGAGGAAAAAATAAGAGTTTGGACTTAAAAAAGCAATTCCAGTCATCATTTTGCCAAGTAGTGATTAACAGGTTTTTTTTTAAAGGGTAGCACCTACTAGAATTCTCTTCAAAAATGTTAGTGTTAGTTTTTTTAATGCTTCTTCTTCCCAGTGTTTTTAGATTGCTTGAAAGCTTCCTCTGGGTGTTCCTGTCCCTCTGGAAGCTGGGTGTGTTGGCAGTGTTTCCTTTATATGTGGAAGTAATCAGTGATCCAAAGAAAATCCTCACAGAAAACAGAGAGAATGATGCAAACAGAAAAACATGGGGTAAACTGTGGTTAACTCACCTCCTCAAAGTGTGGGAAGACAGAGGAACTGGGGGGCTGCTGCGACATGATCAAAATGGCACAACCCAGCAGCTCAAGACTGGCTCGTAGATAGCCAGTGTTTTTAGCCAGGCGTACGGCAAGTCAACCCTTCCCATGCCAGGTTCTACATCCCTAGCAGAGACTGCCAGCAAATAAAAGCGGGTAATGTGGCCAGATATTATTGAATTACTTCTTTGGTTTAATCACATTTCCTCCAATGTGCTGCTGCTCCGCACTTTAGGAAGGAGAGGAGGAATAAATAGCTCTTTTTGACATGTTAGCTCCCCAAAAGGGAGAAGCTTACCCATAAAGGAGAACAGCTCACCAACAACCCCATATGCAATATATGGTACTGAACATAAAGATTTAAGACCAGCACTGCACTCTACCCAGCGGGTAACTTCACAGACAGTGTGTCTGTTTGTCTGGCAAAGCACTGACTTTTTTTTCTTCAGAGAGTGCGTTGCTGAAGAAAACTCACTGTTATGCTTGTTGCTTCTTAATGTTCCTAATGTGTTAATTTCCTAATTTCTGCCTTACTGTTTCTAATGTGTGAATTTCCTATATAGAGGCAGCACAAAGCTTTTCAGTAATGTAGACAAACTCAAGTTTTGCCTTCTCACAGGCAAGGACAAAATTATAGACTGTCTTCATCCTCAGGAGCAGCAACCTCCATTATAGCAGGAAAGCTAAACTGCGTGCCCGGAACAAGGATGGGTGGCTGGGAAGGCTCAGTGGGAAGTTTCAGGAGGCTGAGAAACATCACTGTGGATGGGAAGGGACTCTCTCCCCTGGCTAAGAACTTTTCCTATCTCATTGGAGGGACTGAAACCCAAGGTAGAGGTTGAGGGAAACAAAACCCCAGTGCACTGATCAGGCCATCACCTTGTCCACAAAGTCGAGGACATCCAGCATGGTAAGAAGGAAAACTGTTTCGTACTTGATCAGCCACACAATTCCAGCACTGAGTGTTGGAGAGGGTGTGTGACAGCATGCTCATGACCCTGTCAAGAGGCCATGCCTTGCCAGGGGTGTGAAATGAATGCGGCACCTCATCTCACTCCCCTCTGGAGAGGAAGAGAGGTTTTGCTGTTCGTCACACAACTTCACTCTCTTAGTGTGGGAAAGAGCTGTTGTGAGCTGCGGGAGGACAGCAGGAGGGTGCAGGGGCCAGACACATAGCCAAGAACTGAAAAAAGAGGCAGTGGCATTGGAGCCAGGCGTATGGAGATGGAGGGTAATGACCCGTCTATCACCATCCTGTTGTCCCAAGCAACCGCCTGTGCGCAATCAGCTCGCTCTGTGAAAGCTGTGCTGCCCCTCACGTTTTAACCTGTTGTGAGCCTTTGCATGAGAATAACGTGTCTGTTATTACATGTATGTAATACCGCAGTCTTCTAGTATGTACCATCTCAGTTACAGGAGGAAGACCTGAGTCTGCAACATTAAATTCTGTGCTAATCCTTGGCCCACAGACAGCAAATTAGAACTAATCAAGCGCTGTGCTCAAAAAGGCAGGAAGTCAGAGACTTCTTTCTGCAAACAGCTTGGGTAGTGAGAGAGGACAGGTAACACAAAATAACCCCGCAAGCCTTCAAACTTTTGGGCACCTACAGAATTCAAGAGAATATAAGAATTCTCTATTTATTTTTTTTTTTTCTTTTCTTCTTTTTTTGGCAGTGAGCCCACGACTTTTGCTCCACAGTACCAAGACTCTTCCAGGAAATGAGTAGCTTTGGTGTGCCTTTCCCAACACTCACAGTCTCCCTTCCCGGTGTGCTGCGGAATGATGGCACCTGGTCACATGTAATAGTGCCTTCTCTCTCTTCCTGGCCCAGCTGTTGGTGAGTTTATGGTAGTAAAAAATGAGGTGCTTAATCCCATTTGGGAAGTGCTCAGTGCACCTAATTGAGCAAAGTCAGATACAGTAATAGTGATAATAAGCTAAAGTCTAATTTGTTACACGCATGTGCAGGCTTGATAAAGACCTATCTATGACCTAACCAAAGGTTAAAAGTGACTTGAAATCACTTCACATGACAAAGTGAGGAGAAGTATCATAACCTCAGCTGTATTTTATGACCACTTTTATGTCTGTCAGTGACTATACATCTCCATCTCTGTGGAGGAAATCAGGCTCCTTACTGCAAAACGACAAAATTTGTGCCACCACATTTTGTTCAATAAAGGTTCCACTTTCAAGATGTTGTTCTGTTCTGGGTATACAGTTAACCTCTTTCAGTGTAACACAGTATCTTAGTTCAATATAGCACGTAATATACAGTTTTTACCTTTGAAAATTATCTAGCTTCTACACTAAAATTTCCTGGCTGAAAATTGCAAAGCAGACAAACCATTTATAGTTCATATTTTCTTACAAATGTATAATTACAGGCTCCCATAAAACAGGTTTATGAAATGTGAACTGTTCCTGACTAGTGATGTTGAAGTTGTTACAATGGCTTATTTCCATTAGTTGCAACATCCTGTAATCTTAGGAAGAACACAGTGACTTAAATATCGAATAAAAACAGGGCATGAAAGCATGAAAGAAACCGATTTAAGGGTCTATTGATATTAATGGGCAACAGTGATTTTACTTTAATTTTATTCTGTAGCAATCCAGATACACCATTCACAAAACCACACTGCAGGCAAGTAAGGAAGACGTATTTACTATAGGACAAGCGGATGATGTTATTAGTCAAGCAAAGACAAAGACAAAATGAAAACCCAAAATTAAAAGTAAGGATGAGGGAAAGTGAACAGAGCTGTAAGCTGAAGGAAGGTACAGTGCCTGTTGGCAGTTTTTTGTCTTAGATTGTAAATTTTTTGAGGCAGGGAGTGTCTTTCTGCCCTGTGTTGAGATCTAACTCCAGGACTTCTCAGGCATTAAGGCCAGTTTCGTTCCTCCCAGGGGGACAGGAGGGGTGTTAGGATAAAGAGCTGTGGGGCAGAGTCCTGGGGGCTTGTACTCACTACACCTCCTGGCAGGCACAGGATTGGGGGACCATGTCAGATGCTCTTCTGCTTCAACTCCTTTCTGACTCACAGCAGGAATTTAGTGTGACAGTCGTGCTCATTATGGTGTTACAGAGGTCTGGTAGCAAGAAAATACACCATAAAGCCATGTCTGTTTTGCATCCAGATCAGCTTCTTGCCACAAGCAACTGCCAAGTTTTCCCATGCCTGCTCTCACACTGCCCGTGTTAGTCCAGCTCAGTAGAGTCGGTCCTTGTTGCTACAAGCATGCAAACAATAATCAGTAACAACATGGCCTCTGTTTTTGAAATGCTTAGAACAGCAATGTTTTGGGAAAACCCTCAGCCAACATGTAAAAATAAGACCTAGTGCTACAGGTCGGCTTTGTTGACTTTAAGAGTGTTACTATTTGACCTTTCGAAACCTAATAAAAGATTTACTCTAGCACACAGATACATGCTGCTCTGTCACACTTCTCCAGATGGGGAGACTTCAACTGGTATAAGGCGAGCTATTTCGGGGGAGCACGCTGTGCCTTGCAGGACTAGGGCACTGAATATGTGTGTAACAAACAGCATGCACACAGGCCCAGTTGTACCAGTGGCAGATGCTCACTTGTGCCAGCTTCGTATTTGCATAAGCAACCGAAAGAGATGTGCTTGCAAATATACATGTTTATTCTACTTAACACACTGTGAAAAGCCCAAATGCAAGGGGACATTACGATTCTGAAGTTAAAACACTAAAAAGTTCATGTGCAACTATAAATCTGCTCTTACATGACCATACATCTGTCCTGCTGTTTGCACAAAGCCGCTGTCAAAATCTCAGCATAAAAACCAGAAATGCCCTGCAAGTTGCTGACACTCGTGAGAATTGAAGTGATTTTGCACTATACTAAATCGAGGGAGGGAAGTGAGTGACATGTTCTTCAAAGCTGCATGAAAACAAAATGTAAATTTAAGTAAGAGACCATATCACGGTGCAAAGTTAGTATTTGGTTTAAACAAGTTGTAACTCAGTGTTTAAAAAATGCGATTTCCTAAGTTTCTCTGAGGGAAAAGAGCAAAATGAGAATCATGCTGTATTTGCTGTTTCCTCGTCAAAGTGCGCAGACAGCACCAGAGATGGGGAAGTGAAATTGCTTGGGGTAGATGGATCATACATTCAAGATATTGTAGAACATGGCTGAAATGTCTCGGATCGCTGTCATCCACTCAGACTCCTAGTTGCTGCATGCTCTACCTGAGTCTATTTTGAGGATTTAGACAGACTCTGTGTGGTGGCGCAGGCCTCATCCTAGTGCTTTTTATGGGGATGCATTTTATCCCAGTTGCATAACTGTCAACAGCTGCAGTCCATAATAAATGTCGTATATGACAGTTGTTAAGTGGACCTTTCTCTCTTGCTGCAATGTAACTGGCATGGAAAAGGTGGAAAACACAGTAAATGGGAAGCAGCAAGTAACCTTGCAGTGCTTCAGTTGCTGTATATATCCTTTCTATGTGAGGTTAAAATGTTTTTCGCTTCAAGGCAGCATATATATGCTGACAGGAATTCAGTTTAAACACGAGATGCCATTGGTAAGAGGCCACAGACACAAACACAGGCTTGCACCACGTTGTGATCTAGCTTTTTGGAATTTGTGACCTTCAGCTCCAGGAACACGGGCTTGGTAAGATAAGAAGAGCAGCTCTCCTAGCTTACCCCTAGATAGGGAACTGATAAACACTAAGTAGTTTGGCATGCCTTTCTGCAGAGTGCAGGGCTATGCGTACGTATGACATAATTACAGTGCAACTTTTTACACTGGTAGTTTTTATAAACCATCATCCACCAAGGCAGACCTCCCACATCAGGAAAGCCCATATGTCACAGGAATCAGCAACATAACTTTGCCAAAACAACACAGTTTAGAACGTCAGCAGCTTTCTAAGAGATCCAGTAAAGCGAATATCTGTTTGAGTTATAAGTCATCGCAATTGTATGGAACACCGCCGAGGTGCGTATGTGAGTATGCCCATAACTATATTCCCGTAAGCTTCCAGTGCATTACAGGAGCTTTGCCCTATGCAATCTCCTGGGCTTAAAAGCATTTTCAGTATCCACAGATATAATGAGCTTAGAAGACTGAAATAATCAATACCCTTTATTTATGTTTTTCTCATACACTGAAACAATTAATAAAAGCTTGCAGAGCCTTTGTGGGCGTTTTGTTACAGACATCAAGACATGCTACTGCTAATGCAGCAGTGCAAGTTGTGGGAGGGGAGGTATATACCCCTGTAATGACGGTTCCTCAGTGCTGGGGAATATACCACCAGAGGGTAATCAAAATCGTAAGTGTGCACGATACCAAATGGTACTGAAACGATTGAGTGGTAGTACTATTGCAGCATGACAGGGCTAACAGTAGTAGCTTTATGCATTGTTCTGCATTGCTTTTTATCATTTATAGATCCTTCTGGACAGAAGTAAGGCAGCGGTAACCATATAGTCTCTCTGCTCATGCAGGGGGCATAGAGGTCACGCTGCCTTTGCATCTGCATTTCAGGACTCCTCCCTCTGTCCTGCTGAATGCCCTGTACCCTGGAGTCTATTGTGGCATAGAGGACCTAGGAGACAAGTTGATGGAAGAGGCTGGCCTGCGACACTGAGCTGTCTTCTGCAGGGGCTGTGGGGAGCTGGAGGTGCTCCAGGGCAGCTTTGCACCACAGCTTTCACCGTGAGGTGAATGCCCTCAGAGATATGGTGCAAATTTGGGGTTGTCCTGTGGAGGGGCAGGAGCTGGACTTGATTATCCTTGGGAGTCCCTTCCAGCTCAGGGCATTCTTTGATGCTATGAAGTTTCCCAGGATAGAACCATCAAACCAAATGAGAACAGGAAGCAAAGGCAGACAGTTCCTCACATGGCCTTCGAATCCCACTGATCCCATGACATCCTAGTTGTACCATGGGTCCTAATGATACTACAATAGCTTTTGATTTAGTATCATGACAGACTCAGATATCTGTCATCACTAATCTTCCCAAACAGTAAGCCAAGCCTGACATGCTACTCAAGATTATCTCATTAGTTATAATCTTTCTCTAAAGCTAGCAGTAAGCTGTATCTCATGCCATGTAATAAGTCAGTCTACCATTGTATGGTGCTTATGGACTGAGGCTTACACTGACTTCCAGTTGCATCAACTCTTTTTCTTTCCAAGAAAGAATATCTTTGCTTTGGACAAATGAATTACATATTGGCAGAGTGGACAATAACAATCTCTAGCTCTCTCCATATACAAAATTAACATGGCTGATCAGACACTGTTTCACCAGCAGAAGGTTTAAAAATGAATACCCTTATTACCACTGGTTGTGCAGGCTTTGGTGTGCACACTGGCAATGCATTTACACACAGTGGAAACCTCTGTTGGTGGAGGGTTTCACTAGTGAAGGCTCAACTTTGGGGAAAATCCCAGAGGAGAAACATATTTTCAAGGAATCATGAAGTTCATCTTGATCAAAAGATCTATGATCTTAGGAAGCTACAAATCTGTCCTCTGAGCTCTGGAGCAAACAAACCATGCCTGAAACGCAGGAACATCCAGGGCCAAGACTTCCCAGGTGAAAGGAGGATTCAGTTTTGTGTTCCCTTAGCTCTACCTACTCCCTCCACTTGCAACATGGAAGAAGCAGGGCTACAAACAGCCGGCTGACCTAGCTTCCACTAAAGGAGTTGCCTCCACCTGTAGGCAAAATTTTACCTTGTGTTACACTGATGCAGTGGCAGTGAAGTCAACTGGGACTTGCAATCTAGACTCACTATTTAGACCACAGTGATTCATTGTCATTTGAACTGCAGGTAGCTCAGTGATGCCCTAGTTAGGGATGTGACGAGGTTTCTAGGCATAGGAATAATGCAAATGGCAATAACACCTGCTGGACTAAAGTAGCATTTAGTTCTTGCTGTGCAAATTACATATATTTTGTCCTTTAGCCCCACCACATTTAGCAATACACCGTACATCAAGATCCGAGCTACACTGGCCAGACATGTCCTCACTTAATATTTGTACAAGTCATAACACGGGGACAGCTGATGGCTCAATAACGAACAGAATGACAGCAATAAGTAAGAGCAACGTTATTTAATTGTATTTGGCTTGCTAATAACGTGCAGGTTGTCTGTGCATGCAGTGGTTTCTATCATCCAGCTCCCATTGCACAGCTTGATCGCATCCCAAATCTGCGTGAGGACGAGGCTGTGTTGCGCACTTAGGGCTGCACAGGAGCCACATCTCACTCACTCCGACCAGTCCCCTGGCTGGGAGACCAGAGCGATGGGACATACTTGTTAGCGCGCCTGCCTTGAACACAGATAAAGCACTAAGTGCTGTATCCACAAAACAGGTGCATTACTCTCTGCTAAGATGGATTGTCTCTTCTTTTTCTCATTCAAGTCATTGGTTCTTTGATGTGAAAGAAACCAGGATTGGGCTTTTTGGAATTGACTTAAAATAGCAAAAATCCAACCTAATATGAATTTTCCAATGATAATCACTTCATGTCATTAATGAATAAGCACTTCTATACCATTTTGGAGAACTGCCACCATTAGGAAGTCTGCTTTCTTCAGAAGGAAGACTATTCACTAGGAAAGGAAAGGTCAAAGGCAAGTATTTTGTCTGAACGATCATGACTATTCCTTCTGACAAGCACTGTAACAATTTCTGGCATGGTCCTTGAACTGAATGAAAACGTAGCTTGAATAGCCTTATCGTGGAATGTTTGGAGTGTAATTTTCTATCCTGAGTTTTTATTTTAGACCAGTATTGGAAATGAAAAAATAATGCAGTCTTGTTTCTTCCCAAAATGTACTAGCCATTATCTCAGGGCTTACCAGTTCCTTTCTTCTCCTATTACCATCTGGAGAAAGCTTTGGAAAAGCTTATTTACTGGGAGGGGGAGAGTCTTTTTCAGGCCCTTCTAACAAAGAAATTCCTGCTTAGTACAACAATGAAAAGTAATTAGCAAGTGTTCCTGATCCAAGATCATTTGAGACCATTTCAGACCATCTGTACTAGAGACCTTACTAGCAGCAATACATTTAGGAATTTCATTAATTATATGTTTTTAAAACACACAATTGAAGAAGAAGCAATCCTTTCTAAAGCCCTACCTGACATTTCTTTGCTACTCACATTACCTGCTTCTCACTTCAAAAATTGCATAGTGGCAAGTTTGTATAAGCTTATTAGGTATATACTACATGTAAATTTACTGCAATACAATGGACCGTCTCCCCATTTAACCTGGGGAGCAGGAGCAGATCACTCTACCTCCTACCCTCAAGCCAGTTTGAAGCCCAGCTGCATTTATGCAAAGTGGCCCCAGGCCTGCCCCATCCATCGCCGCACTCCTGCATGTCCCAATGAGCAAGAAAGGGCGTAGGAGATCACAGAGAAACAGAATGTGTTGAGACCTCAACCCTTCTATGCGTGAGAGCAAGTGATGGCAGCAAAAAGCAGTACTATTGCAAAGAAAAATCTCAGCAGAAAATGCTTTGATAGTAATAATAATAGTTTTTTACAGTCAAGCAACCTGAGATTCTGCAGAGTGATCATAAAACTGTTTCAGCTGCAGTTTTCTGTCTCCAAAGTTCTTTATTTCTCTCGTCAACTGCTTATACATGAAAGCTTTGCTATAAAAAGCCATGGGAGAAAAGTAATGTGACTTGTATGTTAGACAAAACCTGGAGCTTGCAACAATGTGTCGCACGAGACATCTATTTTTTGGTATGATAAACTTTTTGACTCCTAATTGTTGATAAGAGGTGGGAAGAGGCAGTACAGATTCTGCTGTAGCAAGAGTTGCAAAGCAAACAACTACTTTGTCATTTGCTTCTCAACCCCCTCCTTCTGCTCAGCACCCCAGTTCCCTGTGAAGGTGTACCTAACAACAATAGTAATAACAATAACAACAATAAATAGAAACTCCTTCGCACACAATCCTGTGAAATTATATAAAGCAAGCCAAAGCTTTATAGGACAGAACAAAACCAAGGACAGAATAAAAAGCAGATGGGAATGTGGTTAATTGGAGAGGAATATGTTTTTGATATGGGAAGGCAGCCTTGCTAAATTTTTGATCGAACATATCTGCACTGTGAATAGAAATCAAAGTCAGGTTGTGAACCCTGAGGCACTGTGTTCATATGAAAACATATTTTGCTTAGGTAGCTCCCAAAGGCTAAATATGCTGACCACTGATAATCCTTGTCAGTTGCTTCTTTACCTCTAATGTTATTGCCTGTAAGAAATGTTTGTAATAATGTATTTGATAGCTCTAATTTCCATTAAGGAAACAATAAATCATGTCATAGGTTTCTGAATTCACACGCATAGGGAAGGAATGACTTTTCCGGGACAGGATTATTTTCTGTTTCTCTCCCTGCACATGCAAGTCTGTCCAGTTCCAGTAATGAGTGTGGAGCTGAAAAACAGTGTTTGTTGCCTAATCTCATACTTCTGTGTTCTTACATAGCTTGTGCTTCCAGACACATGTCAGCATGGGGACATCTGAGAGCCCAGCTTCCACGCTTCTCTAAAAAGGTCTGAGATTTCCTGATTGCAGACAAAAGTCCCATATGGATGTACAATTTATCATTCAATCAGTCTCCTGATTTTGGAATACTTCAAGTTAGCAAAACTATTTTCCCACCTGTTTCTTTGCCTCCTTTTTCATAATAGGGAGGAAAGGAGGAAAGGGAGGAAGGCACAGACTGAAATTTTATTTTACTTCTGTGTGAGCCGTGCAAGGGGAAAGGCTGGTAAGTTAGACGCCTTCCTCCTCACTGCTCTCACACACATAAGGGTCAGGCTCAGTTTGGCTCCTAAGGCAGAACCAATAACGGTAACAATTTACCGTAAAACGTAATGAAATAAGATCCTTAAAGCTGACAGTCCCTGGTGTTCAGAATTAATAAAAATATATTTTAATTCATGCAATAACAGGAGATACACTGCTGTCCTTCCTCAAATATACAAAATAACAGGAGGTGGCTTCCCGTCAGCCAGAGCAAAAGATACTTTATGCCTTTGGACCTCGGTTCCAGGCACCAGCACATTCCAGATTCTACTGGTTTTTTGGCCCCCGTTACGTGGACTCTCTATTGCTTGAGTTAATCTACTGGCTGGATTAAATTCTTGTTTTTAAATCTGAGAGCAAAATGAACAAAGAGAAATCCAAGAAGAAATTGAGCAAAACATGACAAGGAGGTGAAATCTTGTTTTCCACATATAGGGCCAAATGTGAAGTCAGTGGAGTAACTTTGAATGTACAGTGGTGGAGCTGAAGGCAGGATTTGGCCCTTGAAGCCGTGGATTACTAGGTTTGGAAGAGAACGCTGGTTGTTCCATTGCAGCTTGGCTCTGACAAAATATGACTTCTGGACACAGTCCCAACAAGACGGGAATTATTTCAAACAATAATAATTTTGTTTGCATAGCATAGGATTTCACTCAGTTATAAATACATCTTTTAAATTAAATTTCCCTTGAAAAACAATGATTTAAGGAACAAAGTGGTTAGTTAAACTCAGGGTATTCTCTGTGAAATCTAGAATTGGGGTGGGGGCTATTGGAAGCCCAAACCACTGCTTAGTTTTTGCCATGACCACAAGAATAGGATGTTCAATCACAAGCAGAGAGTAAGCTGGCCTCATGGTTTCCTTTGCCTTTCCTGTAACGAGACAAAAAATTCACAGGCAGCAATGGCACAGATATTTTTTTTCTCTCTCTCCCCCTGCTCAGTGAGGACAGGCAAACCATGGCTTTCAAAACACTTCATCTGTGGACCACACACAGCCTGAGGTTAACGCTATTATTGCTCCTTTGTCAGGCCCTTTTCGTCTGCTCTGCCAAATGAATTGCTTGTTTCTTTATTAAATAGGATTCTTTTTCAGTAGCCGTCTCCCTTAACCTCAAAATAAACCCCTTCCCTAGGAGAGAAAATTCAGCTGTGTGCTGTTGTCCCCTTGGTGAAATGGCAGAGACAACATTTCACCAACGAAAGTTATGGAGTGTTCCCTGAACCCCTTACAGACAAGGCAAATGAAAGAAAAACTGAACATGTTTTTCCTCTCACTTTGGGGCTGAGGAGTAAGTGTATGGTCCTCAGGTTGAACTTTGGTTACTCCAACTTCTTTAACTCTTTTCAAAGACAACTAACCCTTCAGAAAGTAAAACTCAACTTAAAATTAGACTTTTTTTACAAAGTATTAATTTCCTCTTAAATTAGTACCTATCTATGAGATATAAGAAACTCTATCTAGAAGCCTTTCTGCTTTCTGGGATTTTTCAAGGAATGAGCAGGACGGTTATCTAAAAGAAAGATTTCTGCCTATGTGTTTGGAGTAGCTACCACTTAATGTATCTTTGGTCATTGTCAGCATTTCAAAGACTTCAGAAGGTTCCGTAAAATATCTACAGGACTATAATTATCTTCCCTCATTCAGTTTTCAGTTCACTGCTCTTATATTCATGTTGACTGTCCTTATTGTCCTCGGTCTATGAAAGGAAGTTCTGGATCCACAGGTCCAACGTTTTTTTATTTTCTGTACGGTAAATTTCCTTCTGGTGCAGTCCTTGTTTTACCCTTCCCTTTGTCTTCCTCTTCTCTCTCACCAGTTTTGTTTTCCTAATTGCATATTAATCCCTCGCTTGTTCACCTGCCCCATTATGTATTGGGTTTCATCTTCACTCTGCTGTTTGCCCTCATGATCAGCCAGTGCCTAACTTTCTGCCTCTGCATCACATAGCATTCCTGGCTGTGCCGTGCTGTCTGCTTAGGGAGTCCTGTTTGCTCTCAGGCTGGGAGCAGAGCACCCTCCAGAATGGTGTGGTGTGCCTTGCTGTGAACCTCAGGGCTAATGGACCCCAGGTATCACCCCTTCTCTGTCCCTACGCTTAGTATCTCTGCCCAGAAGACTGGGGCTAATAAATGCACAGTCTTGATCTAGTCAGATCAAGATCTGAATCCTTCTTTGGCTGACTGGCAGGTGACAGTTAAATCTTTCCTTTCAGACTCACTCAAGGAAATATTTTGATTTCTTCCATATGGGATTTGTACTGTATGAAAAAGATAATTTCCTATTTTGCAGAAGGTATGCTGTCTGGAAGTGTGGTGTATTCCCAAGAAAGGCTGGTTTTGTAGTGGGTTTTCCCCTGGAAAGGACAATCAACATGCCAAATTTGGTTGGAAGTGCTCTGATCAAATCCAAACGAAGTGAATTTCTTTACTTATTCTGGGTAATTATTCTGTGGTTTGAAGCCTGCTCTGTTCTGGGAAGAGGGGAAGCAAGGGCAGCTGTGAAGTGAACCTGCTGGCTCTACAGCCACAGGATGGGCCGCTCCCACTGGTTCACCCTCTTCTTACCCCTCTACCACTTCTTGTGCTGTGTTCCTCACAGAACAGGAGCATTTCTTGGCTGGGCTAACGTGGGGACAGAGGCAGGGACTCAGCCCCTCGCTCGCCAGGATAGAGATGGGCAGTTTAGCACCTCTGCCCTTGCATTGAGGCAAAGATGGCTTCCTAGGCTGAACCATGAATGAACGGCAGGGGAATTTCACATCTCTGCTTCTCTGGAGTAAGCAGACACACACAGGGCCTACAGAGACAGAGAAATGTTCCTTGGCACACCTTAAACTGGGGTCACTCAGCACCTTCTACAAGAAACCCATGAAATTAGCCAAAGCAACAGATTTCTGATGAGTTTGAGTAATACTCATCATTTAAAACATTCAAGTATACACCATTCCAGATGAGATCTGTGTTTAAACAGCAAACCTCAGTATAATGCATATGTACTAAAGCTGTTTGAAGCTGGCATCTATGTTTTGCACTTGTGTGTGGCAGCAGACTATTATAAAATAAATTTTCCAGAGAAAAATTAACAGGAAAATGTGGTTTTGTACTCTTAAAGTTTCCCAAGACAGTGGTCAAATCAGCTGGATATCATGTTGAGAGGATGAGACTACCTGAAGTAGCATCCAGCAGAAGAGTACCTAGACAAATCATCCCTTCTGCCCTTTGATGGAGTCCATATTGCTGAAGGAAAGATAAGTTACACTGTGGCATTGACAAACTGCTTTTTTTTCTCACTGGGACAAAATAAACCAAAGCAAACTCCCAAGAACAAAATAATCTATGTGTGTCACTGGGTGGTAGGACTTTTCCCCTGTGAGACAAATGCATGACAGATTGTACTGGGCAGGTACACAGCAAGGCTACTGGCTATGTTAAGACAGTGCTGAACCAAACACATGGGGAAGGAAAACGTAGTGACATCTCCACCAAAATATGGATTGTTATGAACTTGTGCAAACAAATAATTAATGTCATAATATGCAATATGACATTTCTGTGTGAGGGAAGCTTATATTTAGGGATGTTATATGTATAGACATAGAAGAGAAGAGCTATATGGAAAAGTGGGAGTTTATTTCAGTTAGTAGAATCATAGAATGTCCTGAGCTGGAAGGGACCCACAAGGATCACCAAGTCCAACTCCTGTCCCTGCACAGAACAGCCCCAAATTCACACCATATCTCTGAGGGCATTGCCCAAGTGCTTCTTGACTATTGTCAGGCTTGGTGCCATGATGCCTCCCTGGGAAGCCTGTTCCAGTGCTCCACCACCCTCTGGGTGAAGAACCTTTTCCTAATATCCACCCTAAACCTCCCCTGGCACATCTTCCTGCTGCTCCCTTGGGTCCTATTGTTGGTCACCGGAGAGAAGCAATCAGTGCCTGCCCCTCCTCCTCCCCTTGTGAGGAGGCTGCAGAGTGCAATGAGGTCTGCCCTCAGTCTCCTCTTCTCTGAGCTGAAGAAACCAAGTGACATTAGCCGTTCCTCATTCGGTTTCTCCTCTAAACCCCTCATGAACTATGTGGCCCTTCTCTGGACACTCTCTGGTAGCTTTATATCCCTAATATACTGTGGCACCCAAAACTGCACACAGTAATCAAGGTGAGGCCACACCAGAATGGCTAGCAATACAGAGCTTGATGCACCCCAGGGCACGGTTGGCCCTCTTGGCTGCCAGGGCATACTGTTGGCTCATGCTTAACTTGCCAGTGACCAGAACACCCAGATCCCTCTCTGCAGAGCTGCTTTCCAGCCTCTCGTTCCTCAGTCTGTATGTACATCCAGGGTTGCCGTGCCCCAGGTGCAAAATCCAGCACTTGCCCTTGTTAAATTTCATGTGGTTGCTGACTGCCCAGCTCTCCAGTCTGTCCAGATCCCTCTGCAGGGCCTCTCTGCCCCTGAGAGTGTCAACAGCTCCTCCCAATCTTTTGTCATCAGCAAACTTAATTAATATTCCTTTCAGCCCTGCATCCAAGCCCTTAACAAAGAAATTAAAGAGTACCAGCCCCAAGATGGATCCCTGCAGAACCCCGCCAGTGACTGGCCGCCAGCCCAATGTAACCCCATTTACTACGACCCTTTGAGCCCAACCCACCAGCCCATTGCTCACCCACTGCATTACGTGTTTATCCAGCTGTGTGCTGGACATCTTGTCCGGGAGGAGACTGTGAGACAGTACTGAAAGCTTTACTGAAATCAAAAAAGATCACATTGACTGGCTTTCCTTGGTCAACTAGGTGGGTGACCTTGTCATAGAAGGAAACCAAATTTGTTAGGCAGGACTTTCCCCTTGTGAACCTGTGCTGGCTAGATATCCATGACTGTGTTGTCTTCCAGGTGTTTTTCAATAACTCCCAGATCATCTTCTTCATAATTTTACCAGGCACAGAAGTGAGACTGACAGGCCTACAGTTACTGGGGTCATCCCTGTTGCCCTTCTTGTAGACTGGGACAACGTTTGCCAGTTTCCAGTCAACTGGGACCTCTCCAGATTCCCAAGAGCATTGAAAAATCATTGAGAGAGGTCTTGCTATGACATCAGCCAGCTCTTTAAGTACCGTTGGATGAATCCCATCAGGCCCCATCAACTTATAGGGATCTAGCTGGAGCAGCAAGTCCTGCACAAGTTCAGGGTTTATTAGGAGTTTATTGTTCCCATAGTCATGATTCTCCAGCCCAGGTCTCTCAGGGTCCCAGAGCCCATCATCAGTGTTGAAGACTGAGGCAAAGAAATCATTAAACGTCTCTGCCTTATCCATGTCCCTGCTTGTGAGGTGACCATTCTCATCAAGCGATGGGCCAATGTTATTTCTGGCCTGCCTTTTGCCATTAATGTATTTTAAAAAGCCCTTCTTATTGTTCTTCACAGTATTGGCCAGCCTCAACTCTAATTGAGCTTTGGCCGCACGTTATTTCCTCCCTGCAGTGGCAAACAGCATCCCTATGGTCCTCCCATGTCACCTGACCTTGCTTCCACTGGCCATACACTTTCTTTTTTCTGCTTATCTCTAGAAGAATATCCCTGGTCAGCCAAGCTGGCCTTTTGCCTCACCTGCTCGACTTCCTACTCTTTGGGACTGCCTGCTCCTGTGCCTTTAGGAGGTGGTACTTAAAAAGCGGCCAGCACTGATGGGCCCCAGCACCTTCAAAAGCTCTTTCTCAGGGAACCTTACTAAACAGTTCCCTGAGCAACCTGAAGGCTTCCCAGAGTTGAGGTCTTGCTGGCAGCTTTCCTCCTGTCACCATAGATTTTAAACTTGACTCTTTCATGGTCACTGTGGCCAAGGCGGCCCCTGATCTCCACTTCACCCATGACCCCTCTCTGTTAATAAGCAACAAGAGATATGTTGCTTATTAGACATGCAGAGGACCACCACAAGAACAACAACAACAACAAAAAAAAAGAGCTTGTTTTTATCACACCCAACTGGAAATCACAGTATATTTCTGATAAGAACCTAGTTGGTGTGAAAATCCTATCGGAGATACCGCAGAGATGTCATTTTGACCACCCCAGTAGAACTGTTCATAGCATAGGAGGTCAGAAGGGAAAGTATGGAACTGAAGGCTAGACACCTGTTTCTTGAAGGAGGAAGGAAGTATGGGGGTTGCGAGCCTGCTGTTAGCATTGCCTGATGCAAACTGCACACTGCGATCACACAGATGGCTTGTAAATACTTGGTCCCTGGCAGGAGCACAGCTGGACCCGGCATTGTAATCCACCAAACAGACAGGAGGAAGTGGTATCTTCTCTTCTGAAAAAGGAACCTGGGAAAGCACCAGGCAGAGAGAATATATGAGAAAGCTTGCTGTGAAAAGCAGGTGGCAAACGAAATATTGATCTCTTTTGGTCCTGTGTAGCTGGCTGTGTAGGTGTCTGGGAATTGGCTAACTGGCTGGATGAAAGGAGTTGCTTTCCCTGAGGAGATACAGGCAGAGGAGTTGTAATAACTGAAAGACTTCCTTGATACCACATGCAAATAACTTCTGTTTAGCAGAGCAAACTGCACCCAAGATATGGTGAGTGACAGAACCCAAACTACAATCCCTAGGTATGATCAAGTGCCTGCTATGAAATCATAAATGTGCCACTGAAAAGGGCAGGGAGCGCTTTTGAGGGGAAGTTTCTCCAGTAGGTCTGAAGTAAGCGGTGTTCAGTACCGTCCATGGAAAACACTGGCAGGCACAATCTCAAAGTGTCTCACTGAGCTCATCACAAGCCTCCACTATCAGCAGCTGACAAGGGGGCAGGTTAGGAAATTCAAACGGCCTGCTATTCTTTTTGTCAGGCACTGGCACAATGCAACAAATACTTGAGTCAAGAAAATCAGAGAGCAAGGAGTCATCACCAAATGTGGTAAAAACAAAATTCAAATGAGTTACTCTAAATAAAAGTAGAAGGCAAGCAAAAAGTCACTATGAATAGCAGATTCAGCTAGCTTGGAATCATGTATGGCCAGCCAAGGAGGACGTTCCAAAGAACCGGGGAAAAACTGGGAACAGCATGTTCAGCTATTTTCCCTTACAAAAATTAGAGTTACAATATAAACATGACATCTCAAAATGTCTGACAAAAGGCTTGCTTTTCCCACAGGGCCTTGTGAATGTGAATTACAAGAAGTTAATGTTGTTGAAAGGAAGAAAACTGGATAATCTGAAATCTGGTGCTGGCAAATACCCTTGTGTGCCTTCTGGTCAGAAAAAAAGAAAAGGGCTGATGTTACCAACACTGCTAGAAAAAGGTAGGCTCTGTTTCCAGACGTGAGCAGCCATGGACATATATGTCAATTGTATCAGACATAGCAATGGAAATAACTGTGAAAAGCTTACCATAGCAATGTGGGAGGGTACAACCAGTAGAGAAGTGAAAGCAATTCATTTGATAAAGCTTATTATCAGAAATCTTTGTGCAGCTCACATAGCAAAGTACTACAGAAAGAGCATAAAGAAAGTCTGAGGGACACAAAAGGAAAAACCTGTGCGAAAAAATATGTTTGAATGTCAACATAGAGAATACAATGAATTTCCAGTTATTAGAAAGGAAGGTATTATATTATCACAGTATTTTATCACCAGACTCATCTCAGGTTGACATGTAAGCAAGGGTCACGCCGTACAACAGAGTAAGAGCTGCCAAATTTACATCAAGTGTGTTAAATGAATTTTTATAATTTTAGAAAGATTTTTTTTTCCACTACAACAGCCAGTTAATCTAACAAAATTTGCTTAACAATATGTTAGCTTCCATTTATATGGATGGTCTTGTAGGATGTGAGGGATCAGCTTAGTTATATTTTGTGTAACAGTCATTCTGCAGTCCAGTAACTGCTGGCAGTCTCGAAATGTATAGATCTGTGTAAGCAAGCTGAGTATATGTAAGTGTGTATATCCTTAGCGGATAAAAGTTCTTGGCAACCATCAAGTAATGGGAAACTTTTGGGCTCTAAAAATTGATGAACCTAGCATTTTTTAATTTCTCACTTCTTAGACATCTTTTCCAAAGGACTAAGTACATCTTTTCCAAGCAGTGAGATGCAGCTTAAAATGCAGTGTTGCAATGAGCATCTATCTAGTCTGGGAAAACAGGTTATGTTTTTAGACATATTAGCAAAAACTATTTCAATTAACCCATTTTAAAATATAATTTAGCCTCCTGCATGAATAATGAGAGGAACAGATTTAAAACAGAGAAGGCCTATGAATAGCTAACATATTTTCTAAGGCCCTGACTGTAAGGGGAGCTGAATTTTTACCTTAAAACACATCCAAACAGGCACTGATGCACTAAAAAATATTTTTCTTTCCGTCTCCAGATGAAGTCATCATAGCTGGCATTGTTTCATCAGTGCTGAATTGTAATTCTTGTGACAACACTGTGACACAAATCCCACAGCGTAGACATTTCTGTATCCCATGGAGTTTTTAATCTGAAAGACAAAACAGATAAACCAGGAGACAGCAAAGGATTAACTCGGAAAATTCCAAGTTCGTTTGTGTTTCTCCCTCCTCCCTTTCTTTGGCTTGATTGCAGCCTGCAGTCCTCTCAACCCGTACCTCCTACTGATGCTAATGCAGTGGTGATTGACTCCTCCCGTGCTGGCAGGAAATCAACCTCAAAGGGCTTCCAGTTTGCACCTCGTAGAACGGGCTTTGTCACTCTGAAGAGATGAGTTTACTGGAAGGCAAAATCCTGAATTAAATGAAAACTAATGCTTGTGTTTAAGAAATCTTGATATAACTTCTGTAGTGCAGAAGTATAATCAGTATGTCAACCACATCTGGAAGGTGCTTCGGTTTATTCAGGAGGAGACACTGGAATGTGAATGCAGGCTAGGCTGGGCCATTATAAACTTGAAGAATGTAGGTCAGGCACATTGTAAATCTGTTATCACATCTTTTTTCCAGAAACAAGATGAGAACATTTGAAAAATAAAAGCCAACCAAATCCTTAGGGTCAATTATTGGTGTTACACCACGGTTGAATTTGACTCAAAGATCAAAGTCATCATTTATAGTAAGTGATCTTTTATTTATGTAGTTAGGTGTTCATCAGTGTTTCACTTCTTGTGTCTTTATTAGCAGTTTCTTATTTTCCTTAATCCTCTCCCTTCTGCACTGCATGTCACTAGAAGAAATTACCTTCTAAAAAAATCTGCCGTTTTCTCTGAATGTAACAAAGGTTGGAAGTAGAGAAATGGTGGGCAATCCTGGCTGCTGACGCTGTAACAGCGTCTAGAAATGGAGGCTCTTTGGTAGAAACTTGTAATGATATTTCCACAGATAACTGCTATTTTTCACGAGTTTGTCTTGGTGATGCCTTGAGCAGGACCCTTCTCTCTGGCCCTTCCTGCAGTCAGGTTCACTTTCAGCAGATGTGAAATTGAAGTTCTTTCTTTCCCAGAGCACAGATGGTAATTTTCTGCCAGACCTCAGCTCTGAAGTTGTTAGGCAGATGGGAATGGACCATTTAGATATCTTTTGACAATTATATTATAGTTATATCATTCTAGCCTGCCCTCAGTGGGTGTGCCAAGGACTCAGGAAGCTAGAGTCCCCTACAGACCAGTGAAACAGGGAATTATCTCACTGATTCTTCCATCCACAGTTCATGGTGCTGCTTCTCAGGTCTCTCATCCCAACCTTGTCAAGCCTGGGTGTTCCCTTCAGTATAACCTCTCTCAGAGTAGAATGACAAGACTGGTTCTTGTCCAACATCTAGGAGAGGAATGAGTGACAACAGCCACTGAGAGACAACAATTCTCCAAAACATTTATTTGCAGATCTGTGGGTGAATTTATGAGGCCCAAATCACCAGAGCGTTGTGCAGATTCAAGGAACAAGCAGCAACCAGTGACAGAAAGTCTTCTGAACCAAGAGGTTATGTACCCCCAGATTTCTGCAGGCTCCAGAATCACAGGAATTGCACAGGTACACAAGCCTGATTCCTCAGGTTCCCTATCGAAAGCTTGACTCTCGTTGTGCAGAAATGGATAATGAGGTATAATTTTAGTTTAGTGAAAATTTTGTGTGCTGATAGCTTTTGTCCTGCATTTTTCCTTTTCCCCAGATAGCAAACACCGCAGTAATAATTACAGCAGTAGAGTGGATATTTCTCTTGCCTGCAAAGTATTTTAAGTACTGAAAAATATACCTGAGACATTAGGAAGCTAAAAGAGGGCGTAGTCTAATTTAAAAGGCAGTTATCCAGTTCCGGGTGGTTGGAGGGCAAGATCAGAGCATTCATTCATGATGTGGGTGGTCTGGACTGAGAGCTGAACTCTGTGCAAGGGAGTGCACTGCACAGTGGGAGAAAGAAAAGTTGAATTTATTACTTTTTTACTTTATTCTGTTGAGTAGAAGTTATTAATGGAATATCTGTAAAGGCAAAGTTGTTGGTAGAGCTGGCAATATTTAGTTTAATTTACTAAAGATATTTAAGAAGACCTTGGGAGAGAAGAGAAAAAAAAAAAAGAGGAAATTAATTTTCAAATTAAAAGTGGCTATGGGGTAAGTGCTCAGCTCTAAAACAATTCTGAATTTTGGAAAATCTGGATCCAAATCTCTTGGGCCATGGCAAGCTCTATTTCTTTTTAAAAATCTTTATTTTATATCCCCAGGGGTCCCCCTGTGCTTGTATCATTTGTAGACCATAACGCCTTTTTAGGAGGGGCAGGGTAGGTAGCTTCCTCTGGTGATGGCATAACAGGATCCCCACCATAAAGGGGGTTTTGCCAGTGCTACAGTGGTATAAATTAGCAAAATCAGCTTTCTGGCCAATAGGTTTGGATTCCAATCCATTACTCATAGGCAAAATACTCCATAATCATTTTACCAGTTTCACAAGCAAAGCTTTTTCAACCACATTTTAATCTGGTAGCCATTTGTCTGTCAAAGAGAGGAAATACTTTTTTTGTTTTAATTTTAAAGAAGAGTAATTGTACTTCTGTACTCTGTGGAACATGTATGCCTGAGTTTGCGATGCACTGAAGATGGAGCAGGTGCACGACTTCTGCAGCACTGCTGGGAAACACTGAACCAAAGCCTTTGTCAAGATCACTGAAAAAAGACCTATTATTAGTGGCACCAATCCCATGTATGACAGCACAGAGTTTGGCCCATTACACTTTTGAGGTCACTAAAGCAAGGTCACTAAAGACAGCAAATAGAGAAAATGGAGAAAAAAGTTATTCTAGAGCAGCTCAGTTGGAGCACGTGAATGAGAAAGCAACTTTTCCATCCATTTTGCATGTAATATACCCTTTCAAAATCAGCTATAATTGGTCTAAAAGGTTTAACCTATTTGAGGCAAGTTTAATGCTGGAATTTTTTTTAGAAAAATAGAAATTAATGTTTCCTAAATTCCGGGAAAAAAACAGTACATTCAAGTGCGTTCTATTTAGCTCTTGTTATGAGCTATTCCCTGCAAAAACTGTAGAGGGACCGGAGAGGATGTGGAGTCTCCATCCCTGGAGATATCAAAACCTACAGGTCTGGACTTGGGCAACCTGCCCTGGTTCACCTTGCTTTGAGCAGGGGGCTGGAGAAGACCACCTCCAGAGGTCTCTGCCAGCCTCAGCAGTTTTGTGATCCTGGGTCTGTATCCTGTCCCATTTTAAACAGGAGAACTTTGCTTCCAGGGACTCTTAAGTGGTTTAGATTTGCATGCAGCCAGGAGTTTAAGCCTGTCATCCTTCTGTTGTGGGTTAACCCCAGTAGGCAGCTGAGCCCTACACAGCCCCTTGCTCACCTCTCCCCAGGCAGGACAGGGGGGAGAATGGGAAGGGCAAAAGTGAGAAAACTCGTGGGTTGAGATAAAGACAGTTTAACAGATAAAGCAAAAGCTGCACGCTCAAACGAAGCAAAACAAGGAATTCATTCACTACTTCCCATCAGCAGGCAGGTGTTCAGCCACCTCCAGGAGAGCAGGGCTCTGTCCTTCAGCATCCAACAACGGCTACTTGGGAAGACAAAGACTTTATCCCCAAAGTCCCCCTTCCTCCTCCTTTTGCCCAGGTTTTATTGCTGAGCACCATGTCATCCATCCCAGCTGGGCTCCCTCTCAACTCCCAGTGCCCCCCCAGCTACTTGCTGGTGGGGCAGCGTAAGAAACGGAAAAAGCCTCAACGCTGTGCAAGCACTGCTCAGCAATAGCTAAAACATGGGTGTGTTACCAACACTCTTTTGGTCACAAATCCAAAACATAGCACCACACAAGCTACCAAAAATAAAATTAACTCAATCCCAGCCAAAACTAGTATACCAGTTCTTTTTATTACCATAGTGCTTATTTTCCTCAACTACCTCCTATGATCACTTTACATTGTCAGCAAAACCAATATTTTATAGTTATTCCAGCATTTTTATTTTGTTTAAACAGTAATTCGAACAAGCTAGTTCCGTCATTTTTTAAAAAAAGTATTTCTTTCCATGCATTGGATGCATTCAGCAACTCTGTGGTTGTAAAAGTCTTTGCCAAAAGAAACTCTGTAGCCGACTGGCGTCACATGTAACAGCTCCAGCAAGGGGAGCTCTTAGCTGCTGGCGCATTTCCATTCTCCTTTGTGTTCCTATAAATTAGGAGTCAGTTGTTTCAGATTCAAAGGGTGTAAGAGGGAACTGAAACTGGGTTTAGGCTTCCTGACTTTGCACTGCTATCAGACTGTTGTGCTGCGGGCAGCCATGAGCTACCAGATGTCCCAAAGCCGCATTGCCTGCAGCTTTCTATAACCGCTGTAGCTTACAAACTCACAGCGCTCACCTGGAGGGAAGAGATCTGCGTCACACACATTTTTTACTCGTTATGCTAACTAGAATTGTTGATTAAAAAAAGAAAAGAAAATTAGAAGGCACTCAATGGGGAACAGAGAAAAGGCAATTGGGACAGACTGGACAATGAACTGAAGGGGAAAACCAAACATTAACGCAACAGTCTATTAGCTATCACATGTAGCAGCGGAAGGCTGTTGGATGGCTGAAAGCAACACTCTGAAGAGAGAAATCCAGCCATCACCAGCCTCCTCCTGTGGCTTATTGCCTGGTGTATAATGTCCTGAATACATTAGATATTACAGACTCATTCATGACAAATGCGCTTTAATGGAACCAAAGGTCAGGGGCAAAATTAACGCTGGGGAGAAGGAACGGCCTAAATGTGTGCAGAAGGGAAGGAAACTGTTATTTCTATTTTAGCTTAAGGTAAAAAATTGCTGTGTGTTTGTGTATGCAAAGCTTTTCACTAATAGCTACTGAAAGGCCACAAAAGCAAGCAAAGAGTATGGAATTGCTGGGCTTATGAGCATACAAATGACAGTTATTATAAAAATCAGTTAAAAAAAAATCCTAGATATACTAGGTAAACATTAAAAGATGGTTTTAAACTAACAACAACAACAAAAAAAGATGCTAAAAGGCATGATGCATCCCTGTTGTGAGAATGATATAATACTTAGCCACAAAAAAGGGGACTTAGGCTTGCAATAGGAGCTTTATCCCAAGCTATTTCATTTTGCTTTGCCAATTTAATTCAGATTTTTGATGTACCTTTCTGACAATCTTGAGAAAATTGTACATAGAAGAGTCGCAAGAGACTCTCTTACAACTGGGACTTTATAAGATGTCAGAGAAGTAAATGTGGCAAAGACTTCAGAAATCATTAGGGTGTCCAGCTGAGTCACTGAAGAAACTGTAAGCAAATACTATGGAAACCAATAAGTCCCATTAGAGGCTGTATGCACATTTCTAACTTGCTCTGCATGCAAATGCAGCTCAGGAAAGAAATCCATATTTATGAAATCTGAATTAGCTTCAGAATATTTTAATAATAATAGCTTGATTAAGACCTAAGTAAAAATACGAAGCTCTAAAATGAGTTATTTTAATAATACAAAATTTTCCCTTCTGAAGCTTTGCCTAGAAAGAGTTAATCCTCATGGACTAAAGAACATAATACACATAGGAAAGACCTTTTGAATGGCTATTCATTTCTGTAATGTTAATGACACACAAGCAATTGTACAGGCCCCGCCCACACAATTAAGATGGCAATATCAAGCTTTCTTAAAACCAGGTATTGCCAAAACTTAGATTGCCTATACAATTGCTGTTCAGTCCCCTTCCATGCAAGCTTTGTAATAACATTGTTAGTTTTATGGGTAAAACCTATTTTTTTACACCGGAGTTGACCTTTAAGTACAGCATTGACTATTCAAAGAGCTCAACAGCCGTATGATATTTAGTCTTCACAGTTCAGCTAGTGACCTACTTGTTATCCACCATCTGAAGCGTACACAAAATTTTTAATTTCTGCATGTGAAGGGAAGCTACAGGAAAGATAATGATGAGATCATACCACTGAAGAAGGTACTGTAATGCACACAATGCAAGAGGACTAAATTAGGGATGCTCACCACAACCTCAAGGGTTGTTTTCCATGTCAGCCCTTCCTCAATAGGGGTCAGATCTAATGATCTGATTTCTGAATGTTATTTCCTGGGTTGTGGTTTTTTTTTTAATATCTGAAGACCCAGTAATAAGCTACTGTAAAGAACAGGGCTGAATTCTGATATGCACTGCTGCCATATAATTGAACAAGTATAATTATTATCACAAGAAGATTTATCACAGGTGTTATTCTTTCCCCAACATATATCCTGTGTCAAGGTGATGAAGTAGAAGAAACTGCCAAGGATATCCAGCCCAAATCTCTCTACCCGTGTCCCTCAAGAAGATGTGTGCTCCCATAGCTCTGAGCTGACTAAATGCTGTTGTTTATGTCTGGCCTGGGAGTACAACTTCCCAAAAAGCTAAGCAGAACCAGTTCCACAGCCACTGAAAAGGAGAATTTGCTCTCCCCTCCGTCCCCATCCCTTCTCCTCCATCCTGCTTGCACAATACTACTTCTTTCCTTGCACTGGCTGCCCTTTTGTTGGATCTTCCCTTGAAACGAATCAGCTTGTTCTTGTTTTAGCAGTAGTTTTCTGCCAAATTAGCGAATTCAGGCACAGCATGAAGGTGCCGGTGTTGGCACAAAATGAACTGGTGGAGGAGTACAGCCAGGAATGGAAAGAAGGGGAGAGGCAGCAGAAGACCTTCCTCTTTCTCAGCCATGAGCCAATCAGCCAGGTCATCCTTGCTGGTTAGCCTGGAGCCTCTGATCCTGCTGTTTTACCAAGGGTGCAAGAAGCAGAATTTTTAAGTTGAGCTTAAACCAGCATTCGCCTCAGCTGCAACCAAGTAGAACAGTGAGAGGTGCAGAAAAGACACTCCTCTGGCTCCATGGTGCTTTCTCTGCTTGAGCTTCAGCAGCTTCCCATACAGAAAGGAAGAACTACAGCTTTCACAGAGAGGTGAAAAGACATTTTTACAGCAGGAAGCATTTGGCAACTCAAACTCAGGGTTGCTCCCTGCTGGTGCTGTAATGTCTTGCCCAGACAGCAGTGCTTCGTTCAGCCCCCTACAGCAAGACACTGAGCTCTGCAAAGCCTTAAGATGTTGCATTTCCACAAGGCCTGTGGCACCTAGCTAAACTGATGACACTGTCTTGATGTCACAAACTCAGTCAACACTGCCTGTGACATCAATGTATGACATCACTTCAGAAAGTACTGTCTTCTGAAATAACAAGTTGCTCCTCAGAGTTTCCAGAGGATTTCTACGTCCCAACTCTGACTGTGAAAAGGATGAATAGGTCTTTCATTTCTGTCACTCATGCATCTAAACATCCAGTCTCTGATGGGTACCTCGCAATTAGATGAAGGTCTGGTGTAAAGCTGTGTTGGATTCTGTCTTGGCTGTCCCCATGATGGGCAATGGCAGGAAAATTATTTCACCTCCCTTTGCCTCCCGTGCCTGCCTGCTTCAGAAGGTGCTGTTGCAAAGTGCCATTCATTTGTATCTGTGATGGAAGTTTATATTTCCATACATTTCTTCTTTGGATTTCAGGCAAGGACTTGTGTGAGACATGATATTATCTCATCACTGGTGTCACATAAGCTCGTATTTATTGGGATTTATTTCTTGGCCATCTCAGAAGGAAATGATCTAATTACAGACCAATATAGTAGGAACATTATTATGTTAGCTGCCCAAGCCTTCTTATTATAAGACCCCTTTTTGCACTGTCTGTAATTTTGCAGTTTTAACTCTTTGACCTGATTTCTTTCATCCCATGAGGCTTCTTCAGTCTTTTTTTTAAATAAAATTTTCTGCCAACAACCATAATAATTTCCAAGAATGCAGCTGAAAAGATGCTATTTTCCTGATGCTAAATCTTCCAAATGTAAACTCCAGCCTACATGTAGCTTTGAGCAGGGACTAGAAATTCATGGTGCAGGGGGAGTTCAGGGATTGTCCTTTGAAAAATCAAATGAAGTTCAGTGATGTAGCAAACGTCTGGAAAAACTGCAGTTTGCACATGTTCAGTAGAGACTTGCCAGAATTTCCTAACGTAACTCTTCAGAGATGCTCTCTGCAGTGAGCACATAGACTTCATAAGGCTTTTCTGTGGCAGGAAGGTTTAACCTAATACCACTAATAATTGCTCCTTCAGATCAAGTTGCAGGTCTGTGCAGCAGATCTGAAGTTTCTAGCCTGCCGAGAAATCCCGTTATTGTCAGTACAATTACACGGTTGAAGTTTCCTTGTTTGCTTCTTTCGTAAGCTTAAGAAATTTGGCATAAAAACACTCCTTAAAAAAATACTGTATAAAACCATGCAAAGTGAGTATTATTATCCCCATTATACAGATTTGCATCTGAGATATGTGAGGTTTAAAGCCAAATGTATCCATTGGGTTTTGGGTATCCAGCCAAGAAGTAAAATTTGATTTTTTTTTTTTCTTTTAATTTATTTTTTGAGCACATGGCTTGACACAGCTGTAGCTGTGTGTTCTCAGACTCCTGCAAAACTGTTTCAGGTCTCAGAGTCAAGCACTTGAAGAATAGGGAATGTACAGGATAAAGACTAACTGCGAAAAACATGGAGGAAAAAAAAAAAGTGATTTCACACAGCCCATATCTGAACTTGCATTACATGGGGGAGCAGAGCTAAGATGGGAAAGGGACTTCCTGACCAAGGACTGACTTGCAGTAACACCTTTTTAACACAGTATTTCTGCAAAGTTACCCACCAAGATTAAACTTTTTATGATGTAAACAGGCATATTCATGTCCCAAAAAGTATTTGGTCAGACCTATTTCAATATCAGCTTAGTCTTTCCGTGTTTTTTTTCTTGTGTTTTTTAATATGAAAAAAAATAGTATGGAATTATTAGTATATTTTATCTTGAAGTATAACCACTGTTTGCACAATAATTACGGCAAATATTTGTACAGCAAAGATGCTACATACATACAAAGATGATTATTATTTCATTATATGATTAAACCTTTCATTTTGACATATTATGCAACAATTAATGCTTTTTATTTAAGGAAAACTGAAGTCTAGCTACAGTGATCACTGTTACACTGAACTCCGGCACAGGAAAAAGTTGATGATAACTAGATGTAATGTTAGTCATACAGTATTAAAAAATAAGCGGAGGAAATAAAACACATAATAGTTTCTTTAAAACTGTTGAGCCATTCTAACACACACACAAAACCACCTGTAATTATGATAAACACAACATCCCCTTTGCACTCCTGTGCTTACAGCTCTTGCAAATAGCACATATGGTTTGTGCTTTTAACAAGCGTGCTTAGACCCTTTTCTCCTAATGAACAACTGTATGCGTTGTAGTTGGGAAGCAAAACAAGACTAAGTTAAATACACTCTGGTTGCCTTAACTCAGAATTTCCTTGTATTATGGATTTATATTAAACCCCTAAGGTTATTTTAAAATTGTTTTCAGTGTTATTTTATCATTAATCTTATTATCATCCAAAAAAACTGGCTGCAAATGATTGCTTTGAGGATTGGCAAACACATTTATACAGCTTGAAACAATTTATTGAAAACATGTTGCTTACATAAAAGAACATGCTGTCTTTGTATGATGTTGGTAAGAAATGTTCATTTCTTGAATTTCCATTCTATTTATGGATTCTGACGACCGGAGAAATACAATTTAAAGTGCACCTACAGGTTGCGTACCTTTTTACGATCACCTTCTTTTAACCTCAAGAGAAGGGACCTTCACTGTCTAGCCATGACTTTGCAAGGGGCTCCTCAGCAGTAGCATACAGCAGCACACAAGCCAAGGCAACATGCCTTTTCAAAATATTTGATCTTTTCTCCAGAGGAGAAACCTGTAATCAGTCACAGTGCAAACTCCTGAACGCTGGTTTAATAATAAGAAGGATCTTCGTTTCAGTTCAGCAGAGCAATCCTTTTTAGCCAAATGTATTTCTGTGGGCATAGCAGCTACAATTAATATTTATGGTAACGCATTTCCTTACTTCTTTCCCCATATATTTTCCATCTCTATAACACTTCAGTCATATGTACATTTACGTAACTCCCTGAGATGAGATAATTATCTTTACTATTTTATAGCTGGGGAAAATGAGGTACAGCCAGAATCACACAGAGCATACCTAGAAGAGAAAAAGTATGAATCCTCCCAAACAGCAAGTCCCAGTTCCAACAAGATGAAATTTCCTCCTTCGCATGTGTGATGTAAGCTCTAGGGGCCGGATCTAGTAGTCACTGACAATTATGAGGGTGCGAGCTCCATGCTTCCCACCCCCAGCACCCTGGATGTCCACCTCCCCTCTCTGGGGCACATGGTGGGTATCCTGCCAGGGCGGCCTGCCGGGATGGTCTAGGACTTTTCCCAATCACCAGCTGAGGCAGCAAATCAAACCACTTACCTATTCTAGATTTTTTAAAGAAGAAATCTTCACTTTCCAGAAAATGGCTTATTTTAGATGCCATTTTAAACTGATATCTGATTCTTAATACTTCATATTGCCCTTTATGAAGGGTTTGAGACAGTTACATGATTTCCTTCTGCAGTTGGAAATCCTGTTACTTCTGCTGTCTATTTAAGCAGAAAATAGACGTTTTTCACCTCTGCTTTCATGGTCTTCCACTGATCATAGCTTGTCATCTGCTTTTCCTAAGAACACAAACTCGGAGCTTTTCATCACAACTGGTTTCTTATGCTTTCATTAACTTGGGAAGCAAAGAATAAAAGGAAACTCTGGAGTTTGCAAGGTACCATAAAATCCCAAAGCTTTTCACAAGAGTTCAGCCTTCAGAGCATTTTCCAGAGGAACAAAAGAAATCTATTAATTTTCAATGGCAAAATTTTTCTACGATACTTCTAGGTCAAGATTTTTAAAAAAATGTAATCTCAATTTCTCCAAATCCATCTACCTGGTTAGATACGAAGTTCTGCCTGTAATTCTGTCTGCACTTAAACTTCGTACAGCAACACGTAAATCCTTTCTCTAGACTGAAGAAAATGAGAGGAGCTGGCTCACTCAAACTCAGCTAGCATCCCACATTCCTAGCTTGCTTCCCTATGCAGTCACTTGTTTCAAGTTCACAAAGGCTGGACCCAAAAGCCCAGCAGCCCAACTTGACTCTCCTATATTTTTTTTAATACCCTATTTTAAATGAGAAGAGTGACATACGTGCTTAGGCATTCAGAATAGCTTCCTTTTAAAATTAAATATAGCAGTCTTAAAAAATTGAACTTTGGAAACACACTAGATAGAAAGATTCTCCCAACCACAAGTATGCATAACTTATCATCACAGCCAGACTTCAAAGATCCTGCCTTCACACCCACACGAGGGTCTTTTTTTAATTGCGATTCTTTTCTAAATAACTAATTGCCTGCTAAGCCTTAAATAAGCAATTTACACCCTTCCCTTTATTCTTCATCAGGCAGTTGACATAATGCTGAGTGCACAACTACCAGCTTAACCAACAGCAACACAGTTTTGGTCAGGTCACTCCATCCCAGTTTTCCAGGGATATGGGGTGCATATAACGACTTAGCTCCTGTTTCATTTTGCTGCGAAGGTTAATTGAGTATCTTTTACCACATTCTACTTAAGGTCCAATTCAGCATCTCCTGCCAAGTAACTATTCCTTACTTAGATTGATCACGGGGAGTTTAGCAATGTTTTTGTCAGTGCTCTGACTCCAGAAAGCCGAGATTTTGTACAGAAACTGCACGACCACTGACAAAAATTCTGCAGCTCGACTTGCACATTGGCTTATGTGTCACTTCTGGTTCCCGGGTAGACACAGGAGCTTGCAAGTTTGCC
The DNA here is from genome assembly GCF_949628215.1 of Phalacrocorax aristotelis. NCBI lineage: Eukaryota > Metazoa > Chordata > Aves > Suliformes > Phalacrocoracidae > Phalacrocorax > Phalacrocorax aristotelis. Next base: position 19,454,698 of record NC_134279.1, read on the forward strand.
CGAGTGCCTTAAAATGAAAGTCAGCTTTCTGGAGTTTTATTTGTACCCTGTTGGTGTCTCCTTTCTTCCCACCCTGAGCAGCACGTCTCTTTCCAGAGCTGCTGCCAAGGGAGAGGGCCGTGCAGTCCCAGCCACCTCCTGCCACTGTACTCTGAAATGATGGAGTTAAATGCTCTGGGTGCCACAGTTTAGCACATAGATGATCTAGACAGGTAAAAGATTTCTGAAAGACAACACCAGGTTTGTATTTCTGGCACATTTTCTCCTCCTAGCCTCTTCTGATGAAGTTCTCATTAAAATAGAATCAAAAAAACTATTTTGGAAACCTAAGAAAACCTTCAGCTATTTGTTATTAAGTTACTCAACTAAAGACACTAAGAGACAGATTATGATAACAAGACCATCAAAAAGTGATTGTTTACTGGCGCTTTCAGTAGATCATTCTATTGTGAGATAATCCAGGAGTACTTTCATATGTACTGAATAACTTTTAAAGACCAGTGGTCATGTTTTCACAAACTTAAGATGTTAGGTTGGGATCAATGGCCTTTTTGTGCAGACACAATTTACTTTGCTGCATATTTTTGTTTGGCAATATATAAACTAGTCACACAAAAACAACTGATCCCAATTACTACCAGGTAAGTAGAGAGTTTACTTTCTAATCACCTCGTTAGGTCAGCACTATTCACTGACATACAATTACATTGATATGGACACTAAAAATATTTCACCTAGATTCTTCTTTAAGGTAAAGCCTGGACACTTACAGTAGCTGTTGCAGTTTCTATGAGCTTTAGCTCTTCCTAGAAAGCCATCGGGCTCATCCCTCCTTCCACTAGCTGTGGAAGAAGCCTGGGCCATCGGACCTCTGTCAGTGGTCTAAATTAGGCAAAGTGAGTACTTTTATTCTCTCTGATTCCTGTTTTATGACCACAGTAACTTAAACACCTGTATGAACCCTATTTGATGGTAAAATTGCTCAAAATAAAAAGGGACGGAACAAATTACGTCCTGTTGACCAAAGGCTATTTTAAACTGCATTAAGCACTCCCCCAAGTTATTTTATAAAGTATTAAAGTATTTTAAAACAGGCATATTTCGTAAGTTTTTCTTAAGACATTATGGTTTTGCTGTTTATTTTTAGTTCTTCCTGACTTCTGTATGTATATCCAGGGGTGTATAATTATCATGGGCAACCTTCCCAAAGTGTTATGCAAGGTGATTTGGGATTCTGCTCCAGGAGCTTTATCCATGTATCGATCTCCCTTCAAAACAGTTAATTCCTTCCTTCCCCTATCTGATCCATGCCAAGTCCTCTTCCTCCTTTCCCTGCGAGCCTGTGTTAACTCCATCCTCACACCAAGTTTGCAATATAAGGATCCATCCCTGTTAGATTTATTCCTCTCATGGTTACAGTTGTCTTGCTTAAATTTTATACTCTGTATGCATTTTACGCGTATAAATGTTATGCGTCATACTGAGGTGTTTATTCTCACCTTCTCCCACAACAGTGCAACAGAAGGAAATGACAGGTCCAGAAAGATACCATACTTAGTACATTGTTTCTAAAAACGCTGCTAGAAGCTTGGGTGGGAGCAAGGATGCACATGTAGAATAAAAGCCTACTACACTGAAGGGCACACCAGTCTTCCCAGTAGACCCTAGGAAGGGACTGCGCACCAGAACAAAACGGTTGGGCTTTCCTGGGCTGAACCTAAGTAAAGTATTTCAATCCAACCGTAAACAAGCAATTCAAGCATTTCTACTACCCAGATAGCTGAGAGGCAGGCAGACTGAAACGTCCAAGGAAAGGAAACACCTTAAATAGACTGAAATGCTCAAATATTTTTGCTGAATAACAAGTACTGCCTGGAGGACACTGTCCTTACTAGCAGCTCTAGCTTGTTTTTGGTTACTGTATTAAGAATCCCCCAGGGCTCAGTATGGTTTCAGGAACTCGCATGCTATACAAATGTGCAGTCTGCTTCCCTGAAGCCACGTCACCAGGCACTAGAGATGAGCAGCCCAAAAATAATATTTTGGAAAGAGCACTGCCAATCCACCCTTCATGTGAACAGTTTTAATACCTCAAGGCAAACCAGTGAGAAAAGTTACGATATGAAAGCTCTCCAAGGCAATTTTTCCCTCCTGGTGGTGTTAGCTTGTATTTTTACTAATTTTAGTCTGCTGTGACAACCCTCTATCACTCTATCACAGAGTTTTGGTTTTGATTAGTGCATTTAGCCATCTCATTCCTGGGCTATAGCTTTTTCAAAGTCTGCAGTTTCCTTCTTGCACCCATTCAGAAGAGCCTATTCTAGTTCTTCTACTCACTTTTTCTCACCCCAAAACATCTGTTTGGCAAAAAACATTTCCCTTCCCCATGTCAATCATTTCTAACTGGGTTCTTCCTCTTTTGTTTGTTGTTTCCATGAAGCAAGGTACAGAGAAGAAATGCTGCTTCCTGTTCACAGGAAAAAAACCCAAAAACTAAACCCAAAGCCACCATTTGTCCTCCCTCTCCTAGTACCCTGGTAGCCACCAGACCATGAGGCCATTTTCTGTTCATCTGCTGATAACCATGGAAAATGCCTCATTGTGTTTTTGGTAGCAGGCTGCACTTGTGCTCCTCCTCCAGAGCCAAATCCTGCAGTAGGTGTGGGGAACCTCCTATAGCAGCTACTGCACAGTCACGGTGGAAAGCTGGGAGGCTAAGGGCACTAGTTGAGGACTTACAGTACTTTTTGCAAAGGAAGAGTAAAACCATCATCTCCTCTACGCTTTTGACAGAGCATGCTCTGAAAAACACATTCAATGTTAGACCTGGTTGGGTAGGTCAGAGCACCTCAGATCAGAGCTGAAGATAAAGGTTACAGCTTCAGGCAGATGTACTGGAACAGGTATGTGGTGGAAGAAGCGTGTGCTACCTGTGGTAGGCGAGCTAAAATAACCCTCAGCTCCAGTGGTGGTGAGTGGGCAGAGGACTGCTGAACTCACGGTACTAGGGAAAAATGTAACTGCTGGAACACCACGTGCAAAGCAAGGCAGAGTCATGTCAGAAAGAGACATTTTTGTCCTTAAAAAGCAGAACTCCCTTACTCTGAAACCATCCAGAAAAACCTTAATCCATGACTGTTAGGAACAGTAAGACCCAAGCAACCCAACATGCTGAGCTTTCCCAGAGCACGTCAGACTGCCTGCATGCAGCCTTGTAATGCTGTATGAGCATCACAAACTCATATCCTTTCAGACTAATACTACTGGCAGTACAAGTCTGGTAATCTTAAAAACCCAAACAAAAAACAGCCCCCCTCCCCCCAAAAAAAACCAAACCACCCCCCCCCCCCAACCAAAATACAGTAACAGGAGGAAGGAGAAAGAACTTTGTACGAACACAGATCCAAACAATTTTCTATGCCTATAGGGGTTTTAGAAAAAATACAACAAAACATAGCTTCCAATAAGATGTAATTGATGAATGATTTATGGAATATTTGTGTAGAAGTACTAAGTATGATAAAGTCTCATCTTGATAAATCAGCTCAGATTCCACTAGTGCCATTAATAAATCACAAGCAGGTCAGCCCATTCTTAATATTATTATTATGGTGCCTTCTGTCTGCCAGTGCAAGTTTTAACATCATCTTCACACATTAGTATGAGACAAAGATACATATATTGCCTTAGTGAGTTAATTAGCAGGATTTTGCATCCTTCATTTAACAGGGCAGGATATCTCCCCACCTTCCTCCTCACACTCCTTTAGCTGTCTGAAGGGGACATCTATAATACATGGAAGAAGTCTGTTACACCATGATAAAACTGAGCCAACTTAATATGTCAACCCCTCTAGAAATGGAAGGCTTCCCTCTCCCCTTCTGCAATACCCTCTTCTCAACGCCTTCCCCTCACTCCCCAGCGGTGCAGGTCACCCCCTCCCTTGTGCTAACACCAGCACTTGTCCAATTGCAAAGTAGGTTGATGCAATTTACCATCCCAGCAGAACTTTTAAAACCCCAACAAAAAACAACAACAAAAATCCAACACCCAACACTGTTTTGAAAGCAAGCCAGAATATCTGTGGGAACATTCAGCAGAATAGAAAGGCATTTAAGTGCTTTAAATTGATTTAAACGCAGTCACAGACACCAAAGCCAGCTCAAGGTAAGAGAGGATAGGATGATATCACTCCCTTCTGATAGCTGCCAGTTGCTTATTTGGCTCATTCACCTATGAAACTTTATCTTAAGACTCTAGGACACATTTGTGGGCTTAAGAAACATTAAAACTATCAGTTAGTCTAATTTCTAATTTAAGTTAGTCTAATTAGTTCCTACATACAAGTAATTGGCCACATGTCTTCGCTGTGCTGGTCAATACTCATCTGCAGAAAGGGTTGGGCATTGGGCCTTGTATTACGTGTAATATCTACTACACATTTCAAAAACATTAAACTTCTACTTGTAATATGAAGCATCTTTAAGATGACACAAGAATTAAATCTTTTTTCATAAAGTGTTGATGACCTTACATCTTCTGAAACAGAAGCAGCTTCTGGTCAGTGTGCAAATCCTATGCGTCACAGCTCATTTCTAAGGGATATGTGACAGAGAGACAGAGCACAGATAAAGACTATGAAGAAATAGCTCCTACAGACTCTTAGGAGATCATTTGGAAGAGAAGGGGGACTGAGCAACATACTGAAAGATACACTGTGGAATTTAGAAATCTCACTACAAGTACTGGCATGCTAGTCCAAGTAGCTTTTTCTGTGTAAAAAACCCAACACAGCAGTTTCAACAACAACAAAAAAAACCAGCCCAAACAATTTCTACAAGGCTATGAACTACTATTTAGTACTGATTTTGCCAATAATATGATTTTCTACACAGAAAATTAAGATCTAAAAACTATGCATAAAGCTGTATTGGCCAGACAATGCTGTACACACGGTCCCTGCTCTGCAGAGTTTCAAAAGAGCTCCTGAGGCACTCCCCCAAAAATCAAACAACTGTCTATGTAAACTGCATATTTCAGCCCCAAATTTAAAAGTGCTTATTAAACTGAACATTCACCAACTTTGTATCTCTGCATTAATCAAATACTAACTAGACTCAGGAATGAGATGATGTAGCATGAAGCTTTATTCCCACCTGTTTAATCTTCCCAGAGAATTTACAAATGATTGAGGCATGACCAAGATTTGCAGGTGTTTATAGGCTTCGGTTCTCACTTGGCAGTCACCGCCACAGCCTCCGAGCACCTTGCAAGAGCTAAAAACAACACCATCAATCACCTCTCCTTCCTTCCTTCCAGTAGGTAGGCGTAAATTACCTGACTTGGATGATTGGGCTGGAGGGAAGGGAAACAGAAGCAGGGCAAGCAAGGAAAGCTCGCTAGAGGAGCTGGAATGCTTCATGCCAAATGTTCAGAGCCTGTAGTCATTCTTGTACCTCTTTTGACACAGCTCCAAAGCCAAGGTCCAACTCACACATACATTCTGGCTCCCATATGCAAATCTACGTTCACTGCACAGGTCTGTGGCCACAGTGAAACACACCTGCTGCAGAAAGCCATACATACAAGAGGACAACCATCTCAGACTGCCGGGGCTAATCCCGCAGAGGGCTCGGAACAGCAAGACAGCCAACGTATGGGGAGAGGACCTCATCAGCACATGGGACATCAGTGTGATGATCTTACAGTGACCTGCACTGCTCAGCAGGCAATCTACAACAGGTTTAGACCAGATGGGGCTTTTCAGGGTGTGATCTTGGTTCTTGCTAATGGAAATAATCACGCCTGGCTGTCTCAAGTGCATGCATCACTGTGGAGGATAGGATGAGATGCAAACTCCTAACCAGAAGCAGATGGAAACATTTATTATTGTGGCTCTTCTGCACTCAGAGCCATGGGGGTCTAAAGGGTCTGAATGTCTGAATGCCGGAGGCTGACAACATCCCTCTGCGGTGGGGGATGTTCCAGAGTGGGCAAGTTATCTCAGGCACACTCCTCTTATCCAGCAAGAAATCAAGCTCAGCTTTTGTCCACTGCTGTTATATCAGGAGTTCCCAGTTAAACAGCAATAATATTTAAGCAGTTTTTGTCACATATTAGTCTTCCTTGGGAAGACATGAGGAAAAAGGGGTATTATCTTATTCTGACCGCTTTATTTCCTTACTATTATTGCTCATAAAAATTTACTCCATGTTTTGTGACACAAACCCCTGCACAGCTTCATCTTGTGACTGTATATATGTGAGCTGGGCATTTTAGTAATCATCTCTGGCAGCCTTCCTCCCTCATTTACTGCTCCTGCCCAAAAGGGATTTAAAACAGGAAAGATCTTATTTTATATCTGAACATGGGATAAAACGCTCACCGTTTTCAGTAAAGAACAAAGACAAAATAATGAGATTACTTTATTATATAGTTTACACATTCTTCAGTAGCTGTGGAAATCACTTAATGCTTCTTTACTCAATTATAAAGAGTGTTAATCTCTTTCACCCTTGCAAAGATTTCTGTTATTATTGCATGGAAGCTATCAGTAAAAACAATGCAATGGGAAAATACCAGGCTCAGTAGGAGTTGGCGAGCACCAGACATAACTGTGGGAGCGACTCCCACAGTGGGTTCTGGCTAAGATATGCCAGTTATGTGCTCTTATTTTATCTTCTTTGTAAACTGTGTTTTTGACAAACACCCTCCTCCTCCCCCCCATACAAGGTCATTGAACTAATGAAGTGCACAAGGTATTTTGCAACTGAAAAAAGAAAAAAAGAAAAAAAGATCGGCAAGGGAATTTTTTCTTACTGTTCTTTTAAGCTAATCAATAAGGGCCAAGCTTATTTTATATCTTTAGATCAATGCTTATCCTGGGAAATGGGAACTCGAGTGCTTTATACATGTAAGGGCACTCCTCCCTTGCCATAGGTGCCTGGGTGGTGACCCCACTTCAGGGAGAGGTGATGGTGTGGAGAAGGAAGAGCACCTTGTCAGCAGCTGAACTGGAAGCCCAGCGCACCCACCTGGCCCCCACTCTTTTAGCTATGCCTCTGCTCACCCCCTCCTCAGCCACTCACATAGCAGCACTGTTGGCTTGCTCACAACAGCTGAAGTAATAAATCTTTGTTTAGTTTATAGCTGCATTTTTTTAAACCCAGCACCATGTTTCTGACTCATCAGAAACTGTAATCACTATAAGCATCCCAAGTGAACAGAATCACACCTGAGACCCGATCTGGTCTCACTTTTTCACTTGCTGTATAAGAATTGGATTGAAACGAACAAGTTTAGCTCCCTAACATCTGCTCAGCAAATGCTCACATAAATCAGGATGCAGAATATAGTATATTTGCCACACCCTATAGTCATGCGAGATGAAGAGCAGAGTGAAATCCTGAACTTGAAGTCCATGGCAAGACTCCCATTAATTTCAGGCAGGCCACTATTTAATGCAGATTGTTACCAGATGGTAGACTTTAGGACCAATTGACACATGCAATTAAAATAAAAAAAGAATTAACTGATGTGATAGCTGCATGAATTAATTGCACTCATATTATCAAAAAACAATACACAAAATTCATGTATCCCTCAGCAACAACTACGACTGCCCTCTTAAAAGTACCCATTTTCACTTAGGGAAACCTGAAGTTCTTCCAACCAATAAACATTCTCTCCCAAGCAAGCAGATTTTCCATACCAGTTTGGCTTTTAAACATAGAAAGATGCTTTTTTTTTTTTAAGGATGCAAGTCACAGTTTATTTAAATAAACACACTATCTTACCCATACTTAGATCTTCTCCCCCACGTGTTGAATAGAATCTTTTCTATTAGCAGTAAAGTAGCAAGGATAAAAACTGGGAGTTGTTTCTGAGATAACACTGTGGTCTCCTAAACCGAATTCAAACCAAGCATCAGCTAATGCAATAAGCCTAGAGGTAATACTACAAGTTCACACTCAGCTTCGTAGTGTGGCTGTTGCTTTTTTTAAGTCCTTACACATAAGATATTGCCTCCAGACAGTTATTCTTAAATTCATCAAGTCTGAGATGAATTACTATAGCTCACACTTCTCTCGGTGCGATTGTTTCAGATCGCCTGTATATTTAGGAAGATTAGTTTACACTGGTCACATTATTAAAATTCTTCTATAACCCTAAGGGACAATTAAAACACCTTCTCTGACAGGCAGCATCTTCATGCTCCAGAAGTAAGGTTAACAGTTCACTGGTGTATTACCAGCAAATGCAGTTGGACAGCCGGGCAGCATGGTGAGGGACATTCTACCCAGGACACAAATTTGAGATACTCTCCCAAAGTTATTCTGAAACATTTTTTTATGGGTCTGTTTATATTTCCTCCTTGGCTCCATCTAATTTTCTCATAAAGTGACTAAAGGGATTGTTATTTTTAAACTGCTACCCACAAACTCCATTTGACATCTCAAAGACGAATTAGTCTTTCTCACCCATGCTACACGATCTATGAGGACTCTAGAATTTCAGCTTCAGTAAACCATCTCACATCCAGCTTCGCTGTCTTGGCTCTGAAGCAAAGGCAGACACTAAAAGATTATTAATAATAATGCTTTTATAGCCACTCCTGACAAGATTTTGCCTACGTACAAAGAGGCAAGAACCACCTTGGTTATACCACTGACTTCCCTGAGACCTTTAAGATACTTGTAGCACCAGCAGTCGGCCATTTATCCTGACAGTCCTGGCACCAGCTACTCAAAGAGGGATGCTGATCAACTTCCACAATAAAGGCCTTCACTTAGCTCTTCGATGCAAAGGAGAGACTGGAGTATTGCTCTGACTCCAGACTGCAGGTACCTGTTAGTTTAGCATTTCCTGCAGACTCCTGCTTTGTATTCCCCCCCCCAGTTATTTATAGCAGAGTTTCAGCCATGCACTGATTTAGAGAAAGCCTACAGTCCCAATCCCAGCCCAGTGCTCCATAGCACAGAATTTTAAGACAACACTGAATAATTTGATGGGAATGTCAACTAAAAGATAGCAGTGTCAGTGCTCTCTACTGGATAAACACATAATTACTCCAAAATTAATATACCACATCAGGGACCTCAGCAACAAAGTGGTGTAAACCCACTTGTACTTAAATTATAATACTTGCACTATATTTATAAAAGCTTCTGCTACTCAACGCAAGTTAAAGCCTTATATCAAGATGCAACAAAGGATGTACAGAAATCCTTGAAAACAAAACACAGCTGAAGTAACTCATATCTGAAGTACATCAATTCGAGAAAACACAGGCAAAACTGTGCAAGAATACTTGAGTCAGGGTACTTTTAATCAGAAATATTCTTTCCCATTCTTCACATACTATATCCATATGCACAGATTAATTGACAGCTAACAACCGAAATTCAATTTCAGAAATTGCTCTGCCCTCAAAAGTAGTAATGCATCTGGAAGTCACAGAAAAATTTTCTTCACCACTTTTCATACCCTCCAAATACAGGGCAAGCTTCTACCTGGCAGTCAGACTAAGGGGTGTCACTTAGTTCACTGTGACTTACAGGTGAAGAAAACTAAGTCACTATTTCTGTTACACACACACCCCCCCACCCACCAGTGCCTATGGCTCCATCTCAATGAAAAGAGCCATGATTTGCCACTTTCTCCAGCCAACCCCGAATCCCCAAGCCCCACCACCAGCAGAATGGTTGCGCTGCCCTGTAATTCAGCATTATTTAGAGCCAAACATAGAATACCTAATTTGGCATCGAAGTGTCGATGGTTCAAGCACCTGCAACCACAACCCTTTGCATAAAAATGAGTAGTGATTGGCCTTTGTGAGAACCTCTTAATAATGCAAATCCCTACAAATACGTGAAGCACGCCTACCACTAGGCTACTTCCTTCTACCAGTGGGCATACAGATTTCTTAGCAGGAGCTCTTAAAGGCTTGAAGAAACACAAAACTGTTTTTACCTAACTGCTACTTGCCTGAATTCTTACATGCAAAACAGGCTTTACAGAAAGTCATGTCAGGTTATGTACACGTAATAGTTAATTTTAAGTTTTTTAATTGCATTTGTTATTCCATGTTTGACACATTTGAAAATTAAGTTTATCAGTGGCATTTAAAAGCTAACCAAGAAAGAAATGCTACTAAGTACAGTCCCATACTGACATGCATGCAGTGTAGAAAGTAGAGTCTGTGACCTGGAGAGATTAGCATCAGAGTCGACAAGGCAGCTGCGAGGGACACGAGGAGGGGAAGAGTGGACTTGAAGAGGGAAAACACCACAACACTGATGAAGCCATAGCAGGAAACATTTCATAACTATCATAAAAATTGATTCCACTGAATTTGTTTAGGGGAGAATAAGATGAAAGAGTTGCCAGATGGGCAGCACAGAACCTGTAAAAATCACTGCTAAACATAGAGCTGCTGAGAAAACTGTCCAAATTAGTTTTCCCTTACCCAGGGAGTCTCTGGCTGCATCCCCTCAGTTTTTCATGAAGGCACTTTAAGAAGGAGGGGAGTAAAGAGAATAATCTTCTTGGGTCCCAGTGATCTGAAGGAGAATATCTATCCTAAAAAACTCAGGGGTTAAGGAAATTTCAGGAATGAGGCTATCCACGACCTAAAGAAAGACACCTATCACATCAGATTAGACTAATACACCCCCCCGCCTCATTTTATATACGAGACTGTGCATCATCTTTTAAAAGAGTAGGGAGAATATTCATGCAGAAAAAATATTTGGAAAAAATTAAATAGCTACTTCCAAAGGAGATGAAATTAAAAGACAAAACCCAAAATATTTACTTTTGTCCAAAAGAAACTGGCTTGAATACAATGCAGACTGATAGGAGCCTGTGCATTACTTTAGCTCAAATAATAATGAAAACACAAATAGGTCACAATTACTTTGACCAAATGATTGCTATACTTTCTCCCACATGGCTTTTCTTTATGTATATATGATGTGAAGTTGATCAGGTTTTGCTTAAACGTCTTCTCTTTGGACTCAAAAAGGGTAGAAAATCCACAGCTTTGCATACCCACATGCTCTGAAGCTCTTGCTCACATTTCTTTGGAGCTTCTCCCTCCCATTTTTAAAAATCCTCTCCAAAGTTAAGCATTCATGCCCATTTCCAAAATGGGAGGTCAGGAATGTGAAAGAGCTGCTGCCCTATAGTTCATCATGGTCTCTCCCACTCAGCACATCCTTAGCACCAAAGGAGACCAAGTAAGATGGAGATAAGCTGACTTAGAGTTTAAAAGCAACCTTGTCACATAAGCAGTTACTAACTAACTCACTTGAAGTTTCTCCCAACATGTGGCTTACACTATGCATTCACAACTGGAGAAGAAATATTGGACACAAGGTACAAACTCTGTATTAGATTTGCTCCCAGGAAAAATGAGAAGTTTCATAAAGAAATACTCTGCCCCTCCCTTCCTGTGATGAAAGGAAATGTTCTTCATCTATGGCTACACTTAAGTCTGTGGTCTATGAACAGAGGGTACATTTCAGGCCTAGTGTACTAATAACATTTTAGTTTTTCCGTACATGCCTTCTGCCTTAACACACCCTGTGAAAGCATGGGAGCAGCAGTACTTTTGTAGGCTGCCATGCAAGATCACACAGACAGTACCTAGCATCCCATTCCAGGAACCAATCCTTCTTCCGCAGAAATGTTAGTAACTGTTTTTAAGAAGTTAACTACTTGAGGCCTGTTTGCTTTCCATTCCACATCCTCAGATTCATATTGCTTATTATCCTCACACATGTCTTCCTTCGCATCAATCCCCAAATGCAAAATATAGCAAGACAAACCCAAATGATGAAATCATCCACCTAGTTCCTTGTTTATAGTGCAGCCAATTCCCTTCCCCAGTGGATTCTGTGAAGCTGCTGTTTTCATGGTCTCGTAATAGGAAACACCTCTTGCAGCCCTGGGATTTTAAAGCACATCAGAGAACTAGCAGCTCCTTCTGGAGCCAAAGCATTTACTTTCTTGTTGTGTGTGGTTTTTGTTGGTTGTTTTTTTTTTTTAAATTATGATTAGGTTCTTTATTATGTTAAAGCTTGATCTGTCCTTTACCTTGGCAGTTAACAGGTTCAAGTTACATAATCAAAGCAAAACTGAAACAGCTCAGGTCAAGAATAATTCTTCAATTAGCCTGAATAGGTCTTGGATGAAGGGGAAGTTCCCACGATTTTATCCTCACAGGCAGCACCAGGCTTAATCCTGAGACCACATAAAGGCAGCTGTTTCTAATGCCAGAGGGAGGTGTGGGCAGCCAACCAAAAGAGACTCAACTTCAAACTACACATTCTAAGGGCAACCCAAACTTTTCCCTTCCCTCTCACACAATTCACCACCCAGGAGTAATTTACAGGTTATTAACTGGCTTGTTAATTGTTTGAGTTTCCTAGGTATTCTTGTAGTTAAGAAAAATCAAAACCAAAAACCTCCTTTCAACTTGTAGTCTGGGGAAACTTGAGGAGAAATACAGAAAAGTTGAAAACAGCCTTTGAGAAGCTTGTCTTTATTTACAGGAGACCTGAATGTTTCTGTCCCATAACTTCCATGTTCATTGAGAACTGCCGTATTTAACCAATGATGATGATCATTATTAATTCAACAAGTTGAATGTTATTTCGTCTTTGAAGATTTAAGTAACAACAAAAGAGGAGACAACTCAAGTGAAACATTGTCACATCACTGCAACCGAAATACACATGAAATTCAGCTACGGCCTACACTTGGTTCTCCAGATCTAACTGGCCCATTAGGAGTTCTCTGCTCTGACTTATTTTCCATGTTTTTGTGTGAGATCCTTCATGCTGAGATTTACACATATAGTTTACAACTCCCCCCAAAACCCCATCACTTAAATTTTACTGAACATGTGTCTTTCAAGTCAAGTCAAACACAAAAACCTAGGTACTTTCAAACACCGTCTGAGGCCTTTAAAAATAAATTTGACTTTTTAATGTAGCCCAACATGTGTACAGTAAAACTGTCATTTACCCCATCCATTCTTAAAAACTGATATGGAATACTGCTAAATATTTATGCCAGTTTACAACAACAAGATTTAATAACAGGCATACTGCAAAAATTACTTCAACTGTAGTTCAGTAGAATAAACATCATGAAAGATACAAAAAGAAAACAAAATAACTTTTAAGTAGTTGAGCACTAAATATGGTAATTCTTTAGAGAATACTTGAGAAAGGGCGAGTCAGCTGAAAAATGGTACTAACCTTTAAAGCCAAGTACTAACACATTCCTGCGTTTGGCAAGGGATATGCCCTCCCCTCAGAACTGGAATGGCTTTGCATCTCTGCAAACCACTTAAGGCTGACACCTCCTTTTTTGTCATTTAATGCACACTGTAGGAAAACAAATGGTGAAACAGTTGACAGCCCTTGCATCAATTTTTATAAGAACTCATAATAAACAGATCCAAGACATGGTCATGCAGCACAACGTAATGACAACAGACAATAGTCACTGAGTAACAGAAACCATTATTATGAACAGGTCAATTGCGGTACCCATTCCCATCAAGTTAAAACTCTTCAAGACTATAGTCCAGACGTAGTTTCCAAAGCAAGGTGCGTGCACCTTGTGTGTCAGGCAATCCATTTGGGGCTAGGAGAAAGTATTTTTTGTCCCATTAACAAAATTTTAAATAATTTTAAAATAGTGTCTATTTCAACTTTCATACTTTTTCAATTTCTACTCATGTATGTACATAATATTAGGACAGTAGTAGATATATAATTTCTAAATAAATACATATTAGGTGCACACTTAAAATTTTTACTGATGGGGCGTGCAATCAAAACAAGTTTGTAGATCACTGGCCTTGAGGATGCTGTATAAATGCTACAGCTCCTCACCCAATCACATATCCTGTTGCTGAATTGATTTTTTTATTGTCAATCTGAAATAGTCTCCCGAGCAGCATATTTTCAATATGCCTACTGAGAAGGTTTTTTTTCTGTCAAGCACACTAATATAATGGAAATTTAGAAGGATCAGGCTTAGATAACAAAGCATAGCTGACAGTGTGTCCTTTGGTGGAATTACACTGAATTACAAATTTGTAGCAGATACATGTGCAGTTGTGATCAAAACATACACAACTTCTAAATCAGATCTATCCTTTCCTTTTTGCAGCTCAGTAGTCTCATTCTAGTCTTGCACCAGCACTTCTCCTTCACTGCCCCCCTGCCCCTCCTTCCCACACACTGACCCCCTGTGTAACCACCCAATCTCTGCGTGCTGCTCCCCACAGGTGCCGGTCTCTGTCAGGGCTACAAGGGGTCCCCAAACTACACTTTCCAGGCCTGGACATGTCCCTGAGGGAGCTAGGGACTGTGCCCCACTTGAGCTAGCACCTGGTTTGGGGGGGGCTGGCTGTTACCCCCAGACTCCTTTCACAGCCCCCACTGCAGACACATGCTGAGGCAGCACCCCAGGGTGGCCATCTCTGGCCGCCCACGGATGCAGAAGATGGCGAAGGTCCCAGATGGCCACCCAGCAAGGCACGGTTCACAGGTGGCAGCTGCTCTTCCCAGTGAGTGTCTGGGGAAGCCAGCCAGCAAATATCCCAGCATTTCAGTGCATGTGGTAGCGTACTGTTTACCAAGGCAGCAGTGGCAAGTTGTGCATTTTTAACATGCCTATTCCAACACTTTTACAACTGATTCCTAAAAATATTACCCTCACTGAAAAAAAAAATGGAACAAGAAATGTGTATTCTGAATCCACATACCTGCCCAGAATCCAGCAGACCTAGAAAAAAATACTTCTGTTTTAAATAAGAAAGCAGCATACTGTATTTAAAAACCTTCATCTCTGCTTCACTCTGGCTAGTTCTAAGTTTGTTCTCCCTTCAATCTAGATACTTTCATTCAAGCAAAAGCAAGGCTTACAGTGAATGGGGGGATGCATGTGCATCTAAAAAATAAAAAGCACGTGTGGTAAGCCAATGCTACATTACATATCACAGCCGGCATACTGATCACAGCCAGAGCTCAACTCACAGGCCAAGTCTCTTTAACCCACTTGCTGAAACAGGGATACTCACTAGTTCTTAAGTCCACACAGAACACAGGGTTGTACACAAGCCAGTGTCACACAATTTTCAGTTCTCAACTGTTATATTTGACCTGACACCTGTGTGATTTAAGAGCATATTACTCATAGCTATGAATTCAGGTTAAGGTAGGCCTATGATGACTGGCTGCAGGGAACATGAAAGTTTTTAAGGTCATCTACTCTGATCTCTTGTTTAGATCCAGATAATTTGCTCCATTATTGAGTAAGTCCAACAATTTATATTTGATTATAGCCTACTGAGGACATCAAGTGCT
Organism: Phalacrocorax aristotelis; assembly: GCF_949628215.1. Classification (NCBI taxonomy): domain Eukaryota; kingdom Metazoa; phylum Chordata; class Aves; order Suliformes; family Phalacrocoracidae; genus Phalacrocorax; species Phalacrocorax aristotelis. The sequence goes on from NC_134279.1 coordinate 19,470,087, forward strand.
GCATCCTATTACATCCCATAATAGGTTGTCAACCAGGGAATTGCTATTGTGTTAGAAACTGAGCACATTTCTTTGGATCACAAGTCTTCCTAGCTTCCACTTTCCAACACTCCATAATTTTTATGCCTCCCTCCCCTAAATCAGAGGCCAACACCACCCAAATTGAGCAGAGTCAACCTTTGTTGTTATGTCGCAGTTTAGTATTCATTTCATTTACACTTTCATCTTTGAACTTTAAAAACAAAACTGGCCATGTGTCAAGATGGGAAGCCCAACAGAAAAGCAAACCTCTGGGAAGGGACTAGAAGGGACCTCTGGTTTATCAAGTCTAGTTGCCTACAATTCAGACACCACTTTGCATTTAATTTCTTTCATAGACATACTTGGCTCTTCCTTCAAAGCAGGTCTCTGCCTGGAAGGCTGTTCCAGAATTAGTTCTAGTAATTAGGAACTTCATTTCTAATCTAAATCTTATTTACAGAAAGTTTATACCCACTTGCTTTTGTTCTAACACTCCTTTAGCTCACAGTGCTTCTGCCCTTCATCTGTCATTCGTACAAAAAAAAAGTAGCATTCTGACCCCGTAAATCATCTTACTGCTACAGATAAAAAAGAAAAGGCTTATCCATGAAATTAAACTTCCAGAGCATACAGAAGATAAAATATTTAACTTTCCAGAGTAGGGAACAAGGGGGAGAAAAAAACGGAAGGAAAAATTGCTAGCCAGAAGGTATGATTTGCTTAGTTATCCAAAGAAGCCTTTTCTCTCCTCATCCTGGATAAATGGGTTTGTAGACACTATAATCACTTGTTACAGGGGTGACATTCACAGCAATCCACTGTAATGCTCCACGTGAAAACACCATACAAAATGAACTGTAAGGAAGAAAGTTAATACAACTCCACTGACCATTAAAAGAAAGACCAAAACACAATCTGTATTGTTAAGAGGAAATATGATTTTAAAAGACATACCACCCTTGAGTTTGGTACAATAGTGTATCCTTCATGAAAAGAAGCAACAAAAAAACCCCTAAGCTTCAGAAACAGTACTATGTATTTTGTATCTTTCTACTGATTCAATTTAGATAGAAAACAAATTAAGCATGGAGCCAAAAAGGTCAATAAACAAACCATCCAGCATTCATTCACAGACAACAGAAATCGGAGTATCGTATGTACATTGTTCTCCTATATTATGTCCAGAAGATAGGTGCATGCAAAACCATTACTGTAAACAATAAAAAAGGCGTACATGTTAGTGTGAAATACTTCTCCACTTTCACTAGTTTTATTGAAACCTCCCAGGTTAGGCATGAATCTGCCTGCAACGGTTGTCAGGTCAGGAAGCAAACTTGTAAACAAAAATTCTGAATTTTAAAATCTTTTTGTAAAACTCAAAGTAACTGCATCAACAGAAGTCAACAAGGGGAAAGAAAAATTATTTTCAGTTTGAGACATACCATCATTTTATGCCTAAGGAGATCCAACCTTATTGGCATTACTTTCATAGAAAATTTCTGTATTTAACACCTAATTTAGAACAGGCAAACAAGGGTGCAGAAATCCTTCTAAGACCTCATGAAATAAATATAGTACAATAGGTATACAAAATTCATACTGCATGTTATTTTTAGATGGGCTACATAATTTGTATTTTTACTGGGAGAACATAAAAACAAAACTGACCTTTACAGAATTATGATTTCATATAGAGTAAAAACACTTGCCCCTGCTTCTACTTACTAGTGTTTTAAAATGAATAGTAAATTGATACAGAGGGACAAAATACTCCTATTGTAATGCAAACAGTAGACAGCTTTTTAGCGTGTCCTCATAATTTTTGAGAGAAAAGCCAAATTAACCTGTCATACAAAATATTTTAAAACCAGAACTAACTGGCAGAGAAGCCTGAAAGGAAATAAAAACACTCCTAGACTGGAAGTTACAGAATTTCAGGCATAAGTGAGCTTTCACGAAAACCTTGTCCGAGCACAAAGAGATGGGAACTTTCCTCACACTAGTCTGATAATACTCCACATTTCCGCAGCCAAACCCCTGGTTCAGAGACCTACAACTGAGATAGCAATGAAAGCGTAGGTCAAAGCCATGGCACTACAAATGCTCAAAACAAGGCTCGGAAACTATTAAAAAACAAAAGTGAGCTGCTCTAGCTTTCTTGAGCAGTAATAGATGAGTGTATAGCAGAGCAAATAGCATAGTTTTAGTGATAATATAAAAATAGCTTGCAGGCTAAGTTACCTTTCAGACTAAACTTTGTATATTTGATACCAGTAATTTTCTAAGAAATCTGTTTATTTTGTACAGTTAAGCTAACACCTGCCAGGTTTGCATGCTTTTTAAGGATGCACTCTGTCACCTAGTAGAATATAAAACCACAGTAAAACAGTGCAGAATTTTGTAAAAATACTTTAAATAAATTTACACTTCACTATAAGATTATTCAAGTTAAGAATTAATCACCAGATTCAACAGTGTAACTCCTTTACTTCTGTCATCCTCATTGCACATCAAAACCAAAATTGCTATTTCTGCCAAGACTAAAAGAGCAGATCCTCAACCTCTGCTGATCTAACAAGCAAGCAAACACTGCTCCATAGACAGCATCTTATTGGTGGTCTTCTGCAGACAGCTAAAACCTGAGCTCAGTAGAAATTTCTCACTACAAGCAAAATCAGAAGGCAAAACTTCAAACGACTCTTAGAAGCACAGATCCTCAGCAGGGATCAATACAGGTAGCCTCTCTGTGATTTCACAAATATAGCTCAGTATTTATGACCAGCTTTCTTCTTAGCAGTGCAGGCCACAAAAGTTATAGATCACTAGGTATGTATTTTTTTTAACCAAAAAATAATGGGCACACTTACTGCATTTCAAACTACCGGATTTTTACTTCTAGAAACCTAATAGCTTTCTATAAACGTCCCGATTTCTAATACCGACAGAAAAAAAATAAAAAAAAAAAAAAAGACTACTAACACATTTTCCCCCTTTTCTGCAGCCTCGGAAAGGTTGTTTGAAGTTATGCTGCAAGGCACATACAGAATCTCTTCTTTTCCAACACACAGCAGATATATTCCCTGAAATAATTTTAAAATCCTCAAAACAATTAGAAATGCTACAAAGTTAACAATTCCTATTTAAAAACATTTTTCCTACAGAACATGCACTTTTTTTTTTTAAACAACTTAGCAAATATTTATAAATAATTTCTTTACATTTACAATGGAAATATTGAACAATTTTTAATCTGGAAAGTACTGTATCATGTCACATTTAAGTTATTGCCTTCATTATAAATTGCATCATCTCTGGAAATCCATAAAGGTACTGGATTTGTAAATAAGGTGGGAGTGAGAGACTACGTATGCGGTTTAGCCCATCTGAAAGGCTTTCCACATAAAGCAATACCATCAGAGTGAAAAAAGGACTTGTTTCAATTCAGCGGACGAGGACACTAGAGACTGATGTAAGTGTGTTTGTTCGGTTTAATGCAATGTCATTAGCAACTACTTAAAAATCTCCGTTTTCTGTCTTTTGGGCAAGCATATCTTACTATAAAAGCAACTGAATTTTTAAGAGGTAGTTTTTTTCCATTATGCGCTTATTTATTTCAAATGAAACATAACCAAAAAAACCCCAACATTTGCTTTTGAACAAGGATCAAGTCTCAAAACTTGGTACAATATCTGACAAAGTTCAATATTTTAGTCGTCCTCAGCAGTACTGCGCTGCTTTGGAACCAGTGTATTCCAGGTTGTCTTCATAGTCAAAAGACTAATCTACCAACAGTACTGAACCCACCCCCTCCTCCTCCACCTGTCGGTCCACAACTTCCTGGGGGATCGTTGTCATCAAATCCATTGGGTCGGAAGGAGCAGGAGGCTGAGGCAGCTTGAAGTGCTTGTGTTCGAGCACTAAGCTCTTGCTCCTGAAATGAAACAATAAAGACAATTAAAAAAAAAAAACAACACATGAAACCAAAACCAACCTCAAGTCCTTGGAGCAGTTTATTTCTAGTGAAGTTTGAAACAGCTTTTAAAACAACATGACTAACTTCTGGACTCGTCTGAACAGCTTTGTTCGAGTTGAACACACAAAGCCAGTCCAAGATGTACAATTCCACTGAACGTCAATAAGTATACATGAATCATAATTAAATCTATTTTTTATGCTAAAATCGTGTTCTATAGCAACATGGGATGTTACTAAAGAATTAGACTGCTGATCAAAAGCTAACAAAACATTAGGATTTGATATGTTACACGTGAATTTTCATCCTAGCAATTTTAACATGCCTTTGTTCTTGGTTGCCAAGTAGAAAGATAAGACCATTATATCAATATTAATTATTTAAAATACACTTTTTTTGTTCCACTCAGTCAACTGCATAGAGCAACAATATACTCAGATAAAAGGCAAAAAGATGGACAAGCTATTTAGTTTCCATTCAGTGCAGCTTTTCACCTTTCAAGTGTTATTGCTATGCTAACTGTGTTTTAACATTAGTAAGTCTCAGGAACTGTCAAGCACTCCATAAAATCAGAGTCAGCTGCTGTAAAAAGTACCTGCACTAGGAGCAGGAACAAGAAAGCATAGCCTCCTGCCAGCTGCTTTTTCAGCTGAATGCCCCTGTGGCTTCTTCAACATGTAAGGAGGGGATGAGCACAGGCTTTTCCCTCATTACGAGATATCATGCACTGTTTTGTCTCTAGCCAACTAGTTTCATAAACCTCGCAGCAATTTTTTGTCTTCAGTACCCCTTTCTCAATTTGGCCAAGAGCTTAAAAAGTTGAGGGAGGGAAGGCAGGTGTTGGGCTCTGGAAGACCAACAAGAAAAAGACAGACCCGTACAAGCTTTATTTCTTTAGGGAACACAATGGAAGTATCCAGGTGCTAAGGGCTCACACCGATAGCCTTCTTCACATGACACTTTGTTACTACATACCTCCCTAAAGGCAATGAGAGGAAATTTTAATAGGGTTTTAGTCATTACATGGGTCACCTTGATTTGTTCCTTTTCTCCACCTCCTAAGTGAAAGCAAGGAAAAGAGCCAGGAACCTGGAAGGCTGTTTGCATTATACTACCATGAAAACACTAAGCTTAGTCTCGTCCATGTACTTTCACAGGTGCTAAATATAGTACTTGTGGGTTTAAATTTCTCTGCCCTCTTAGGAAAACACAGCCTAAGTTTGAAACTATTTTACACTGCTGAAGGCTGAAATGCATACTCATTTCCAAGGTTATATAAAAGATATTTGGAGGACATTGTCTACATAGGTATGCTGGCCATATTCCTGAAAGATGGTATTATGCTATCTCCAGCAATATGTGGATTCTAATGTATCTGTGAATTCTAAGACACATTGAAACCTAGGTAAATTTAGGAGTAATAACAAGTAAATATTAAGAACTCAGTTCTTGTACCAGAAATCAACAGAAATTTTTGATTAAAATAGCAGGCCTTGTATAAATAGTCTGTTTAGTTTAAAAATTACACTGCAAAACTCCTTACCTTAGAAGACAATTTCTTCTCAAAACCAAACAGTGGGAGACTCGCTACACTGCACCTGGGCTGGTTTTCTTTTTTTTTGGTAAAATACTTCAGAAAAGTTTGGTTTTATGCAGCACAGTACCAAACCAAAAATGGAGTTTTCCTTATTCCCACCTCCACTTTCATCCCTCCAGAGATTTGTTCTCTGACAACTTCATACTTCTAAAACCCCATTAGTTGAGTTTTACCTAACAAACTGTACTACCAAAGAATATAAACGGCAACTATAGGTTTGTGGATGATGCAACATTAAATCAAATTTTAAACTGTAGACAAAAAGGACACTAGAGACTTACAGCTAAGTTTCCCCCCCCCCATTTAGCTAGAAACACAATTTATTTTCATTTGCCTTGCTGCAGTTACTGGGTCGCACGAGCTTTTGGTAAAGCTATACAGCTAAATTGCTTTGCTTATGTCCTGAATTACATACCTTTCACAATACTGTTAGCAACAGTATGATTGTTCTACTGCCACTAGGCTTCCTGTCAGAAAGGGGACATACCAGCCAAGAGGAGGGGCGTTACTATGAACAGCAACAACACAGTACCTTGCACATGACTTACATGCGTGGGATGACTCTCAGTTCTGGAGACGTGCATCACATTCGGTACAGTGTAAATGAGCTGCAGGCACAGCTTTTGTCAACAGCCTAGAAATACTGTTCAGAAGCAGCCAGAATACACTGAGAATAGGGTAAACCTCAGTCATGATCTTAGCTTCATTGCTACTGTGTACAAAGCGTTTTCTGTAATGGCTGGAAGGTATCTGTGTCTACACACACGAGAGACATCTGGAGCAGTGATCAAGTTATCAATTGTTGAAGTTTCTTGGCAAAGTATTAAAAAAACTACACACTATTTGTGTCTTCAGTGCTAAAAGTGAAGTTATTTAGAGTTTAAGATCTTTCATCCTTTATTCCTGTTCGGTAGTTTGTGCTAAGTGAGCACACTTCTTTCGTCTCTCAACTTGATTAATATTAACCTACATTAACTTCTTCTAGTAAAGCATACAGCACTGTCATTTTTGCAAGAAATATCTTTGTTTCTAAAAAAAGTGCTGTATGTTTTCAGGCCGGTTTTATTTATCCCAACAAATAATAAATCAGGTAAGTAAAACCTGAGTCGATACAGTTCTCTAGACTGAGAATAATACAGCGCACCACCCCCACCCCCCACCACCCCCTTTCCACTTGTTCCCAGAATGAGAATTTTAATTTATTTTAATTGGAGTGGGAGCTACCCATATTGCACATTTTGTTATTTAAAGTGAGAAAATTTTAGTTTACCATGTAGTAAAACAAAAGCAGTAAGCTAGAGATTTTTTTTGAATGCTGCTTCTAAAAAGTAAGGGCTTTCTCAGGGCAGAAAAGTATATCTTAACTTAGCAGGAAAATACTAGTTTAGAACTCTGAACAACAATGAAACACAACTTCTTAAAAATATGATAACCTAATTTAGTGAATCACAATATTAGTATTATTTTGAGGGAAAAAAAAAAACCAAACCCTGAGCCTTTCTAATCAGCCTCATTTAAGCAGAGAAAAGGACAGGATCTCAACAACTCTGTGGTTAGTAGAGCACTACAAAGAAAGCCAATACTGAAGAATCCAAAATTGAAAGGTGGGTAAAAGATCAAATTAAAAAACCCACAAAACCAAAACAACTATAACCCAAAGAAAAGCTATACACTTGGAAAGTACTTTTTTCCATTTTGAGGAGACAATATATGGTTTTTTAATTGTAAAGGAAAAGTTTTCAAGAAGCTACTCACTTGGCTTTCACTTGTAAGCTGTAAAAGAAAATGAGCATATGCTTTATATGCTACATGTTCTGTAGAGAAAGCTTTAGTCCGGAAGATTATCAAAAAGCAGTTTTTGGGTACGTGCGCGAAATGACTTTTAACTTTTGTAAAATCCCATTGATTTTCCACTAGTTCTAGGCTTACAACAGTATTCAAAAAGCTTAAAGTAACTAACTTAGTGTATTCCAGAACTTGCATCAAAATGGTCTTGAAAGTGTCAATTCAGAGAAACATATTTAAGAATAACTTCATTATTTAACAAATTATTTTCTCAATATCCTGATAATGTTGCTTACTCCATATGGCTGAAACATCTCCAGATTTGAAAAATGCCTGTTATGCACACTCAGGTAATCACCTATCCTGATCATAACAGTGAAATGTGTGACTGCAAGCGTTGGATTCAACGGGAAAATACGCAAATAAGAATAGTTATGAGGGTTTATATTCTATGTGGATGACACCGTTCCTCATTTAAATGTTTGGCTTTATATAAAAAAAGGTTATATCACTGTAGTTATACTGCTTTTCTTCAGGCTGCGTTCTTAAAAATGGATTCTCGCTCCACCCACCCCCAATTACCTAGTTGCTGCTATAATTATATACCTAAAATAAAAAGCAATCTGGCTTGGAGTTTTAAATGTCACAATTGAGGCACGAATGCTTTAATGGAAGTCACAGCAATTCTGACTGAAAATATGACATTATCTTGGAGGCCAGTCCACACTTGGTGCAGCTGGCAACCCCACTCCTTGCCCACCTCACCTTCCTAGGTGCCTCTGTAGAAGAGCTGTGAGGCTCTGGATGTGGAAGACCAGTCGCTGGATGATGTGGATGGTGGTCCATCTACACCAGGTGTTGCCAAGGTCAGAAAGACCTACCCCCAGTATCACAACCACCCCCATGAGGAAGAAAATACATGTTATAGTTGTGACTCGCTTCTGAGGGGAACAGAGGGTCTAATATGCTGGACAGACCCTCCTCTTCAGGAAGCCTGCTGCATCCCTGGGGCCAGGTTTAAGGACACCGCTAGGCCTCCTGGCATCAGATGAGACTCATCTTTCTCAAAGGCAGAAGAGCTTTGTGAGCTTTGCTCACAAGCCAGCAGGGTTCAATTTACTGAGCTTTAAACTAGACTTGAAGATGAAGGGAGGTAATATCAGGCTCACCTATGACAAGCTGTGGGATGGCACGCCAAGGTTAGAGGTACAGGGTGCTAGCCAGGGCCCTCAGCCTGTTGCTCTGAGACATGCCGGCAGCACACTTGGAAGTCTTACAGGGAGCAGTCAGGGGCTCCTGAGGTAACAGGAGCCAACAAACAGGGGAGCACCAGTGAAATACCTCAAAGGGACTGAAGGGTGTTCCTCTAAGAAGGTGACACAGCCAACGGCCCAGCTGAAGTGCCTCCACACCAGTGCACACAGCATGGGCAGCAAACAGGAGTTGGAAGCCACTATGCTGCTAGAAAGCTACAACCTAGTTGCCATTACTGAGAACTTGGAGGGAACACGCCCCATGACTGGAGTGTGGCTATTGATGGCTACAGGTTGTTCAGAAGGGACAGGTGGAAGGGTTGCCCTCTACATGGAGAAACAGATGAATTGGGAAGAGCTGTCTCTGAAGAATAGCCACAAGCAGGCTGAAAGCTTATGGGTAAGAATTAGAGACCTAGGCAACAAAAGGAACCTTGTGGTTGGTGTTTACTACCAGCTGCCCAATCAAAGGGAGCCTACTGACGAAGCCTTCTTACTCCAGCTACAGGAGGAATCACACTCTCAGTCTGCTGGGGGACTTCAACCACCCCGACACCTGCTAGAAAAGTAGCAGAGTGAGCTGTACACTCCTGGAGTGCACTGAAGATAACTTCTTAAGCCAGGTAATAGCCCTACCACAGGGGATGAGATACTGGACCTGACGGTCACCAACACAAGTGAGCTAATCAGAAATACTAAGATTGGAGGCAGCTTGGGCTTCAGTGATCATGCACTAGTGGAGTTCACAGTCCTGAGGGACATGGGTCAGGTGAAGAGTCGTCAGGACCCCAAATTTTAGGAAAGCAAACTTCCAGCTCTTCAAGGAGCTAGTCAATAGAACCCCCCTAGAAACTGCCCTCAGGGACAAGGAAGCAGAACAGAGCTGGAAGATCTTTAAGGATGCTTTCCATAGAGCACATGAGCTCTCAGTCCCCAGGTGTAAGAAATCAGGAAAGGAAGGCCACAGACCAGCATGGATGAGTAGAGACCTGCTGGTCAAACTAAAGGGCAAGAAGAAAATGCACAGGCAGTGGAATCAGGGACAGGTATCCTGGGAAGAGTAGAAGGACACTGCCCGGGGTCAGGAAGGCCAAGATGCAGCTGGATCTGAAGTTGGCAAGGGATGCAAAGAATAATAAGAAGGGCTTCTACAGGTATGTCAGCCACAAAAGGAAGGCCAAAGAAAGTGCACCCTCCCTGATGAACAAAACTGGCAAACTGGTAACAACAGAGAGTTAAGGTACTCTAATTCTTTGCCTCAGTCTTCACTTCCCACACCTCTCAAGCGGATGGACTGCAAGGCAGGGACTGGGGGAGCAAAGTACCTCCCACTGTAAGAGAAGATCAGGGTTGTGACCACCTGAGGCACCTGAACATACAAAAGCCTATGGGACATGATGAGATGCATCCCAGAGTCCTGAGGGAACTGGCTGATGTAGTTGCCAAGCCACTCTCCATGGTATTTAAAAAGTCACAGCAGTCAGGTGAAGTCCCTGGTGACTGGAAAAAGGAAAACATTGCATCCATTTTTAAAAAGGCCGGAAAGGAGGACCCAGGGAACTACCAACCTGCCAGCCTCACCTCTGTGCCTGGGAAGATCATGGAACAGATCCTCCTAGAAGCTCTGCTAAGGCACATGGAGGACAGGGAGGTGATTCAAGGCAGCCAGCATGGCTTCACCAAGAGCAAATCCTAGTGGCCTTCTATGATGCAATGATTACATCAGTGGACAAGGGAAGAGCTATAGATGTCATCTATCCAGACTTCTGCAAAGCATTTGACATAGTCCCCCACAACATCCTTCTCTCTAAATGGAATGAGATGGATTTGATGGGTGGACTGTTCGGTGGATAAGAAATTGGTTGGATGGTTGCATCCAGAGGGTAGTGGTCAACGGCTCGATGTCCAGATGGAGACCAGTGACAACTGGTGCCCCTTGAGACCAGTACTGTTTAATAACTTCATCAGTGACATAGACAGTGGGATCGAGTGCACCCTCAGCAAGTCTGCTGGTGACACCAAGCTGAGCAGTGTAGCTGACATGCCAGAAGGATGGGATGTCATCCTGAGAGACCTAGACAAGCTGGAGAGGTGGGCCTGTGAGAACTTCCTGAGGTTCAGCAAGGCCAAGTGCAAGGTCCTGGCAACCCCAGATATCAGTACAGGCTGGGGGATGAAGGGACTGAGAACAGCCCTGCAGAGGAAGACTTGGGGGTACTGGTGGATGAGAAGCTGGACATGAGCTGACATGTACACTTGCAGCCCAGAAAGCCAATGGTATCCTGGGCTGCATCAAAAGCAGCGTGGCAAGCTGATTGAGGGAGATGATTCTGCCCCTCTCCTCTGCTCTGGTGAGACCACCCTGCAGCGCTGCATCCAGGTCTGGAGCCCTTAGCACAGGAAAGACATGGACCTGTTGGAGCAGGTCCATAGGAGGGACACAAAAATGATCCAAGGGCTGGAGCACCTCTCCTACAAGGACAGGCTGTGAGAGAGTTGGGGTTGTTCAGCCTGGAGAAGTCTCCAGGGAGACTTACTGCAGCCTTTTAATACTTAAAGGGGGCTTATAAGAAACTTTTTAGCAGGGCCTGTAGCAATAGGACACGGGGTAATGGTTTTCAACTAAAAGACAGTAGATTTAGACTAGATACAAGGAAGACATTTTTTACGATGAGGGTGGCAAAACACTGGAACAGGTTGCCCAGAGAGGTGGTAGATGTCCCATTCCTGGAAACATTCAGGGTCAGGTTGGACGGGGCCCCGAGCAACCTGATCTAGGTGAAGATGTCCCTGCTCACTGCAGGGGTGGGGTGGACTAGGTGACCTCTAAAGGCCCCTTCCAACCCAACCCATTCAATGGTTCTGTAATCTCAGACTGCTGCTAAAGAAGCCATGTTTTGTGCTAGCCTGTACAGCCAAGAGGAGGGGTGATATACAACCAGAGATGATTAGGACACAAATGCTTTAACCACACAGTCTGAGAACAGCAGCAGAGTTGCAGAGTCAACTCTCAGTTCTCTTGTTTATATTTGTAATACCTGCAGCTATTATAACAGATTTTCCACAGGGAGTTTGGCTGTTCTTTTCCAATTTGAATTTACCTAATTTTTCTAATTTGAATAGGCCTAGAACTCTTACAGGAAGTCTTACAGGGCTACACAGTAAAACACACTTTTACTGTTACACTGTTCAAACACAGCAGCTGAAGAGGCAACTTCAGCTAGGTGAATTTCTCGGAGCAGACAGAATGTGCAACTGGTAGCGCTGGTCCCACAGAGAGAGGCCAAATCGGCAGCAAGGGGAAAGCAGAATCTAGTCTCTAGCATCTGGTCTTCATTGTACTGGTTCTAGTATTTGGATAAGTACAGTTGTATAAATAAAACTTCACTCCAAATGAAAATGCACTCATAGAAACATCGCTAAGAAGTTTTCAAGTATACTGTAGCTACTCTTATTATTTAAGGCAATGAAAATTAGAACTGCTCAAAAAAGCCTCTCCTGCATAAAGTTACATTTGGTTAAACTACCTATGCAAGTGTGTCCACTAAAAATTTAAACTGAAAGGAGTTTCAGCCATTTTCTTTGACACTTCCCATCTAATGCTGACCACCTTGCTATGAAACCTGTCTAACAACATCAAGATGGAAATGAGATTGGTGATTTATAAGGTTAATATACCAGACCATTTAGAAGCTAACTTTCGCTTTCTTTTAGATTGTCTCTTAAAGAGTTTTAGGAAGACCACTCTTGTTATACAATTTCTGTCTTACCTGCAAGTACAGTTTGTTATCTTTCGTGATTGCATCCATGAGGTCTTTCTGTAGAGGAGGGTCTCCATTTACCCAGAGTCCATTTGCCAAATTGGTGTTGAAGCCACAGGTACTATTTTGTTTTTTGTAAAACAGAACATAAGCAGTGTCCTTTGGAAATCTACTGGTAATTTTCTGGACTGACTGAAATGAGGTAAATGTCACTCTGCTGTCATTGAACAAAAACCATTCTCTTGGCATCTCAGTGTCCAGCTCATTTTCTAGAACAGTACAAGGACTCTCCTCTGTCAACAACTTATGCTGAGGAGAAACCAAAGAAAGAGCTGTAGACTGGTGGCAAAGCCCTGAAGGTCCTGATCCAGTAACGTTTCTAGCATATGAATAATAATGTCCACTTTCAGAGGATACACCAGAATGCACCACCACAGAGCTTAATGTGTAGGGCACCAATTGTGGGCAGGTCACTTCATCAGCACCTGAGGGCTTCAGTTTTTTAGCAAGATTTTCTCCGATGTCAGACATCTCAACACCGACAGACCAGCCTCCCGAAAGTACAGCTACAGGGGATGCTGCTCTATTGACTGGCAGTTCCAAAACAAGTGGCAGAGACACATTGTCCAAGATTTTGCGCCTTATATGACACTTTGGATCATACGAAAATCTCAAAAGAGTGAGAATGAGGTATTCAGGTTCCTCAATGATTTGCATAGTTTTCTCAGCATTCTGAAGAGAGGCACACTTGTCACAATAATACTTATTGTCTCCACTGAGGATCTCAGGTGCCAGAAAATAATTCAGTAAGTCTGTAACTGACAGGGTGTCTTTACCTACTAGTCTCTGAGACATATCCCTATTAAACTGAACTTTGTTGAGTTCCGAATTTGTGGTATTCTCAGAGTTTGGCTCAATAGAAATATCTTTTATGGTTCCTTCATTCATTATTGTGTCACATCCACCATTCACTTCCAAATTATTGAGAGCTGTTTCTCCAGCAGGACTGCTTGCTGAAGTATTAGTTTGCACCATGTAGTCGTCTTTCACTTCAGAATGTTCTGTACATTTTGGGCCAACGTTCTCCAAGGAAGTTGGAGGACAGAAAGCCAGAGAAAGATCTGTGAAAGCTTCTTCCTTTTGAGACATACTTTTGCAGTTCAAACAGCATATAGTAGTCTTCAATTTTCCTCCAAACATCATCTCTATCAGAGTTTTTTCTTCACTTCCCATACCAGGTGCTTCAGTAAATACTTGTGCTTTATGGACAGCTTCTTGTGCCTGGGGCTCTTCATTCATTATACTTTCAGAAGCCTTTGCTGAAGACAATGCTTTCAACATTCTCTCTTCTTCATGCAGCCTGAAAACAAATAAAAATAAACCCAAGTAGCTGTGCGATTTTCCAAACAAACATTGCTGCATCATTTCAGACTTTTTTTCCAGTTATGCTAAAAATATAGATGATTAAACATCTAGAAGTGTCTTACATTAAAAAAAGCTATTTGTTATTTTTATATAAGCAAGCAGAACCACACAGGTCAGTACTATCCAAAACACAGTATGACAGAAGCACAAATGCGTTTAACATGGGTTTCATTACATACATCAGAACACAACGGACGTACTGAGAGAACTGGCAAGTACTAAAAACATAACAAACAACGTTTTTACTATTTAGCTCTACATTATCTTAATAAGTCAGTTCTCCAGTTGACTGGTTCTGGATGTCAGATTTTTTAAGAGAACAAGTAGCTATTTATCTAGTGCCAGACTATTTCCAAATAAAAGGTCAGGATTTTGTAGCCAAGAAAGTTAAGAAACTACAGTAAGAAAAAAAGAAAAAAGAAACCCAAGATGGGGGTGGGAGGGAGGAGGGGTGGGGAGTGGAAGAGCACACTTTCACTATTGATATACACTTCTCCAGAAGTAAAACGTGTCATAAAGCAATACTGCTTAAGCCACATGTCAGCAAGCCAAAATTAAGGAGGGCTACTAATAAACGTAGGTATTTTTGTTTTACCTGTGCCTCAGTTAATTTGCTTGTTTGTTAAACTGGCACATACATCTCTTCATGACTTCTGACCTGTATGAAATATAGCCGTCTCCACCAACATGAAATTCCAGATGCACGACTGAACTGCTTTCAGCAACCGCATTAATTTTACAATGGGACCACGACTCTAACGTAACACCCAAGTTTAAGTTTCTAAAAACGGATCATTACTACCACTCTAACCTGCGTTAAACGATGTGGATACAAGATGGTATCCAGACTTTACCGCTGATTAAACCCATGAAGAAAAGTGTTTCACAGACCATACAGAAAACCAGAGACGGTCAGGAATGAGGCGCAAAATTCCTGGTCCCCACTCATGCAGTGGAACTGTTGCATGGCTGCTCCTAAGAGTTCAACATTATGTGATAAGATTGTTGATTCATTCCCATTAATGGCACAATAACTATACCTGTCTAGCAGGAATCTGAGATATTCTGAGCAATCCTGCTGGGATCGAGGGGTGAACCATGGTGGTCTGGAAGCCTCAAAGAAAATTCTAGGAGCATATGCCTCCCTCTGTTTGCGTAAGAGAGGGACAGACAAGGTTACGTAAGAACTACTTAAAAAGTTGGTTATATTATTTTGATACTGACCACTGAACTTTGGACCACATTATTCTAGAGGAACTGTATGAAACACATGGTATACATAAACATTTAAGCCACTTAATTATAGGAAGAGAGTGCCATCAATTTTGTAGTAATCACCTCTAGTACAAAGATAAAAGTAGTGGATCCTGCAGGCAAATATTAAATGCATAATGAGTGCAAACCAGGTGTTATGCATAACAGTAGTTACTGTTCTTGCTGGCAAGCTTAAAAAAAGTTTTCTTTCTTCAGAAGAACACCAGTATTTCATAAGTACCAATTTACTTTTAAGGTGATCCAACATCATCCCCTTCACAACAAGTTTGTTATGATTAATCACAGAGAACACAAGTGTCTTATGTCTTTCTAGCACTAGCAAACAATCTGTACATTTAATAAAGCTCATTTTAGAATTTGAACTACAATAAAATTTAGTGTAAAAATCACTGCAGAAACTCACAGTTTATCTGAAAAAGTTACATAAAGTCAGCTTGTATATCAAGTCAGGTCTTATCTGGATTCTTTCCTTTTGGTTTCTCAACGAAAACCTCTTACTGAACAATTATAAAAACAACACAATGCTAAGACACTCCACTTATGAAGTACAGATTTCTCTAAGTCCATCCACACCATCTGAACATTTGGAGGCAGCCTCGTTCCCCTACAAATGTATCATTTTTATTTTTAATATACTCAAGAGGACTCCCATGGCATCATGTTTGTTCCTAAATTTTGGTGTATAGGTCTAGGCTTGAAAAACAGCAGATGAAATAAACTAACATACCTGGGTATGGGCCAAAAATGCAAAAAGATGCTGTAGTTTTCTCATTAGTGAATTACACCCATTTAGATCCAGAGATAAAACATATCTTCTGAAACTGAAAAAAAAGACAGACATTAGTTTCCTTGCTAGATTTCTAACAACAAGGCAGTGATCACAACAGCTCAGCTAATTACTTCAATTTCAATGAAAGCAAAACATGCAACACTTCCCTTCAAATACCTGGATTCTGCTCTAGTGCGAATGCAAAACTACTGAACTACTGTACAGTAGCAACTAATTCTGCAAAAAGCCTATTTATTTAAACATTTTTGAGTAAGAATGGGCTATAGACAGACAAAATTTTTTTTCAGGAGCTTCCAGATTATAACAACAAAAGCATCACCATAAACTTTTACAATACTGAAGGGAGCAAGGACAGTGAGGAAAGAGGCAGTTGTCTTGACACTGGACAGAAGGATCAGGATTTTTGACGGCTAAAACTGCAGTTTCATGGAGCTGGACTTTAACAAAGCAACCAGTAACTGAGGGCAAAGAAACCCACTCAGCTCTAGCAAGCCGAGAGACCTCAGGATGTGTTAATATTCCGTGAAAAGCAAGAATACAGGAACTGCAATAGTTAATTTGCAATGAAAAGAGCTCTTAAAAAGGACTTACTCTGTAGCCATAAAAAGTGCCTGAATAACACTGTTCATGTAGCAAGTATTTCCTAGATTGATTAGACCCGTCTTCCCAGTTTCAGATTTTCCAGAAAGTCTAGATAAACAAGATGGCAAAGAACTGGACTGAGAAGTCCAGGCACTCTGACTGAGAATCAACTTAATCTTCTCTTCAGTGGGTTTGGGCATATCCTACAAGAGAAACATTTAGCACACTTATTAGGTTTTTTTTATTTCTTTTTGTAACAGGTTGTGCCATTCAGCAGTCTTACATCTTCACTTTCTCCCATATCTTCCTTCAGGGTCTTGCTATCCCTGACAGCCTAGAAGATACAACCCACTAAAGCCCGCTTCTTCAAAGCTTTCTTGACTCAACTCTCAAATTGAAGGATTAAGGGGCTAGTAGTCACCTTTGACCTGCATATTCACAGAATCCTTTCTGCCACCAAAAACTACCTCTCAAATTTCAAGCTTTAGTACACCCCTAAAGCATCCTCTATTCTGCTAGAAATACAGTCCTGCTCTGCCAAATCAAAATGTAAGAACGAAAGAATGAAGTCCAGAATACCTGAAATTAAATTGGCTGGGGCTTTTTGAGTGTCCAAACATTTAACTGCAATACTAATGCTACTAAAACAGGCAGTAATACCAGAGCAGTTTTAGGTTTGGGGTTTTTTTGTTTGTTTTGTTGTTTTTTTCCCCCCCTCCCAATCTTATTTTATTTGTTTGGGTTTTTTGTTGTTGTTTTTGTTTGTTTATTTTTAAGTATATTATGCATTTAAATATTTACCTAAGAGAGCGAAATTTTGCTTTGAAACTGCATAGGCCAGCATCCTTTACCCACAGAGGCATACAATACCGACTGCAGTATTAAGACGTAGTGCTTAATAATGGTGTTTTGGAGCTAGCCAAAGATCAACAGCATGCCAAGTACCACTCAGAACTTACTTCTCTTCAATACTATCAGTGCTCTGAACTTTTTAAGAGTTACAGTTTCTAGCTCAGGTTGAGATGAAATGCCTACAATAAACCTCACAAGAGTACATTATTGGTTACATGAGGCTTAAGAAATTAGACTGTGCTTTTAAGAAGGATCTCATTTCAGGCTTTTCTTAAAGTCTGCTAGAATCATATCATGGACACTCAGGATAATTTTTCTAGCATATTCCAAACACAGTTAGAACTGACATTAAATTATGTTAGCTCTTTTCTCCTAACAGAAGTTCTAAGGAATTTATATCTATGGCATTATAATCTTCATATTTGGGAAAACAAAACAAAAACATTCCACTTAATATTCTTAATATACCTTAACAGCTTCCAGAATGGGTTCATAGAGCTCTGGAAATCCTGAATAATGGTACATCATACAGTGTATCAACTCAGTCAACTGCATCAAAAAGGCTGTACTGGAAGGTAAGCCATCTCTTTTGAAGGAGTGAACCAAACTGACCACATGTGGGACAATCTGAACAGAAACGCAAACAAAGAGGGTGTTAATTGCATTTTTCCAGTTTTTTTTTCTCCAAACAACTTTACTGTTTTACACAAACCAAATGACAGGGGAACTTTGTTCTTAAATAAGAAGCGGTTGAGAAACAATGACTTGGAAAACATGCATTATTCTTTACTCATTACAATTTTCAAACAGCACAATTAATTATTCAATGCTCTCTGTAGCTCACAGATCAAGTTTTGGAACTTTAAGATTTTAAACAGTCATGTGTCTTAAGTACTCATCTTATTAAGGATATGAACAGCAAACATCTTGCTTCTGTGCCACCACTAGCAGTGCAGTATCCTGTAATAATTTCACAGATATAGTTTTTAAAACAAACCTCTCAATTTTCCTTAAACAGAATCTAATGCTTGGGATCTGAAGCCAATTAATACACTCATGCTATTTCAGCTTACAAGATGGAAACTGGCTAACAGCTCCACCTAGTGAGGGAGCTAGGCTCAATAAACCAAGACAGTAATTTACTATGAGCTTAAAAAAGCTTACCATAGACATGGTAATCTATTTGAGGATTAGGTCAGATTCATTACTATCTTAAATCAGGTATAAATCAGAAACGTTCACTCCACCTCCTTCCCCTTCTTCAGCATAGCTCTGCCTGTATTTTTAAATGCATGAGACTTTTTTTATATTAGTCTTAAAACATCAACTAGAAAGTTATTTCAATGCAGTCCCAAGGAGTAGGGACTTCTCATGGTGAATCAAAATATTTTAGACGCCTCTGCAAATTTCCAAGTGATCAAAATGGATTAACTGTGAAAGAAGTAGATGGAGTAATTTCATCACCAATTAGCTTACAAATTATTTGGAAGTAAAGACGTGAAACAGAACAGAATTTATAAGAATATAATAATTTTAGGAAAGTATACCCATTACAAGAATTAATACACTTCAAAACACCAAAGCAAAAGCGGCCAGGTGCAATATACTTACTTGGCACTTTTGCAAATATAATTTGTTCTCTAAGTATAAGGAGTATTTTTACACCTTGGAGAAACAAACCCTACTCTTTTGGTAGGCAAGATATCAACCGTTTAAAAATGAAAACACCAAGATTAAGTGTTCCATGTACTACAGAGTCAGCAGTGAAAGTTGCAATGAAAATTTTCCCTCTTTCACTTCATAAATGTGGGTATTTAGCAATGAGAAAATAACTATTGAGCTCCAGGAATGAGATCTGTATAAAATAGATCTGATATGTGATAATTTTGCACAGACAAATCACATGGGAACACTAGAAGTAGTACAGCTTCTCAGCTCTCTCAAACTGACAGTGAAATTCTTACTTAGGGTATGCTGCTTAATACCAAAAGTTACGCTTTGAATACATGCAGAAGTGTCACTTCTGTCTTGAGGTTGAATTAAAATTTTATGTGTCACTGGATTTTAGAATTCCATAGTACACATCATGATATGTTCTACAGCACAAGTACAAGGCAGAGTGTTTTTCTTTCGTAAAAAACCTGTCACTTACGCCAACAACGCTCAAGCATAGGGAAGGGGAACGTTAACTCAGATTCATTGCAAATAAATTCCTTCATATTTATCAAAGGTGCATTTTACATTCAGACCATTTATTATAAAAGTAAACAAGCAGTTTAAGTGCAGGAAAATATCATAGGATACTAAACGACAGCAGCAGCTCAAAAAAATGATGGTGAAGAAGGTTGTTTAAAATGGAGGGAAAATGATCACAATGAAGTCCTGAAGACAGATGTTTATGCCTATGGTAGAAATTTTCCATGTTAAAGCAAACATCTATTTCTAGAACAGGTCTTGTCATATTTTACGTTGTTCTCATGAATGTTTTGTGTCTCTCAGGAACAAAGAAGAAAAGCAAGACAGTAAATATACAAAATATTTACACTCTGAGCATATTCAAAGTTACTTGATTCATTCATTTGTGACTCAAATTTCTATCCTAGGCCAAGATTAGGGCAGCAGAGGGAGGGAAGAGAAACTTCAGACCTCTATCATTAAAAAAAACAGCATAAGAGGTGTAAGGCAATTGCTCTGACACTAATCAAAGAGTTTGTGATCCCTTCAGGCCTAAGAGCCTTGCAGACAGCTTAGAGAAAGAGCATGCCAGGCTGTTACTATAGTTAAGTCCGAAAGACTCATTTCACTTAAACTTTAAGCTAAACACCAAGTATGAGAAAAGGGAAGGCACTATACATCTTGCTGTACTAATGCGAACAGTCATTGTCATACCCTAATATCTACTGCTTTAACTGGTGAACTGCATTTTGAAGAGTGGCCATTAAAAATAGCACCCTTTAGTTTGCCCATATGTACACTGAAACATAGGTAGAGTGGCTTTCTTAAAGTGAAATACGTCTTGGTCTCATGCACCTATCGAGGGTGACTAGGTTATGCAGAACAGATAATCGGTTATCTGTTTTCCCCAAATAGGTGTGCTTGAATGTCTACTTGCAGCCCAACCTCATCAGTAGTCTTCACACGACATAAAATGGATTTCTAGAGTACACAAAGACAGAATGCGGGGCCCAGATACTACTGCCAGAAGTATGCACATACCAAGAACAAGAATGCTTGTTTACAGTTACATATTAAGTGGTCGAACCTGGAATTTCGAAAGCCTAGTGGTCTCTGAACCATAGAAATCTGATTCTGGAATCTTGAAACAAAGAGGAAACCCAAGCGCATCAATTCAGTTGCTCTTTACATCCGCTTTAGAAATCACACATGAATGACATTTTCAAAGAATGGAAAACCATTTATTTAGTAACTTACCAAATGAAAAGCTTCTGGAGAATGCTGAAAACTAAGTAACATGTGGGAAAGGACGGCAAGGGCACCAGGCCTCACTAGAGGAAACCAAAGTCGATTAAAGACCTAAAAAAACCCACATTTATTTCAGTATATCTAGAGAGTGACATTTCAGTAAAAAATGTAAACAGATCGCCAAAACCACAACCATTTGAGAGAGACAGAATCATTACACGCGTCTGAAAACTATAGATACATTTACATCATCTTTGCAGAATAGTAAGATAATATATGTTGCAATACAAAAGATGATATGCAGTTGCATAGCTGTTACAAATTCCCCCCCCCCCAATTTTGAATGTTCTTTTCCAACATACCAATTCAATCTTAAGCAGAGTGACATCAATGAGGATGGTAAATTTCTGGACTGCAGCCAGTCCTTTCAGCAGTGCAATCACCCATGTTTCCACATGCTGAGCCAGAGGCCAGGACAGCCAATCAATCATTCTGAAAGTTTAATGAAAAATAAAAAGTAAACAAAAAATCCAGCATGCCACTAATTTTTCTCTCAACAAAAAGATATATATATTACCCACATAGTTACACACTTACACAGATACCTACAAGTAGTAATGCAAGAATGTTAGGCAAGTAGTAAAATAATTTTGATTATATCTCAAGTAATTCTGTAATTAATAATGATCTATTTAATACATTACAAGTAAATGCAACACCGCTCCCAATATAAGCATATAAAATTAAATATTAAGTATATCGTTACTTATTATTTAAGGATATGAATCCTGGTTTTATACACATTAAGCTAACATTTTTATTTTGTGGCAAAAACTTATTTCTGAAGGTGAGAAAGTGCCTGTACCTGGGAAACTACTCTCCTACATCTTTTACCTCAAACCAGACCAAACCCAACTATTAACTTTAGTTCTAAATTGAAGAGGCTTCCTTTTCAAATTTACATTTCTGGAAGCCAACTCAAATACTCTCAGTTAAAACAGTAAAAATCTAGTAATTTTAAATACATTGCAGCAGGTGTTATAGGGATGGTATAGTAGTTATCAGCAGCCTGGGGTCTACATGTGCCCCAAAAGGAAGAACTTCACTACAGCTAAGAAAAAAGAAAAGTGAAGGGACTTTACCTGTGAGTAGAAAATATAGTGAAATATCAGCAACAGAAAGTAGGGGTATTCCATCTTTCTAAATTAGTTGGCGATTTACCCTGACGCTTAAGGCAGACAGACAGATTAGCTGAAGCAATTCTAAGACATGGACAATCTCATAAGGTAGTACCAGCTAAAACATTAAATTTAAGCTTTGTTCTTCTGAGAATTTACTTGGCAATATTTCTGATTTTCTTCAAATCTCTGCAAGATCCCCTTCTTGAAACCAGATGAGGTGCCACTAATTAAGTGGAAGGAAAAATTTCTCACCCTGGGGGTGGTCAGACATTGAAACAAACTATACAGTAAGGCTGAGGCAACTCCATCCTTGCAGAAAGCTCTTAACTCGACTGGACGAAGCCCTGAGCAACAATGGCTGACTTTGAAGCTGGCCCTGCTTCGAGCAGGATTGGACCAGATGAATCCCAAAGGCTCCACTCAATCTATGCAATACTATGATTATGTTCTATAATTTAATGAAAATGGGAAGTTAGAAGTATATTTCTTCACTTTTCTGAAAAAGCTTCTCATAAAGATTAGTTATTTTTAAGAGGCTAGATTATAGCCCAGAACTGCACAGGTTACAGGTAACCAGTCTAATAATCAGTCACTATCACAATGAATAGGCATAGTTAGTGTTTACCAATCTGAAGCAAAACTATCAGCCCCCATGTTCTTCCTAGAGATCACAAGAGCTCCAAACAGACTGAAATCAGGGTTTCAGTCCTCAGATTCCAAAGCAAGAAGGAAACCACGGTCTTTAGCAACACCAGACATGCATTCAGGGCATGCTGTATTACCATAAACAACCTAAAATTTACACAGAGTTTGTAACTTGGATCTGAAAAATGCATAGCACACACATTCTAAAATGTATATGTCTTAGAATTATGTACTATCTGCACGTATAACATTCAAAAGTTTCTCTAAATTAAGGAACCATTAGGACTGCCTTTTTTAAATCAGGCACAGATCTTACTGGGTTTCTTCCATGTTACTACAAAAAAAAAGCCAGCAACTTGGGAAAATACATAGCAACATCATAACCATTACTCTGAATTTAAATAAAGCTGTCATTTCCTCAAGATGTAAAATTCAGACATGTTTATTGAGAACCCTTTCCGTATACTTTCTAAAATGGGGAGTCAAAAAGGTAGAACAAAACTGCTTTTGCCTGCAAAGGATTAACCTTAACCTGAAAACAGGTCCCAAACCTCATTGTCATATTGTTTTCAAACCTCCCCCCGCCCCAGTTTGTAGGCTTGTTATTTTTCAGCAGGGGCACAAACACCTGCACAGTTAATTTAAGCCTAATGATAATATATATGGTTTTCTTACTGGATTTTTTAGACAAGTAAAGAGTATTCTGTAGAGCCCTCCATTAGAACCACTGTTCCAAAATATGTGATCACCATCTTTATACCACGTACACTTTCAACCACACTGACTCACAAACTCCAAATGAAAACCAGTGCTTTCGGGTGGGAGCTTGGGCTCCCTGTGTTCCATCCCACTGCTGTGGTTATGTGACAGGCCATCCTGTGTCATTTCTAGTCAGTATAATAAACTTCTAAGCTATTCAACATTGTTACTGATAGGACAACGGCTATCATTTCAGTATGATTAACTTTGTAAAGAGAAGCCTCATTCACTGTGTAATTGGTAGAGACAATTCCCATCCTTAAAATCTGTTTCTGCCCTTAAAAGCAGAGTCAATGCTCTTGAGAGCAGAAACAAAAGCCAGAAGAGGAAACAGAAGTAAACTTGCAGACATGCTTGAGACTGTCCTAAAAAGCATCACATCTGAGATCTGGCAGATGAAGATTAGACATCTTGGTTACTAAATCCTCCCTGAATTGCATTTACTTGGCTCCTGCTCTATTGAATCAGTGAGTGGATTTTTAATACCAAGGCAGATATATTAATATGGAACATGATGATCATGAATAAAAACAAAAAGGATGTTTTTTGTGTTTGACCAGATTAAAAGAACCTTAGAGGCCTCAAGAGAACTTTCTGCCTCATACCACCCTAAAATGAGCAGGTCTGCTATCCATATATGTGCCTAACAAGGATAGCATTTCTGTTATCTCTGGACAGAAAACAACATTTATTTGTGCAACCTCACACAGTAACTTCTTTCACAAAAATATCTTCTTAGCCACATCAGACACAGAATCTGGCAGCTCAGGCAAGTGCCTCAGATTAGAAAAAACCCAAATACAAAAGATCCTCAGACTACCAGGCACCCTCCAAAAAATTTAACACCTTTTACAATATTTTACAATTTTGCCAAAAAATGGGCAAATGGCCTGGTCACATCTGGAGTTTCTCAGCAGAATTTTCAGTTTCTCTTAACAAAGACACTTGGTATCAAAGATAAGTGCAAACAAGCATTATACTTGTCAGGACACTGAGTACAGGCAATCAACTTCCTCTGAGACCTCTGAAGTAGAACGTTAAAGTAGTCATATATCCCAGAAGAGATTCAACCATTTTCTGCATTTCCTCACTGATGCTTCAGCTAAGGTTTCACAAGGCAGCCAAGCCAACCGAGAACAGGTCAACGATGCCAAAAAACAAGCACCCTTTCTTATAAGAACCTGTGCCTAACAGAACGTCCTCATTGAACATATTCAGTTTATCAGTCTTCTAATTACAGATTATTTACTAATCTGTGTTCAACTTTAGACAGACTCTGCAGTATCACAGAAGTTATCCTTAGGATGTGAGCAACAAGGTCTCTAATTTGCAGCCACCAAAGCTCTGCTGACTCTCGTCAGGAGACCTTGTTGTCCCTGGAGTTCTGCATCTCCTGGGAATGATGCAAGCCTGATGACAACATTGTCATTTGGTGCTCCAGACATTCCAGTTGTGTTATCCTCTTTACAATTACTCCTATAAGCCACAAGAGAGTAATTACTGCAGAGGATTGCCAGAAGTAGAAAGAGAAACTGGATACAGTGTTGACATGAGTGTATCTACCATCAGAAATAACAGGGGGTATCTAAAAAGTTAGTTACATGGAACAGACCTAGAGGCTCTTAAAATTAAGTCTTACTTCAAAGAATGAACAAGGCAAGTAAGATTCCTCTTGTTTTTGAAAGGGCAGTGCAAAAACTCCACCACATGCCCAGTAGTAGGAAAGAGCACTTATTTGATAATAACAACTGCTATTATACCCAAAGCCCAGCACTGCATTACTTCTCTAAGCAGAGGCATACAGAAAAGCCATTCTAATGCAACAATTACATGATCACATCATGCTGAAACAGGTAATACAACATAAAGGTTGAAATTACACTAACATGAAAATTAATCACCATTACTGGCAAACCGTAAGCATGCACAAATCCTTCTGAATTTCCCAGCTTCGAATTTTAGACTGGGCACACAGCCTTCTTAAAATCTGTTCAGTCAAGCAGATTCTTTTAAAGTCCCTAAGCAATACTTCTTACCCTAAATTACAATATTAATGTTGCTTCCTCTCATTAATTATGTTTTCAAATGAAATACAGCTTCTCAATTTAATGTAAACAGAAAGAATGTTTTCAGTGTGAAAAAACCCTCAGTATTTCACCAAGATATGCAAGTGCTACACTACATGACTGTGTATTACACTACACTCAAATGGATATAGTTAAAAAATAATATAGCAGACATGAAATTTTTAGTTGAAAGACTAATGCTTTTTTTTTTTAAAACAGAAATTTCTAAAGCAGCCGTTTAGCTGCTTTACTCATTTTTCTACCTATTAGTGCTCAATAACAGCTTCTTCCATTGGCTTTAAAGAAACAAAGTTATTCAAAACTTCAAGGTCTTTATCCTTCTCCCATTGTCATTTTTCTGCATCAATATAATTTACATATCAGAAGATACTAATCAAGATTGCAGTCTGTACCACAGTCTTAACAGTGCTACTAATCTCAGCATTTACTCATGTTTAGGTTAGGGACAAGAAGCATAATATGCAATTGTTTTTATATCATTCCTATTCTTCTATTATTCAAAGAACATCCAAAAAACCTCTGGAGGCTTGAGTGAAGATGGAAATAGAGGCTGTCCCCTGTGAATCCTACTAAAAAGTCATGAAGATATCTAAGCAGAAAAACTCCCCAAAACTAAGCAGTAAAAACTCATTTCTAACTGCCTCTTCTCTTCAGAGGAGGAGATGATGGGTAAGACAATCATGTGAGAGTCCCTCCACTTCTTGGAAAAGCAGAAAGTGTCATCTGAAAACAAGGCCTTGTTTCTCAGCTTGACTCTAAACCCCATGAAGTTTCTGATTTATGCCATCTCCCATGAGGTGGGAGATCTAAACATGTCATCTAAAAGGTACACAGCCGGCTTCCTCTTAGTTTTTATTTAACCTTCTTCAGTTACCCTGGCAAAGCATGAGAAAGAAGCACATTAGCAATGAAGGGAGCAACCTAAAACTGAAGCTATGCCAGTAACATCCGTAGCATCATAAACATATATTACCTTAACATGCTAAATGGCATAACTTAGAATACCATTTTAAAAGGGTTTTTTGTTTTGATGGCTTTTGTTTAGTTGTTTTTTTAATTGAACCTAAGTGACAACTTCAAAAGAGGCAAGAATAGTATGAAGAAACTTTTCTCCCCTTTACAATGAAAGACAGTACCTGCACAGAGCTTGAGTCATGCTTGCATCTTTCACATTTGGATCTGTAGTAAGGCTCCTGATGAGTACTGTAATCATCTGTAATGGTATGTGCTGCACAAGACTTGCCAATGCAACAGAAGGTTCGAATGAAGTATCTGTAGTAGTTGAACATGACATAATGTAAGAAACTAAAAAGAAAACTGCACAGAAAAAATATGCTTTGCCTTCTCTCCTACAACTTTGCTGTAGCTGGAAAGTTTTGAGACAATGAGTCTATGCTACATCTAACATTCTATCATCACAACCCAAACCAAAATTTAGAAGTTTCAATGGATTAAGGACAACAAATAGCACTGAATTACAAACTTCTTTTGTTCATCTAATATCCGTGCAAGAAAGTGACAAGCTACCAACTTCCACCTTAACAGAACCGAGAAGTGGGATTGTTTTCTAAAAAGAAGTACCACACAATTGTGGTTAAGCCTGGGGATCCAATGCAGCTGGTATTTCCCATGTCCTATCTCAACAATGGCCTCCTATCCATATCAGTTACAATACAACGTTAAGTTTCCCAGGTGTCTCAACAGCAAAGGCACTTTCCAGTGTGAGTTAATATAGTATCTCAAAGACTCCTGAGGTCAGAAAGGACCTGTTTACAATCGTATCTATGTTACTCAGGCAGCTAATCCTTCCTACGTTACCCAGATTTGACAGACTCCTTACATACACCCCAGCTTCATAAACTAAACAGTTCCAAGACCTAAGGCATCCCACTGGAGGGAGCAAGGAGAAAGAGTAACTTTTGATGCTGAGAGGTTGTTTTTTTTTTTCCTAACTGGACACCCAAGTCTCCATTCCAGTGTATCATTTCAAGCATTGCAACAGGAGCTTTCCCAGAAACCATGCTGCTCTGCAGCTAAGTCAATCACCATTTCCCCTCTAGCTTTTCTTTGGGGGGTGTGGGGGGGGGGTGTGTGTGCATGGAAGGGGGGAAAGCCTTTGCTTTCTCGACGGCCAAAAGGTTGCATTTTAGCACCCAGGCAAGGAAACAACGGTTCCAAGGCAATGCCTGCACAGCCATCGAGGCTGGCGGGAGGGCTTTCCCTTCCACTTGGCAAACCTGCACCGGCATTACCCTGCACCCGGCCCGCCTCCCCCCGGCCCGCGGCGCTCACCGGCGGCGGAGATGACGGCGAAGAGCTCCTGCAGGGAGGGCAGCAGCGTGTCAGGCTCAGCCTTCCAGACGCTCCGCAGCAACCCGCTGACCTGCGTCACCTGCGAGACGTAGAGGCGCAGCTCGGCCTCCCGGCTGCCCTGGCTCTGGAAGTGGGCGATGCTGCGCACCAGCTGCTGGCAGAAGGCGAGGGAGAGCTTCTTGCCGCGGGGCAGGCACTGCGGGAAGTCGCCCAGCAGCTGGCAGAGGCGGGCGCAGAGCGGCGGCGCCGGCCGCTCGCACACCAGCCGCAGCGCCTCCACCTGCAGCAGCTCGAAGAGCTCCAGCACCGAGGGGCAGCTCATGATGAGGCGCAGTCCCGCCTGGATGTAGTCGAGGATGGCGGGGTCGCGGTTGCTCAGCTCGCCGTAGCCGCTCTGGAGGAGGCCGAGGACCAGCCCGCGGTTGAAGAAGGCCTCGAACTCGGCCCGGTGGTAGCGGCCGTAGGCCTCCAGCACCTGCCGCCCCACCTGCCGCTGGAAGGTGTCGGGGCCCTGCAGCACCAGCCGGGTGCTGAGGGCGAACATGGCGCGGCACTGCGCCTGGCTCAGCGGCGTCTCCGCCGACTCCACCACCCGCCGCACGATCACCCGCTTCAGCGGCAGTGGGTGCGACGAGCTCACCAGTCCCTCCAGGATCTTGTCCATGGCGGGCGCCCCGGGAGCATCGGCCGAGCGGCGGCGGCGGCAACAGCAGCAGCGGGCCGGCACAGGCCTGAGTGGAGACCGCCGCCGCCGCCGCCTCCCCGCGGCCCTTCCCCCGCCCCGCCGCGCTATGCCGCCGCTCCCCCACCCCCCGCTCCTGCCTGCCCCTCGCCCGGGCGGCGGCCCCGCTCCCCCCCCTAAGGCAGCGCCGCGGCCCCGGCGGCGACCGCCGAGCGCTTCCCCCGCCGACCCGGAAACGGAGCGACACAAACAGGAAACCGGGACAGACAATCACCGCGCATGCGCCTGCCGACGGCCGGCCGCCAGCCTCCTTCGCTGAGGCGCCGGCCAATGGGGAGCGAGGGCGGGACCGGGGCCGGGGCGGGCGGGAAGGAAGGCGGTAGTTCCTCTCCACAGCCGCCGGCGCGTGCTGCTGTGAGGGGCTGCGAGGAGCCGCATGGGTTAAAGCCGGCGTGTACCGTCCAGCTCCCCTGCGCAGCTACGGTCCCACCGGCCCCCGGGCCGCTCAGCCTGCGGCCACGGGGATATCCCGGTGCTGTGCTGTGCGGTGCGGTGTGGTGAGGTGAGGCGAGGGCCAGGCTTGTCCCGCCGCCGGGCTGCGTGCGCAGTACGTCTTCTCCTGGGACTTGTGTTTATTGCATTGTTATCCCTCCTGTTTGCCTCTAAGTGTACTTGTAACCAGCAGCGCTTCCTTAGAGAAGCCTTGGACGCGTAACAGCGGTTTAACGAAGTAGCAGTTTTTGTCGACATACACGGGTGCACTGTGAGAGCGTTCCCATCCTTACTTGAGCTGGCTTATCCCTCGTTTGGACCCAGTTTAGCTCCAGTTTCCAGTGCTCAAATTTTGTTAGTATACCTTCCATTTTCATACCAGAATATGTCTCTAGCGTGAGGAAAAAAAAAAGACTTCTACAATTTCTGAGGACATAATATTCTCTTGAGAATGAGGTGACAAGAAAGGTCACCAAATTGAATAAAACCACCATCAGGAGTAAGCAGACCAGAGATCAAACTGCACTTCAGACAAATAAAATCCTTTAGGCCAGCTCACTGGTCATGTCAGTCAGGTGTGCTGGCAAAGCCTGCTTCTTGTTTCCCTGTTTCTCAATACAAACACCTTGATGCTCTGTGGCTGACTAATACCTGTAATTCAGCATCAGGAAAGTATGGAAAATGAGCCTAATGAATCCCTGTAATATTTGATGTGTAACAGGTGCAGAACCCGAGCTGGTGTTCAGGTTGCCAACAGATACTGTTAACTTAAGGCTAACACAAAAGACCCACAAACCCTATAGGGACAGCTGTAAGATGTTACAGCTGTCAAAAAACATGAAACCAAGTTCAGAGTTAACTTGACAATTGAGTCCACTGTTTATAAAATATTTCAAATATTTGGTTAAACTTCTCAGATTACATTAACTTTGCTCCTCCGTGCTCCAGTTTTCTATTTGCTCCTCACAGATGTTAAGTCTAGCTCTCGAAATAGCTGTGCGCAAAGAAGATTGCAGTTGCTGAGTCATTACATTGCAGTATAAATTGTGTTGATCAAGCGCTTTTTTCTGAGAACTTTACAAAGGTCAGAGACTGTTGCCACCAATATCTTAATTATCTAAATCACCTTTGTAAATTGTACTGTATTGGAATTATATCTAAATTAACTCCACACACCCCCCACACCCCCCTCCCGAAAGGACTTTGTAGTTAAAATCCATTAAAAAATTAACCTTGAAGAAGGTGCTGGATTACTTAGCTTGTATGCCTGGGGAGCTTAATGCTTTGCCTTTTGTGATCTGTACCAGGAATATTTTCATTTCCTTAAGTTCACTTGTACAAACTGTCTTTGTAATTTTTTTTTTCTAGCACTGTTCACAGTATCTTCTAAAGCCAGAAGAGGAGAGGAATCCACTCAGGAGCCAAACCAGAACTCTGAAAGTAAGGGGAAAGAACTGAAACCAAGATGCCAGAGACACATGTATGGAAAAGGGTAAAGTGAGAACTTATTTGGCGAGAGGATCATGTGGAGAACAGAAGGAGAAAGGAAGTTTGGAGGTGTCAGAAGCTGCAAAGGTGCTCAGATATGTCAGGGTGTATGAGAAAGAGCATAAAGGAGGAGAAATGGAGAAAGGCAGGTGGTATGGCAGGCTTATGGGCCATACGATGATGTAGGAAAAACAAGCATGACGAGAGGAGCAGTTGCCATGAATAGCAGAGAAGCAAATGTGAAAGAACTAGAATGGTCATCTGAAAAGCTGGAGACATATGGATGGCTTGCAGGCACATGAAAATATGGGGAATGCAGAAAGCACGGGCAGCTGCAGATTGGCAGGACCAGGGGCTCCGGTGAGCTAGGAGATCAAAGGTCTGAGCAGGTTTTCAGTGCTTTGTCCTTTGTTTACATAGCATTGTGATGGGAGGGGAGGCAGTGCCTGCTTCGTAGGATGAGGAAGCAGTCTTCCCAACAGTCTGGGAGGAAGCCCGGTCACAGCGATCACTAAGTAGATGAGGCAATTTCTCCAAAAAAGACACAGAAAGGTCTGAAAATCTACAGCCCCAAGAAAAACTAAAATTGGTAGTTGGAGCTGTACAGCTGGAGGGAGGGTAAGGTGCCTCTAGCACAGGAGCTTGGAAATAGTATTCTTATTTGCATCCGGATGGCCACGTACGCATACTCCTAATTTAATGAACTTATTTCGAGTCATAGAACTAGCAATGAAAAAAGTAAGTGAGTAAGAGTTACGATGGTTGGTTGAGTCACCGAGTAGGCTTATGACCTCAGAGCTAAGACTGGCCTGAGCTACGGGGATGATCCTAATTACAACCTTACTATTAGATATGCAATTATCAATATATACTTATGAGCTAAATTTTGGAACACTGACTGTTCTGTTTTCAGTGAAATCTAACTCCTATATATAAATACATTACTAAGTTGTGACAAAATGAAAAATAAGTTAATTCTTCAGGGAATAAAATAAATCTTAAAATATTTATTTCTGAAAAAGTAAGAAAAAAACCCAGTTGTGTTTCACCAAAAACAAAGATTATTGGCAAATCTGAACAATAATTACTCCTACAGTGAAACAGCACAAATAACAGCAGAAGGTTAACCATGGTGGCATGTCCTTAATGACTCAAAAATCTTAAAGACAGTAAGGCAGAAAGGAAACTTTTTGCTAAGAATCCTGGATTAAAGATATCTTGTCAGCCTATAGACATTTCATACCTTATGCACAAGACGAATGTCTTCTAGAAGAACATTTTGTAGGTAAGGGGGCCATCCTGTAAGGCCATCCTAAGGGCTGGGGAGACTGTAGATTCAACACTTGCCCATTCCTTATGCCACCGACATGAACAAGTCTAACATGCTGGACTACCTGCTGAGGTACAGAGGTATCCACATTGCGTGTACAGTGAATTCAGTCTCCCTGAGAGGCAGGGTCCCCATATACCTGCAGTAAGTTCAGGGTGTCTGCCATTGACTGTCATGAGGCTTGGCTATGTGGTTGCACAACTACTAAATCTAGTGCAAGACAGGCAACAGGAGCCTGGGGGAGATGGTGAGCAGGCCTGCCTTTTCAGTCACAGAAAAAGGCTGTTAGATCAGTTTCACCGTAACATGAAACTGCACCGTGAGTCAGGAGCTTCTGAGCGCTAATCATGGCTCTGATATCAGCTCCATCGGTGGCAGCAAACAGCTTATTTAACTGTGGGGTTGGTATCTGTCAAGTATAAAGAGTAGTAGCTACGTACCTGAGAGCTCTGTAAGGTTCAATTAGATAATGTTTACCAACTATTAATTATTTTAATTTTCAAAGTGTTGATTAAGAATGCCTGAATGTTGAGTCATTATGTTCTAGTTGTACACTGTCACATGTCCCAGAGGTTTATTCAACCAATAAACAACAGGGCACAGGTTTATTTACCCAAAAATCAAGACAGTGGCCCCAGTGTCTTACTGAAACCTGTTATCACAACGCAATTATTTATTTTTGAGGAGAGGAGCTTTGATTTGAAAGAGCTGCTTTGTCTCCTGCGGATACAATCTGTCATGATTCAGTTTTGCATATATAATACATATATTTGCCATGTCAAGGAGCAACATCTGACAGAATGTGACTTTATTACTAATTCTGTATTAGTTTTCCTCTGGTGTAACAGAAAGATGTTGCAGAGATTGCATTTGGTATTCAGAAGACCTGTGTAGTAATCACCCTGATCTGTAGCTTCAGCCAAGTAACTGACTATTAACAACTGTGATTAAAGGCTGCATCCAACAATAGTGGGAGATCTAGGTAGCTCCTCAGCGTTCACGTGGCAATAATCTGCCTGGGTATTAGGTTGAGGCACTAAAAAGTTTAAGGAGTCTCAGGCCTCTGTTGGTATTAAAAGACATACAGCGTGGACTGCGGGCTCAGAAAATTGATATCTTAAATGACAGGCATATCCACACAAAATAAACTGATAGACCATATCTGCCACTGGAAATTTCCAGGAATAAGAAGCATCTCTGTGGTTCAGAATGGCTCAGATCTGAAATACTGTGTTTAGACTCAGGCTTCTTTGCCAGATACACCTGCTTTCTTTACTAAGTACTCTGTCTCAGTAAGGGGTTCGGCTGTTCCACTGTGATGAGCATATTTTTATTTCATCCTTTTACTCAAAAGGATAGCTGGCAAATCTTTGAACAATATCTTTCTCTCAAAGCT
Source organism: Phalacrocorax aristotelis (assembly GCF_949628215.1). Taxonomy (NCBI): domain Eukaryota; kingdom Metazoa; phylum Chordata; class Aves; order Suliformes; family Phalacrocoracidae; genus Phalacrocorax; species Phalacrocorax aristotelis. The sequence continues at coordinate 19,503,197 of NC_134279.1, forward strand.
CCGTTACATGAATAAACAAAATTGTTTGTTACCAAATACACTATTCTTGCTGATGGCTATCTCATTGCACACACTAAAGAATGTGAATATACTAGCCATAGCGAAAAAGTGGTGGTTACATTGATATTTGGGCAATTGGAGGCTTAGCTGTATGTTAGACTCTCCTTGATTTTTCTTCACTTATGCTTTGTGAAATTTAGGATTACATCAGTAAAGTACCACAGAGGTCAGGAAGGTTTAAGGTACCTAGACATTCACGCTAGCTACCTGGAGGCAATGTATATGGAAGCCAACAGTTTATGTTTCACCGCTAAGAAGCGTGCGTAACTTTTCAAAGCCCTGACAGTCTAAAAAGTGAACTTTTGGGGGCTCCATACGTCTTCTTTCTCTTGCACTTCACAAAATGTTCACAGTAAATGTCCCAAATTTTAAAGTCAACATAAACTGCATTATGTTTAGGATGCGTAAGGCTAGACATTTAAATATGGAGAATCAGACTAAATTATGCCACAACCCCTGGAATTTGTGCAATCCTTTATCTGTTTTGCTTGTGCAAATGCCTATTTTGCACGCATACTTTTGCAATACAAATGCAACTTGAGTGTGTTCATATGAAAATGTGGCATTATGTAGGAATTTATACGCAATGATACATACTATTTTCAGGAAAAAAGCTTGTAATGGTGAGCGTCTCTTTCAAGTACAGACTGCTCTTAAAACAAGAAAAACTATGTCTATATGAAGAACTTCCTTTGATAAATGATACATTTGATAAAATTCAGATACCTGCTGAGGAAATAGCCTGTTTATAGAAATAGAGTTATACATCAGCACAGCTATCTGACAGAAAGTAATAAAAGTAGATTGCCTGCAAGGTCATCTGTGACTCAGAAATTAGACAGAATTTGTACTGTGGAAGTCAGCTGAGAGGCTGTGGAAGAGAACACTGCATACTTCATTGAATCTGCCCCAAAAAATGTGTCAAATATCACACCTTTCTTTAGAAAGGGAAGGTTCAGTAGCTGAAGAAAATATTAAGCATTGTACTTCACTGCATATTATGCACAACTGACTTAACAGGTGTTTTTTACTATGTGATACTTCTAAAATGTTAGTGAAATGTTCAGTAGTTGCACATGCATCCAAATAATCTAATTTGTAAAAATATGACAGCATACTTTGTTTGGAGAAGTAGCAGGCTTAGCTTAAGTTAGACTGCTGTTTCTTTTATCAGTTTTTAATGAGACACTAGGCAGAACCGACACTGAAATCCTTGTAGCCATTGGCTGACGCTTACAATGTCTGCTGCTTAATGAAGGAGTAAATTGCATCATAAATCTCCTATTTTTCTTCATATGAGGAGAGAAAATCACCTTTCAAACTTACAGGTTTCTGCTGGCTCCTTCTTCATATATTATCCATGTATATTGTAAAGGATACCATAAAAGAATGTAATTTGTCCAAGACCAAATATCAACATTGTTCATGCTATCAGATCTTCTGGATGTATACTTTATGGATGACATTTGATGAAACAACTGAGGCCCAAATGCATATTGTCATCAAAGACAAGTCAAAAAATATGTGGGGAACCCAGAAAAAAAAGTAGGAAGTCAAGTTTCACAGAACAAAAATTTTCCCCCTTAGAGATACGTCCATGGATTGATTGGTGTGTGCCTTAAAAGAGGTGCTTCACCTTATTAGAGCCTGGGGATTTGCCAGTATTAAAAGATGTATACATCCTGTGAGGAATCTAGCAGCTCTGCGTACCTTTTCTAGTTGTTACCTTATATTTATAGTACTTTTTGCACTAACCCAGCATTTTGGTTTGTATGAAATCCTTTGCTCATAGCTAACAAAACAAAATGTTTCAGTATATGCCTGATAATGTGGCACAAAAGAAGTCTCATTGTTTTCAGTGTGATACTCTAAGTTGACAAATATAAGAACCCTCTAAAACTCAATTTTTAGTTTTAGAAAGCAGGCATTCTTTATTGTAGCATCGGGCGCACAAGGGATCGCTCCACCTGGTGTGCGTGCCGAGTTGCTCTACTACAGGGGTTATATGCAATCAAAATATAGGTATTAAATCAGATTTATAGGAAATTATTATCATATACATACTATTCTTGGAACTCATTAATATATGCAAATGTCCTTAACACATGCACATTCATGTTCATTGGTGATCTTCCAGGGTCCTCTGGTGGTCATTGAGAGTTTTCCTCACCGTGTCCATTGGTTGAACTCAGTCTCTGGGCATGCTCAGTTCATTTTTGGCTTGGTTACACAATTCTTACTGATACTGTACTAGCTTATTCTAGCACATCTCCCTTATTTATTCTGCTCAAGGATACAGTGTCTCCAGATTCCCTTCTGTCTAACCATGTACAGCAATTTCTATGACTGTCTTATTAGTAAAGATTTCCAAGTATTTAAAAACTTAGCTATGTTGCTCCAAGTAGAGGGGGCCATATGTTCATTTGAAGCCGGTATCAGGTATCAAGTGGGACTACTGTAATGCTTGATTGGTCATCATTGCCTGGGACTTTTCAACTCTACTGACATGTGCAGGCTCCTCCTAAGTGAAGTAATCCACTGGGTCTTGCATCCTGGTTTGTGTCTTGTTTTGCTTTGTGTTTGCTACAGCATGTAAGATCTATGCAGCATTTTTAAACTCTGAGGTCTCGATGCTTTTCTTCTCTTAGTTTTTTTGGGGCAGTTGTTGTTTAGGGTTTTTTTATAGCATGCATAGAGTCTAAATTTTCTCTTACTTCCATAGTGCTGTCATTACCACTGGTCAGGCTTCATACATTTCACGGACTGTATTACTTCCTTTGTCCTAATTATTTTGCCAAAGATTAAGCATTGGTTTTCCCAGGGTCTGAAATTTTATCCCAGGTCATAACCATGAATTTTCTTTCTCCACTTGAGCCATCAAAGATCCAAGATGGGTTCATCAGTTGTAAATCAATCACAAACTTCTCTTAGCTTTTTTTTTTTTTGGTCTCTGTTTAAAAATATGCTGCTTGGTCCATAAAGCAAGCTTCAGATGTCGACAGTTTCACCATTAGCTCCCTTCTGACTCTTGACTCTTTCCTGGCAGCTAGTTGCTTACAGCTGTGAAGCGAGCCATTGTTTTAATTTATTCATGTTTCATTTTTAAAAGAGTGTTGGTGCTGGTAAGTCCTGATTTAGTATTTCCTTGGTTATGCTCACAATACTCTGGACTATTCAGTAAACACTCTGTGTCAAAAATGTCTTGACAGAGGTCCCTTTCATCCTCAGTTGTCATTCTGACTGCATCTAACCTACATTGCGTGGTGGAGACACCCAGCTTAGTTCCAGCCTGAGCAGGTATGTCTGCATCCTGCCTCAAATAATAAGCAATGAACTCTTCATTCATAGGGACACGGCTGGGCTGCTGCTGCTGCTTCTGACACTGGAGTTTGGTTGCCACCAGTTTAAGTATCTCTGCACTGTGCTTTGTTGTGGGGTAGATAGGTCCTTCATTGCTCAAAGAGTCTATTTGATCAGATCAAATGGGCTTTCAGAGCCCACCCACGGTGCCAAAACATTACATCCCTGAAACCTCTGCCTCCTGCCAAATACAAGTGAAACCATCCCTTTTATTCTAATGCTTATGATGAGCAAGAGGAGGGCAGACACACGGACGCGACCGCATGCACCTTGTTCCTTTGCAACACCAAGCAAAGGTGTCTGACTTCCAGTTGAAGTAATCCCAAAACTACAGAGATCATACACGTTGTGTGTACTGAATAAGTTCACCCAGCAATGGAGTACTGTGGAACGAGGAACACAGTAGCTCTGGACAATAACAAGGGGCAGAAAATAAAGAGTATTTTATGCAAATATGCAAGCATGTTTAATGAAAAAGAAGTCAGATGCAGACCCACTAGAATAGATCCTCTGAAATCAGGGACTGCATAGGAAGTGCATTATGTTGGTCTTGTACAGACATCCTCGAAGATTTCACACTTAAGTGAGCAGATCACAAGGAGTAATTTAGCCCTAAGACACAGTGAAGTCACACTGGTAATCAGAATGTACAATTAGGTTCTATCTTCTGCCAGAAATATCAATGCAGTTTAGTGATTTTTTTTTTTTGGAAGAGTTTGCACAGCTGCTGTTTCATTTACCTATTAGATTGTGGGGGTGTTTTTGCTTTTTGAATTCAGCTCCAATATTTGAATCCCCAGAAGAATTCTTAGCAACAAAGTAATATATCTAATTCTGATTATTTTGATTTGGAATCTGTGGTAATCTTCCAAAACAAGCCAGCCTTTCCATATTTTGACACTTCGTACAGTCTTGTGTGCACTAATTCAAAAGCATAACAACAGAAGGAATTGTGGTCATTTTTTGTTTTAATAGCTGAATTCTTTAGTAAAAATTTGGATCACTAAGAAAATTTTCTGTACCTCAAGCTTACTTAAGATCCATGAAAAAAAAGAATTGTGGGGTATAGAAAAACCATGCAGGGTCAGGTGGGTACTCTGAAATGTGAAACTGTGTAAACACATTTTTATTTGGATTCCATTTTAAATTTCAGCACAGATGGAGCCTGTGATAATTCAATAATAGTGGTATTTTGTCTTCATCTCAAACCAGGATCTGACATGTTCTTCACTTACAGTAGCTGCTGAGGGGAGCTTAGGTTAATGTGTAAAATAATTGATTCTGTGAACAGTTGGGCACAGTCTCAATCAGTTCCAGTTTCGGTATCAGGTTTCTTTTAATCAGAGGGAAGTACAGTCTTTTTCTTATGCTCTCTATGCACCGAAATTGGTAGGAAAGAAAATGCTTTGAACAGTGCAGCATTGAAGAAAATGTTCTATGTTATAAATAACATATGATTAGACAAATATGCTAAGCTTGTAGAGCTTATTTATGCTGAACCATGTGTCACGGTGTACTATGGATGTTTCTGCCCTGATTTCAATGATTTCATTCTTCTGGGAGAGGACCTATTTAAAGTAAAATTTCATTTCATGCAAAGTGTAAATATATCTAGAAAAGTAATTATTTTTCTTTATTGAAGGCAAAATTCTCTACTACCTATTATCTACAATATGAAAAAATGGAAACTCATTACTGGTGGCCCAAAACATTTTTAAAAAATGAGGCAGATCCAGCCCCATCTTTCTAAAAATTACATGGTGTATATTGACAGCTTGATATAGAACTGATCCAAATAAAAAGAAGATGGATACTTTTTTCCCTGTAGTTGTTACATGTGTTTGAGTAGCTTCATTTTCCTAGAATGATTTAAAGGCAATGAAAGAATCACAGGTTTATAGTGTCATAAACTACTGTAGGAAAATCTGGATAACAGAGAGGAAAATTTATTTTTATTTAAGTGGTTATAAATTGTTTTTGGTTTGTTAATGCTTATTTAGCTTAATGCAAATCAGACACCTACCAAATACGTGGAACATTCTTTCTGATAAAAAGAATTGCTATTTCAGTTTTTTAACAAAGGTCTGGCTTAGGTCGGTCCCCCGGGGAGAGCTCAAAGGTACTTGCTACCCTCAACGTCCCCTTAGGCCAGTCACCTCCCAGTCGGGCTGCTCACCAGTCACAACTTCAGTTCTGACATAAGGATTTTTGTCTCACATGGTTTCTTGCACTGCTTACTATCCCTGTAAGAGTAACAGCTTCCTAGGTCATGCTTGCTGCCTGAGTTTGCTGCTAGTATTTCTCTGCTGTGAATCTGTATTTCAGCTAGTGCTGGAGAAGTATCTTCCTCTCAGAGTAGGTCAAGACATATTGGAAGGGATTGCCAAAAAAAAACTCTGCCTCTAAGGGCAATGTGTGATTGCACAAAGCACTCAAATTCTTGTTTCCTATCAGTATTAGACAGCTCCTTTTCAAAACTGAGCCATGACTGATGAACATCCTCTTGTCCTGCACCACACCATGGTAAGGAGATGGTTAAGGCAGCTGACATATCTGTGTGTTTAGGCAGTGCTGCCAAACCAGATGCCCCTGCCTGAATGTGCCCTGTTGGGTACTTGAGAATCCTGCTTTCTACCAATACTCCACAAATACCAATGCTTTTGAAGGTGAAATGCCTTTAATGCTTGGTCATTTAAAGTTTGTCTCATAGAATCCTTGCAAAAGATTAACGGTGGCCCACAACTTGCTTGTGAAATAGACATCACTGTGGACTGTCTAAATGATTCCCCAAAGGCCACAAAAAGATTTTACAGCATCTGGGACTCTCAGAGAATTATGCTTGACATTATCTGGTAAAGCAATTTGATTTTGTTTATGTTGTAATTTATCTGTATTTTAAAAGTGGATCAGGAGGACAAGAAATTACACCCTGCACTTTCAAAGTGCTGTATGAGAATCAGCCCAACTAAAAGCCAATAGGGTGCATGTTCTAAAATGACTTAGGTGCTTTTGTAAACATCTTAACATTTTTCCTGATGAAGCTTCATCTCACAAACACTCAAAAATACCTGCAAAACCACATCATTCACTTTTTGTGACTCTGTGTTGAACTTGCTGTGATACCTACAGAGGAGCTCCAGTTTGCTTTCTGTGATCGTTCCTTGTTTTACTGGCCCTGATTGTCTTGTAGTACGTCCGTGTTCCATCTATTTGTTAACTCTTCTCTCTCGGCTCATACTTACATTGGGGGTGTTCAAGAACTGGACTACTCTTTCCATTTTGTGCTTTTACAGCATGTATTAGGACATAGCTTGCTTCACAGTGGGCATTTCCAGCACTGACAAAATAATAATGCACCAGCTTTGCACGGCAGGGAAAAAGTGAGTGAGTATTGCATGAACATAGGTGCACCTGGCAACAAGTAGGGAACCCCAGCCACGCAGGGACTGTTTGGCGCTGCAGTGCTAAGAAGAGCTTCAGAATGGGGTGGAGATTATCAAAGTCTTGTTCATAGTTTTGCCTTGGTATGCAGGCTTTGTCCCGAGAGTAAGATTGCAGGGAACATGCCATGAAAATATGTTCCATTTCAGTGGAATAGTGAAGCATTGGAAATAGTGTAAATAGGAATGTTTAAATAAAAGGAGTTGGGATTCATCTGGAAGGAACTAAATGGAACTGATTTTTGCTTAATTTGGATAGTTAAAATAGGAAAAAGCTAACCATTATAGTGTCAGTGACACACTTGCTAGCACAATAGAATAATCAGGATTCCAGTTTGATGAGATATTGTAGAACGTGAGAATATTTTGAAGTGCTAATGAAAAAGAAAAGTGTTATGAGCAGTAGAAAATAGTAATTGGTAGGAATAGTGACAGTTCCGTATGAAAAAGCATTTTAAGAATGTTGATTAGCTTAAGTGGGACAGGAAAGATTTATGGAAAGAAGGGATTCAAAAGAAGAGCAGCCTTACTCCTGTCCTTGCAAAGCATTGATTAGTATTAATTAAAACTGAGACAGGACAAAGCTTAGGGGGTGCATGATAGCACAGCTCCTTTTATGTGCAACATAATTCCTTTCATGTCCATGCAGCCAACAAAATATCCCCTGAAGGGCATTGACCAACACAGGTGAGAGGTAGGTGAGTGTAATATTGCAGAACATGTGGAAGAGTTACTAATTGCAGAGCACTTTGCATTGTACCTAAAAGGTTGCATGGGTAAAGTGTTCATATCCCAGCTGTTGGTTGACATCGTCCTCTCTGCATGCTAGGTGACGTGGGGTAGGAGCTCGCTGCCCACAGGAAATGTACGTTCAATTCTCATTTTGTGTAACCACTATCATAATATTTAAGCCCTCTATACCTTATTTTTCACATGAAACTGAGAATTATGTGATATGATGCTTCTGGCATGGCTTTGTGCATCGCATTTATCTAGATAATGAGACAGTCCTACTGGCAGGAGCTTTCAGTAACTAACACAACTGGATCCTAGTCTGAGCTGACCGAGTGCAATCCAGGTCTCAAACTGCCTGTTACAACCTGCCCTCTGCTTTGAGTGGCTCCTGGAGTAAATTAATGTGTTTCTTAAGTGAGCTCATAGTCCCGCTTCTGGATCTGGAGCAATAGCGATAACCTGCTCTCTCAACAGGCCCCGAACAAGTATACCAATAGCCATGAAACCACCTTTACGCTTTGGCGAAGATAGTAAGAATCCAGCCATCCCCCCTTTAGATGCAAAACAGGGAAACAGCAAGTGATAATCTGAGCTTCTATCTGGGTGTGTTTAGTAAGATCTGTCTTGTTCACACCAATCACTGGCAAAATTCGTACCATCTTCAGAAAGCAGAATTAGATCCACTTTTTCCTTTAATGTCCACAGGCTTCTCCATTAACATGAGAAATTTGTAATTCTGCAGATTCTGGGACTGCATCTTAACTATGAATTTTGTGCCCCTAATTGCTTTCGGCTAAGTAGGAATTCCATTTAATCTCAAAATCCTCTACTACCAATTCAGCAAACACCATGCAATAAAAACTTTTCCTTTTATTTGTTTTTTATTTTACCTTATTTATAATACTGAAAATATGTTTTAGAAATACATTTAACATAACATGAAGATTTTTTAAATTCATAACCATCTAATGCCATTGTCCAAATACCTTATCTTGCTTCTCATTAACATAATTAATCTCTTAAAACTGAAATAAATTACCAGATTCATCCTAATCATTATTCTCTTTGTCAGCTGAAGTTAGACCACATTTAATGGTAATTCTATGTAAAATCTGACATGCTGGGAATATATAACATATTTCTGAAGGGCATGATGATAATCAGATTTGTCTAGACATGTAAAACACATTTTTGATGCTGTGAATTCCTCCAATTAATTTCATGAGTTTTTGAGACTCATGATAATTTAACTCAGATGTAGTGTGGGAATTAGGAATTGTAATAGTCACAAAGATTTTAGCAGAAAAACCACTGCCATCTTAAGAACAATAAGGCCACACTACCACATTTTGTAAATAATATTAGTGTATCATTTCCAGTATTTAATGTATTCACTAAGATTTTTACTTAATGCAGGTACTTGTCTGTCTGAGGAGGAATAAATGTAGACATTAGCCAATACAGTGTATCAACTTGTTACTTAATGACATACTTTCTTCTGATGATATCCATGCAGCTGTGAGCTTTTTCAGTTCGTTACGCTTCTTTCATTCCGATGCAGCACATGCTGGCTGCAGTGGGAACCGGCGCTTATACATAGTCCCTTTCCAATGTGGCAGAGGAGTAGCGGAGCAGGTCGGTATATCCATGATTTTCCATAGCAGGTCTGTTCAGTAGGAAAATAACATTGTCCAAAGCAGCACTGGTAAGCTGATCACATGCTTTAAAGCTGCAAAATGAGAAATACTACAATGCCAGTTTTTAGGCTGATCAGTGGTGTGGCCAGTCCTGCAGTCAGGCGTCTGCATGTTGCCGCCACTTCAAAGCCATGGAAAACCCACTGTTTTTCATATCTGTCACTTCAGTTCCCCTTGCTTTCCCCCAAAGTCTGGTGTACAAGCAGCTGGCAGAATCACCCCTCTGCTGATGAATGTGTTCATCTGAAGCACTGATGACATTTCATTTGTCAAGCTGAGCCTTTTCCCATTGTAGTTTGAGTTTGAAGTAAGGATTCTCTATACCTCATTTCCGCAAGCGGAAAGAGAGGTTTGTCTTTCTCTCTTTCTTCCCTCACTGCAGACTGTCCACAGACAATATAACAAAACGTGAGCTGGCACGGGATACCCAGTTGTGCTGAGCATGGCTGTGGGGGACTGCGGGCAGTCTGTCTCCACTGTCTGCCTGTCTGTCTTCATTGGTCGGCTTGCCTGTCTCCACTGTCAGCCCCCGCAGGAGCAGTGGCTGACTGAGAAAGATGGGGTGTTTGATGGAAAGGGCAGCCCCTGTCCCAGCAACACCCTAGCTGGGCTGGTCTGCAGCCCCACACAGCTACCTTGCTCTTGGCTGGGGTGGTGGGATGAGCCCTGGTGGACCCCCCACTGCCCTCAGCTCCCATTCCTAACAGAGCAGCCAGCTCTTGCTGCTCTCAGAAAGAGCCACCTGGAGAATAAAGGCTTGGAAATCATGCTGACATTTAAAAAAAAAATATCCATCACTGAAAGATATACTCATGTCTTTTTTTCTACCAGGAAAAACTTATAACACCCTGTTTATTCAGCTAGACTCTATTAATGTAACTGCTCTTTGCTGCTAATAATAATTACAGGGAAAGATTACATAAAGAAAACAAAATTTGTCTTCCTTTTAAAGGTGTGGCTTGAAAAGTTTTGGTGTGTGAAATCCAGTTCTAGCTAGGAGCTGTCTGACTTCCATGAGTGAAATAAGACCGTTGTGGAAGCATGGTTAAAAACTGGGAGCAAAAAGTGTGACCGGGAAGATATAGGGGAGACAACACAGGAATAAACTGGGGAAAGCTCTGGATGGTTTAATCTGCTGGGGGTGACCATAGGAATGGTTTTCCAGGAGGCTCATCTGCCTAGCGGTGGCATTACCAGGAGACCTCTTGCAGGGGTCTAAATGCCAGCCTGTCAGGCCGGAGTGCATGAGCAGGGAAGACAAGACAGGAGGTGAAGAGGTTCCTGCTGTTTTTCCACAGTTAAAAAGTAAACTGTACAGAAGGCTGATTAATTTCTTGTAGAAAGGTGAAATATCTCCATAGGATAAAGGAGGAGAGAATCTTTTAGGCAAGACTGGAATGATTGTTTCTCAAAGAACAGATGAAAATCCTAAAGAATGATGGAAAACATAATCTGAGGCTTTGACAGTCTGGGCTTGAACACTTAGAGTGCATTGTGGGATGAATGAGTCCCTGAGACTCTGTGGACAGTCTCTGAGGATCTGCAAGACAGTTTGTTCTCGCAAGGATGGAGAAGAGAGGGAGTGTTCCTTCTGCATCTGGGGTTTCCCAGCATACGGTCTAGCTGTCCCTCTGCTCAGGGAAGGTGGTAGAAGAACTGGCATAGCCAAAACTAAGGCACCCAATGTGTCTTCCCCTTCCATCCATGAGTCCACGCATAGGTGTCAGTGTCATTGCACCTGGGGAAAAAAAGCCTGACTGGAAACCATCGCTTGTCAACTGTCTTCCTTCAGCAGTACTTTGGTTTGTTCATCTACCTGGCTGCTTGCTTGTGGGGTGCTGCTAAAAATGGTAGTCCCATCTTCTCTGATGAATGTTTCAGCACAGAAGGTTTGAAGATACAGGCGTTTTTTATTGTGAAGTTAAGCATCTGCCAGCTTAAATGTATGGTGCCAAAATAGCAGCTTCTCACATAAGACACCATATGTGAGACTTATTCTGAGAGTAGGGGTTAGAGGAGGGTGCAAATAGTTTTCTCTCAGTTGACAGGAAAACTTGGGGGTTTGAGGTAGCTTCCCAGGGGAGATGAATATCATTCTCTGGGGAATACTGGTGGACCTCAGCACCATTATCAAAATCATTGAAAGTTGCTCCTCCTCTCTCGAGATTAGTCTGAAATGTGGGACTTAGCAGACCACTGAAAAAGTTCTCGTGTTTCCGTAGGAGGTCCTGAGCTATGGTATTCTTCATACTTGCTGGAAGCAGAATCACCTCTGTGGTATAAAATGAAATTAGGTTCCTTTTCCTTCAATTATATTGTTATAATGCCTTACTCCCGTGTTCATGTAGGAATATATTAGTAATGGAAAGTACAGTTACAAAATCTCTTGAGTTGGTGCACGAATAAAGCTGTCAAATAAGACAAAGTGCTAATAAAATCTTACACAACTTAGGGAATATTACCGTAATAACACTGAATGAAGAATAAGTCATACATAACAAAAATACAGTAGTATAATAAAAATAATATTACTATAGTTAAGTGTTACTTAATTAAAGCCCTTTCCCTTAATTTAATTTGATTATGCTCCCATTCCACACTGGGTCAAATTCATCCCTGGTGTTATTTTGAGAGAGTGCTAACAGATGGATTTTTGCCTTTGATTGGGACTACTCAGAAGTTTATGTCTCGCTGCTTCTGAAGAAGTTCTGAGCACCCTCTTTTGTCATTTGTGTAAACCTGAGCGACATTTTTTCGGGCTTCTTAATATCACATCCCTGCATGTCCCTGCTCCTTGTGCTCCTGTCCTTGAATGTCTTCTAATGATACCACCTCTCCTACAGAAACAAATGTTTGCTTAAACCCAGGCAGCAGAGTTGTCCTGTTACCTAGGGAATATTTGCATCAGTAGATGGGGCTGTACCACACAACAGGAGCTCATTTAGATACACTGGGTACATCCACGTTAGCACAAGCTTCACATTAGTACAGCTCAGCAGAGCACATGTGAAGAAAACCTCCTGCCCATTGTCCCTGCACACTGTACATTGGTCCACACCACAGAGTGGAGCGGAGGGCAGTCCTGTGTGATCCTGAAGGGACAGGGCCTTCCTGTTGGCAGAGCAGAGTGTTAGATTAAGGAGCCACTAACAAGAAGGACTGCTTGCTGAGTGTGCTTGAGACAAAACTGATGAGAGGTTGATCAGAAATCAATAAGCCATTCTTTGTTTAAATACCACCTTTGTCTCCTACTAATCAGCTTTCTGACTATTTCATAACTATGAAATTGAGCATTTTCAGTGCTGCCCCAGGATGTATTAGCTACCGTCAGAGGTCTGCTTGTGCAGATTACTTTTTTATTAGGTGTGTTTTCTGCCTTCTCACCAAAACAAAAAAAACATCACTTGCACTCATTGAATTCAGTTTATATTTGTTTTGGTTACTTGGTAATTTATTCTGTATGACTGCTGGTGTTTGAATGGAATAGCTGCCTGGGTTCATTAGTCAAACAATGAGTAGGCTACCTGGAGCTATCTCCCCTAGCTTTTAAATGTCTCACTAGCATTAAAACCTTATTTCTAACAGTTTTACTAGTCCCTTTCATAATTGTCAGCTCTGTTAGGCCACGTTGAAGTCTTCTTTTTTCACATGAGTGTATCTTCAGCCTCACAGAAATTGCCTTATGGTGTTGAGACCTGGTGTTATTTTTATTGCTTCAGTAGCTCTCAAGAGGCATGGTGCCCCATTCAGCAAGCAGTGGGACTTACACAGTACATCCTGTCAACTCTCTTGTTTTTGTTCTGATTGCACAGCAGAATGTGTAGAAACCTAGTATTTCATTTGCCTCCTTCTTTATTGCATGTATGTACTGGACAGATGGATGTTTCAATAATTCTTCCACTACAACTGCAAAATCCTTTCCCTGTTCACTTTGCTGGATGGTTGCTCCATTTAGCACATTCTTGAGCTTGATTCTTCACTTCCAGGCTAATTATTTTACAGGGTGAAATGGCTCATCTGAACTGTTACGTCAAACTGTCAATACCTAGAATCCATTTTTTTCCCTTACAGAAACAGCAGAGCAAACATTCAATGGAAAAAGAAGAATGTAGAGGACAAGTCTCATTCAGCTGTCATTCATATTGCTGTGTAAACCAGGTGACAAAGATCAGAGATCAATGAAGTAAGCACACTGCATGTCCCACGTCTTTTTGAGTTTTTCTCGACTTTCACTTATTTCTAAGTGCTCCTTTGCCAGAGTAATATCTGAGAAGATCTGGACTTACCCACTTTTAGCTATAACCTCAGCTATATGAAATACTGCCTCAGCAATGTTTTCTTTTAAAAACAACCGTTCCCATTTGCTGCCATTCTATATTCTCCCTTGGGCTATATGAGCTTTTTGCAGAAAATAACTTAGCATCTCTCAACCAGTGTTTTTTCTCCTCGTTTTCTGAGAGAGGCATTAACTCCTTTCAAGAACTTCTTTCCAGGGACTTCAGACTGATTAAGATATCTTAATCTTCTCTTTGCTAAAGCATTCAGGCTAAATGATGTAGATCTCAGTATTAGCAGTGAAAACTTGTTTTCCTGCCAGCCAGGTATGTGCCTTGCAGTAGGCTGATCAAAGATGCCAGTATGCAAGTCTATGTGTCAGCAAAGCCTCAGGTGACTTAAAGCCCTTAAGATGACCTACCTGAAAAATATATTTTGGAAGAAAGTATGGATGCAAGTAGCAAGGACTATTGCAATGCTACGGTTTTATAAATCAGCAAATGTGGTCTTGTGTTGTACCCAGTTTTTGCCTCAATCACTGTTAAAGGGAGCCAACAGAGTGTGTGGACTCAAGGAATGCATAACTTACAGCAAGGGAAATTCCAGGTAGACTCTAGGAAAAAAATCAGGTTGGACAATCACTGGATCAGGTACCCAGGAAGGCTGTGGAATCTCCATCATTGGAGATATTCAGTAACACTGGACTGGACGTGAATTCGCAGTAACTTGGTCTAGTTTTGAAGCTGGATCTGACTTTGAAGGTGGTGATGCTTAGTGCAGTGGACCAAATGACCTCCAGAGGTCCCTTCTAACCTGCATCATTCTGGTCCTGTGGTTATGAAACATCTGATGAGTTGGGATGAGAAAGTAGAAATTGGGACGGTGAAGGGGGAAATGCAATGCCAGGTTTTGCTGCCTACTGTAAACATTTTTCTTATGTTTTTATTCTGTCTTGAGCTATTACAGAAAGTTTAAGAAAGCAATGCTATGTCCAGGTGACTCAGATACATAGTGCTACAGTACAATGGCAGCACATTTCAAAAATGAAGTTTTTAAGTATTTGCTCTTCTTAGCATATGTTTTCTTGAATCTCATTGAATTTAGCACCATCAAGAGCTAGATCTGCATCAATACAACCTTGAAACATAGCAGGAATATGCATAAAGATAGGCTATTTAGAATCTATCTTCCAAAGAGAGTTATCTGTAAAACAACATCAAATGTACTAATTACACCATCTGCTTTTGGCATGGTTGAATCTTTTCTGTGGAAGCAAAACTAGATGGGGTTTTCAGTACCTTTGGAGCCAGCTTATCCATGGTGACTTTATCTGTTCCAATTGATTTTCACATCCATCCATTGATCAGTTGTTTTGTTATGGAATCTGCAAATAGTTTCTGGCTTAAAACTCTAAATTTGGGGATGGAACAGTGCTTTAAATGGAAAGGTGCAGCTCAGAGCAGAAGACAAATTCAGAAAGTACAGCGGTGATTATACTGATTTCTCATGTTCGTCTGTCTCATTTGTTTATGAATCTTTGAAAACAGTGCTGAAAATCCTTGGGCAAGGATGGTAGGATGGTCAGTGATCTAAAAATAGCAATGAGAACATGCGCAGGTTTAGCAGTGACACTGGTGATTCATGATTTATCTGATTCTTCCACTTCAAAAAATATTTTCTTGCATCTCTGCATGGCATCATCTTACATCTTCTCTCCAAGATCTGCTGCATTAAAAAATCAGTAGAGCATAAAGTTGTTCCATTTTCAACATAATAGGAATCCAGGTTTTTCTGGAATTCATATTTTTAGGGACTCTGAGATCTTTGGCTTATATTGTACATTTGTAACATTTCATTTTCCTTTCTGCAATATTCTTATGCTGAACTAAGAGAGACTATGTGAAACGACCTGTAGTAGTAAAAATTGAAATTTTTATGCTCCAATATGTATTTTTCCTCAGAAATGCTGTGCAAACATAGCAGCACATTACAGCCTTACACATACACACAGACAAAAAATATATTGTCATTCAGTGATCAGTGTAAGGGAAACTTGCTAAAGTGACATTTCCGTGTAAATTTATGATTTATTAAAAGATCTGAAATGTTCTGCTAAATCAGTTTCCTCTTTCTTTTCCCTTGTGCCTTCACTATGTTATTAATGTAAAATTCCTTTCTTCCTTATATGAAAACTCTCCACACGTACAAACTGTGAAAGCATTGCCATCAATACAGTTACTACTTCTCTGCTCCTGAATGAGGGAGCGTAGGCATTGAAAGCAGAGGGAAATGACTACTAAGAAGTAATTTTAATCTGCTTAATTGAACACAGCCAAACAACAGTTACCAAAATGGAACTCCAGTGTAGTAATTCCAACAGATATTTATGTTTATGGTTCTGTGTCTATGTTTATTGTTTAGTGGTTAAACCAGTAAATACCACCATCTCTGTAGAGGCAGTAAAACTGAGCTGCCTTTTTTACTTCTCAGAGTGATACCGTATTTCCATTACCAGCAGAATTGTTTCTGAAAGGAAGGTGTATGCTCATCAAGATCACTGTGCCATTGATCTTCCTGTGGGATGTAAAGGACGCTCCAGGGCAATCCTCCCCAGCCAGTACTTCCAGCTGGGCTGGGCTGGATGTGTGCTGAAGGAAAGGCCCAGTGGCATGCAGAAACATTTATTTCCATTAATTTGTGCAGGAACTGAGGCTCCATTTTTGTTTGAGTAAAGGTACTGGTGGCCAGCTCATGGTAACTCAAAAAACTAGTCAAGAGCTGTCGTGATTATTATGTTTTCAAAGTTGAATGGCTGGCTTCTGATCATCCTAAGACCAGATATTGAGATTTGTGGTCAAAACTTAACCCTGAGCCCATGGAAGACAGTGAGACTTCTGCTGAGTATAGGAGGACTCAGATTTTACACGTTAATGACACCTGATTAACCAACTGACAGGAGAATAAAGGGATTAGAGGCTAGGGGTGGGAAGGTTGGCTGTAGCTCTGTAACTTCTTTTATTCTCCCCGAGTTTGTTAATTAAGGGAATTTTGAAAGCTAAGAAGCTGTTAAATGAAGAGCTGCTACAGCTTCTATCCCTCCAGAGTTCCCTTTTCAGCAAAAGCTGAAGAGGGCTCCCTCCTCCCTCGCTGCTGAAGATGGTTTTAGGAAGGCCCTGCAGTCTTCCACTGTAATCATTAGCTTATTCAGTGAAGTTCTTACGTAGTTTTTTTAGATGCTACTAAAATGCATGCGTATATAGCCCTGGAGCCGTAGTTCCTGTCTTTGCATTTACAGGAGCTGCTGTGTTTAATTAACAGCTATGACTGGCACAATGGAAAATAATATATAAAATCAGAGGTAAATAACCATACTTTCATCCTGAGCCTGTGTGGAGAAGTAGCATTTATATCTCCATTAACAAAGTCTCTACTGCGTATATCTCTGCTTGATAACAAATGGCAGCCAGAGATGTAAAGTATCTAGCGAGTGACACTCCTGCACTGCTGAGCAGCCTGCGCTGCCACTGGCATGAACTGGGAATGCAGGGCTCTTGCCACCCTACAGGCAACCACTCTTTAGTATTTCATTTAACGATATATCAGACTTCTGTCCTTGGATTCCCCAACATGTGCTCTTACCTGTTACGGCTCTGGAGTCTGACATAAAGGAAACTTGCTTTCATTACTAAAATACAGCAAATGTGACCCCGATCACACTTCCGGAGTGGTTCTGTTGCTGAAGTAGGAACTATTTTTGTCATCACATTTTCAGAGAACCAAGCTAGAAATTATTTAACATTGGCAAAGTAGACATAATTTTATGGTGGGAAAGAGGTCATGTTTCTAGTGTTCTTGGTGATAACAAACCCAAAGATACTGGCTTTGTATATTTGATGTAAAAAAATTGTTTCCCTTTACCACATCTCTGCAAGTCCTGAAAAAATCAAAACGGAATATGTGCATTTTTATAAATACATGGATCAGTTGGTATCACATCTTCCATTAAAAGGAAATTGGAACAAATGCTGCTTTTATCATCATCTGTTTCTAAGAGTGCAAATGACATATTACGTGAATCTCAACTGGAAAAAGTGCAGTCCACCTGTTTGTCCCAGTTCAGTCAGCTTTCCATGAAATGTAGCTTGGCCTTCAAAGCCCATACACTGGAGATGGTGTGTAAGAAGAAGATAACCTAGCTAAAGTTTCAGAATCCTGTCCAAATGGTCTGTACTTCAGGTGGCAGGAGAGAAGGGGAGGCAGAGGAGGAGAACTATTCTTAATTTATAAACTAACACATTTTATACAAATTTTTTTTTGAGACAATAAGCCAGGTTCCTATTGAAATTACCTGGAGCTGCACATGTTTCAGAGGCTTTTGCGGGTAAGTACCATGTGGAACCTGTCTTGAGGGCCTCCTTTACGCTACAGAGTAGCTGGGTGTGGATGTATTTAACTTTCAGTGTGTGATTTCAAATGGTTCCTACTAATTTGGGCCCTGAGGTGATGGTTTGGGACAGCAAGGTTCTCAGGTAACAGAACACAAGATAGGGATGGAAAGTTGTACAGAAAGAACTTTTTTTTTTAAAAAAAAAAACCATTGGGTTTCCTTGAAAAATAGTAAGTGAAGCCCTGTTATTTGTTAAATCCAGATACAATGTACCTAATTGAACCTAATTATAATTGTCAAATACCTTGGTCACAGTAACCTCTTCTCCAACACGAAAATCCTGACCCTACATCAGAAGCCTCCAAGCCATTACTACCTGGCCTGATAGTAATGTGGCAAGGTTGTGTGCTGAGACAGGGGCTACTTTTGTTCTGTTGTAAACATCTAGCAGAGTTAAGTCATAATCCTGCAGTAGTTTGATATTGCCACATGATGTTGATAGAGTGCTTAGTGGCAAATAACATACAGATGGAACAGATCATCTGTGATGCATTTTTTTATCGCCACAATAATTTTTGTGTCATGTGGTTAGGTTTTTGTGTACGAAGGCTCATTTTTATGACTTTTGGGGTTTTTTAATTTAATGCCAACTTATTTTTTCCTTATCTCTCATGATCAAACATCATATTAGTATTATATAAACATTTTAAATTATAGTAATTTGGATTATCTTATTGCAAATGTTATGTGTCGTTTCCCTTGTTCTTTCTATTTATATGTCTGATGAAAGACTATAGTAGAAGAGTGATCTACTAAATGTGTCTGAGGATTATACAATCCTCATTAATCAATGCCCCATATTGCTGTTTTACCAGCAAAATATGGAGGTACAGAAATCCAGTATAATTACAAATATATTGTAATTTTCTTAAATCATATGGAACATAGCTATACTAATCATAATAGATTATAGAATAGATGGATGAAATAAGCTGAGTTTATCTGCCAGCAGGCACAAGTCAATCAAGAAAGTATGTTTACCATGTTTCCACTTCTGCTAGCCAGAAGTGAAAATCCCAGAAGTAAAAAACCATATCCAATAAGAAAATGCTTCTTTTTATAGGCATTTTATTTCGCCTTTCACAAATCTCTGTAACCCTCTTCAGTGGTGTGTGTAGGTGTTTACAAATACTCTGAAGGAGCACCTCCTGGAAGAGCTTCTGGCAGCTGGGAGTTGGCTCCAGTGCACTCAGCAGTGTTATCAGTGCTGTGGGTTTAACTGCTTCATGCTTTCAGAGAGCAATATTCAAACGACTTGTCAGGATAAACTTTGTATTATGCATTAGCTGTTAGAAAAGCTGGTACTGGAGCGAGAATGCAGCCTCTGTACAAATATCCCTTGCTCCCTTTCCTGGCCTTCTCAGAAAAGTGGAGACAGAAATATTTGCACTTTCCCCTGGAGATTTCAAGGGGCAAAAGAATGCAGTGAAAACTCACTTTTTCTTCTTGTCCTTCTTATGCTTTTGAGACAGTGACTCTAAAATTTAAGTTTTATGCCGTAGTTTGTAAACCCTCAAGTATTACTGGATCAAATCTGTTATATTTGGACTCTACCAGTAATTCTTAGTCTGTGACCCATACAGTCCAGCTTATCTGCAGTTGCCTACAGTCACATTTTCCTACTTCCAATTCAGGCAGCTAAAACCCTACCGAGTACTTCCTTAACAACCCTTCTTCACATAACCAGTTGTTATTGCTGTGACCACCTTTATGTGGTGACTGATGGTAGGTTTACAGCACAGGCAATACAGATGCGTGCCTACAGCCCCATCTTTTGGAGTTGTACAGTGAGAGAAAGTTGTCAGCACTCACTTAGGAAACGTGAATTTTGTGGATAAAAAGAATATCTCCAAAGACACAACTCAAGTGTGACTCACGAATACGGTGCCCTTCAGAGGATGTGGGAAGGTGGCTTTGGGTGGTACCAGTTGTCCCTTTCATCATAACTGGCTCCCTCTACCATGTTAAAAGAAGGGAAGGAACAGATATGTGTAATGGCTGTAATGTGGGAGTGTGCAGGGAGAAACACTTTACAGATTCTATGCAGGGCCCAGAATGGCGTAAATTTCGCTCTGGAAACAATGTATGTACAACATGGAGATGTTCTGAGAGAGACTTTGCTTGCAGGCTGCTGAGGCAGAATTGGTGGACTGAGGGCTGGTAATGGAAGAAATAGCTGGAATAATATGAAACCCTAAAGTACTGTAACAGGATATATTTTCTAATGTAAAAATTTTATGATGGCTGTTTTTTGGAGTAGGATGAAATCCCGACTGAATTGCAATTGGCAGTTTGTTATAGCAGCTCGTCCTGAATTTCTCGTAAACTGAGACAGGGTTGTTTTGGTTGAGGGTAAACAGTCCCCCAAAGGGAAGAACGGTACTAGTGCGCTCCTTGCTCTAAATCAGAAAGAATTGCCTGTTGTCCTTCTTTAACTGGAATTTTATTCTAATATAATTCAATCCTTCTGTCTTCCATCTTTTTCTCCAGATAATTTTAAAGAGGCACATGTACTCAAAGCTAATAAAAAACATTTCAGTGAAACAGTTTTTATAAAGAAACAAATTTCTGTCTGGTAGTTCTTCTCCCCTCCCCATTATATCTGTTACTTTGAAGACACTTTATTTTAAAGTGAGGAGGATTATTTTGGAAAACATTTACATGTCTCTTGTCGAACAGCTGCAGAGTGAAGTGTCTTGGGTTTTGCTCTTATTTAAAATGTCTTTGCATAAATTAACAGAAGTGAAATATTTATAATTTATTGACATGTTTTTGACTGTGAACTTGTGTTACAAAAATTTTGATTATTTGAAAAAAATCACAATAACTTTTTTCTCCCAGGTTGGAATTAAACCACTTCATTTTCCAGTCACCACTATATACTCTTACTTTAGAAAGAAGAAATATGGAAAAGGGTAGGCATAAGAGCTGCTGGAATTCTCTGGGATGCCTCCTTAAATTTATTTCCCTTTCTATAGTTTCCATCAATTGTGGTTACATTTGGTGGTGGTGTGCTTTGAGACAAAGGACATACTTGGTCATGGCAGCTTGCTATTTTACAACAGCAGCAGCAGCAAAATGCTATCAAAAAATTAGACCAAAGCCCACAACACTAAATGATAATAATCCCTGTCTTTTTGTCTGTCTGCTGCTCTGTGCACTCCCAACAGCCTGGCCCTGGGATATTATATTAATTTTGCCAGTCTTTCCAAATTCAGACTGAATAGGTTTCAGCCCCCATGGCGGGTTTACTACCGGGAGTTTTCAGGGGGGCTTTGCACTCTCTTGTGCTTGGCACTGCACAAACACACAGCGAGAGTTTGTGCCTGACCTCAAAAACTACCTCAAAGCTGGTCAGGCAAATACATGAAGCAGAAGCTGGAGCTGAGACTAATTAATCTAGTGTGGGGACTCGAACATCAATTAGCAGGGAATAAATTTTAATCCCTGCCTGAGCCAGGCAGGATTTCATTTGGTATCAAGAGGTGACAGGCTGTATCGTTCATTTGCCACACTTTGCGTTCTGGGAAGAGGCTTATTATATTAAGTCCTAATCTTTTTGGATTGCACAGACCCAGTCACCTTGTTTCTGGGAATACGAGCAAAGCTGCCTAGGACAAAGGGTGCTCAATGTTATTTCTTCGTTTTTGTCAGGTGCCACCCTTGTCAATAGCACCAGTCTGCAGGCCAGTTTGTGTACTGGTTTGGGGTGGTCGGCCTTCCACCGCCGGTGTGCACACTGCAGCCTGAGAAGCACAGTCCCAGCTAAACAAGGAGGCTGCCACAGCTTGTCCTTAAAGGGCTGGGTGCTGTTAGTCAAAGTAACAAATGCACAGCAATAAAAGATATACTAACACAAATTTTGAAGTCATATGTTAATTCAATATATAAGAAGCAAGTTATTCTAGAAGCATCTGAAGCAAATTATTCTAGAAGCATTTGATTTGACTTCTCCTCAGTCTGTGCGAGAGCCCCTACTGGCCTGGCAGTCCTGGTTTCAATGCTGTCCAAATCACTTTTAGACTTCCTTTTTCTGCAGAACTGGGGAATAATAGTTACTGTGCAATTGAATGTAACGTCTTGGGTTGTGAAGGGCAGAAAAATATTAACCACAGTTGGCAGAACAGCTGGGACT
The DNA here is from genome assembly GCF_949628215.1 of Phalacrocorax aristotelis. NCBI lineage: Eukaryota > Metazoa > Chordata > Aves > Suliformes > Phalacrocoracidae > Phalacrocorax > Phalacrocorax aristotelis. The sequence continues at coordinate 19,525,346 of NC_134279.1, forward strand.
TGAACAATTAGCCTCTAGACATGCAGATAAAGCTCTCTTCCTTAAAGCCATAAGACATTTTGAGGGGGATTAGCTCCTCATTCTCATTTTGCTTTGCAAAAATTGTGTGAAAGTTGCAAGATTATATATAGCGACAAAACAGCCTATAGCAGTGACCAGAATTATGTTACCTGTGATTAATAAAAAATGACAACACTGCCTGTATGTGGCCTATTTCAGTGTGAGGAATCCAAAAGTTGCAAACACAGAGTCTGACCTTGTCTCACTGCTATCTATGGTGAAGGAGTCATCACTTTAGCTAGCGTAAGAACAGGCTGCTTGCAGAACCAGTGTACAAGCTGCATGCATGGCACAATTAATCTTCCAATGTACTGTAGCCGCTACTTGTTTGAAACGCTGTAAAAGCCAGCAGTTCACAGTCTCACTGCATAACTGTGCGAGACAGGAGCATCACAGCCACTTCAGTCTGCAGAGGGAACAGGCCTGCCTGCTACAGCCCTGTCAGGGTACCTGTGCTAGGCTGCTTGTGCTTAATAAAATCTCTGTAAAATAATTAATAGTAGTTGGTTCAAGACTTTGGGGCAGATGTTTTCCTTCCTTTGGTTACTATCTGACCCATCAGGCCAGAGGAAACAGCTGCAAATGCAATTTGTGGAGAATGGGCCCAAGCTAAGTGACCTGGAGGAGCTTCCCCATCAGCACCTGCATGTCAAGGGAGTCACAAGGGGGTGGACTAGGGTACATGTAAAGCCCTTGTGCGTGGCTCCGCAGGGTTTCTGAGGTGTACAGCAGTCTGTAGGTCATATGGGATATCTTCTGGAAGTTGGAGTAGTTGATAATTTGCCTTCATTTATTCTAGATCTAATTTTTAACCTCCAAAATGGCCTAGACACTGTAGGGCAAAAACTAAAAGCAACTATTAGCCATATAAATCCCTGTATCTTTTGTTTTTCTGGGTCCTCTCCAGCAAGTACAGAATGGCATTATGTCTCTTAGTTGGTTTCTTTTGAAATCAGGCACCTTCAGCAGCTCGATGACCCTTTCTCACAGCACTGAGGAAGTGATTCATTACTGACTGGGAGAGAGGACACTGTGCAATCAGTATCTGTTATGACTTGATTGCTCTGTGCTCTTTTATTTGCTTTTTTTCTAAATAAGAAAATTTCCCGCAAGTGGGAGTCGTGTCAGTTTTGTCATCAGATGTAGCCTGCAGCAAAATAAACATGGAAATGGTAAGGAAGACCTTATATTTACTCTCCACAGCTTTTTGTTCAGTATAAGACAAAGGTCACTCTGGAGGAACATGTCAGGAATTCTAGTGAGGCTGGCGGACAGCTGACATAACCAGAGAACCAGGATGTTTAAAAAGGATTTAAAACAGTAAGGGGAAAAAATATTCTAAAGATATTTTAAAAAAATCTAAGTGTTTGCTGTTTGATTATAAGGACAATCATCTGGGTCATGCTTTCTGAACTGGGCAGTACACACACTGCAGAAAGCTTCAGGTGTAAAATGATCTTTCCTGTTACTGTATGGAGATACAGCACTACAAACCCATCCCTCTCCCCTTCCTTGTGTTTTCCGACCATGCCAGTAAAGTGAGATGATACTTAGCAGACACTTATATGCTAGATTGCAAAACCAAACACATAGCTGGAAGAACAAGCCTTAACAGATACAAGTGATAATACCATTTTCTGAATCACTTCCTGAAACCTCCTTTTCCTTTGAGATGCCTCATTCCTGCTGAAATTGGAAGAACTAGAATGTACGTTATTATGGAGGTCACTGTAATCAGGAAGTGCAAATTTAAAAAGAGCCCTTTAAACATTGACAGGAGTGTGTAAATGTACTTTTCATCATTCCCCTCCTCCCTCCCCCTGCTCTTTGTCTGATTCAAAATGACATTGATTTTCTCCTTTGGTAGTGAAGGTTTCAGAGTTTGTGTACTAACCGATACACAAAGTATGAGGGCAAAGGAAACTCTGATTTTGAAGCTGTTGGCTTCTTATCTGGTAGGTGGATATGCAGGATTGAAAATCCTTGGGGTTTGGAGAGCTAAGTGGATGAGGGCTGGAGATACAGCACCATTTTCATCTGATTGACAGAGAATCTGATGAAAAGTTGGCCTTGGTCATCAGCCTAAATCAGTTTAGTAGTTTACAAGGCTCTTTCTTGGTCTAATTATATCACAAATAGCACCACCGTGACTGTTGCTAGTTGCCACTCTTTCTCACTGTGCAAAGGTGAAGGGTAAAATGACAAGCAGGGTGCCCTTTCGGCAGGCAGCGGCCTGGCTGGGAGCATTGGCTGAATTGTTACTGGCGTTCACGTTTTTAAATGCAGAAGTAGGTGTGATCTGCCTCATCGGCTGGTGTAAAGGCCTTCCACCAGCACAGTGGATAAAGAACACGTAAGAATTTGGCCTGGCACTTCCAGAGGATGCCTCTGACATTTGAAACTGAATAATGCAGTTCAGAAAGGGTGTTTACAAGCTGGTCGTAATACAGCTCATATCAGCTTAGGTCAGGCTTACATTGCCCACCTTGTAGCATTAATCCATTTATAACCTGACAACTTTGAAAAACCTATAATGGTATGGTAGTATTTCTGAATAAGCAGAAGATGACAAATTTAACTATTATGTTTACTTCATTCATTTTTGAGATGAGCTCCTAAAATCAAACTTGCTTTTAAGGTCTGCTTGAAAAATACAAGCTTGTGTCAGACACTCATTTCCTGATGCAATGGGTACTCTGCACCCTGGCTGCTGGGGTGTGCCCTCCCTGCCCCAACAGCAAACTAAAATATTTCAAGTGTTAGTAATTTCTTATGGAAAAGCCAAAGCAACTGAACTTTCCCAGCCAGCTGCTAGGTCAACTTTGGGACCTCTCTCCTCCTCTGGTAATGTCCCCCGGCTCTCAGGCACCGGGTCACAGCACGGCAGCCACCCCCACCGCAGCAGTGCCATGGTCTGCTGCGGGTGTGTTGCCACGTGGGCTCTGGCACCCGTGGCACCGTGGCACCACTTCACAGCTCGTTGGTTCTGGCAGATCCTGCTAATACTGTGCGGGTGCCATTGCTTAACTTCTAAATTAGGACAGGGGAGAAAGGTGAGGGGTGAAAAGGCAATCAGTTTAGGGTTGCTTTATTGAAATTAAGCTGTAAAATTATTACATTGGCATGCTAGATCCTGCGTCATGGGCACAAGTGGTTCCAAGAGCTTTTTGGAGGTGACTTTTGTATAGGAGGTGACTTCTCTGTGGTTTAGGACAGGTAATGTACCTTCACTGCCACTTCTAGGACTCTAGGAGTGCAGCTGGGTGCGGGATGGCACAGCTAAGACTATCAGGGCATGCCTGTCCTTGTTCCTGGTGATGCTCTCGGTTGCAGCTTGATGCTAGGACAGTCTGAAAACTGCTCTAAAAGATGACTCACAAACGTGTGACATGGCTGGCCTAATAAGAAAGAATAAAACAGTAGGAAACTACACAGGCAGGCACTAAAAATTGGGACCATAGTGCCTGAATGTGTCAGTAGGCAATAGTACCAGCACATATATATTTCCATGCTTTTTTTTCCTGTCTCAGACTGATAAACATTATATTCAGTTATTCACCAAAGTTAATAAAAGATGCTGGTGGCAGGCTTCGAGACTGAATTTCTTTATTCATGGAAGATATTCAGCAGAGGCAGTGACAATGCTCACTTCCCCTAGACAGTTCTTTCAAAGTGCCTTTATGCTCAGTCACCATCTCTGAGACGTTAAAGGGCAGTTCAGTCACAATGTTTATTGAATCCTTGCCCTTTCTACTTGAATTGCCTACAGGGAAGGCAACTAATTCTGGCTTTTTGGGATATAAACAGTTAGGACTGGTTTTTGAGCATCCTTTTTTTCCCCTGCAAAAATTCTAACTATGATTTATAATAATGTTTTTCATGTTACTTAAAAATTTCCCATTACAGTAATTATCATATTATGCTGAAGTATAGATTGTCATGACCAAATACTCTTTGCTATTTTACAGAGGTGTTTTTATTAAGAATACCTCCTAAGTGGGCTGTGGGTCTGCCTCCCTTGAACAGAGGCAAGAAACGAGGAGCTTCTGCTTACTTCCAACCTTGCACCCAGCATCCTCCAGCCCAGAATGATGGAGAGTAGAGCTGCATCCCTCCATCACGCCGATTCATTTACCTCTACTCAGTTGGTACATAAGTCAGTAGCATTTACCTCCTCTGTGAAGCATAAAAATCCTTTTTATTATAGCTCACAGGCAACAACATTTCTCTTCCTGCAACTGGTCATGTACCTAGAACATAATCACATTCTTAGCAGTTAATTTTAGGAAGAAGAATAAATAGTGGGCTGTCAAGATTATCTGTATATTTAGCATCTCGGTATACTTCAGTTTTGTTCTCAAGTGTTCATTATTTGGCAATGGTAGATAAATGCTTTTCCCCCCCCGTTAAGTAACAAGACTTTCATTTGAACAGCTTATTGCTCTTAAGAAAGTGACTGTAGAGAAAAATGGCTCAGAATTCAGGGAGGGCTAGCCTGTTTCTGGCTAGATTTAGATTTCTGCAGTGGGCAGCTAATCTGGGGCCAAGCAGCCATTAAGCAGAAGGGATCTTCTCTTTATATTAATTACTGAAATAGCCTTGTGCAGAGCACATTGCAGGAGGAGATATGTGCCAAGTAGCAGGTTCCTATCCCGCAAGTTGTAGAATTTTAGAGAACATGAAAAAATAAATGCAAACATAGAATGTTGAGGGCTTGTATTAGAATCTTATGAAGGATCTCAGGTGAATGGAGTCTGTTTCCTTCACTGCAGTCTGTGTGGAGAAAAAGTCAGGAAAGATCCAGGTCACCATTGCTCAACTCATTTATTGATAGGGCAAAGAGACTATTAAGAGATAGCTTTATGTATTTGCCCTGCACCAGTTTAGCATCAGTGCAAATGGGCATACTTCTTGTTTTCTGAAAGTGGCAGAGGCTGTGACATTTTGTCTGCTTCCTCTTTGGTGTTCCTTTCCTTTTATTTTCACAGCCATAGTTCAATAAAGATTTGACTTCCCCTCAAGGGTGAACCCTAAGCCAGCATAACCAAAAGGAAACGTGTTACCACAGTGAATATGAGACAGAAATCACATTTCCATTGAGGGAAATCAAATTCTTCAGGAAAACCAGCAAACCAAAGAGAGGACGGAGGCAGCAGTTCTGAAAGGATGGTGACCAGCACCTGCCACCACAAGAAACTCCATGTTGTCGCGTAGACTGGCCACCTAGCCTGGGCCTGCCACATTAATGTGAATCTGTGGCTTTCAGGATGGAGTTGGGCTGTACTTCATCAGCTGGAAATATGGGTAGGTGTGCTGGGACTGGCCTAAACATGCATGGGGAGACTTACCTCAAATCCTCCTTATTCTGTATGGAGAGCTCCACTATGATTCTCCACAAGGAAATTGTCCTTCATCTTGCCTTACTGCGTACAGGAACAGGGATGTAAGGCAGACTGCTCTTCACCTAGAGCTGTCCTTAAACATCCAGTACTCAGCCTGTTATGTCAGATAAACATTTTCTTCCTTTTTATCTGCATTGTAGTATTACATGGATTAAAAAAAGAAAAACAAACCAAAGCAAAAAGCTTTCTCTTGCTGCTTTGTGGCAATTTAATCTCCTCTTACATATTCTAACACCAGTAGTTCCTGATCAAGGAGTTGAAACCTTCTGTGTTGTTTTCAGTATTCTGTGAGCAAAGGAGTAAGTCTGATGGTATTGAAATAGAGAGGAGTGTGCTTTCCAAGACTGAAATAGTTTATCATCCTCTGCCTTTCTCAGTATGTTCTCAGCTTTTAGCTGTTCTCTTAAGGGCTGCTGTGCATAACTGGTTTGTTGTTTACAGGCAGAGATGTAAGTGTCAGGGTCATTAAGGTGTTCTGGTCCTGTATCCATTTTTGACCTATACTTACTACTGCCTCATATTTCTTTTCTTAGATATCTAATTGCCATTCCCAGTTTGCGCTGTCATTAGTTCCCCATGCCTTTTACCTGGTGCTGCTGTGAACTCACCGCAGGAGTGATTTAGGAGCTCTCCAACCTACCTGAAGTTTTGTGGATGAAAATTGAAGATACATTCCCATCTGCAAGGCTTGGGGATTGCCATGCTCCCAGTTGCATGAGAGAGGAGTGGGTATTGCAAGGATCTAAAATACAAGTGCCCCAGACACTGCTGGAAGAGAGAACACTTAGGCTCTCAAATACTAGGGGAATAATATTTTTGTTGCTTATAAGAGGAGAGCTGAATGAATTTTGACCTCTGACTTGTCAAGTTCTGTCCTTCAGTTAAGACCTCTGCGTAAGGGCATTTTTCCAGAACAAAATCACCAATAGGGAGAAAAGAAAGATTGCAGTAAAAAGAAAGAAGAAAGGATTAAAAGGTAAATAAATAAATGGAGAAATTAATCATCTTTCCCCGCTGAACCTTCCACCAAATCATTTGATCTGTTTTTGGAGTTGTGGTCTGTCTGTTGGGGAAGGTGAAGCAATGTCCCTTGCAAATCTTTGCAGAGGTATCTGTTCTTTGGTTTGTTCATACCAGATGGAAAAATTCATTCTCTCTCTTTATTCCATCAATATACTAGACCTGGGGAAAAGGGGAAAGACCAGCAGTCATTCTGCTAATACAGCTTAATTAGCCTGTGAAACCAAAGCTTAAAATCAAGTGCATCCTATCATTTTGACAGTTGGCCCAGCTACTATAATGAAATCCCTTTCCTTTGCTATGGCATGATGCTAAAAAATATTGTCAATTGTTTAGATTTCAGCTCAGGATTATGTTTTCATTCCTATTTATGTGATAGCTGTTAAACAATGTTATGAGATTTTACAAGGACCAAACCCTCCACACGAGTAGCCCCACTGAGCTGGATTTCAGCTCAGTAATGCAGGGGTAAATGCCGATTAGCTCCTTCAAAGGCAATGGAATAAGTCCAGATTTACGGTGGTGTAACCAGGTCACTAACACTATTATGACTATTTCTGTGGGAAAAAGAAAAAAAAAAAAAGACAAGCAGACATTTGCTTAAACTCTCCTGAAGAAATTGTGTTCAGGTTATCAGACCTGACAGTTCAGGAAGAAGACTGACCGTGAAGGTTTTGATCCAACAGTTGTTAATGAAGCAAAACGTCCCGAGACCCCAGTAGGGAGTCTTGGTGAAGAGTGAAGGATCTCAGTACTATACACAGGTCTGTTGTCAGAACACTAATGGAGTAGTTGCACAGGGAAACAGGGTGACTGCTGTGAGCAAATTCACAGATTGCTTAGGAGAAACAGTGCACTTAATAGGTAGGAAATGCTGACTTTAAAGCACTGTTTTTTACTTTGCATTTTAAGTTAGTTTACAGCCCAGCCTAGCATTTAGATCACAACACGCTAGCCTGAGTAACTACTGCCTGGGAAGACAGCCAAGAGCTAAGAAAATTAGTGAAGGGAGAAAACACGTTCTGTAAATGTTGAGCTTCAAAGAAGGTATGCTCTAGCCTGATATTTTTACAGTTTCCTTGGGACTGATATTCATATCCTTAAAGCAGTACGCTTTTATGCGAACAGCAGTTACTTCTTTTTCATGAGAAGTGAAAGGTTTTGCACCTCTGGTTCCTTTCACTTTGTTTCCTCCTGTGCTCACTTCTTGTCTCCCAACCCACTTACAGGTTATACCAACTGTTTTACAGCAGTCTAAGACAACTGAATTCAAGTTAAAAGTGACAAGTCCTTCCTTCTACTTTGTCACTGACTGTAACTTTAAAAAGGAAAGGTAGACTGGGTGGTCTGTGGTGCTATTTATTACTAAGCTTAGTAAGAAACAGAACTATAGTCCACTAAATACTGTAAAATTAGAAATTCTAGAGGGTTTTAATTCTGCACCTTATTAGCCTGCCAAGAATAATAGTTATATGCATTTTTTAAATAACAACACATGCCACTACAAGAGCAGAGCTTGGACAGAAAAAATTCCCTTCAACTATATTGCATAAAAATGACTCAGAAGGGTGCAGTGTCCTCTGAAGATGCAACACTATATTTCCTGGAGCTTATGCAGATAGCAAACATATTTTTGGGGGTGGAGTTGTAGGACAAAGCATAGGGCTGCTAAGAATGTTTGCACTGTTTAGTATCCTGTAATAAAACAGAGGAAATAAAGTGGAATAACATGGCTGATCTAATTTGCACTTACTGCCCAAAGATGTTCATAGATCTTTCCTGTAATGTAAATCAAATAATGCTACAAATCAAGGACTATAAAAGGTGAATAAAAGGAGCCTAGGTCACACATCAGTGAGCTGGGAAGCGTGTGAGCTCCAAGTTGCTTCTTAAAGAGAAACATCTGAAATATTACCTCAGTTGAATTAATTGAAAGTCTCTCTAAAGCAGTGTAGCATTAAATTTGGGTTTACTTTCCTAATTTATGGGGTTTGTGCATTAAATTTGAGCACATCCCAAAAGTTCGGCCGATGAAGTAGTCCTAGGGTATTAGGGAACTGAGATATTTTACAGCTGAAGGAAGGTGCATGCAAAATGCCTGAAACTTGAGAATGTAAAAGGAAAGGGATAACTCTTGCAAACTTACCAGAACTGGCAAATTACTCTATCACTGGTACTGAAAGATTGTGCTAGCATGACCAGTGATGAGTAAAGCTTTTTGAAATTGAAAATAATAAAACCTATTCCCATTCCTGCATGGGTCGCAAGAAGTTGAACACATTTGATGCTTAAACACAGCAGAAAGTTGTCTTTTCTTAAATGATAAATTACTTTGCAGCAGAGATTTTATACTCCTATTTTCTATAAAATATGTGATTGGTTTTATCATTTTACTTTATTTTATTGCTTTCATATGGATTCTTGTAATAAATTTTCAGCATTATTTTTACCAGCAGAGTAGTAAAAAATAATAATAGAGTTATATGGTTGCTGAAATTATTTATGTCTGCATGTGTATATTATATATTTTGCCACTCAAAATCATTATTATCACCTTAGATGGAAGGTGGCTGACTTAATAAATAGAAACGTTCTTTGAATGGCTTTATCACTTTTTAAAAAGCCCTGAACACAAAAATGACCAATCAAGGGCATTTACAGAAACACGCACTTTCTCCAATAAAAACAATTATTAAAATACAATAAAATAATACAATTATAATAAATTATAATTATCATAAAGAAATAACTATGTTAATTACTATAATAACTATATTTTTATATAATTACCAACAACAATGACATAAGAAGATGAATCTAGAAGACTAGGCAGCACTATTTTTTCTGACTTAACATCATTCTTTCTGTCCACAGGATGCACGACTAATTTCAGGTATAAGACAGAAGCAGTTCTGCTCATGTCTAATGTCAGTGGGGTTCTCCTGGTGTGCAGCACAGCCCCATCCCGCTTTTCCCTGCCTTCGGTACAGATGTTGTACTGCAGGTAAGCCACAGTACCTTTATGCCTACTGAAGGCTGCCTGTGGTGAGATTCTTCTCTAGAGAAGTTGGTCCATTTTTCAGTGTCTCTTCTTTGCAGGAGCCGAAAGCGGGTGGAGCAGGCCAGAGTCTGGGTTATAATTTTAAACACTTCAATAGAAAGAGATGTATAAAGTTGCTGCTACGATGTACAGCAGGGATCCTAGATTTAATTGGGCAGATGTTTTTACAACTGTGATAGATGACAGTTAATGCCCGGTTCTTTTACAAAAGCACAACTCCAGGAGTCAGAGACAAGGAAAGAGCTTTCCCCATGTGTGAAACCTTGCTTGTTAGGCAGGTAACTTCCCTAGGGCTTCTCTGCTGCCTGCGTTGGGCTCTGACCCCCTGCCCTGACCACACACGTTCACCTGGTTTTGCAAGTGCTGTTAGAAACAGAGCCCCATACTGACTTCCCACCTAAGGTTTTCTCCTGATTGGTTGTCATATGCACCAAAGCGATGGGAAAAAACCCAAGGCTGGGGTATGTAGGCTGGCTATGTATGTCCAGTGGTGTCATTTTAGCTGACTAGTGGACACAGCTGTGGAGAAGACAACTCTGTACTCAGTGTGTCCCCCTTCCCTAGCAATCTCTGTGGCCAGCAGTCTTTGATCTGCTCTGGATGAAAATGCTTTTACGTTGTAGCACATTTGCAAGAAAGAAGCGTTACTATGAAAGGGATATTCCGTTACATTATACAAGCTATCATTTTTCTTCTTTCTTACATCTCACAGTGGAAACCATCTACCGTGAATTTGTTACAGAATTCAAAAACCTCTTGCTAACCAGAATCCTGGCTTACTGTGTAAGAACAAGAGCAGAGAGGAACCTGTTGCAAACCACTGTCAGGGAGTGGGGTTCTATTTTCACTTTTTTTTGGCCAACTCGCCATGCATATTTGACATGATATCAGTCACATTTGACATGACAATCTTCTTCAGATAAATCTTTCTTTCCTACAAAGGAAGGGTTTTGATACCTTCAGACATTCATTTTTCTTTTGTCCTTCACAGAAGACATTTAAGAATTCACAGCTTCAAGTAATGGCATAAGAGTCTACAGTAAGAGTCTAGCAGGTATTAGGATGTGTGCCCTTTGCCTTCAACCACTTTTTTATGTTAAAATGAAAACTGGATTACTATTGTGTGGTCTTGTAATTTAATTTTTTTCAATATGCTGTGCATTTTCCAGTCTCTCTAATATCCATTGTACCTTGCAGAGCCCAGGGAATTAGCTGTTTCATGCTCAGGTAATCACTTTTGTGGTAGAGGTGGATCTAAATAAAGACATATCTGAATCACACACATTTATACGCTCTTCTTCTTGCATACTGGTCGAATTTGATGGCATTTAAACTTAGTTGCTGGTGACCATTGTCGGAACAGGCAAAACAAACCCTGTGGCTCCTGACTTGCTAGAAAACAGCATTCAGCACTACTGTGCTGCGCTGGCTGGAGGAACTTGTGCTCTCTTACAGTAACTGAGCTCCATTGAGGGGAAAGCCACTTGCTGTAGAGATGTGTAGAAACCCCCCTGCAAGGGGGTCATCATCATTCGTTGGTTGTTTGCACCTCAAAAGCTCAAGCTTGAAAATATAATTGTTTCTTTTCTTATAAACTGAGCCCAGTACAAGAAAAGCATCTGACTTTGGCAAGTATGCCAGCTGTGCAGGTATCTGGCACTAACATACATGTCAGAACTTATTAAACAGTTTACCTGCTTAATATATAAAGAAAATCCCCTAAGGAAAACATCTTAGTTTTCACCTATGAATTGAATTACCATTGAGCTCAGTCCTATCATCTTTTCCTTCTTTGCTGAGGAGAAACTCATGCTTAATTCCCAATTAATTTGATGGGCATTTGATCTGTTTAATCAATCTGAATAAGGAAGGCAGGATTTGATCCAGTGAATTTAATGGATAAAAGACTCCTAAAATCTGTAACCAATTTTGGAAACCAATTCCATGTAGATCTCAGAATAGACTAAAAACTATAATATTTTGTTTCAGCTTTTGGATACCAGTGGGTTTTCTTTCTTTGTGAAAATAAGGGTTAGAGCATCTGAAGTAAAGTGGTGCAAAGAAGCAGTGCTGTTCTTCTTAGCCCCAGTACAACTACTGCATTAGCAAACTTTCCAATTAACCTATGATCCACAGCTTGATGATGCAGTGATCACTCAAAGATGTTGCAGCTGTCCCAGAGGAATCTAAAGTGTCTAAAGTGCTAGATGCATTTACCACAGAGTCTACTTTCTACCATGCCAGATACCGTTGTAAGTTCATTCTCCATCTGCATTAATGGCTGGTTTAACTAAAACGCGTGCTCAGGCTGAGTGGTCTCTAGAAAATCTGACAATAAGTAAAGACAGCCTCTATGATGTGGGGTGCAAATGCACACATCATAGCCGCTTTCGTTTAGAAATAGCTCAGGCAGAAATCGATATACAAGTGAGGCAGAAGGTAGGTGTCAGACAAGATGAATAATCTTGTTCACCTGCCTGTACCCCAACCTAAAATCACTAACACACTTGGCTGCCGATCTTGCTTCTGTTTTTAAAAGATTTTGATGCATCATTAAGCAATCCTCCTGTGTGAGCTACCAGCTTAAGACAGCCTTTGTTTGAAGACAGACAGGCTGCTGGGCTCCACTTAGCATTTTTGCACTCCAGAAACTGCAGCAAACATGGGTAAAACCCCATATTTGTGTCTTAAATCCTAGGTTGCTCTTACAGGAAGCATGTAATGAATGATGTACTGTACAAGAAAATGGGATGTCCCATTTGGCACTGCTGGCCCGGGTAGGGAGCAGAGGCAGCCTGCAGAAGTCCTCTTCTATCTGGCACTGCTGTCGATGGCCAGCCAGCGTGACGGCAAGGTACGCCCGGGTGTCTCAGACGGAGCTGCAGCAGTGCTGTGCGCCTGGGGGCGAGTGCATGCTTTGCTGCTGTGCCTCCCACCTCATTCCTCAGCCACCAAATGATGGCAGGGGCAGGTTCACACCCACAAGCAAGCAGTCCAGCTTCTCAGTTTTAGCTGAGAGGCCACCTAGTGCCCTCGAGTGAAACAAATTAAACACTTCTAGACCGGGTAGTCTATGACACTGGATAACAGACAAGCAGTAATATACATCTTAAATAAAGAAACAAGCTGATTTTTTTTTTCTAAAATCCTCACAGGTGTAACAGTATATCAGGTCTGGGATGTTCTGTTCTCCCTGAATTTTTGTTTAATACTTGCCTTCTGTCTAAACCATTTGAGTAAAATCAGAAAAATTTGAAATATTCAAGACCAACTTCAGGGTTTTTTTTTTTTGGTGGTGAAGCAGGCACAATCAGCCATTACCATGTTAAAACCTGCTGTTTCTCTAATATTTGATAATCAGTCCTTGAATCATCTGATCTGCCAGGGAAAATTCTTCCACTATTTAAAATCTAACATTGCAAATGTAACAGTTCACAAAGGTAACAGCCATCCTAACTGGAAATCACCTTTTGTATTCATTTTTTTAGTGGGGATCAGATTTTATCAGCTTCTTAATAAGGAATTTAAGGAGTACTATTCTCAGACCGGGGAGTTGCATATTGAGTAACATTTATAAACAATTTTACCTTGTTTCCTTTTTGAAACTAAATTCTACTGTTCAGAAGTACCAGGCACATATTTCTTCCAGGTCTAGCCTTATACAGTGTTTTTGAATTTAAGAACCTAGAAACTGCAGAACACTCTGAGCCCAGTGATCCCTGATGCAATTCCACTGAAGTAATCAGAATTGCATTGGAGATTAACTTGGAGCTAGTTCTGATATCACACATTTCTGCAGCAAAAGGAAACCTATTTGGATATTTTTGCATTATTTAAGTTACTACAGAGCATCTGCTAAAGATTATTTTTCATTTTTTGTTATTCTATTATTTTTACAAATGCTACAAATACTGTTGTTTCTTATTAACACATATAGCATGCAAGGAAGTCATATCCACCAGGAATCTGCATTGGGTGAATTTTGGACCTTAAGGACAGAACTTTTTAAAAGTAATTTAGTTGAGGGATTCTATGATGCCAAAGACATACGCTTTGAAGACTTAAAGCTAAAATAGCAACGTGGTGATGCATTCTTAACTGTCATCAAAAAGACCAGCAAATCTAAATCACTTTTTGCCTTCTTGAAATTCAGCATCTTTTTGTCAAAGAAGCTACCAGGAAAAACTAAGCAAGTGTCTTGGAATGCACTGAGTAGTTTAAAGTCTATCAGGTTTTCTCAAGCCAAAATTATTTCCTTACTTCACTGGGGAGTTTACAAGCAGCTAAGAGGTATTTTTTTTTGTCAAAGCTCGTAAGGTACTACAGAGAATGGAGAGACTTCTGTTAAAGAGTGAAAAAAATTAGTTTGCCTTTTCTGTTTTGAATATGACGACAGTATAAATGGCTATAAACTAAAAGTTGTGAGGTGAACATGGACATCATAGGAGCATGGACAAGGTACTGAGACCATTATACTTCTGATCAGTGTCTGTTCCATTAATTCTCATATAATAATTTCTGTTTAGCTTTAAAACAATGCCTCTTCTTGCTAAATGCCTAGATCTAACAAGGAGGACAAAGCTCATGAATGAGCTAGCAGATTACATAAATGCAGAGTACACTTGTAGAGTATAACTGCCCTCCATTGAATAATTTCACTGTTCTTGACTGACAAGCTGTGTGCTCCTCTCTGGGAGTCCCCATGGGGACAGAGGGAGGAGATGATGTGGGATCCAAGGTTGAACAACAGTGACTTCTCTAAGCACTAAAACTAATGAAGTCTGGTTTTCAATCATAATTGGTTGATTTTAGCATAGATTTTAAAACGTGTAATTTTAATGTCATGTTTTCCCCATCATAGTGTTATTTGAAAGTGTCTCTGCCTCTCTGTCCACTTGTCCCCCATGTAGATTCTCCAGTGTCTAATAATGTGCAAGCGAATGTTGTTGCCCTTCCCTCAGTCCAGGCTCTGAGTAGGGTTTCCTTTCTACTTGACTGTTTATATTAACAAAACTTGTAGAAAGCAAGTTATTTTGGGGATTCCTTATTCATAATAGATTAAATGTGGCCAGGATATGAAAACAGTATTGAAGGAATGGAATGGAATTACACACAGAAGAACATATACACAGCTTGGACTTGAAGGCCAGTTTCCACATAAACCAATCTAACATACAGAAAATGTAAATAAAAGATAAGTTTCATCCTATGGGTTGGGTCCAAGAGAGGGTACAAGGAAGTGAGAAAGAGTGATGTCCATAGCATGGCTGGACAGACTGCAGCCAAAACCTGGTACACGTGGTGGGACCTTGTGATACAAACCTCAGCTTTCTCAAGAGTGTGAGGAATTATGCACCTTGAGAAATCCCAATTGCTCAGGTGCCTAAATTAGGGACATAGCTGAAGTGTAACAGTTGTAACAGTTCTTCCCTTTGGCTCAGGTGCCTAAGTTTCATTCCCCAAAACCTGGATGTAGCAAGAGATCTAGGGCTTAATGGAGCCAGGGCCCAGCAAAGAGAAGTCAGAATGTGGCTGCGGCATGGGCAACCGTGGGAGGCACATCCAAGTCCTCAGGTTAGACATAGTTTAGCAGCATATTTTCTCTGTAAAAATGAAACAATCACAAAAGGAATAACATACATCACAGTAGGATACAAAACCTGTTGCAGGTTTTTTTTCCTATTATGAAAATGAAAGTTGCCTGCCTACTGTAATTTGAACTTTAGCTACCGTTGACTTACTGAACATTCTCTTTGGTCTGACTTTGAAAGAGACCTCCAACTTACTTTTTTATATTTTAAAGCAATACTTCTTTTTTGAGCTAGTTATTTTTCAGCCTGAGTTAATGATGATTCATTCGGTTTGCATTTCTAGAGCATTTTGTGCTGAAATTATCATCAAAGTAATTAAATATTTGTTATCAGGCAATAATAAAACATAATAACCTCTAGCAATTATGAAGGCCTTAGAACCTGAGGTTGAGATCAGCTAGGGAAAGAAAAGGCTGAATTTAAAGAATAACACATTTTCTTGAAATACATTCTTGCCTCTGTGCCCTATTTTAGTAATTACATTTTGGCTGAAACTTCTTTTGCATGACAGCAATATTGTCAATATTTTTAGGTTGTGTTCCTTCACTATAAATTTAATATCTTATTTAATATTCCACCTTCACTATATTTGGATTCTTTTACTGTATATTGTATTGCACGCTTTAGAGAGATTTCTGTGACTCTTCTGATAAATCTGCTTTGAAAGATCTATGATTCTTTTATGATTCTACAGAAAGCAATGTTCCACGTTTATGCTTTGCCAAAGAATTCTATCGATGTAAATAGTGAATTATCTTAACAAACAGTATGTACAGTATATAAAAATAATTTCAAAGTATTATATTTACATAAAATTTAATTATAAATAATTATGTTAACTATATATAAGATATTAAGTTATACATGTTATATATAGTGTATACTGTATAAAGATAGAATATATAGTATACTATGGTTACTATAAAACACTAGATCTATGTTATATAGAATATACTTTATACAATATGTACTATATACGGCATGTGTATATATACTATATAACTATCTAAACAGTTAACAGAAGTATCTGCAATTAAAAGTTAGTATGTATTTTAGAATGTATATTAATTTGAAGTGGAATAGAATTTTTCTTGTTGAAGGGAGCATAGGCAGACAGGCATGTTTTGTTTAGATGCTCCCAAATTTTTAGTAAAAATTTAGTACACTTAGTAAAATGGAAAAAACTGAGAGTATGTTGGGTAACAGGGTAATGTATTTCCAACCAGGTGGATTTCAGCAAAAGATTGGACACAATAAGGGATGGTGCAATATTTTGCTGGTCCCACCTGAAGACCAGCAAGTGCTGATGGAGTCTTGCTTCTGGACTGCAGTGAAAGGGGGCATCTGCCTGTGTGCTTGGCCTGATTTAGTCCACCACTGTGCTGAGGGCTAAAAGGTCCATCTTTTGAATTGGGTCTCCACTGATAGCAATTTGTTCAATCTTTTGGTATATGCTGGAAGCATATTTGACAAGGATGACGTCATATAACATCTTCCCTAAACAACTGGATGGTTCTTCTGTGGCTGACAATGGGAGATAGTGGTGTATCTCGGCACCAGAGGTACCTGTGGTGCCTCTCAGGAAAGTCCCTGAGCTTAACGTCGCTCCAGACTGCCCCAGCACCCTCCCGATGCAGGCTGCCATAGCAATTGCTATCTGCTGTCTGTGTAGCTACCCATCCCCACTGGCGCAAACCTCTGCACCGGTCTTTCTGCCGCCGGCAGGGAGTTGAACCAGTTAACGTTGCAGTTCCTCACAGCGAAGGTACAGCTGTGACTGAAGTTGTTCTGGCTGATACCTGATTGCAGTTTGACTCAGAAACTGGTTCATACTCATTCCCATTTTGAGGCAAAAAAGATGGTCTAGAGCGTTTTGAGGCTTGGCCTTCATTCAACACCCTTATCAGAGACTCTACAACAGTTTCTGCCATCTCTGAACAGGCAATAAATCTGAACCTATTTCTCTGGCATTGCTGTATCAACATCTGGTCCTGTGCTGGGAAAAATTGAAGCCCATAGAGCTATAACACTTTACATTAGCAGGCAATCTTCATTTTTCTCCTTCGGCTACAAGGAAGAAAGTGGAAAACCCCAGAGGGAAAAAGGGGAAGTGAAGCAATTCATTTGTGGGGTTTGGCATATGGTTGGGAGAAGGGCTACTGGGGAGGCTGGGAAGGTACTGATTTCATATGCCTTGCTCAGCTTCCTCTGGATGCCAGCAGCAAATGAAGGGGTACTTTGGACTAATCTGGACTAGTGGGTTTTTTTTTTCCCTTTGAAATGCATATTTTATCCCAGTCAGGAGTCCCACCTCCCACGAGGGCCCTAGCTGCAGGAGACCGCCTCTCACACCACCCTGCCTGCCGCAGACTCTGGCAGCAAGCCTCTGCCTCTGCCTTTGCCTTTGCCTTTGCCTCTGCCCCTGCCCCTGCCCCTGCCCGTGCAGACGGGCTGCTCCCCACTGGCAGACCCTGCTCCCAGGACCTGCGGCACAGCAGCCCGAGTGCTGGTGGATCCAGGAGAAACCCCTTAACTGCCCCTTTCAAGCATGAACTTCAACAACTCTTACTCTTGAAAGCCAGTGTGACTCCCATAGTTTATTCACCCCAAGATGTATTCATCCATCCATTATTTATTTGTGCTTGTTTTACTACTATCATTACAATTTCATAAACAGCAGCACAGAGAAACAGATGGGAAGTTAAAGGCAGAGGTAGGTGCTGGACAAAGACCCTGGCCTTGCTCTCCCTGGCTGCTGACTGCCTCCGGGTTTTGTGTAAAGGCATAACACAGAACAAGCAAAACTTCTGCCCTCTCTGTTCCCTTTGCAAGGTTGGTGGAAATTCTTTGTCCACCTCCCTGTAGTTATTTATATTCTGTTAAGGTGATGAGGACACAGGAGTGTACCAAAGTGGTGGGGAATGCTGCCATGTTCAGAAGCCGAGAGAAAGGCAGGGGTGGATGGGGAAGGGGTGTGGGTGCCACAGGTCTACCATCTCCCCTCCTTGGTATGTTCTGGAGGTGCAGGTTTCTGTGAGCAGGAGGAATGAACTGGTTTAAGGTCTACTTATATGATGAATAGATTTAGAATTACTATTTCTGGCTGTAATCTGGTGTGGGGACTACAAAGGAAATGGGAGATTGTGTTGAAAGGAGTGGGAAGCAAATCCTGTGCAGAACGTCACCTCCCCGGCATCCTTCCTCCGCAGGCTTGACTACCCAGCCTATGGAGAGATGATTCAGAGTGATTGGTTTCCCGTGGCTCAGCCGTGGCAGCTGACTGTGCCTATGTGCTCCTCACGAATCAGCTGCAGGGTAATAAGTGTTGGCTTAAACTGCCTTCATGATTACGGTGTAGAGAGAGAAATTCAAATATCAGGTACATTAAGGCACAAGATTGAAGGTCACTGGGTTTCCCATTAGGGAACTCGAGCCATTCTGTAGCACAGGGCTTTTTGCAACGTGTTATTGACTTTATAAAAGCCATAGCAGCTTTGTTCTGAGTACTGCCCTCTAGACCTCCTTCTTTCAAACAATATACAGCTCTGTTGTAAATCAATGTCCAAAACCACTGCAGCAATACTACTTTAATCTGGAGGGACCTGTTTGTAGAAAAGGGGGGTTTCTTTAAAAAAAAAGAGTATAGAGAATTTCCAAAGGAATCATTTCAAGTCTTTTCAATCAGCCAGATTATTCACTTCTTAGTACAGAAACACAGATTTGTTATTCAATTTAAAAAAAGAAGAATATTGCTACTTTACTATATTGATGGAAAAATAAATTGCCATGGAATTAGATGGTGGCATATAAACCTTTTATGTAAATCAGGAGAAGAGGTTAAGTAGTTGTAAAAAAGCCTTTAGCCCTGGGAAACATGAAAAATGGACTACTTCAGATTATATGTGTTCTGGATTTTTAAAAGGACAACTTATCTGTAGATTTGTTTAAAACAACTGGGAGTTTTGGAATACATGAATCCAGCAAAATGAAATCAGGGTCTTAGTATATGAAAATTTAATCAGGAAGAAAAAAAGCCCTAAATAATACATGGAAATGTCATTGATATTTGAACATTTTGTTGCACAATGTATGGTACGTAAGGTTGTTTCTTACAACACAAGATTGTATTCTGGGTTGTTTTTCCTGAGCATGAGCACAGGTGAGAAGAACAGCTGTGAGATGGAGGAGCAGAAGTCAGCATCCCCTGTTTTCTCCTCAATAAATGTAGAAAGTATATTTTGCTGATTGTCCTTGCTAGGCATGAACATGCTGGACACAGGCCCTGCGTCCAGCAGATGTGGGGCATGGTCTGTGTATTTAAATGTGTAAGCAGCCAACAACAGGAGTTTTTAGACACTATTTTCTTACTTGGGCATCCTTACTAATATCTTTTCTGCTAGATTTTAAGGGGTCCCTCGCTAGCTCTGGCTGCAATAATCAGCTTATTTCCCTGTTATTTTCAAACAAAAATACTTTTAAGTTGAGATAAAAGCTATGGCCACAGATGTACCATTAGACAGCAAAACTAGTAAGTGGCAACAGTTTCATTATTTCTGTACTTGGTGGATGCAGAGGAAATGTGCGTATTTGCCATTTGGTTTAGAAATTCTATCCCGAAATAATGTTCTCTCTCTGGGTATTATGCATGTATTGGAACCGTATGGTATTTGTTAAGCACCTACATCACATAATTTTGCTTTAAAACAGTGTAAATTTGGGTCAGTTTCATTCAGATGTACATCATAACACAGAATGTAGAGTGACTTAAAATACTTATGGTATTGTGCTGTATGGTATCTTAATGCAATCCCTGCATTTGCATTTCATTTAGCTGTTATCCTGCCCTTAGGGAAATCTCTTCTGCCCAAGAATGCACACTCACTGTAACAAATAGGATCACAAAATCTCAAAAAAAATTGAAGGGTGGTAATATTTATAGAAGCAGGAAGTATCTCTCAGTTCACCATTATCAAGAATATTGACCTAGAGAAGCATTTCTGCACCCAATTAAAACAGTTATTAAGCACTTGGATTCTGCATATGGTAGCAAAACTTTTAAGGAAAAGTGAACAGAATATGTATTACATAGTGTAATCCATCGTTGAAACTTTTTATAAATCAAAGGTGTATGATGTGTCTGTAACAATAACTCAAGGCACCTGATCCCCTGTGGTTTAGATCCCTATTAGAGGTTCTCTGATCATCTTCTGACCAGAAAGACTTAAGCAGTTAAGGGAATCCGGACCATTTTATAATTCTTCACTAACCTCAGAAATTGAATGGCAGTTTCCAGTGGTCTAGGAAAAATAAACCAAAATAAACCCTAGGGAAATAAGTGTTTCTGCTAGATTCGCAGTTAAAAATGAGGGGAGCTTTGTCCAAAATTGAAGTTCAACAGAAACTCCAAGGAAAGTGACTTGAAAGCAAATCAAAGGTGGAAGAATAGTGCTTTCATCAAGGCACTGACCTGAGAGCAAGCACAGGTTCATGTCTTTGCTCTGCTGCAGACTTCCTGCCTTTACATGTGCAGTCTCTGTGCTGTGCTTTGTTTTCTATGTACTGAGACTGACAGCATCTAAACTGCATGCTGCGTGGGATGGGGCTATCTTTGTCTTCTGCAGAGAAGTGCCTAGTTCAGTGAAGGCTCGACCCTGTGATGTTGTGGCACAACGATAATGCTGCACAGGTTGGCAGAAGCACATCTCAAGCAAAATGTTTCCGAATTCGGCATGTCTTTGCAACGGTGAACCACAGTTTCACTGCACACTACAGCTGCTCACAAGTTTTTCAGACAAAGATCTTTCCATTGGAAAGAGCTGACTGAAGTGAATTAAAACATTTCAGGAGAATATATCAACCTCATCACATTCTTCAAGGTACTTTATGAAAACATTTTGCTGTGGAAGGAGCAAAAGGATTTCCTTCAACTTTACCATTTACTCTTCTGCACCCTCAAAAAGAAGTCTGAGCCTTATCAGCTCTAAGTATTTATAATATGTTGGCTCATGAAAAATTGGGAGCTTTTTGACATTTTGCCTTGACTTGTGATTAAAACAAATGTAAAAAATCTCTGATTTTCCTCTCCAGCATATGTCCTACTTTTCAACCAGTGCTACTGCATAACGTCCACTGAGAACACCATTTTAATAAAAATGCCTTCAAAGCATTAATTCCACTGTTATTAATTAAAAAAAAACCTCTCAGAAGTTCAGTATTCATAAAAGAAAACTCTTCTTTGGCTCACCAATATATAAATGTAATCCTTCCACTACGACAGCACTGAATAATAAGGACCCAAAAGCTACAGATCTAATTACTGGGCATCACTGGCTCAGGAGTCATAAAACCCTTGACTCTGAATAAACCACCCAAACTTCTATTATTAAAGTACAACGATTACTTCTTGTAGCAAACAAACCCTGTATCTTCTTATGATAAAGAAATGCATCTTTATGAAAAGATTAAATCATCTGATTATCTAACAGCGTATTTGTGGCCTAAAAAATGTCCAACCAGAACAAGTCCTGCTATCACTAATCTTTACACTGAATTCTAATCAGGATATGGTAACAAGAACAGCAGAAGAGAGCTGTCCCTCTATGCAATTTGAGAGATAGGGCTTGCTGACTTTCTTCCAGGGACAGGAAATTTCAGAAATTTTATGCCCAGCTCCACCACTGTCTGTCTGAGAAAAAGATGCATAGGGTGGCATTTTCAAAAGTGCTCATCAGCTGGCTGACTTCAGTAGACTCAGCAGACTCAGCTTTTTCAGTGGGAACTGAGCTGGGCCACTGACAAGAGCTTCCTGAAGTCCTTCCCTCCTCCACTGTCTGTGGACGAAATCACTCTTTCCCATGGCGGAATGAAAAAACGAAACTCTTACAGGAAGGAGATCTCTAGATGGCTCCTTTGCATTGATTTTGTTGTTTTCCAAACTGTAACATGCAGGAAAAGAGTTTGCATCGTTAACCTAAGAAACAAATGACTGAAGTTGTGTTTTCAAGTCAAACCAGTGGTGGAGGCAGGGGAGCAGGGTGAGAGCACAGACCAAAAGGGGAGCATGTTGAAGGCTTTGCATCACCTTGGGGATCCTTGTTCAAGTGCCTGGCACCAAGCTGGCCTTGGAGTCCTCTAAGAAAGAGGTCTTCTAGCCTCCAAGGAGTACCGCAGGAAAGGTAAAGGGTGGTTGATCTTCCTAGCTCTTCTGGTCCTCTCTGCTTCTAGGCAGCTTCCTTCTTCCAAATGCATTTCTGGACTTTCACAAAACCTACCGTTGATTAATGAGAAGATAATTGTGGGAATAGCTTGCCTTGAGGTGGTGCATAGAGCAATAGCTTTCCGTGTCTGCACGCTGTTACATTTGTTTGAGGGGCATGAGCAGATTCTGTGTAAATCCTCAGATTTCTGTCATGTGAATTCAAATGAATACTATTTACCTATTTCTCGAAGAGAAAGCTGATTTCCTAATCATGGCGATATCTGTCACTGAGAAATTAAAAAAAAAAAAAAAAAAAGAAATAAACCTACTGAAAATGAGGGTAGTGATTTCCAGGATCTGTTTGGTTTGGGGATTTACAAACATTGCATCAGTGCAGGCACAGAAGAAATATCCGTTGTAATACAAACACAGGCACTCTGGAATCAGAAGACTGTAGACATCAGAAGAACAGAGAGTCAGGCTTGCAGCACGTTCTGATTTAAGCGGTGGAGCAGAGAACAGTGGAATAGGTATAGATGTGGCAGGACTGGACTTCAAATGAATGAGGCTGTGCATCAGAACTACAGGAGATAAAACACCAGGAGTGAATAAGTTAAGTACGTCTTAAATTAAGGGTGTTTTCCATTCAGATTGAATGAATCCACTAGTAGTTGCACAAAGCAATCAAAATTATAATCTGGGAAAAAAACATATAAGGAGAACTCAGCCTTTGTGATAATATAAGGCAAGAATTAATTTGGTCCTTGTTACATCAAATCAAGTGGCTAAGATCACCTTTACTTCAATGGTGCTGAATTCAACTCAATGAGAAAAACAGACAACTGCTGTGACAGGGTATTCAAAGTGCCCTAATCCTGTAGGCATGTCTGAATAATCTACCATTACAGCAGAGGAGACTTACAAAAGAAATAGGCAATAAAAGACTAATAATTCAAATATAGCCTTTCCACTGTATTTGTAATGGGAAAAATTAAAACATCCCAGATTAGATTTGAGGATCTAGTGACTAGTGAGGAGCTATAAGAGAAATGGAGAAATATAGTACCCTGGTGAGGAGCTGCATCCCTCTTGTAAGGAGAAGCCATGTTTCACAAGCCCCTTGGAGTCATCTAAACATTCATTTTATGGTGACTGAGTTGATGTAGTCCACCTGGATTTCCAGAATATTTTGGGTTAGGTATAAAATTTCTTAATGAAACCTTGCAACAATGGCATACAGGGAAAGATCTTTGCATGGACAAAAAATTGTTGAAGGACAAACATCAGAGGACAGGAGTAAGTGAATAATTTAGCAGTGGCAAGAGCCAGTGGAGAGTTCTCCAGGATCAATGCTAGGATCTATGCTGTGCAATATATTCATAAACTATCTGGGAAAAGTGATGAGCAGTGAGATGAAAAACTGCTGACAATACTAACTGATGCAGGAGAGTAAAAAAGTCCCATTAAGAAATACTGGCAAAAGATCCCATGATATTAATAAAAACACAATAGCAATTGAAATTCAATGTAACTCAAGCGTGAAAGGGAAAAAAACCTCCTCAGTCTACATGAACTCTGTGCTTACTAGTGACACTATAGAGAACGAGATCTTGAGTTTATAATAGACAATTTTATGAAAATTTCTGGTCAGTGCCCAGCTGCAGTCAAAAAAAGTTACACTAGCATTAGAAATTGTGAGGAAAAGAACAGGGAACACAACAGAGAACCATTTCCCATCTTTGAATACCGCACACTGTTCTGGTCCCTGCATTTCAAAGGATGTAGGAAACTGGAAAGGTTCAGAAAATGGCAACAGGCTCATCAAAATTATCGGAACAACTCCAGCTGAAGGCAGGATTAAATAGATGGGAATCCTTCAGACTGGAGAAAGAGATGCCTGAGGGATGTAAACCAATGGGTGACATGACAGAATGGATAGTAATTGATTGTTTGTAGTTTCTTCCACTACAAGAATAAAAAGGCATCAAATAGAGCTAACAGAAGCCAAATTCAAAATAAAGGCCATGGATTTCATGTAATCAGTAACAGACCTGAGGAACTCCTTGCCATGAGATGTTGTGAACATTGATGGTTTACAGGCATTTGGATGAAGCTGGCATGAACTTACATAAGGAAAATCTGTATAGGGTTGCTCAGTGCCCAGAAACCAAGTCTGATTCAGGAATCCCCTGAGCCGCAAAAGGTTGAAGTGTGGGAGAGACTCAGGGGAGGACCACGTATATTCATCCTGCTCCTCAGGCATCTGCATTTGACCATTGGTGGAAACAGAATCCCAGGTTAACTGGATCTTTTGTCCAGTCCGGTATGGTTTGCTTATGTTCTGTAACACTATACCAGTACCAGGGCAAAGCAATTTCTAGTTGCAGGCCACGCTATGTTTGGAGGTTCAAGGCAAACCTATACAAGGAACAATATCAATCTCAAAGTCTTTGTGAAGCTCCTCTGGCTAGAATATGTATCCAGGGCAGTTCACAGAGAAATCTTTGCCTAGCAAACAGAGTAAATAAACCCTGGCATCTCATCTTGTGGCCTGGAGAGTTCTGGCAGACCAATATTGAATTAAAATGCTTAGCTGCATTTGCTAAACATACAAAGTTTCTGCATACTTTGACCCCACATGAGTATCATAGATACAGATAATACTTTAGAGACTGTGCTGCGATTTACAAATCTTCCTGTGCCTTGGCAACAGGACCGAACACCCCAAGGTATAGATTTGCAGCAATCCCGTGCATGCAATAAAATTTTAACAGTTAACATTTAGGTCTGGATTGTTGGTGACTCTGAAGCTGCTTTATTATAACAGGCAAATTAAAGTGAGTATCAGTTACACTTTTACATCCATTTAAGTCTCTTTTACGCTGCTAGAGCAATGTAAAATGGTCTTGGAGTAGTGAGCAGCAGGCTGTTCCAGTTTAAATCTGCAGTTGTTCAAGAGAGGTAGCCCCTGCCCATTTTATTTCAGGCAGGAAAAAGTATGAGGGAAATGGTAGGAGAATGAACTTGTCACTGATGCAGCCCATAAATGCATGCTGCAGAGCTACTTCCTTGATTTTAGGTGACAAAGAAGAATGAGTTGAAACAAATGACACAGAAAAACGTTCTTTAGATTTGAGCTGTTTCAACAATAATTTGTTGTCCATCAGACTCATGAGGCTTAGCTAATGCTTTGTGAACTATATCAACTAGGATATCCTTTTTCTTCAAATACCTTTTCCAGTTGATTAGCCTGTAACTAAAATGTCTCTTGGGTAAGCTACAAATTCTAGAAGCCCTAATAAACTGACTAACCAGTAATCTGTTCCCACTGCCACGCTGCTTTCACTGTTGTAATTTGGGGGGGCGGTTATTCCTGTCAGTATAATTTTTCTATAAAAAGAGTTGATTTTTCCCCACCAGCTCTGTATTTGACCTCATCCTTCCTGATGTAAATTTTAAAATTAGTGTGGTACTACATGCAGCAGCTGAATTCTGCATTTAAAGCCAGGCCTCCCCTTTTAATAACTCCACCAGGCCAGCATCATAGACGTAACCAATAGAGTTGCTTTTTTCAGCTTTTTTGCTGGTTTTAATTTTTAGATACATGTTGTTAAAAGATACCCATTAGCTGAGAAATATAAAACACCTCTTTTACTGTGACACAGGTGTGCAGTACCATTTTTTGTGGGCTTGTGGGAAAGCAAGTAACAAGATCTCACCTCTAACTGCAGTAGACTATCAATATAAAAATCAAGCCTTGCCTTAGCAGCTCTTCATCCTAGCATGGTGTGCAACAATAGGCAAAGCTTTTAGCCTGCAGAGACTAAGGGGGAAGTAATTCTAATATATAAGACACAGGCACTTTCATTATCATTAGCAAGCATGCTGGATTATTCATGAAAGCCCCACTTACAGATATAAGAAGGCATTTGCCATTTATTCCTTAGTGTAATTTAACTCAACACATCACTTTTTATGTTAACCTTGTGGAAGGTATTCTGAACTTAATTGGTTTTTTTATTAACACATTACTAAAACTCTGTACCCATTTGCACCTACTCATCTAGCACTGGGTTGCAAAGCCATCCATCAAGGACAATATATATGCCTATGTTATGGGAAATCTTGCAAGGATTACCTAAATGAGGAGTCTGGATTTAGCCAGAAGAGCGTGGGGAGGACATGCTCTGTAGGGCCACCCCCCTTCAGCAGGGATTAGGGAGACTGTGACACCCAGCTTGCAAACATTGCTCCAGACAAAAGAGCTGAACTGGCTGAAAAAAAGTGTTTTACAGGAAAGGAAGCATTACAGTCAGATACCGTTCCTTCCCAGGCTCCTCCTTCCACAGCACTCCTCTACCTTCTTCCTTGGGACTCCTCAGGAAGTTGCAGTGTAGAGCTGTGCCGTGCTGCTGCTGCTGCTCCAGGTCACTGCTCCTCTGTACGGTGCCACTGATCGCCTGCACGCCCAGGGGAGGATGAGCAAGGTGAGGCACTACTCAGCATGCCAAAGGATGGCAAAATTTGCCTCCATGTGCTATGATCCCATCTCCAAAGAAAAGGTTGAACAAACTGGTCTTTATGTTGCCATTTATGTGGTTTTGATTAGTCATGATCAAGTTACAACATACTGGTATGTGTTTAGCTGAAGAGTAAATAAAAGGAATACTTCATAGCAAACTTACCTTGTTTATTTGGATGGGACCAGGAAGGAATAGAGATGTTAGAGGAAAACAATTTGCCTAGTTTTTATGCTAAAGAGGCCAAACCATATTTGCACATGGCTACCTCTTCAAATTATGGCCAGTGGGGTCGTGGTAAAATAAAGTGTTGTCTATATTTGAAATCTGATGTTTTGTGGTAAGGCAGGTAGAATTGGGTAATTTCTGTTTTGCCAAATTAGAGAAAGTCTCACTCTGTTGACCTGTGTTTTTCCTTGACTACACAACTGCATGTAGTTACATGTCTGGTTTTTTAATATTCATAATACGTAATGGTAGCTCAAATCAAAAAAAATGCACGAAAAGTTTATGCTGTTAAAGTGGTAATCCACTAAAAATGGTCTACTTAGCGCTGGTCTGCTTAGCACCTTTAACAGGTATGTACTTCAAAATGGTTGGCTGTATATTTTTTTTCAGTTTTATTTTTTCGTTAGTGAAAAATAACTTCATTTCTAAAGAAATGAAATAGAGTGCC